>NC_139168.1:0-2451849 GCF_965202585.1 Thalia democratica
TGTCGTAGCCAATACATTAAACAACATATTTGCAAAGTTTTAACTGTTTTAGTCAAGAATTGTTTGTGTAAGAGTGCTCAAACGTATGGATTATACATTGACGAAAGCAAGCATAGGTGTTTTTTAATGTAAAAAGTTCAGAAGACTGTAAATTTTTTTCTAGACATTTTTAAGCAAAAATAAAAAAAGCGTGTCGTAGCCAATACATTAAACAACATATTTGCAAAGTTTTAACTGTTTTAGTCAAGAATTGTTTGTGTAAGAGTGCTAAAACGTATGGATTATACATTGACGAAAGCAAGCATAGGTGTTTTTTAATGTAAAAAGTTCAGAAGACTGTAAAACTTTTTCAAAACAATTTTAAGCAAAAATGAAAAAGCGGATCGTAGCCAATACATTAAACAACATATTTGCAAAGTTTTAACTGTTTTAGTCAAGAATTGTTTGTGTAAGAGTGCTAAAACGTATGGATTATACATTGACGAAAGCAAGCATAGGTGTTTTTTAATGTAAAAAGTTCAGAAGACTGTAAAAATTTTTTCAAACAATTTTAAGCAAAAATAAAAATAGCGTATGGTAGCAAATACATTAAACAACATATTTGCAAAGTTTTAACTGTTTTAGTCAAGAATTGTTTGTGTAAGAGTGCTAAAACGTATGGATTATACATTGACAAAAGCAAGCATAGGTGTTTTTTAATGTAAAAAGTTCAGAAGACTGTAAAATTTTTTCTAGACAATTTTAAGCAAAAATAAAAAAAAACGTGTCGTAGCCAATACATTAAACAACATATTTGCAAAGTTTTAACTGTTTTAGTCAAGAATTGTTTGTGTAAGAGTGCTAAAACGTATGGATTATACATTGACGAAAGCAAGCATAGGTGTTTTTTAATGTAAAAAGTTCAGAAGACTGTAAAATTTTTTCTAAACAATTTTAAGCAAAAATAAAAAAAGCGTGTCGTAGCCAATACATTAAACAACATATTTGCAAAGTTTTAACTGTTTTAGTCAAGAATTGTTTGTGTAAGAGTGCTAAAACGTATGGATTATACATTTACGAAAGCAAGCATAGGTGTTTTTTAATGTCAAAAGTTCAGAAGACTGTAAATTTTTTTCTAGACAATTTTAAGCAAAACTTAAAAAAACGTGTCGTAGCCAATACATTAAACAACATATTTGCAAAGTTTTAACTGTTTTAGTCAAGAATTGTTTGTGTAAGAGTGCTAAAACGTATGGATTATACATTGACGAAAGCAAGCATAGGTGTTTTTTAATGTAAAAAGTTCAGAAGACTGTAAAATTTTTTCTAGACAATTTTAAGCAAAAAAAAAAAAAGGGTGTCGTAGCCAATACATTAAACAACATATTTGCAAAGTTTTAACTGTTTTAGTCAAGAATTGTTTGTGTAAGAGTGCTAAAACGTATGGATTATACATTGACGAAAGCAAGCATAGGTGTTTTTTCATGTAAATAGTTCAGAAGACTGTAAAATTTTTTCTAGAAATTTTAAGCAAAAATAAAAAAAGCGTGTCGTAGCCAATACATTAAACAACATATTTGCAAAGTTTCAACTCTTTTAGTCAAGAATTGTTTGTGTAAGAGTGCTAAAACGTATGGATTATACATTGACGAAAGCAAGCATAGGTGTTTTTTAATAAAAAAAGTTCAGAAGACTGTAAAATACAGCAAAAATAAAAAAAGCGTGTCGTAGCCAATACATTAAACAACATATTTGCAAAGTTTTAACTGTTTTAGTCATGAATTGTTTGTGTAAGAGTGCTAAAACGTATGGATTATACATTGACGAAACAAGCATAGGTGTTTTTTAATGTAAAAAGTTCAGAAGACTGTAAAATTTTTTCTAGACAATTTTAAGCAAAAATAAAAAAAGCGTGTCGTAGCCAATACATTAAACAACATATTTGCAAAGTTTTAACTGTTTTAGTCAAGAATTGTTTGTGTAAGAGTGCTAAAACTTATGGATTATACATTGACGAAAGCAAGCATAGGTGTTTTTTAATGTAAAAAGTTCAGAAGACTGTAAAATTTTTTCTAGACAATTTTAAGCAAAAATAAAAAAGCGTGTCGTAGCCAATACATAAAACAACATATTTGCAAAGTTTTAACTGTTTTAGTCAAGAATTGTTTGTGTAAGAGTGCTAAAACGTATGGATTATACATTGACGAAAGCAAGCATAGGTGTTTTTTAATGTAAAAAGTTCAGAAGACTGAAAAATTTTTTCTAGACAATTTTAAGAAAAAATAAAAAAAACGTGTCGTAGCCAATACATTAAACAACATATTTGCAAAGTTTTAACTGTTTTAGTCAAGAATTGTTTGTGTAAGAGTGCTAAAACGTATGGATTATACATTGACGAAAGCAAGCATAGGTGTTTTTTAATGTAAAAAGTTCAGAAGACTGTAAAATTTTTTTTAAACAATTTTAAGCAAAAAAAAAAAGCGTGTCGTAGCCAATACATTAAACAACATATTTGCAAAGTTTTAACTGTTTTAGTCAAGAATTGTTTGTGTAAGAGTGCTAAAACGTATGGATTATACATTGACGAAAGCAAGCATAGATGTTTTTTAATGTAAAAAGTTCAGAAGACCGTAAAATTTTTTTTAAACAATTTTAAGCAAAAATAAAAAAAGCGTGTCGTAGCCAATACATTAAACAACATATTTGCAAAGTTTTAACTGTTTTAGTCAAGAATTGTTTGTGTAAGAGTGCTAAAACGTATGGATTATACATTGACGAAAGCAAGCATAGGTGTTTTTTAATGTAAAAAGTTCAGAAGACCGTAAAATTTTTCTAAACAATTTTAAGCAAAAATAAAAAAAGCGTGTCGTAGCCAATACATTAAACAACATATTTGCAAAGTTTTAACTGTTTTAGTCAAGAATTGTTTGTGTAAGAGTGCTAAAACGTATGGATTATACATTGACGAAAGCAAGCATAGGTGTTTTTTAATGTAAAAAGTTCAGAAGACTGTAAAATTTTTTCTAGACAATTTCAAGCAAAAATAAAATAAGCGTGTCGTAGCCAATACATTAAACAACATATTTGCAAAGTTTTAACTGTTTTAGTCAAGAATTGTTTGTGTAAGAGTGCTAAAACGTATGGATTATACATTGACGAAAGCAAGCATAGGTGTTTTTTAATGTAAAAAGTTCAGAAGAGTGTAAAAATTTTTTCAAACAATTTTAACAAAAATAAAAATAGCGTATGGTAGCAAATACATTAAACAACATATTTGCAAAGTTTTAACTGTTTTAGTCAAGAATTGTTTGTGTAAGAGTGCTAAAACGTATGGATTATACATTGACGAAAGCAAGCATAGGTGTTTTTTAATGTAAAAAGTTCAGAAGACTGTAAAATTTTTTCTAGACAATTTTAAGGAAAAATAAAAAAAGCATGTCGTAGCCAATACATTAAACAACATACTTGCAAAGTTTTAACTGTTTTAGTCAAGAATTGTCTGTGTAAGAGTGCTAAAACGTATGGATTATACATTGACGAAAGCAAGCATAGGTGTTTTTTAATGTAAAAAGTTCAAAAGACTGTAAAATTTTTTCTAGACATTTTTAAGCAAAAATAAAAAAAGCGTGTCGTAGCCAATACATTATACAACATATTTGCAAAGTTTTAACTGTTTTAGTCAAGAATTGTTTGTGTAAGAGTGCTAAAACGTATGGATTATACATTGACGAAAGCAAGCATAGGTGTTTTTTAATGTAAAAAGTTCAGAAGACTGTAAAATTTTTTCTAGACATTTTTAAGCAAAAATAAAAAAAGCGTGTCGTAGCCAATACATTAAACAAAATATTTACAAAGTTTTAACTGTTTTAGTCAAGAATTGTTTGTGTAAGAGTGCTAAAACGTATAGATTACACATTGACGAAAGCAAGCATAGGTGTTTTTTAATGTAAAAAGTTCAGAAGACTGTAAAATTTTTCTAGACAATTTTAAGCAAAAATAAAAAAAGCGTGTCGTAGCCAATACATTAAACAACATATTTGCAAAGTTTTAACTGTTTTAGTCAAGAATTGTTTGTGTAAGAGTGCTAAAACGTATGGATTATACATTGACTAGTAAAAAGTTCAGAAGACTGTAAAATTTTTTCTAAGCAATTTTAAGCAAAAATAAAAAAAGCGTGTCTTAGCCAATACATTAAACAACATATTTGCAAAGTTTTAACTGTTTTAGTCAAGAATTGTTTGTGTAAGAGTGCTAAAACGTATGGATTATACATTGACGAAAGCAAGCATAGGTGTTTTTTAATGTAAAAAGTTCAGAAGACTGTAAAATTTTTTCTAGACAATTTTAAGCAAAAATAAAAAAAGCGTGTCGTAGCCAATACATTAAACAACATATTTGCAAAGTTTTAACTGTTTTAGTCAAGAATTGTTTGTGTAAGAGTGCTAAAACGTATGGATTATACATTGACGAAAGCAAGCATAGGTGTTTTTTAATGTAAAAAGTTCAGAAGATTGTAAAATTTTTTCTAGACAATTTTAAGCAAAAATAAAAAAAGCGTGTTGTAGCCAATACATTAAACAACATATTTGCAAAGTTTTAACTGTTTTAGTCAAGAATTGTTTGTGTAAGAGTGCTAAAACGTATGGATTATACATTGACGAAAGCAAGCATAGGTGTTTTTTAATGTAAAAAGTTCAGAAGACTGTAAAATTTTTTCTAGACAATTTTAAGCAAAAATAAAAAAAGCGTGTCGTAGCCAATACATTAAACAACATATTTGCAAAGTTTTAACTGTTTTAGTCAAGAATTGTTTGTGTAAGAGTGCTAAAACGTATGGATTATACATTGACGAAAGCAAGCATAGGTGTTTTTTAATGTAAAAAGTTCAGAAGACTGTAAAATTTTTTCTAAACAATTTTAAGCAAAAATAAAAAAAGCGTGTCGTAGCCAATACATTAAACAACATATTTGCAAAGTTTGAACTGATTTAGTCAAGAATTTTTTGTGTAAGAGTGCTAAAACGTATGGATTATACATTGACGAAAGCAAGCATAGGTGTTTTTTAATGTAAAAAGTTCAGAAGACTGTAAAATTTTTTTTAAACAATTTTAAGCAAAAATAAAAAAAGCGTGTCGTAGCCAATACATTAAACAACATATTTGCAAAGTTTTAACTGTTTTAGTCAAGAATTGTTTGTGTAAAAGTGCTAAAACGTATGGATTATACATTGACTAGTAGAAAGTTCAGAAGACTGTAAAATTTTTTCTAAGCAATTTTAAGCAAAAATAAAAAAAGCGTGTCGTAGCCAATACATTAAACAACATATTTGCAAAGTTTTAACTGTTTTAGTCAAGAATTGTTTGTGTAAGAGTGCTAAAACGTATGGATTATACATTGACGAAAGCAAGCATAGGTGTTTTTTAATGTAAAAAGTTCAGAAGACCGTAAATTTTTTCTAAACAATTTTAAGCAAAAATAAAAAAAGCGTGTCGTAGCCAATACATTAAACAACATATTTGCAAAGCTTTAACTGTTTTAGTCAAGAATTGTTTGTGTAAGAGTGCTTAAACGTATGGATTATACATTGACGAAAGCAAGCATAGGTGTTTTTTAATGTAAAAAGTTCAGAAGACTGTAAAATTTTTTCTAAACAATCTTAAGCAAAAATAAAAAAAGTGTGTCGTAGACAATACATTAAACAACATATTTGCAAAGTTTTAACTGTTTTAGTCAAGAATTGTTTGTGTAAGAGTGCTAAAACGTATGGATTATACATTGACTAGTAAAAAGTTCAGAAGACTGTAAAATTTTTTCTAAACAATTTTAAGCAAAAATAAAAAAAGCGTGTCGTAGCCAATACATTAAACAACATATTTGCAAAGTTTTAACTGTTTTAGTCAAGAATTGTTTGTGTAAGAGTGCTAAAACGTATGGATTATACATTGACGAAAGCAAGCATAGATATTTTATAATGTAAAAAGTTCAGAAGACCGTAAATTTTTTTTTAAACAATTTTAAGCAAAAATAAAAAAAAGCGTGTCGTAGCCAATACATTAAACAACATATTTGCAAAGTTTTAACTGTTGTAGTCAAGAATTGTTTGTGTAAGAGTGCTAAAACGTATGGATTATACATTGACGAAAGCAAGCATAGGTGTTTTTTTAATGTAAAAAGTTCAGAAGACCGTAAAATTTTTTCTAAACAATTTTAAGCAAAAATAAAAAAAGCGTGTCGTAGCCAATACATTAAACAACATATTTGCAAAGTTTTAACTGTTTTAGTCAAGAATTGTTTGTGTAAGAGTGCTAAAACGTATGGATTATACATTGACGAAAGCAAGCATAGGTGTTTTTTAATGTAAAAAGTTCAGAAGACTGTAAAATTTTTTCCAAACAATTTTAAGCAAAAAATAAAAAAAGCGTGTCGTAGCCAATACATTAAACAACATATTTGCAAAGTTTTAACTGTTTTAGTCAAGAATTGTTTGTGTAAGAGTGCTAAAACGTATGGATTATACATTGACTAGTAAAAAGTTCAGAAGACTGTAAAATTTTTTCTAAACAATTTTAAGCAAAAATAAAAAAAAACGTGTCGTAGCCAATACATTAAACAACATATTTGCAAAGTTTTAACTGTTTTAGTCAAGAATTATTTGTGTAAGAGTGCTAAAACGTATGGATTATACATTGACGAAAGCAAGCATAGGTGTTTTTTAATGTAAAAAGTTCAGAAGACCGTAAAATTTTTTCTAAACAATTTTAAGCAAAAATAAAAAAAGCGGGTCGTAGCCAATACATTAAACAACATATTTGCAAAGTTTTAACTGTTTTAGTCAAGAATTGTTTGTGTAAGAGTGCTAAAACGTATGGATTATACATTGACAAAAGCAAGCATAGGTGTTTTTTAATGTAAAAAGTTAAGAAAACTGAAAAATTTTTTCTAAACAATTTTAAGCAAAAATAAAAAAAGCGTGTCGTAGCCAATACATTAAACAACATATTTGCAAAGTTTTAACTGTTTTAGTCAAGAATTGTTTGTGTAAGAGTGCTAAAACGTATGGATTATACATTGACGAAATCAAGCATAGGTGTTTTTTAATGTAAAAAGTTTAGAAGACTGTAAAGTTTTTTCTAAACAATTTTAAGCAAAAATAAAAAAAGCAGGTCGTAGCCAATACATTAAACAACATATTTGCAAAGTTTTAACTGTTTTAGTCAAGAATTGTTTGTGTAAGAGTGCTAAAACGTATGGATTATATATTGACGAAAGCAAGCATAGGTGTTTTTTAATGTAAAAAGTTCAGAAGATTGTAAAATTTTTTCTAGACAATTTTAAGCAAAAATAAAAAAAGCGTGTTGTAGCCAATACATTAAACAACATATTTGCAAAGTTTTAACTGTTTTAGTCAAGAATTGTTTGTGTAAGAGTGCTAAAACGTATGGATTATACATTGACGAAAGCAAGCATAGGTGTTTTTTAATGTAAAAAGTTCAGAAGACTGTAAAATTTTTTCTAGACAATTTTAAGCAAAAATAAAAAAAGCGTGTCGTAGCCAATACATTAAACAACATATTTGCAAAGTTTTAACTGTTTTAGTCAAGAATTGTTTGTGTAAGAGTGCTAAAACGTATGGATTATACATTGACGAAAGCAAGCATAGGTGTTTTTTAATGTAAAAAGTTCAGAAGACTGTAAAATTTTTTCTAAACAATTTTAAGCAAAAATAAAAAAAGCGTGTCGTAGCCAATACATTAAACAACATATTTGCAAAGTTTGAACTGATTTAGTCAAGAATTGTTTGTGTAAGAGTGCTAAAACGTATGGATTATACATTGACGAAAGCAAGCATAGGTGTTTTTTAATGTAAAAAGTTCAGAAGACTGTAAAATTTTTTTTAAACAATTTTAAGCAAAAATAAAAAAAGCGTGTCGTAGCCAATACATTAAACAACATATTTGCAAAGTTTTAACTGTTTTAGTCAAGAATTGTTTGTGTAAAAGTGCTAAAACGTATGGATTATACATTGACTAGTAGAAAGTTCAGAAGACTGTAAAATTTTTTCTAAGCAATTTTAAGCAAAAATAAAAAAAGCGTGTCGTAGCCAATACATTAAACAACATATTTGCAAAGTTTTAACTGTTTTAGTCAAGAATTGTTTGTGTAAGAGTGCTAAAACGTATGGATTATACATTGACGAAAGCAAGCATAGGTGTTTTTTAATGTAAAAAGTTCAGAAGACCGTAAATTTTTTCTAAACAATTTTAAGCAAAAATAAAAAAAGCGTGTCGTAGCCAATACATTAAACAACATATTTGCAAAGCTTTAACTGTTTTAGTCAAGAATTGTTTGTGTAAGAGTGCTTAAACGTATGGATTATACATTGACGAAAGCAAGCATAGGTGTTTTTTAATGTAAAAAGTTCAGAAGACTGTAAAATTTTTTCTAAACAATCTTAAGCAAAAATAAAAAAAGTGTGTCGTAGACAATACATTAAACAACATATTTGCAAAGTTTTAACTGTTTTAGTCAAGAATTGTTTGTGTAAGAGTGCTAAAACGTATGGATTATACATTGACTAGTAAAAAGTTCAGAAGACTGTAAAATTTTTTCTAAACAATTTTAAGCAAAAATAAAAAAAGCGTGTCGTAGCCAATACATTAAACAACATATTTGCAAAGTTTTAACTGTTTTAGTCAAGAATTGTTTGTGTAAGAGTGCTAAAACGTATGGATTATACATTGACGAAAGCAAGCATAGATATTTTATAATGTAAAAAGTTCAGAAGACCGTAAATTTTTTTTTAAACAATTTTAAGCAAAAAAAAAAAAAGCGTGTCGTAGCCAATACATTAAACAACATATTTGCAAAGTTTTAACTGTTGTAGTCAAGAATTGTTTGTGTAAGAGTGCTAAAACGTATGGATTATACATTGACGAAAGCAAGCATAGGTGTTTTTTTAATGTAAAAAGTTCAGAAGACCGTAAAATTTTTTCTAAACAATTTTAAGCAAAAATAAAAAAAGCTTGTCGTAGCCAATACATTAAACAACATATTTGCAATGTTTTAACTGTTTTAGTCAAGAATTGTTTGTGTAAGAGTGCTAAAACGTATGGATTATACATTGACGAAAGCAAGCATAGGTGTTTTTTAATGTAAAAAGTTCAGAAGACTGTAAAATTTTTTCCAAACAATTTTAAGCAAAAAATAAAAAAAGCGTGTCGTAGCCAATACATTAAACAACATATTTGCAAAGTTTTAACTGTTTTAGTCAAGAATTGTTTGTGTAAGAGTGCTAAAACGTATGGATTATACATTGACTAGTAAAAAGTTCAGAAGACTGTAAAATTTTTTCTAAACAATTTTAAGCAAAAATAAAAAAAAACGTGTCGTAGCCAATACATTAAACAACATATTTGCAAAGTTTTAACTGTTTTAGTCAAGAATTATTTGTGTAAGAGTGCTAAAACGTATGGATTATACATTGACGAAAGCAAGCATAGGTGTTTTTTAATGTAAAAAGTTCAGAAGACCGTAAAATTTTTTCTAAACAATTTTAAGCAAAAATAAAAAAAGCGGGTCGTAGCCAATACATTAAACAACATATTTGCAAAGTTTTAACTGTTTTAGTCAAGAATTGTTTGTGTAAGAGTGCTAAAACGTATGGATTATACATTGACAAAAGCAAGCATAGGTGTTTTTTAATGTAAAAAGTTAAGAAAACTGAAAAAATTTTTCTAAACAATTTTAAGCAAAAATAAAAAAAGCGTGTCGTAGCCAATACATTAAACAACATATTTGCAAAGTTTTAACTGTTTTAGTCAAGAATTGTTTGTGTAAGAGTGCTAAAACGTATGGATTATACATTGACGAAATCAAGCATAGGTGTTTTTTAATGTAAAAAGTTTAGAAGACTGTAAAGTTTTTTCTAAACAATTTTAAGCAAAAATAAAAAAAGCAGGTCGTAGCCAATACATTAAACAACATATTTGCAAAGTTTTAACTGTTTTAGTCAAGAATTGTTTGTGTAAGAGTGCTAAAACGTATGGATTATACATTGACGAAAGCAAGCATAGGTGTTTTTTAATGTAAAAAGTTCAGAAGACTGTAAAATTTTTTCTAGACAATTTTAAGCAAAAATAAAAAAAAACGTGTCGTAGCCAATACATTAAACAACATATTTGCAAAGTTTTAACTGTTTTAGTCAAGAATTGTTTGTGTAAGAGTGCTAAAACGTATGGATTATACATTGACGAAAGCAAGCATAGGTGTTTTTTAATGTAAAAAGTTCAGAAGACTGTAAAATTTTTTCTAAACAATTTTAAGCAAAAATAAAAAAAGCGTGTCGTAGCCAATACATTAAACAACATATTTGCAAAGTTTTAACTGTTTTAGTCAAGAATTGTTTGTGTAAGAGTGCTAAAACGTATGGATTATACATTTACGAAAGCAAGCATAGGTGTTTTTTAATGTCAAAAGTTCAGAAGACTGTAAATTTTTTTCTAGACAATTTTAAGCAAAACTTAAAAAAACGTGTCGTAGCCAATACATTAAACAACATATTTGCAAAGTTTTAACTGTTTTAGTCAAAAATTGTTTGTGTAAAAGTGCTAAAACGTATGGATTATACATTGACTAGTAAAAAGTTCAGAAGACTGTAAAATTTTTTCTAAGCAATTTTAAGCAAAAATAAAAAAAGCGTGTCGTAGCCAATACATTAAACAACATATTTGCAAAGTTTTAACTGTTTTAGTCAAGAATTGTTTGTGTAAGAGTGCTAAAAAGTATGGATTATACATTGACGAAAGCAAGCATAGGTGTTTTTTAATGTAAAAAGTTCAGAAGACCGTAAAATTTTTTCTAAACAATTTTAAGCAAAAATAAAAAAAGCGTGTCGTAGCCAATACATTAAACAACATATTTGCAAAGTTTTAACTGTTTTAGTCAAGAATTGTTTGTGTAAGAGTGCTAAAACGTATGGATTATACATTGACGAAAGCAAGCATAGGTGTTTTTTAATAAAAAAAGTTCAGAAGACTGTAAAATTTTTTCTAAACAATTTTTAACAAAAATAAAAAAAGCGTGTCGTAGCCAATACATTAATCAACATATTTGCAAAGTTTTAACTGTTTTAGTCAAAAATTGTTTGTGTAAAAGTGCTAAAACGTATGGATTATACATTGACTAGTAAAAAGTTCAGAAGACTGTAAAATTTTTTCTAAGCAATTTTAAGCAAAAATAAAAAAAGCGTGTCGTAGCCAATACATTAAACAACATATTTGCAAAGTTTTAACTTTTTTAGTCAAGAATTGTTTGTGTAAGAGTGCTAAAACGTATGGATTATACATTGACGAAAGCAAGCATAGGTGTTTTTTAATGTAAAAAGTTCAGAAGACTGTAAAATTTTTTCTAAACATTTTTAAGCAAAAATAAAAAAAGCGTGTCGTAGCCAATACATTAAACAACATATTTGCAAAGTTTTAACTGTTTTAGTCTAGAATTGTTTGTGTAAGAGTGCTAAAACGTATGGATTATACATTGACGAAAGCAAGCATAGGTGTTTTTTAATAAAAAAAGTTCAGAAGACTGTAAAATTTTTTCTAAACAATTTTTAACAAAAATAAAAAAAGCGTGTCGTAGCCAATACATTAATCAACATATTTGCAAAGTTTTAACTGTTTTAGTCAAGAATTGTTTGTGTAAGAGTGCTAAAACGTATGGATTATACATTGACGAAAGCAAGCATAGGTGTTTTTTAATGTAAAAAGTTCAGAAGACTGTAAAATTTTTTCTAAACAATTTTAAGCAAAAATAAAAAAAGCGTGTCGTAGCCAATACATTAAACAACATATTTGCAAAGTTTTAACTGTTTTAGTCAAGAATTGTTTGTGTAAGAGTGCTAAAACGTATGGATTATACATTGACGAAAGCAAGCATAGGTGTTTTTTAATGTAAAAAGTTCAGAAGACTGTAAAATTTTTTCTAAACATTTTTAAGCAAAAATAAAAAAAGCGTGTCGTAGCCAATACATTAAACTTCATATTTGCAAAGTTTTAATTGTTTTAGTCAAGAATTGTTTGTGTAAGAGTGCTAAAACGTATGGATTATACATTGACGAAAGCAAGCATAGGTGTTTTTTAATAAAAAAAGTTCAGAAGACTGTAAAATTTTTTCTAAACAATTTTTAACAAAAATAAAAAAAGCGTGTCGTAGCCAATACATTAATCAACATATTTGCAAAGTTTTAACTGTTTTAGTCAAGAATTGTTTGTGTAAGAGTGCTAAAACGTATGGATTATACATTGACGAAAGCAAGCATAGGTGTTTTTTAATGTAAAAAGTTCAGAAGACTGTAAAATTTTTTCTAAACAATTTTAAGCAAAAATAAAAAAGCGTGTCGTAGCCAATACATTAAACAACATATTTGCAAAGTTTTAACTGTTTTAGTCAAGAATTGTTTGTGTAAGAGTGCTAAAACGTATAGATTATACATTGACGAAAGCAAGCATAGGTGTTTTTTAATGTAAAATGTTCAGAAGACCGTAAAATTTTTTCTAAACAATTTTAAGCAAAAGTAAAAAAAGCATGTCGTAGCCAATACATTAAACAACATATTTGCAAAGTTTTAACTGTTTTAGTCAAGAATTGTTTGTGTAAGAGTGCTAAAACGTACGGATTATACATTGACGAAAGCAAGCATAGATTTTTTTTAATGTAAAAAGTTCAGAAGACCGTAAAATTTTTTTTAAACAATTTTAAGCAAAAATAAAAAAAGCGTGTCGTAGCCAATACATTTAACAACATATTTGCAAAGTTTTAACTGTTTTAGTCAAGAATTGTTTGTGTAAGAGTGCTAAAACGTATGGATTATACATTGACGAAAGCAAGCATAGGTGTTTTTTAATGTAAAAAGTTCAGAAGACTGTAAAATTTTTTCAAAACAATTTTAAGCAAAAATAAAAAAAACGTGTCGTAGCCAATACATTAAACAACATATTTGCAAAGTTTTAACTGTTTTAGTCAAGAATTGTTTGTGTAAGAGTGCTAAAACGTATGGATTATACATTGACGAAAGCAAGCATAGGTGTTTTTTAATGTAAAAAGTTCAGAAGACTGTAAAATTTTTTCTAAACAATTTTAAGCAAAAATAAAAAAAAGCGTGTCGTAGCCAATACATTAAACAACATATTTGCAAAGTTTTAACTCTTTTAGTCAAGAATTGTTTGTGTAAGAGTGCTAAAACGTATGGATTATACATTGACTAGTAAAAAGTTCAGAAGACCGTAAAATTTTTTCTAAACAACTTTAAGCAAAATTAAAAAAAGCGTGTCGTAGCCAATACATTAAACAACATATTTGCAAAGTTTTAACTGTTTTAGTCAAGAATTGTTTGTGTAAGAGTGTTAAAACGTATGGATTATACATAGACGAAAACAAGCATAGGTGTTTTTTAATGTAAAAAGTTCAGAAGACTGTAAAATTTTTTCTAAACCATTTTTAGCAAAAATAAAAAAAGCGTGTCGTAGCCAATACATTAAACAACATATTTGCAAAGTTTTAACTGTTTTAGTCAAGAATTGTTTGTGTAAGAGTGCTAAAACGTATGGATTTTACATTGACGAAAGCAAGCATAGGTGTTTTTTAGTGTAAAAAGTTCAGAAGACTGTAAAATTTTTTCTAAACAATTTTAAGCAAAAATAAAAAAAGCGTGTCGTAGCCAATACATTAAACAACATATTTGCAAAGTTTTAACTGTTTTAGTCAAGAATTGTTTGTGTAAGAGTGCTAAAACGTATGGATTATACATTGACTAGTAAAAAGTTAAGAAGACTGTAAAATTTTTTCTAAGCATTTTTAAGCAAAAATAAAAAAAGCGTGTCGTAGCCAATACATTAAACAACATATTTGCAAAGTTTTAACTGTTTTAGTCAAGAATTGTTCGTGTAAGAGTGCTAAAACGTATGGATTATACATTGACGAAATCAAGCATAGGTGTTTTTTAATGTAAAAAGTTCAGAAGACTGTAAAATTTTTTCTAAGCAATTTTAAGCAAAAATAAAAAAAGCGTGTCGTAGCCAATACATTAAACAACATATTTGCAAAGTTTTAACTGTTTTAGTCAAGAATTGTTTGTGTAAGAGTGCTAAAACGTATGGATTATACATTGACGAAAGCAAGCATAGGTGTTTTTTTAATGTAAAAAGTTCAGAAGACCGTAAAATTTTTTCTAAACAATTTTAAGCAAAAATAAAAAAAGCGTGTCGAAGCCAATACATTAAACAACATATTTGCAAAGTTTTAACTGTTTTAGTCAAGAATTGTTTGTGTAAGAGTGCTAAAACGTATGGATTATACATTGACGAAAGCAAGCATAGGTGTTTTTTAATGTAAAAAGTTCAGAAGACTGTAAAATTTTTTCTAAACAATTTTAAGCAAAAATAAAAAAAGCGTGTCGTAGCCAATACATTAAACAACATGTTTGCAAACTTTTAACTGTTTTAGTAAAGAATTGTTTGTGTAAGAGTGCTAAAACGTATGGATTATACATTGACGAAAGCAAGCATAGGTGTTTTTTAATAAAAAAAGTTCAGAAGACTGTAAAATTTTTTCTAAACAATTTTAAGCAAAAATAAAAAAAGCGTGTCGTAGCCAATACATTAAACAACATATTTGCAAAGTTTTAACTGTTTTAGTCAAGAATTGTTTGTGTAAGAGTGCTAAAACGTATGGATTATACATTGACGAAAGCAAGCATAGGTGTTTTTTAATGTAAAAAGTTCAGAAGACTGTAAAATTTTTTCTAAACAATTTTAAGCAAAAATAAAAAAAACGTGTCGTAGCCAATACATTAAACAACATATTTGCAAAGTTTTAACTGTTTTAGTCAAGAATTGTTTGTGTAAGAGTGCTAAAACGTATGGATTATACATTGACTAGTAAAAAATTCAGAATACTGTAAAATTTTTTCTAAGCAATTTGAAGCAAAAATAAAATAAGCGTGTCGTAGCCAATACAATAAACAACATATTTGCAAAGTTTTAACTGTTTTAGTCAAGAATTGTTTGTGTAAGAGTGCTAAAACGAATGGATTATACATTGACGAAATCAAGCATAGGTGTTTTTTAATGTAAAAAGTTCAGAAGACCGTAAAATTTTTTCTAAACAATTTTAAGCAAAAATAAAAAAAGCGTGTCGTAGCCAATACATAAAACAACATATTTGCAAAGTTTTAACTGTTTTAGTCAAGAATTGTTTGTGTAAGAGTGCTAAAACGTATGGATTATACATTGACGAAAGCAAGCATAGGTGTTTTTTAATAAAAAAAGTTCAGAAGACTGTAAAATTTTTTCTAAACAATTTTAAGCAAAAATAAAAAAAGCGTGTCGTAGCCAATACATTAAACAACATATTTGCAAAGTTTTAACTGTTTTAGTCAAGAATTGTTTGTGTAAGAGTGCTAAAACGTATGGATTATACATTGACGAAAGCAAGCATAGGTGTTTTTTAATGTAAAAAGTTCAGAAGACCGTAAAATTTTTTCTAAACAATTTTAAGCAAAAATAAAAAAAGCGTGTCGTAGCCAATACATTAAACAACATATTTGCAAAGTTTTAACTGTTTTAGTCAAGAATTGTTTGTGTAAGAGTGCTAAAACGTATGGATTATACATTGACGAAAGCAAGCATAGGTGTTTTTTAATGTAAAAAGTTAAGATGACTAAAAAATTTTTTCTAAACAATTTTAAGCAAAATTAAAATGGCGTGTCGTAGCCAATACATTAAACAACATATTTGCAAAGTTTTAACTGTTTTAGTCAAGAATTGTTTGTGTAAGAGTGCTAAAACGTATGGATTATACATTGACTAGTAAAAAATTCAGAATACTGTAAAATTTTTTCTAAACAATTTTAAGCAAAAATAAAAAAAGCGTGTCGTAGCCAATACATTAAACAACATATTTGCAAAGTTTTAACTGTTTTAGTCAAGAATTGTTTGTGTAAGAGTGCTAAAACGTATGGATTATACATTGACGAAAGCAAGCATAGGTGTTTTTTAATGTAAAAAGTTCAGAAGACTGTAAAATTTTTTCTAAACAATTTTAAGCAAAAATAAAAAAAGCGTGTCGTAGCCAATACATTAAACAACATATTTGCAAAGTTTTAACTGTTTTAGTCAAGAATTGTTTGTGTAAGAGTGCTAAAACGTATGGATTATACATTGACGAAAGCAAGCATAGGTGTTTTTTAATGTAAAAATTTCAGAAGACTGTAAAATTTTTTCTAAACATTTTTAAGCAAAAATAAAAAAAGCGTGTCGTAGCCAATACATTAAACTTCATATTTGCAAAGTTTTAATTGTTTTAGTCAAGAATTGTTTGTGTAAGAGTGCTAAAACGTATGGATTATACATTGACGAAAGCAAGCATAGGTGTTTTTTAATAAAAAAAGTTCAGAAGACTGTAAAATTTTTTCTAAACAATTTTTAACAAAAATAAAAAAAGCGTGTCGTAGCCAATACATTAATCAACATATTTGCAAAGTTTTAACTGTTTTAGTCAAGAATTGTTTGTGTAAGAGTGCTAAAACGTATGGATTATACATTGACGAAAGCAAGCATAGGTGTTTTTTAATGTAAAAAGTTCAGAAGACTGTAAAATTTTTTCTAAACAATTTTAAGCAAAAAAAAAAAAGCGTGTCGTAGCCAATACATTAAACAACATATTTGCAAAGTTTTAACTGTTTTAGTCAAGAATTGTTTGTGTAAGAGTGCTAAAACGTATAGATTATACATTGACGAAAGCAAGCATAGGTGTTTTTTAATGTAAAATGTTCAGAAGACCGTAAAATTTTTTCTAAACAATTTTAAGCAAAAGTAAAAAAAGCATGTCGTAGCCAATACATTAAACAACATATTTGCAAAGTTTTAACTGTTTTAGTCAAGAATTGTTTGTGTAAGAGTGCTAAAACGTACGGATTATACATTGACGAAAGCAAGCATAGATTTTTTTTAATGTAAAAAGTTCAGAAGACCGTAAAATTTTTTTTAAACAATTTTAAGCAAAAATAAAAAAAGCGTGTCGTAGCCAATACATTTAACAACATATTTGCAAAGTTTTAACTGTTTTAGTCAAGAATTGTTTGTGTAAGAGTGCTAAAACGTATGGATTATACATTGACGAAAGCAAGCATAGGTGTTTTTTAATGTAAAAAGTTCAGAAGACTGTAAAATTTTTTCTAAACAATTTTAAGCAAAAATAAAAAAAACGTGTCGTAGCCAATACATTAAACAACATATTTGCAAAGTTTTAACTGTTTTAGTCAAGAATTGTTTGTGTAAGAGTGCTAAAACGTATGGATTATACATTGACGAAAGCAAGCATAGGTGTTTTTTAATGTAAAAAGTTCAGAAGACTGTAAAATTTTTTCTAAACAATTTTAAGCAAAAATAAAAAAAAGCGTGTCGTAGCCAATACATTAAACAACATATTTGCAAAGTTTTAACTCTTTTAGTCAAGAATTGTTTGTGTAAGAGCGCTAAAACGTATGGATTATACATTGACTAGTAAAAAGTTCAGAAGACCGTAAAATTTTTTCTAAACAACTTTAAGCAAAATTAAAAAAAGCGTGTCGTAGCCAATACATTAAACAACATATTTGCAAAGTTTTAACTGTTTTAGTCAAGAATTGTTTGTGTAAGAGTGTTAAAACGTATGGATTATACATAGACGAAAACAAGCATAGGTGTTTTTTAATGTAAAAAGTTCAGAAGACTGTAAAATTTTTTCTAAACCATTTTTAGCAAAAATAAAAAAAGCGTGTCGTAGCCAATACATTAAACAACATATTTGCAAAGTTTTAACTGTTTTAGTCAAGAATTGTTTGTGTAAGAGTGCTAAAACGTATGGATTTTACATTGACGAAAGCAAGCATAGGTGTTTTTTAGTGTAAAAAGTTCAGAAGACTGTAAAATTTTTTCTAAACAATTTTAAGCAAAAATAAAAAAAGCGTGTCGTAGCCAATACATTAAACAACATATTTGCAAAGTTTTAACTGTTTTAGTCAAGAATTGTTTGTGTAAGAGTGCTAAAACGTATGGATTATACATTGACTAGTAAAAAGTTCAGAAGACTGTAAAATTTTTTCTAAGCATTTTTAAGCAAAAATAAAAAAAGCGTGTCGTAGCCAATACATTAAACAACATATTTGCAAAGTTTTAACTGTTTTAGTCAAGAATTGTTCGTGTAAGAGTGCTAAAACGTATGGATTATACATTGACGAAATCAAGCATAGGTGTTTTTTAATGTAAAAAGTTCAGAAGACTGTAAAATTTTTTCTAAGCAATTTTAAGCAAAAATAAAAAAAGCGTGTCGTAGCCAATACATTAAACAACATATTTGCAAAGTTTTAACTGTTTTAGTCAAGAATTGTTTGTGTAAGAGTGCTAAAACGTATGGATTATACATTGACGAAAGCAAGCATAGGTGTTTTTTTAATGTAAAAAGTTCAGAAGACCGTAAAATTTTTTCTAAACAATTTTAAGCAAAAATAAAAAAAGCGTGTCGAAGCCAATACATTAAACAACATATTTGCAAAGTTTTAACTGTTTTAGTCAAGAATTGTTTGTGTAAGAGTGCTAAAACGTATGGATTATACATTGACGAAAGCAAGCATAGGTGTTTTTTAATGTAAAAAGTTCAGAAGACTGTAAAATTTTTTCTAAACAATTTTAAGCAAAAATAAAAAAAGCGTGTCGTAGCCAATACATTAAACAACATGTTTGCAAACTTTTAACTGTTTTAGTAAAGAATTGTTTGTGTAAGAGTGCTAAAACGTATGGATTATACATTGACGAAAGCAAGCATAGGTGTTTTTTAATAAAAAAAGTTCAGAAGACTGTAAAATTTTTTCTAAACAATTTTAAGCAAAAATAAAAAAAGCGTGTCGTAGCCAATACGTTAAACAACATATTTGCAAAGTTTTAACTGTTTTAGTCAAGAATTGTTTGTGTAAGAGTGCTAAAACGTATGGATTATACATTGACGAAAGCAAGCATAGGTGTTTTTTAATGTAAAAAGTTCAGAAGACTGTAAAATTTTTTCTAAACAATTTTAAGCAAAAATAAAAAAAACGTGTCGTAGCCAATACATTAAACAACATATTTGCAAAGTTTTAACTGTTTTAGTCAAGAATTGTTTGTGTAAGAGTGCTAAAACGTATGGATTATACATTGACTAGTAAAAAATTCAGAATACTGTAAAATTTTTTCTAAGCAATTTGAAGCAAAAATAAAATAAGCGTGTCGTAGCCAATACAATAAACAACATATTTGCAAAGTTTTAACTGTTTTAGTCAAGAATTGTTTGTGTAAGAGTGCTAAAACGAATGGATTATACATTGACGAAATCAAGCATAGGTGTTTTTTAATGTAAAAAGTTCAGAAGACCGTAAAATTTTTTCTAAACAATTTTAAGCAAAAATAAAAAAAGCGTGTCGTAGCCAATACATAAAACAACATATTTGCAAAGTTTTAACTGTTTTAGTCAAGAATTGTTTGTGTAAGAGTGCTAAAACTTATGGATTATACATTGACGAAAGCAAGCATAGGTGTTTTTTAATAAAAAAAGTTCAGAAGACTGTAAAATTTTTTCTAAACAATTTTAAGCAAAAATAAAAAAAGCGTGTCGTAGCCAATACATTAAACAACATATTTGCAAAGTTTTAACTGTTTTAGTCAAGAATTGTTTGTGTAAGAGTGCTAAAACGTATGGATTATACATTGACGAAAGCAAGCATAGGTGTTTTTTAATGTAAAAAGTTCAGAAGACCGTAAAATTTTTTCTAAACAATTTTAAGCAAAAATAAAAAAAGCGTGTCGTAGCCAATACATTAAACAACATATTTGCAAAGTTTTAACTGTTTTAGTCAAGAATTGTTTGTGTAAGAGTGCTAAAACGTATGGATTATACATTGACGAAAGCAAGCATAGGTGTTTTTTAATGTAAAAAGTTAAGATGACTAAAAAATTTTTTCTAAACAATTTTAAGCAAAATTAAAAAAAGCGTGTCGTAGCCAATACATTAAACAACATATTTGCAAAGTTTTAACTGTTTTAGTCAAGAATTGTTTGTGTAAGAGTGCTAAAACGTATGGATTATACATTGACTAGTAAAAAATTCAGAATACTGTAAAATTTTTTCTAAGCAATTTTAAGCAAAAATAAAAAAAGCGTGTCGTAGCCAATACATTAAACAACATATTTGCAAAGTTTTAACTGTTTTAGTCAAGAATTGTTTGTGTAAGAGTGCTAAAACGAATGGATTATACATTGACGAAATCAAGCATAGGTGTTTTTTAATGTAAAAAGTTTAGAAGACTGTAAAGTTTTTTCTAAACAATTTTAAGCAAAAATAAAAAAAGCGTGTCGTAGCCAATACATTAAACAACATATTTGCAAAGTTTTAACTGTTTTAGTCAAGAATTGTTCGTGTAAGAGTGCTAAAACGTATGGATTATACATTGACTAGTAAAAAGTTCAGAAGACTGTAAAATTTTTTCTAAGCATTTTTAAGCAAAAATAAAAAAAGCGTGTCGTAGCCAATACATTAAACAACATATTTGCAAAGTTTTAACTGTTTTAGTCAAGAATTGTTCGTGTAAGAGTGCTAAAACGTATGGATTATACATTGACGAAATCAAGCATAGGTGTTTTTTAATGTAAAAAGTTCAGAAGACTGTAAAATTTTTTCTAAGCAATTTTAAGCAAAAATAAAAAAAGCGTGTCGTAGCCAATAAATTAAACAACATATTTGCAAAGTTTCAACTGTTTTAGTCAAGAATTGTTTGTGTAAGAGTGCTAAAACGTATGGATTATACATTGACGAAAGCAAGCATAGGTGTTTTTTTAATGTAAAAAGTTCAGAAGACCGTAAAATTTTTTCTAAACAATTTTAAGCAAAAATAAAAAAAGCGTGTCGAAGCCAATACATTAAACAACATATTTGCAAAGTTTTAACTGTTTTAGTCAAGAATTGTTTGTGTAAGAGTGCTAAAACGTATGGATTATACATTGACGAAAGCAAGCATAGGTGTTTTTTAATGTAAAAAGTTCAGAAGACTGTAAAATTTTTTCTAAACAATTTTAAGCAAAAATAAAAAAAGCGTGTCGTAGCCAATACATTAAACAACATGTTTGCAAACTTTTAACTGTTTTAGTCAAGAATTGTTTGTGTAAGAGTGCTAAAACGTATGGATTATACATTGACGAAAGCAAGCATAGGTGTTTTTTAATAAAAAAAGTTCAGAAGACTGTAAAATTTTTTCTAAACAATTTTAAGCAAAAATAAAAAAAGCGTGTCGTAGCCAATACATTAAACAACATATTTGCAAAGTTTTAACTGTTTTAGTCAAGAATTGTTTGTGTAAGAGTGCTAAAACGTATGGATTATACATTGACGAAAGCAAGCATAGGTGTTTTTTAATGTAAAAAGTTCAGAAGACTGTAAAATTTTTTCTAAACAATTTTAAGCAAAAATAAAAAAAACGTGTCGTAGCCAATACATTAAACAACATATTTGCAAAGTTTTAACTGTTTTAGTCAAGAATTGTTTGTGTAAGAGTGCCAAAACGTATGGATTATACATTGACTAGTAAAAAATTCAGAATACTGTAAAATTTTTTCTAAGCAATTTTAAGCAAAAATAAAAAAAGCGTGTCGTAGCCAATACATTAAACAACATATTTGCAAAGTTTTAACTGTTTTAGTCAAGAATTGTTTGTGTAAGAGTGCTAAAACGAATGGATTATACATTGACGAAATCAAGCATAGGTGTTTTTTAATGTAAAAAGTTTAGAAGACTGTAAAGTTTTTTCTAAACAATTTTAAGCAAAAATAAAAAAAGCGTGTCTTAGCCAATACATTAAACAACATATTTGCAAAGTTTTAACTGTTTTAGTCAAGAATTGTTCGTGTAAGAGTGCTAAAACGTATTGATTATACATTGACTAGTAAAAAGTTCAGAAGACTGTAAAATTTTTTCTAAGCATTTTTAAGCAAAAATAAAAAAAGCGTGTCGTAGCCAATACATTAAACAACATATTTGCAAAGTTTTAACTGTTTTAGTCAAGAATTGTTCGTGTAAGAGTGCTAAAACGTATGGATTATACATTGACGAAATCAAGCATAGGTGTTTTTTAATGTAAAAAGTTCAGAAGACTGTAAAATTTTTTCTAAGCAATTTTAAGCAAAAATAAAAAAAGCGTGTCGTAGCCAATACATTAAACAACATATTTGCAAAGTTTTAACTGTTTTAGTCAAGAATTGTTTGTGTAAGAGTGCTAAAACGTATGGATTATACATTGACGAAAGCAAGCATAGGTGTTTTTTTAATGTAAAAAGTTCAGAAGACCGTAAAATTTTTTCTTAACAATTTTAAGCAAAAATAAAAAAAGCGTGTCGAAGCCAATACATTAAACAACATATTTGCAAAGTTTTAACTGTTTTAGTCAAGAATTGTTTGTGTAAGAGTGCTAAAACGTATGGATTATACATTGACGAAAGCAAGCATAGGTGTTTTTTAATGTAAAAAGTTCAGAAGACCGTAAAATTTTTTCTAAACAATTTTAAGCAAAAATAAAAAAAGCGTGTCGAAGCCAATACATTAAACAACATATTTGCAAAGTTTTAACTGTTTTAGTCAAGAATTGTTTGTGTAAGAGTGCTAAAACGTATGGATTATACATTGACGAAAGCAAGCATAGGTGTTTTTTAATAAAAAAAGTTCAGAAGACTGTAAAATTTTTTCTAAACAATTTTAAGCAAAAATAAAAAAAGCGTGTCGTAGCCAATACATTAAACAACATATTTGCAAAGTTTTAACTGTTTTAGTCAAGAATTGTTTGTGTAAGAGTGCTAAAACTTATGGATTATACATTGACGAAAGCAAGCATAGGTGTTTTTTAATGTAAAAAGTTCAGAAGACTGTAAAATTTTTTCTAAACAATTTTAAGCAAAAATAAAAAAAACGTGTCGTAGCCAATACATTAAACAACATATTTGCAAAGTTTTAACTGTTTTAGTCAAGAATTGTTTGTGTAAGAGTGCTAAAACGTATGGATTATACATTGACTAGTAAAAAGTTCAGAAGACTGTAAAATTTTTTCTAAGCAATTTTAAGCAAAAATAAAAAAAGCGTGTCGTAGCCAATACATTAAACAACATATTTGCAAAGTTTTAACTGTTTTAGTCAAGAATTGTTTGTGTAAGAGTGCTAAAACGTATGGATTATACATTGACGAAAGCAAGCATAGGTGTTTTTCAATGTAAAAAGTTCAGAAGACCGTAAAATTTTTTCTAAACAATTTTAAGCAAAAATAAAAAAAGCATGTCGTAGATAATACATTAAACAACATATTTGCAAAGTTTTAACTGTTTTAGTCAAGAATTGTTTGTGTAAGAGTGCTAAAACGTATGGATTATACATTGACGAAAGCAAGCATAGATGTTTTTTGTTGTAAAAAGTTCAGAAGACCGTAAAATTTTTTCTAAACAATTTTAAGAAAAAATAAAAAAAGCGTGTCGTAGCCAATACATTAAACAACATATTTGCAAAGTTTTAACTGTTTTAGTCAAGAATTGTTTGTGTAAGAGTGCTAAAACGTATGGATTATACATTGACGAAAGCAAGCATAGGTGTTTTTTAATGTAAAAAGTTCAGAAGACCGTAAAATTTTTTCTAAACAATTTTAAGCAAAAAAAAAAAAAGTGTGTCGTAGCCAATACATTAAACAACATATTTGCAAAGTTTTAACTGTTTTAGTCAAGAATTGTTTGTGTAAGAGTGCTAAAACGTATGGATTATACATTGACGAAAGCATGCATAGGTGTTTTTTAATGTAAAAAGTTCAGAAGACTGTAAAATTTTTTCTAAACAATTTTAAGCAAAAATAAAAAAAGTTTGTCGTAGCCAATACATAAAACAACATATTTGCAAAGTTTTAACTGTTTTAGTCAACAATTGTTTGTGTAAGAGTGCTAAAACATATGGATTATACATTGACTAGTAAAAAGTTCAGAAGACTGTAAAATTTTTTCTAAACAATTTTAAGCAAAAATAAAAAAAAGCGTGTCGTAGCCAATACATTAAACAACATATTTGCAAAGTTTTAACTGTTTTAGTCAAGAATTGTTTGTGTAAGAGTGCTAAAACGTATGGATTATACATTGACGAAACCAAGCATAGGTGTTTTTTAATGTAAAAAGTTCAGAAGACTGTAAAATTTTTTCTAAACAGTTTTAAGCAAAAATAAAAAAAGTGTGTCGTAGCCAATACATAAAACAACATATTTGCAAAGTTTTAACTGTTTTAGTCAAGAATTGTTTGTGTAAGAGTGCTAAAACGTATGGATTATACATTGACGAAAGCAAGCATAGGTGTTTTTTAGTGTAAAAAGTTCAGAAGACCGTAAAATTTTTTCTAAACAACTTTAAGCAAAATTAAAAAAAGCGTGTCGTAGCCAATACATTAAACAACATATTTACAAAGTTTTAACTGTTTTAGTCAAGAATTGTTTGTGTAAGAGTGCTAAAACGTATGGATTATACATTGACGAAAGCATGCATAGGTGTTTTTTAATGTAAAAAGTTCAGAAGACTGTAAAATTTTTTCTAAACAATTTTAAGCAAAAATAAAAAAAGTGTGTCGTAGCCAATACATAAAACAACATATTTGCAAAGTTTTAACTGTTTTAGTCAAGAATTGTTTGTGTAAGAGTGCTAAAACATATGGATTATACATTGACTAGTAAAAAGTTCAGAAGACTGTAAAATTTTTTCTAAACAATTTTAAGCAAAAATAAAAAAAGCGTGTCGTAGCCAATACATTAAACAACATATTTGCAAAGTTTTAACTGTTTTAGTCAAGAATTGTTTGTGTAAGAGTGCTAAAACGTATGGATTATACATTGACGAAACCAAGCATAGGTGTTTTTTAATGTAAAAAGTTCAGAAGACTGTAAAATTTTTTCTAAACAGTTTTAAGCAAAAATAAAAAAAGTGTGTCGTAGCCAATACATAAAACAACATATTTGCAAAGTTTTAACTGTTTTAGTCAAGAATTGTTTGTGTAAGAGTGCTAAAACGTATGGATTATACATTGACGAAAGCAAGCATAGGTGTTTTTTAGTGTAAAAAGTTCAGAAGACCGTAAAATTTTTTCTAAACAACTTTAAGCAAAATTAAAAAAAGCGTGTCGTAGCCAATACATTAAACAACATATTTGCAAAGTTTTAACTGTTTTAGTCAAGAATTGTTTGTGTAAGAGTGCTAAAACGTATGGATTATACATAGACGAAAACAAGCATAGGTGTTTTTTAATGTAAAAAGTTCAGAAGACTGTAAAATTTTTTCTAAACAATTTTAAGCAAAAATAAAAAAAGCGTGTCGTAGCCAATACATTAAACAACATATTTGCAAAGTTTTAACTGTTTTAGTCAAGAATTGTTTGTGTAAGAGTGCTAAAATGTATGGATTTTACATTGACGAAAGCAAGCATAGGTGTTTTTTAGTGTAAAAAGTTCAGAAGACTGTAAAATTTTTTCTAAACAATTTTAAGCAAAAATAAAAAAAGCGTGTCGTAGCCAATACATTAAACAACATATTTGCAAAGTTTTAACTGTTTTAGTCAAGAATTGTTTGTGTAAGAGTGCTAAAACGTATGGATTATACATTGACTAGTAAAAAGTTCAGAAGACTGTAAAATTTTTTCTAAACAATTTTAAGCAAAAATAAAAAAAGCGTGTCGTAGCCAATACATTAAACAACATATTTGCAAAGTTTTAACTGTTTTAGTCAAGAATTGTTTGTGTAAGAGTGCTAAAACGTATGGATTATACATTGACGAAAGCAAGCATAGGTGTTTTTTAATGTAAAAAGTTCAGAAGACCGTAAAATTTTTTCTAAACAATTTTAAGCAAAAATAAAAAAAGCGTGTCGTAGCCAATACATAAAACAACATATTTGCAAAGTTTTAACTGTTTTAGTCAAGAATTGTTTGTGTAAGAGTGCTAAAACGTATGGATTATACATTGACGAAAGCAAGCATAGGTGTTTTTTAATGTAAAAAGTTAAGAAGACTAAAAAATTTTTTCTAAACAATTTTAAGCAAAAATAAAAAAAGCGTGTCGTAGCTAATACATTAAACAACATATTTCAAAGTTTTAACTGTTTTAGTCAAGAATTGTTTGTGTAAGAGTGCTAAAACGTATGGATTATACATTGACTAGTAAAAAATTCATAATACTGTAAAATTTTTTCTAAGCAATTTTAAGCATAAATAAAAAAAGCGTGTCGTAGCCAATACATTAAACAACATATTTGCAAAGTTTTAACTGTTTTAGTCAAGAATTGTTTGTGTAAGAGTGCTAAAACGAATGGATTATACATTGACGAAATCAAGCATAGGTGTTTTTTAATGTAAAAAGTTTAGAAGACTGTAAAGTTTTTTCTCAACAATTTTAAGCAAAAATAAAAAAAGCGTGTCGTAGCCAATACATTAAACAACATATTTGCAAAGTTTTAACTGTTTTAGTCAAGAATTGTTCGTGTAAGAGTGCTAAAACGTATGGATTATACATTGACTAGTAAAAAGTTCAGAAGACTGTAAAATTTTTTCTAAGCATTTTTAAGCAAAAATAAAAAAGCGTGTCGTAGCCAATACATTAAACAACATATTTGCAAAGTTTTAACTGTTTTAGTCAAGAATTGTTCGTGTAAGAGTGCTAAAACGTATGGATTATACATTGACGAAATCAAGCATAGGTGTTTTTTAATGTAAAAAGTTCAGAAGACTGTAAAATTTTTTCTAAGCAATTTTAAGCAAAAATAAAAAATGCGTGTCGTAGCCAATACATTAAACAACATATTTGCAAAGTTTTAACTGTTTTAGTCAAGAATTGTTTGTGTAAGAGTGCTAAAACGTATGGATTATACATTGACGAAAGCAAGCATAGGTGTTTTTTTAGTGTAAAAAATTCAGAAGACCGTAAAATTTTTTCTAAACAATTTTAAGCAAAAATAAAAAAAGCGTGTCGAAGCCAATACATTAAACAACATATTTGCAAAGTTTTAACTGTTTTAGTCAAGAATTGTTTGTGTAAGAGTGCTAAAACGTATGGATTATACATTGACGAAAGCAAGCATAGGTGTTTTTTAATGTAAAAAGTTCAGAAGACTGTAAAATTTTTTCTAAACAATTTTAAGCAAAAATAAAAAAAGCGTGTCGTAGCCAATACATTAAACAACATGTTTGCAAACTTTTAACTGTTTTAGTCAAGAATTGTTTGTGTAAGAGTGCTAAAACGTATGGATTATACATTGACGAAAGCAAGCATAGGTGTTTTTTAATAAAAAAAGTTCAGAAGACTGTAAAATTTTTTCTAAACAATTTTAAGCAAAAATAAAAAAAGCGTGTCGTAGCCAATACATTAAACAACATATTTGCAAAGTTTTAACTGTTTTAGTCAAGAATTGTTTGTGTAAGAGTGCTAAAACGTATGGATTATACATTGACGAAAGCAAGCATAGGTGTTTTTTAATGTAAAAAGTTCAGAAGACTGTAAAATTTTTTCTAAACAATTTAAAGCAAAAATAAAAAAAGCGTGTCGTAGCCAATACATTAAACAACATATTTGCAAAGTTTTAACTGTTTTAGTCAAGAATTGTTCGTGTAAGAGTGCTAAAACGTATGGATTATACATTGACGAAATCAAGCATAGGTGTTTTTTAATGTAAAAAGTTCAGAAGACTGTAAAATTTTTTCTAAGCAATTTTAAGCAAAAATAAAAAATGCGTGTCGTAGCCAATACATTAAACAACATATTTGCAAAGTTTTAACTGTTTTAGTCAAGAATTGTTTGTGTAAGAGTGCTAAAACGTATGGATTATACATTGACGAAAGCAAGCATAGGTGTTTTTTTAATGTAAAAAGTTCAGAAGACCGTAAAATTTTTTCTAAACAATTTTAAGCAAAAATAAAAAAAGCGTGTCGAAGCCAATACATTAAACAACATATTTGCAAAGTTTTAACTGTTTTAGTCAAGAATTGTTTGTGTAAGAGTGCTAAAACGTATGGATTATACATTGACGAAAGCAAGCATAGGTGTTTTTTAATGTAAAATGTTCAGAAGACTGTAAAATTTTTTCTAAACAATTTTAAGCAAAAATAAAAAAAGCATGTCGTAGCCAATACATTAAACAACATGTTTGCAAACTTTTAACTGTTTTAGTCAAGAATTGTTTGTGTAAGAGTGCTAAAACGTATGGATTATACATTGACGAAAGCAAGCATAGGTGTTTTTTAATAAAAAAAGTTCAGAAGACTGTAAAATTTTTTCTAAACAATTTTAAGCAAAAATAAAAAAAGCGTGTCGTAGCCAATACATTAAACAACATATTTGCAAAGTTTTAACTGTTTTAGTCAAGAATTGTTTGTGTAAGAGTGCTAAAACGTATGGATTATACATTGACGAAAGCAAGCATAGGTGTTTTTTAATGTAAAAAGTTCAGAAGACTGTAAAATTTTTTCTAAACAATTTAAAGCAAAAATAAAAAAAGCGTGTCGTAGCCAATACATTAAACAACATATTTGCAAAGTTTTAACTGTTTTAGTCAAGAATTGTTTGTGTAAGAGTGCTAAAACGTATGGATTATACATTGACTAGTAAAAAGTTCAGAAGACTGTAAATTTTTTTCTAAGCAATTTTAAGCAAAAATAAAAAAAGCGTGTCGTAGCCAATACATTAAACAACATATTTGCAAAGTTTTAACTGTTTTAGTCAAGAATTGTTTGTGTAAGAGTGCTAAAACGTATGGATTATACATTGACGAAAGCAAGCATAGGTGTTTTTTAATGTAAAAAGTTAAGAAGACTGAAAAATTTTTTCTAAACAATTTTAAGCAAAAATAAAAAAAGCGTGTCGTAGCCAATACATTAAACAACATATTTGCAAAGTTTTAACTGTTTTAGTCAAGAATTGTTTGTGTAAGAGTGCTAAAGCGTATGGATTATACATTGACTAGTAAAAAATTCAGAAGACTGTAAAATTTTTTCTAAACAATTTTAAGCAAAAATAAAAAAAGCGTGTCGTAGCCAATACATTAAACAACATATTTGCAAAGTTTTAACTGTTTTAGTCAAGAATTGTTTGTGTAAGAGTGCTAAAACGTATGGATTATACATTGACGAAACCAAGCATAGGTGTTTTTTAATGTAAAAAGTTCAGAAGACTGTAAAATTTTTTCTAAACAATTTTAAGCAAAAATAAAAAAAGCGTGTCGTAGCCAATACATTAAACAACATATTTGCAAAGTTTTAACTGTTTTAGTCAAGAATTGTTTGTGTAAGAGTGCTAAAACGTATGGATTATACATTGACTAGTAAAAAGTTCAGAAGACTGTAAAATTTTTTCTAAGCAATTTTAAGCAAAAATAAAAAAAGCGTGTCGTAGCCAATACATTAAACAACAAATTTGCAAAGTTTTAACTGTTTTAGTCAAGAATTGTTTGTGTAAGAGTGCTAAAACGTATGGATTATACATTGACGAAAGCAAGCATAGGTGTTTTTCAATGTAAAAAGTTCAGAAGACCGTAAAATTTTTTCTAAACAATTTTAAGCAAAAATAAAAAAAGCATGTCGTAGATAATACATTAAACAACATATTTGCAAAGTTTTAACTGTTTTAGTCAAGAATTGTTTGTGTAAGAGTGCTAAAACGTATGGATTATACATTGACGAAAGCAAGCATAGATGTTTTTTAATGTAAAAAGTTCAGAAGACCGTAAAATTTTTTCTAAACAATTTTAAGAAAAAATAAAAAAAGCGTGTCGTAGCCAATACATTAAACAACATATTTGCAAAGTTTTAACTGTTTTAGTCAAGAATTGTTTGTGTAAGAGTGCTAAAACGTATGGATTATACATTGACGAAAGCAAGCATAGGTGTTTTTTAATGTAAAAAGTTCAGAAGACCGTAAAATTTTTTCTAAACAATTTTAAGCAAAAAAAAAAAAAAGTGTGTCGTAGCCAATACATTAAACAACATATTTGCAAAGTTTTAACTGTTTTAGTCAAGAATTGTTTGTGTAAGAGTGCTAAAACGTATGGATTATACATTGACGAAAGCATGCATAGGTGTTTTTTATTGTAAAAAGTTCAGAAGACTGTAAAATTTTTTCTAAACAATTTTAAGCAAAAATAAAAAAGTGTGTCGTAGCCAATACATTAAACAACATATTTGCAAAGTTTTAACTGTTTTAGTCAAGAATTGTTTGTGTAAGAGTGCTAAAACGTATGGATTATACATTGACTAGTAAAAAGTTCAGAAGACTGTAAAATTTTTTCTAAACAATTTTAAGCAAAAATAAAAAAAGCGTGTCGTAGCCAATACATTAAACAACATATTTGCAAAGTGTTAACTGTTTTAGTCAAGAATTGTTTGTGTAAGAGTGCTAAAACGTATGGATTATACATTGACGAAACCAAGCATAGGTGTTTTTTAATGTAAAAAGTTCAGAAGACTGTAAAATTTTTTCTAAACAATTTTAAGCAAAAATAAAAAAAGTGTGTCGTAGCCAATACATTAAACAACATATTTGCAAAGTTTTAACTGTTTTAGTCAAGAATTGTTTGTGTAAGAGTGCTAAAGCGTATGGATTATACTTTGACTAGTAAAAAATTCAGAATACTGTAAAATTTTTTCTAAGCAATTTTAAGCAAAAATAAAAAAAGCGTGTCGTAGCCAATACATTAAACAACATATTTGCAAAGTTTTAACTGTTTTAGTCAAGAATTGTTTGTGTAAGAGTGCTAAAACGTATGGATTATACATTGACGAAATCAAGCATAGGTGTTTTATAATGTAAAAAGTTTAGAAGACTGTAAAATTTTTTCTAAACAATTTTAAGCAAAATAAAAAAAGCGTGTCGAAGCCAATACATTAAACAACATATTTGCAAAGTTTTAACTGTTTTAGTCAAGAATTGTTTGTGTAAGAGTGCTAAAACGTATGGATTATACATTGACTAGTAAAAAGTTCAGAAGACTGTAAAATTTTTTCTAAGCAATTTTAAGCAAAAATAAAAAAAGCGTGTCGTAGCCAATTCATTAAACAACATATTTGCAAAGTTTTAACTGTTTTAGTCAAGAATTGTTCGTGTAAGAGTGCTAAAACGTATGGATTATACATTGACGAAATCAAGCATAGGTGTTTTTTAATGTAAAAAGTTCAGAAGACCGTAAAATTTTTTCTAAACAATTTTTAGCAAAAGTAAAAAAAGCGTGTCGTAGCCAATACATTAAACAACATATTTGCAAAGTTTTAACTGTTTTAGTCAAGAATTGTTTGTGTAAGAGTGCTAAAACGTATGGTTTATACATTGACGAAAGCAAGCATAGGTGTTTTTTAATGTAAAAAGTTCAGAAGACTGTAAAATTTTTTCTAAACAATTTTAAGCAAAAATAAAAAAAGCGTGTCGTAGCCAATACATTAAACAACATATTTGCAAAGTTTTAACTGTTTTAGTCAAGAATTGTTTGTGTAAGAGTGCTAAAACCTATGGATTATACATTAACGAAAGCAAGCATAGGTGTTTTTTAATGTAAAAAGTTTAGAAGACTGTAAAATTTTTTCTAATCAATTTTAAGCAAAAATAAAAAAGCGTGTCGTAGCCAATACATTAAACAACATATTTGCAAAGTTTTAACTGTTTTAGTCAAGAATTGTTTGTGTAAGAGTGCTAAAACGTATGGATTATACATTGACTAGTAAATAGTTCAGAAGACCGTAAAATTTTTTCTAAGCAATTTTAAGCAAAAAAAAAAAGCGTGTCGTAGCCAATACATTAAACAACATATTTGCAAAGTTTTAACTGTTTTAGTCAAGAATTGTTTGTGTAAGAGTGCTAAAACGTATGAATTATACATTGACGAAAGCAAGCATAGGTGTTTTTTAATGTAAAAAGTTCAGAAGACCGTAAAATTTTTTCTAAACAATTTTAAGCAAAAATAAAAAAAGCATGTCGTAGCCAATACATTAAACAACATATTTGCAAAGTTTTAATTGTTTAGTCAAGAATTGTTTGTGTAAGAGTGCTAAAACGTATGGATTATACATTGACGAAAGCAAGCAAAGGTGTTTTTTAATGTAAAAAGTTCAGAAGACTGTAAAATTTTTTCTAAACAATTTTAAGCAAAAATAAAAAAAGCGTGTCGTAGCCAATACATTAAACAACATATTTGCAAAGTTTTAACTGTTTTAGTCAAGAATTGTTTGTGTAAGAGTGCTAAAACGTATGGATTATACTATGACGAAAGCAAGCATAGGTGGTTTTTATTGTAAAAAGTTCAGAAGACCGTAAAATTTTTTCTAAACAATTTTAAGCAAAAATAAAAAAAGCGTGTCGTAGCTAATACATTAAACAACATATTTGCAAAGTTTAACTGTTTTAGTCAAGAATTGTTTGTGTAAGAGTGCTAAAATGTATGGATTATACATTGACGAAAGCAAGCATAGGTGTTTTTTAATGTAAAAAGTTCAGAAGACTGTAAAATTTTTTCTAAACAATTTTAAGCAAAATTAAAAAAAGCGTGTCGTAGCCAATACATTAAACAACATATTTGCAAAGTTTTAACTGTTTTAGTCAAGAATTGTTTGTGTAAGAGTGCTAAAACGTATGGATTATACATTGACGAAAGCAAGCATAGGTGTTTTTTAATGTAAAAAGTTCAAAGACTGTAAAATTTTTTCTAAACAATTTTAAGCAAAAATAAAAAAAGCGTGTCGTAGCTAATACATTAAACAACATATTTGCAAAGTTTAACTGTTTTAGTCAAGAATTGTTTGTGTAAGAGTGCTAAAATGTATGGATTATACATTGACGAAAGCAAGCATAGGTGTTTTTTAATGTAAAAAGTTCAGAAGACTGTAAAATTTTTTCTAAACAATTTTAAGCAAAATTAAAAAAAGCGTGTCGTAGCCAATACATTAAACAACATATTTGCAAAGTTTTAACTGTTTTAGTCAAGAATTGTTTGTGTAAGAGTGCTAAAACGTAAGGATTATACATTGACGAAAGCAAGCATAGGTGTTTTTTTAATGTAAAAAGTTCAGAAGACCGTAAAATTTTTTCTAAACAATTTTAAGCAAAAATAAAAAAAACGTGTCGTAGCCAATACATTAAACAACATATTTGCAAAGTTTTAACTGTTTTAGTCAAGAATTGTTTGTGTAAGAGTGCTAAAACGTATGGATTATACATTGACAAAAGCAAGCATAGGTGTTTTTTAATGTAAAAAGTTCAGAAGACCGTAAAATTTTTTCTAAACAATTTTAAGCAAAAATAAAAAAAGCGTGTCGTAGCCAATACATTAAACAACATATTTGCAAAGTTTTAACTGTTTTAGTCAAGAATTGTTTGTGTAAGAGTGCTAAAACGTATGGATTATACGTTGACGAAAGCAAGCAAAGGTGTTTTTTAATGTAAAAAGTTCAGAAGACTGTAAAATTTTTTCTAAACAATTTTAAGCAAAAATAAAAAAAATGAGTCGTAGCCAATACATTAAACAACATATTTGCAAAGTTTTAACTGTTTTAGTCAAGAATTGTTTGTGTAAGAGTGCTAAAATGTATGGATTATACATTGACGAAAGCAAGCATAGGTGTTTTTTAATGTAAAAAGTTCAGAAAACTGTAAAATTTTTTCTAAACAATTTTAAGCAAAAATAAAAAAAGCGTGTCGTAGCCAATACATTAAACAACATATTTGCAAAGTTTTAACTGTTTTAGTCAAGAATTGTTTGTGTAAGAGTGCTAAAACGTATGGATTATACATTGACGAAAGCAAGCATAGGTGTTTTTTAATGTAAAAAGTTCAGAAGACCGTAAAATTTTTTCTAAACAATTTTAAGCAAAAATAAAAAAAGCGTGTCGTAGCCAATACATTAAACAACATATTTGCAAAGTTTTAACTGTTTTAGTCAAGAATTGTTTGTGTAAGAGTGCTAAAACGTATGGATTATACATTGACGAAAGCAAGCATAGGTGTTTTTTAATGTAAAAAGTTCAGAAGACTGTAAAATTTTTTCTAAGCAATTTTAAGCAAAAAAAAAAAGCGTGTCGTAGCCAATACATTAAACAACATATTTGCAAAGTTTTAACTGTTTTAGTCAAGAATTGTTTGTGTAAGAGTGCTAAAACGTATGGATTATACATTGACGAAAGCAAGCATAGGTGTTTTTTAATGTAAAAAGTTCAGAAGACAGTAAAATTTTTTCTAAACAATTTTAAGAAAAAAAGAAAAATGCGTGTCGTAGCCAATACATTAAACAACATATTTGCAAAGTTTTAACTGTTTTAGTCAAGAATTGTTTGTGTAAGAGTGCTAAAACGTATGGATTATATATTGACTAGTAAAAAGTTCAGAAGACTATAAAATTTTTTCTAAGCAATTTTAAGCAAAAATAAAAAAAGCGTGTCGTAGCCAATACATTAAACAACATATTTGCAAAGTTTTAACTGTTTTAGTCAAGAATTGTTTGTGTAAGAGTGCTAAAACGTATGGATTATACATTGACGAAAGCAAGCATAGGTGTTTTTTTATGTAAAAAGTTCAGAAAACCGTAAAGTTTTTTCTAAACAATTTTAAGCAAAAATAAAAAAAGCGTGTCGTAGCTAATACATTAAACAACATATTTGCAAAGTTTTAACTGTTTTAGTCAAGAATTGTTTGTGTAAGAGTGCTAAAACGTATGGATTATATATTGACTAGTAAAAAGTTCAGAAGACTATAAAATTTTTTCTAAGCAATTTTAAGCAAAAATAAAAAAAGCGTGTCGTAGCCAATACATTAAACAACATATTTGCAAAGTTTTAACTGTTTTAGTCAAGAATTGTTTGTGTAAGAGTGCTAAAACGTATGGATTATACATTGACGAAAGCAAGCATAGGTGTTTTTTAATGTAAAAAAATAAGAGGACTGAAAAATTTTTTCTAAACAATTTTAAGCAAAAATAAAAAAAGCGTGTCGTAGCCAATACATTAAACAACATATTTGCAAAGTTTTAACTGTTTTAGTCAAGAATTGTTTGTGTAAGAGTGCTAAAACGTATGGATTATACATTGACTAGTAAAAAGTTCAGAAGACTGTAAAATTTTTTCTAAGCAATTTTAAGCAAAAATAAAAAAGCATGTCGTAGCCAATACATTAAACAACATATTTGCAAAGTTTTAACTGTTTTAGTCAAGAATTGTTTGTGTAAGAGTGCTAAAACGTATGGATTATACATTGACGAAATCAAGCATAGGTGTTTTTTAATGTAAAAAGTTCAGAAGACTTTAAAATTTTTTCTAAGCAATTTTAAGCAAAAATAAAAAAAGAGTGTCGTAGCCAATACATTAAACAACATATTTGCAAAGTTTTAACTGTTTTAGTCAAGAATTGTTTGTGTAAGAGTGCTAAAACGTATGGATTATAAATTGACGAAAGCAAGCATAGGTGTTTTTTAATGTAAAAAGTTCAGAAGACTGTAAAATTTTTTCTAAACAATTTTAAGCAAAAATAAAAAAAGCGTGTCGTAGACAATACATTAAACAACATATTTGCAAAGTTTTAACTGTTTTAGTCAAGAATTGTTTGTGTAAGAGTGCTAAAACGTATGGATTATACATTGACGAAAGCAAACATAGGTGTTTTTTAATAAAAAAAGTTCAGAAGACTGAAAATTTTTTTCTAAACAATTTTAAGCAAAAATAAAAAAAGCGTGTCGTAGCCAATACATTAAACAACATATTTGCAAAGTTTTAACTGTTTTAGTCAAGAATTGTTAGTGTAAGAGTGCTAAAACGTATGGATTATACATTGACGAAAGCAAGCATAGGTGTTTTTTAATGTAAAAAGTTCAGAAGACTGTAAAATTTTTTCTAAACAATTTTAAGCAAAAATAAAAAAAGCATGTCGGAGCCAATACATTAAACAACATATTTGCAAAGTTTTAACTGTTTTAGTCAAGAATTGTTTGTGTAAGAGTGCTAAAACGTATGGATTATACATTGACTAGTAAAAAGTTCAGAAGACTGTAAAATTTTTTCTAAACAATTTTAAGCAAAAATAAAAAAAGCGTGTCGTAGCCAATACATTAAACAACATATTTGCAAAGTTTTAACTGTTTTAGTCAAGAATTGTTTGTGTAAGAGTGCTAAAACGTATGGATTATACATTGACGAAAGCAAGCATAGGTGTTTTTAAATGTAAAAAGTTCAAAAGACCGTAAAATTTTTTCTAAACAATTTTAAGCAAAAATAAAAAAAGCGTGTCGTAGCCAATACATAAAACAACATATTTGCAAAGTTTTAACTGTTTTAGTCAAGAATTGTTTGTGTAAGAGTGCTAAAACGTATGGATTATACTTTGACTAGTAAAAAATTCAGAATACTGTAAAATTTTTTCTAAGCAATTTTAAGCAAAAATAAAAAAAGCGTGTCGTAGCCAATACATTAAACAACATATTTGCAAAGTTTTAACTGTTTTAGTCAAGAATTGTTTGTGTAAGAGTGCTAAAACGTATGGATTATACATTGACGAAATCAAGCATAGGTGTTTTTTAATGTAAAAAGTTTAGAAGACTGTAAAATTTTTTCTAAACAATTTTAAGCAAAATAAAAAAAGCGTATCGAAGCCAATACATTAAACAACATATTTGCAAAGTTTTAACTGTTTTAGTCAAGAATTGTTTGTGTAAGAGTGCTAAAACGTATGGATTATACATTGACTAGTAAAAAGTTCAGAAGACTGTAAAATTTTTTCTAAGCAATTTTAAGCAAAAATAAAAAAAGCGTGTCGTAGCCAATTCATTAAACAACATATTTGCAAAGTTTTAACTGTTTTAGTCAAGAATTGTTCGTGTAAGAGTGCTAAAACGTATGGATTATACATTGACGAAATCAAGCATAGGTGTTTTTTAATGTAAAAAGTTCAGAAGACCGTAAAATTTTTTCTAAACAATTTTTAGCAAAAGTAAAAAAAGCGTGTCGTAGCCAATACATTAAACAACATATTTGCAAAGTTTTAACTGTTTTAGTCAAGAATTGTTTGTGTAAGAGTGCTAAAACGTATGGTTTATACATTGACGAAAGCAAGCATAGGTGTTTTTTAATGTAAAAAGTTCAGAAGACTGTAAAATTTTTTCTAAACAATTTTAAGCAAAAATAAAAAAAGCGTGTCGTAGCCAATACATTAAACAACATATTTGCAAAGTTTTAACTGTTTTAGTCAAGAATTGTTTGTGTAAGAGTGCTAAAACCTATGGATTATACATTAACGAAAGCAAGCATAGGTGTTTTTTAATGTAAAAAGTTTAGAAGACTGTAAAATTTTTTCTAAACAATTTTAAGCAAAAATAAAAAAGCGTGTCGTAGCCAATACATTAAACAATATATTTGCAAAGTTTTAACTGTTTTAGTCTAGAATTGTTTGTGTAAGAGTGCTAAAACGTATGGATTATACATTGACTAGTAAAAAGTTCAGAAGACTGTAAAATTTTTTCTAAGCAATTTTAAGCAAAAAAAAAAAGCGTGTCGTAGCCAATACATTAAACAACATATTTGCAAAGTTTTAACTGTTTTAGTCAAGAATTGTTTGTGTAAGAGTGCTAAAACGTATGAATTATACATTGACGAAAGCAAGCATAGGTGTTTTTTAATGTAAAAAGTTCAGAAGACCGTAAAATTTTTTCTAAACAATTTTAAGCAAAAATAAAAAAAGCATGTCGTAGCCAATACATTAAACAACATATTTGCAAAGTTTTAACTGTTTAGTCAAGAATTGTTTGTGTAAGAGTGCTAAAACGTATGGATTATACATTGACGAAAGCAAGCAAAGGTGTTTTTTAATGTAAAAAGTTCAGAAGACTGTAAAATTTTTTCTAAACAATTTTAAGCAAAAATAAAAAAAGCGTGTCGTAGCCAATACATTAAACAACATATTTGCAAAGTTTTAACTGTTTTAGTCAAGAATTGTTTGTGTAAGAGTGCTAAAACGTATGGATTATACTATGACGAAAGCAAGCATAGGTGGTTTTTATTGTAAAAAGTTCAGAAGACCGTAAAATTTTTTCTAAACAATTTTAAGCAAAAATAAAAAAAGCATTACGTAGATAATACATTAAACAACATATTTGCAAAGTTTTAACTGTTTTAGTCAAGAATTGTTTGTGTAAGAGTGCTAAAACGTATGGATTATACATTGACTAGTAAAAAGTTCAGAAGACTGTAAAATTTTTTTAAGCAATTTTAAGCAAAAATAAAAAAAGCGTGTCGTAGCCAATACATTAAACAACATATTTGCAAAGTTTTAACTGTTTTAGTCAAGAATTGTTTGTGTAAGAGTGCTAAAACGTATGGATTATACATTGACGAAAGCAAGCATAGGTGTTTTTTAATGTAAAAAGTTCAGAAGACTGTAAAATTTTTTCTAAACAATTTAAAGCAAAAATAAAAAATGCGTGTCGTAGCCAATACATTAAACAACATATTTGCAAAGTTTTAACTGTTTTAGTCAAGAATTGTTTGTGTAAGAGTGCTAAAACGTATGGATTATACATTGACGAAAGCAAGCATAGGTGTTTTTTAATGTAAAAAGTTCAGAAGACTGTAAAATTTTTTCTAAACAATTTTAAGCAAAAATAAAAAAAGCGTGTCGTAGCCAATACATTAAACAACATATTTGCAAAGTTTTAACTGTTTTAGTCAAGAATTGTTTGTGTAAGAGTGCTAAAACGTATGGATTATATATTGACTAGTAAAAAATTCAGAATACTGTAAAATTTTTTCTAAGTAATTTTAAGCAAAAATAAAAAAAGCGTGTCGTAGCCAATACATTAAACAACATATTTGCAAAGTTTTAACTGTTTTAGTCAAGAATTGTTTGTGTAAGAGTGCTAAAACGTATGGATTATACATTGACGAAAGCAAGCATAGGTGTTTTTTTATGTAAAAAGTTCAGAAGACCGTAAAATTTTTTCTAAACAATTTTAAGCAAAAATAAAAAAAGCGTGTCGTAGCTAATACATTAAACAACATATTTGCAAAGTTTTAACTGTTTTAGTCAAGAATTGTTTGTGTAAGAGTGCTAAAACGTATGGATTATATATTGACTAGTAAAAAGTTCAGAAGACTGTAAAATTTTTTCTAAACAATTTTAAGCAAAAATAAAAAAAGCGTGTCGTAGCCAATACATTAAACAACATATTTGCAAAGTTTTAACTGTTTTAGTCAAGAATTGTTTGTGTAAGAGTGCTAAAACGTATGGATTATACATTGACGAAAGCAAGCATAGGTGTTTTTTAATGTAAAAAAATAAGAGGACTGAAAAATTTTTTCTAAACAATTTTAAGCAAAAATAAAAAAAGCGTGTCGTAGCCAATACATTAAACAACATATTTGCAAAGTTTTAACTGTTTTAGTCAAGAATTGTTAGTGTAAGAGTGCTAAAACGTATGGATTATACATTGACGAAAGCAAGCATAGGTGTTTTTTAATGTAAAAAGTTCAGAAGACTGTAAAATTTTTTCTAAACAATTTTAAGCAAAAATAAAAAAAGCGTGTCGGAGCCAATACATTAAACAACATATTTGCAAAGTTTTAACTGTTTTAGTCAAGAATTGTTTGTGTAAGAGTGCTAAAACGTATGGATTATACATTGACTAGTAAAAAGTTCAGAAGACTGTAAAATTTTTTTAAGCAATTTTAAGCAAAAATAAAAAAAGCGTGTCGTAGCCAATACATTAAACAACATATTTGCAAAGTTTTAACTGTTTTAGTCAAGAATTGTTTGTGTAAGAGTGCTAAAACGTAAGGATTATACATTGACGAAATCAAGCATAGGTGTTTTTTTAATGTAAAAAGTTCAGAAGACCGTAAAATTTTTTCTAAACAATTTTAAGCAAAAATAAAAAAAGCGTGTCGTAGCCAATACATTAAACAACATATTTGCAAAGTTTTAACTGTTTTAGTCAAGAATTGTTTGTGTAAGAGTGCTAAAACGTAAGGATTATACATTGACGAAAGCAAGCATAGGTGTTTTTTTAATGTAAAAAGTTCAGAAGACCGTAAAATTTTTTCTAAACAATTTAAAGCAAAAATAAAAAAAGCGTGTCGTGGCCAATACATTAAACAACATATTTGCAAAGTTTTAACTGTTTTAGTCAAGAATTATTTGTGTAAGAGTGCTAAAACGTATGGATTATACATTGACGAAAGCAAGCATAGGTGTTTTTTAATCAAAAAAGTTCAGAAGACTGTAAAATTTTTTCTAAACAATTTTAAGCAAAAATAAAAAAAGCGTGTCATAGCCAATACATTAAACAACATATTTGCATAGTTTTAACTGTTTTAGTCAAGAAATGTTTGTGAAAAAGTGCTAAAACGTATGGATTATACATTGACGGAAGCAAGCATAGGTGTTTTTTAATGTAAAAAGTTCAGAAGACTGTAAAATTTTTTCTAAACAATTTTAAGCAAAAATAAAAAAAGCGTGTCGTAGCCAATACATTAAACAACATATTTGCAAAGTTTGAACTGATTTAGTCAAGAATTGTTTGTGTAAGAGTGCTAAAACGTATGGATTATACATTGACGAAAGCAAGCATAGGTGTTTTTTAATGTAAAAAGTTCAGAAGACCGTAAAATTTTTTCTAAACAATTTTAAGCAAAAATAAAAAAAGCATTACGTAGATAATACATTAAACAACATATTTGCAAAGTTTTAACTGTTTTAGTCAAGAATTGTTTGTGTAAGAGTGCTAAAACGTATGGATTATACATTGACGAAAGCAAGCATAGGTGTTTTTTAATGTAAAAAGTTCAGAAGACCGTAAAATTTTTTCTAAACAATTTTAAGCAAAAATAAAAAAAGCGTGTCGTAGCCAATACATTAAACAACATATTTGCAAAGTTTTAACTGTTTTAGTCAAGAATTGTTTGTGTAAGAGTGCTAAAACGTATGGATTATACATTGACGAAAGCAAGCATAGGTGTTTTTTAATGTAAAAAGTTCAGAAGACTGTAAAATTTTTTCTAAACAATTTTAAGCAAAAATAAAAAAAGCGTGTCGTAGCCAATACATTAAACAACATATTTGCAAAGTTTTAACTGTTTTAGTCAAGAATTGTTTGTGTAAGAGTGCTAAAACGTATGGATTATACATTGACTAGTAAAAAGTTCAGAAGACTGTAAAATTTTTTCTAAACAATTTTAAGCAAAAATAAAAAAGCGTGTCGTAGCCAATACATTAAACAACATTTTTGCAAAGTTTTAACTGTTTTAGTCAAGAATTGTTTGTGTAAGAGTGCTAAAACGTATGGATTATACATTGACGAAAGCAAGCATAGGTGTTTTTTAATGTAAAAAGTTCAGAAGACCGTAAAATTTTTTCTAAACAATTTTAAGCAAAAATAAAAAAAGCGTGTCGTAGCCAATACATAAAACAACATATTTGCAAAGTTTTAACTGTTTTAGTCAAGAATTGTTTGTGTAAGAGTGCTAAAACGTATGGATTATACATTGACGGAAGCAAGCATAGGTGTTTTTTAATGTAAAAAGTTCAGAAGACTGAAAAATTTTTTCTAAACAATTTTAAGCAAAAATAAAAAAAGCGTGTCGTAGCCAATACATTAAACAACATATTTGCAAAGTTTTAACTGTTTTAGTCAAGAATTGTTTGTGTAAGAGTGCTAAAACGTATGGATTATACATTGACTAGTATAAAATTCAGAATACTGTAAAATTTTTTCTAAGCAATTTTAAGCAAAAATAAAAAAAGCGTGTCGTAGCCAATACATTAAACAACATATTTGCAAAGTTTTAACTGTTTTAGTCAAGAATTGTTTGTGTAAGAGTGCTAAAGCGTATGGATTATACATTGACGAAATCAAGCATAGGTGTTTTTTAATGTAAAAAGTTTAGAAGACTGTAAAGTTTTTTCTAAACAATTTTAAGCAAAATAAAAAAAAGTGTGTCGTAGCCAATACATTAAACAACATATTTGCAAAGTTTTAACTGTTTTAGTCAAGAATTGTTTGTGTAAGAGTGCTAAAACGTATGGATTATACATTGACGAAATCAAGCATAGGTGTTTTTTGATGTAAAAAGTTTAGAAGACTGTAAAATTTTTTCTAAACAATTTTAAGCAAAAATAAAAAAAACAGTCGTAGCTAATACATTAAACAACATATTTGCAAAGTTTTAACTGTTTTAGTCAAGAATTGTTTGTGTAAGAGTGCTAAAACGTATGGATTATACATTGACTAGTAAAAAGTTCAGAAGTTTGTAAAATTTTTTCTAAGCAATTTTAAGCAAAAATAAAAAAAGCGTGTCGTAGCCAATACATTAAACAACATATTTGCAAAGTTTTAACTGTTTTAGTCAAGAATTGTTTGTGTAAGAGTGCTAAAACGTATGGATTATACATTGACGAAAGCAAGCATAGGTGTTTTTTAATGTAAAAAGTTCAGAAGACCGTAAAATTTTTTCTAAACAATTTTAAGCAAAAATAAAAAAAGCGTGTCGTAGCCAATACATTAAACAACATATTTGCAAAGTTTTAACTGTTTTAGTCAAGAATTGTTTGTGTAAGAGTGCTAAAACGTATGGATTATACATAGACGAAAGCAAGCATAGGTGTTTTTTAATGTAAAAAGTTCAGAAGACTGTAAAATTTTTTCTAAACAATTTTAAGCAAAAATAAAATAAGCGTGTCGTAGCCAATACATTAAACAACATATTTGCAAAGTTTTAACTGTTTTAGTCAAGAATTGTTTGTGTAAGAGTGCTAAAACGTATGGATTATACATTGACGAAAGCAAGCATAGGTGTTTTTTAATGTAAAAAGTTCAGAAGACTGTAAAATTTTTTCTAAACAATTTTAAGCAAAAATAAAAAAAGCCTGTCGTAGCCAATACATTAAACAACATATTTTCAAAGTTTTAACTGTTTTAGTCAAGAATTGTTTGTGTAAGAGTGCTAAAACGTATGGATTATATATTGACTAGTAAAAAGTTCAGAAGACTGTAAAATTTTTTCTAAACAATTTTAAGCAAAAATAAAAAAAGCCTGTCGTAGCCAATACATTAAACAACATATTTGCAAAGTTTTAACTGTTTTAGTCAAGAATTGTTTGTGTAAGAGTGCTAAAACGTATGGATTATATATTGACTAGTAAAAAGTTCAGAAGACAGTAAAATTTTTTCTAAACAATTTTAAGCAAAAATAAAAAAAAGCGTGTCGTAGCCAATACATTAAACAACATATTTGCAAAGTTTTAACTGTTTGAGTCAAGAATTGTTTGTGTAAGAGTGCTAAAACGTATGGATTATACATTGACGAAAGCAAGCATAGGTGTTTTTTATTGTAAAAAGTTCAGAAGACCGTAAAATTTTTTTTAAACAATTTTAAGCAAAAATTAAAAAAGCGTGTCGTAGCCAATACATTAAACAACATATTCGCAAAGTTTTAACTGTTTTAGTCAAGAATTGTTTGTGTAAGAATGCTAAAACGTATGGATTATACATTGACGAAAGCAAGCATAGGTGTTTTTTAATGTAAAAAGTTCAGAAGACTGTAAAATTTTTTCTAAACAATTTTAAGCAAAAATAAAAAAAGCGTGTCGTAGCCAATACATTAAACAACATATTTGCAAAGTTTTAACTGTTTTAGTCAAGAATTGTTTGTGTAAGAGTGCTAAAACGTATGGATTATACATTGACTAGTAAAAAGTTCAGAAGACTGTAAAATTTTTTCTAAACAATTTTAAGCGAAAATAAAAAAAAGCGTGTCGTAGCCAATACATTAAACAACATGTTTGCAAAGTTTTAACTGTTTTAGTCAAGAATTGTTTGTGTAAGAGTGCTAAAACGTATGGATTATACATTGACTAGTAAAAAGTTCAGAAGACTGTAAAATTTTTTCTAAACAATTTTAAGCGAAAATAAAAAAAAAGCGTGTCGTAGCCAATTTATTAAACAACATGTTTGCAAAGTTTTAACTGTTTTAGTCAAGAATTGTTTGTGTAAGAGTGCTAAAAGGTATGGATTATACATTGACTAGTAAAAAGTTCAGAAGACTGTAAAATTTTTTTTAAACAATTTTAAGCAAAAATAAAAAAAGCGTGTCGTAGCCAATACATTAAACAACATGTTTGCAAAGTTTTAACTGTTTTAGTCAAGAATTGTTTGTGTAAGAGTGCTAAAACGTATGGATTATACATTGACTAGTAAAAAGTTCAGAAGACTGTAAAATTTTTTCTAAACAATTTTAAGCAAAAATAAAAAAAGCGTGTCGTAGCCAATACATTAAACAACATGTTTGCAAAGTTTTAACTGTTTTAGTCAAGAATTGTTTGTGTAAGAGTGCTAAAACGTATGGATTATACATTGACGAAAGCAAGCATAGGTGTTTTTTAATGTAAAAAGTTCAGAAGGCTGTTAAATTTTTTCTAATCAATTTTAAGCAAAAATAAAAAAAGTGTGTCGTAGCCAATACATTAAACAACATGTTTGCAAACTTTTAACTGTTTTAGTCAAGAATTGTTTGTGTAAGAGTGCTAAAACGTATGGATTATACATTGACTAGTAAAAAGTTCAGAAGACTGTAAAATTTTTTCTAAACAATTTTAAGCGAAAATAAAAAAAAGCGTGTCGTAGCCAATACATTAAACAACATGTTTGCAAAGTTTTAACTGTTTTAGTCAAGAATTGTTTGTGTAAGAGTGCTAAAAGGTATGGATTATACATTGACTAGTAAAAAGTTCAGAAGACTGTAAAATTTTTTCTAAACAATTTTAAGCAAAAATAAAAAAAGCGTGTCGTAGCCAATACATTAAACAACATGTTTGCAAAGTTTTAACTGTTTTAGTCAAGAATTGTTTGTGTAAGAGTGCTAAAACGTATGGATTATACATTGACGAAAGCAAGCATAGGTGTTTTTTAATGTAAAAAGTTCAGAAGGCTGTAAAATTTTTTCTAATCAATTTTTAGCAAAAATAAAAAAAGCGTGTCGTAGCCAATACATTAAACAACATGTTTGCAAAGTTTTAACTGTTTTAGTCAAGAATTGTTTGTGTAAGAGTGCTAAAACGTATGGATTATACATTGACGAAAGCAAGCATAGGTGTTTTTTAATGTAAAAAGTTCAGAAGACTGTAAAATTTTTTCTAAACAATTTTAAGCAAAAATAAAAAAAGCGTGTCGTAGCCAATACATTAAACAACATATTTGCAAAGTTTTAACTGTTTTAGTCAAGAATTGTTTGTGTAAGAGTGCTAAAACGTATGGATTATACATTGACTAGTAAAAAGTTCAGAAGACTGTAAAATTTTTTCTAAACAATTTTAAGCAAAAATAAAAAAGCGTGTCGTAGCCAATACATTAAACAACATTTTTGCAAAGTTTTAACTGTTTTAGTCAAGAATTGTTTGTGTAAGAGTGCTAAAACGTATGGATTATACATTGACGAAAGCAAGCATAGGTGTTTTTTAATGTAAAAAGTTCAGAAGACCGTAAAATTTTTTCTAAACAATTTTAAGCAAAAATAAAAAAAGCGTGTCGTAGCCAATACATAAAACAACATATTTGCAAAGTTTTAACTGTTTTAGTCAAGAATTGTTTGTGTAAGAGTGCTAAAACGTATGGATTATACATTGACGAAAGCAAGCATAGGTGTTTTTTAATGTAAAAAGTTAAGAAGACTGAAAAATTTTTTCTAAACAATTTTAAGCAAAAATAAAAAAAGCGTGTCGTAGCCAATACATTAAACAACATATTTGCAAAGTTTTAACTGTTTTAGTCAAGAATTGTTTGTGTAAGAGTGCTAAAACGTATGGATTATACATTGACTAGTATAAAATTCAGAATACTGTAAAATTTTTTCTAAGCAATTTTAAGCAAAAATAAAAAAAGCGTGTCGTAGCCAATACATTAAACAACATATTTGCAAAGTTTTAACTGTTTTAGTCAAGAATTGTTTGTGTAAGAGTGCTAAAGCGTATGGATTATACATTGACGAAATCAAGCATAGGTGTTTTTTAATGTAAAAAGTTTAGAAGACTGTAAAGTTTTTTCTAAACAATTTTAAGCAAAATAAAAAAAAGTGTGTCGTAGCCAATACATTAAACAACATATTTGCAAAGTTTTAACTGTTTTAGTCAAGAATTGTTTGTGTAAGAGTGCTAAAACGTATGGATTATACATTGACGAAATCAAGCATAGGTGTTTTTTGATGTAAAAAGTTTAGAAGACTGTAAAATTTTTTCTAAACAATTTTAAGCAAAAATAAAAAAAACAGTCGTAGCTAATACATTAAACAACATATTTGCAAAGTTTTAACTGTTTTAGTCAAGAATTGTTTGTGTAAGAGTGCTAAAACGTATGGATTATACATTGACTAGTAAAAAGTTCAGAAGTTTGTAAAATTTTTTCTAAGCAATTTTAAGCAAAAATAAAAAAAGCGTGTCGTAGCCAATACATTAAACAACATATTTGCAAAGTTTTAACTGTTTTAGTCAAGAATTGTTTGTGTAAGAGTGCTAAAACGTATGGATTATACATTGACGAAAGCAAGCATAGGTGTTTTTTAATGTAAAAAGTTCAGAAGACCGTAAAATTTTTTCTAAACAATTTTAAGCAAAAAAAAAAAAAAGCGTGTCGTAGCCAATACATTAAACAACATATTTGCAAAGTTTTAACTGTTTTAGTCAAGAATTGTTTGTGTAAGAGTGCTAAAACGTATGGATTATACATAGACGAAAGCAAGCATAGGTGTTTTTTAATGTAAAAAGTTCAGAAGACTGTAAAATTTTTTCTAAACAATTTTAAGCAAAAATAAAAAAAGCGTGTCGTAGCCAATACATTAAACAACATATTTGCAAAGTTTTAACTGTTTTAGTCAAGAATTGTTTGTGTAAGAGTGCTAAAACGTATGGATTATACATTGACGAAAGCAAGCATAGGTGTTTTTTAATGTAAAAAGTTCAGAAGACTGTAAAATTTTTTCTAAACAATTTTAAGCAAAAATAAAAAAAGCCTGTCGTAGCCAATACATTAAACAACATATTTTCAAAGTTTTAACTGTTTTAGTCAAGAATTGTTTGTGTAAGAGTGCTAAAACGTATGGATTATATATTGACTAGTAAAAAGTTCAGAAGACTGTAAAATTTTTTCTAAACAATTTTAAGCAAAAATAAAAAATGCGTGTCGTAGCCAATACATTAAACAACATATTTGCAAAGTTTTAACTGTTTTAGTCAAGAATTGTTTGTGTAAGAGTGCTAAAACGTATGGATTATATATTGACTAGTAAAAAGTTCAGAAGACAGTAAAATTTTTTCTAAACAATTTTAAGCAAAAATAAAAAAAAGCGTGTCGTAGCCAATACATTAAACAACATATTTGCAAAGTTTTAACTGTTTGAGTCAAGAATTGTTTGTGTAAGAGTGCTAAAACGTATGGATTATACATTGACGAAAGCAAGCATAGGTGTTTTTTATTGTAAAAAGTTCAGAAGACCGTAAAATTTTTTTTAAACAATTTTAAGCAAAAATTAAAAAAGCGTGTCGTAGCCAATACATTAAACAACATATTCGCAAAGTTTTAACTGTTTTAGTCAAGAATTGTTTGTGTAAGAATGCTAAAACGTATGGATTATACATTGACGAAAGCAAGCATAGGTGTTTTTTAATGTAAAAAGTTCAGAAGACTGTAAAATTTTTTCTAAACAATTTTAAGCAAAAATAAAAAAAGCGTGTCGTAGCCAATACATTAAACAACATATTTGCAAAGTTTTAACTGTTTTAGTCAAGAATTGTTTGTGTAAGAGTGCTAAAACGTATGGATTATACATTGAAGAAAGCAAGCATAGGTGTTTTTTATTGTAAAAAGTTCAGAAGACCCTAAAATTTTTTCTAAACAATTTTAAGCAAAATAAAAAAAGCGTGTCGTAGCCAATACATTAAACAACATATTTGCAAAGTTTTAAGTGTTTTAGTCAAGAATTGTTTGTGTAAGAGTGCTAAAACGTATGGATTATACATTGACTAGTAAAAAATTCAGAATACTGTAAAATTTTTTCTAAGCAATTTTAAGCAAAAATAAAAAAAGCGTGTCGTAGCTAATACATTAAACAACATATTTGCAAAGTTTTAACTGTTTTAGTCAAGAATTGTTTGTGTAAGAGTGCTAAAGCGTATGGATTATACATTGACGAAATCAAGCATAGGTGTTTTTTAATGTAAAAAGTTTAGAAGACTGTAAAGTTTTTTCTAAACAATTTTAAGCAAAATAAAAAAAAGTGTGTCGTAGCCAATACATTAAACAACATATTTGCAAAGTTTTAACTGTTTTAGTCAAGAATTGTTTGTGTAAGAGTGCTAAAACGTATGGATTATACATTGACTAGTAAAAAGTTCAGAAGTTTGTAAAATTTTTTCTAAGCAATTTTAAGCAAAAATAAAAAAAGCGTGTCGTAGCCAATACATTAAACAACATATTTGCAAAGTTTTAACTGTTTTAGTCAAGAATTGTTTGTGTAAGAGTGCTAAAACGTATGGTGTATACATTGACTAGTAAAAAGTTCAGAAGACTGTAAAATTTTTTCTAAACACAATTTTAAGCAAAAATAAAAAAAGCGTGTCGTAGCCAATACATTAAACAACATATTTGCAAAGTTTTAACTGATTTAGTCAAGAATTGTTTGTGTAAGAGTGCTAAAACGTATGGATTATACATTGACTAGTAAAAGTTCAGAAGACTGTAAAATTTTTTCTAAACAATTTTAAGCAAAAATAAAAAAAGCGTGTCGTAGCCAATACATTAAACAACATATTTGCAAAGTTTTAACTGTTTTAGTCAAGAATTGTTTGTGTAAGAATGCTAAAACGTATGGATTATACATTGACGAAAGCAAGCATAGGTGTTTTTTAATGTAAAAAGTTCAGAAGACCGTAAAATTTTTTCTAAACAATTTTAAGCAAAAATAAAAAAAGCGTGTCGTAGCTAATACATTAAACAACATATTTGCAAAGTTTTAACTGTTTTAGTCAAGAATTGTTTGTGTAAGAGTGCTAAAACGTATGGATTATACATAGACGAAAGCAAGCATAGGTGTTTTTTAATGTAAAAAGTTCAGAAGACTGTAAAATTTTTTCTAAACAATTTTAAGCAAAAATAAAATAAGCGTGTCGTAGCCAATACATTAAACAACATATTTGCAAAGTTTTAACTGTTTTAGTCAAGAATTGTTTGTGTAAGAGTGCTAAAACGTATGGATTATACATTGACGAAAGCAAGCATAGGTGTTTTTTAATGTAAAAAGTTCAGAAGACTGTAAAATTTTTTCTAAACAATTTTAAGCAAAAATAAAAAAAGCCTGTCGTAGCCAATACATTAAACAACATATTTTCAAAGTTTTAACTGTTTTAGTCTAGAATTGTATGTGTAAGAGTGCTAAAACGTATGGATTATACATTGACTAGTAAAAAGTTCAGAAGACTGTAAAATTTTTTCTAATCAATTTTAAGCAAAAAAAAAAAAGCGTGTCGTAGCCAATACATTAAACAACATATTTGCAAAGTTTTAACTGTTTTAGTCAAGAATTGTTTGTGTAAGAGTGCTAAAACGTATGGATTATATATTGACTAGTAAAAAGTTCAGAAGACAGTAAAATTTTTTCTAAAGAATTTTAAGCAAAAATAAAAAAAAGCGTGTCGTAGCCAATACATTAAACAACATATTTGCAAAGTTTTAACTGTTTTAGTCAAGAATTGTTTGTGTAAGAGTGCTAAAACGTATGGATTATACATTGACGAAAGCAAGCATAGGTGTTTTTTATTGTAAAAAGTTCAGAAGACCGTAAAATCTTTTTAAACAATTTTAAGCAAAAATAAAAAAAGCGTGTCGTAGCCAATACATTAAACAACATATTCGCAAAGTTTTAACTGTTTTAGTCAAGAATTGTTTGTGTAAGAGTGCTAAAACGTATGGATTATACATTGACGAAAGCAAGCATAGGTGTTTTTTAATGTAAAAAGTTCAGAAGACTGTAAAATTTTTTCTAAACAATTTTAAGCAAAAATAAAAAAAAGCGTGTCGTAGCCAATACATTAAACAACATATTTGCAAAGTTTTAACTGTTTTAGTCAAGAATTGTTTGTGTAAGAGTGCTAAAACGTATGGATTATACATTGAAGAAAGCAAGCATAGGTGTTTTTTATTGTAAAAAGTTCAGAAGACCGTAAAATTTTTTCTAAACAATTTTAAGCAAAATAAAAAAAGCGTGTTGTAGCCAATACATTAAACAACATATTTGCAAAGTTTTAACTGTTTTAGTCAAGAATTGTTTGTGTAAGAGTGCTAAAACGTATGGATTATACATTGACGAAAGCAAGCATAGGTGTTTTTTAATGTAAAAAGTTCAGAAGACCGTAAAATTTTTTCTAAACAATTTTAAGCAAAAATAAAAAAAGCGTGTCGTAGCCAATACATTAAACAACATATTTGCAAAGTTTTAACTGTTTTAGTCAAGAATTGTTTGTGTAAGAGTGCTAAAACGTATGGATTATACATTGACGAAAGCAAGCATAGGTGTTTTTTAATGTAAAAAGATCAGAAGACCGTAAAATTTTTTCTAAACAATTTTAAGCAAAAATAAAAAAAGCGTGTCGTAGCCAATACATTAAACAACATATTTGCAAAGTTTTAACTGTTTTAGTCAAGAATTGTTTGTGTAAGAGTGCTCAAACGTATGGATTATACATTGACTAGTAAAAAGTTCAGAAGACTGTAAAATTTTTCCTAAGCAATTTTAAGCAAAAATAAATAAAGCGTGTCGTAGCCAATACACTAAACAACATATTTGCAAAGTTTTAACTGTTTTAGTCAAGAATTGTTTGTGTAAGAGTGCTAAAACGTATGGATTATACATTGACGAAAGCAAGCATAGGTGTTTTTTAATGTAAAAAGTTCAGAAGACCGTAAAATTTTTTCTAAACAATTTTAAGCAAAAATAAAAAAAGCGTGTCGTAGCCAATACATTAAACAACATATTTGCAAAGTTTTAACTGTTTTAGTCAAGAATTGTTTGTGTAAAAGTGCTAAAACGTATGGATTATACATTGACTAGTAGAAAGTTCAGAAGACTGTAAAATTTTTTCTAAGCAATTTTAAGCAAAAATAAAAAAAGCGTGTCGTAGCCAATACATTAAACAACATATTTGCAAAGTTTTAACTGTTTTAGTCAAGAATTGTTTGTGTAAGAGTGCTAAAACGTATGGATTATACATTGACGAAAGCAAGCATAGGTGTTTTTTAATGTAAAAAGTTCAGAAGACCGTAAAATTTTTTCTAAACAATTTTAAGCAAAAATAAAAAAAAACGTGTCGTAGCCAATACATTAAACAACATATTTGCAAAGTTTTAACTGTTTTAGTCAAGAATTGTTTGTGTAAGAGTGCTAAAACGTATGGATTATACATTGACGAAAGCAAGCATAGGTGTTTTTTAATGTAAAAAGTTCAGAAGACTGTAAAATTTTTTCTAAACAATTTTAAGCAAAAATAAAAAAAGCGTGTCGTAGCCAATACATTAAACAACATATTTGCAAAGTTTTAATTGTTTTAGTCAAGAATTGTTTGTGTAAGAGTGCTAAAACGTATGGATTATACATTGACGAAAGCAAGCATACGTGTTGTTTAATGTAAAAAGTTCAGAAGACTGTAAAATTTTTTCTAAACAATTTTAAGCAAAAATAAAAAAAGCGTGTCGTAGCCAATACATTAAACAACATATTTGCAAAGTTTTAACTGTTTTAGTCAAGAATTATTTGTGTAAGAGTGCTAAAACGTATGGATTATACATTGACGAAAGCAAGCATTGGTGTTTTTTAATGTAAAAAGTTCAGAAGACTGTAAAAATTTTTCTAAACAATTTTAAGCAAAAATAAAAAAAGCGTGTCGTAGCCAATACATTAAACAACATATTTGCAAAGTTTTAACTGTTTTAGTCAAGAATTGTTTGTGTAAAAGTGCTAAAACGTATGGATTATACATTGACTAGTAAAAAGTTCAGAAGACTGTAAAATTTTTTCTAAGCAATTTTAAGCAAAAATAAAAAAAGCATGTCGTAGCCAATACATTAAACAACATATATGCAAAGTTTTAACTGTTTTAGTCAAGAATTGTTTGTGTAAGAGTGCTAAAACGTATGGATTATACGTTGACGAAAGCAAGCATAGGTGTTTTTTAATAAAAAAAGTTCAGAAGACTGTAAAATTTTTTCTAAACAATTTTAAGCAAAAATAAAAAAAGCGTGTCGTAGCCAATACATTAAACAACATATTTGCAAAGTTTTAACTGTTTTAGTCGAGAATTGTTTGTGTAAGAGTGCTAAAACGTATGGATTATACATTGACGAAAGCAAGCATAGGTGTTTTTTAATGTAAAAAGTTCAGAAGACTGTAAAATTTTTTCAAAACAATTTTAAGCAAAAATAAAAAAAGCATGTCGTAGCCAATACATTAAACAACATATTTGCAAAGTTTTAACTGTTTTAGTCAAGAATTGTTTGTGTAAGAGTGCTAAAACGTATGGATTATACATTGACTAGTAAAAAGTTCAGAAGACTGTAAAATTTTTTCTAAGCAATTTTAAGCAAAAATAAAAAAAGCGTGTCGTAGCCAATACATTAAACAACATATTTGCAAAGTTTTAACTGTTTCAGTCAAGAATTGTTTGTGTAAGAGAGCTAAAACGTATGGATTATACATTGACGAAAGCAAGCATAGGTGTTTTTTAATTTAAAAAGTTTAGAAGACCGTAAAATTTTTTCTAAACAATTTTAAGCAAAAATAAAAAAAGCGTGTCGTAGCCAATACATTAAACAACATATTTGCAAAATTTTAACTGTTTTAGTCAAGAATAGTTTGTGTAAGAGTGCTAAAACGTATGGATTATACATCGACGAAAGCAAGCAGAGATGTTTTTTAATGTAAAAAGTTCAGAAGACCGTAAAATTTTTTCTAAACAATTTTAAGCAAAAATAAAATAAGCGTGTCGTAGCCAATACATTAAACAACATATTTGCAAAGTTTTAACTGTTTTAGTCAAGAATTGTTTGTGTAAGAGTGCTAAAACGTATGGATTATACATTGACGAAAGCAAGCATAGGTGTTTTTTAATGTAAAAAGTTCAGAAGACCGTAAAATTTTTTCTAAGCAATTTTAAGCAAAAAGAAAAAAAGCGTGTCGTAGCCAATACATTAAACAACATATTTGCAAAGTTTTAACTGTTTTAGTCAAGAACTGTTTGTGTAAGAGTGCTAAAACGTATGGATTATACATTGACGAAAGCAAGCATAGGTGTTTTTTAATGTAAAAAGTTCAGAAGATCGTAAAATTTTTTCTAAACAATTTTAAGCAAAAATAAAAAAAGCGTGTCGTAGCCAATACATTAAACAACATATTTGCAAAGTTTTAATTGTTTTAGTCAAGAATTGTTTGTGTAAGAGTGCTAAAACGTATGGATTATACATTGACGAAAGCAAGCATACGTGTTTTTTAATGTAAAAAGTTCAGAAGACTGTAAAATTTTTTCTAAACAATTTTAAGCAAAAATAAAAAAAGCGTGTCGTAGCCAATACATTAAACAACATATTTGCAAAGTTTTAACTGTTTTAGTCAAGAATTGTTTGTGTAAAAGTGCTAAAACGTATGGATTATACATTGACTAGTAAAAAATTCAGAAGACTGTAAAATTTTTTCTAAGCAATTTTAAGCAAAAATAAAAAAAGCGTGTCGTAGCCAATACATTAAACAACATATTTGCAAAGTTTTAACTGTTTTAGTCAAGAATTGTTTGTGTAAGAGTGCTAAAACGTATGGATTATACATTGACGAAAACAAGCATAGGTGTTTTTTAATGTAAAAAGTTCAGAAGATCGTAAAATTTTTTCTAAACAATTTTAAGCGAAAATAAAAAAAGCGTGTCGTAGCCAATACATTAAACAACATATTTGCAAAGTTTTAACTGTTTTAGTCAAGAATTGTTTGTGTAAGAGTGCTAAAACGTATGGATTATACATTGACGAAAGCAAGCATAGGTGTTTTTTAATGTAAAAAGTTCAGAAGACTGTAAAATTTTTTCTAAACAATTTTAAGCAAAAATAAAAAAAGCGTGTCGTAGCAAATACATTAAACAACATATTTGCAAAGTTTTAACTGTTTTAGTCAAGAATTGTTTGTGTAAGAGTGCTAAAACGTATGGATTATACATTGACGAAAGCAAGCATAGGTGTTTTTTAATAAAAAAAGTTCAGAAGACTGTAAAATTTTTTCTAAACAATTTTAAGCAAAAATAAAAAAGCGTGTTCTTAGCCAATACATTAAACATCATATTTGCAAAGTTTTAACTGTTTTAGTCAAGAATTGTTTGTGTAAGAGTGCTAAAACGTATGGATTATACATTGACGAAAGCAAGCATAGGTGTTTTTTAATGTAAAAAGTTCAGAAGACTGTAAAAATTTTTCAAAACAATTTTAAGCAAAAATAAAAAAAGCGTGTCGTAGCCAATACATTAAACAACATATTTGCAAAGTTTTAACTGTTTTAGTCAAGAATTGTTTGTGTAAGAGTGCTAAAACGTATGGATTATACATTGACGAAAGCAAGCATAGGTGTTTTTTAATGTAAAAAGTTCAGAAGACCGTAAAATTTTTTCTAAGTAATTTTAAGCAAAAATAAAAAAAGCGTGTCGTAGCCAATACATTAAACAACATATTTGCAAAGTTTTAACTGTTTTAGTCAAGAATTGTTTGTGTAAGAGTGCTAAAACGTATGGATTATACATTGACGAAAGCAAGCATAGGTGTTTTTTAATGTAAAAAGTTCAGAAGACCGTAAAATTTTTTCTAAACAATTTTAAGCAAAAATAAAAAAAGCGTGTCGTAGCCAATACATTAAACAACATATTTGCAAAGTTTTAACTGTTTTAGTCAAGAATTGTTTGTGTAAGAGTGCTAAAACATATGGATTATACATTGCTGAAAGCAAGCATAGGTGTTTTTTAATGTAAAAAGTTCAGAAGACTGTAAAATTTTTTCTAAACAATTTTAAGCAAAAATAAAAAAAGCGTGTCGTAGCCAATACATTAAACAACATATTTGCAAAGTTTTAACTGTTTTAGTCAAGAATTGTTTGTGTAAGAGTGCTAAAACGTATGGATTATACATTGACTAGTAAAAAGTTCAGAAGACTGTAAAATTTTTTCTAAACAATTTTAAGCAAAAATAAAAAAAGCGTGTCGTAGCCAATACATTAAACAACATATTTGCAAAGTTTTAACTGTTTTAGTCAAGAATTGTTTGTGTAAGAGTGCTAAAACGTATGGATTATACATTGACGAAAGCAAGTATAGGTGTTTTTTAATGTAAAAAGTTCAGAAGACCGTAAAATTTTTTCTAAACAATTTTAAGCAAAAATAAAAAAAGCTTGTCGTAGCCAATACATAAAACAACATATTTGCAAAGTTTTAACTGTTTTAGTCAAGAATTGTTTGTGTAAGAGTGCTAAAACGTATGGATTATACATTGACGAAAGCAAGCATAGGTGTTTTTTAATGTAAAAAGTTAAGAAGACTGAAAAATTTTTTCTAAACAATTTTAAGCAAAAATAAAAAAAGCGTGTCGTAGCCAATACATTAAACAACATATTTGCAAAGTTTTTACTGTTTTAGTCAAGAATTGTTTGTGTAAGAGTGCTAAAACGTATGGATTATACATTGACTAGTAAAAAGTTCAGAAGACTGTAAAATTTTTCCTAAGCAATTTTAAGCAAAAATAAAAAAAGCGTGTCGTAGCCAATACATTAAACAACATATTTGCAAAGTTTTAACTGTTTTAGTCAAGAATTGTTTGTGTAAGAGTGCTAAAACGTATGGATTATACATTGACGAAAGCAAGCATAGGTGTTTTTTAATGTAAAAAGTTCAGAAGACCGTAAAATTTTTTCTAAACAATTTTAAGCAAAAATAAAAAAAGCGTGTCGTAGCCAATACATTAAACAACATATTTGCAAAGTTTTAACTGTTTTAGTCAAGAATTGTTTGTGTAAGAGTGCTAAAACGTATGGATTATACATTGACGAAAGCAAGCATAGGTGTTTTTTAATGTAAAAAGTTCAGAAGACTGTAAAATTTTTTCTAAACAATTTTAAGCAAAAATAAAAAAAGCGTGTCGTAGCAAATACATTAAACAACATATTTGCAAAGTTTTAACTGTTTTAGTCAAGAATTGTTTGTGTAAGAGTGCTAAAACGTATGGATTATACATTGACGAAAGCAAGCATAGGTGTTTTTTAATGTAAAAAGTTCAGAAGACCGTAAAATTTTTTCTAAGTAATTTTAAGCAAAAATAAAAAAAGCTTGTCGTAGCCAATACATTAAACAACATATTTGCAAAGTTTTAACTGTTTTAGTCAAGAATTGTTTGTGTAAGAGTGCTAAAACGTATGGATTATACATTGACGAAAGCAAGCATAGGTGTTTTTTAATGTAAAAAGTTCAGAAGACCGTAAAATTTTTTCTAAACAATTTTAAGCAAAAATAAAAAAAGCGTGTCGTAGCCAATACATTAAACAACATATTTGCAAAGTTTTAACTGTTTTAGTCAAGAATTGTTTGTGTAAGAGTGCTAAAACATATGGATTATACATTGCTGAAAGCAAGCATAGGTGTTTTTTAATGTAAAAAGTTCAGAAGACGGTAAAATTTTTTCTAAACAATTTTAAGCAAAAATAAAAAAAGCGTGTCGTAGCCAATACATTAAACAACATATTTGCAAAGTTTTAACTGTTTTAGTCAAGAATTGTTTGTGTAAGAGTGCTAAAACGTATGGATTATACATTGACTAGTAAAAAGTTCAGAAGACTGTAAAATTTTTTCTAAACAATTTTAAGCAAAAATAAAAAAAGCGTGTCGTAGCCAATACATTAAACAACATATTTGCAAAGTTTTAACTGTTTTAGTCAAGAATTGTTTGTGTAAGAGTGCTAAAACGTATGGATTATACATTGACGAAAGCAAGCATAGGTGTTTTTTAATGTAAAAAGTTCAGAAGACCGTAAAATTTTTTCTAAACAATTTTAAGCAAAAATAAAAAAAGCGTGTCGTAGCCAATACATAAAACAACATATTTGCAAAGTTTTAACTGTTTTAGTCAAGAATTGTTTGTGTAAGAGTGCTAAAACGTATGGATTATACATTGACGAAAGCAAGCATAGGTGTTTTTTAATGTAAAAAGTTAAGAAGACTGAAAAATTTTTTCTAAACAATTTTAAGCAAAAATAAAAAAAGCGTGTCGTAGCCAATACATTAAACAACATATTTGCAAAGTTTTAACTGTTTTAGTCAAGAATTGTTTGTGTAAGAGTGCTAAAACGTATGGATTATACATTGACTAGTAAAAAGTTCAGAAGACTGTAAAATTTTTCCTAAGCAATTTTAAGCAAAAATAAAAAAAGCGTGTCGTAGCCAATACATTAAACAACATATTTGCAAAGTTTTAACTGTTTTAGTCAAGAATTGTTTGTGTAAGAGTGCTAAAACGTATGGATTATACATTGACGAAAGCAAGCATAGGTGTTTTTTAATGTAAAAAGTTCAGAAGACCGTAAAATTTTTTCTAAACAATTTTAAGCAAAAATAAAAAAAGCGTGTCGTAGCCAATACATTAAACAACATATTTGCAAAGTTTTAACTGTTTTAGTCAAGAATTGTTTGTGTAAGAGTGCTAAAACGTATGGATTATACATTGACGAAAGCAAGCATAGGTGTTTTTTAATGTAAAAAGTTCAGAAGACTGTAAAATTTTTTCTAAACAATTTTAAGCAAAAATAAAAAAAGCGTGTCGTAGCAAATACATTAAACAACATATTTGCAAAGTTTTAACTGTTTTAGTCAAGAATTGTTTGTGTAAGAGTGCTAAAACGTATGGATTATACATTGACGAAAGCAAGCATAGGTGTTTTTTAATAAAAAAAGTTCAGAAGACTGTAAAATTTTTTCTAAACAATTTTAAGCAAAAATAAAAAAAGCGTGTCGTAGCCAATACATTAAACATCATATTTGCAAAGTTTTAACTGTTTTAGTCAAGAATTGTTTGTGTAAGAGTGCTAAAACGTATGGATTATACATTGACGAAAGCAAGCATAGGTGTTTTTTAATGTAAAAAGTTCAGAAGACTGTAAAAATTTTTCAAAACAATTTTAAGCAAAAATAAAAAAAGCGTGTCGTAGCCAATACATTAAACAACATATTTGCAAAGTTTTAACTGTTTTAGTCAAGAATTGTTTGTGTAAGAGTGCTAAAACGTATGGATTATACATTGACTAGTAAAAAGCTCAGAAGACTGTAAAATTTTTTCTAAACAATTTTAAGCAAAAATAAAAAAAGCGTGTCGTAGCCAATACATTAAACAACATATTTGCAAAGTTTTAACTGTTTTGGTCAAGAATTGTTTGTGTAAGAGTGCTAAAACGTATGGATTATACATTGACGAAAGCAAGCATAGGTGTTTTTTAATGTAAAAAGTTCAGAAGACCGTAAAATTTTTTCTAAGTAATTTTAAGCAAAAATAAAAAAAGCGTGTCGTAGCCAATACATTAAACAACATATTTGCAAAGTTTTAACTGTTTTAGTCAAGAATTGTTTGTGTAAGAGTGCTAAAACGTATGGATTATACATTGACGAAAGCAAGCATAGGTGTTTTTTAATGTAAAAAGTTCAGAAGACCGTAAAATTTTTTCTAAACAATTTTAAGCAAAAATAAAAAAAGCGTGTCGTAGCCAATACATTAAACAACATATTTGCAAAGTTTTAACTGTTTTAGTCAAGAATTGTTTGTGTAAGAGTGCTAAAACATATGGATTATACATTGCTGAAAGCAAGCATAGGTGTTTTTTAATGTAAAAAGTTCAGAAGACTGTAAAATTTTTTCTAAACAATTTTAAGCAAAAATAAAAAAAGCGTGTCGTAGCCAATACATTAAACAACATATTTGCAAAGTTTTAACTGTTTTAGTCAAGAATTGTTTGTGTAAGAGTGCTAAAACGTATGGATTATACATTGACTAGTAAAAAGTTCAGAAGACTGTAAAATTTTTTCTAAACAATTTTAAGCAAAAATAAAAAAAGCGTGTCGTAGCCAATACATTAAACAACATATTTGCAAAGTTTTAACTGTTTTAGTCAAGAATTGTTTGTGTAAGAGTGCTAAAACGTATGGATTATACATTGACGAAAGCAAGCATAGGTGTTTTTTAATGTAAAAAGTTCAGAAGACTGTAAAATTTTTTCTAAACAATTTTAAGCAAAAATAAAAAAAGCGTGTCGTAGCAAATACATTAAACAACATATTTGCAAAGTTTTAACTGTTTTAGTCAAGAATTGTTTGTGTAAGAGTGCTAAAACGTATGGATTATACATTGACGAAAGCAAGCATAGGTGTTTTTTAATAAAAAAAGTTCAGAAGACTGTAAAATTTTTTCTAAACAATTTTAAGCAAAAATAAAAAAAGCGTGTCGTAGCCAATACATTAAACATCATATTTGCAAAGTTTTAACTGTTTTAGTCAAGAATTGTTTGTGTAAGAGTGCTAAAACGTATGGATTATACATTGACGAAAGCAAGCATAGGTGTTTTTTAATGTAAAAAGTTCAGAAGACTGTAAAAATTTTTCAAAACAATTTTAAGCAAAAATAAAAAAAGCGTGTCGTAGCCAATACATTAAACAACATATTTGCAAAGTTTTAACTGTTTTAGTCAAGAATTGTTTGTGTAAGAGTGCTAAAACGTATGGATTATACATTGACTAGTAAAAAGCTCAGAAGACTGTAAAATTTTTTCTAAACAATTTTAAGCAAAAATAAAAAAAGCGTGTCGTAGCCAATACATTAAACAACATATTTGCAAAGTTTTAACTGTTTTGGTCAAGAATTGTTTGTGTAAGAGTGCTAAAACGTATGGATAATACATTGACGAAAGCAAGCATAGGTGTTTTTTAATGTAAAAAGTTCAGAAGACCGTAAAATTTTTTCTAAGTAATTTTAAGCAAAAATAAAAAAAGCGTGTCGTAGCCAATACATTAAACAACATATTTGCAAAGTTTTAACTGTTTTAGTCAAGAATTGTTTGTGTAAGAGTGCTAAAACGTATGGATTATACATTGACGAAAGCAAGCATAGGTGTTTTTTAATGTAAAAAGTTCAGAGGACCGTAAAATTTTTTCTAAACAATTTTAAGCAAAAATAAAAAAAGCGTGTCGTAGCCAATACATTAAACAACATATTTGCAAAGTTTTAACTGTTTTAGTCAAGAATTGTTTGTGTAAGAGTGCTAAAACATATGGATTATACATTGCTGAAAGCAAGCATAGGTGTTTTTTAATGTAAAAAGTTCAGAAGACTGTAAAATTTTTTCTAAACAATTTTAAGCAAAAATAAAAAAAGCGTGTCGTAGCCAATACATTAAACAACATATTTGCAAAGTTTTAACTGTTTTAGTCAAGAATTGTTTGTGTAAGAGTGCTAAAACGTATGGATTATACATTGACTAGTAAAAAGTTCAGAAGACTGTAAAATTTTTTCTAAACAATTTTAAGCAAAAATAAAAAAAGCGTGTCGTAGCCAATACATTAAACAACATATTTGCAAAGTTTTAAGTGTTTTAGTCAAGAATTGTTTGTGTAAGAGTGCTAAAACGTATGGATTATACATTGACGAAAGCAAGCATAGGTGTTTTTTAATGTAAAAAGTTAAGAAGACTGAAAAATTTTTTCTAAACAATTTTAAGCAAAAATAAAAAAAGCGTGTCGTAGCCAATACATTAAACAACATATTTGCAAAGTTTTAACTGTTTTAGTCAAGAATTGTTTGTGTAAGAGTGCTAAAACGTATGGATTATACATTGACGAAAGCAAGTATAGGTGTTTTTTAATGTAAAAAGTTCAGAAGACCGTAAAATTTTTTCTAAACAATTTTAAGCAAAAATAAAAAAAGCGTGTCGTAGCCAATACATAAAACAACATATTTGCAAAGTTTTAACTGTTTTAGTCAAGAATTGTTTGTGTAAGAGTGCTAAAACGTATGGATTATACATTGACGAAAGCAAGCATAGGTGTTTTTTAATGTAAAAAGTTAAGAAGACTGAAAAATTTTTTCTAAACAATTTTAAGCAAAAATAAAAAAAGCGTGTCGTAGCCAATACATTAAACAACATATTTGCAAAGTTTTAACTGTTTTAGTCAAGAATTGTTTGTGTAAGAGTGCTAAAACGTATGGATTATACATTGACTAGTAAAAAGTTCAGAAGACTGTAAAATTTTTCCTAAGCAATTTTAAGCAAAAATAAAAAAAGCGTGTCGTAGCCAATACATTAAACAACATATTTGCAAAGTTTTAACTGTTTTAGTCAAGAATTGTTTGTGTAAGAGTGCTAAAACGTATGGATTATACATTGACGAAAGCAAGCATAGGTGTTTTTTAATGTAAAAAGTTCAGAAGACCGTAAAATTTTTTCTAAACAATTTTAAGCAAAAATAAAAAAAGCGTGTCGTAGCCAATACATTAAACAACATATTTGCAAAGTTTTAACTGTTTTAGTCAAGAATTGTTTGTGTAAGAGTGCTAAAACATATGGATTATACATTGCTGAAAGCAAGCATAGGTGTTTTTTAATGTAAAAAGTTCAGAAGACTGTAAAATTTTTTCTAAACAATTTTAAGCAAAAATAAAAAAAGCGTGTCGTAGCCAATACATTAAACAACATATTTGCAAAGTTTTAACTGTTTTAGTCAAGAATTGTTTGTGTAAGAGTGCTAAAACGTATGGATTATACATTGACTAGTAAAAAGTTCAGAAGACTGTAAAATTTTTTCTAAACAATTTTAAGCAAAAATAAAAAAAGCGTGTCGTAGCCAATACATTAAACAACATATTTGCAAAGTTTTAACTGTTTTAGTCAAGAATTGTTTGTGTAAGAGTGCTAAAACGTATGGATTATACATTGACGAAAGCAAGCATAGGTGTTTTTTAATGTAAAAAGTTAAGAAGACTGAAAAATTTTTTCTAAACAATTTTAAGCAAAAATAAAAAAAGCGTGTCGTAGCCAATACATTAAACAACATATTTGCAAAGTTTTAACTGTTTTAGTCAAGAATTGTTGGTGTAAGAGTGCTAAAACGTATGGATTATACATTGACTAGTAAAAAGTTCAGAAGACTGTAAAATTTTTCCTAAGCAATTTTAAGCAAAAATAAAAAAAGCGTGTCGTAGCCAATACATTAAACAACATATTTGCAAAGTTTTAACTGTTTTAGTCAAGAATTGTTTGTGTAAGAGTGCTAAAACGTATGGATTATACATTGACGAAAGCAAGCATAGGTGTTTTTTAATGTAAAAAGTTCAGAAGACCGTAAAATTTTTTCTAAACAATTTTAAGCAAAAATAAAAAAAGCGTGTCGTAGCCAATACATTAAACAACATATTTGCAAAGTTTTAACTGTTTTAGTCAATAATTGTTTGTGTAAGAGTGCTAAAACGTATGGATTATACATTGACGAAAGTAAGCATAGGTGTTTTTTAATGTAAAAAGTTCAGAAGACTGTAAAATTTTTTCTAAACAATTTTAAGCAAAAATAAAAAAAGCGTGTCGTAGCAAATACATTAAACAACATATTTGCAAAGTTTTAACTGTTTTAGTCAAGAATTGTTTGTGTAAGAGTGCTAAAACGTATGGATTATACATTGAAGAAAGCAAGCATAGGTGTTTTTTAATAAAAAAAGTTCAGAAGACTGTAAAATTTTTTCTAAACAATTTTAAGCAAAAATAAAAAAAGCGTGTCGTAGCCAATACATTAAACATCATATTTGCAAAGTTTTAACTGTTTTAGTCAAGAATTGTTTGTGTAAGAGTGCTAAAACGTATGGATTATACATTGACGAAAGCAAGCATAGGTGTTTTTTAATGTAAAAAGTTCAGAAGACTGTAAAAATTTTTCAAAACAATTTTAAGCAAAAATAAAAAAAGCGTGTCGTAGCCAATACATTAAACAACATATTTGAAAAGTTTTAACTGTTTTAGTCAAGAATTGTTTGTGTAAGAGTGCTAAAACGTATGGATTATACATTGACTAGTAAAAAGCTCAGAAGACTGTAAAATTTTTTCTAAACAATTTTAAGCAAAAATAAAAAATGCGTGTCGTAGCCAATACATTAAACAACATATTTGCAAAGTTTTAACTGTTTTAGTCAAGAATTGTTTGTGTAAGAGTGCTAAAACGTATGGATTATACATTGCTGAAAGCAAGCATAGGTGTTTTTTAATGTAAAAAGTTCAGAAGACTGTAAAATTTTTTCTAAACAATTTTAAGCAAAAATAAAAAAAGCGTGTCGTAGCCAATACATTAAACAACATATTTGCAAAGTTTTAACTGTTTTAGTCAAGAATTGTTTGTGTAAGAGTGCTAAAACGTATGGATTATACATTGACTAGTAAAAAGTTCAGAAGACTGTAAAATTTTTTCTAAACAATTTTAAGCAAAAATAAAAAAAGCGTGTCGTAGCCAATACATTAAACAACATATTTGCAAAGTTTTAACTGTTTTAGTCAAGAATTGTTTGTGTAAGAGTGCTAAAACGTATGGATTATACATTGACGAAAGCAAGTATAGGTGTTTTTTAATGTAAAAAGTTCAGAAGACCGTAAAATTTTTTCTAAACAATTTTAAGCAAAAATAAAAAAAGCGTGTCGTAGCCAATACATAAAACAACATATTTGCAAAGTTTTAACTGTTTTAGTCAAGAATTGTTTGTGTAAGAGTGCTAAAACGTATGGATTATACATTGACGAAAGCAAGAATAGGTGTTTTTTAATGTAAAAAGTTAAGAAGACTGAAAAATTTTTTCTAAACAATTTTAAGCAAAAATAAAAAAAGCGTGTCGTAGCCAATACATTAAACAACATATTTGCAAAGTTTTAACTGTTTTAGTCAAGAATTGTTTGTGTAAGAGTGCTAAAACGTATGGATTATACATTGACTAGTAAAAAGTTCAGAAGACTGTAAAATTTTTCCTAAGCAATTTTAAGCAAAAATAAAAAAAGCGTGTCGTAGCCAATACATTAAACAACATATTTGCAAAGTTTTAACTGTTTTAGTCAAGAATTGTTTGTGTAAGAGTGCTAAAACGTATGGATTATACATTGACGAAAGCAAGCATAGGTGTTTTTTAATGTAAAAAGTTCAGAAGACCGTAAAATTTTTTCTAAACAATTTTAAGCAAAAATAAAAAAAGCGTGTCGTAGGCAATACATTAAATAACATATTTGAAAAGTTTTAACTGTTTTAGTCAAGAATTGTTTGTGTAAGAGTGCTAAAACGTATGGATTATACATTGACGAAAGCAAGCATAGGTGTTTTTTAATGTAAAAAGATCAGAAGACCGTAAAATTTTTTCTAAACAATTTTAAGCAAAAATAAAAAAAAGCGTGTCGTAGCCAATACATTAAACAACATATTTGCAAAGTTTTAACTGTTTTAGTCAAGAATTGTTTGTGTAAGAGTGCTAAAACGTATGGATTATACATTGACGAAAGCAAGCATAGGTGTTTTTTAATGTAAAAAGTTCAGAAGACTGTAAAATTTTTTCTAAACAATTTTAAGCAAAAAAAAAAAAAGCGTGTCGTAGCCAATACATTAAACAACATATTTGCAAAGTTTTAACTGTTTTAGTCAAGAATTGTTTGTGTAAGAGAGCTAAAACGTATGGATTATACATTGACGAAAGCAAGCATAGGTGTTTTTTAATGTAAAAAGTTCAGAAGACTGTAAAATTTTTTTTAAACAATTTTAAGCAAAAATAAAAAAAGCGTGTCGTAGCCAATACATTAAACAACATATTTGCAAAGTTTTAACTGTTTTAGTCAAGAATTGTTTGTGTAAAAGTGCTAAAACGTATGGATTATACATTGACTAGTAGAAAGTTCAGAAGACTGTAAAATTTTTTCTAAGCAATTTTAAGCAAAAATAAAAAAAGCGTGTCGTAGCCAATACATTAAACAACATATTTGCAAAGTTTTAACTGTTTTAGTCAAGAATTGTTTGTGTAAGAGTGCTAAAACGTATGGATTATACATTGACGAAAGCAAGCATAGGTGTTTTTTAATGTAAAAAGTTCAGAAGACCGTAAAATTTTTTCTAAACAATTTTAAGCAAAAATAAAAAAAGCGTGTCGTAGCCAATACATTAAACAACATATTTGCAAAGTTTTAACTGTTTTAGTCAAGAATTGTTTGTGTAAGAGTGCTAAAACGTATGGATTATACATTGACGAAAGCAAGCATAGGTGTTTTTTAATGTAAAAAGTTCAGAAGACCGTAAAATTTTTTCTAAACAATATTTAAGCAAAAATAAAAAAAGCATGTCGTAGCCAATACATTAAACAACATATTTGCAAAGTTCTAACTGTTTTAGTCAAGAATTGTTTGTGTAAGAGTGCTAAAACGTATGGATTATATATTGACGAAAGCAAGCATAGGTGTTTTTTAATGTAAAAAGTTCAGAAGACCGTAAAATTTTTTTCTAAACAATTTTAAGCAAAAATAAAAAAAGCGTGTCGTAGCCAATACAAAAAACAACATATTTGCAAAGTTTTAACTGTTTTAGTCAAGAATTGTTTGTGTAAGAGTGCTAAAACGTATGGATTATACATTGACGAAAGCAAGCATAGGTGTTTTTCAATGTAAAAAGTTCAGAAGACCGTAAAATTTTTTCTAAACAATTTTAAGCAAAAATAAAAAAAGCGTGTCGTAGCCAATACATTAAACAACATATTTGCAAAGTTTTAACTGTTTTAGTCAAGAATTGTTTGTGTAAGAGTGCTAAAACGTATGGATTATACATTGACGAAAGCAAGCATAGGTGTTTTTTAATGTAAAAAGTTCAGAGGACTGTAAAATTTTTTCTAAACAATTTTAAGCAAAAATAAAAAAAGCGTGTCGTAGCCAATACATTAAACAACATATTTGCAAAGTTTTAACTGTTTTAGTCAAGAATTGTTTGTGTAAGAGTGCTAAAACGTATGGATTATACATTGACTAGAAAAAGTTCAGAAGACTGTAAAATTTTTTCTAAACAATTTTAAGCAAAAATAAAAAAAGCGTGTCGTAGCCAATACATTAAACAACATATTTGCAAAGTTTTAACTGTTTTAGTCAAGAATTGTTTGTGTAAGAGTGCTAAAACGTATGGATTATACATTGACGAAAGCAAGTATAGGTGTTTTTTAATGTAAAAAGTTTAGAAGACCGTAAAATTTTTTCTAAACAATTTTAAGCAAAAATAAAAAAAGCGTGTCGTAGCCAATACATAAAACAACATATTTGCAACGTTTTAACTGTTTTAGTCAAGAATTGTTTGTGTAAGAGTGCTAAAACGTATGGATTATACATTGACGAAAGCAAGCATAGGTGTTTTTTAATGTAAAAAGTTAAGAAGACTGAAAAATTTTTTCTAAACAATTTTAAGCAAAAATAAAAAAAGCGTGTCGTAGCCAATACATTAAACAACATATTTGCAAAGTTTTAACTGTTTTAGTCAAGAATTGTTTGTGTAAGAGTGCTAAAACGTATGGATTATACATTGACTAGTAAAAAGTTCAGAAGTCTGTAAAATTTTTCCTAAGCAATTTTAAGCAAAAATAAAAAAAGCGTGTCGTAGCCAATACATTGAACAACATATTTGCAAAGTTTTAACTGTTTTAGTCAAGAATTGTTTGTGTAAGAGTGCTAAAACGTATGGATTATACATTGACGAAAGCAAGCATAGGTGTTTTTTAATGTAAAAAGTTCAGAAGACCGTAAAATTTTTTCTAAACAATTTTAAGCAAAAATAAAAAAAAGCGTGTCGTAGCCAATACATTAAACAACATATTTGCAAAGTTTTAACTGTTTTAGTCAAGAATTGTTTGTGTAAGAGTGCTAAAACGTATGGATTATACATTGACGAAAGCAAGCATAGGTGTTTTTTAATGTAAAAAGATCAAAAGACCGTAAAATTTTTTCTAAACAATTTTAAGCAAAAATAAAAAAAGCGTGTCGTAGCCAATACATTAAACAACATATTTGCAAAGCTTTAACTGTTTTAGTCAAGAATTGTTTGTGTAAGAGTGCTAAAACGTATGGATTATACATTGACGAAAGCAAGCATAGGTGTTTTTTAATGTAAAAAGTTCAGAAGACTGTAAAATTTTTTCTAAACAATTTTAAGCAAAAATAAAAAAAGCGTGTCGTAGCCAATACATTAAACAACATATTTGCAAAGTTTTAACTGTTTTAGTCAAGAATTGTTTGTGTAAGAGTGCTAAAACGTATGGATTATACATTGACGAAAGCAAGTATAGGTGTTTTTTAATGTATAAAGTTCAGAAGACCGTAAAATTTTTTCTAAACAATTTTAAGCAAAAATAAAAAAAGCGTGTCGTAGCCAATACATAAAACAACATATTTGCAAAGTTTTAACTGTTTTAGTCAAGAATTGTTTGTGTAAAAGTGCTAAAACGTATGGATTATACATTGACGAAAGCAAGCATAGGTGTTTTTTAATGTAAAAAGTTAAGAAGACTGAAAAAATTTTTCTAAACAATTTTAAGCAAAAATAAAAAAAGCGTGTCGTAGCCAATACATTAAACAACATATTTGCAAAGTTTTAACTGTTTTAGTCAAGAATTGTTTGTGTAAGAGTGCTAAAACGTATGGATTATACATTGACGAAAGCAAGCATAGGTGTTTTTTAATGTAAAAAGTTAAGAAGACTGAAAATTTTTTTCTAAACAATTTTAAGCAAAAATAAAAAAAGCGTGTCAAAGCCAATACATTAAACAACATATTTGCAAAGTTTTAACTGTTTTAGTCAAGAATTGTTTGTGTAAGAGTGCTAAAACGTATGGATTATACATTGACGAAAGCAAGCATAGGTGTTTTTTAATGTAAAAAGATCAGAAGACCGTAAAATTTTTTCTAAACAATTTTAAGCAAAAATAAAAAAAGCGTGTCGTAGCCAATACATTTAACAACATATTTGCAAAGCTTTAACTGTTTTAGTCAAGAATTGTTTGTGTAAGAGTGCTAAAACGTATGGATTATACATTGACGAAAGCAAGCATAGGTGTTTTTTAATGTAAAAAGTTCAGAAGACTGTAAAATTTTTTCTAAACAATTTTAAGCAAAAATAAAAAAAGCGTGTCGTAGCCAATACATTAAACAACATATTTGCAAAGTTTTAACTGTTTTAGTCAAGAATTGTTTGTGTAAGAGTGCTAAAACGTATGGATTATACATTGACGAAAGCAAGCATAGGTGTTTTTTAATGTAAAAAGTTCAGAAGACCGTAAAATTTTTTTCTAAACAATTTTAAGCAAAAATAAAAAAAGCGTGTCGTAGCCAATACATTAAACAACATATTTGCAAAGTTTTAACTGTTTTAGTCAAGAATTGTTTGTGTAAGAGTGCTAAAACGTATGGATTATACATTGACGAAAGCAAGCATAGGTGTTTTTTAATGTAAAAAGTTCAGAAGACCGTAAAATTTTTTCTAAACAATTTTAAGCAAAAATAAAAAAAGCGTATCGTAGCCAATACATTAAACAACATATTTGCAAAGTTTTAACTGTTTTAGTCAAGAATTGTTTGTGTAAGAGTGCTAAAACGTATGGATTATACATTGACTAGTAAAAAGTTCAGAAGACTGTAAAATTTTTTCTAAACAATTTTAAGCAAAAATAAAAAAAGCGTGTCGTAGCCAATACATTAAACAACATATTTGCAAAGTTTTAACTGTTTTAGTCAAGAATTGTTTGTGTAAGAGTGCTAAAACGTATGGATTATACATTGACGAAAGCAAGTATAGGTGTTTTTGAATGTAAAAAGTTCAGAAGACCGTAAAATTTTTTCTAAACAATTTTAAGCAAAAATAAAAAAAGCGTGTCGTAGCCAATACATAAAACAACATATTTGCAAAGTTTTAACTGTTTTAGTCAAGAATTGTTTGTGTAAGAGTGCTAAAACGTATGGATTATACATTGACTAGTAAAAAGTTCAGAAGACTGTAAAATTTTTCCTAAGCAATTTTAAGCAAAAATAAAAAAAGCGTGTCGTAGCCAATACATTAAACAACATATTTGCAAAGTTTTAACTGTTTTAGTCAAGAATTGTTTGTGTAAGAGTGCTAAAACGTATGGATTATACATTGACGAAAGCAAGCATAGGTGTTTTTTAATGTAAAAAGTTCAGAAGACCGTAAAATTTTTTCTAAACAATTTTAAGCAAAAATAAAAAAAGCGTGTCGTAGCCAATACATTAAACAACATATTTGCAAAGTTTTAACTGTTTTAGTCAAGAATTGTTTGTGTAAGAGTGCTAAAACGTATGGATTATACATTGACGAAAGCAAGCATAGGTGTTTTTTAATGTAAAAAGATCAGAAGACCGTAAAATTTTTTCTAAACAATTTTAAGCAAAAATAAAAAAAGCGTGTCGTAGCCAATACATTAAACAACATATTTGCAAAGTTTTAACTGTTTTAGTCAAGAATTGTTTGTGTAAGAGTGCTAAAACGTATGGATTATATATTGACGAAAGCAAGCATAGGTGTTTTTTAATGTAAAAAGTTCAGAGGACTGTAAAATTTTTTCTAAACAATTTTAAGCAAAAATAAAAAAAGCGTGTCGTAGCCAATACATTAAACAACATATTTGCAAAGTTTTAACTGTTTTAGTCAAGAATTGTTTGTGTAAGAGTGCTAAAACGTATGGATTATACATTGACGAAAGCAAGCAAAGGTGTTTTTTAATGTAAAAAGTTCAGAAGACTGTAAAATTTTTTTTAAACAATTTTAAGCAAAAATAAAAAAAGCGTGTCGTAGCTAATACATTAAACAACATATTTGCAAAGTTTTAACTGTTTTAGTCAAGAATTGTTTGTGTAAAAGTGCTAAAACGTATGGATTATACATTGACTAGTAAAAAGTTCAGAAGACTGTAAAATTTTTTCTAAGCAATTTTAAGCAAAAATAAAAAAAGCGTGTCGTAGCTAATACATTAAACAACATATTTGCAAAGTTTTAACTGTTTTAGTCAAGAATTGTTTGTGTAAGAGTGCTAAAACCTATGGATTATACATTGACGAAAGCAAGCATAGGTGTTTTTTAATGTAAAAAGTTCAGAAGACCGTAAAATTTTTTCTAAACAATTTTAAGCAAAAATAAAAAAAGCGTGTCGTAGCCAATACATTAAACAACATATTTGCTAAGTTTTAACTGTTTTAGTCAAGAATTGTTTGTGTAAGAGTGCTGAAACGTATGGATTATACATTGACGAAAGCAAGCATAGGTGTTTTTTAATGTAAAAAGTTCATAAGACTGTAAAATTTTTTCTGAACAATTTTAAGCAAAAATAAAAAAAGCGTGTCGTAGCCAATACATTAAACAACATATTTGCAAAGTTTTAACTGTTTTAGTCAAGAATTGTTTGTGTAAGAGTGCTAAAACGTATGGATTATACATTGACGAAAGCAAGCATAGGTGTTTTTTAATGTAAAAAGTTCAGAAGACTGTAAAATTTTTTCTAAACAATTTTAAGCAAAAATAAAAAAAGCGTGTCGTAGCCAATACATTAAACAACATATTTGCAAAGTTTTAACTGTTTTAGTCAAGAATTATTTGTGTAAGAGTGCTAAAACGTATGGATTATACATTGACGAAAGCAAGCATAGGTGTTTTTTAATGTAAAAAGTTCAGAAGACTGTAAAATTTTTTCTAAACAATTTTAAGCAAAAATAAAAAAAGCGTGTCGTAGCCAATACATTAAACAACATATTTGCAAAGTTTTAACTGTTTTAGTCAAGAATTGTTTGTGTAAGGGTGCTAAAACGTATGGATTATACATTGACGAAAGCAAGCATAGGTGTTTTTTAATTTAAAAAGTTCAGAAGACTGTAAAATTTTTTCTAAACAATTTAAAGCAAAAATAAAAAAAGCGTGTCGTAGCCAATACATTAAACAACATATTTGCAAAGTTTTAACTGTTTTAGTCAAGAATTGTTTGTGTAAGAGTGCTAAAACGTATGGATTATACTTTGACGAAAGCAAGCATAGGTGTTTTTTAATGTAAAATGTTCAGAAGACCGTAAAATTTTTTCTAAACAATTTTAAGCAAAAATAAAAAAAACATGTCGTAGCCAATACATTAAACAACATATTTGCAAAGTTTTAACTGTTTTAGTCAAGAATTGTTTGTGTAAGAGTGCTAATACGTATGGATTATACATTGACGAAAGCAAGCATAGATGTTTTTTAATGTAAAAAGTTCAGAAGACCGTAAAATTTTTTTTAAACAATTTTAAGCAAAAATAAAAAAAGCGTGTCGTAGCCAATACATTAAACAACATATTTGCAAAGTTTTAACTGTTTTAGTCAAGAATTGTTTGTGTAAGAGTGCTAAAACGTATGGATTATACATTGACGAAAGCAAGCATAGGTGTTTTTTAATGTAAAAAGTTCAGAAGACCGTAAAATTTTTCTAAACAATTTTAAGCAAAAATAAAAAAAGCGTGTCGTAGCCAATACATTAAACAACATATTTGCAAAGTTTTAACTGTTTTAGTCAAGAATTGTTTGTGTAAGAGTGCTAAAACGTATGGATTATACATTGACGAAAGCAAGCATAGGTGTTTTTTAATGTAAAAAGTTTAGAAGACCGTAAAATTTTTCTAAACAATTTTAAGCAAAAATAAAAAAAGCGTGTCGTAGCCAATACATTAAACAACATATTTGCAAAGTTTTAACTGTTTTAGTCAAGAATTGTTTGTGTAAGAGTGCTAAAACGTATGGATTATACATTGACGAAAGCAAGCATAGGTGTTTTTTAATGTAAAAAGTTTAGAAGACTGTAAAATTTTTTCTAAACAATTTTAAGCAAAAATAAAAAAAGCGTATCGTAGCCAATACATTAAACAACATATTTGCAAAGTTTTAACTGTTTTAGTCAAGAATTGTTTGTGTAAGAGTGCTAAAACGTATGGATTATACATTGACGAAAGCAAGTATAGGTGTTTTTTAATGTAAAAAGTTCAGAAGACCGTAAAATTTTTTCTAAACAATTTTAAGCAAAAATAAAAAAAGCGTGTCGTAGCCAATACATTAAACAACATATTTGCAAAGTTTTAACTGTTTTAGTCAAGAATTGTTTGTGTAAGAGTGCTAAAACGTATGGATTATACATTGACTAGTAAAAAGTTCAGAAGACTGTAAAATTTTTTCTAAACAATTTTAAGCAAAAATAAAAAAAGCGTGTCGTAGCCAATACATTAAACAACATATTTGCAAAGTTTTAACTGTTTTAGTCAAGAATTGTTTGTGTAAGAGTGCTAAAACGTATGGATTATACATTGACGAAAGCAAGTATAGGTGTTTTTTAATGTAAAAAGTTCAGAAGACCGTAAAATTTTTTCTAAACAATTTTAAGCAAAAATAAAAAAAGCGTGTCGTAGCCAATACATAAAACAACATATTTGCAAAGTTTTAACTGTTTTAGTCAAGAATTGTTTGTGTAAGAGTGCTAAAACGTATGGATTATACATTGACTAGTAAAAAGTTCAGAAGACTGTAAAATTTTTCCTAAGCAATTTTAAGCAAAAATAAAAAAAGCGTGTCGTAGCCAATACATTAAACAACATATTTGCAAAGTTTTAACTGTTTTAGTCAAGAATTGTTTGTGTAAGAGTGCTAAAACGTATGGATTATACATTGACGAAAGCAAGCATAGGTGTTTTTCAATGTAAAAAGTTCAGAAGACCGTAAAATTTTTTCTAAACAATTTTAAGCAAAAATAAAAAAAGCGTGTCGTAGCCAATACATTAAACAACATATTTGCAAAGTTTTAACTGTTTTAGTCAAGAATTGTTTGTGTAAGAGTGCTAAAACGTATGGATTATACATTGACGAAAGCAAGCATAGGTGTTTTTTAATGTAAAAAGATCAGAAGACCGTAAAATTTTTTCTAAACAATTTTAAGCAAAAATAAAAAAAGCGTGTCGTAGCCAATACATTAAACAACATATTTGCAAAGTTTTAACTGTTTTAGTCAAGAATTGTTTGTGTAAGAGTGCTAAAACGTATGGATTATACATTGACGAAAGCAAGCATAGGTGTTTTTTAATGTAAAAAGTTCAGAAGACTGTAAAATTTTTTTTAAACAATTTTAAGCAAAAATAAAAAAAGCGTGTCGTAGCCAATACATTAAACAACATATTTGCAAAGTTTTAACTGTTTTAGTCAAGAATTGTTTGTGTAAAAGTGCTAAAACGTATGGATTATACATTGACTAGTAAAAAGTTCAGAAGACTGTAAAATTTTTTCTAAGCAATTTTAAGCAAAAATAAAAAAAGCGTGTCGTAGCTAATACATTAAACAACATATTTGCAAAGTTTTAACTGTTTTAGTCAAGAATTGTTTGTGTAAGAGTGCTAAAACCTATGGATTATACATTGACGAAAGCAAGCATAGGTGTTTTTTAATGTAAAAAGTTCAGAAGACCGTAAAATTTTTTCTAAACAATTTTAAGCAAAAATAAAAAAAGCGTGTCGTAGCCAATACATTAAACAACATATTTGCAAAGTTTTAACTGTTTTAGTCAAGAATTGTTTGTGTAAGAGTGCTGAAACGTATGGATTATACATTGACGAAAGCAAGCATAGGTGTTTTTTAATGTAAAAAGTTCAGAAGACTGTAAAATTTTTTCTGAACAATTTTAAGCAAAAATAAAAAAAGCGTGTCGTAGCCAATACATTAAACAACATATTTGCAAAGTTTTAACTGTTTTAGTCAAGAATTGTTTGTGTAAGAGTGCTAAAACGTATGGATTATACATTGACGAAAGCAAGCATAGGTGTTTTTTAATGTAAAAAGTTCAGAAGACTGTAAAATTTTTTCTAAACAATTTTAAGCAAAAATAAAAGAAGCGTGTCGTAGCCAATACATTAAACAACATATTTGCAAAGTTTTAACTGTTTTAGTCAAGAATTATTTGTGTAAGAGTGCTAAAACGTATGGATTATACATTGACGAAAGCAAGCATAGGTGTTTTTTAATGTAAAAAGTTCAGAAGACTGTAAAATTTTTTCTAAACAATTTTAAGCAAAAATAAAAAAAGCGTGTCGTAGCCAATACATTAAACAACATATTTGCAAAGTTTTAACTGTTTTAGTCAAGAATTGTTTGTGTAAGAGTGCTAAAACGTATGGATTATACATTGACGAAAGCAAGCATAGGTGTTTTTTAATTTAAAAAGTTCAGAAGACTGTAAAATTTTTTCTAAACAATTTAAAGCAAAAATAAAAAAAGCGTGTCGTAGCCAATACATTAAACAACATATTTGCAAAGTTTTAACTGTTTGAGTCAAGAATTGTTTGTGTAAGAGTGCTAAAACGTATGGATTATACTTTGACGAAAGCAAGCATAGGTGTTTTTTAATGTAAAATGTTCAGAAGACCGTAAAATTTTTTCTAAACAATTTTAAGCAAAAATAAAAAAAACATGTCGTAGCCAATACATTAAACAACATATTTGCAAAGTTTTAACTGTTTTAGTCAAGAATTGTTTGTGTAAGAGTGCTAATACGTATGGATTATACATTGACGAAAGCAAGCATAGATGTTTTTTAATGTAAAAAGTTCAGAAGACCGTAAAATTTTTTTTAAACAATTTTAAGCAAAAATAAAAAAAGCGTGTCGTAGCCAATACATTAAACAACATATTTGCAAAGTTTTAACTGTTTTAGTCAAGAATTGTTTGTGTAAGAGTGCTAAAACGTATGGATTATACATTGACGAAAGCAAGCATAGGTGTTTTTTAATGTAAAAAGTTCAGAAGACCGTAAAATTTTTCTAAACAATTTTAAGCAAAAATAAAAAAAGCGTGTCGTAGCCAATACATTAAACAACATATTTGCAAAGTTTTAACTGTTTTAGTCAAGAATTGTTTGTGTAAGAGTGCTAAAACGTATGGATTATACATTGACGAAAGCAAGCATAGGTGTTTTTTAATGTAAAAAGTTTAGAAGACCGTAAAATTTTTCTAAACAATTTTAAGCAAAAATAAAAAAAGCGTGTCGTAGCCAATACATTAAACAACATATTTGCAAAGTTTTAACTGTTTTAGTCAAGAATTGTTTGTGTAAGAGTGCTAAAACGTATGGATTATACATTGACGAAAGCAAGCATAGGTGTTTTTTAATGTAAAAAGTTTAGAAGACTGTAAAATTTTTTCTAAACAATTTTAAGCAAAAATAAAAAAAGCGTGTCGTAGCCAATACATTAAACAACATATTTGCAAAGTTTTAACTGTTTTAGTCAAGAATTGTTTGTGTAAGAGTGCTAAAACGTATGGATTATACATTGACTAGTAAAAAGTTCAGAAGACCGTAAAATTTTTTTTTAACAATTTTAAGCAAAAATAAAAAAAGCGTGTCGTAGCCAATACATTAAACAACATATTTGCAAAGTTTTAACTGTTTTAGTCAAGAATTGTTTGTGTAAGAGTGCTAAAACGTATGGATTATACATTGACGAAAGCAAGCATAGGTGTTTTTTAATGTAAAAAGTTCAGAAGACCGTAAAATTTTTCTAAACAATTTTAAGCAAAAATAAAAAAAGCGTGTCGTAGCCAATACATTAAACAACATATTTGCAAAGTTTTAACTGTTTTAGTCAAGAATTGTTTGTGTAAGAGTGCTAAAACGTATGGATTATACATTGACGAAAGCAAGCATAGGTGTTTTTTAATGTAAAAAGTTTAGAAGACTGTATAATTTTTTCTAAACAATTTTAAGCAAAAATAAAAAAAGTGTGTCGTAGCCAATACATTAAACAACATATTTGCAAAGTTTTAACTGTTTTAGTCAAGAATTGTTTGTGTAAGAGTGCTAAAACGTATGGATTATACATTGACTAGTAAAAAGTTCAGAAGACCGTAAAATTTTTTCTAAACAATTTTAAGCAAAAATAAAAAAAGCGTGTCGTAGCCAATACATTAAACAACATATTTGCAAAGTTTTAACTGTTTTAGTCAAGAATTGTTTGTGTAAGAGTGCTAAAACGTATGGATTATACATTGACGAAAGCAAGCATAGGTGTTTTTTAATGTAAAAAGTTCAGAAGACCGTAAAATTTTTTCTAAACAATTTTAAGCAAAAATAAAAAAAGCGTGTTGTAGCCAATACATTAAACAACATATTTGCAAAGTTTTAACTGTTTTAGTCAAGAATTGTTTGTGTAAGAGTGCTAAAACGTATGGATTATACATTGACGAAAGCAAGCATAGGTGTTTTTTAATGTAAAAAGTTCAGAAGACCGTAAAATTTTTTTTAAACAATTTTAAGCAAAAATAAAAAAAGCGTGTCGTAGCCAATACATTAAACAACATATTTGCAAAGTTTTAACTGTTTTAGTCAAGAATTGTTTGTGTAAGAGTGCTAAAACGTATGGATTATACATTGACGAAAGCAAGCATAGGTGTTTTTTAATGTAAAAAGTTCAGAAGACCGTAAAATTTTTCTAAACAATTTTAAGCAAAAATAAAAAAAGCGTGTCGTAGCCAATACATTAAACAACATATTTGCAAAGTTTTAACTGTTTTAGTCAAGAATTGTTTGTGTAAGAGTGCTAAAACGTATGGATTATACATTGACGAAAGCAAGCATAGGTGTTTTTTAATGTAAAAAGTTTAGAAGACCGTAAAATTTTTCTAAACAATTTTAAGCAAAAATAAAAAAAGCGTGTCGTAGCCAATACATTAAACAACATATTTGCAAAGTTTTAACTGTTTTAGTCAAGAATTGTTTGTGTAAGAGTGCTAAAACGTATGGATTATACATTGACGAAAGCAAGCATAGGTGTTTTTTAATGTAAAAAGTTTAGAAGACTGTAAAATTTTTTCTAAACAATTTTAAGCAAAAATAAAAAAAGCGTGTCGTAGCCAATACATTAAACAACATATTTGCAAAGTTTCAACTGTTTTAGTCAAGAATTGTTTGTGTAAGAGTGCTAAAACGTATGGATTATACATTGACTAGTAAAAAGTTCAGAAGACCGTAAAATTTTTTTTAAACAATTTTAAGCAAAAATAAAAAAAGCGTGTCGTAGCCAATACATTAAACAACATATTTGCAAAGTTTTAACTGTTTTAGTCAAGAATTGTTTGTGTAAGAGTGCTAAAACGTATGGATTATACATTGACGAAAGCAAGCATAGGTGTTTTTTAATGTAAAAAGTTCAGAAGACCGTAAAATTTTTCTAAACAATTTTAAGCAAAAATAAAAAAAGCGTGTCGTAGCCAATACATTAAACAACATATTTGCAAAGTTTTAACTGTTTTAGTCAAGAATTGTTTGTGTAAGAGTGCTAAAACGTATGGATTATACATTGACGAAAGCAAGCATAGGTGTTTTTTAATGTAAAAAGTTTAGAAGACTGTATAATTTTTTCTAAACAATTTTAAGCAAAAATAAAAAAAGCGTGTCGTAGCCAATACATTAAACAACATATTTGCAAAGTTTTAACTGTTTTAGTCAAGAATTGTTTGTGTAAGAGTGCTAAAACGTATGGATTATACATTGACTAGTAAAAAGTTCAGAAGACCGTAAAATTTTTTCTAAACAATTTTAAGCAAAAATAAAAAAAGCGTGTCGTAGCCAATACATTAAACAACATATTTGCAAAGTTTTAACTGTTTTAGTCAAGAATTGTTTGTGTAAGAGTGCTAAAACGTATGGATTATACATTGACGAAAGCAAGCATAGGTGTTTTTTAATGTAAAAAGTTCAGAAGACCGTAAAATTTTTTCTAAACAATTTTAAGCAAAAATAAAAAAAGCGTGTTGTAGCCAATACATTAAACAACATATTTGCAAAGTTTTAACTGTTTTAGTCAAGAATTGTTTGTGTAAGAGTGCTAAAACGTATGGATTATACATTGACGAAAGCAAGCATAGGTGTTTTTTAATGTAAAAAGTTCAGAAGACTGTAAAATTTTTCTAAACAATTTTAAGCAAAAATAAAAAAAGCGTGTCGTAGCCAATACATTAAACAACATATTTGCAAAGTTTTAACTGTTTTAGTCAAGAATTGTTTGTGTAAGAGTGCTAAAACGTATGGATTATACATTGACGAAAGCAAGCATAGGTGTTTTTTAATGTAAAAAGTTCAGAAGACTGTAAAATTTTTTCTAAACAATTTTAAACAAAAATAAAAAAATCGTGTCGTAGCCAATACATTAAACAACATATTTGCAAAGTTTTAACTGTTTTAGTCAAGAATTGTTTGTGTAAGAGTGCTAAAACGTATGGATTATACATTGACGAAAGCAAGCATAGGTGTTTTTTAATGTAAAAAGTTCAGAAGACCGTAAAATTTTTCTAAACAATTTTAAGCAAAAATAAAAAAAGCGTGTCGTAGCCAATACATTAAACAACATATTTGCAAAGTTTTAACTGTTTTAGTCAAGAATTGTTTGTGTAAGAGTGCTAAAACGTATGGATTATACATTGACGAATTCAAGCATAGGTGTTTTTTAATGTAAAAAGTTTAGAAGACCGTAAAATTTTTCTAAACAATTTTAAGCAAAAATAAAAAAAGCGTGTCGTAGCCAATACATTAAACAACATATTTGCAAAGTTTTAACTGTTTTAGTCAAGAATTGTTTGTGTAAGAGTGCTAAAACGTATGGACTATACATTGACGAAAGCAAGCATAGGTGTTTTTTAATGTAAAAAGTTTAGAAGACTGTAAAATTTTTTCTAAACAATTTTAAGCAAAAATAAAAAAAGCGTGTCGTAGCCAATACATTAAACAACATATTTGCAAAGTTTTAACTGTTTTAGTCAAGAATTGTTTGTGTAAGAGAGCTAAAACGTATGGATTATACATTGACTAGTAAAAAGTTCAGAAGACCGTAAAATTTTTTTTAAACAATTTTAAGCAAAAATAAAAAAAGCGTGTCGTAGCCAATACATTAAACAACATATTTGCAAAGTTTTAACTGTTTTAGTCAAGAATTGTTTGTGTAAGAGTGCTAAAACGTATGGATTATACATTGACGAAAGCAAGCATAGGTGTTTTTTAATGTAAAAAGTTCAGAAGACCGTAAAATTTTTCTAAACAATTTTAAGCAAAAATAAAAAAAGCGTGTCGTAGCCAATACATTAAACAACATATTTGCAAAGTTTTAACTGTTTTAGTCAAGAATTGTTTGTGTAAGAGTGCTAAAACGTATGGATTATACATTGACGAAAGCAAGCATAGGTGTTTTTTAATGTAAAAAGTTTAGAAGACTGTATAATTTTTTCTAAACAATTTTAAGCAAAAATAAAAAAAGTGTGTCGTAGCCAATACATTAAACAACATATTTGCAAAGTTTTAACTGTTTTAGTCAAGAATAGTTTGTGTAAGAGTGCTAAAACGTATGGATTACACATTGACTAGTAAAAAGTTCAGAAGACCGTAAAATTTTTTCTAAACAATTTTAAGCAAAAATAAAAAAAGCGTGTCGTAGCCAATACATTAAACAACATATTTGCAAAGTTTTAACTGTTTTAGTCAAGAATTGTTTGTGTAAGAGTGCTAAAACGTATGGATTATACATTGACGAAAGCAAGCATAGGTGTTTTTTAATGTAAAAAGTTCAGAAGACCGTAAAATTTTTTCTAAACAATTTTAAGCAAAAATAAAAAAAGCGTGTTGTAGCCAATACATTAAACAACATATTTGCAAAGTTTTAACTGTTTTAGTCAAGAATTGTTTGTGTAAGAGTGCTAAAACGTATGGATTATACATTGACGAAAGCAAGCATAGGTGTTTTTTAATGTAAAAAGTTCAGAAGACTGTAAAATTTTTTCTAAACAATTTTAAGCAAAAATAGAAAAAGCGTGTCGTAGCCAATACATTAAACAACATATTTGCAAAGTTTTAACTGTTTTAGTCAAGAATTGTTTGTGTAAGAGTGCTAAAACGTATGGATTATACATTGACGAAAGCAAGCATACGTGTTTTTTAATGTAAAAAGTTCAGAAGACTGTAAAATTTTTTCTAAACAATTTTAAACAAAAATAAAAAAAGCGTGTCGTAGCCAATACATTAAACAACATATTTGCAAAGTTTTAACTGTTTTAGTCAAGAATTGTTTGTGTAAAAGTGCTAAAACGTATGGATTATACATTGAATAGTAAAAAGTTCAGAAGACTGTAAAATTTTTTCTAAGCAATTTTAAGCAAAAATAAAAAAAGCGTGTCGTAGCCAATACATTAAACAACATATTTGCAAAGTTTTAACTGTTTTAGTCAAGAATTGTTTGTGTAAGAGTGCTAAAACGTATGGATTATACATTGACGAAAGCAAGCATAGGTGTTTTTTAATGTAAAAAGTTCAGAAGACCGTAAAATTTTTTCTAGACAATTTTAAGCAAAAATAAAAAAGCGTGTCGTAGCCAATACATTAAACAACATATTTGCAAAGTTTTAACTGTTTTAGTCAAGAATTGTTTGTGTAAGAGTGCTAAAACGTATGGATTATACATTTACGAAAGCAAGCATAGGCGTTTTTTAATGTAAAAAGTTCAGAAAACTGTAAAATTTTTTCTAGACAATTTTAAGCAAAAATAGAAAAAGCGTGTCGTAGCCAATACATTAAACAACATATTTGCAAAGTTTTAACTGTTTTAGTCAAGAATTGTTTGTGTAAAAGTGCTAAAACGTATGGATTATACATTGAATAGTAAAAAGTTCAGAAGACTGTAAAATTTTTTCTAAGCAATTTTAAGCAAAAATAAAAAAAGCGTGTCGTAGCCAATACATTAAACAACATATTTGCAAAGTTTTAACTGTTTTAGTCAAGAATTGTTTGTGTAAGAGTGCTAAAACGTATGGATTATACATTGACGAAAGCAAGCATAGGTGCTTTTTAATGTAAAAAGTTCAGAAGACTGTAAAATTTTTTCTAAACAATTTTAAGCAAAAATAAAAAAAGCGTGTCGTAGCCAATACATTAAACAACATATTTGCAAAGTTTTAACTGTTTTAGTCAAGAATTGTTTGTGTAAGAGTGCTAAAACGTATGGATTATACATTGACGAAAGCAAGCATAGATGTTTTTTAATGTAAAAAGTTCAGAAGACTGTAAAATTTTTTCTAGACAATTTTAAGCAAAAATAAAAAAAGCGTGTCGTAGCCAATACATTAAACAACATATTTGCAAAGTTTTAACTGTTTTAGTCAAGAATTGTTTGTGTAAGAGTGCTAAAACGAATGGATTATACATTGACGAAAGCAAGCATAGGTGTTTTTTAATGTAAAAAGTTCAGAAGACTGTAAATTTTTTTCTAGACATTTTTAAGCAAAAATAAAAAAAAGCGTGTCGTAGCCAATACATTAAACAACATATTTGCAAAGTTTTAACTGTTTTAGTCAAGAATTGTTTGTGTAAGAGTGCTAAAATGTATGGATTATACATTGACGAAAGCAAGCATAGGTGTTTTTTAATGTAAAAAGTTCAGAAGACTGTAAAACTTTTTCTAAACAATTTTAAGCAAAAATAAAAAAGCGGATCGTAGCCAATACATTAAACAACATATTTGCAAAGTTTTAACTGTTTTAGTCAAGAATTGTTTGTGTAAGAGTGCTAAAACGTATGGATTATACATTGACGAAAGCAAGCATAGGTGTTTTTTAATGTAAAAAGTTCAGAAGACTGTAAAATTTTTTTCAAACAATTTTAAGCAAAAATAAAAATAGCGTATGGTAGCAAATACATTAAACAACATATTTGCAAAGTTTTAACTGTTTTAGTCAAGAATTGTTTGTGTAAGAGTGCTAAAACGTATGGATTATACATTGACGAAAGCAAGCATAGGTGTTTTTTAATGTAAAAAGTTCAGAAGACTGTAAAATTTTTTCTAGACAATTTTAAGCAAAAATAAAAAAAACGTGTCGTAGCCAATACATTAAACAACATATTTGCAAAGTTTTAACTGTTTTAGTCAAGAATTGTTTGTGTAAGAGTGCTAAAACGTATGGATTATACATTGACGAAAGCAAGCATAGGTGTTTTTTAATGTAAAAAGTTCAGAAGACTGTAAAATTTTTTCTAAACAATTTTAAGCAAAAATAAAAAAAGCGTGTCGTAGCCAATACATTAAACAACATATTTGCAAAGTTTTAACTGTTTTAGTCAAGAATTGTTTGTGTAAGAGTGCTAAAACGTATGGATTATACATTTACGAAAGCAAACATAGGTGTTTTTTAATGTCAAAAGTTCAGAAGACTGTAAATTTTTTTCTAGACAATTTTAAGCAAAAATAAAAAAAACGTGTCGTAGCCAATACATTAAACAACATATTTGCAAAGTTTTAACTGTTTTAGTCAAGAATTGTTTGTGTAAGAGTGCTAAAACGTATGGATTATACATTGACGAAAGCAAGCATAGGTGTTTTTTAATGTAAAAAATTCAGAAGACTGTAAAATTTTTTCTAGACAATTTTAAGCAAAAATTAAAAAAGCGTGTCGTAGCCAATACATTAAACAACATATTTGCAAAGTTTTAACTGTTTTAGTCAAGAATTGTTTGTGTAAGAGTGCTAAAACGTATGGATTATACATTGACGAAAGCAAGCATAGGTGTTTTTTCATGTAAAAAGTTCAGAAGACTGTAAAATTTTTTATAAACAATTTTAAGCAAAAATAAAAAAAGCGTGTCGTAGCCAATACATTAAACAACATATTTGCAAAGTTTCAACTCTTTTAGTCAAGAATTGTTTGTATAAGAGTGCTAAAACGTATGGATTATACATTGACGAAAGCAAGCATAGGTGTTTTTTAATAAAAAAAGGTCAGAAGACTGTAAAATACAGCAAAAATAAAAAAAGCGTGTCGTAGCCAATACATTAAACAACATATTTGCAAAGTTTTAACTGTTTTAGTCATGAATTGTTTGTGTAAGAGTGCTAAAACGTATGGATTATACATTGACGAAACAAGCATAGGTGTTTTTTAATGTAAAAAGTTCAGAAGACTGTAAAATTTTTTCTAGACAATTTTAAGCAAAAATAAAAAAAGCGTGTCGTAGCCAATACATTAAACAACATATTTGCAAAGTTTTAACTGTTTTAGTCAAGAATTGTTTGTGTAAGAGTGCTAAAACTTATGGATTATACATTGACGAAAGCAAGCATAGGTGTTTTTTAATGTAAAAAGTTCAGAAGACTGTAAAATTTTTTCTAGACAATTTTAAGCAAAAATAAAAAAGCGTGTCGTAGCCAATACATAAAACAACATATTTGCAAAGTTTTAACTGTTTTAGTCAAGAATTGTTTGTGTAAGAGTGCTAAAACGTATGGATTATACATTGACGAAAGCAAGCATAGGTGTTTTTTAATGTAAAAAGTTCAGAAGACTGTAGAATTTTTTCTAGACAATTTTAAGCAAAAATAAAAAAACGTGTCGTAGCCAATACATTAAACAACATATTTGCAAAGTTTTAACTGTTTTAGTCAAGAATTGTTTGTGTAAGAGTGCTAAAACGTATGGATTATACATTGACGAAAGCAAGCATAGGTGTTTTTTCATGTAAAAAGTTCAGAAGACTGTAAAATTTTTTCTAGACAATTTTAAGCAAAAATAAAAAAAGCGTGTCGTAGCCAATACATTAAACAACATATTTGCAAAGTTTTAACTGTTTTAGTCAAGAATTGTTTGTGTAAGAGTGCTAAAACGTATGGATTATACATTGACGAAAGCAAGCATAGGTGTTTTTTAATGTAAAAAGTTCAGAAGACTGTAAAATTTTTTCTAGACAATTTCAAGCAAAAATAAAATAAGCGTGTCGTAGCCAATACATTAAACAACATATTTGCAAAGTTTTAACTGTTTTGGTCAAGAATTGTTTGTGTAAGAGTGCTAAAACGTATGGATTATACATTGACGAAAGCAAGCATAGGTGTTTTTTAATGTAAAAAGTTCAGAAGAGTGTAAAATATTTTTTAGACAATTTTAAGCAAAAATAAAAAAGCGGGTCGTAGCAAATACATTAAACAACATATTTGCAAAGTTTTAACTGTTTTAGTCAAGAATTGTTTGTGTAAGAGTGCTAAAACGTATGGATTATACATTGACGAAAGCAAGCAAAGGTGTTTTTTAATGTAAAAAGTTCAGAAGACTGTAAAATTTTTTCTAGACAATTTTAAGGAAAAATAAAAAAAGCGTGTCGTAGCCAATACATTAAACAACATATTTGCAAAGTTTTAACTGTTTTAGTCAAGAATTGTTTGTGTAAGAGTGCTAAAACGTATGGATTATACATTGACGAAAGCAAGCATAGGTGTTTTTTAATGTAAAAAGTTCAGAAGACTGTAAAATTTTTTCTAGACAATTTTAAGGAAAAATAAAAAAAGCGTGTCGTAGCCAATACATGAAACAAAATATTTACAAAGTTTTAACTGTTTTAGTCAAGAATTGTTTGTGTAAGAGTGCTAAAACGTATGGATTATACATTGACGAAAGCAAGCAAAGGTGTTTTTTAATGTAAAAAGTTCAGAAGACTGTAAAATTTTTTCTAGACAATTTTAAGGAAAAATAAAAAAAGCGTGTCGTAGCCAATACATTAAACAACATATTTGCAAAGTTTTAACTGTTTTAGTCAAGAATTGTTTGTGTAAGAGTGCTAAAACGTATGGATTATACATTGACGAAAGCAAGCATAGGTGTTTTTTAATGTAAAAAGTTCAGAAGACTGTAAAATTTTTTCTAGACAATTTTAAGGAAAAATAAAAAAAGCGTGTCGTAGCCAATACATGAAACAAAATATTTACAAAGTTTTAACTGTTTTAGTCAAGAATTGTTTGTGTAAGAGTGCTAAAACGTATAGATTACACATTGACGAAAGCAAGCATAGGTGTTTTTTAATGTAAAAAGTTAAGAAAACTGAAAAATTTTTTCTAAACAATTTTAAGCAAAAATAAAAAAAGCGTGTCGTAGCCAATACATTAAACAACATATTTGCAAAGTTTTAACTGTTTTAGTCAAGAATTGTTTTTGTAAGAGTGCTAAAACGTATGGATTATACATTGACTAGTAAAAAGTTCAGAAGACTGTAAAATTTTTTCTAAACAATTTTAAGCAAAAATAAAAAAAGCGTGTCGTAGCCAATACATTAAACAACATATTTGCAAAGTTTTAACTGTTTTAGTCAAGAATTGTTTGTGTAAGAGTGCTAAAACGTATGGATTATACATTGACGAAAGCAAGCATAGATGTTTTTTAATGTAAAAAGTTCAGAAGACCGTAAAATGTTTTTTAAACAATGTTAAGCAAAAATAAAAAAAGCGTGTCGTAGCCAATACATTTAACAACATATTTGCAAAGTTTTAACTGTTTTAGTCAAGAATTGTTTGTGTAAGAGTGCTAAAACGTATGGATTATACATTGACGAAAGCAAGCATAGGTTTTTTTTAATGTAAAAAGTTCAGAAGACCGTAAAATTTTTTCTAAACAATTTTAAGCAAAAATAAAAAAAGTGTGTCGTAGCTAATACATTAAACAACATATTTGCAAAGTTTTAACTGTTTTAGTCAAGAATTGTTTGTGTAAGAGTGCTAAAACCTATGGATTATACATTGACTAGTAAAAAGTTCAGAAGACTGTAAAATTTTTTCTAAACAATTTTAAGCAAAAATAAAAAAAGCGTGTCGTAGCCAATACATTAAACAACATATTTGCAAAGTTTTAACTGTTTTAGTCAGGAATTGTTTGTGTAAGAGTGCTAAAACGTATGGATTATACATTGACGAAAACAAGCATAGGTGTTTTTTAATGTAAAAAGTTCAGAAGACTGTAAAATTTTTTCTAAACAATTTTAAGCAAAAATAAAAAAAGCGTGTCGTAGCCAATACATTAAACAACATATTTGCAAAGTTTTAACTGTTTTAGTCAAGAATTGTTTGTGTAAGAGTGCTAAAACGTATGGATTATACATTGACGAAAGCAAGCATAGGTGTTTTTTAATGTAAAAAGTTCAGAAGACCGTAAAATTTTTTCTAAACAATTTTAAGCAAAAATAAAAAAAGCGTGTCGTAGCCAATACATTAAACAACATATTTGCAAAGTTTTAACTGTTTTAGTCAAGAATTGTTTGTGTAAGAGTGCTAAAACGTATGGATTATACATTGACGAAAGCAAGCATAGGTGTTTTTTAATGTAAAAAGTTCAGAAGACTGTAAAATTTTTTCTAAACAATTTTAAGCAAAAATAAAAAAAGCGTGTCGTAGCCAATACATTAAACAACATATTTGCAAAGTTTTAACTGTTTTAGTCAAGAATTGTTTCCGAAGAGTGCTAAAACGTATGGATTATACATTGACTAGTAAAAAGTTCAGAAGACTGTAAAATTTTTTCTAAACAATTTTAAGCAAAAATAAAAAAAAGCGTGTTGTAGCCAATACATTAAACAACATATTTGCAAAGTTTTAACTGTTTTAGTCAAGAATTGTTTGTGTAAGAGTGCTAAAACGTATGGATTATACATTGACGAAAGCAAGCATAGGTGTTTTTTAATGTAAAAAGTTCAGAAGACCGTAAAATTTTTTCTAAACAATTTTAAGCAAAAATAAAAAAAGCGTGTCGTAGCCAATACATTAAACAACATATTTGCAAAGTTTTAACTGTTTTAGTCAAGAATTGTTTGTGTAAGAGTGCTAAAACGTATGGATTATACATTTACGAAAGCAAGCATAGGTGTTTTTTAATGTAAAAAGTTCAGAAGACCGTAAAATTTTTTCTAAACAATTTTAAGCAAAAATAAAAAAAGCGTGTCGTAGCCAATACATAAAACAACATATTTGCAAAGTTTTAACTGTTTTAGTCAAGAATTGTTTGTGTAAGAGTGCTAAAACGTATGGATTATACAATGACGAAAGCAAGCATAGGTGTTTTTTAATGTAAAAAGTTAAGAAGACTCAAAAATTTTTTCTAAACAATTTTAAGCAAAAATAAAAAAAGCGTGTCGTAGCCAATACATTAAACAACATATTTGCAAAGTTTTAACTGTTTTAGTCAAGAATTGTTTGTGTAAGAGTGCTAAAACGTATGGATTATACATTGACGAAAGCAAGCATAGGTGTTTTTTAATGTAAAAAGTTCAGAAGACCGTAAAATTTTTTCTAAACAATTTTAAGCAAAAATAAAAAAAGCGTGTCGTAGCCAATACATTAAACAACATATTTGCAAAGTTTTAACTGTTTTAGTCAAGAATTGTTTGTGTAAGAGTGCTAAAACGTATGGATTATACATTGACGAAAGCAAGCATAGGTGTTTTTTAATGTAAAAAGTTCAGAAGACCGTAAAATTTTTCTAAACAATTTTAAGCAAAAATAAAAAAAGCGTGTCGTAGCCAATTCATAAAACAACATATTTGCAAAGTTTTAACTGTTTTAGTTAAGAATTGTTTGTGTAAGAGTGCTAAAACGTATGGATTATACAATGACGAAAGCAAGCATAGGTGTTTTTTAATGTAAAAAGTTAAGAAGACTGAAAAATTTTTTCTAAACAATTTTAAGCAAAAATAAAAAAAGCGTGTCGTAGTCAATACATCAAACAACATATTTGCAAAGTTTTAACTGTTTTAGTCAAGAATTGTTTGTGTAAGAGTGCTAAAACGTATGGATTATACATTGACTAGTAAAAAATTCAGAATACTGTAAAATTTTTTCTAAGCAATTTTAAGCAAAAATAAAAAAAGCGTGTCGTAGCCAATACATTAAACAACATATTTGCAAAGTTTTAACTGTTTTAGTCAAGAATTGTTTGTGTAAGAGTGCTAAAACGTATGGATTATACAATGACGAAATCAAGCATATGTGTTTTTTAATGTAAAAAGTTTAGAAGACTGTAAAATTTTTTCTAAACAATTTTAAGCAAAACAAAAAAAAGCGTGTCGTAGCCAATACATTAAACAACATATTTGCAAAGTTTTAACTGTTTTAGTCAAGAATTGTTTGTGTAAGAGTGCTAAAACGTATGGATTATACATTGACGAAAGCAAGCATAGGTGTTTTTTAATAAAAAAAGTTCAGAAGACTGTAAAATTTTTTCTAAACAATTTTAAGCAAAAATAAAAAAAGTGTGTCGTAGCCAATACATTAAACAACATATTTGCAAAGTTTTAACTGTTTTAGTCAAGAATTGTTTGTGTAAAAGTGCTAAAACGTATGGATTATACATTGACGAAAGCAAGCATAGGTGTTTTTTAATGTAAAAAGTTCAGAAGACTGTAAAATTTTTTCTAAACAATTTTAAGCAAAAATAAAAAAAAGCGTGTCGTAGCCAATACATTAAACAACATATTTGCAAAGTTTTAACTGTTTTAGTCAAGAATTGTTTGTGTAAGAGTGCTAAAACGTATGGATTATACATTGACGAAAGCAAGCATAGGTGTTTTTTAATGTAAAAAGTTCAGAAGACTGTAAAATTTTTTCTAAACAATTTTAAGCAAAAATAAAAAAAGCGTGTCGTAGCCAATACATTAAACAACATACTTGCAAAGTTTTAACTTTTTTAATCAAGAATTGTTTGTGTAAGAGTGCTAAAACGTATGGATTATACATTGACGAAAGCAAGCATAGGTGTTTTTTAATGTAAAAAGTTCAGAAGACTGTAAAATTTTTTCTAAACAATTTTAAGCAAAAATAAAAAAAGCGTGTCGTAGCCAATACATTAAACAACATATTTGCAAAGTTTTAACTGTTTTAGTCAAGAATTGTTTGTGTAAGAGTGCTAAAACGTATGGATTATACATTGACGAAAGCAAGCATAGGTGTTTTTTAATAAAAAAAGTTCAGAAGACTGTAAAATTTTTTCTAAACAATTTTAAGCAAAAATAAAAAAAGCGTGTCGTAGCCAATACATTAAACAACATATTTGCAAAGTTTTAACTGTTTTAGTCAAGAATTGTTTGTGTAAGAGTGCTAAAACGTATGGATTATACATTGACGAAAGCAAGCATAGGTGTTTTTTAATGTAAAAAGTTCAGAAGACTGTAAAATTTTTTCTAAACAATTTTAAGCAAAAATAAAAAAAGCGTGTCGTAGCCAATACATTAAACAACATATTTGCAAAGTTTTAACTGTTTTAGTCAAGAATTGTTTGTGTAAGAGTGCTAAAACGTATGGATTATACATTGACGAAAGCAAGCATAGGTTTTTTTTAATGTAAAAGTTCAGAAGACCGTAAAATTTTTTCTAAACAATCTTAAGCAAAAATAAAAAAAGCGTGTCGTAGCCAATACATTAAACAACATATTTGCAAAGTTTTAACTGTTTTAGTCCAGAATTGTTTGTGTAAGAGTGCTAAAACGTATGGATTATACATTGACGAAAGCATGCATAGATGTTTTTTAATGTAAAAAGTTCAGAAGACCGTAAAATTTTTTTTAAACAATTTTAAGCAAAAATAAAAAAAGCGTGTCGTAGCCAATACATTTAACAACATATTTGCAAAGTTTTAACTGTTTTAGTCAAGAATTGTTTGTGTAAGAGTGCTAAAACGTATGGATTATACATTGACGAAAGCAAGCATAGGTGTTTTTTAATGTAAAAAGTTCAGAAGACCGTAAAATTTTTTCTAAACAATTTTAAGCAAAAATAAAAAAAGCGTGTCGTAGCCAATACATTAAACAACATACTTGCAAAGTTTTAACTTTTTTAATCAAGAATTGTTTGTGTAAGAGTGCTAAAACGTATGGATTATACATTGACGAAAGCAAGCATAGGTGTTTTTTAATGTAAAAAGTTCAGAAGACTGTAAAATTTTTTCTAAACAATTTTAAGCAAAAATAAAAAAAGCGTGTCGTAGCCAATACATTAAACAACATATTTGCAAAGTTTTAACTGTTTTAGTCAAGAATTGTTTGTGTAAGAGTGCTAAAACGTATGGATTATACATTGACTAGTAAAAAATTCAGAATACTGTAAAATTTTTTCTAAGCAATTTTAAGCAAAAATAAAAAAAGCGTGTCGTAGCCAATACATTAAACAACATATTTGCAAAGTTTTAACTGTTTTAGTCAAGAATTGTTTGTGTAAGAGTGCTAAAACGTATGGATTATACATTGACGAAATCAAGCATATGTGTTTTTTAATGTAAAAAGTTTAGAAGACTGTAAAATTTTTTCTAAACAATTTTAAGCAAAAATAAAAAAAGCGTGTCGTAGCCAATACATTAAACAACATATTTGCAAAGTTTTAACTGTTTTAGTCAAGAATTGTTTGTGTAAGAGTGCTAAAACGTATGGATTATACATTGACGAAAGCAAGCATAGGTGTTTTTTAATAAAAAAAGTTCAGAAGACTGTAAAATTTTTTCTAAACAATTTTAAGCAAAAATAAAAAAAGTGTGTCGTAGCCAATACATTAAACAACATATTTGCAAAGTTTTAACTGTTTTAGTCAAGAATTGTTTGTGTAAAAGTGCTAAAACGTATGGATTATACATTGACGAAAGCAAGCATAGGTGTTTTTTAATGTAAAAAGTTCAGAAGACTGTAAAATTTTTTCTAAACAATTTTAAGCAAAAATAAAAAAAGCGTGTCGTAGCCAATACATTAAACAACATATTTGCAAAGTTTTAACTGTTTTAGTCAAGAATTGTTTGTGTAAGAGTGCTAAAACGTATGGATTATACATTGACGAAAGCAAGCATAGGTGTTTTTTAATGTAAAAAGTTCAGAAGACTGTAAAATTTTTTCTAAACAATTTTAAGCAAAAATAAAAAAAGCGTGTCGTAGCCAATACATTAAACAACATACTTGCAAAGTTTTAACTTTTTTAATCAAGAATTGTTTGTGTAAGAGTGCTAAAACGTATGGATTATACATTGACGAAAGCAAGCATAGGTGTTTTTTAATGTAAAAAGTTCAGAAGACTGTAAAATTTTTTCTAAACAATTTTAAGCAAAAATAAAAAAAGCGTGTCGTAGCCAATACATTAAACAACATATTTGCAAAGTTTTAACTGTTTTAGTCAAGAATTGTTTGTGTAAGAGTGCTAAAACGTATGGATTATACATTGACGAAAGCAAGCATAGGTGTTTTTTAATAAAAAAAGTTCAGAGGACTGTAAAATTTTTTCTAAACAATTTTAAGCAAAAATAAAAAAAGCGTGTCGTAGCCAATACATTAAACAACATATTTGCAAAGTTTTAACTGTTTTAGTCAAGAATTGTTTGTGTAAGAGTGCTAAAACGTATGGATTATACATTGACGAAAGCAAGCATAGGTGTTTTTTAATGTAAAAAGTTCAGAAGACTGTAAAATTTTTTCTAAACAATTTTAAGCAAAAATAAAAAAAGCGTGTCGTAGCCAATACATTAAACAACATATTTGCAAAGTTTTAACTGTTTTAGTCAAGAATTGTTTGTGTAAGAGTGCTAAAACGTATGGATTATACATTGACGAAAGCAAGCATAGGTTTTTTTTAATGTAAAAGTTCAGAAGACCGTAAAATTTTTTCTAAACAATCTTAAGCAAAAATAAAAAAGCGTGTCGTAGCCAATACATTAAACAACATATTTGCAAAGTTTTAACTGTTTTAGTCCAGAATTGTTTGTGTAAGAGTGCTAAAACGTATGGATTATACATTGACGAAAGCATGCATAGATGTTTTTTAATGTAAAAAGTTCAGAAGACCGTAAAATTTTTTTTAAACAATTTTAAGCAAAAATAAAAAAAGCGTGTCGTAGCCAATACATTTAACAACATATTTGCAAAGTTTTAACTGTTTTAGTCAAGAATTGTTTGTGTAAGAGTGCTAAAACGTATGGATTATACATTGACGAAAGCAAGCATAGGTGTTTTTTAATGTAAAAAGTTCAGAAGACCGTAAAATTTTTTCTAAACAATTTTAAGCAAAAATAAAAAAAGCGTGTCGTAGCCAATACATTAAACAACATACTTGCAAAGTTTTAACTTTTTTAATCAAGAATTGTTTGTGTAAGAGTGCTAAAACGTATGGATTATACATTGACGAAAGCAAGCATAGGTGTTTTTTAATGTAAAAAGTTCAGAAGACTGTAAAATTTTTTCTAAACAATTTTAAGCAAAAATAAAAAAAGCGTGTCGTAGCCAATACATTAAACAACATATTTGCAAAGTTTTAACTGTTTTAGTCAAGAATTGTTTGTGTAAGAGTGCTAAAACGTATGGATTATACATTGACGAAAGCAAGCATAGGTGTTTTTTAATAAAAAAAGTTCAGAAGACTGTAAAATTTTTTCTAAACAATTTTAAGCAAAAATAAAAAAAGCGTGTCGTAGCCAATACATTAAACAACATATTTGCAAAGTTTTAACTGTTTTAGTCAAGAATTGTTTGTGTAAGAGTGCTAAAACGTATGGATTATACATTGACGAAAGCAAGCATAGGTGTTTTTTAATGTAAAAAGTTCAGAAGACTGTAAAATTTTTTCTAAACAATTTTAAGCAAAAATAAAAAAAGCGTGTCGTAGCCAATACATTAAACAACATATTTGCAAAGTTTTAACTGTTTTAGTCAAGAATTGTTTGTGTAAGAGTGCTAAAACGTATGGATTATACATTGACGAAAGCAAGCATAGGTTTTTTTTAATGTAAAAGTTCAAAAGACCGTAAAATTTTTTCTAAACAATCTTAAGCAAAAATAAAAAAGCGTGTCGTAGCCAATACATTAAACAACATATTTGCAAAGTTTTAACTGTTTTAGTCAAGAATTGTTTGTGTAAGAGTGCTAAAACGTATGGATTATACATTGACGAAAGCATGCATAGATGTTTTTTAATGTAAAAAGTTCAGAAGACCGTAAAATTTTTTTTAAACAATTTTAAGCAAAAATAAAAAAAGCGTGTCGTAGCCAATACATTTAACAACATATTTGCAAAGTTTTAACTGTTTTAGTCAAGAATTGTTTGTGTAAGAGTGCTAAAACGTATGGATTATACATTGACGAAAGCAAGCATAGGTGTTTTTTAATGTAAAAAGTTCAGAAGACTGTAAAATTTTTTCTAAACAATTTTAAGCAAAAATAAAAAAAGCTTGTTGTAGCCAATACATTAAACAACATATTTGCAAAATTTTAACTGTTTTAGTCAAGAATTGTTTGTGTAAGAGTGCTAAAACGTATGGATTATACATTGACGAAAGCAAGCATAGGTGTTTTTTAATGTAAAAAATTCAGAAGACTGTAAAATTTTTTCTAAACAATTTTAAGCAAAAATAAAAAAAAGCGTGTCGTAGACAATACATTAAACAACATATTTGCAAAGTTTTAACTGTTTTAGTCAAGAATTGTTTGTGTAAGAGTGCTAAAACGTATGGATTATACATTGACGAAAGCAAGCATAGGTGTTTTTTAATGTAAAAAGTTCAGAAGACCGTAAAATTTTTTCTAAACAATTTTAAGCAAAAATAAAAAAAGCGTGTCGTAGCCAATACATTAAACAACATATTTGCAAAGTTTTAACTGTTTTAGTCAGAAATTGTTTGTGTAAGAGTGCTAAAACGTATGGATTATACAATGACGAAAGCAAGCATAGGTGTTTTTTAATGTAAAAAGTTAAGAAAACTGAAAAATTTTTTCTAAACAATTTTAAGCAAAAATAAAAAAAGCGTGTCGTAGCCAATACATTAAACAACATATTTGCAAAGTTTTAACTGTTTTAGTCAAGAATTGTTTGTGTAAGAGTGCTAAAACGTATGGATTATACATTGACGAAAGCAAGCATAGGTGTTTTTTAATGTAAAAAGTTCAGAAGACCGTAAAATTTTTTCTAAACAATTTTAAGCAAAAATAAAAAAAGCTTGTCGTAGCCAATACATTAAACAACATATTTGCAAAGTTTTAACTGTTTTAGTCAAGAATTGTTTGTGTAAGAGTGCTAAAACGTATCGATTATACATTGACGAAAGCAAGCATAGGTGTTTTTTAATGTAAAAAGTTCAGAAGACCGTAAAATTTTTTCTTAACAATTTTAAGCAAAAATAAAAAAAGCGTGTCGTAGCCAATACATAAAACAACATATTTGCAAAGTTTTAACTGTTTTAGTCAAGAATTGTTTGTGTAAGAGTGCTAAAACGTATGGATTATACAATGACGAAAGCAAGCATAGGTGTTTTTTAATGTAAAAAGTTAAGAAGACTGAAAAATTTTTTCTAAACAATTTTAAGCAAAAATAAAAAAAGCGTGTCGTAGCCAATACATTAAACAACATATTTGCAAAGTTTTAACTGTTTTAGTCAAGAATTGTTTGTGTAAGAGTGCTAAAACGTATGGATTATACATTGACTAGTAAAAAATTCAGAATACTGTAAAATTTTTTCTAAGCAATTTTAAGCAAAAATAAAAAAAGCGTGTCGTAGCCAATACATTAAACAACATATTTGCAAAGTTTTAACTGTTTTAGTCAAGAATTGTTTGTGTAAGAGTGCGAAAACGTATGGATTATACATTGACGAAATCAAGCATAGGTGTTTTTTAATGTAAAAAGTTTAGAAGACTGTAAAGTTTTTTCTAAACAATTTTAAGCAAAAATAAAAAAAGCGTGTCGTAGCCAATACATTAAACAACATATTTGCAAAGTTTTAACTGTTTTAGTCAAGAATTGTTTGTGTAAGAGTGCTAAAACGTATGGATTATACATTGACGAAAGCAAGCATTGGTGTTTTTTAATAAAAAAAGTTCAGAAGACTGTAAAATTTTTTCTAAACAATTTTAAGCAAAAATAAAAAAAGTGTGTCGTAGCCAATACATTAAACAACATATTTGCAAAGTTTTAACTGTTTTAGTCAAGAATTGTTTGTGTAAGAGTGCTAAAACGTATGGATTATACATTGACGAAAGCAAGCATAGGTGTTTTTTAATGTAAAAAGTTCAGAAGACTGTAAAATTTTTTCTAAACAATTTTAAGCAAAAATAAAAAAAGCGTGTCGTAGCCAATACATTAAACAACATATTTGCAAAGTTTTAACTGTTTTAGTCAAGAATTGTTTGTGTAAGAGTGCTAAAACGTATGGATTATACATTGACGAAAGCAAGCATACGTGTTTTTTAATGTAAAAAGTTCAGAAGACTGTAAAATTTTTTCTAAACAATTTTAAGCAAAAATAAAAAAAGCGGGTCGTAGCCAATACATTAAACAACATATTTGCAAAGTTTTAACTGTTTTAGTCAAAAATTGTTTGTGTAAAAGTGCTAAAATTTATGGATTATACATTGACTAGTAAAAAGTTCAGAAGACCGTAAAATTTTTTCTAAACAATTTTAAGCAAAAATAAAAAAAGCGTGTCGTAGCCAATACATAAAACAACATATTTGCAAAGTTTTAACTGTTTTAGTCAAGAATTGTTTGTGTAAGAGTGCTAAAACGTATGGATTATACATTGACGAAAGCAAGCATAGGTGTTTTTTAATGTAAAAAGTTCAGAAGACCGTAAAATTTTTTCTAAACAATTTTAAGCAAAAATAAAAAAAGCGTGTCGTAGCCAATACATAAAACAACATATTTGCAAAGTTTTAACTGTTTTAGTCAAGAATTGTTTGTGTAAGAGTGCTAAAACGTATGGATTATACATTGACGAAAGCAAGCATAGGTGTTTTTTAATGTAAAAAGTTCAGAAGACCGTAAAATTTTTTCTAAACAATTTTAAGCAAAAATAAAAAAAGCGTGTCGTAGCCAATACATAAAACAACATATTTGCAAAGTTTTAACTGTTTTAGTCAAGAATTGTTTGTGTAAGAGTGCTAAAACGTATGGATTATACATTGACGAAAGCAAGCATAGGTGTTTTTTAATGTAAAAAGTTTAGAAGACTGTAAAGTTTTTTCTAAACAATTTTAAGCAAAAATAAAAAAAGCGTGTCGTAGCCAATACATTAAACAACATATTTGCAAAGTTTTAACTGTTTTAGTCAAGAATTGTTTGTGTAAGAGTGCTAAAACGTATGGATTATACATTGACGAAAGCAAGCATAGGTGTTTTTTAATGTAAAAAGTTCAGAAGACCGTAAAATTTTTTCTAAACAATTTTAAGCAAAAATAAAAAAAGCGTGTCGTAGCCAATACATAAAACAACATATTTGCAAAGTTTTAACTGTTTTAGTCAAGAATTGTTTGTGTAAGAGTGCTAAAACGTATGGATTATACATTGACGAAAGCAAGCATAGGTGTTTTTTAATAAAAAAAGTTCAGAAGACTGTAAAATTTTTTCTAAACAATTTTTAACAAAAATAAAAAAAGCGTGTCGTAGCCAATACATTAATCAACATATTTGCAAAGTTTTAACTGTTTTAGTCAAGAATTGTTTGTGTAAGAGTGCTAAAACGTATGGATTATACATTGACGAAAGCAAGCATAGGTGTTTTTTAATGTAAAAAGTTCAGAAGACTGTAAAATTTTTTCTAGACAATTTTAAGCAAAAATAAAAAAAGCGTGTCGTAGCCAATACATTAAACAACATATTTGCAAAGTTTTAACTGTTTTAGTCAAGAATTGTTTGTGTAAGAGTGCTAAAACGTATAGATTATACATTGACGAAAGCAAGCATAGGTGTTTTTTAATGTAAAATGTTCAGAAGACCGTAAAATTTTTTCTAAACAATTTTAAGCAAAAATAAAAATAGCATGTCGTAGCCAATACATTAAACAACATATTTGCAAAGTTTTAACTACTGTTTTAGTCAAGAATTGTTTGTGTAAGAGTGCTAAAACGTATGGATTATACATTGACGAAAGCAAGCATAGATGTTTTTTAATGTAAAAAGTTCAGAAGACCGTAAAATTTTTTTTAAACAATTTTAAGCAAAAATAAAAAAAGCGTGTCGTAGCCAATACATTCAACAACATATTTGCAAAGTTTTAACTGTTTTAGTCAAGAATTGTTTGTGTAAGAGTGCTAAAACGTATGGATTATACATTGACGAAAGCAAGCATAGGTGTTTTTTAATGTAAAAAGTTCAGAAGACTGTAAAATTTTTTCTAAACAATTTTAAGCAAAAATAAAAAAAAGCGTGTCGTAGCCAATACATTAAACAACATATTTGCAAAGTTTTAACTGTTTTAGTCAAAAATTGTTTGTGTAAAAGTGCTAAAACGTATGGATTATACATTGACTAGTAAAAAGTTCAGAAGACTGTAAAATTTTTTCTAAGCAATTTTAAGCAAAAATAAAAAAAGCGTGTCGTAGCCAATACATTTAACAACATATTTGCAAAGTTTTAACTGTTTTAGTCAAGAATTGTTTGTGTAAGAGTGCTAAAACGTATGGATTATACATTGACGAAAGCAAGCATAGGTGTTTTTTTATGTAAAAAGTTCAGAAGACCGTAAAATTTTTTCTAAACAATTTTAAGCAAAAATAAAAAAAGCGTGTCGTAGCCAATACATTAAACAACATATTTGCAAAGTTTTAACTTTTTTAGTCAAGAATTGTTTGTGTAAGAGTGCTAAAACGTATGGATTATACATTGACAAAAGCAAGCATAGGTGTTTTTTAATGTAAAAAGTTCAGAAGACTGTAAAATTTTTTCTAAACATTTTTAAGCAAAAATAAAAAAAGCGTGTCGTAGCCAATACATTAAACAACATATTTGCAAAGTTTTAACTGTTTTAGTCAAGAATTGTTTGTGTAAGAGTGCTAAAACGTATGGATTATACATTGACGAAAGCAAGCATAGGTGTTTTTTAATAAAAAAAGTTCAGAAGACTGTAAAATTTTTTCTAAACAATTTTTAACAAAAATAAAAAAAGCGTGTCGTAGCCAATACATTAATCAACATATTTGCAAAGTTTTAACTGTTTTAGTCAAGAATTGTTTGTGTAAGAGTGCTAAAACGTATGGATTATACATTGACGAAAGCAAGCATAGGTGTTTTTTAATGTAAAAAGTTCGGAAGACTGTAAAATTTTTTCTAAACAATTTTAAGCAAAAATAAAAAAGCGTGTCGTAGCCAATACATTAAACAACATATTTGCAAAGTTTTAACTGTTTTAGTCAAGAATTGTTTGTGTAAGAGTGCTAAAACGTATAGATTATACATTGACGAAAGCAAGCATAGGTGTTTTTTAATGTAAAATGTTCAGAAGACCGTAAAATTTTTTCTAAACAATTTTAAGCAAAAATAAAAAAAGCATGTCGTAGCCAATACATTAAACAACATATTTGCAAAGTTTTAACTGTTTTAGTCAAGAATTGTTCGTGTAAGAGTGCTAAAACGTATGGATTATACATTGACGAAAGCAAGCATAGGTGTTTTTTAATGTAAAAAGTTCAGAAGACTGTAAAATTTTTTCTAAACAATTTTAAGCAAAAATAAAAAAAACGTGTCGTAGCCAATACATTAAACAACATATTTGCAAAGTTTTAACTGTTTTAGTCAAGAATTGTTTGTGTTAGAGTGCTAAAACGTATGGATTATACATTGACGAAAGCAAGCATAGGTGTTTTTTAATGTAAAAAGTTCAGAAGACTGTAAAATTTTTTCTAAACAATTTTAAGCAAAAATAAAAAAAGCGTGTCGTAGCCAATACATTAAACAACATATTTGCAAAGTTTTAACTCTTTTAGTCAAGAATTGTTTGTGTAAGAGTGCTAAAACGTATGGATTATACATTGAATAGTAAAAAGTTCAGAAGACCGTAAAATTTTTTCTAAACAACTTTAAGCAAAATTAAAAAATGCCTGTCGTAGCCAATACATTAAACAACATATTTGCAAAGTTTTAACTGTTTTAGTCAAGAATTGTTTGTGTAAGAGTGCTAAAACGTATGGATTATACATAGACGAAAACAAGCATAGGTGTTTTTTAATGTAAAAAGTTCAGAAGACTGTAAAATTTTTTCTAAACCATTTTAAGCAAAAATAAAAAAAGCGTGTCGTAGCCAATACATTAAACAACATATTTGCAAAGTTTTAACTGTTTTAGTCAAGAATTGTTTGTGTAAGAGTGCTAAAACGTATGGATTATACATTGACGAAAGCAAGCATAGGTGTTTTTTAATGTAAAAGTAAGGAAGACTAAAAAATTTTTTCTAAACAATTTTAAGCAAAAATAAAAAAAGCGTGTCGTAGCCAATACATTAAACAACATATTTGCAAAGTTTTAACTGTTTTAGTCAAGAATTGTTTGTGTAAGAGTGCTAAAACGTATGGATTATACATTGACGAAAGCAAGCATAGATTTTTTTTAATGTAAAAAGGTCAGAAGACCGTAAAATTTTTTTTAAACAATTTTAAGCAAAAATAAAAAAAGCGTGTCGTAGCCAATACATTTAACAACATATTTGCAAAGTTTTAACTGTTTTAGTCAAGAATTGTTTGTGTAAGAGTGCTAAAACGTATGGATTATACATTGACGAAAGCAAGCATAGGTGTTTTTTAATGTAAAAAGTTCAGAAGACTGTAAAATTTTTTCTAAACAATTTTAAGCAAAAATAAAAAAAACGTGTCGTAGCCAATACATTAAACAACATATTTGCAAAGTTTTAACTGTTTTAGTCAAGAATTGTTTGTGTAAGAGTGCTAAAACGTATGGATTATACATTGACGAAAGCAAGCATAGGTGTTTTTTAATGTAAAAAGTTCAGAAGACTGTAAAATTTTTTCTAAACAATTTTAAGCAAAAATAAAAAAAAGCGTGTCGTAGCCAATACATTAAACAACATATTTGCAAAGTTTTAACTCTTTTAGTCAAGAATTGTTTGTGTAAGAGTGCTAAAACGTATGGATTATACATTGACTAGTAAAAAGTTCAGAAGACCGTAAAATTTTTCTAAACAACTTTAAGCAAAAATAAAAAAAGCGTGTCGTAGCCAATACATTAAACAACATATTTGCAAAGTTTTAACTGTTTTAGTCAAGAATTGTTTGTGTAAGAGTGCTAAAACGTATGGATTATACATAGACGAAAACAAGCATAGGTGTTTTTTAATGTAAAAAGTTCAAAAGACTGTAAAATTTTTTCTAAACCATTTTAAGCAAAAATAAAAAAAGCGTGTCGTAGCCAATACATTAAACAACATATTTGCAAAGTTTTAACTGTTTTAGTCAAGAATTGTTTGTGTAAGAGTGCTAAAACGTATGGATTATACATTGACTAGTAAAAAGTTCAGAAGACTGTAAAATTTTCTCTAAACAATTTTAAGCAAAAATAAAAAAAGCGTGTCGTAGCCAATACATTAAACAACATGTTTGCAAAGTTTTAACTGTTTTAGTCAAGAATTGTTTGTGTAAGAGTGCTAAAACGTATGGATTATACATTGACGAAAACGAGCATAGGTGTTTTTTAATGTAAAAAGTTCAGAAGACTGTAAAATTTTTTCTAAACAATTTTAAGCAAAAATAAAAAAAGCGTGTCGTAGCCAATACATTAAACAACATGTTTGCAAAGTTTTAACTGTTTTAGTCAAGAATTGTTTGTGTAAGAGTGCAAAAACGTATGGATTATACATTGACGAAAGCAAGCATAGGTGTTTTTTAATGTAAAAAGTTCAGAAGACCGTAAAATTTTTTCTAAACAATTTTAAGCAAAAATAAAAAAAGCGTGTCGTAGCCAATACATAAAACAACATATTTGCAAAGTTTTAACTGTTTTAGTCAAGAATTGTTTGTGTAAGAGTGCTAAAACGTATGGATTATACATTGACGAAAGCAAGCATAGGTGTTTTTTAATGTAAAAAGTTAAGAAGACTAAAAAATTTTTTTCTAAACAATTTTAAGCAAAATTAAAAAAAGCGTGTCGTAGCCAATACATTAAACAACATATTTGCAAAGTTTTAACTGTTTTAGTCAAGAATTGTTTGTGTAAGAGTGCTAAAACGTATGGATTATACATTGACTAGTAAAAAATTCAGAATACTATAAAATTTTTTCTAAGCAATTTTAAGCAAAAATAAAAAAAGCGTGTCGTAGCCAATACATTAAACAACATATTTGCAAAGTTTTAACTGTTTTAGTCAAGAATTGTTTGTGTAAGAGTGCTAAAACGAATGGATTATACATTGACGAAATCAAGCATAGGTGTTTTTTAATGTAAAAAGTTTAGAAGACTGTAAAGTTTTTTCTAAACAATTTTAAGCAAAAATAAAAAAAGCGTGTCGTAGCCAATACATTAAACAACATATTTGCAAAGTTTTAACTGTTTTAGTCAAGAATTGTTCGTGTAAGAGTGCTAAAACGTATGGATTATACATTGACTAGTAAAAAGTTCAGAAGACTGTAAAATTTTTTCTAAGCATTTTTAAGCAAAAATAAAAAAAGCGTGTCGTAGCCAATACATTAAACAACATATTTGCAAAGTTTTAACTGTTTTAGTCAAGAATTGTTCGTGTAAGAGTGCTAAAACGTATGGATTATACATTGACGAAATCAAGCATAGGTGTTTTTTAATGTAAAAAGTTCAGAAGACTGTAAAATTTTTTCTAAGCAATTTTAAGCAAAAATAAAAAAAGCGTGTCGTAGCCAATACATTAAACAACATATTTGCAAAGTTTTAACTGTTTTAGTCAAGAATTGTTTGTGTAAGAGTGCTAAAACGTATGGATTATACATTGACGAAAGCAAGCATAGGTGTTTTTTTAATGTAAAAAGTTCAGAAGACCGTAAAATTTTTTCTAAACAATTTTAAGCAAAAATAAAAAAAGCGTGTCGAAGCCAATACATTAAACAACATATTTGCAAAGTTTTAACTGTTTTAGTCAAGAATTGTTTGTGTAAGAGTGCTAAAACGTATGGATTATACATTGACGAAAGCAAGCATAGGTGTTTTTTAATGTAAAAAGTTCAGAAGACTGTAAAATTTTTTCTAAACAATTTTAAGCAAAAATAAAAAAAGCGTGTCGTAGCCAATACATTAAACAACATGTTTGCAAACTTTTAACTGTTTTAGTCAAGAATTGTTTGTGTAAGAGTGCTAAAACGTATGGATTATACATTGACGAAAGCAAGCATAGGTGTTTTTTAATAAAAAAAGTTCAGAAGACTGTAAAATTTTTTCTAAACAATTTTAAGCAAAATTAAAAAAAGCGTGTCGTAGCCAATACATTAAACAACATATTTGCAAAGTTTTAACTGTTTTAGTCAAGAATTGTTTGTGTAAGAGTGCTAAAACGTATGGATTATACATTGACGAAAGCAAGCATAGGTGTTTTTTAATGTAAAAAGTTCAGAAGACTGTAAAATTTTTTCTAAACAATTTTAAGCAAAAAAAAAAAAAACGTGTCGTAGCCAATACATTAAACAACATATTTGCAAAGTTTTAACTGTTTTAGTCAAGAATTGTTTGTGTAAGAGTGCTAAAACGTATGGATTATACATTGACTTGTAAAAAATTCAGAATACTGTAAAATTTTTTCTAAGCAATTTTAAGCAAAAATAAAAAAAGCGTGTCGTAGCAAATACATTAAACAACATATTTGCAAAGTTTTAACTGTTTTAGTCAAGAATTGTTTGTGTAAGAGTGCTAAAACGTATGGATTATACATTGACGAAACCAAGCATAGGTGTTTTTTAATGTAAAAAGTTCAGAAGACCATAAAATTTTTTCTAAACAATTTTAAGCAAAAATAAAAAAAGTGTGTCGTAGCCAATACATAAAACAACATATTTGCAAAGTTTTAACTGTTTTAGTCAAGAATTGTTTGTGTAAGAGTGCTAAAACGTATGGATTATACATTGACGAAAGCATGCATAGGTGTTTTTTAATGTAAAAAGTTCAGAAGACTGTAAAATTTTTTCTAAACAATTTTAAGCAAAAATAAAAAAAGTGTGTCGTAGCCAATACATAAAACAACATATTTGCAAAGTTTTAACTGTTTTAGTCAAGAATTGTTTGTGTAAGAGTGCTAAAACATATGGATTATACATTGACTAGTAAAAAGTTCAGAAACTGTAAAATTTTTTCTAAACAATTTTAAGCAAAAATAAAAAAAGCGTGTCGTAGCCAATACATTAAACAACATATTTGCAAAGTTTTAACTGTTTTAGTCAAGAATTGTTTGTGTAAGAGTGCTAAAACGTATGGATTATACATTGACGAAACCAAGCATAGGTGTTTTTTAATGTAAAAAGTTCAGAAGACTGTAAAATTTTTTCTAAACAGTTTTAAGCAAAAATAAAAAAAGTGTGTCGTAGCCAATACATAAAACAACATATTTGCAAAGTTTTAACTGTTTTAGTCAAGAATTGTTTGTGTAAGAGTGCTAAAACGTATGGATTATACATTGACGAAAGCAAGCATAGGTGTTTTTTAGTGTAAAAAGTTCAGAAGACCGTAAAATTTTTTCTAAACAACTTTAAGCAAAATTAAAAAAAGCGTGTCGTAGCCAATACATTAAACAACATATTTGCAAAGTTTTAACTGTTTTAGTCAAGAATTGTTTGTGTAAGAGTGCTAAAACGTATGGATTATACATTGACGAAAGCAAGCATAGGTGTTTTTTAATGTAAAAAGTTCAGAAGACCGTAAAATTTTTTCTAAACAATTTTAAGCAAAAATAAAAAAAGCGTGTCGTAGCCAATACATTAAACAACATGTTTGCAAACTTTTAACTGTTTTAGTCAAGAATTGTTTGTGTAAGAGTGCTAAAACGTATGGATTATACATTGACGAAAGCAAGCATAGGTGTTTTTTAGTGTAAAAAGTTCAGAAGACCGTAAAATTTTTTCTAAACAACTTTAAGCAAAATTAAAAAAAGCGTGTCGTAGCCAATACATTAAACAACATATTTGCAAAGTTTTAACTGTTTTAGTCAAGAATTGTTTGTGTAAGAGTGCTAAAACGTATGGATTATACATTGACGAAAGCAAGCATAGGTGTTTTTTAATGTAAAAAGTTCAGAAGACCGTAAAATTTTTTCTAAACAATTTTAAGCAAAAATAAAAAAAGCGTGTCGTAGCCAATACATTAAACAACATGTTTGCAAACTTTTAACTGTTTTAGTCAAGAATTGTTTGTGTAAGAGTGCTAAAACGTATGGATTATACATTGACGAAAGCAAGCATAGGTGTTTTTTAATAAAAAAAGTTCAGAAGACTGTAAAATTTTTTCTAAACAATTTTAAGCAAAAATAAAAAAAGCGTGTCGTAGCCAATACATTAAACAACATATTTGCAAAGTTTTAACTGTTTTAGTCAAGAATTGTTTGTGTAAGAGTGCTAAAACGTATGGATTATACATTGACGAAAGCAAGCATAGGTGTTTTTTAATGTAAAAAGTTCAGAAGACTGTAAAATTTTTTCTAAACAATTTTAAGCAAAAATAAAAAAAACGTGTCGTAGCCAATACATTAAACAACATATTTGCAAAGTTTTAACTGTTTTAGTCAAGAATTGTTTGAGTAAGAGTGCTAAAACGTATGGATTATACATTGACTAGTAAAAAGTTCAGAAGACTGTAAAATTTTTATTAAGCAATTTTAAGCAAAAATAAAAAAAGCATGTCGTAGCCAATACATTAAACAACATATTTGCAAAGTTTTAACTGTTTTAGTCAAGAATTGTTTGTGTAAGAGTGCTAAAACGTATGGATTATACATTGACGAAAGCAAGCATAGGTGTTTTTCAATGTAAAAAGTTCAGAAGACCGTAAAATTTTTTCTAAACAATTTTAAGCAAAAATAAAAAAAGCATGTCGTAGATAATACATTAAACAACATATTTGCAAAGTTTTAACTGTTTTAGTCAAGAATTGTTTGTGTAAGAGTGCTAAAACGTATGGATTATACATTGACGAAAGCAAGCATAGATGTTTTTTGTTGTAAAAAGTTCAGAAGACCGTAAAATTTTTTCTAAACAATTTTAAGAAAAAATAAAAAAAGCGTGTCGTAGCCAATACATTAAACAACATATTTGCAAAGTTTTAACTGTTTTAGTCAAGAATTGTTTGTGTAAGAGTGCTAAAAAGTATGGATTATACATTGACGAAAGCAAGCATAGGTGTTTTTTATTGTAAAAAGTTCAGAAGACCGTAAAATTTTTTCTAAACAATTTTAAGCAAAAAAAAAAAAGTGTGTCGTAGCCAATACATTAAACAACATATTTGCAAAGTTTTAACTGTTTTAGTCAAGAATTGTTTGTGTAAGAGTGCTAAAACGTATGGATTATACATTGACGAAAGCATGCATAGGTGTTTTTTAATGTAAAAAGTTCAGAAGACTGTAAAATTTTTTCTAAACAATTTTAAGCAAAAATAAAAAAAGTGTGTCGTAGCCAATACATAAAACAACATATTTGCAAAGTTTTAACTGTTTTAGTCAAGAATTGTTTGTGTAAGAGTGCTAAAACATTTGGATTATACATTGACTAGTAAAAAGTTCAGAAGACTGTAAAATTTTTTCTAAACAATTTTAAGCAAAAATAAAAAAAGCGTGTCGTAGCCAATACATTAAACAACATATTTGCAAAGTTTTAACTGTTTTAGTCAAGAATTGTTTGTGTAAGAGTGCTAAAACGTATGGATTATACATTGACGAAACCAAGCATAGGTGTTTTTTAATGTAAAAAGTTCAGAAGACTGTAAAATTTTTTCTAAACAGTTTTAAGCAAAAATAAAAAAAGCGTGTCGTAGCCAATACATTAAACAACATATTTGCAAAGTTTTAACTGTTTTAGTCAAGAATTGTTCGTGTAAGAGTGCTAAAACGTATGGATTATACATTGACTAGTAAAAAGTTCAGAAGACTGTAAAATTTTTTCTAAGCATTTTTAAGCAAAAATAAAAAAAGCGTGTCGTAGCCAATACATTAAACAACATATTTGCAAAGTTTTAACTGTTTTAGTCAAGAATTGTTCGTGTAAGAGTGCTAAAACGTATGGATTATACATTGACGAAATCAAGCATAGGTGTTTTTTAATGTAAAAAGTTCAGAAGACTGTAAAATTTTTTCTAAGCAATTTTAAGCAAAAATAAAAAATGCGTGTCGTAGCCAATACATTAAACAACATATTTGCAAAGTTTTAACTGTTTTAGTCAAGAATTGTTTGTGTAAGAGTGCTAAAACGTATGGATTATACATTGACGAAAGCAAGCATAGGTGTTTTTTTAATGTAAAAAGTTCAGAAGACCGTAAAATTTTTTCTAAACAATTTTAAGCAAAAATAAAAAAAGCGTGTCGTAGCTAATACATTAAACAACATATTTCAAAGTTTTAACTGTTTTAGTCAAGAATTGTTTGTGTAAGAGTGCTAAAACGTATGGATTATACATTGACTAGTAAAAAATTCAGAATACTGTAAAATTTTTTCTAAGCAATTTTAAGCAAAAATAAAAAAAGCGTGTCGTAGCCAATACATTAAACAACATATTTGCAAAGTTTTAACTGTTTTAGTCAAGAATTGTTTGTGTAAGAGTGCTAAAACGAATGGATTATACATTGACGAAATCAAGCATAGGTGTTTTTTAATGTAAAAAGTTTAGAAGACTGTAAAGTAAACGTATGGATTATACATTGACTAGTAAAAAATTCAGAATACTGTAAAATTTTTTCTCAACAATTTTAAGCAAAAATAAAAAAAGCGTGTCGTAGCCAATACATTAAACAACATATTTGCAAAGTTTTAACTGTTTTAGTCAAGAATTGTTTGTGTAAGAGTGCTAAAACGTATGGATTATACATTGACGAAAGCAAGCATAGGTGTTTTTTAATGTAAAAAGTTCAGAAGACTGTAAAATTTTTTCTAAACAATTTTAAGCAAAAATAAAAAAAGCGTGTCGTAGCCAATACATTAAACAACATGTTTGCAAACTTTTAACTGTTTTAGTCAAGAATTGTTTGTGTAAGAGTGCTAAAACGTATGGATTATACATTGACGAAAGCAAGCATAGGTGTTTTTTAATAAAAAAAGTTCAGAAGACTGTAAAATTTTTTCTAAACAATTTTAAGCAAAATAAAAAAAGCGTGTCGTAGCCAATACATTAAACAACATATTTGCAAAGTTTTAACTGTTTTAGTCAAGAATTGTTTGTGTAAGAGTGCTAAAACGTATGGATTATACATTGACGAAAGCAAGCATAGGTGTTTTTTAATGTAAAAAGTTTAGAAGACTGTAAAATTTTTTCTAAACAATTTTAAGCAAAAATTAAAAATCATGTCGTAGATAATACATTAAACAACATATTTGCAAAGTTTTAACTGTTTTAGTCAAGAATTGTTTGTGTAAGAGTGCTAAAACGTATGGATTATACATTGACGAAAGCAAGCATAGGTGTTTTTTATTGTAAAAAGTTCAGAAGACTGTAAAATTTTTTCTAAACAATTTTAAGCAAAAATAAAAAAAAGCGTGTCGTAGCCAATACATTAAACAACATATTTGCAAAGTTTTAACTCTTTTAGTCAAGAATTGTTTGTGTAAGAGTGCTAAAACGTATGGATTATACATTGAATAGTAAAAAGTTCAGAAGACCGTAAAATTTTTTCTAAACAACTTTAAGCAAAATTAAAAAATGCCTGTCGTAGCCAATACATTAAACAACATATTTGCAAAGTTTTAACTGTTTTAGTCAAGAATTGTTTGTGTAAGAGTGCTAAAACGTATGGATTATACATAGACGAAAACAAGCATAGGTGTTTTTTAATGTAAAAAGTTCAGAAGACTGTAAAATTTTTTCTAAACCATTTTAAGCAAAAATAAAAAAAGCGTGTCGTAGCCAATACATTAAACAACATATTTGCAAAGTTTTAACTGTTTTAGTCAAGAATTGTTCGTGTAAGAGTGCTAAAACGTATGGATTATACATTGACGAAAGCAAGCATAGGTGTTTTTTAATGTAAAAGTAAGGAAGACTAAAAAATTTTTTCTAAACAATTTTAAGCAAAAATAAAAAAAGCGTGTCGTAGCCAATACATTAAACAACATATTTGCAAAGTTTTAACTGTTTTAGTCAAGAATTGTTTGTGTAAGAGTGCTAAAACGTATGGATTATACATTGACGAAAGCAAGCATAGATTTTTTTTAATGTAAAAAGGTCAGAAGACCGTAAAATTTTTTTTAAACAATTTTAAGCAAAAATAAAAAAAGCGTGTCGTAGCCAATACATTTAACAACATATTTGCAAAGTTTTAACTGTTTTAGTCAAGAATTGTTTGTGTAAGAGTGCTAAAACGTATGGATTATACATTGACGAAAGCAAGCATAGGTGTTTTTTAATGTAAAAAGTTCAGAAGACTGTAAAATTTTTTCTAAACAATTTTAAGCAAAAATAAAAAAAACGTGTCGTAGCCAATACATTAAACAACATATTTGCAAAGTTTTAACTGTTTTAGTCAAGAATTGTTTGTGTAAGAGTGCTAAAACGTATGGATTATACATTGACGAAAGCAAGCATAGGTGTTTTTTAATGTAAAAAGTTCAGAAGACTGTAAAATTTTTTCTAAACAATTTTAAGCAAAAATAAAAAAAAGCGTGTCGTAGCCAATACATTAAACAACATATTTGCAAAGTTTTAACTCTTTTAGTCAAGAATTGTTTGTGTAAGAGTGCTAAAACGTATGGATTATACATTGACTAGTAAAAAGTTCAGAAGACCGTAAAATTTTTTCTAAACAACTTTAAGCAAAAATAAAAAAAGCGTGTCGTAGCCAATACATTAAACAACATATTTGCAAAGTTTTAACTGTTTTAGTCAAGAATTGTTTGTGTAAGAGTGCTAAAACGTATGGATTATACATTGACGAAAGCAAGCATAGGTGTTTTTTAATGTAAAAAGTTCAGAAGACTGTAAAATTTTTTCTAAACAATTTTAAGCAAAAATAAAAAAAGCGTGTCGTAGCCAATACATTAAACAACATGTTTGCAAACTTTTAACTGTTTTAGTCAAGAATTGTTTGTGTAAGAGTGCTAAAACGTATGGATTATACATTGACGAAAGCAAGCATAGGTGTTTTTTAATAAAAAAAGTTCAGAAGACTGTAAAATTTTTTCTAAACAATTTTAAGCAAAAATAAAAAAAGCGTGTCGTAGATAATACATTAAACAACATATTTGCAAAGTTTTAACTGTTTTAGTCAAGAATTGTTTGTGTAAGAGTGCTAAAACGTATGGATTATACATTGACGAAAGCAAGCATAGGTGTTTTTTATTGTAAAAAGTTCAGAAGACCGTAAAATTTTTTCTAAACAATTTTAAGAAAAAATAAAAAAAGCGTGTCGTAGCCAATACATTAAACAACATATTTGCAAAGTTTTAACTGTTTTAGTCAAGAATTGTTTGTGTAAGAGTGCTAAAACGTATGGATTATACATTGACGAAAGCAAGCATAGGTGTTTTTCAATGTAAAAAGTTCAGAAGACCGTAAAATTTTTTCTAAACAATTTTAAGCAAAAATAAAAAAAGCATGTCGTAGATAATACATTAAACAACATATTTGCAAAGTTTTAACTGTTTTAGTCAAGAATTGTTTGTGTAAGAGTGCTAAAACGTATGGATTATACATTGACGAAAGCAAGCATAGGTGTTTTTTAATGTAAAAAGTTAAGAAGACTGAAAAATTTTTTCTAAACAATTTTAAGCAAAAATAAAAAAAGCGTGTCGTAGCCAATACATTAAACAACATATTTGCAAAGTTTTAACTGTTTTAGTCAAGAATTGTTTGTGTAAGAGTGCTAAAGCGTATGGATTATACATTGACTAGTAAAAAAATCAGAAGACTGTAAAATTTTTTCTAAACAATTTTAAGCAAAAATAAAAAAAGCGTGTCGTAGCCAATACATTAAACAACATATTTGCAAAGTTTTAACTGTTTTAGTCAAGAATTGTTTGTGTAAGAGTGCTAAAACGTATGGATTATACATTGACGAAACCAAGCATAGGTGTTTTTTAATGTAAAAAGTTCAGAAGACTGTAAAATTTTTTCTAAACAATTTTAAGCAAAAATAAAAAAAGCGTGTCGTAGCCAATACATTAAACAACATATTTGCAAAGTTTTAACTGTTTTAGTCAAGAATTGTTTGTGTAAGAGTGCTAAAACGTATGGATTATACATTGACTAGTAAAAAGTTCAGAAGACTGTAAAATTTTTTCTAAGCAATTTTAAGCAAAAATAAAAAAAGCGTGTCGTAGCCAATACATTAAACAACAAATTTGCAAAGTTTTAACTGTTTTAGTCAAGAATTGTTTGTGTAAGAGTGCTAAAACGTATGGATTATACATTGACGAAAGCAAGCATAGGTGTTTTTCAATGTAAAAAGTTCAAAAGACCGTAAAATTTTTTCTAAACAATTTTAAGCAAAAATAAAAAAAGCATGTCGTAGATAATACATTAAACAACATATTTGCAAAGTTTTAACTGTTTTAGTCAAGAATTGTTTGTGTAAGAGTGCTAAAACGTATGGATTATACATTGACGAAAGCAAGCATAGATGTTTTTTATTGTAAAAAGTTCAGAAGACCGTAAAATTTTTTCTAAACAATTTTAAGAAAAAATAAAAAAAGCGTGTCGTAGCCAATACATTAAACAACATATTTGCAAAGTTTTAACTGTTTTAGTCAAGAATTGTTTGTGTAAGAGTGCTAAAACGTATGGATTATACATTGACGAAAGCAAGCATAGGTGTTTTTTAATGTAAAAAGTTCAGAAGACCGTAAAATTTTTTCTAAACAATTTTAAGCAAAAAAAAAAAAAAGTGTGTCGTAGCCAATACATTAAACAACATATTTGCAAAGTTTTAACTGTTTTAGTCAAGAATTGTTTGTGTAAGAGTGCTAAAACATATGGATTATACATTGACTAGTAAAAAGTTCAGAAGACTGTAAAATTTTTTCTAAACAATTTTAAGCAAAAATAAAAAAAGCGTGTCGTAGCCAATACATTAAACAACATATTTGCAAAGTGTTAACTGTTTTAGTCAAGAATTGTTTGTGTAAGAGTGCTAAAACGTATGGATTATACATTGACGAAACCAAGCATAGGTGTTTTTTAATGTAAAAAGTTCAGAAGACTGTAAAATTTTTTCTAAACAATTTTAAGCAAAAATAAAAAAAGTGTGTCGTAGCCAATACATAAAACAACATATTTGCAAAGTTTTAACTGTTTTAGTCAAGAATTGTTTGTGTAAGAGTGCTAAAACGTATGGATTATACATTGACGAAAGCAAGCATAGGTGTTTTTTAATGTAAAAAGTTAAGAAGACTGAAAAATTTTTTCTAAACAATTTTAAGCAAAATTAAAAAAGCGTGTCGTAGCCAATACATTAAACAACATATTTGCAAAGTTTTAACTGTTTTAGTCAAGAATTGTTTGTGTAAGAGTGCTAAAGCGTATGGATTATACTTTGACTAGTAAAAAATTCAGAATACTGTAAAATTTTTTCTAATCAATTTTAAGCAAAAATAAAAAAAGCGTGTCGTAGCCAATACATTAAACAACATATTTGCAAAGTTTTAACTGTTTTAGTCAAGAATTGTTTGTGTAAGAGTGCTAAAACGTATGGATTATACATTGACGAAATCAAGCATAGGTGTTTTTTAATGTAAAAAGTTTAGAAGACTGTAAAATTTTTTCTAAACAATTTTAAGCAAAATAAAAAAAGCGTGTCGAAGCCAATACATTAAACAACATATTTGCAAAGTTTTAACTGTTTTAGTGAAGAATTGTTTGTGTAAGAGTGCTAAAACGTATGGATTATACATTGACTAGTAAAAAGTTCAGAAGACTGTAAAATTTTTTCTAAGCAATTTTAAGCAAAAATAAAAAAAGCGTGTCGTAGCCAATACATGAAACAACATATTTGCAAAGTTTTAACTGTTTTAGTCAAGAATTGTTCGTGTAAGAGTGCTAAAACGTATGGATTATACATTGACGAAATCAAGCATAGGTGTTTTTTAATGTAAAAAGTTCAGAAGACCGTAAAATTTTTTCTAAACAATTTTTAGAAAAAGTAAAAAAAGCGTGTCGTAGCCAATACATTAAACAACATATTTGCAAAGTTTTAACTGTTTTAGTCAAGAATTGTTTGTGTAAGAGTGCTAAAACCTATGGATTATACATTAACGAAAGCAAGCATAGGTGTTTTTTAATGTAAAAAGTTTAGAGAACTGTAAAATTTTTTCTAAACAATTTTAAGCAAAAATAAAAAAGCGTGTCGTAGCCAATACATAAAACAACATATTTGCAAAGTTTTAACTGTTTTAGTCAAGAATTGTTTGTGTAAGAGTGCTAAAACGTATGGATTATACATTGACTAGTAAAAAGTTCAGAAGACTGTAAAATTTTTTCTAAGCAATTTTAAGCAAAAAAAAAAAGCGTGTCGTAGCTAATACATTAAACAACATATTTGCAAAGTTTTAACTGTTTTAGTCAAGAATTGTTTGTGTAAGAGTGCTAAAACGTATGAATTATACATTGACGAAAGCAAGCATAGGTGTTTTTTAATGTAAAAAGTTCAGAAGACCGTAAAATTTTTTCTAAACAATTTTAAGCAAAAATAAAAAAAGCATGTCGTAGCTAATACATTAAACAACATATTTGCAAAGTTTTAACTGTTTAGTCAAGAATTGTTTGTGTAAGAGTGCTAAAACGTATGGATTATACATTGACGAAAGCAAGCAAAGGTGTTTTTTAATGTAAAAAGTTCAGAAGACTGTAAAATTTTTTCTAAACAATTTTAAGCAAAAATAAAAAAAGCGTGTCGTAGCCAATACATTAAACAACATATTTGCAAAGTTTTAACTGTTTTAGTCAAGAATTGTTTGTGTAAGAGTGCTAAAACGTATGGATTATACTATGACGAAAGCAAGCATAGGTGGTTTTTATTGTAAAAAGTTCAGAAGACCGTAAAATTTTTTCTAAACAATTTTAAGCAAAAATAAAAAAGCGTGTCGTAGCTAATACATTAAACAACATATTTGCAAAGTTTAACTGTTTTAGTCAAGAATTGTTTGTGTAAGAGTGCTAAAATGTATGGATTATACATTGACGAAAGCAAGCATAGGTGTTTTTTAATGTAAAAAGTTCAGAAGACTGTAAAATTTTTTCTAAACAATTTTAAGCAAAATTAAAAAAAGCGTGTCGTAGCCAATACATTAAACAACATATTTGCAAAGTTTTAACTGTTTTAGTCAAGAATTGTTTGTGTAAGAGTGCTAAAACGTATGGATTATACATTGACGAAAGCAAGCATAGGTGTTTTTTAATGTAAAAAGTTCAGAAGACTGTAAAATTTTTTCTAAACAATTTTAAGCAAAAATAAAAAAAGCGTGTCGTAGCCAATACATTAAACAACATATTTGCAAAGTTTTAACTGTTTTAGTCAAGAATTGTTTGTGTAAGAGTGCTAAAACGTATGGATTATACATTGACAAAAGCAAGCATAGGTGTTTTTTAATGTAAAAAGTTCAGAAGACCGTAAAATTTTTTCTAAACAATTTTAAGCAAAAATAAAAAAAGCGTGTCGTAGCCAATACATTAAACAACATATTTGCAAAGTTTTAACTGTTTTAGTCAAGAATTGTTTGTGTAAGAGTGCTAAAACGTATGGATTATACATTGACGAAAGCAAGCAAAGGTGTTTTTTAATATAAAAAGTTCAGAAGACTGTAAAATTTTTTCTAAACAATTTTAAGCAAAATAAAAAAAATGTGTCGTAGCCAATACATTAAACAACATATTTGCAAAGTTTTAACTGTTTTAGTCAAGAATTGTTTGTGTAAGAGTGCTAAAACGTATGGATTATACATTGACGAAAGCAAGCATAGGTGTTTTTTAATGTAAAAAGTTCAGAAGACTGTAAAATTTTTTCTAAACAATTTTAAGCAAAAATAAAAAAAGCGTGTCGTAGCCAATACATTAAACGACATATTTGCAAAGTTTTAACTGTTTTAGTCAAGAATTGTTTGTGTAAGAGTGCTAAAACGTATGGATTATACATTGACGAAAGCAAGCATAGCTGTTTTTTAATGTAAAAAGTTCAGAAGACCGTAAAATTTTTTCTAAACAATTTTAAGCAAAAATAAAAAAAGCGTGTCGTAGCCAATACATTAAACAACATATTTGCAAAGTTTTAACTGTTTTAGTCAAGAATTGTTTGTGTAAGAGTGCTAAAACGTATGGATTATACATTGACGAAAGCAAGCAAAGGTGTTTTTTAATGTAAAAAGTTCAGAAGACTGTAAAATTTTTTCTAAACAATTTTAAGCAAAAATAAAAAAAGCGTGTCGTAGCTAATACATTAAACAACATATTTGCAAAGTTTTAACTGTTTTAGTCAAGAATTGTTTGTGTAAGAGTGCTAAAACGTATGGATTATATATTGACTAGTAAAAAGTTCAGAAGACTATAAAATTTTTTCTAAGCAATTTTAAGCAAAAATAAAAAAAGCGTGTCGTAGCCAATACATTAAACAACATATTTGCAAAGTTTTAACTGTTTTAGTCAAGAATTGTTTGTGTAAGAGTGCTAAAACGTATGGATTATACATTGACTAGAAAAAAGTTCAGAAGACTGTAAAACTTTTTCTAAGCAATTTTAAGCAAAAATAAAAAAAGCGTGTCGTAGCCAATACATTAAACAACATATTTGCAAAGTTTTAACTGTTTTAGTCAAGAATTGTTTGTGTAAGAGTGCTAAAACGTATGGATTATACATTGACGAAAGCAAGCATAGGTGTTTTTTAATGTAAAAAGATCAGAAGACTGTAAAATTTTTTCTAAACAATATTAAGCAAAAATAAAAAAATCGTGTCGTAGCCAATACATTAAACAAAATATTTGCAAAGTTTTAACTGTTTTAGTCAAGAATTGTTTGTGTAAGAGTGCTAAAACGTATGGATTATACATTGACGAAAGCAAGCATAGGTGTTTTTTAATGTAAAAAGTTCAGAAGACTGTAAAATTTTTTCTAAGCATTTTTAAGCAAAAATAAAAAAAGCGTGTCGTAGCCAATACATTAAACAACATATTTGCAAAGTTTTAACTGTTTTAGTCAAGAATTGTTTGTGTAAGAGTGCTAAAACCTATGGATTATACATTAACGAAAGCAAGCATAGGTGTTTTTTAATGTAAAAAGTTTAGAGAACTGTAAAATTTTTTCTAAACAATTTTAAGCAAAAATAAAAAAGCGTGTCGTAGCCAATACATAAAACAACATATTTGCAAAGTTTTAACTGTTTTAGTCAAGAATTGTTTGTGTAAGAGTGCTAAAACGTATGGATTATACATTGACTAGTAAAAAGTTCAGAAGACTGTAAAATTTTTTCTAAGCAATTTTAAGCAAAAAAAAAAAGCGTGTCGTAGCTAATACATTAAACAACATATTTGCAAAGTTTTAACTGTTTTAGTCAAGAATTGTTTGTGTAAGAGTGCTAAAACGTATGAATTATACATTGACGAAAGCAAGCATAGGTGTTTTTTAATGTAAAAAGTTCAGAAGACCGTAAAATTTTTTCTAAACAATTTTAAGCAAAAATAAAAAAAGCATGTCGTAGCCAATACATTAAACAACATATTTGCAAAGTTTTAACTGTTTAGTCAAGAATTGTTTGTGTAAGAGTGCTAAAACGTATGGATTATACATTGACGAAAGCAAGCAAAGGTGTTTTTTAATGTAAAAAGTTCAGAAGACTGTAAAATTTTTTCTAAACAATTTTAAGCAAAAATAAAAAAAGCGTGTCGTAGCCAATACATTAAACAACATATTTGCAAAGTTTTAACTGTTTTAGTCAAGAATCGTTTGTGTAAGAGTGCTAAAACGTATGGATTATACTATGACGAAAGCAAGCATAGGTGGTTTTTATTGTAAAAAGTTCAGAAGACCGTAAAATTTTTTCTAAACAATTTTAAGCAAAAATAAAAAAAGCGTGTCGTAGCTAATACATTAAACAACATATTTGCAAAGTTTAACTGTTTTAGTCAAGAATTGTTTGTGTAAGAGTGCTAAAATGTATGGATTATACATTGACGAAAGCAAGCATAGGTGTTTTTTAATGTAAAAAGTTCAGAAGACTGTAAAATTTTTTCTAAACAATTTTAAGCAAAATTAAAAAAAGCGTGTCGTAGCCAATACATTAAACAACATATTTGCAAAGTTTTAACTGTTTTAGTCAAGAATTGTTTGTGTAAGAGTGCTAAAACGTATGGATTATACATTGACGAAAGCAAGCATAGGTGTTTTTTAATGTAAAAAGTTCAGAAGACTGTAAAATTTTTTCTAAACAATTTTAAGCAAAAATAAAAAAAGCGTGTCGTAGCCAATACATTAAACAACATATTTGCAAAGTTTTAACTGTTTTAGTCAAGAATTGTTTGTGTAAGAGTGCTAAAACGTATGGATTATACATTGACAAAAGCAAGCATAGGTGTTTTTTAATGTAAAAAGTTCAGAAGACCGTAAAATTTTTTCTAAACAATTTTAAGCAAAAATAAAAAAAGCGTGTCGTAGCCAATACATTAAACAACATATTTGCAAAGTTTTAACTGTTTTAGTCAAGAATTGTTTGTGTAAGAGTGCTAAAACGTATGGATTATACATTGACGAAAGCAAGCAAAGGTGTTTTTTAATGTAAAAAGTTCAGAAGACTGTAAAATTTTTTCTAAACAATTTTAAGCAAAATAAAAAAAATGTGTCTTAGCCAATACATTAAACAACATATTTGCAAAGTTTTAACTGTTTTAGTCAAGAATTGTTTGTGTAAGAGTGCTAAAACGTATGGATTATACATTGACGAAAGCAAGCATAGGTGTTTTTTAATGTAAAAAGTTCAGAAGACTGTAAAATTTTTTCTAAACAATTTTAAGCAAAAATAAAAAAAGCGTGTCGTAGCCAATACATTAAACGACATATTTGCAAAGTTTTAACTGTTTTAGTCAAGAATTGTTTGTGTAAGAGTGCTAAAACGTATGGATTATACTATGACGAAAGCAAGCATAGCTGTTTTTTAATGTAAAAAGTTCAGAAGACCGTAAAATTTTTTCTAAACAATTTTAAGCAAAAATAAAAAAAGCGTGTCGTAGCCAATACATTAAACAACATATTTGCAAAGTTTTAACTGTTTTAGTCAAGAATTGTTTGTGTAAGAGTGCTAAAACGTATGGATTATACATTGACGTAAGCAAGCAAAGGTGTTTTTTAATGTAAAAAGTTCAGAAGACTGTAAAATTTTTTCTAAACAATTTTAAGCAAAAATAAAAAAAGCGTGTCGTAGCTAATACATTAAACAACATATTTGCAAAGTTTTAACTGTTTTAGTCAAGAATTGTTTGTGTAAGAGTGCTAAAACGTATGGATTATATATTGACTAGTAAAAAGTTCAGAAGACTATAAAATTTTTTCTAAGCAATTTTAAGCAAAAATAAAAAAAGCGTGTCGTAGCCAATACATTAAACAACATATTTGCAAAGTTTTAACTGTTTTAGTCAAGAATTGTTTGTGTAAGAGTGCTAAAACGTATGGATTATACATTGACTAGAAAAAAGTTCAGAAGACTGTAAAACTTTTTCTAAGCAATTTTAAGCAAAAATAAAAAAAGCGTGTCGTAGCCAATACATTAAACAACATATTTGCAAAGTTTTAACTGTTTTAGTCAAGAATTGTTTGTGTAAGAGTGCTAAAACGTATGGATTATACATTGACGAAAGCAAGCATAGGTGTTTTTTAATGTAAAAAGATCAGAAGACTGTAAAATTTTTTCTAAACAATATTAAGCAAAAATAAAAAAATCGTGTCGTAGCCAATACATTAAACAAAATATTTGCAAAGTTTTAACTGTTTTAGTCAAGAATTGTTTGTGTAAGAGTGCTAAAACGTATGGATTATACATTGACGAAAGCAAGCATAGGTGTTTTTTAATGTAAAAAGTTCAGAAGACTGTAAAATTTTTTCTAAACAATTTTAAGCAAAAATAAAAAAAGCGTGTCGTAGCCAATACATTAAACAACATATTTGCAAAATTTAACTGTTTTAGTCAAGAATTGTTTGTGTAAGAGTGCTAAAACGTATGGATTATACATTGACGAAAGCAAGCATAGGTGTTTTTTAATGTAAAAAGTTCAGAAGACTGTAAAATTTTTTCGAAACAATTTTAAGCAAAAATAAAAAAAGCGTGTCGTAGCCAATACATTAAACAACATATTTGCAAAGTTTTAACTGTTTTAGTCAAGAATTGTTTGTGTAAGAGTGCTAAAACGTATGGATTATACATTGACTAGTAAAAAGTTCAGAAGACTGTAAAATTTTTTCTAAACAATTTTAAGCAAAAATAAAAAAAGCGTGTCGTAGCCAATACATTAAACAACATATTTGCAAAGTTTTAACTGTTTTAGTCAAGAATTGTTTGTGTAAGAGTGCTAAAACGTATGGATTATACACTGACGAAAGCAAGCATAGGTTTTTTTTAATGTAAAAAGTTCAGAAGACTGTAAAATTTTTTCTAAACAATTCTAAGCAAAAATAAAAAAAGCGTGTCGTAGCCAATACATTAAACAACATATTTGCAAAGTTTTAACTGTTTTAGTCAAGAATTGTTTGTGTAAGAGTGCTAAAACGTATGGATCATACATTGACGAAAGCAAGCATAGGTGTTTTTTAATGTAAAAAGTTCAGAAGACTGTAAAATTTTTTCTAAACAATTTTAAGCAAAAATAAAATAAGCGTGTCGTAGCCAATACATTAAACAACATATTTGCAAAGTTTTAACTGTTTTAGTCAAGAATTGTTTGTGTAAGAGTGCTAAAACGTATGGATTATACATTGACTAGTAAAAAGTTCAGAAGACTGTAAAATTTTTTCTAAGCAATTTTAAGCAAAAATAAAAAAAAGCGTGTCGTAGCCAATACATTAAACAACATATTTGCAAAGTTTTAACTGTTTTAGTCAAGAATTGTTTGTGTAAGAGTGCTAAAACGTATGGATTATACATTGACAAAAGCAAGCATAGGTGTTTTTTAATGTAAAAAGATCAGAAGACCGTAAAATTTTTTCTAAACAATATTAAGCAAAAATAAAAAAAGCGTGTCGTAGCCAATACATTAAACAACATATTTGCAAAGTTTTAACTGTTTTAGTCAAGAATTGTTTGTGTAAGAGTGCTAAAACGAATGGATTATACATTGACGAAATCAAGCATAGGTGTTTTTTAATGTAAAAAGTTTAGAAGACTGTAAAGTTTTTTCTAAACAATTTTAAGCAAAAATAAAAAAAGCGTGTCGTAGCCAATACATTAAACAACATATTTGCAAAGTTTTAACTGTTTTAGTCAAGAATTGTTCGTGTAAGAGTGCTAAAACGTATGGATTATACATTGACTAGTAAAAAGTTCAGAAGACTGTAAAATTTTTTCTAAGCATTTTTAAGCAAAAATAAAAAAAGCGTGTCGTAGCCAAAACATTAAACAACATATTTGCAAAGTTTTAACTGTTTTAGTCAAGAATTGTTCGTGTAAGAGTGCTAAAACGTATGGATTATACATTGACGAAATCAAGCATAGGTGTTTTTTAATGTAAAAAGTTCAGAAGACTGTAAAATTTTTTCTAAGCAATTTTAAGCAAAAATAAAAAAAGCGTGTCGTAGCCAATACATTAAACAACATATTTGCAAAGTTTTAACTGTTTTAGTCAAGAATTGTTTGTGTAAGAGTGCTAAAACGAATGGATTATACATTGACGAAATCAAGCATAGGTGTTTTTTAATGTAAAAAGTTTAGAAGACTGTAAAGTTTTTTCTAAACAATTTTAAGCAAAAATAAAAAAAGCGTGTCGTAGCCAATACATTAAACAACATATTTGCAAAGTTTTAACTGTTTTAGTCAAGAATTGTTCGTGTAAGCGTGCTAAAACGTACGGATTATACATTGACTAGTAAAAAGTTCAGAAGACTGTAAAATTTTTTCTAAGCATTTTTAAGCAAAAATAAAAAAAGCGTGTCGTAGCCAATACATTAAACAACATATTTGCAAAGTTTTAACTGTTTTAGTCAAGAATTGTTCGTGTAAGAGTGCTAAAACGTATGGATTATACATTGACGAAATCAAGCATAGGTGTTTTTTAATGTAAAAAGTTCAGAAGACTGTAAAATTTTTTCTAAGCAATTTTAAGCAAAAATAAAAAAAGCGTGTCGTAGCCAATACATTAAACAACATATTTGCAAAGTTTTAACTGTTTTAGTCAAGAATTGTTTGTGTAAGAGTGCTAAAACGTATGGATTATACATTAACGAAATCAAGCATAGGTGTTTTTTTTTATGTAAAAAGTTTAGAAGACTGTAAAATTTTTTCTAAACAATTTTAAGCAAAAATAAAAATTGCGTGTCGTAGCCAATACATTAAACAACATATTTGCAAAGTTTTAACTGTTTTAGTCAAGAATTGTTTGTGTAAAAGTGCTAAAACGTATGGATTATACATTGACTAGTAAAAAGTTCAGAAGACTGTAAAATTTTTTCTAAACAATTTTAAGCAAAAATAAAAAAAGCGTGTCGTAGCCAATACATTAAACAACATATTTGCAAAGTTTTAACTGTTTTAGTCAAGAATTATTCGTGTAAGAGTGCTAAAACGTATGGATTATACATTGACGAAATCAAGCTAGGTGTTTTTTAATGTAAAAAGTTCAGAAGACCGTAAAATTTTTTCTAAACAATTTTTAGCAAAAGTAAAAAAAGCGTGTCGTAGCCAATACATTAAACAACATATTTGCAAAGTTTTAACTGTTTTAGTCAAGAATTGTTTGTGTAAGAGTGCTAAAACGTATGGATTATACATTGACGAAAGCAAGCATAGGTGTTTTTTAGTGTAAAAAATTCAGAAGACTGTAAAATTTTTTCTAAACAATTTTAAGAAAAAAATAAAAAAAGCGTGTCGTAGCCAATACATTAAACAACATATTTGCAAAGTTTTAACTGTTTTAGTCAAGAATTGTTTGTGTAAGAGTGCTAAAACGTATGGATTATAGATTGACGAAAGCAAGCATAGGTTTTTTTTAATGTAAAAAGTTCAGAAGACTGTAAAATTTTTTCTAAACAATTTTAAGCAAAAATAAAAAAAGCGTGTCGTAACCAATACATTAAACAACATATTTGCAAAGTTTTAACTGTTTTAGTCAAGAATTGTTTGTGTAAGAGTGCTAAAACGTATGGATTATACATTGACTAGTAAAAAGTTCAGAAGACTGTAAAATTTTTTCTAAACAATTTTAAGCAAAAAAAAAGCGTGTCGTAGCCAATACATTAAACAACATATTTGCAAAGTTTTAACTGTTTTAGTCAAGAATTGTTTGTGTAAGAGTGCTAAAACGTATGAATTATACATTGACGAAAGCAAGCATAGGTGTTTTTTAATGTAAAAAGTTCAGAAGACCGTAAAATTTTTTCTAAACAATTTTAAGCAAAAATAAAAAAAGCGTGTCGTAGCCAATACATTAAACAACATATTTGCAAAGTTTTAACTGTTTTAGTCAAGAATTGTTTGTGTAAGAGTGCTAAAACGTATGGATTATACATTGACGAAAGCAAGCAAAGGTGTTTTTTAATGTAAAAAGTTCAGAAGACTGTAAAATTTTTTCTAAACAATTTTAAGCAAAAATAAAAAAAGCGTGTCGTAGCCAATACATTAAACAACATATTTGCAAAGTTTTAACTGTTTTAGTCAAGAATTGTTTGTGTAAGAGTGCTAAAACGTATGGATTATACATTGACGAAAGTAAGCATAGGTGTTTTTTAATGTTAAAAGTTCAGAAGACTGTAAAATTTTTTATAGACAATTTTAAGCAAAAATAAAAAAAGCGTGTCGTAGCCAATACATTAAACAACATATTTGCAAAGTTTTAACTGTTTTAGTCAAGAATTGTTTGTGTAAGAGTGCTAAAACGTATGGATTATACATTGACTAGTAAAAAGTTCAGAAGACTGTAAAATTTTTTCTAAGCAATTTTAAGCAAAAATAAAAAAAGCGTGTCGTAGCCAATACATTAAACAACATATTTGCAAAGTTTTAACTGTTTTAGTCAAGAATTGTTTGTGTAAGAGTGCTAAAACGTATGGATTATACATTGACGAAAGCAAGCATAGGTGTTTTTCAATGTAAAAAGTTCAGAAGACCGTAAAATTTTTTCTAAACAATTTTAAGCAAAAATAAAAAAAGCATGTCGTAGATAATACATTAAACAACATATTTGCAAAGTTTTAACTGTTTTAGTCAAGAATTGTTTGTGTAAGAGTGCTAAAACGTATGGATTATACATTGCCGAAAGCAAGCATAGATGTTTTTTATTGTAAAAAGTTCAGAAGACCGTAAAATTTTTTCTAAACAATTTTAAGAAAAAATAAAAAAAGCGTGTCGTAGCCAATACATTAAACAACATATTTGCAAAGTTTTAACTGTTTTAGTCAAGAATTGTTTGTGTAAGAGTGCTAAAACGTATGGATTATACATTGACGAAAGCAAGCATAGGTGTTTTTTAATGTAAAAAGTTCAGAAGACTGTAAAATTTTTTCTAAACAATTTTAAGCAAAAAAAAAAAGTGTGTCGTAGCCAATACATTAAACAACATATTTGCAAAGTTTTAACTGTTTTAGTCAAGAATTGTTTGTGTAAGAGTGCTAAAACGTATGGATTATACATTGACGAAATCAAGCATAGGTGTTTTTTTTTATGTAAAAAGTTTAGAAGACTGTAAAATTTTTTCTAAACAATTTTAAGCAAAAATAAAAAAAGCGTGTCGTAGCCAATACATTAAACAACATATTTGCAAAGTTTTAACTGTTTTAGTCAAGAATTGTTTGTGTAAGAGTGCTAAAACGTATGGATTATACATTGACTAGTAAAAAGTTCAGAAGACTGTTAAATTTTTTCTAAACAATTTTAAGCAAAAATAAAAAAAGCGTGTCGTAGCCAATACATTAAACAACATATTTGCAAAGTTTTAACTGTTTTAGTCAAGAATTATTCGTGTAAGAGTGCTAAAACGTATGGATTATACATTGACGAAATCAAGCATAGGTGTTTTTTAATGTAAAAAGTTCAGAAGACCGTAAAATTTTTTCTAAACAATTTTTAGCAAAAGTAAAAAAAGCGTGTCGTAGCCAATACATTAAACAACATATTTGCAAAGTTTTAACTGTTTTAGTCAAGAATTGTTTGTGTAAGAGTGCTAAAACGTATGGTTTATACATTGACGAAAGCAAGCATAGGTGTTTTTTAGTGTAAAAAGTTCAGAAGACTGTAAAATTTTTTCTAAACAATTTTAAGAAAAGATAAAAAAAGCGTGTCGTAGCCAATACATTAAACAACATATTTGCAAAGTTTTAACTGTTTTAGTCAAGAATTGTTTGTGTAAGAGTGCTAAAACGTATGGATTATACATTGACGAAAGCAAGCATAGGTGTTTTTTAATGTAAAAAGTTCAGAAGACTGTAAAATTTTTTCTAAACAATTTTAAGCAAAAATAAAAAAAGCGTGTCGTAGCCAATACATTAAACAACATATTTGCAAAGTTTTAACTGTTTTAGTCAAGAATTGTTTGTGTAAGAGTGCTAAAACGTATGGATTATACATTGACTAGTAAAAAGTTCAGAAGACTGTAAAATTTTTTCTAAACAATTTTAAGCAAAAAAAAAAGCGTGTCGTAGCCAATACATTAAACAACATATTTGCAAAGTTTTAACTGTTTTAGTCAAGAATTGTTTGTGTAAGAGTGCTAAAACGTATGAATTATACATTGACGAAAGCAAGCATAGGTGTTTTTTAATGTAAAAAGTTCAGAAGACCGTAAAATTTTTTCTAAACAATTTTAAGCAAAAATAAAAAAAGCATGTCGTAGCCAATACATTAAACAACATATTTGCAAAGTTTTAACTGTTTTAGTCAAGAATTGTTTGTGTAAGAGTGCTAATACGTATGGATTATACATTGACGAAAGCAAGCAAAGGTGTTTTTTAATGTAAAAAGTTCAGAAGACTGTAAAATTTTTTCTAAACAATTTTAAGCAAAAATAAAAAAAGCGTGTCGTAGCCAATACATTAAACAACATATTTGCAAAGTTTTAACTGTTTTAGTCAAGAATTGTTTGTGTAAGAGTGCTAAAACGTATGGATTATACATTGACGAAAGCAAGCATAGGTGGTTTTTATTGTAAAAAGTTCAGAAGACCGTAAAATTTTTTCTAAACAATTTTAAGCAAAAATAAAAAAAGCGTGTCGTAGCTAATACATTAAACAACATATTTGCAAAGTTTAACTGTTTTAGTCAAGAATTGTTTGTGTAAGAGTGCTAAAATGTATGGATTATACATTGACGAAAGCAAGCATAGGTGTTTTTTAATGTAAAAAGTTCAGAAGACTGTAAAATTTTTTCTAAACAATTTTAAGCAAAAATAAAAAAAGCGTGTCGTAGCCAATACATTAAACAACATGTTTGCAAAGTTTTAACTGTTTTAGTCAAGAATTGTTTGTGTAAGAGTGCTAAAACGTATGGATTATACATTGACGAAAGCAAGCATAGGTGTTTTTTAATGTAAAAAGTTCAGAAGACTGTAAAATTTTTTCTAAACAATTTTAAGCAAAAATAAAAAAAGCGTGTCGTAGCCAATACATTAAACAACATATTTGCAAAGTTTTAACTGTTTTAGTCAAGAATTGTTTGTGTAAGAGTGCTAAAACGTATGGATTATACATTGACAAAAGCAAGCATAGGTGTTTTTTAATGTAAAAAGTTCAGAAGACCGTAAAATTTTTTCTAAACAATTTTAAGCAAAAATAAAAAAAGCGTGTCGTAGCCAATACATTAAACAACATATTTGCAAAGTTTTAACTGTTTTAGTCAAGAATTGTTTGTGTAAGAGTGCTAAAACGTATGGATTATACATTGACGAAAGCAAGCAAAGGTGTTTTTTAATGTAAAAAGTTCAGAAGACTGTAAAATTTTTTCTAAACAATTTAAAGCAAAAATAAAAAAAGCGTGTCGTAGCCAATACATTAAACAACATATTTGCAAAGTTTTAACTGTTTTAGTCAAGAATTGTTTGTGTAAGAGTGCTAAAACGTATGGATTATACATTGACGAAAGCAAGCATAGGTGTTTTTTAATGTAAAAAGTTCAGAAGACTGTAAAATTTTTTCTAAACAATTTTAAGCAAAAATAAAAAAAGCGTGTCGTAGCCAATACATTAAACAACATATTTGCAAAGTTTTAACTGTTTTAGTCAAGAATTGTTTGTGTAAGAGTGCTAAAACGTATGGATTATACATTGACGAAAGCAAGCATAGGTGTTTTTTAATGTAAAAAGTTCAGAAGACCGTAAAATTTTTTCTAAACAATTTTAAGCAAAAATAAAAAAAGCGTGTCGTAGCCAATACATTAAACAACATATTTGCAAAGTTTTAACTGTTTTAGTCAAGAATTGTTTGTGTAAGAGTGCTAAAACGTATGGATTATATATTGACTAGTAAAAAGTTCAGAAGACTATAAAATTTTTTCTAAGCAATTTTAAGCAAAAATAAAAAAAGCGTGTCGTAGCCAATACATTAAACAACATATTTGCAAAGTTTTAACTGTTTTAGTCAAGAATTGTTTGTGTAAGAGTGCTAAAACGTATGGATTATACATTGACGAAAGCAAGAATAGGTGTTTTTTAATGTAAAAAGTTCAGAAGACCGTAAAATTTTTTCTAAACAATTTTAAGCAAAAATAAAAAAAGCGTGTCGTAGCCAATACATTAAACAACATATTTTCAAAGTTTTAACTGTTTTAGTCTAGAATTGTATGTGTAAGAGTGCTAAAACGTATGGATTATACATTGACTAGTAAAAAGTTCAGAAGACTGTAAAATTTTTTCTAAGCAGTTTTAAGCAAAAATAAAAAAAGGGTGTCGTAGCCAATACATTAAACAACATATTTGCAAAGTTTTAACTGTTTTAGTCAAGAATTGTTTGTATAAGAGTGCTAAAACGTATGTATTATACATTGACGAAAGCAAACATAGGTGTTTTTTATCGTAAAAAGTTCAGAAGACCGTAAAATTTTTTCTAAACAATTTTAAGAAAAAATAAAAAAAGCGTGTCGTAGCCAATACATTAAACAACATATTTGCAAAGTTTTAACTGTTTTAGTCAAGAATTGTTTGTGTAAGAGTGCTAAAACGTATGGATTATACATTGACGAAAGCAAGCATAGGTGTTTTTTAATGTAAAAAGTTCAGAAGACTGTAAAATTTTTTCTAAACAATTTTAAGCAAAAATAAAAAAAGCGTGTCGTAGTCAATACATTAAACAACATATTTGCAAAGTTTTAACTGTTTTAGACAAGAATTGTTTGTGTAAGAGTGCTAAAACGTATGGATTAAACATTGACTAGTAAAAAGTTCAGAAGACTGTAAAATTTTTTCTAAGCAATTTTAAGCAAAAATAAAAAAAGCGTGTCGTAGCCAATACATTAAACAACATATTTGCAAAGTTTAAACTGTTTTAGTCAAGAATTGTTTGTGTAAGAGTGCTAAAACTTATGGATTATACATTGACGAAAGCAAGCATAGGTGTTTTTTAATGTAAAAAGTTCAGAAGACTGTAAAATTTTTTCTAAGCAGTTTTAAGCAAAAATAAAAAAAGGGTGTCGTAGCCAATACATTAAACAACATATTTGCAAAGTTTTAACTGTTTTAGTCAAGAATTGTTTGTATAAGAGTGCTAAAACGTATGTATTATACATTGACGAAAGCAAACATAGGTGTTTTTTATCGTAAAAAGTTCAGAAGACCGTAAAATTTTTTCTAAACAATTTTAAGAAAAAATAAAAAAAGCGTGTCGTAGCCAATACATTAAACAACATATTTGCAAAGTTTTAACTGTTTTAGTCAAGAATTGTTTGTGTAAGAGTGCTAAAACGTATGGATTATACATTGACGAAAGCAAGCATAGGTGTTTTTTAATGTAAAAAGTTCAGAAGACTGTAAAATTTTTTCTAAACAATTTTAAGCAAAAATAAAAAAAGCGTGTCGTAGTCAATACATTAAACAACATATTTGCAAAGTTTTAACTGTTTTAGACAAGAATTGTTTGTGTAAGAGTGCTAAAACGTATGGATTAAACATTGACTAGTAAAAAGTTCAGAAGACTGTAAAATTTTTTCTAAGCAATTTTAAGCAAAAATAAAAAAAGCGTGTCGTAGCCAATACATTAAACAACATATTTGCAAAGTTTAAACTGTTTTAGTCAAGAATTGTTTGTGTAAGAGTGCTAAAACTTATGGATTATACATTGACGAAAGCAAGCATAGGTGTTTTTTAATGTAAAAAGTTCAGAAGACCGTAAAATTTTTTCTAAACAATTTTAAGCAAAAAAAAAAAAAGTGTGTCGTAGCCAATACATTAAACAACATATTTGCAAAGTTTTAACTGTTTTAGTCAAGAATTGTTTGTGTAAGAGTGCTAAAACGTATGGATTATACATTGACGAAATCAAGCATAGGTGTTTTTTAATGTAAAAAGTTTAGAAGACTGTAAAATTTTTTCTAAACAATTTTAAGCAAAAATAAAAAAAGCGTGTCGTAGCCAATACATTAAACAACATATTTGCAAAGTTTTAACTGTTTTAGTCAAGAATTGTTTGTGTAAGAGTGCTAAAACGTATGGATTATACATTGAATAGTAAAAAGTTCAGAAGACTGTAAAATTATTCTAAGCAAATTTAAGCAAAAATAAAAAAGCGTGTCGTAGCCAATACATTAAAAAACATATTTGCGAAGTTTTAAATGTTTTAGTCAAGAATTGTTTGTGTAAGAGTGCTAAAACGTATGGATTATACATTGACGAAAGCAAGCATAGGTGTTTTTTAATGTAAAAAGTTCAGAAGACTGTAAAATTTTTTCTAAACATTTTTAAGCAAAAATAAAAAAAGCGTGTCGTAGCCAATACATTAAACAACATATTTTCAAAGTTTTAACTGTTTTAGTCTAGAATTGTATGTGTAAGAGTGCTAAAACGTATGGATTATACATTGACTAGTAAAAAGTTCAGAAGACTGTAAAATTTTTTCTAAGCAGTTTTAAGCAAAAATAAAAAAAGGGTGTCGTAGCCAATACATTAAACAACATATTTGCAAAGTTTTAACTGTTTTAGTCAAGAATTGTTTGTATAAGAGTGCTAAAACGTATGTATTATACATTGACGAAAGCAAACATAGGTGTTTTTTATCGTAAAAAGTTCAGAAGACCGTAAAATTTTTTCTAAACAATTTTAAGCAAAAATAAAAAAAGCGTGTCGTAGCCAATACATTAAACAACATATTTGCAAAGTTTTAACTGTTTTAGTCAAGAATTGTTTGTGTAAGAGTGCTAAAACGTATGGATTATACATTGACGAAAGCAAGCATAGGTGTTTTTTAATGTAAAAAGTTCAGAAGACTGTAAAATTTTTTCTAAACAATTTTAAGCAAAAATAAAAAAAGCGTGTCGTAGCCAATACATTAAACAACATATTTGCCAAGTTTTAACTGTTTTAGTCAAGAATTGTTTGTGTAAGAGTGCTAAAACGTATGGATTATACATTGACGAAAGCAAGCATAGGTGTTTTTTAATAAAAAAAGTTCAGAAGACTGTAAAATTTTTCTAAACAATTTTAAGCAAAAATAAAAAAAGCGTGTCGTAGCCAATACATTAAACAACATATTTGCAAAGTTTTAACTGTTTTAGTCAAGAATTGTTTGTGTAAGAGTGCTAAAACGTATGGATTTTACATTGACGAAAGCAAGCATAGGTGTTTTTTAATGTAAAAAGTTCAGAAGACTGTAAAATTTTTTCTAAACAATTTTAAGCAAAAATAAAAAAAGCGTGTCGTAGCCAATACATTAAACAACATATTTGCAAAGTTTTAACTGTTTTAGTCAAGAATTGTTTGTGTAAAAGTGCTAAAACGTATGGATTATACATTGACGAAAGCACGCATAGGTGTTTTTTAATGTAAAAAGTTCAGAAGACTGTAAAATTTTTTCTAAGCAATTTTAAGCAAAAATAAAAAAAGCGTGTCGTAGCCAATACATTAAACAACATATTTGCAAAGTTTAAACTGTTTTAGTCAAGAATTGTTTGTGTAAGAGTGCTAAAACGTATGGATTATACATTGACGAAAGCAAGCATAGGTGTTTTTTAATGTAAAAAGTTCAGAAGACCGTAAAATTTTTTCTAAACAATTTTAAGCAAAAATAAAAAAAGCCTGTCGTAGCCAATACATTAAACAACATATTTGCAAAGTTTTAACTGTTTTAGTCAAGAATTGTTTGTGTAAGAGTGCTAAAACGTATGGATTATACATTGACTAGTAAAAAGTTCAGAAGACTGTAAAATTTTTTCTAAACAATTTTAAGCAAAAAAAAAAGCGTGTCGTAGCCAATACATTAAACAACATATTTGCAAAGTTTAAACTGTTTTAGTCAAGAATTGTTTGTGTAAGAGTGCTAAAACGTATGGATTATACATTGACGAAAGCAAGCATAGGGTTTTTTTAATGTAAAAAGTTCAGAAGACTGTAAAATTTTTTCTAAACATTTTTAAGCAAAAATAAAAAAAGCGTGTCGTAGCCAATACATTAAACAACATATTTGCAAAGTTTAAACTGTTTTAGTCAAGAATTGTTTGTGTAAGAGTGCTAAAACGTATGGATTATACTTTGACGAAAGCAAGCATAGGTGTTTTTTAATGTAAAAAGTTCAGAAGACTGTAAAATTTTTCTAAACAATTTTAAGCAAAAATAAAAAAAGCGTGTCGTAGCCAATACATTAAACAACATATTTGCAAAGTTTTAACTGTTTTAGTCAAGAATTGTTTGTGTAAGAGTGCTTAAACGTATGGAGTATACATTGACTAGTAAAAAGTTCAGAAGACTGTAAAATTTTTTCTAAGCAATTTTAAGCAAAAATAAAAAAAGCGTGTCGTAGCCAATACATTAAACAACATATTTGCAAAGTTTTAACTGTTTTAGTCAAGAATTGTTTGTGTAAGAGTGCTAAATCGTATGGATTATACATTGACATAGCAAGCATAGGTGTTTTTTAATGTAAAAAGTTCAGAAGACTGTCAAATTTTTCTAAACAATTTTAAGCAAAAATAAAAAAAGCGTGCCGTAGCCAATACATTAAACAACATATTTGCAAAGTTTTAACTGTTTTAGTCAAGAATTGTTTGTGTAAGAGTGCTAAAACGTATGGATTATACATTGACGAAAGCAAGCATAGGTGTTTTTTAATGTAAAAAGTTCAGAAGACTGTAAAATTTTTTCTAAACAATTTTAAGCAAAAATAAAAAAAGCGTGTCGTAGCCAATACATTAAACAACATTTTTGCAAAGTTTTAACTGTTTTAGTCAAGAATTGTTTGTGTAAGAGTGCTAAAACGTATGGATTATACATTGACGAAAGCAAGCATATGTGTTTTTTAATGTAAAAAGTTCAGAAGACTGTAAAATTTTTCTAAACAATTTTAAGCAAAAATAAAAAAAGCGTGTCGTAGCCAATACATTAAACAACATATTTGCAAAGTTTTAACTGTTTTAGTCAAGAATTGTTTGTGTAAGAGTGCTAAAACGTATGTATTATACATTGACTAGTAAAAAGTTCAGAAGACTGTAAAATTTTTTCTAAGCAATTTTAAGCAAAAATAAAAAAAGCGTGTCGTAGCCAATACATTAAACAACATATTTGCAAAGTTTTAACTGTTTTAGTCAATAATTGTTTGTGTAAGAGTGCTAAAACGTATGGATTATACATTAACGAAAGCAAGCATAGGTGTTTTTTAATGTAAAAAGTTCAGAAGACTGTCAAATTTTTCTAAACAATTTTAAGCAAAAATAAAAAAAGTGTGTCGTAGCCAATACATTAAACAACATATTTGCAAAGTTTTAACTGTTTTAGTCAAGAATTGTTTGTGTAAGAGTGCTAAAACGTATGGATTTTACATTGACGAAAGCAAGCATAGGTGTTTTTTAATGTAAAAAGTTCAGAAGACTGTAAAATTTTTTCTAAACAATTTTAAGCAAAAATAAAAAAAGCGTGTCGTAGCCAATACATTAAACAACATATTTGCAAAGTTTTAACTGTTTTAGTCAAGAATTGTTTGTGTAAGAGTGCTAAAACGTATGGATTATACATTGACGAAAGCAAGCATAGGTGTTTTTTAATGTAAAAAGCTCAGAAGACTGTAAAATTTTTTCTAAACAGTTTTAAACAAAATAAAAAAAAGCGTGTCGTAGCCAATACATTAAACAACATATTTGCAAAGTTTTAACTGTTTTAGTCAAGAATTGTTTGTGTAAGAGTGCTAAAACGTATGGATTATACATTGACGAAAGCAAGCATAGGTGTTTTTTAATGTAAAAAGTTCAGAAGACTGTAAAATTTTTTCTAAACAATTTTAAGCAAAAATAAAAAAAGCGTGTCGTAGCCAATACATTAAACAACATATTTGCAAAGTTTTAACTGTTTTAGTCAAGAATTGTTTGTGTAAGAGTGCTAAAACGTATGGATTATACATTGACTAGTAAAAAATTCAGAATACTGTAAAATTTTTTCTAAGCAATTTTAAGCAAAAATAAAAAAAGCGTGTCGTAGCCATTATTTTTGCTTAAAATTGCTTAGAAAAAATTTTACAGTCTTCTGAACTTTTTACTAGTCAATGTATAATCCATACGTTTTAGCACTCTTACACAAACAATTCTTGACTAAAACAGTTAAAACTTTGCAAATATGTTGTTTAATGTATTGGCTACGACACGCTTTTTTTATTTTTGCTTAAAATTGTTTAGAAAAAATTTTACAGTCTTCTGAACTTTTTACATTAAAAAACACCTATGCTTGCTTTCGTCAATGTATAATCCATACGTGTTAGCACTCTTACACAAACAATTCTTGACTAAAACAGTTAAAACTTTGCAAATATGTTGTTTAATGTATTGGCTACGACACGCTTTTTTTATTTTTGCTTAAAATTGCTTAGAAAAATTTTTACAGTCTTCTGAACTTTTTACTAGTCAATGTATAATCCATACGTTTTAGCACTCTTACACAAACAATTCTTGACTAAAACAGTTAAAACTTTGCAAATATGTTGTTTAATGTATTGGCTACGACACGCTTTTTTTATTTTTGCTTAAAATTGTTTAGAAAAAATTTTACAGTCTTCTGAACTTTTTACATGAAAAAACACCTATGCTTGCTTTCGTCAATGTATAATCCATACGTTTTAGCACTCTTACACAAACAATTCTTGACTGAAACAGTCAAAACTTTGCAAATATGTTGTTTAATGTATTGGCTACGACACGCTTTTTTTATTTTTGCTTAAAATTGTTTAGAAAAAATTTTACGGTCTTCTGAACTTTTTACATTAAAAAACACCTATGCTTGCTTTCGTCAATGTATAATCCATACGTTTTAGCACTCTTACACAAACAATTCTTGACTAAAACAGTTAAAACTTTGCAAATATGTTGTTTAATGTATTGGCTACGACACGCTTTTTTTATTTTTGCTTAAAATTGCTTAGAAAAAATTTTACAGTCTTCTGAACTTTTTACTAGTCAATGTATACTCCATACGTTTTAGCACTCTTACACAAACAATTCTTGACTAAAAGAGTTAAAACTTTGCAAATATGTTGTTTAATGTATTGGCTACGACACGCTTTTTTTATTTTTGCTTAAAATTGTTTAGAAAAAATTTTACAGTCTTCTGAACTTTTTACATTAAAAAACACCTATGCTTGCTTTCGTCAATGTATAATCCATACGTTTTAGCACTCTTACACAAACAATTCTTGACTAAAACAGTTAAAACTTTGCAAATATTTTGTTTAATGTATTTACTACGACACGCTTTTTTTATTTTTGCTTAAAATTGTTTAGAAAAAATTTTACAGTCTTCTGAACTTTTTACATTAAAAAACACCTATGCTTGCTTTCGTCAATGTATAATCCATACGTTTTAGCACTCTTACACAAACAATTCTTGACTAAAACAGTTAAAACTTTGCAAATATGTTGTTTAATGTATTGGCTACGACATGCTTTTTTTATTTTTGCTTAAAATTGTTTAGAAAAAATTTTACGGTCTTCTGAACTTTTTACATTAAAAAACACCTATGCTTGCTTTCGTCAATGTATAATCCATACGTTTTAGCACTCTTACACAAACAATTCTTGACTAAAACAGTTAAAACTTTGCAAATATGTTGTTTAATGTATTGGCTACGACACGCTTTTTTTATTTTTGCTTAAAATTGTTTAGAAAAAATTTTACAGTCTTCTAAACTTTTTACGTTAAAAAACACCTATGCTTGCTTTCGTCAATGTTCAATCCATACGTTTTAGCACTCTTACACAAACAATTCTTGACTAAAACAGTTAAAACTTTGCAAATATGTTGTTTAATGTATTGGCTACGACACGCTTTTTTTATTTTTGCTTAAAATTGTTTAAAAAAATTTTACAGTCTTCTGAACTTTTTACATTAAAAAACACCTATGCTTGCTTTCGTCAATGTTCAATCCATACGTTTTAGCACTCTTACACAAACAATTCTTGACTAAAACAGTTAAAACTTTGCAAATATGTTGTTTAATGTATTGGCTACGACACGCTTTTTTTATTTTTGCTTAAAATTGTTTAGAAAAAATTTTACAGTCTTCTGAACTTTTTACATTAAAAAACACCTATGCTTGCTTTCGTCAATGTATAATCCATACGTTTTAGCACTCTTACACAAACAATTCTTGACTAAAACAGTTAAAACTTTGCAAATATGTTGTTTAATGTATTGGCTACGACACGCTTTTTTTATTTTTGCTTAAAATTGTTTAGAAAAAATTTTACAGTCTTCTGAACTTTTTACATTAAAAAACACCTATGCTTGCTTTCGTCAATGTATAATCCATACGTTTTAGCACTCTTACACAAACAATTCTTGACTAAAACAGTTAAAACTTTGCAAATATGTTGTTTAATGTATTGGCTACGACACACTTTTTTTATTTTTGCTTAAAATTGTTTAGAAAAAATTTTACAGTCTTCTGAACTTTTTACATTTAAAAACACCTATGCTTGCTTTCGTCAATGTATAATCCATACGTTTTAGCAGTCTTACACAAACAACTCTTGACTAAAACAGTTAAAACTTTGCAAATATGTTGTTTAATGTATTGACTACGACACGCTTTTTTTATTTTTACTTAAAATTGTTTAGAAAAAATTTTACAGTCTTCTGAACTTTTTACTAGTCAATGTATAATCCATACGTTTTAGCACTCTTACACAAACAATTCTTGACTAAAACAGTTAAAACTTTGCAAATATGTTGTTTAATGTATTGGCTACGACACGCTTTTTTTATTTTTGCTTAAAATTGTTTAGAAAAAATTTTACGGTCTTCTGAACTTTTTACATTAAAAAACACCTATGCTTGCTTTCGTCAATGTATAATCCATACGTTTTAGCACTCTTACACAAACAATTCTTGACTAAAACAGTTAAAACTTTGCAAATATGTTGTTTAATGTATTGGCTACGACACACTTTTTTTATTTTTGCTTAAAATTGTTTAGAAAAAATTTTACAGTCTTCTGAACTTTTTACATTTAAAAACACCTATGCTTGCTTTCGTCAATGTATAATCCATACGTTTTAGCAGTCTTACACAAACAACTCTTGACTAAAACAGTTAAAACTTTGCAAATATGTTGTTTAATGTATTGACTACGACACGCTTTTTTTATTTTTACTTAAAATTGTTTAGAAAAAATTTTACAGTCTTCTGAACTTTTTACTAGTCAATGTATAATCCATACGTTTTAGCACTCTTACACAAACAATTCTTGACTAAAACAGTTAAAACTTTGCAAATATGTTGTTTAATGTATTGGCTACGACACGCTTTTTTTATTTTTGCTTAAAATTGTTTAGAAAAAATTTTACAGTTCTCTAAACTTTTTACATTAAAAAACACCTATGCTTGCTTTCGTTAATGTATAATCCATAGGTTTTAGCACTCTTACACAAACAATTCTTGACTAAAACAGTTAAAACTTTGCAAATATGTTGTTTAATGTATTGGCTACGACACGCTTTTTTTATTTTTGCTTAAAAATGCTTAGAAAAAATTTTACAGTCTTCTGAACTTTTTACATTAAAAAACACCTATGCTTGCTTTCGTCAATGTATAATCCATACGTTTTAGCACTCTTACACAAACAATTCTTGACTAAAACAGTTAAAACTTTGCAAATATTTTGTTTAATGTATTGGCTACGACACGATTTTTTTATTTTTGCTTAATATTGTTTAGAAAAAATTTTACAGTCTTCTGATCTTTTTACATTAAAAAACACCTATGCTTGCTTTCGTCAATGTATAATCCATACGTTTTAGCACTCTTACACAAACAATTCTTGACTAAAACAGTTAAAACTTTGCAAATATGTTGTTTAATGTATTGGCTACGACACGCTTTTTTTATTTTTGCTTAAAATTGCTTAGAAAAAGTTTTACAGTCTTCTGAACTTTTTTCTAGTCAATGTATAATCCATACGTTTTAGCACTCTTACACAAACAATTCTTGACTAAAACAGTTAAAACTTTGCAAATATGTTGTTTAATGTATTGGCTACGACACGCTTTTTTTATTTTTGCTTAAAATTGCTTAGAAAAAATTTTATAGTCTTCTGAACTTTTTACTAGTCAATATATAATCCATACGTTTTAGCACTCTTACACAAACAATTCTTGACTAAAACAGTTAAAACTTTGCAAATATTTTGTTTAATGTATTGGCTACGACACGATTTTTTTATTTTTGCTTAATATTGTTTAGAAAAAATTTTACAGTCTTCTGATCTTTTTACATTAAAAAACACCTATGCTTGCTTTCGTCAATGTATAATCCATACGTTTTAGCACTCTTACACAAACAATTCTTGACTAAAACAGTTAAAACTTTGCAAATATGTTGTTTAATGTATTGGCTACGACACGCTTTTTTTATTTTTGCTTAAAATTGCTTAGAAAAAGTTTTACAGTCTTCTGAACTTTTTTCTAGTCAATGTATAATCCATAGGTTTTAGCACTCTTACACAAACAATTCTTGACTAAAACAGTTAAAACTTTGCAAATATGTTGTTTAATGTATTGGCTACGACACGCTTTTTTTATTTTTGCTTAAAAATGCTTAGAAAAAATTTTACAGTCTTCTGAACTTTTTACATTAAAAAACACCTATGCTTGCTTTCGTCAATGTATAATCCATACGTTTTAGCACTCTTACACAAACAATTCTTGACTAAAACAGTTAAAACTTTGCAAATATTTTGTTTAATGTATTGGCTACGACACGATTTTTTTATTTTTGCTTAATATTGTTTAGAAAAAATTTTACAGTCTTCTGATCTTTTTACATTAAAAAACACCTATGCTTGCTTTCGTCAATGTATAATCCATACGTTTTAGCACTCTTACACAAACAATTCTTGACTAAAACAGTTAAAACTTTGCAAATATGTTGTTTAATGTATTGGCTACGACACGCTTTTTTTATTTTTGCTTAAAATTGCTTAGAAAAAGTTTTACAGTCTTCTGAACTTTTTTCTAGTCAATGTATAATCCATACGTTTTAGCACTCTTACACAAACAATTCTTGACTAAAACAGTTAAAACTTTGCAAATATGTTGTTTAATGTATTGGCTACGACACGCTTTTTTTATTTTTGCTTAAAATTGCTTAGAAAAAATTTTATAGTCTTCTGAACTTTTTACTAGTCAATATATAATCCATACGTTTTAGCACTCTTACACAAACAATTCTTGACTAAAACAGTTAAAACTTTGCAAATATGTTGTTTAATGTATTAGCTACGACACGCTTTTTTTATTTTTGCTTAAAATTGTTTAGAAAAAATTTTACAGTCTTCTGAACTTTTTACATTAAAAAACACCTTTGCTTGCTTTCGTCAATGTATAATCCATACGTTTTAGCACTCTTACACAAACAATTCTTGACTAAAACAGTTAAAACTTTGCAAATATGTTGTTTAATGTATTGGCTACGACACGCTTTTTTTATTTTTGCTTAAAATTGTTTAGAAAAAATTTTACGGTCTTCTGAACTTTTTACATTAAAAAACAGCTATGCTTGCTTTCGTCAATGTATAATCCATACGTTTTAGCACTCTTACACAAACAATTCTTGACTAAAACAGTTAAAACTTTGCAAATATGTCGTTTAATGTATTGGCTACGACACGCTTTTTTTATTTTTGCTTAAAATTGTTTAGAAAAAATTTTACAGTCTTCTGAACTTTTTACATTAAAAAACACCTATGCTTGCTTTCGTCAATGTATAATCCATACGTTTTAGCACTCTTACACAAACAATTCTTGACTAAAACAGTTAAAACTTTGCAAATATGTTGTTTAATGTATTGGCTACGACACATTTTTTTTATTTTGCTTAAAATTGTTTAGAAAAAATTTTACAGTCTTCTGAACTTTTTATATTAAAAAACACCTTTGCTTGCTTTCGTCAATGTATAATCCATACGTTTTAGCACTCTTACACAAACAATTCTTGACTAAAACAGTTAAAACTTTGCAAATATGTTGTTTAATGTATTGGCTACGACACGCTTTTTTTATTTTTGCTTAAAATTGTTTAGAAAAAATTTTACGGTCTTCTGAACTTTTTACATTAAAAAACACCTATGCTTGCTTTTGTCAATGTATAATCCATACGTTTTAGCACTCTTACACAAACAATTCTTGACTAAAACAGTTAAAACTTTGCAAATATGTTGTTTAATGTATTGGCTACGACACGCTTTTTTTATTTTTGCTTAAAATTGTTTAGAAAAAATTTTACAGTCTTCTGAACTTTTTACATTAAAAAACACCTATGCTTGCTTTCGTCAATGTATAATCCATACGTTTTAGCACTCTTACACAAACAATTCTTGACTAAAACAGTTAAAACTTTGCAAATATGTTGTTTAATGTATTGGCTACGACACGCTTTTTTTAATTTTGCTTAAAATTGTTTAGAAAAAATTTTACAGTCTTCTGAACTTTTTACATTAAAAAACACCTATGCTTGCTTTCGTCAATGTATAATCCATACATTTTAGCACTCTTACACAAACAATTCTTGACTAAAACAGTTAAACTTTGCAAATATGTTGTTTAATGTATTAGCTACGACACGCTTTTTTTATTTTTGCTTAAAATTGTTTAGAAAAAATTTTACGGTCTTCTGAACTTTTTACAATAAAAACCACCTATGCTTGCTTTCGTCATAGTATAATCCATACGTTTTAGCACTCTTACACAAACAATTCTTGACTAAAACAGTTAAAACTTTGCAAATATGTTGTTTAATGTATTGGCTACGACACGCTTTTTTTATTTTTGCTTAAAATTGTTTAGAAAAAATTTTACAGTCTTCTGAACTTTTTACATTAAAAAACACCTTTGCTTGCTTTCGTCAATGTATAATCCATACGTTTTAGCACTCTTACACAAACAATTCTTGACTAAACAGTTAAAACTTTGCAAATATGTTGTTTAATGTATTGGCTACGACATGCTTTTTTTATTTTTGCTTAAAATTGTTTAGAAAAAATTTTACGGTCTTCTGAACTTTTTACATTAAAAAACACCTATGCTTGCTTTCGTCAATGTATAATTCATACGTTTTAGCACTCTTACACAAACAATTCTTGACTAAAACAGTTAAAACTTTGCAAATATGTTGTTTAATGTATTAGCTACGACACGCTTTTTTTTTTTGCTTAAAATTGCTTAGAAAAAATTTTACAGTCTTCTGAACTTTTTACTAGTCAATGTATAATCCATACGTTTTAGCACTCTTACACAAACAATTCTTGACTAAAACAGTTAAAACTTTGCAAATATGTTGTTTTATGTATTGGCTACGACACGCTTTTTTATTTTTGCTTAAAATTGTTTAGAAAAAATTTTACAGTTCTCTAAACTTTTTACATTAAAAAACACCTATGCTTGCTTTCGTTAATGTATAATCCATAGGTTTTAGCACTCTTACACAAACAATTCTTGACTAAAACAGTTAAAACTTTGCAAATATGTTGTTTAATGTATTGGCTACGACACGCTTTTTTTACTTTTTCTAAAAATTGTTTAGAAAAAATTTTACGGTCTTCTGAACTTTTTACATTAAAAAACACCTATGCTTGATTTCGTCAATGTATAATCCATACGTTTTAGCACTCTTACACGAACAATTCTTGACTAAAACAGTTAAAACTTTGCAAATATGTTGTTTCATGTATTGGCTACGACACGCTTTTTTTATTTTTGCTTAAAATTGCTTAGAAAAAATTTTACAGTCTTCTGAACTTTTTACTAGTCAATGTATAATCCATACGTTTTAGCACTCTTACACAAACAATTCTTGACTAAAACAGTTAAAACTTTGCAAATATGTTGTTTAATGTATTGGCTTCGACACGCTTTTTTTATTTTGCTTAAAATTGTTTAGAAAAAATTTTACAGTCTTCTAAACTTTTTACATTAAAAAACACCTATGCTTGATTTCGTCAATGTATAATCCATACGTTTTAGCACTCTTACACAAACAATTCTTGACTAAAACAGTTAAAACTTTGCAAATATGTTGTTTAATGTATTGGCTACGACACGCTTTTTTTATTTTTGCTTAAAATTGATTAGAAAAAATTTTACAGTATTCTGAATTTTTTACTAGTCAAAGTATAATCCATACGCTTTAGCACTCTTACACAAACAATTCTTGACTAAAACAGTTAAAACTTTGCAAATATGTTGTTTAATGTATTGGCTACGACACGCTTTTTTAATTTTGCTTAAAATTGTTTAGAAAAAATTTTTCAGTCTTCTTAACTTTTTACATTAAAAAACACCTATGCTTGCTTTCGTCAATGTATAATCCATACGTTTTAGCACTCTTACACAAACAATTCTTGACTAAAACAGTTAAAACTTTGCAAATATGTTGTTTTATGTATTGGCTACGACACACTTTTTTTATTTTTGCTTAAAATTGTTTAGAAAAAATTTTACAGTCTTCTGAACTTTTTACATTAAAAAACACCTATGCTTGGTTTCGTCAATGTATAATCCATACGTTTTAGCACTCTTACACAAACAATTCTTGACTAAAACAGTTAACACTTTGCAAATATGTTGTTTAATGTATTGGCTACGACACGCTTTTTTTATTTTTGCTTAAAATTGTTTAGAAAAAATTTTACAGTCTTCTGAACTTTTTACTAGTCAATGTATAATCCATATGTTTTAGCACTCTTACACAAACAATTCTTGACTAAAACAGTTAAAACTTTGCAAATATGTTGTTTAATGTATTGGCTACGACACACTTTTTTTTTTTTTTGCTTAAAATTGTTTAGAAAAAATTTTACGGTCTTCTGAACTTTTTACATTAAAAAACACCTATGCTTGCTTTCGTCAATGTATAATCCATACGTTTTAGCACTCTTACACAAACAATTCTTGACTAAAACAGTTAAAACTTTGCAAATATGTTGTTTAATGTATTGGCTACGACACGCTTTTTTTATTTTTTCTTAAAATTGTTTAGAAAAAATTTTACGGTCTTCTGAACTTTTTACAATAAAAAACATCTATGCTTGCTTTCGTCAATGTATAATCCATACGTTTTAGCACTCTTACACAAACAATTCTTGACTAAAACAGTTAAAACTTTGCAAATATGTTGTTTAATGTATTATCTACGACATGCTTTTTTTATTTTTGCTTAAAATTGTTTAGAAAAAATTTTACGGTCTTTTGAACTTTTTACATTGAAAAACACCTATGCTTGCTTTCGTCAATGTATAATCCATACGTTTTAGCACTCTTACACAAACAATTCTTGACTAAAACAGTTAAAACTTTGCAAATTTGTTGTTTAATGTATTGGCTACGACACGCTTTTTTTATTTTTGCTTAAAATTGCTTAGAAAAAATTTTACAGTCTTCTGAACTTTTTACTAGTCAATGTATAATCCATACGTTTTAGCACTCTTACACAAACAATTCTTGACTAAAACAGTTAAAACTTTGCAAATATGTTGTTTAATGTATTGGCTACGACACGCTTTTTTTATTTTTGCTTAAAATTGTTTAGAAAAAATTTTACAGTCTTCTGAACTTTTTACATTAAAAAACACCTATGCTTGGTTTCGTCAATGTATAATCCATACGTTTTAGCACTCTTACACAAACAATTCTTGACTAAAACAGTTAAAACTTTGCAAATATGTTGTTTAATGTATTGGCTACGACACGCTTTTTTTATTTTTGCTTAAAATTGTTTAGAAAAAATTTTACAGTCTTCTGATTTTTTTACTAGTCAATGTATAATCCATACGCTTTAGCACTCTTACACAAACAATTCTTGACTAAAACAGTTAAAACTTTGCAAATATGTTGTTTAATGTATTGGCTACGACACGCTTTTTTTATTTTTGCTTAAAATTGTTTAGAAAAAATTTTTCAGTCTTCTTAACTTTTTACATTAAAAAACACCTATGCTTGCTTTCGTCAATGTATAATCCATACGTTTTAGCACTCTTACACAAACAATTCTTGACTAAAACAGTTAAAACTTTGCAAATATGTTGTTTAATGTATTATCTACGACATGCTTTTTTTATTTTTGCTTAAAATTGTTTAGAAAAAATTTTACGGTCTTCTGAACTTTTTACATTGAAAAACACCTATGCTTGCTTTCGTCAATGTATAATCCATACGTTTTAGCACTCTTACACAAACAATTCTTGACTAAAACAGTTAAAACTTTGCAAATATGTTGTTTAATGTATTGGCTACGACACGCTTTTTTTATTTTTTCTTAAAATTGTTTAGAAAAAATTTTACGGTCTTCTGAACTTTTTACAATAAAAAACACCTATGCTTGCTTTCGTCAATGTATAATCCATACGTTTTAGCACTCTTACACAAACAATTCTTGACTAAAACAGTTAAAACTTTGCAAATATGTTGTTTAATGTATTATCTACGACACGCTTTTTTTATTTTTGCTTAAAATTGTTTAGAAAAAATTTTACAGTCTTCTGAACTTTTTTTATTAAAAAACACCTATGCTTGCTTTCGTCAATGTATAATCCATACGTTTTAGCACTCTTACACAAACAATTCTTGACTAAAACAGTTAAAAGTTTGCAAACATGTTGTTTAATGTATTGGCTACGACACGCTTTTTTTATTTTTGCTTAAAATTGTTTAGAAAAAATTTTACAGTCTTCTGAACTTTTTACATTAAAAAACACCTATGCTTGCTTTCGTCAATGTATAATCCATACGTTTTAGCACTCTTACACAAACAATTCTTGACTAAAACAGTTAAAACTTTGCAAATATGTTGTTTAATGTATTGGCTACGACACGCTTTTTTTATTTTTGCTTAAAGTTGTTTAGAAAAAATTTTACGGTCTTCTGAACTTTTTACTAGTCAATGTATAATCCATACGTTTTAGCACTCTTACACAAACAATTCTTGACTAAAAGAGTTAAAACTTTGCAAATATGTTGTTTAATGTATTGGCTACGACACGCTTTTTTTTATTTTTGCTTAAAATTGTTTAGAAAAAATTTTACAGTCTTCTGAACTTTTTACATTAAAAAACACCTATGCTTGCTTTCGTCAATGTATAATCCATACGTTTTAGCACTCTTACACAAACAATTCTTGACTAAAACAGTTAAAACTTTGCAAATATGTTGTTTAATGTATTGGCTACGACACGTTTTTTTTATTTTTGCTTAAAATTGTTTAGAAAAAATTTTACAGTCTTCTGAACTTTTTACATTAAAAAACACCTATGCTTGCTTTCGTCAATGTATAATCCATACGTTTTAGCACTCTTACACAAACAATTCTTGACTAAAACAGTTAAAACTTTGCAAATATGTTGTTAAATGTATTGGCTACGACACGCTTTTTTTATTTTTGCTTAAAATTGTTTAAAAAAAATTTTACGGTCTTCTGACCTTTTTACATTAAAAAAAATCTATGCTTGCTTTCGTCAATGTATAATCCATACGTTTTAGCACTCTTACACAAACAATTCTTGACTAAAACAGTTAAAACTTTGCAAATATGTTGTTTAATGTATTGGCTACGACACGCTTTTTTTATTTTTGCTTAAAATTGTTTAGAAAAAATTTTTTAGTCTTCCTTACTTTTACATTAAAAAACACCTATGCTTGCTTTCGTCAATGTATAATCCATACGTTTTAGCACTCTTACACGAACAATTCTTGACTAAAACAGTTAAAACTTTGCAAATATGTTGTTTAATGTATTGGCTACGACACGCTTTTTTTATTTTTGCTTAAAATGGTTTAGAAAAAATTTTACAGTCTTCTGAACTTTTTACATTAAAAAACACCTATGCTTGTTTTCGTCTATGTATAATCCATACGTTTTAGCACTCTTACACAAACAATTCTTGACTAAAACAGTTAAAACTTTGCAAATATGTTGTTTAATGTATTGGCTACGACAGGCATTTTTTAATTTTGCTTAAAGTTGTTTAGAAAAAATTTTACGGTCTTCTGAACTTTTTACTATTCAATGTATAATCCATACGTTTTAGCACTCTTACACAAACAATTCTTGACTAAAAGAGTTAAAACTTTGCAAATATGTTGTTTAATGTATTGGCTACGACACGCTTTTTTTTATTTTTGCTTAAAATTGTTTAGAAAAAATTTTACAGTCTTCTGAACTTTTTACAATAAAAAACACCTATGCTTGCTTTCGTCAATGTATAATCCATACGTTTTAGCACTCTTACACAAACAATTCTTGACTAAAACAGTTAAAACTTTGCAAATATGTTGTTTAATGTATTATCTACGACATGATTTTTAATTTTTGCTTAAAATTGTTTAGAAAAAATTTTACAGTCTTCTAAACTTTTTACATTAAAAAACACCTATGCTTGCTTTCGTCAATGTATAATCCATACGTTTTAGCACTCTTACACAAACAATTCTTGACTAAAACAGTTAAAACTTTGCAAATATGTTGTTTAATGTATTGGCTACGACACGCTTTTTTTATTTTGCTTAAAATTGTTTAGAAAAAATTTTACAGTCTTCTGAACTTTTTTTATTAAAAAACACCTATGCTTGCTTTCGTCAATGTATAATCCATACGTTTTAGCACTCTTACACAAACAATTCTTGACTAAAACAGTTAAAAGTTTGCAAACATGTTGTTTAATGTATTGGCTACGACACGCTTTTTTTATTTTTGCTTAAAATTGTTTAGAAAAAATTTTACAGTCTTCTGAACTTTTTACATTAAAAAACACCTATGCTTGCTTTCGTCAATGTATAATCCATACGTTTTAGCACTCTTACACAAACAATTCTTGACTAAAACAGTTAAAACTTTGCAAATATGTTGTTTAATGTATTGGCTACGACACGTTTTTTTTATTTTTGCTTAAAATTGTTGAGAAAAAATTTTACAGTATTCTGAATTTTTTACTAGTCAATGTATAATCCATACGTTTACTTTACAGTCTTCTAAACTTTTTACATTAAAAAACACCTATGCTTGATTTCGTCAATGTATAATCCATTCGTTTTAGCACTCTTACACAAACAATTCTTGACTAAAACAGTTAAAACTTTGCAAATATGTTGTTTAATGTATTGGCTACGACACGCTTTTTTTATTTTTGCTTAAAATTGCTTAGAAAAAATTTTACAGTATTCTGAATTTTTTACTAGTCAATGTATAATCCATACGTTTTAGCACTCTTACACAAACAATTCTTGACTAAAACAGTTAAAACTTTGAAATATGTTGTTTAATGTATTAGCTACGACACGCTTTTTTTATTTTTGCTTAAAATTGTTTAGAAAAAATTTTACGGTCTTCTGAACTTTTTACATTAAAAAAACACCTATGCTTGCTTTCGTCAATGTATAATCCATACGTTTTAGCACTCTTACACAAACAATTCTTGACTAAAACAGTTAAAACTTTGCAAATATGTTGTTTAATGTATTGGCTACGACACGCATTTTTTATTTTTGCTTAAAATTGCTTAGAAAAAATTTTACAGTCTTCTGAACTTTTTACATTAAAAAACACCTATGCTTGATTTCGTCAATGTATAATCCATACGTTTTAGCACTCTTACACGAACAATTCTTGACTAAAACAGTTAAAACTTTGCAAATATGTTGTTTAATGTATTGGCTACGACACGCTTTTTTTATTTTTGCTTAAAAATGCTTAGAAAAAATTTTACAGTCTTCTGAACTTTTTACTAGTCAATGTATAATCCATACGTTTTAGCACTCTTACACGAACAATTCTTGACTAAAACAGTTAAAACTTTGCAAATATGTTGTTTAATGTATTGGCTACGACACGCTTTTTTTATTTTTGCTTAAAACTGTTTAGAAAAAATTTTACAGTCTTCTGAACTTTTTACATTAAAAAACACCTATGCTTGGTTTCGTCAATGTATAATCCATACGTTTTAGCACTCTTACACAAACAATTCTTGACTAAAACAGTTAAAACTTTGCAAATATGTTGTTTAATGTATTGGCTACGACACGCTTTTTTTATTTTTGCTTAAAATTGTTTAGAAAAAATTTTACAGTCTTCTGAACTTTTTACTAGTCAATGTATAATCCAAATGTTTTAGCACTCTTACACAAACAATTCTTGACTAAAACAGTTAAAACTTTGCAAATATGTTGTTTTATGTATTGGCTACGACACACTTTTTTTATTTTTGCTTAAAATTGTTTAGAAAAAATTTTACAGTCTTCTGAACTTTTTACATTAAAAAACACCTATGCATGCTTTCGTCAATGTATAATCCATACGTTTTAGCACTCTTACACAAACAATTCTTGACTAAAACAGTTAAAACTTTGCAAATATGTTGTTTAATGTATTGGCTACGACACACTTTTTTTTTTTTGCTTAAAATTGTTTAGAAAAAATTTTACGGTCTTCTGAACTTTTTACAATAAAAAACACCTATGCTTGCTTTCGTCAATGTATAATCCATACTTTTTAGCACTCTTACACAAACAATTCTTGACTAAAACAGTTAAAACTTTGCAAATATGTTGTTTAATGTATTGGCTACGACACGCTTTTTTTATTTTTTCTTAAAATTGTTTAGAAAAAATTTTACGGTCTTCTGAACTTTTTACAACAAAAAACATCTATGCTTGCTTTCGTCAATGTATAATCCATACGTTTTAGCACTCTTACACAAACAATTCTTGACTAAAACAGTTAAAACTTTGCAAATATGTTGTTTAATGTATTATCTACGACACGCTTTTTTTATTTTTGCTTAAAATTGTTTAGAAAAAATTTTACGGTCTTCTGAACTTTTTACATTGAAAAACACCTATGCTTGCTTTCGTCAATGTATAATCCATACGTTTTAGCACTCTTACACAAACAATTCTTGACTAAAACAGTTAAAACTTTGCAAATATGTTGTTTAATGTATTGGCTACGACATGCTTTTTTTATTTTTGCTTAAAATTGCTTAATAAAAATTTTACAGTCTTCTGAACTTTTTACTAGTCAATGTATAATCCATACGTTTTAGCACTCTTACTCAAACAATTCTTGACTAAAACAGTTAAAACTTTGCAAATATGTTGTTTAATGTATTGGCTACGACACGTTTTTTTTATTTTTGCTTAAAATTGTTTAGAAAAAATTTTACAGTCTTCTGAACTTTTTACATTAAAAAACACCTATGCTTGCTTTCGTCAATGTATAATCCATACGTTTTAGCACTCTTACACAAACAATTCTTGACTAAAACAGTTAAAACTTTGCAAATATGTTGTTTAATGTATTGGCTACGACACGCTTTTTTTATTTTTGCTTAAAATTGTTTAGAAAAAATTTTACAGTCTTCTGAACTTTTTTTATTAAAAAACACCTATGCTTGCTTTCGTCAATGTATAATCCATACGTTTTAGCACTCTTACACAAACAATTCTTGACTAAAACAGTTAAAAGTTTGCAAACATGTTGTTTAATGTATTGGCTACGACACGCTTTTTTTATTTTTGCTTAAAATTGTTTAGAAAAAATTTTACGGTCTTCTGAACTTTTTACATTAAAAAACACCTATGCTTGCTTTCGTCAATGTATAATCCATACGTTTTAGCACTCTTACACAAACAATTCTTGACTAAAACAGTTAAAACTTTGCAAATATGTTGTTTAATGTATTGGCTACGACACGCTTTTTTTAATTTTGCTTAAAGTTGTTTAGAAAAAATTTTACGGTCTTCTGAACTTTTTACACTAAAAAACACCTATGCTTGCTTTCGTCAATGTATAATCCATACGTTTTAGCACTCTTACACAAACAATTCTTGACTAAAACAGTTAAAAGTTTGCAAACATGTTGTTTAATGTATTGGCTACGACACGCTTTTTTTATTTTTGCTTAAAATTGTTTAGAAAAAATTTTACGGTCTTCTGAACTTTTTACATTAAAAAACACCTATGCTTGCTTTCGTCAATGTATAATCCATACGTTTTAGCACTCTTACACAAACAATTCTTGACTAAAACAGTTAAAACTTTGCAAATATGTTGTTTAATGTATTGGCTACGACACGCTTTTTTTAATTTTGCTTAAAGTTGTTTAGAAAAAATTTTACGGTCTTCTGAACTTTTTACACTAAAAAACACCTATGCTTGCTTTCGTCAATGTATAATCCATACGTTTTAGCACTCTTACACAAACAATTCTTGACTAAAACAGTTAAAACTTTGCAAATATGTTGTTTTATGTATTGGCTACGACACACTTTTTTTATTTTTGCTTAAAACTGTTTAGAAAAAATTTTACAGTCTTCTGAACTTTTTACATTAAAAAACACCTATGCTTGGTTTCGTCAATGTATAATCCATACGTTTTAGCACTCTTACACAAACAATTCTTGACTAAAACAGTTAAAACTTTGCAAATATGTTGTTTAATGTATTGGCTACGACACGCTTTTTTTATTTTTGCTTAAAATTGTTTAGAAAAAATTTTACAGTTTCTGAACTTTTTACTAGTCAATGTATAATCCATATGTTTTAGCACTCTTACACAAACAATTCTTGACTAAAACAGTTAAAACTTTGCAAATATGTTGTTTTATGTATTGGCTACGACACACTTTTTTTATTTTTGCTTAAAATTGTTTAGAAAAAATTTTACAGTCTTCTGAACTTTTTACATTAAAAAACACCTATGCATGCTTTCGTCAATGTATAATCCATACGTTTTAGCACTCTTACACAAACAATTCTTGACTAAAACAGTTAAAACTTTGCAAATATGTTGTTTTATGTATTGGCTACGACACACTTTTTTTATTTTTGCTTAAAATTGTTTAGAAAAAATTTTATGGTCTTCTGAACTTTTTACATTAAAAAACACCTATGCTTGGTTTCGTCAATGTATAATCCATACGTTTTAGCACTCTTACACAAACAATTCTTGACTAAAACAGTTAAAACTTTGCAAATATGTTGTTTAATGTATTTGCTACGACACGCTTTTTTTATTTTTGCTTAAAATTGCTTAGAAAAAATTTTACAGTATTCTGAATTTTTTACAAGTCAATGTATAATCCATACGTTTTAGCACTCTTACACAAACAATTCTTGACTAAAACAGTTAAAACTTTGCAAATATGTTGTTTAATGTATTGGCTACGACACGTTTTTTTTTTTTTTGCTTAAAATTGTTTAGAAAAAATTTTACAGTCTTCTGAACTTTTTACATTAAAAAACACCTATGCTTGCTTTCGTCAATGTATAATCCATACGTTTTAGCACTCTTACACAAACAATTCTTGACTAAAACAGTTAAAACTTTGCAAATATGTTGTTTAATGTATTGGCTACGACACGCTTTTTTTAATTTTGCTTAAAATTGTTTAGAAAAAATTTTACAGTCTTCTGAACTTTTTTTATTAAAAAACACCTATGCTTGCTTTCGTCAATGTATAATCCATACGTTTTAGCACTCTTACACAAACAATTCTTGACTAAAACAGTTAAAAGTTTGCAAACATGTTGTTTAATGTATTGGCTACGACACGCTTTTTTTATTTTTGCTTAAAATTGTTTAGAAAAAATTTTACAGTCTTCTGAACTTTTTACATTAAAAAACACCTATGCTTGCTTTCGTCAATGTATAATCCATACGTTTTAGCACTCTTACACAAACAATTCTTGACTAAAACAGTTAAAACTTTGCAAATATGTTGTTTAATGTATTGGCTTCGACACGCTTTTTTTATTTTTGCTTAAAATTGTTTAGAAAAAATTTTACGGTCTTCTGAACTTTTTACATTAAAAAAACACCTATGCTTGCTTTCGTCAATGTATAATCCATACGTTTTAGCACTCTTACACAAACAATTCTTGACTAAAACAGTTAAAACTTTGCAAATATGTTGTTTAATGTATTGGCTACGACACGCTTTTTTTATTTTTGCTTAAAATTGCTTAGAAAAAATTTTACAGTCTTCTGAACTTTTTACATTAAAAAACACCTATGCTTGATTTCGTCAATGTATAATCCATACGTTTTAGCACTCTTACACGAACAATTCTTGACTAAAACAGTTAAAACTTTGCAAATATGTTGTTTAATGTATTGGCTACGACACGCTTTTTTTATTTTTGCTTAAAAATGCTTAGAAAAAATTTTACAGTCTTCTGAACTTTTTACTAGTCAATGTATAATCCATACGTTTTAGCACTCTTACACGAACAATTCTTGACTAAAACAGTTAAAACTTTGCAAATATGTTGTTTAATGTATTGGCTACGACACGCTTTTTTTATTTTTGCTTAAAATTGTTTAGAAAAAACTTTACAGTCTTCTAAACTTTTTACATTAAAAAACACCTATGCTTGATTTCGTCAATGTATAATCCATTCGTTTTAGCACTCTTACACAAACAATTCTTGACTAAAACAGTTAAAACTTTGCAAATATGTTGTTTAATGTATTGGCTACGACACGCTTTTTTTATTTTTGCTTAAAATTGCTTAGAAAAAATTTTATAGTATTCTGAATTTTTTACTAGTCAATGTATAATCCATACGTTTTAGCACTCTTACACAAACAATTCTTGACTAAAACAGTTAAAACTTTGCAAATATGTTGTTTAATGTATTGGCTACGACACGCTTTTTTTAATTTTGCTTAAAATTGTTTAGAAAAAAATTTTTTAGTCTTCTTAACTTTTTACATTAAAAAACACCTATGCTTGCTTTCGTCAATGTATAATCCATACGTTTTAGCACTCTTACACAAACAATTCTTGACTAAAACAGTTAAAACTTTGCAAATATGTTGTTTTATGTATTGGCTACGACACGCTTTTTTTATTTTTGCTTAAAATTGTTTAGAAAAAATTTTACGGTCTTCTGAACTTTTTACATTAAAAAACACCTATGCTTGCTTTCGTCAATGTATAATCCATACGTTTTTGCACTCTTACACAAACAATTCTTGACTAAAACAGTTAAAACTTTGCAAACATGTTGTTTAATGTATTGGCTACGACACGCTTTTTTTATTTTTGCTTAAAATTGTTTAGAAAAAATTTTACAGTCTTCTGAACTTTTTACATTAAAAAACACCTATGCTCGTTTTCGTCAATGTATAATCCATACGTTTTAGCACTCTTACACAAACAATTCTTGACTAAAACAGTTAAAACTTTGCAAACATGTTGTTTAATGTATTGGCTACGACACGCTTTTTTTATTTTTGCTTAAAATTGTTTAGAGAAAATTTTACAGTCTTCTGAACTTTTTACTAGTCAATGTATAATCCATACGTTTTAGCACTCTTACACAAACAATTCTTGACTAAAACAGTTAAAACTTTGCAAATATGTTGTTTAATGTATTGGCTACGACACGCTTTTTTTATTTTTGCTTAAAATGGTTTAGAAAAAATTTTACAGTCTTTTGAACTTTTTACATTAAAAAACACCTATGCTTGTTTTCGTCTATGTATAATCCATACGTTTTAGCACTCTTACACAAACAATTCTTGACTAAAACAGTTAAAACTTTGCAAATATGTTGTTTAATGTATTGGCTACGACACGCTTTTTTTATTTTTGCTTAAAGTTGTTTAGAAAAATTTTACGGTCTTCTGAACTTTTTACTAGTCAATGTATAATCCATACGTTTTAGCACTCTTACACAAACAATTCTTGACTAAAAGAGTTAAAACTTTGCAAATATGTTGTTTAATGTATTGGCTACGACACGCTTTTTTTTATTTTTGCTTAAAATTGTTTAGAAAAAATTTTACAGTCTTCTGAACTTTTTACATTAAAAAACACCTATGCTTGCTTTCGTCAATGTATAATCCATACGTTTTAGCACTCTTACACAAACAATTCTTGACTAAAACAGTTAAAACTTTGCAAATATGTTGTTTAATGTATTGGCTACGACACGTTTTTTTTATTTTTGCTTAAAATTGTTTAGAAAAAATTTTACAGTCTTCTGAACTTTTTACATTAAAAAACACCTATGCTTGCTTTCGTCAATGTATAATCCATACGTTTTAGCACTCTTACACAAACAATTCTTGACTAAAACAGTTAAAACTTTGCAAATATGTTGTTAAATGTATTGGCTACGACACGCTTTTTTTATTTTTGCTTAAAATTGTTTAAAAAAAATTTTACGGTCTTCTGACCTTTTTACATTAAAAAAAATCTATGCTTGCTTTCGTCAATGTATAATCCATACGTTTTAGCACTCTTACACAAACAATTCTTGACTAAAACAGTTAAAACTTTGCAAATATGTTGTTTAATGTATTGGCTACGACACGCTTTTTTTATTTTTGCTTAAAATTGTTTAGAAAAAATTTTTTAGTCTTCCTTACTTTTACATTAAAAAACACCTATGCTTGCTTTCGTCAATGTATAATCCATACGTTTTAGCACTCTTACACAAACAATTCTTGACTAAAACAGTTAAAACTTTGCAAATATGTTGTTTAATGTATTGGCTACGACACGCTTTTTTTATTTTTGCTTAAAATGGTTTAGAAAAAATTTTACAGTCTTCTGAACTTTTTACATTAAAAAACACCTATGCTTGTTTTCGTCTATGTATAATCCATACGTTTTAGCACTCTTACACAAACAATTCTTGACTAAAACAGTTAAAACTTTGCAAATATGTTGTTTAATGTATTGGCTACGACAGGCATTTTTTAATTTTGCTTAAAGTTGTTTAGAAAAAATTTTACGGTCTTCTGAACTTTTTACTATTCAATGTATAATCCATACGTTTTAGCACTCTTACACAAACAATTCTTGACTAAAAGAGTTAAAACTTTGCAAATATGTTGTTTAATGTATTGGCTACGACACGCTTTTTTTATTTTTGCTTAAAATTGTTTAGAAAAAATTTTACAGTCTTCTGAACTTTTTACATTAAAAAACACCTATGCTTGCTTTCGTCAATGTATAATCCATACGTTTTAGCACTCTAACACAAACAATTCTTGACTAAAACAGTTAAAACTTTGCAAATATGTTGTTTAATGTATTGGCTACGACACGTTTTTTTTATTTTTGCTTAAAATTGTTTAGAAAAAATTTTACAGTCTTCTGAACTTTTTACATTAAAAAACACCTATGCTTGCTTTCGTCAATGTATAATCCATACGTTTTAGCACTCTTACACAAACAATTCTTGACTAAAACAGTTAAAACTTTGCAAATATGTTGTTTAATGTATTGGCTACGACATGCTTTTTTTATTTTTGCTTAAAATTGTTTAGAAAAAATTTTACGGTCTTCTGAACATTTTACATTAAAAAACACCTATGCTTGCTTTCGTCAATGTATAATCTATACGTTTTAGCACTCTTACACAAACAATTCTTGACTAAAACAGTTAAAACTTTGCAAATATGTTGTTTAATGTATTGGCTACGACACGCTTTTTTATTTTTGCTTAAAATTGTTTAGAAAAAATTTTACAGTCTTCCGAACTTTTTACATTAAAAAACACCTATGCTTGCTTTCGTCAATGTATAATCCATACGTTTTAGCACTCTTACACAAACAATTCTTGACTAAAACAGTTAAAACTTTGCAAATATGTTGATTAATGTATTGGCTACGACACGCTTTTTTTATTTTTGTTAAAAATTGTTTAGAAAAAATTTTACAGTCTTCTGAACTTTTTTTATTAAAAAACACCTATGCTTGCTTTCGTCAATGTATAATCCATACGTTTTAGCACTCTTACACAAACAATTCTTGACTAAAACAGTTAAAACTTTGCAAATATGTTGTTTAATGTATTGGCTACGACACGCTTTTTTTATTTTTGCTTAAAAATGTTTAGAAAAAATTTTACAGTCTTCTGAACTTTTTACATTAAAAAACACCTATGCTTGCTTTTGTCAATGTATAATCCATACGTTTTAGCACTCTTACACAAACAATTCTTGACTAAAAAAGTTAAAACTTTGCAAATATGTTGTTTAATGTATTGGCTACGACACGCTTTTTTTATTTTTGCTTAAAATTGTTTAGAAAAAATTTTACGGTCTTCTGAACTTTTTACATAAAAAAACACCTATGCTTGCTTTCGTCAATGTATAATCCATACGTTTTAGCACTCTTACACAAACAATTCTTGACTAAAACAGTTAAAACTTTGCAAATATGTTGTTAAATGTATTGGCTACGACACGCTTTTTTTATTTTTGCTTAAAATTGCTTAGAAAAAATTTTACAGTCTTCTGAACTTTTTACTAGTCAATGTATAATCCATACGTTTTAGCACTTTTACACAAACAATTTTTGACTAAAACAGTTAAAACTTTGCAAATATGTTGTTTAATGTATTGGCTACGACACGCTTTTTTTTATTTTTGCTTAAAATTGTTTAGAAAAAATTTTACAGTCTTCTGAACTTTTTACATTAAAAAACACCTATGCTTGCTTTCGTCAATGTATAATCCATACGTTTTAGCACTCTTACACAAACAATTCTTGACTAAAACAGTTAAAACTTTGCAAATATGTTGTTGAATGTATTGGCTACGACACGCTTTTTTTATTTTTGCTTAAAATTGTTTAAAAAAAATTTTACGGTCTTCTGAACTTTTTACATTAAAAAACATCTATGCTTGCTTTCGTCAATGTATAATCCATACGTTTTAGCACTCTTACACAAACAATTCTTGACTAAAACAGTAGTTAAAACTTTGCAAATATGTTGTTTAATGTATTGGCTACGACATGCTATTTTTATTTTTGCTTAAAATTGTTTAGAAAAAATTTTACGGTCTTCTGAACATTTTACATTAAAAAACACCTATGCTTGCTTTCGTCAATGTATAATCTATACGTTTTAGCACTCTTACACAAACAATTCTTGACTAAAACAGTTAAAACTTTGCAAATATGTTGTTTAATGTATTGGCTACGACACGCTTTTTTTATTTTTGCTTAAAATTGTCTAGAAAAAATTTTACAGTCTTCTGAACTTTTTACATTAAAAAACACCTATGCTTGCTTTCGTCAATGTATAATCCATACGTTTTAGCACTCTTACACAAACAATTCTTGACTAAAACAGTTAAAACTTTGCAAATATGTTGATTAATGTATTGGCTACGACACGCTTTTTTTATTTTTGTTAAAAATTGTTTAGAAAAAATTTTACAGTCTTCTGAACTTTTTTTATTAAAAAACACCTATGCTTGCTTTCGTCAATGTATAATCCATACGTTTTAGCACTCTTACACAAACAATTCTTGACTAAAACAGTTAAAACTTTGCAAATATGTTGTTTTATGTATTGGCTACGACACGCTTTTTTTATTTTTGCTTAAAATTGTTTAGAAAAAATTTTACGGTCTTCTGAACTTTTTACATTAAAAAACACCTATGCTTGCTTTCGTCAATGTATAATCCATACGTTTTAGCACTCTTACACAAACAATTCTTGACTAAAACAGTTAAAACTTTGCAAATATGTTGTTTAATGTATTGGCTACGACACGCTTTTTTTATTTTTGCTTAAAATTGTTTAGAAAAAACTTTACAGTCTTCTAAACTTTTTACATTAAAAAACACCTATGCTTGCTTTCGTCAATGTATAATCCATACGTTTTAGCACTCTTACACAAACAATTCTTGACTAAAACAGTTAAAACTTTGCAAATATGTTGTTTTATGTATTGGCTACGACACGCTTTTTTTATTTTTGCTTAAAATTGTTTAGAAAAAATTTTACGGTCTTCTGAACTTTTTACATTAAAAAACACCTATGCTTGCTTTCGTCAATGTATAATCCATACGTTTTAGCACTCTTACACAAACAATTCTTGACTAAAACAGTTAAAACTTTGCAAATATGTTGTTTTATGTATTGGCTACGACACGCTTTTTTTATTTTTGCTTAAAATTGTTTAGAAAAAATTTTACGGTCTTCTGAACTTTTTACATTAAAAAACACCTATGCTTGCTTTCGTCAATGTATAATCCATACGTTTTAGCACTCTTACACAAACAATTCTTGACTAAAACAGTTAAAACTTTGCAAATATGTTGTTTTATGTATTGGCTACGACACGCTTTTTTTATTTTTGCTTAAAATTGTTTAGAAAAAATTTTACGGTCTTCTGAACTTTTTACTAGTCAATGTATAATCCATAAATTTTAGCACTTTTACACAAACAATTTTTGACTAAAACAGTTAAAACTTTGCAAATATGTTGTTTAATGTATTGGCTACGACCCGCTTTTTTTATTTTTGCTTAAAATTGTTTAGAAAAAATTTTACAGTCTTCTGAACTTTTTACATTAAAAAACACGTATGCTTGCTTTCGTCAATGTATAATCCATACGTTTTAGCACTCTTACACAAACAATTCTTGACTAAAACAGTTAAAACTTTGCAAATATGTTGTTTAATGTATTGGCTACGACACGCTTTTTTTATTTTTGCTTAAAATTGTTTAGAAAAAATTTTACAGTCTTCTGAACTTTTTACATTAAAAAACACCTATGCTTGCTTTCGTCAATGTATAATCCATACGTTTTAGCACTCTTACACAAACAATTCTTGACTAAAACAGTTAAAACTTTGCAAATATGTTGTTTAATGTATTGGCTACGACACACTTTTTTTATTTTTGCTTAAAATTGTTTAGAAAAAATTTTACAGTCTTCTGAACTTTTTTTATTAAAAAACACCAATGCTTGCTTTCGTCAATGTATAATCCATACGTTTTAGCACTCTTACACAAACAATTCTTGACTAAAACAGTTAAAACTTTGCAAATATGTTGTTTAATGTATTGGCTACGACACGCTTTTTTTATTTTTGCTTAAAATTGTTTAGAAAAAACTTTACAGTCTTCTAAACTTTTTACATTAAAAAACACCTATGCTTGATTTCGTCAATGTATAATCCATACGTTTTCGCACTCTTACACAAACAATTCTTGACTAAAACAGTTAAAACTTTGCAAATATGTTGTTTAATGTATTGGCTACGACACGCTTTTTTTATTTTTGCTTAAAATTGCTTAGAAAAAATTTTACAGTATTCTGAATTTTTTACTAGTCAATGTATAATCCATACGTTTTAGCACTCTTACACAAACAATTCTTGACTAAAACAGTTAAAACTTTGCAAATATGTTGTTTAATGTATTGGCTACGACACGCTTTTTTTATTTTTGCTTAAAATTGTTTAGAAAAAATTTTTCAGTCTTCTTAACTTTTTACATTAAAAAACACCTATGCTTGCTTTCGTCATTGTATAATCCATACGTTTTAGCACTCTTACACAAACAATTCTTGACTAAAACAGTTAAAACTTTGCAAATATGTTGTTTTATGTATTGGCTACGACACGCTTTTTTTATTTTTGCTTAAAATTGTTAAGAAAAAATTTTACGGTCTTCTGAACTTTTTACATTAAAAAACACCTATGCTTGCTTTCGTCAATGTATAATCGATACGTTTTAGCACTCTTACACAAACAATTCTTGACTAAAACAGTTAAAACTTTGCAAATATGTTGTTTAATGTATTGGCTACGACAAGCTTTTTTTATTTTTGCTTAAAATTGTTTAGAAAAAATTTTACGGTCTTCTGAACTTTTTACATTAAAAAACACCTATGCTTGCTTTCGTCAATGTATAATCCATACGTTTTAGCACTCTTACACAAACAATTCTTGACTAAAACAGTTAAAACTTTGCAAATATGTTGTTTAATGTATTGGCTACGACACGCTTTTTTTATTTTTGCTTAAAATTGTTTAGAAAAAATTTTTCAGTTTTCTTAACTTTTTACATTAAAAAACACCTATGCTTGCTTTCGTCATTGTATAATCCATACGTTTTAGCACTCTTACACAAACAATTTCTGACTAAAACAGTTAAAACTTTGCAAATATGTTGTTTAATGTATTGGCTACGACACGCTTTTTTTATTTTTGCTTAAAATTGTTTAGAAAAAATTTTACGGTCTTCTGAACTTTTTACATTAAAAAACACCTATGCTTGCTTTCGTCAATGTATAATCCATACGTTTTAGCACTCTTACACAAACAATTCTTGACTAAAACAGTTAAAACTTTGCAAATATGTTGTTTAATGTATTGTCTACGACACGCTTTTTTTTATTTTTGCTTAAAATTGTTTAGAAAAAATTTTACAGTCTTCTGAATTTTTTACATTAAAAAACACCTATGCTTGCTTTCGTCAATGTATAATCCATACGTTTTAGCACTCTTACACAAACAATTCTTGACTAAAACAGTTAAAATTTTGCAAATATGTTGTTTAATGTATTGGCTACAACAAGCTTTTTTTATTTTTGCTTAAAATTGTTTAGAAAAAATTTTACAGTCTTCTGAACTTTTTACATTAAAAAACACCTATGCTTGCTTTCGTCAATGTATAATCCATACGTTTTAGCACTCTTACACAAACAATTCTTGACTAAAACAGTTAAAACTTTGCAAATATGTTGTTAAATGTATTGGCTACGACACGCTTTTTTTATTTTTGCTTAAAATTGTTTAAAAAAAATTTTACGGTCTTCTGAACTTTTTACATTAAAAAACATCTATGCATGCTTTCGTCAATGTATAATCCATACGTTTTAGCACTCTTACACAAACAATTCTTGACTAAAACAGTTAAAACTTTGCAAATATGTTGTTTAATGTATTGGCTACGACACGCTTTTTTATTTTTGCTTAAGATTGTTTAGAAAAAATTTTACGGTCTTTTGAACTTTTACATTAAAAAAAACCTATGCTTGCTTTCGTCAATGTATAATCCATACGTTTTAGCACTCTTACACAAACAATTCTTGACTAAAACAGTTAAAACTTTGCAAATATGTTGTTTAATGTATTGGCTACGACACGCTTTTTTTATTTTTGCTTAAAATTGTTTAGAAAAAATTTTACAGTCTTCTGAACTTTTTACATTAAAAAACACCTATGCTTGCTTTCGTCAATGTATAATCCATACGTTTTAGCACTCTTACACAAACAATTCTTGACTAAAACAGTTAAAACTTTGCAAATATGTTGTTTAATGTATTGGCTACGACACGCTTTTTTTATTTTTGCTTAAAATTGTTTAGAAAAAATTTTACAGTCTTCTGAACTTTTTTTATTAAAAAACACCTATGCTTGCTTTCGTCAATGTATAATCCATACGTTTTAGCACTCTTACACAAACAATTCTTGACTAAAACAGTTAAAACTTTGCAAATATGTTGTTTAATGTATTGGCTACGACACGCTTTTTTTATTTTTGCTTAAAATTGTTTAGAAAAAATTTTACAGTCTTCTGAACTTTTTACATTAAAAAACACCTATGCTTGCTTTCGTCAATGTATAATCCATACGTTTTAGCACTCTTACACAAACAATTCTTGATTAAAAAAGTTAAAACTTTGCAAGTATGTTGTTTAATGTATTGGCTACGACACGCTTTTTTTATTTTTGCTTAAAATTGTTTAGAAAAAATTTTACGGTCTTCTGAACTTTTTACATTAAAAAACACCTATGCTTGCTTTCGTCAATGTATAATCCATACGTTTTAGCACTCTTACACAAACAATTCTTGACTAAAACAGTTAAAACTTTGCAAATATGTTGTTAAATGTATTGGCTACGACACGCTTTTTTTATTTTTGCTTAAAATTGTTTAAAAAAAATTTTACGGTCTTCTGAACTTTTTACATTAAAAAACATCTATGCATGCTTTCGTCAATGTATAATCCATACGTTTTAGCACTCTTACACAAACAATTCTGGACTAAAACAGTTAAAACTTTGCAAATATGTTGTTTAATGTATTGGCTACGACACGCTTTTTTATTTTTGCTTAAGATTGTTTAGAAAAAATTTTACGGTCTTCTGAACTTTTACATTAAAAAAAACCTATGCTTGCTTTCGTCAATGTATAATCCATACGTTTTAGCACTCTTACACAAACAATTCTTGACTAAAACAGTTAAAACTTTGCAAATATGTTGTTTAATGTATTGGCTACGACACGCTTTTTTTATTTTTGCTTAAAATTGTTTAGAAAAAATTTTACAGTCTTCTGAACTTTTTACATTAAAAAACACCTATGCTTGCTTTCGTCAATGTATAATCCATACGTTTTAGCACTCTTACACAAACAATTCTTGACTAAAACAGTTAAAACTTTGCAAATATGTTGTTTAATGTATTGGCTACGACACGCTTTTTTTATTTTTGCTTAAAATTGTTTAGAAAAAATTTTACAGTCCTCTGAACTTTTTTTATTAAAAAACACCTATGCTTGCTTTCGTCAATGTATAATCCATACGTTTTAGCACTCTTACACAAACAATTCTTGACTAAAACAGTTAAAACTTTGCAAATATGTTGTTTAATGTATTGGCTACGACACGCTTTTTTTATTTTTGCTTAAAATTGTTTAGAAAAAATTTTACAGTCTTCTGAACTTTTTACATTAAAAAACACCTATGCTTGCTTTCGTCAATGTATAATCCATACGTTTTAGCACTCTTACACAAACAATTCTTGATTAAAAAAGTTAAAACTTTGCAAGTATGTTGTTTAATGTATTGGCTACGACACGCTTTTTTTATTTTTGCTTAAAATTGTTTAGAAAAAATTTTACAGTCTTCTGAACTTTTTACATTAAAAAACACCTATGCTTGCTTTCGTCAATGTATAATCCATACGTTTTAGCACTCTTACACAAACAATTCTTGACTAAAACAGTTAAAACTTTGCAAATATGTTGTTTAATGTATTGGCTACGACACGCTTTTTTTATTTTTGCTTAAAATTGTTTAGAAAAAATTTTACAGTCTTCTGAACTTTTTACATTAAAAAACACCTATGCTTGCTTTCGTCAATGTATAATCCATACGTTTTAGCACTTTTACACAAACAATTCTTGACTAAAACAGTTAAAACTTTGCAAATATGTTGTTTAATGTATTGGCTACGACACACTTTTTTTATTTTTGCTTAAAATTGTTTAGAAAAAATTTTACAGTCTTCTGAACTTTTTTTATTAAAAAACACCTATGCTTGCTTTCGTCAATGTATAATCCATACGTTTTAGCACTCTTACACAAACAATTCTTGACTAAAACAGTTAAAACTTTGCAAATATGTTGTTTAATGTATTGGCTACGACACGCTTTTTTTATTTTTGCTTAAAATTGTTTAGAAAAAATTTTACAGTCTTCTAAACTTTTTACATTAAAAAACACATATGCTTGATTTCGTCAATGTATAATCCATACGTTTTAGCACTCTTACACAAACAATTCTTGACTAAAACAGTTAAAACTTTGCAAATATGTTGTTTAATGTATTGGCTACGACACGCTTTTTTTATTTTTGCTTAAAATTGCTTAGAAAAAATTTTACAGTATTCTGAATTTTTTACTAGTCAATGTATAATCCATACGTTTTAGCACTCTTACACAAACAATTCTTGACTAAAACAGTTAAAACTTTGCAAATATGTTGTTTAATGTATTGGCTACGACACGCTTTTTTTATTTTTGCTTAAAATTGTTTAGAAAAAATTTTACAGTCTTCTGAACTTTTTACATTAAAAAACACCTATGCTTGCTTTCGTCAATGTATAATCCATACGTTTTAGCACTCTTACACAAACAATTCTTGATTAAAAAAGTTAAAACTTTGCAAGTATGTTGTTTAATGTATTGGCTACGACACGCTTTTTTTATTTTTGCTTAAAATTGTTTAGAAAAAATTTTACGGTCTTCTGAACTTTTTACATTAAAAAACACCTATGCTTGCTTTCGTCAATGTATAATCCATACGTTTTAGCACTCTTACACAAACAATTCTTGACTAAAACAGTTAAAACTTTGCAAATATGTTGTTAAATGTATTGGCTACGACACGCTTTTTTTATTTTTGCTTAAAATTGTTTAAAAAAAATTTTACGGTCTTCTGAACTTTTTACATTAAAAAACATCTATGCATGCTTTCGTCAATGTATAATCCATACGTTTTAGCACTCTTACACAAACAATTCTGGACTAAAACAGTTAAAACTTTGCAAATATGTTGTTTAATGTATTGGCTACGACACGCTTTTTTTATTTTTGCTTAAGATTGTTTAGAAAAAATTTTACGGTCTTCTGAACTTTTACATTAAAAAAAACCTATGCTTGCTTTCGTCAATGTATAATCCATACGTTTTAGCACTCTTACACAAACAATTCTTGACTAAAACAGTTAAAACTTTGCAAATATGTTGTTTAATGTATTGGCTACGACACGCTTTTTTTATTTTTGCTTAAAATTGTTTAGAAAAAATTTTACAGTCTTCTGAACTTTTTACATTAAAAAACACCTATGCTTGCTTTCGTCAATGTATAATCCATACGTTTTAGCACTCTTACACAAACAATTCTTGACTAAAACAGTTAAAACTTTGCAAATATGTTGTTTAATGTATTGGCTACGACACGCTTTTTTTATTTTTGCTTAAAATTGTTTAGAAAAAATTTTACAGTCTTCTGAACTTTTTTTATTAAAAAACACCTATGCTTGCTTTCGTCAATGTATAATCCATACGTTTTAGCACTCTTACACAAACAATTCTTGACTAAAACAGTTAAAACTTTGCAAATATGTTGTTTAATGTATTGGCTACGACACGCTTTTTTTATTTTTGCTTAAAATTGTTTAGAAAAAATTTTACAGTCTTCTGAACTTTTTACATTAAAAAACACCTATGCTTGCTTTCGTCAATGTATAATCCATACGTTTTAGCACTCTTACACAAACAATTCTTGATTAAAAAAGTTAAAACTTTGCAAGTATGTTGTTTAATGTATTGGCTACGACACGCTTTTTTTATTTTTGCTTAAAATTGTTTAGAAAAAATTTTACAGTCTTCTGAACTTTTTACATTAAAAAACACCTATGCTTGCTTTCGTCAATGTATAATCCATACGTTTTAGCACTCTTACACAAACAATTCTTGACTAAAACAGTTAAAACTTTGCAAATATGTTGTTTAATGTATTGGCTACGACACGCTTTTTTTTATTTTTGCTTAAAATTGTTTAGAAAAAATTTTACAGTCTTCTGAACTTTTTACATTAAAAAACACCTATGCTTGCTTTCGTCAATGTATAATCCATACGTTTTAGCACTTTTACACAAACAATTCTTGACTAAAACAGTTAAAACTTTGCAAATATGTTGTTTAATGTATTGGCTACGACACACTTTTTTTATTTTTGCTTAAAATTGTTTAGAAAAAATTTTACAGTCTTCTGAACTTTTTTTATTAAAAAACACCTATGCTTGCTTTCGTCAATGTATAATCCATACGTTTTAGCACTCTTACACAAACAATTCTTGACTAAAACAGTTAAAACTTTGCAAATATGTTGTTTAATGTATTGGCTACGACACGCTTTTTTTTGTTTTGCTTAAAATTGTTTAGAAAAAATTTTACAGTCTTCTAAACTTTTTACATTAAAAAACACATATGCTTGATTTCGTCATTGTATAATCCATACGTTTTAGCACTCTTACACAAACAATTCTTGACTAAAACAGTTAAAACTTTGCAAATATGTTGTTTAATGTATTGGCTACGACACGCTTTTTTTATTTTTGCTTAAAATTGCTTAGAAAAAATTTTACAGTATTCTGAATTTTTTACTAGTCAATGTATAATCCATACGTTTTAGCACTCTTACACAAACAATTCTTGACTAAAACAGTTAAAACTTTGCAAATATGTTGTTTGATGTATTGACTACGACACGCTTTTTTTATTTTTGCTTAAAATTGTTTAGAAAAAATTTTTCAGTCTTCTTAACTTTTTACATTAAAAAACACCTATGCTTGCTTTCGTCATTGTATAATCCATACGTTTTAGCACTCTTACACAAACAATTCTTAACTAAAACAGTTAAAACTTTGCAAATATGTTGTTTTATGAATTGGCTACGACACGCTTTTTTTATTTTTGCTTAAAATTGTTTAGAAAAATTTTACGGTCTTCTGAACTTTTTACATTAAAAAACACCTATGCTTGCTTTCGTCAATGTATAATCCATACGTTTTAGCACTCTTACACAAACAATTCTTGACTAAAACAGTTAAAACTTTGCAAATATGTTGTTTAATGTATTGGCTACGACACGCTTTTTTTATTTTTGCTTAAAATTGTTTAGAAAAAATTTTACGGTCTTCTGAACTTTTTACATTAAAAAACACCTATGCTTGCTTTCGTCAATGTATAATCCATACGTTTTAGCACTCTTACACAAACAATTCTTGACTAAAACAGTTAAAACTTTGCAAATATGTTGTTTAATGTATTGGCTACGACACGCTTTTTTTATTTTTGCTTAAAATTGTTTAGAAAAAATTTTTGAGTCTTCTTAACTTTTTACATTAAAAAACACCTATGCTTGCTTTCGTCATTGTATAATCCATACGTTTTAGCACTCTTACACAAACAATTCTTGACTAAAACAGTTAAAACTTTGCAAATATGTTGTTTTATGTATTGGCTACGACACGCTTTTTTTATTTTTGCTTAAAATTGTTTAGAAAAAATTTTACGGTCTTCTGAACTTTTTACATTAAAAAACACCTATGCTTGCTTTCGTAAATGTATAATCCATACGTTTTAGCACTCTTACACAAACAATTCTTGACTAAAACAGTTAAAACTTTGCAAATATGTTGTTTAATGTATTGGCTACGACACGCTTTTTTTATTTTTGCTTAAAATTGTTTAGAAAAAATTTTACGGTCTTCTGAACTTTTTACATTAAAAAACACCTATGCTTGCTTTCGTCAATGTATAATCCATACGTTTTAGCACTCTTACACAAACAATTCTTGACTAAAACAGTTAAAACTTTGCAAATATGTTGTTTAATGTATTGGCTACAACACGCTTTTTTTTATTTTTGCTTAAAATTGTTTAGAAAAAATTTTACAGTCTTCTGAACTTTTTACTAGTCAATGTATAATCCATACGTTTTAGCACTCTTCGGAAACAATTCTTGACTAAAACAGTTAAAACTTTGCAAATATGTTGTTTAATGTATTGGCTACGACACGCTTTTTTTATTTTTGCTTAAAATTGTTTAGAAAAAATTTTACAGTCTTCTGAACTTTTTACATTAAAAAACACCTATGCTTGCTTTCGTCAATGTATAATCCATACGTTTTAGCACTCTTACACAAACAATTCTTGACTAAAACAGTTAAAACTTTGCAAATATGTTGTTTAATGTATTGGCTACGACACGCTTTTTTTATTTTTGCTTAAAATTGTTTAGAAAAAATTTTACGGTCTTCTGAACTTTTTACATTAAAAAACACCTATGCTTGCTTTCGTCAATGTATAATCCATACGTTTTAGCACTCTTACACAAACAATTCTTGACTAAAACAGTTAAAACTTTGCAAATATGTTGTTTAATGTATTGGCTACGACACGCTTTTTTTATTTTTGCTTAAAATTGTTTAGAAAAAATTTTACAGTCTTCTGAACTTTTTACATTAAAAAACACCTATGCTTGTTTTCGTCAATGTATAATCCATACGTTTTAGCACTCTTACACAAACAATTCCTGACTAAAACAGTTAAAACTTTGCAAATATGTTGTTTAATGTATTGGCTACGACACGCTTTTTTTATTTTTGCTTAAAATTGTTTAGAAAAAATTTTACAGTCTTCTGAACTTTTTACTAGTCAATGTATAATCCATAGGTTTTAGCACTCTTACACAAACAATTCTTGACTAAAACAGTTAAAACTTTGCAAATATGTTGTTTAATGTATTAGCTACGACACACTTTTTTTATTTTTGCTTAAAATTGTTTAGAAAAAATTTTACGGTCTTCTGAACTTTTTACATTAAAAAAAACCTATGCTTGCTTTCGTCAATGTATAATCCATACGTTTTAGCACTCTTACACAAACAATTCTTGACTAAAACAGTTAAAACTTTGCAAATATGTTGTTAAATGTATTGGCTACGACACGCTTTTTTTATTTTTGCTTAACATTGTTTAAAAAACATTTTACGGTCTTCTGAACTTTTTACATTAAAAAACATCTATGCTTGCTTTCGTCAATGTATAATCCATACGTTTTAGCACTCTTACACAAACAATTCTTGACTAAAACAGTTAAAACTTTGCAAATATGTTGTTTAATGTATTGGCTACGACACGCTTTTTTTATTTTTGCTTAAAATTGTTTAGAAAAAATTTTACAGTCTTCTGAACTTTTTACTAGTCAATGTATAATCCATACGTTTTAGCACTCTTACAAAAACAATTCTTGACTAAAACAGTTAAAACTTTGCAAATATGTTGTTTAATGTATTGGCTACGACACGCTTTTTTTATTTTTGCTTAAAATTGTTTAGAAAAAATTTTTCAGTTTTCTTAACTTTTTACATTAAAAAACACCTATGCTTGCTTTTGTCAATGTATAATCCATACGTTTTAGCACTCTTACACAAACAATTCTTGACTAAAACAGTTAAAACTTTGCAAATATGTTGTTTAATGTATTGGCTACGACCCGCTTTTTTTATTTTTGCTTAAAATTGTTTAGAAAAAATTTTACGGTCTTCTGAACTTTTTACATTAAAAAACACCTATGCTTGCTTTCGTCAATGTATAATCCATACGTTTTAGCACTCTTACACAAATAATTCTTGACTAAAACAGTTAAAACTTTGCAAATATGTTGTTTAATGTATTGGCTACGACACGCTTTTTTTATTTTTGCTTAAAATTGTTTAGAAAAAATTTTACAGTCTTCTGAACTTTTTACTAGTCAATGTATAATCCATACGTTTTAGCACTCTTAAACAAACAATTCTTGACTAAAACAGTTAAAACTTTGCAAATATGTTGTTTAATGTATTGGCTACGACACGCTTTTTTTATTTTTTGCTTAAAATTGTTTAGAAAAAATTTTACAGTCTTCTGAACTTTTTACATTAAAAAACACCTATGCTTGCTTTCGTCAATGTATAATCCATACGTTTTAGCACTCTTACACAAACAATTCTTGACTAAAACAGTTAAAACTTTGCAAATATGTTGTTTAATGTATTGGCTACGACACGCTTTTTTTATTTTTGCTTAAAATTGTTTAGAAAAAATTTTACGGTCTTCTGAACTTTTTACATTAAAAAACACCTATGCTTGCTTTCGTCAATGTATAATCCATACGTTTTAGCACTCTTACACAAACAATTTTGACTACAACAGTTAAAACTTTGCAAATATGTTGTTTAATGTATTGGCTACGACACGCTTTTTTTTATTTTTGCTTAAAATTGTTTAAAAAAAAATTTACGGTCTTCTGAACTTTTTACATTATAAATTATCTATGCTTGCTTTCGTCAATGTATAATCCATACGTTTTAGCACTCTTACACAAACAATTCTTGACTAAAACAGTTAAAACTTTGCAAATATGTTGTTTAATGTATTGGCTACGACACGCTTTTTTTATTTTTGCTTAAAATTGTTTAGAAAAAATTTTACAGTCTTCTGAACTTTTTACTAGTCAATGTATAATCCATACGTTTTAGCACTCTTACACAAACAATTCTTGACTAAAACAGTTAAAACTTTGCAAATATGTTGTTTAATGTATTGGCTACGACACGCTTTTTTTATTTTTGCTTAAATTTGTTTAAAAAAAATTTTACGGTCTTCTGAACTTTTTACATTAAAAAACACCTATGCTTGCTTTCGTCAATGTATAATCCATACGTTTTAGCACTCTTACACAAACAATTCTTGACTAAAACAGTTAAAACTTTGCAAATATGTTGTTTATTGTATTGGCTACGACACGCTTTTTTTATTTTTGCTTAAAATTGCTTAGAAAAAATTTTACAGTCTTCTGAACTTTCTACTAGTCAATTATAATCCATACGTTTTAGCACTTTTACACAAACAATTCTTGACTAAAACAGTTAAAACTTTGCAAATATGTTGTTTAATGTATTGGCTACGACACGCTTTTTTTATTTTTGCTTAAAATTGTCTAGAAAAAATTTTACAGTCTTCTGAACTTTTTACATTAAAAAACACCTATGCTTGCTTTCGTCAATGTGTAATCTATACGTTTTAGCACTCTTACACAAACAATTCTTGACTAAAACAGTTAAAACTTTGTAAATATTTTGTTTCATGTATTGGCTACGACACGCTTTTTTTATTTTTCCTTAAAATTGTCTAGAAAAAATTTTACAGTCTTCTGAACTTTTTACATTAAAAAACACCTATGCTTGCTTTCGTCAATGTATAATCCATACGTTTTAGCACTCTTACACAAACAATTCTTGACTAAAACAGTTAAAACTTTGCAAATATGTTGTTTAATGTATTGGCTACGACACGCTTTTTTTATTTTTCCTTAAAATTGTCTAGAAAAAATTTTACAGTCTTCTGAACTTTTTACATTAAAAAACACCTTTGCTTGCTTTCGTCAATGTATAATCCATACGTTTTAGCACTCTTACACAAACAATTCTTGACTAAAACAGTTAAAACTTTGCAAATATGTTGTTTAATGTATTTGCTACGACCCGCTTTTTTATTTTTGCTTAAAATTGTCTAAAAAATATTTTACACTCTTCTGAACTTTTTACATTAAAAAACACCTATGCTTGCTTTCGTCAATGTATAATCCATACGTTTTAGCACTCTTACACAAACAATTCTTGACCAAAACAGTTAAAACTTTGCAAATATGTTGTTTAATGTATTGGCTACGACACGCTTATTTTATTTTTGCTTGAAATTGTCTAGAAAAAATTTTACAGTCTTCTGAACTTTTTACATTAAAAAACACCTATGCTTGCTTTCGTCAATGTATAATCCATACGTTTTAGCACTCTTACACAAACAATTCTTGACTAAAACAGTTAAAACTTTGCAAATATGTTGTTTAATGTATTGGCTACGACACGCTTTTTTTATTTTTGCTTAAAATTGTCTAGAAAAAATTTTACAGTCTTCTGAACTTTTTACATGAAAAAACACCTATGCTTGCTTTCGTCAATGTATAATCCATACGTTTTAGCACTCTTACACAAACAATTCTTGACTAAAACAGTTAAAACTTTGCAAATATGTTGTTTAATGTATTGGCTACGACACGTTTTTTTTATTTTTGCTTAAAATTGTCTAGAAAAAATTCTACAGTCTTCTGAACTTTTTACATTAAAAAACACCTATGCTTGCTTTCGTCAATGTATAATCCATACGTTTTAGCACTCTTACACAAACAATTCTTGACTAAAACAGTTAAAACTTTGCAAATATGTTGTTTTATGTATTGGCTACGACACGCTTTTTTATTTTTGCTTAAAATTGTCTAGAAAAAATTTTACAGTCTTCTGAACTTTTTACATTAAAAAACACCTATGCTTGCTTTCGTCAATGTATAATCCATAAGTTTTAGCACTCTTACACAAACAATTCTTGACTAAAACAGTTAAAACTTTGCAAATATGTTGTTTAATGTATTGGCTACGACACGCTTTTTTTATTTTTGCTTAAAATTGTCTAGAAAAAATTTTACAGTCTTCTGAACTTTTTACATTAAAAAACACCTATGCTTGTTTCGTCAATGTATAATCCATACGTTTTAGCACTCTTACACAAACAATTCATGACTAAAACAGTTAAAACTTTGCAAATATGTTGTTTAATGTATTGGCTACGACACGCTTTTTTTATTTTTGCTGTATTTTACAGTCTTCTGACCTTTTTTTATTAAAAAACACCTATGCTTGCTTTCGTCAATGTATAATCCATACGTTTTAGCACTCTTATACAAACAATTCTTGACTAAAAGAGTTGAAACTTTGCAAATATGTTGTTTAATGTATTGGCTACGACACGCTTTTTTTATTTTTGCTTAAAATTGTTTATAAAAAATTTTACAGTCTTCTGAACTTTTTACATGAAAAAACACCTATGCTTGCTTTCGTCAATGTATAATCCATACGTTTTAGCACTCTTACACAAACAATTCTTGACTAAAACAGTTAAAACTTTGCAAATATGTTGTTTAATGTATTGGCTACGACACGCTTTTTTAATTTTTGCTTAAAATTGTCTAGAAAAAATTTTACAGTCTTCTGAATTTTTTACATTAAAAAACACCTATGCTTGCTTTCGTCAATGTATAATCCATACGTTTTAGCACTCTTACACAAACAATTCTTGACTAAAACAGTTAAAACTTTGCAAATATGTTGTTTAATGTATTGGCTACGACACGTTTTTTTTATTTTTGCTTAAAATTGTCTAGAAAAAAATTTACAGTCTTCTGAACTTTTGACATTAAAAAACACCTATGTTTGCTTTCGTAAATGTATAATCCATACGTTTTAGCACTCTTACACAAACAATTCTTGACTAAAACAGTTAAAACTTTGCAAATATGTTGTTTAATGTATTGGCTACGACACGCTTTTTTTATTTTTGCTTAAAATTGTTTAGAAAAAATTTTACAGTCTTCTGAACTTTTTACATTAAAAAACACCTATGCTTGGTTTCGTCAATGTATAATCCATACGTTTTAGCACTCTTACACAAACAATTCTTGACTAAAACAGTTAAAACTTTGCAAATATGTTGTTTAATGTATTGGCTACGACACGTTTTTTTTATTTTTGCTTAAAATTGTCTAGAAAAAATTTTACAGTCTTCTGAACTTTTTACATTAAAAAACACCTATGCTTGCTTTCGTCAATGTATAATCCATACGTTTTAGCACTCTTACACAAACAATTCTTGACTAAAACAGTTAAAACTTTGCAAATATGTTGTTTAATGTATTTGCTACCATACGCTATTTTTATTTTTGCTTAAAATTGTTTGAAAAAAATTTTACAGTCTTCTGAACTTTTTACATTAAAAAACACCTATGCTTGCTTTCGTCAATGTATAATCCATACGTTTTAGCACTCTTACACAAACAATTCTTGACTAAAACAGTTAAAACTTTGCAAATATTTTGTTTAATGTATTGGCTACGATCCGCTTTTTTATTTTTGCTTAAAATTGTTTAGAAAAAGTTTTACAGTCTTCTGAACTTTTTACATTAAAAAACACCTATGCTTGCTTTCGTCAATGTATAATCCATACATTTTAGCACTCTTACACAAACAATTCTTGACTAAAACAGTTAAAACTTTGCAAATATGTTGTTTAATGTATTGGCTACGACACGCTTTTTTTTATTTTTGCTTAAAAATGTCTAGAAAAAAATTTACAGTCTTCTGAACTTTTTACATTAAAAAACACCTATGCTTGCTTTCGTCAATGTATAATCCATTCGTTTTAGCACTCTTACACAAACAATTCTTGACTAAAACAGTTAAAACTTTGCAAATATGTTGTTTAATGTATTGGCTACGACACGCTTTTTTTATTTTTGCTTAAAATTGTCTAGAAAAAATTTTACAGTCTTCTGAACTTTTTACATTAAAAAACATCTATGCTTGCTTTCGTCAATGTATAATCCATACGTTTTAGCACTCTTACACAAACAATTCTTGACTAAAACAGTTAAAACTTTGCAAATATGTTGTTTAATGTATTGGCTACGACACGCTTTTTTTATTTTTGCTTAAAATTGTTTAGAAAAAATTTTACAGTCTTCTGAACTTTTTACATTAAAAAGCACCTATGCTTGCTTTCGTCAATGTATAATCCATACGTTTTAGCACTCTTACACAAACAATTCTTGACTAAAACAGTTAAAACTTTGCAAATATGTTGTTTAATGTATTGGCTACGACACGCTTTTTTTATTTTTGCTTAAAATTGCTTAGAAAAAATTTTACAGTCTTCTGAACTTTTTACTATTCAATGTATAATCCATACGTTTTAGCACTTTTACACAAACAATTCTTGACTAAAACAGTTAAAACTTTGCAAATATGTTGTTTAATGTATTGGCTACGACACGCTTTTTCTATTTTTGCTTAAAATTGTCTAGAAAAAATTTTACAGTTTTCTGAACTTTTTACATTAAAAAACGCCTATGCTTGCTTTCGTAAATGTATAATCCATACGTTTTAGCACTCTTACACAAACAATTCTTGACTAAAACAGTTAAAACTTTGCAAATATGTTGTTTAATGTATTGGCTACGACACGCTTTTTTATTTTTGCTTAAAATTGTCTAGAAAAAATTTTACAGTTTTCTGAACTTTTTACATTAAAAAACACCTATGCTTGCTTTCGTCAATGTATAATCCATACGTTTTAGCACTCTTACACAAACAATTCTTGACTAAAACAGTTAAAACTTTGCAAATATGTTGTTTAATGTATTGGCTACGACACGCTTTTTTTATTTTTGCTTAAAATTGTTTAGAAAAAATTTTACGGTCTTCTGAACTTTTTACATTAAAAAACACCTATGCTTGCTTTCGTCAATGTATAATCCATACGTTTTAGCACTCTTACACAAACAATTCTTGACTAAAACAGTTAAAACTTTGCAAATATGTTGTTTAATGTATTGGCTACGACACGCTTTTTTTATTTTTGCTTAAAATTGCTTAGAAAAAATTTTACAGTCTTCTGAACTTTTTACTATTCAATGTATAATCCATACGTTTTAGCACTTTTACACAAACAATTCTTGACTAAAACAGTTAAAACTTTGCAAATATGTTGTTTAATGTATTGGCTACGACACGCTTTTTTTATTTTTGTTTAAAATTGTTTAGAAAAAATTTTACAGTCTTCTGAACTTTTTACATTAAAAAACACGTATGCTTGCTTTCGTCAATGTATAATCCATACGTTTTAGCACTCTTACACAAACAATTCTTGACTAAAACAGTTAAAACTTTGCAAATATGTTGTTTAATGTATTGGCTACGACACGCTTTTTTTATTTTTGCTTAAAATTGTTTAGAAAAAATTTTACAGTCTTCTGAACTTTTTACATTAAAAAACACCTATGCTTGCTTTCGTCAATGTATAATCCATACGTTTTAGCACTCTTACACAAACAATTCTTGACTAAAACAGTTAAAACTTTGCAAATATGTTGTTTAATGTATTGGCTACAACACGCTTTTTTTATTTTTGCTTAAAATTGTTTAGAAAAAATTTTACGGTCTTCTGAACTTTTTACATTAAAAAACACCTATGCTTGCTTTCGTCAATGTATAATCCATACGTTTTAGCACTCTTACACAAACAATTCTTGACTAAAACAGTTAAAACTTTGCAAATATGTTGTTTAATGTATTGGCTACGACACGCTTTTTTTATTTTTGCTTAAAATTGTTTAGAAAAAATTTTACGGTCTTCTGAACTTTTTACTAGTCAATGTGTAATCCATACGTTTTAGCACTCTTACACAAACTATTCTTGACTAAAACAGTTAAAACTTTGCAAATATGTTGTTTAATGTATTGGCTACGACACACTTTTTTTATTTTTGCTTAAAATTGTTTAGAAAAAATTATACAGTCTTCTAAACTTTTTACATTAAAAAACACCTATGCTTGCTTTCGTCAATGTATAATCCATACGTTTTAGCACTCTTACACAAACAATTCTTGACTAAAACAGTTAAAACTTTGCAAATATGTTGTTTAATGTATTGGCTACGACACGCTTTTTTTATTTTTGCTTAAAATTGTTTAGAAAAATTTTACGGTCTTCTGAACTTTTTACATTAAAAAACACCTATGCTTGCTTTCGTCAATGTATAATCCATACGTTTTAGCACTCTTACACAAACAATTCTTGACTAAAACAGTTAAAACTTTGCAAATATGTTGTTTAATGTATTGGCTACGACACGCTTTTTTTATTTTTGCTTAAAATTGTTTAAAAAAAATTTTACGGTCTTCTGAACTTTTTACTAGTCAATGTATAATCCATACGTTTTAGCTCTCTTACACAAACAATTCTTGACTAAAACAGTTAAAACTTTGCAAATATGTTGTTTAATGTATTGGCTACGACACGCTTTTTTTATTTTTGCTTAAAATTGTTTAGAAAAAATTTTACAGTCTTCTAAACTTTTTACATTAAAAAACACCTATGCTTGCTTTCGTCAATGTATAGTCCATACGTTTTAGCACTCTTACACAAACAATTCTTGACTAAAACAGTTAAAACTTTGCAAATATGTTGTTTAATGTATTGGCTACGACACGCTTTTTTTATTTTTGCTTAAAATTGTTTAGAAAAATTTTACGGTCTTCTAAACTTTTTACATTAAAAAACACCTATGCTTGAATTCGTCAATGTATAATCCATACGTTTTAGCACTCTTACACAAACAATTCTTGACTAAAACAGTTAAAACTTTGCAAATATGTTGTTTAATGTATTGGCTACGACACGCTTTTTTTATTTTTGCTTAAAATTGTTTAGAAAAATTTTACGGTCTTCTGAACTTTTTACATTAAAAAACACCTATGCTTGCTTTCGTCAATGTATAATCCATACGTTTTAGCACTCTTACACAAACAATTCTTGACTAAAACAGTTAAAACTTTGCAAATATGTTGTTTAATGTATTGGCTACGACACGATTTTTTTATTTTTGTTTAAAATTGTTTAGAAAAAATTTTACAGTCTTCTGAACTTTTTACATTAAAAAACACCTATGCTTGCTTTCGTCAATGTATAATCCATACGTTTTAGCACTCTTACACAAACAATTCTTGACTAAAACAGTTAAAACTTTGCAAATATGTTGTTTAATGTATTGGCTACGACACGCTTTTTTTATTTTTGCTTAAAATTGTTTAGAAAAATTTTACAGTCTTCTGAACTTTTTACATTAAAAAACACCTATGCTTGCTTTCGTCAATGTATAATCCATACGTTTTAGCACTCTTACACAAACAATTCTTGACTAAAACAGTTAAAACTTTGCAAATATGTTGTTTAATGTATTGGCTACAACACGCTTTTTTTATTTTTGCTTAAAATTGTTTAGAAAAAATTTTACGGTCTTCTGAACTTTTTACATTAAAAAACACCTATGCTTGCTTTCGTCAATGTATAATCCATACGTTTTAGCACTCTTACACAAACAATTCTTGACTAAAACAGTTAAAACTTTGCAAATATGTTGTTTAATGTATTGGCTACGACACGCTTTTTTTATTTTTGCTTAAAATTGTTTAGAAAAAATTTTACGGTCTTCTGAACTTTTTACTAGTCAATGTATAATCCATACGTTTTAGCACTCTTACACAAACAATTCTTGACTAAAACAGTTAAAACTTTGCAAATATGTTGTTTAATGTATTGGCTACGACACGCTTTTTTTATTTTTGCTTAAAATTGTTTAGAAAAAATTATACAGTCTTCTAAACTTTTTACATTAAAAAACACCTATGCTTGCTTTCGTCAATGTATAATCCATACGTTTTAGCACTCTTACACAAACAATTCTTGACTAAAACAGTTAAAACTTTGCAAATATGTTGTTTAATGTATTGGCTACGACACGCTTTTTTTATTTTTGCTTAAAATTGTTTAGAAAAATTTTACGGTCTTCTGAACTTTTTACATTAAAAAACACCTATGCTTGCTTTCGTCAATGTATAATCCATACGTTTTAGCACTCTTACACAAACAATTCTTGACTAAAACAGTTAAAACTTTGCAAATATGTTGTTTAATGTATTGGCTACGACACGCTTTTTTTATTTTTGCTTAAAATTGTTTAAAAAAAATTTTACGGTCTTCTGAACTTTTTACTAGTCAATGTATAATCCATACGTTTTAGCACTCTTACACAAACAATTCTTGACTAAAACAGTTGAAACTTTGCAAATATGTTGTTTAATGTATTGGCTACGACACGCTTTTTTTATTTTTGCTTAAAATTGTTTAGAAAAAATTTTACAGTCTTCTAAACTTTTTACATTAAAAAACACCTATGCTTGCTTTCGTCAATGTATAATCCATACGTTTTAGCACTCTTACACAAACAATTCTTGACTAAAACAGTTAAAACTTTGCAAATATGTTGTTTAATGTATTGGCTACGACACGCTTTTTTTATTTTTGCTTAAAATTGTTTAGAAAAATTTTACGGTCTTCTAAACTTTTTACATTAAAAAACACCTATGCTTGCTTTCGTCAATGTATAATCCATACGTTTTAGCACTCTTACACAAACAATTCTTGACTAAAACAGTTAAAACTTTGCAAATATGTTGTTTAATGTATTGGCTACGACACGCTTTTTTTATTTTTGCTTAAAATTGTTTAGAAAAATTTTACGGTCTTCTGAACTTTTTACATTAAAAAACACCTATGCTTGCTTTCGTCAATGTATAATCCATACGTTTTAGCACTCTTACACAAACAATTCTTGACTAAAACAGTTAAAACTTTGCAAATATGTTGTTTAATGTATTGGCTACGACACGCTTTTTTTATTTTTGCTTAAAATTGTTTAAAAAAAATTTTACGGTCTTCTGAACTTTTTACATTAAAAAACACCTATGCTTGCTTTCGTCAATGTATAATCCATACGTTTTAGCACTCTTACACAAACAATTCTTGACTAAAACAGTTAAAACTTTGCAAATATGTTGTTTAATGTATTGGCTACAACACGCTTTTTTTATTTTTGCTTAAAATTGTTTAGAAAAAATTTTACGGTCTTCTGAACTTTTTACATTAAAAAACACCTATGCTTGCTTTCGTCAATGTATAATCCATACGTTTTAGCACTCTTACACAAACAATTCTTGACTAAAACAGTTAAAACTTTGCAAATATGTTGTTTAATGTATTGGCTACGACACGCTTTTTTTATTTTTGCTTAAAATTGTTTAGAAAAAATTTTACGGTCTTCTGAACTTTTTACTAGTCAATGTATAATCCATACGTTTTAGCACTCTTACACAAACAATTCTTGACTAAAACAGTTAAAACTTTGCAAATATGTTGTTTAATGTATTGGCTACGACACACTTTTTTTATTTTTGCTTAAAATTGTTTAGAAAAAATTATACAGTCTTCTAAACTTTTTACATTAAAAAACACCTATGCTTGCTTTCGTCAATGTATAATCCATACGTTTTAGCACTCTTACACAAACAATTCTTGACTAAAACAGTTAAAACTTTGCAAATATGTTGTTTAATGTATTGGCTACGACACGCTTTTTTTATTTTTGCTTAAAATTGTTTAGAAAAATTTTACGGTCTTCTGAACTTTTTACATTAAAAAACACCTATGCTTGCTTTCGTCAATGTATAATCCATACGTTTTAGCACTCTTACACAAACAATTCTTGACTAAAACAGTTAAAACTTTGCAAATATGTTGTTTAATGTATTGGCTACGACACGCTTTTTTTATTTTTGCTTAAAATTGTTAAAAAAAAATTTTACGGTCTTCTGAACTTTTTACTAGTCAATGTATAATCCATACGTTTTAGCACTCTTACACAAACAATTCTTGACTAAAACAGTTAAAACTTTGCAAATATGTTGTTTAATGTATTGGCTACGACACGCTTTTTTTATTTTTGCTTAAAATTGTTTAGAAAAAATTTTACAGTCTTCTAAACTTTTTACATTAAAAAACACCTATGCTTGCTTTCGTCAATGTATAATCCATACGTTTTAGCACTCTTACACAAACAATTCTTGACTAAAACAGTTAAAACTTTGCAAATATGTTGTTTAATGTATTGGCTACGACACGCTTTTTTTATTTTTGCTTAAAATTGTTTAGAAAAATTTTACGGTCTTCTAAACTTTTTACATTAAAAAACACCTATGCTTGCTTTCGTCAATGTATAATCCATACGTTTTAGCACTCTTACACAAACAATTCTTGACTAAAACAGTTAAAACTTTGCAAATATGTTGTTTAATGTATTGGCTACGACACGCTTTTTTTATTTTTGCTTAAAATTGTTTAGAAAAATTTTACGGTCTTCTGAACTTTTTACATTAAAAAACACCTATGCTTGCTTTCGTCAATGTATAATCCATACGTTTTAGCACTCTTACACAAACAATTCTTGACTAAAACAGTTAAAACTTTGCAAATATGTTGTTTAATGTATTGGCTACGACACGCTTTTTTTATTTTTGCTTAAAATTGTTTAAAAAAAATTTTACGGTCTTCTGAACTTTTTACATTAAAAAACATCTATGCTTGCTTTCGTCAATGTATAATCCATACGTATTAGCACTCTTACACAAACAATTCTTGACTAAAACAGTTAAAACTTTGCAAATATGTTGTTTAATGTATTGGCTACGACATGTTTTTTTTATTTTTGCTTAAAATTGTTTAGAAAAAATTTTACGGTCTTCTGAACATTTTACATTAAAAAACACCTATGCTTGCTTTCGTCAAAGTATAATCCATACGTTTTAGCACTCTTACACAAACAATTCTTGACTCAAACAGTTAAAACTTTGCAAATATGTTGTTTAATGTATTGGCTACGACACGCTTTTTTTATTTTTGCTTTAAATTGTTTAGAAAAAATTTTACAGTCTTCTGAACTTTTTAAATTAAAAAACACCTATGCTTGCTTTCGTCAATGTATAATCCATACGTTTTAGCACTCTTACACAAACAATTCTTGACTAAAACAGTTAAAACTTTGCAAATATGTTGTTTAATGTATTGGCTACGACACGCTTTTTTTATTTTTGCTTAAAATTGTTTAGAAAAAATTTTACAGTCTTCTGAACTTTTTACATTAAAAAACACCTATGCTTGCTTTCGTCAATGTATAATCCATACGTTTTAGCACTCTTACACAAATAATTCTTGACTAAAACAGTTAAAACTTTGCAAATATGTTGTTTAATGTATTGGCTACGACACGCTTCTTTTATTTTTGCTTAAAATTGTTTAGAAAAAATTTTACAGTCTTCTGAACTTTTTACATTAAAAAACACCTATGCTTGCTTTCGTCAATGTATAATCCATACGTTTTAGCACTCTTACACAAACAATTCTTGACTAAAACAGTTAAAACTTTGCAAATATGTTGTTTAATGTATTGGCTACGACACGCTTTTTTTATTTTTGCTTAAAATTGTTCAGAAAAAATTTTACAGTCTTCTGAACTTTTTACATTAAAAAACACCTATGCTTGCTTTCGTCAATGTATAATCCATACGTTTCAGCACTCTTACACAAACAATTCTTGACTAAAACAGTTAAAACTTTGCAAATATGTTGTTTAATGTATTGGCTACGACACGCTTTTTTTATTTTTGCTTAAAATTGTTTAGAAAAAATTTTACGGTCTTCTGAACTTTTTACATTAAAAAACACCTATGCTTGCTTTCGTCAATGTATAATCCATAGGTTTTAGCACTCTTACACAAACAATTCTTGACTAAAACAGTTAAAACTTTGCAAATATGTTGTTTAATGTATTAGCTACGACACGCTTTTTTTATTTTTGCTTAAAATTGCTTAGAAAAAATTTTACAGTCTTCTGAACTTTTTACTAGTCAATGTATAATCCATACGTTTTAGCACTTTTACACAAACAATTCTTGACTAAAACAGTTAAAACTTTGCAAATATGTTGTTTAATGTATTGGCTACGACACGCTTTTTTTATTTTTGCTTAAAATTGTTTAAAAAAAATTTTACAGTCTTCTGAACTTTTTACATTAAAAAACACCTATGCTTGCTTTCGTCAATGTATAATCCATACGTTTTAGCACTCTTACACAAACAATTCTTGACTAAAACAGTTAAAACTTTGCAAATATGTTGTTTAATGTATTGGCTACGACACGCTTTTTTTATTTTTGCTTAAAATTGTTTAGAAAAAATTTTACGGTCTTCTGATCTTTTTACATTAAAAAACACCTATGCTTGCTTTCGTCAATGTATAATCCATACGTTTTAGCACTCTTACACAAACAATTCTTGACTAAAACAGTTAAAACTTTGCAAATATGTTGTTTAATGTATTGGCTACGACACGCTTTTTTTATTTTTGCTTAAAATTGTTTAGAAAAAATTTTACGGTCTTCTGAACTTTTTACATTGAAAAACACCTATGCTTGCTTTCGTCAATGTATAATCCATACGTTTTAGCACTCTTACACAAACAATTCTTGACTAAAACAGTTAAAACTTTGCAAATATGTTGTTTAATGTATTGGCTACGACACGCTTTTTTTATTTTTGCTTAAAATTGCTTAGGAAAAATTTTACAGTCTTCTGAACTTTTTACTAGTCAATGTATAATCCATACGTTTTAGCACTCTTACACAAACAATTCTTGACTAAAACAGTTAAAACTTTGCAAATATGTTGTTTTATGTATTGGCTACGACACGCTTTTTTTATTTTTGCTTAAAATTGTTTAGAAAAAATTTTACGGTCTTCTGAACTTTTTACATTAAAAAACACCTATACTTGCTTTCGTCAATGTATAATCCATACGTTTTAGCACTCTTACACAAACAATTCTTGACTAAAACAGTTAAAACTTTGCAAATATGTTGTTTAATGTATTGGCTACGACACGCTTTTTTTATTTTTGCTTAAAATTGTTTAGAAAAAATTTTACAGTCTTCTGAACTTTTTACTAGTCAATGTATAATCCATACGTTTTAGCACTCTTACACAAACAATTCTTGACTAAAACAGTTAAAACTTTGCAAATATGTTGTTTAATGTATTGGCTACGACACGCTTTTTTTATTTTTGCTTAAAATTGTTTAGAAAAAATTTTACGGTCTTCTGAACTTTTTACATTAAAAAACACCTATACTTGCTTTCGTCAATGTATAATCCATACGTTTTAGCACTCTTACACAAACAATTCTTGACTAAAACAGTTAAAACTTTGCAAATATGTTGTTTAATGTATTGGCTACGATACGCTTTTTTTATTTTTGCTTAAAATTGTTTAGAAAAAATTTTACAGTCTTCTAAACTTTTTACATTAAAAAACACCTATGCTTGCTTTCGTCAATGTATAATCCATACGTTTTAGCACTCTTACACAAACAATTCTTGACTAAAACAGTTAAAACTTTGCAAATATGTTGTTTAATGTATTGGCTACGACACGCTTTTTTTATTTTTGCTTAAAATTGTTTAGAAAAATTTTACGGTCTTCTAAACTTTTTACATTAAAAAACACCTATGCTTGCTTTCGTCAATGTATAATCCATACGTTTTAGCACTCTTACACAAACAATTCTTGACTAAAACAGTTAAAACTTTGCAAATATGTTGTTTAATGTATTGGCTACGACACGCTTTTTTTATTTTTGCTTAAAATTGTTTAGAAAAATTTTACGGTCTTCTGAACTTTTTACATTAAAAAACACCTATGCTTGCTTTCGTCAATGTATAATCCATACGTTTTAGCACTCTTACACAAACAATTCTTGACTAAAACAGTTAAAACTTTGCAAATATGTTGTTTAATGTATTGGCTACGACACGCTATTTTTATTTTTGCTTAAAATTGTTTAAAAAAAATTTTACGGTCTTCTGAACTTTTTACATTAAAAAACATCTATGCTTGCTTTCGTCAATGTATAATCCATACGTATTAGCACTCTTACACAAACAATTCTTGACTAAAACAGTTAAAACTTTGCAAATATGTTGTTTAATGTATTGGCTACGACATGTTTTTTTTATTTTTGCTTAAAATTGTTTAGAAAAAATTTTACGGTCTTCTGAACATTTTACATTAAAAAACACCTATGCTTGCTTTCGTCAAAGTATAATCCATACGTTTTAGCACTCTTACACAAACAATTCTTGACTAAAACAGTTAAAACTTTGCAAATATGTTGTTTAATGTATTGGCTACGACACGCTTTTTTTATTTTTGCTTTAAATTGTTTAGAAAAAATTTTACAGTCTTCTGAACTTTTTAAATTAAAAAACACCTATGCTTGCTTTCGTCAATGTATAATCCATACGTTTTAGCACCCTTACACAAACAATTCTTGACTAAAACAGTTAAAACTTTGCAAATATGTTGTTTAATGTATTGGCTACGACACGCTTTTTTTATTTTTGCTTAAAATTGTTTAGAAAAAATTTTACAGTCTTCTGAACTTTTTACATTAAAAAACACCTATGCTTGCTTTCGTCAATGTATAATCCATACGTTTTAGCACTCTTACACAAATAATTCTTGACTAAAACAGTTAAAACTTTGCAAATATGTTGTTTAATGTATTGGCTACGACACGCTTTTTTTATTTTTGCTTAAAATTGTTTAGAAAAAATTTTACAGTCTTCTGAACTTTTTACATTAAAAAACACCTATGCTTGCTTTCGTCAATGTATAATCCATACGTTTTAGCACTCTTACACAAACAATTCTTGACTAAAACAGTTAAAACTTTGCAAATATGTTGTTTAATGTATTGGCTACGACACGCTTTTTTTATTTTTGCTTAAAATTGTTCAGAAAAAATTTTACAGTCTTATGAACTTTTTACATTAAAAAACACCTATGCTTGCTTTCGTCAATGTATAATCCATACGTTTCAGCACTCTTACACAAACAATTCTTGACTAAAACAGTTAAAACTTAGCAAATATGTTGTTTAATGTATTGGCTACGACACGCTTTTTTTATTTTTGCTTAAAATTGTTTAGAAAAAATTTTACGGTCTTCTGAACTTTTTACATTAAAAAACACCTATGCTTGCTTTCGTCAATGTATAATCCATAGGTTTTAGCACTCTTACACAAACAATTCTTGACTAAAACAGTTAAAACTTTGCAAATATGTTGTTTAATGTATTAGCTACGACACGCTTTTTTTATTTTTGCTTAAAATTGCTTAGAAAAAATTTTACAGTCTTCTGAACTTTTTACTAGTCAATGTATAATCCATACGTTTTAGCACTTTTACACAAACAATTCTTGACTAAAACAGTTAAAACTTTGCAAATATGTTGTTTAATGTATTAGCTACGACACGCTTTTTTTATTTTTGCTTAAAATTGTTTAAAAAAAATTTTACAGTCTTCTGAACTTTTTACATTAAAAAACACCTTTGCTTGCTTTCGTCAATGTATAATCCATACGTTTTAGCACTCTTACACAAACAATTCTTGACTAAAACAGTTAAAACTTTGCAAATATGTTGTTTAATGTATTGGCTACGACACGCTTTTTTTATTTTTGCTTAAAATTGTTTAGAAAAAATTTTACAGTCCTCTGAACTTTTTACATTAAAAAACACCTATGCTTGCTTTCGTCAATATATAATCCATACGTTTTAGCACTCTTACACAAACAATTCTTGACTAAAACAGTTAAAACTTTGCAAATATGTTGTTTAATGTATTGGCTACGACACGCTTTTTTTATTTTTGCTTAAAATTGTTTAGAAAAAATTTTACGGTCTTCTGATCTTTTTACATTAAAAAACACCTATGCTTGCTTTCGTCAATGTATAATCCATACGTTTTAGCACTCTTACACAAACAATTCTTGACTAAAACAGTTAAAACTTTGCAAATATGTTGTTTAATGTATTGGCTACGACACGCTTTTTTTATTTTTGCTTAAAATTGTTTAGAAAAAATTTTACGGTCTTCTGATCTTTTTACATTAAAAAACACCTATGCTTGCTTTCGTCAATGTATAATCCATACGTTTTAGCACTCTTACACAAACAATTCTTGACTAAAACAGTTAAAACTTTGCAAATATGTTGTTTAATGTATTGGCTACGACACGCTTTTTTTATTTTTGCTTAAAATTGCTTAGGAAAAATTTTACAGTCTTCTGAACTTTTTACTAGTCAATGTATAATCCATACGTTTTAGCACTCTTACACAAACAATTCTTGACTAAAACAGTTAAAACTTTGCAAATATGTTGTTTTATGTATTGGCTACGACACGCTTTTTTTATTTTTGCTTAAAATTGTTTAGAAAAAATTTTACGGTCTTCTGAACTTTTTACATTCAAAAACACCTATACTTGCTTTCGTCAATGTATAATCCATACGTTTTAGCACTCTTACACAAACAATTCTTGACTAAAACAGTTAAAACTTTGCAAATATGTTGTTTAATGTATTGGCTACGACACGCTTTTTTTATTTTTGCTTAAAATTGTTTAGAAAAAATTTTACAGTCTTCTGAACTTTTTACTAGTCAATGTATAATCCATACGTTTTAGCACTCTTACACAAACAATTCTTGACTAAAACAGTTAAAACTTTGCAAATATGTTGTTTAATGTATTGGCTACGATACGCTTTTTTTATTTTTGCTTAAAATTGTTTAGAAAAAATTTTACGGTCTTCTGAACTTTTTACATTAAAAAACACCTATGCTTGCTTTCGTCAATGTATAATCCATACGTTTTAGCACTCTTACACAAACAATTCTTGACTAAAACAGTTAAAACTTTGCAAATATGTTGTTTAATGTATTGGCTACGACACGCTTTTTTTATTTTTGCTTAAAATTGTTTAGAAAAAAATTTTACGGTCTTCTGAACTTTTTACATTAAAAAACACCTATGCTTGCTTTCGTCAATGTATAATCCATACGTTTTAGCACTCTTACACAAACAATTCTTGACTAAAACAGTTAAAACTTTGCAAATATGTTGTTTAATGTATTGGCTACGACACGCTTTTTTTATTTTTGCTTAAAATTGTTTAGAAAAAATTTTACAGTCTTCTGAACTTTTTACATTAAAAAACACCTATGCTTGCTTTCGTCAATGTATAATCCATACGTTTTAGCACTCTTACACAAACAATTCTTGACTAAAACAGTTAAAGCTTTGCAAATATGTTGTTAAATGTATTGGCTACGACACGCTTTTTTTATTTTTGCTTAAAATTGTTTAGAAAAAATTTTACGGTCTTCTGATCTTTTTACATTAAAAAACACCTATGCTTGCTTTCGTCAATGTATAATCCATACGTTTTAGCACTCTTACACAAACAATTCTTGACTAAAACAGTTAAAACTTTGCAAATATGTTGTTTAATGTATTGGCTTTGACACGCTTTTTTTATTTTTGCTTAAAATTGTTTAGAAAAAAATTTTCAGTCTTCTTAACTTTTTACATTAAAAAACACCTATGCTTGCTTTCGTCAATGTATAATCCATACGTTTTAGCACTCTTACACAAACAATTCTTGACTAAAACAGTTAAAACTTTGCAAATATGTTGTTTAATGTATTGGCTACGACACGCTTTTTTTATTTTTGCTTAAAATTGTTTAGAAAAATTTTTTCAGTCTTCTTAACTTTTTACATTAAAAAACACCTATGCTTGCTTTCGTCAATGTATAATCCATACGTTTTAGCACTTTTACACAAACAATTCTTGACTAAAACAGTTAAAACTTTGCAAATATGTTGTTTTATGTATTGGCTACGACACGCTTTTTTTATTTTTGCTTAAAATTGTTTAGAAAAAATTTTACGGTCTTCTGAACTTTATACATTAAAAAACACCTATACTTGCTTTCGTCAATGTATAATCCATACGTTTTAGCACTCTTACACAAACAATTCTTGACTAAAACAGTTAAAACTTTGCAAATATGTTGTTTAATGTATTGGCTACGACACGCTTTTTTTATTTTTGCTTAAAATTGTTTAGAAAAAATTTTACAGTCTTCTGAACTTTTTACATTAAAAAACACCTATGCTTGCTTTCGTCAATGTATAATCCATACGTTTTAGCACTCTTACACAAACAATTCTTGACTAAAACAGTTAAAGCTTTGCAAATATGTTGTTTAATGTATTGGCTACGACACGCTTTTTTTATTTTTGCTTAAAATTGTTTAGAAAAAATTTTACGGTCTTTTGATCTTTTTACATTAAAAAACACCTATGCTTGCTTTCGTCAATGTATAATCCATACGTTTTAGCACTCTTACACAAACAATTCTTGACTAAAACAGTTAAAACTTTGCAAATATGTTGTTTAATGTATTGGCTACGACACGCTTTTTTTTATTTTTGCTTAAAATTGTTTAGAAAAAATTTTACGGTCTTCTGAACTTTTTACATTAAAAAACACCTATGCTTGCTTTCGTCAATGTATAATCCATACGTTTTAGCACTCTTACACAAACAATTCTTGACTAAAACAGTTAAAACTTTGCAAATATGTTGTTTAATGTATTGGCTACGACACGCTTTTTTTATTTTTGCTTAAAATTGCTTAGGAAAAATTTTACAGACTTCTGAACTTTTTACTAGTCAATGTATAATCCATACGTTTTAGCACTCTTACACAAACAATTCTTGACTAAAACAGTTAAAACTTTGCAAATATGTTGTTTAATGTATTGGCTACGACACGCTTTTTTTATTTTTGCTTAAAATTGTTTAGAAAAAATTTTTCAGTCTTCTTAACTTTTTACATTAAAAAACACCTATGCTTGCTTTCGTCAATGTATAATCCATACGTTTTAGCACTCTTACACAAACAATTCTTGACTAAAACAGTTAAAACGTTGCAAATATGTTGTTTTATGTATTGGCTACGACACGCTTTTTTTATTTTTGCTTAAAATTGTTTAGAAAAAATTTTACGGTCTTCTAAACTTTTTACATTAAAAAACACCTATACTTGCTTTCGTCAATGTATAATCCATACGTTTTAGCACTCTTACACAAACAATTCTTGACTAAAACAGTTAAAACTTTGCAAATATGTTGTTTAATGTATTGGCTACGACACGCTTTTTTTATTTTTGCTTAAAATTGTTTAGAAAAAATTTTACAGTCTTCTGAACTTTTTCTAGTCAATGTATAATCCATACGTTTTAGCACTCTTACACAAACAATTCTTGACTAAAACAGTTAAAACTTTGCAAATATGTTGTTTAATGTATTGGCTACGACACGCTTTTTTTATTTTTGCTTAAAATTGTTTAGAAAAAATTTTACAGTCCTCTGAACTTTTTACATTAAAAAACACCTATGCTTGCTTTCGTCAATGTATAATCCATACGTTTTAGCACTCTTACACAAACAATTCTTGACTAAAACAGTTAAAACTTTGCAAATATGTTGTTTAATGTATTGGCTACGACACGCTTTTTTTATTTTTGCTTAAAATTGTTTAGAAAAAATTTTACGGTCTTCTGAACTTTTTACATTGAAAAACACCTATGCTTGCTTTCGTCAATGTATAATCCATACGTTTTAGCACTCTTACACAAACAATTCTTGACTAAAACAGTTAAAACTTTGCAAATATGTTGTTTTTTGTATTGGCTACGACACGCTTTTTTTATTTTTGCTTAAAATTGTTTAGAAAAAAATTTTACGGTCTTCTGAACTTTTTACATTAAAAAACACCTATGCTTGCTTTCGTCAATATATAATCCATACGTTTTAGCACTCTTACACAAACAATTCTTGACTAAAACAGTTAGAACTTTGCAAATATGTTGTTTAATGTATTGGCTACGACATGCTTTTTTTATTTTTGCTTAAATATTGTTTAGAAAAAATTTTACGGTCTTCTGAACTTTTTACATTAAAAAACACCTATGCTTGCTTTCGTCAATGTATAATCCATACGTTTTAGCACTCTTACACAAACAATTCTTGACTAAAACAGTTAAAACTTTGCAAATATGTTGTTTAATGTATTGGCTACGACACGCTTTTTTTATTTTTGCTTAAAATTGTTTAGAAAAAATTTTACGGTCTTCTGAACTTTTTACATTAAAAAACACCTATGCTTGCTTTCGTCAATGTATAATCCATACGTTTTAGCACTCTTACACAAACAATTCTTGACTAAAACAGTTAAAACTTTGCAAATATGTTGTTTAATGTATTGGCTACGACACGCTTTTTTTATTTTTGCTTAAAATTGCTTAGAAAAAATTTTACAGTCTTCTGAACTTTCTACTAGTCAATGTATAATCCATACGTTTTAGCACTTTTACACAAACAATTCTTGACTAAAACAGTTAAAACTTTGCAAATATGTTGTTTAATGTATTGGCTACGACACGCTTTTTTTATTTTTGCTTAAAATTGTTTAAAAAAAATTTTACAGTCTTCTGAACTTTTTACATTAAAAAACACCTATGCTTGCTTTCGTCAATGTATAATCCATACGTTTTAGCTCTCTTACACAAACAATTCTTGACTAAAACAGTTAAAACTTTGCAAATATGTTGTTTAATGTATTGGCTACGACACGCTTTTTTTTTTTTTGCTTAAAATTGTTTAGAAAAAATTTTACAGTCTTCTGAACTTTTTACATTAAAAAACACCTATGCTTGCTTTCGTCAATGTATAATCCATACGTTTTAGCACTCTTACACAAACAATTCTTGACTAAAACAGTTAAAACTTTGCAAATATGTTGTTTAATGTATTGGCTACGACACGCTTTTTTTTATTTTTGCTTAAAATTGTTTAGAAAAAATTTTACGGTCTTCTGATCTTTTTACATTAAAAAACACCTATGCTTGCTTTCGTCAATGTATAATCCATACGTTTTAGCACTCTTACACAAACAATTCTTGACTAAAACAGTTAAAACTTTTCAAATATGTTATTTAATGTATTGCCTACGACACGCTTTTTTTATTTTTGCTTAAAATTGTTTAGAAAAAATTTTACGGTCTTCTGAACTTTTTACATTAAAAAACACCTATGCTTGCTTTCGTCAATGTATAATCCATACGTTTTAGCACTCTTACACAAACAATTCTTGACTAAAACAGTTAAAACTTTGCAAATATGTTGTTTAATGTATTGGCTACGACACGCTTTTTTTATTTTTGCTTAAAATTGCTTAGGAAAAATTTTACAGTCTTCTGAACTTTTTACTAGTCAATGTATAATCCATACGTTTTAGCACTCTTACACAAACAATTCTTGACTAAAACAGTTAAAACTTTGCAAATATGTTGTTTAATGTATTGGCTACGACACGCTTTTTTTATTTTTGCTTAAAATTGTTTAGAAAAAATTTTTCAGTCTTCTTAACTTTTTACATTAAAAAACACCTATTCTTGCTTTCGTCAATGTATAATCCATACGTTTTAGCACTCTTACACAAACAATTCTTGACTAAAACAGTTAAAACTTTGCAAATATGTTGTTTTATGTATTGGCTACGACACGCTTTTTTTATTTTTGCTTAAAATTGTTTAGAAAAAATTTTACGGTCTTCTGAACTTTTTACATTAAAAAACACCTATACTTGCTTTCGTCAATGTATAATCCATACGTTTTAGCACTCTTACACAAACAATTCTTGACTAAAACAGTTAAAACTTTGCAAATATGTTGTTTAATGTATTGGCTACGACACGCTTTTTTTATTTTTGCTTAAAATTGTTTAGAAAAAATTTTACAGTCTTCTGAACTTTTTACTAGTCAATGTATAATCCATACGTTTTAGCACTCTTACACAAACAATTCTTGACTAAAACAGTTAAAACTTTGCAAATATGTTGTTTAATGTATTGGCTACGACACGCTTTTTTTATTTTTGCTTAAAATTGTTTAGAAAAAATTTTACAGTCTTCTGAACTTTTTACATTAAAAAACACCTATGCTTGCTTTCAGCAATGTATAATCCATACGTTTTAGCACTCTTACACAAACAATTCTTGACTAAAACAGTTAAAACTTTGCAAATATGTTGTTTAATGTATTGGCTACGACACGCATTTTTTATTTTTGCTTAAAATTGTTTAGAAAAAATTTTACAGTCTTCTGAGCTTTTTACTAGTCAATGTATAATCCATACGTTTTAGCACTCTTACACAAACAATTCTTGACTAAAACAGTTAAAACTTTTCAAATATGTTGTTTAATGTATTGGCTACGACACGCTTTTTTTATTTTTGCTTAAAATTGTTTTGAAAAATTTTTACAGTCTTCTGAACTTTTTACATTAAAAAACACCTATGCTTGCTTTCGTCAATGTATAATCCATACGTTTTAGCACTCTTACACAAACAATTCTTGACTAAAACAGTTAAAACTTTGCAAATATGATGTTTAATGTATTGGCTACGACACGCTTTTTTTATTTTTGCTTAAAATTGTTTAGAAAAAATTTTACAGTCTTCTGAACTTTTTTTATTAAAAAACACCTATGCTTGCTTTCGTCAATGTATAATCCATACGTTTTAGCACTCTTACACAAACAATTCTTGACTAAAACAGTTAAAACTTTGCAAATATGTTGTTTAATGTATTTGCTACGACACGCTTTTTTTATTTTTGCTTAAAATTGTTTAGAAAAAATTTTACAGTCTTCTGAACTTTTTACATTAAAAAACACCTATGCTTACTTTCGTCAATGTATAATCCATACGTTTTAGCACTCTTACACAAACAATTATTGACTAAAACAGTTAAAACTTTGCAAATATGTTGTTTAATGTATTGGCTACGACACGCTTTTTTTATTTTTGCTTAAAATTGTTTAGAAAAAATTTTACGGTCTTCTGAACTTTTTACATTAAAAAACACCTATGCTTGCTTTCGTCAATGTATAATCCATACGTTTTAGCACTCTTACACAAACAATTCTTGACTAAAACAGTTAAAACTTTGCAAATATGTTGTTTAATGTATTGGCTACGACACGCTTTTTTTATTTTTGCTTAAAATTGCTTAGGAAAAATTTTACAGTCTTCTGAACTTTTTACTAGTCAATGTATAATCCATACGTTTTAGCACTCTTACACCAACAATTCTTGACTAAAACAGTTAAAACTTTGCAAATATGTTGTTTAATGTATTGGCTACGACACGCTTTTTTTATTTTTGCTTAAAATTGTTTAGAAAAAATTTTTCAGTCTTCTTAACTTTTTACATTAAAAAACACCTATGCTTGCTTTCGTCAATGTATAATCCATACGTTTTAGCACTCTTACACAAACAATTCTTGACTAAAACAGTTAAAACTTTGCAAATATGTTGTTTAATGTATTGGCTACGACACGCTTTTTTTATTTTTGCTTAAAATTGTTTAGAAAAAATTTTACAGTCTTCTGAACTTTTTACTAGTCAATGTATAATCCATACGTTTTAGCACTCTTACACAAACAATTCTTGACTAAAACAGTTAAAACTTTGCAAATATGTTGTTTAATGTATTGGCTACGACACGCTTTTTTTATTTTTGCTTAAAATTGTTTAGAAAAAATTTTACAGTCTTCTGAACTTTTTACATTAAAAAACACCTATGCTTGCTTTCAGCAATGTATAATCCATACGTTTTAGCACTCTTACACAAACAATTCTTGACTAAAACAGTTAAAACTTTGCAAATATGTTGTTTAATGTATTGGCTACGACACGCTTTTTTTATTTTTGCTTAAAATTGTTTAGAAAAAATTTTACGGTCTTCTGAACTTTTTACATTAAAAAACACCTATGCTTGCTTTCGTCAATGTATAATCCATACGTTTTAGCACTCTTACACAAACAATTCTTGACTAAAACAGTTAAAACTTTGCAAATATGTTGTTTAATGTATTGGCTACGACACGCTTTTTTTATTTTTGCTTAAAATTGCTTAGGAAAAATTTTACAGTCTTCTGAACTTTTTACTAGTCAATGTATAATCCATACGTTTTAGCACTCTTACACAAACAATTCTTGACTAAAACAGTTAAAACTTTGCAAATATGTTGTTTAATGTATTGGCTACGACACGCTTTTTTTATTTTTGCTTAAAATTGTTTAGAAAAAATTTTTCAGTCTTCTTAACTTTTTACATTAAAAAACACCTATGCTTGCTTTCGTCAATGTATAATCCATACGTTTTAGCACTCTTACACAAACAATTCTTGACTAAAACAGTTAAAACTTTGCAAATATGTTGTTTTATGTATTGGCTACGACACGCTTTTTTTATTTTTGCTTAAAATTGTTTAGAAAAAATTTTACGGTCTTCTGAACTTTTTACATTAAAAAACACCTATACTTGCTTTCGTCAATGTATAATCCATACGTTTTAGCACTCTTACACAAACAATTCTTGACTAAAACAATTAAAACTTTGCAAATATGTTGTTTAATGTATTGGCTACGACACGCTTTTTTTATTTTTGCTTAAAATTGTTTAGAAAAAATTTTTCAGTCTTCTTAACTTTTTACATTAAAAAACACCTATGCTTGCTTTCGTCAATGTATAATCCATACGTTTTAGCACTCTTACACAAACAATTCTTGACTAAAACACTTAAAACTTTGCAAATATGTTGTTTAATGTATTGGCTACGACACGCTTTTTTTATTTTTGCTTAAAATTGTTTAGAAAAAATTTTACAGTCTTCTGAACTTTTTACTAGTCAATGTATAATCCATACGTTTTAGCACTCTTACACAAACAATTCTTGACTAAAACAGTTAAAACTTTGCAAATATGTTGTTTAATGTATTGGCTACGACACGCTTTTTTTATTTTTGCTTAAAATTGTTTAGAAAAAATTTTACAGTCTTCTGAACTTTTTACATTAAAAAACACCTATGCTTGCTTTCAGCAATGTATAATCCATATGTTTTAGCACTCTTACACAAACAATTCTTGACTAAAACAGTTAAAACTTTGCAAATATGTTGTTTAATGTATTGGCTACGACACGCTTTTTTTATTTTTGCTTAAAATTGTTTAGAAAAAATTTTACGGTCCTCTGAACTTTTTACATTAAAAAACACCTATGCTTGCTTTCGTCAATGTATAATCCATACGTTTTAGCACTCTTACACAAACAATTCTTGACTAAAACAGTTAAAACTTTGCAAATATGTTGTTTAATGTATTGGCTACGACACGCTTTTTTTATTTTTGCTTAAAATTACTTAGAAAAAATTTTACGGTCTTCTGAACTTTTTACATTAAAAAACACCTATGCTTGCTTTCGTCAATGTATTATCCATACGTTTTAGCACTCTTACACAAACAATTCTTGACCAAAACAGTTAAAACTTTGCAAATATGTTGTTTAATGTATTGGCTACGACACGCTTTTTTTATTTTTGCTTAAAATTGTTTAGAAAAAATTTTACAGTCTTCTGAGCTTTTTACTAGTCAATGTATAATCCATACGTTTTAGCACTCTTACACAAACAATTCTTGACTAAAACAGTTAAAACTTTGCAAATATGTTGTTTAATGTATTGGCTACGACACGCTTTTTTTATTTTTGCTTAAAATTGTTTTGAAAAATTTTTACAGTCTTCTGAACTTTTTACATTAAAAAACACCTATGCTTGCTTTCGTCAATGTATAATCCATACGTTTTAGCACTCTTACACAAACAATTCTTGACTAAAACAGTTAAAACTTTGCAAATATGATGTTTAATGTATTGGCTACGACACGCTTTTTTTATTTTTGCTTAAAATTGTTTAGAAAAAATTTTACAGTCTTCTGAACTTTTTTTATTAAAAAACACCTATGCTTGCTTTCGTCAATGTATAATCCATACGTTTTAGCACTCTTACACAAACAATTCTTGACTAAAACAGTTAAAACTTTGCAAATATGTTGTTTAATGTATTTGCTACGACACGCTTTTTTTATTTTTGCTTAAAATTGTTTAGAAAAAATTTTACAGTCTTCTGAACTTTTTACATTAAAAAACACCTATGCTTGCTTTCGTCAATGTATAATCCATACGTTTTAGCACTCTTACACAAACAATTCTTGACTAAAACAGTTAAAACTTTGCAAATATGTTGTTTAATGTATTGGCTACGACACGCTTTTTTTATTTTTGCTTAAAATTGTTTAGAAAAAATTTTACAGTCTTCTGAACTTTTTACTAGTCAATGTATAATCCATACGTTTTAGCACTCTTACACAAACAATTCTTGACTAAAACAGTTAAAACTTTGCAAATATGTTGTTTAATGTATTGGCTACGACACGCTTTTTTTATTTTTGCTTAAAATTGTTTAGAAAAAATTTTACAGTCTTCTGAACTTTTTACATTAAAAAACACCTATGCTTGCTTTCAGCAATGTATAATCCATATGTTTTAGCACTCTTACACAAACAATTCTTGACTAAAACAGTTAAAACTTTGCAAATATGTTGTTTAATGTATTGGCTACGACACGCTTTTTTTATTTTTGCTTAAAATTGTTTAGAAAAAATTTTACGGTCTTCTGAACTTTTTACATTAAAAAACACCTATGCTTGCTTTCGTCAATGTATAATCCATACGTTTTAGCACTCTTACACAAACAATTCTTGACTAAAACAGTTAAAACTTTGCAAATATGTTGTTTAATGTATTGGCTACGACACGCTTTTTTTATTTTTGCTTAAAATTACTTAGAAAAAATTTTACGGTCTTCTGAACTTTTTACATTAAAAAACACCTATGCTTGCTTTCGTCAATGTATAATCCATACGTTTTAGCACTCTTACACAAACAATTCTTGACCAAAACAGTTAAAACTTTGCAAATATGTTGTTTAATGTATTGGCTACGACACGCTTTTTTTATTTTTGCTTAAAATTGTTTAGAAAAAATTTTACAGTCTTCTGAGCTTTTTACTAGTCAATGTATAATCCATACGTTTTAGCACTCTTACACAAACAATTCTTGACTAAAACAGTTAAAACTTTGCAAATATGTTGTTTAATGTATTGGCTACGACACGCTTTTTTTATTTTTGCTTAAAATTGTTTTGAAAAATTTTTACAGTCTTCTGAACTTTTTACATTAAAAAACACCTATGCTTGCTTTCGTCAATGTATAATCCATACGTTTTAGCACTCTTACACAAACAATTCTTGACTAAAACAGTTAAAACTTTGCAAATATGATGTTTAATGTATTGGCTACGACACGCTTTTTTTATTTTTGCTTAAAATTGTTTAGAAAAAATTTTACAGTCTTCTGAACTTTTTTTATTAAAAAACACCTATGCTTGCTTTCGTCAATGTATAATCCATACGTTTTAGCACTCTTACACAAACAATTCTTGACTAAAACAGTTAAAACTTTGCAAATATGTTGTTTAATGTATTTGCTACGACACGCTTTTTTTATTTTTGCTTAAAATTGTTTAGAAAAAATTTTACAGTCTTCTGAACTTTTTACATTAAAAAACACCTATGCTTGCTTTCGTCAATGTATAATCCATACGTTTTAGCACTCTTACACAAACAATTCTTGACTAAAACAGTTAAAACTTTGCAAATATGTTGTTTAATGTATTGGCTACGACACGCTTTTTTTATTTTTGCTTAAAATTGTTTAGAAAAAATTTTACGGTCTTCTGAACTTTTTACATTAAAAAACACCTATGCTTGCTTTCGTCAATGTATAATCCATACGTTTTAGCACTCTTACACAAACAATTCTTGACTAAAACAGTTAAAACTTTGCAAATATGTTGTTTAATGTATTGGCTACGACACGCTTTTTTTATTTTTGCTTAAAATTGCTTAGGAAAAATTTTACAGTCTTCTGAACTTTTTACTAGTCAATGTATAATCCATACGTTTTAGCACTCTTACACAAACAATTCTTGACTAAAACAGTTAAAACTTTGCAAATATGTTGTTTAATGTATTGGCTACGACACGCTTTTTTTATTTTTGCTTAAAATTGTTTAGAAAAAATTTTTCAGTCTTCTTAACTTTTTACATTAAAAAACACCTATGCTTGCTTTCGTCAATGTATAATCCATACGTTTTAGCACTCTTACACAAACAATTCTTGACTAAAACAGTTAAAACTTTGCAAATATGTTGTTTTATGTATTGGCTACGACACGCTTTTTTTATTTTTGCTTAAAATTGTTTAGAAAAAATTTTACGGTCTTCTGAACTTTTTACATTAAAAAACACCTATGCTTGCTTTCGTCAATGTATAATCCATACGTTTTAGCACTCTTACACAAACAATTCTTGACTAAAACAGTTAAAACTTTGCAAATATGTTGTTTAATGTATTGGCTACGACACGCTTTTTTTATTTTTGCTTAAAATTGTTTAGAAAAAATTTTACAGTCTTCTGAACTTTTTACTAGTCAATGTATAATCCATACGTTTTAGCACTCTTACACAAACAATTCTTGACTAAAACAGTTAAAACTTTGCAAATATGTTGTTTAATGTATTGGCTAAGACACGCTTTTTTTATTTTTGCTTAAAATTGTTTAGAAAAAATTTTACCGTCTTCTGAACTTTTTACATTAAAAAACACCTATGCTTGCTTTCAGCAATGTATAATCCATATGTTTTAGCACTCTTACACAAACAATTCTTGACTAAAACAGTTAAAACTTTGCAAATATGTTGTTTAATGTATTGGCTACGACACGCTTTTTTTATTTTTGCTTAAAATTGTTTAGAAAAAATTTTACGGTCTTCTGAACTTTTTACATTAAAAAACACCTATGCTTGCTTTCGTCAATGTATAATCCATACGTTTTAGCACTCTTACACAAACAATTCTTGACTAAAACAGTTAAAACTTTGCAAATATGTTGTTTAATGTATTGGCTACGACAAGCTTTTTTTATTTTTGCTTAAAATTACTTAGAAAAAATTTTACGGTCTTCTGAACTTTTTACATTAAAAAACACCTATGCTTGCTTTCGTCAATGTATAATCCATACGTTTTAGCACTCTTACACAAACAATTCTTGACTAAAACAGTTAAAACTTTGCAAATATGTTGTTTAATGTATTTGCTACGACACGCTTTTTTTATTTTTGCTTAAAATTGTTTAGAAAAAATTTTACAGTCTTCTGAACTTTTTACATTAAAAAACACCTATGCTTGCTTTCGTCAATGTATAATCCATACGTTTTAGCACTCTTACACAAACAATTCTTGACTAAAACAGTTAAAACTTTGCAAATATGTTGTTTAATGTATTGGCTACGACACGCTTTTTTTATTTTTGCTTAAAATTGTTTAGAAAAAATTTTACGGTCTTCTGAACTTTTTACATTAAAAAACACCTATGCTTGCTTTCGTCAATGTATAATCCATACGTTTTAGCACTCTTACACAAACAATTCTTGACTAAAACAGTTAAAACTTTGCAAATATGTTGTTTAATGTATTGGCTACGACACGCTTTTTTTATTTTTGCTTAAAATTGCTTAGGAAAAATTTTACAGTCTTCTGAACTTTTTACTAGTCAATGTATAATCCATACGTTTTAGCACTCTTACACAAACAATTCTTGACTAAAACAGTAAAAACTTTGCAAATATGTTGTTTAATGTATTGGCTACGACACGCTTTTTTTATTTTTGCTTAAAATTGTTTAGAAAAAATTTTTCAGTCTTCTTAACTTTTTACATTAAAAAACACCTATGCTTGCTTTCGTCAATGTATAATCCATACGTTTTAGCACTCTTACACAAACAATTCTTGACTAAAACAGTTAAAACTTTGCAAATATGTTGTTTTATGTATTGGCTACGACAAGCTTTTTTTATTTTTGCTTAAAATTGTTTAGAAAAAATTTTACGGTCTTCTGAACTTTTTACATTAAAAAACACCTATACTTGCTTTCGTCAATGTATAATCCATACGTTTTAGCACTCTTACACAAACAATTCTTGACTAAAACAGTTAAAACTTTGCAAATATGTTGTTTAATGTATTGGCTACGACACGCTTTTTTTATTTTTGCTTAAAATTGTTTAGAAAAAATTTTACAGTCTTCTGAACTTTTTACTAGTCAATGTATAATCCATACGTTTTAGCACTCTTACACAAACAATTCTTGACTAAAACAGTTAAAACTTTGCAAATATGTTGTTTAATGTATTGGCTACGACACGCTTTTTTTATTTTTGCTTAAAATTGTTTAGAAAAAATTTTACAGTCTTCTGAACTTTTTACATTAAAAAACACCTATGCTTGCTTTCAGCAATGTATAATCCATATGTTTTAGCACTCTTACACAAACAATTCTTGACTAAAACAGTTAAAACTTTGCAAATATGTTGTTTAATGTATTGGCTACGACACGCTTTTTTTATTTTTGCTTAAAATTGTTTAGAAAAAATTTTACGGTCTTCTGAACTTTTTACATTAAAAAACACCTATGCTTGCTTTCGTCAATGTATAATCCATACGTTTTAGCACTCTTACACAAACAATTCTTGACTAAAACAGTTAAAACTTTGCAAATATGTTGTTTAATGTATTGGCTACGACACGCTTTTTTTATTTTTGCTTAAAATTACTTAGAAAAAATTTTACGGTCTTCTGAACTTTTTACATTAAAAAACACCTATGCTTGCTTTCGTCAATGTATAATCCATACGTTTTAGCACTCTTACACAAACAATTCTTGACTAAAACAGTTAAAACTTTGCAAATATGTTGTTTAATGTATTGGCTACGACACGCTTTTTTTATTTTTGCTTAAAATTGTTTTGAAAAATTTTTACAGTCTTCTGAACTTTTTACATTAAAAAACACCTATGCTTGCTTTCGTCAATGTATAATCCATACGTTTTAGCACTCTTACACAAACAATTCTTGACTAAAACAGTTAAAACTTTGCAAATATGATGTTTAATGTATTGGCTAAGAACACGCTTTTTTATTTTTGCTTAAAATTGTTTAGAAAAAATTTTACAGTCTTCTGAACTTTTTTTATTAAAAAACACCTATGCTTGCTTTCGTCAATGTATAATCCATACGTTTTAGCACTCTTACACAAACAATTCTTGACTAAAACAGTTAAAACTTTGCAAATATGTTGTTTAATGTATTTGCTACGACACGCTTTTTTTATTTTTGCTTAAAATTGTTTAGAAAAAATTTTACAGTCTTCTGAACTTTTTACATTAAAAAACACCTATGCTTGCTTTCGTCAATGTATAATCCATACGTTTTAGCACTCTTACACAAACAATTCTTGACTAAAACAGTTAAAACTTTGCAAATATGTTGTTTAATGTATTGGCTACGACACGCTTTTTTTATTTTCGCTTAAAATTGTTTAGAAAAAATTTTACGATCTTCTGAACTTTTTACATTAAAAAACACCTATGCTTGTTTTCGTCAATGTATAATCCATACGTTTTAGCACTCTTACACAAACAATTCTTGACTAAAACAGTTAAAACTTTGCAAATATGTTGTTTAATGTATTGGCTACGACACGCTTTTTTTATTTTTGCTTAAAATTGCTTAGAAAAAATTTTACAGTCTTCTGAATTTTTTACTAGTCAATGTATAATCCATACGTTTTAGCACTTTTACACAAACAATTCTTGACTAAAACAGTTAAAACTTTGCAAATATGTTGTTTAATGTATTGGCTACGACACGCTTTTTTTATTTTTGCTTAAAATTGTTTAGAAAAAATTTTACAGTCTTCTGAACTTTTTACATTAAAAAACACGTATGCTTGCTTTCGTCAATGTATAATCCATACGTTTTAGCACTCTTACACAAACAATTCTTGACTAAAACAATTAAAACTTTGCAAATATGTTGTTTAATGTATTGGCTACGACACGCTTTTTTTATTTTTGCTTAAAATTGTTTAGAAAAAATTTTACGATCTTCTGAACTTTTTACATTAAAAAACACCTATGCTTGCTTTCGTCAATGTATAATCCATACGTTTTAGCACTCTTACACAAACAGTTCTTGACTAAAACAGTTAAAACTTTGCAAATATGTTGTTTAATGTATTGGCTACGACACGCTTTTTTTCTTTTTGCTTAAAATTGCTTAGAAAAAATTTTACGGTCTTCTGAACTTTTTACATTAAAAAACACCTATGCTTGCTTTCGTCAATGTATAATCCATACGTTTTAGCACTCTTACACAAACAATTCTTGACTAAAACAGTTAAAACTTTGCAAATATGTTGTTTAATGTATTGGCTACGACACGCTTATTTTATTTTTGCTTAAAATTGTTTAGAAAAAATTTTACGGTCTTCTGAACTTTTTACATTAAAAAACATCTCTGCTTGCTTTCGTCGATGTATAATCCATACGTTTTAGCACTCTTACACAAACTATTCTTGACTAAAACAGTTAAAATTTTGCAAATATGTTGTTTAATGTATTGGCTACGACACGCTTTTTTTATTTTTGCTTAAAATTGTTTAGAAAAAATTTTACGGTCTTCTAAACTTTTTAAATTAAAAAACACCTATGCTTGCTTTCGTCAATGTATAATCCATACGTTTTAGCTCTCTTACACAAACAATTCTTGACTGAAACAGTTAAAACTTTGCAAATATGTTGTTTAATGTATTGGCTACGACACGCTTTTTTTATTTTTGCTTAAAATTGCTTAGAAAAAATTTTACAGTCTTCTGAACTTTTTACTAGTCAATGTATAATCCATACGTTTTAGCACTCTTACACAAACAATTCTTGACTAAAACAGTTAAAACTTTGCAAATATGTTGTTTAATGTATTGGCTACGACATGCTTTTTTTATTTTTGCTTAAAATTGTTTTGAAAAAATTTTACAGTCTTCTGAACTTTTTACATTAAAAAACACCTATGCTTGCTTTCGTCAATGTATAATCCATACGTTTTAGCACTCTTACACAAACAATTCTCGACTAAAACAGTTAAAACTTTGCAAATATGTTGTTTAATGTATTGGCTACGACACGCTTTTTTTATTTTTGCTTAAAATTGTTTAGAAAAAATTTTACAGTCTTCTGAACTTTTTTTATTAAAAAACACCTATGCTTGCTTTCGTCAACGTATAATCCATACGTTTTAGCACTCTTACACAAACAATTCTTGACTAAAACAGTTAAAACTTTGCATATATGTTGTTTAATGTATTGGCTACGACATGCTTTTTTTATTTTTGCTTAAAATTGCTTAGAAAAAATTTTACAGTCTTCTGAACTTTTTACTAGTCAATGTATAATCCATACGTTTTAGCACTTTTACACAAACAATTCTTGACTAAAACAGTTAAAACTTTGCAAATATGTTGTTTAATGTATTGGCTACGACACGCTTTTTTTATTTTTGCTTAAAATTGTTTAGAAAAAATTTTACAGTCTTCTGAACTTTTTACATTAAAAAACACCAATGCTTGCTTTCGTCAATGTATAATCCATACGTTTTAGCACTCTTACACAAATAATTCTTGACTAAAACAGTTAAAACTTTGCAAATATGTTGTTTAATGTATTGGCTACGACACGCTTTTTTTATTTTTGCTTAAAATTGTTTAGAAAAAATTTTACAGTCTTCTGAACTTTTTACATTAAAAAACACGTATGCTTGCTTTCGTCAATGTATAATCCATACGTTTTAGCACTCTTACACAAACAATTCTTGACTAAAACAATTAAAACTTTGCAAATATGTTGTTTAATGTATTGGCTACGACACGCTTTTTTTATTTTTGCTTAAAATTGTTTAGAAAAAATTTTACAGTCTTCTGAACTTTTTACATTAAAAAACACCTATGCTTGCTTTCGTCAATGTATAATCCATACGTTTTAGCACTCTTACACAAACAATTCTTGACTAAAACAGTTAAAACTTTGCAAATATGTTGTTTAATGTATTGGCTACGACACGTTTTTTTTTATTTTTGCTTAAAATTGTTTAGAAAAAATTTTACGGTCTTCTGAACTTTTTACATTAAAAAACACCTATGCTTGCTTTCGTCAATGTATAATCCATACGTTTTAGCACTCTTACACAAACAATTCTTGACTAAAACAGTTAAAACTTTGCAAATATGTTGTTTAATGTATTGGCTACGACACGCTTTTTTTATTTTTGCTTAAAATTGCTTAGAAAAAATTTTACAGTCTTCTGAACTTTCTACTAGTCAATGTATAATCCATACGTTTTAGCACTTTTACACAAACAATTCTTGACTAAAACAGTTAAAACTTTGCAAATATGTTGTTTAATGTATTGGCTACGACACGCTTTTTTTATTTTTGCTTAAAATTGTTTAGAAAAAATTTTACGGTCTTCTGAACTTTTTACATTAAAAAACACCTATGCTTGCTTTCGTCAATGTATAATCCATACGTTTTAGCACTCTTACACAAACAATTCTTGACTAAAACAGTTAAAACTTTGCAAATATGTTGTTTAGTGTATTGGCTACGACACGCTTTATTTATTTTTGCTTAAAATTGCTTAGGAAAAATTTTACAGTCTTCTGAACTTTTTACTAGTCAATGTATAATCCATACGTTTGAGCACTCTTACACAAACAATTCTTGACTAAAACAGTTAAAACTTTGCAAATATGTTGTTTAATGTATTGGCTACGACACGCTTTTTTTATTTTTGCTTAAAATTGTTTAGAAAAAATTTTACGGTCTTCTGATCTTTTTACATTAAAAAACACCTATGCTTGCTTTCGTCAATGTATAATCCATACGTTTTAGCACTCTTACACAAACAATTCTTGACTAAAACAGTTAAAACTTTGCAAATATGTTGTTTAATGTATTGGCTACGACACGCTTTTTTTATTTTTGCTTAAAATTGTTTAGAAAAAATTTTACGGTCTTCTGAACTTTTTACATTAAAAAACACCTATGCTTGCTTTCGTCAATGTATAATCCATACGTTTTAGCACTCTTACACAAACAATTCTTGACTAAAACAGTTAAAACTTTGCAAATATGTTGTTTAATGTATTGGCTACAACACGCTTTTTTTATTTTGCTTAAAATTGTTTAGAAAAAATTTTACGGTCTTCTGAACTTTTTACAATAAAAAACACCTATGCTTGCTTTCTTCAATGTATAATCCATACGTTTTAGCACTTTTACACAAACAATTCTTGACTAAAACAGTTAAAACTTTGCAAATATGTTGTTTAATGTATTGGCTACGACACGCTTTTTTTTATTTTTGCTTAAAATTGTTTAGAAAAAATTTTACAGTCTTCTGAACTTTTTACATTAAAAAACACCTATGCTTGCTTTCGTCAATGTATAATCCATACGTTTTAGCACTCTTACACAAACAATTCTTGACTAAAACAGTTAAAACTTTGCGAATATGTTGTTTAATGTATTGGCTACGACACGCTTTTTTTATTTTTGCTTAAAATTGTTTAAAAAGATTTTACGGTCTTCTGAACTTTTTACAATAAAAAACACCTATGCTTGCTTTCGTCAATGTATAATCCATACGTTTTAGCACTCTTACACAAACAATTCTTGACTAAAACAGTTAAAACTTTGCAAATATGTTGTTTAATGTATTGGCTACGACACGCTTTTTTTTATTTTTGCTTAAAATTCTTTAGAAAAAATTTTACTGTCTTCTGAACTTTTTACTAGTCAATATATAATCCATACGTTTTAGCACTCTTACACAAACAATTCTTGACTAAAACAGTTAAAACTTTGCAAATATGTTGTTTAATGTATTGGCTACGACACGCTTTTTTTTTTTTGCTTAAAATTGATTAGAAAAAATTTTACAGTCTTCTGAACTTTTTACTAGTCAATGTATAATCCATACGTTTTAGCACTCTTACACATACAATTCTAGACTAAAACAGTTAAAACTTTGAAAATATGTTGTTTAATGTATTGGCTACGACAGGCTTTTTTTATTTTTGCTTAAAATTGTTTAGAAAAAATTTTACAGTCTTCTGAACTTTTTACATTAAAAAACACCTATGCTTGCTTTCGTCAATGTATAATCCATACGTTTTAGCACTCTTACACAAACAATTCTTGACTAAAACAGTTAAAACTTTGCAAATATGTTGTTTAATGTATTGGCTACGACACGCTTATTTTATTTTTGCTTAAAATTGTTTAGAAAAAATTTTACAGTCTTCTGAACTTTTTACATTAAAAAACACCTATGCTTGCTTTCGTCTATGTATAATCCATACGTTTTAGCACTCTTACACAAACAATTCTTGACTAAAACAGTTAAAACTTTGCAAATATGTTGTTTAATGTATTGGCTACGACACGCTTTTTTTATTTTTGCTTAAAATTGTTTAGAAAAAATTTTACGGTCTTCTGAACTTTTTACATTAAAAAACACCTATGCTTGCTTTCGTCAATGTATAATCCATACGTTTTAGCATTCTTACACAAACAATTCTTGACTAAAACAGTTAAAACTTTGCAAATATGTTGTTTAATGTATTGGCTACGACACGCTTTTTTTATTTTTGCTTAAAATTGTTTAGAAAAAATTTTACAGTCTTCTGAACTTTTACTAGTCAATGTATAATCCATACGTTTTAGCACTCTTACACAAACAATTCTTGACTAAATCAGTTAAAACTTTGCAAATATGTTGTTTAATGTATTGGCTACGACACGCTTTTTTTATTTTTGCTTAAAATTGTGTTTAGAAAAAATTTTACAGTCTTCTGAACTTTTTACTAGTCAATGTATACACCATACGTTTTAGCACTCTTACACAAACAATTCTTGACTAAAACAGTTAAAACTTTGCAAATATGTTGTTTAATGTATTGGCTACGACACGCTTTTTTTATTTTTGCTTAAAATTGCTTAGAAAAAATTTTACAAACTTCTGAACTTTTTACTAGTCAATGTATAATCCATACGTTTTAGCACTCTTACACAAACAATTCTTGACTAAAACAGTTAAAACTTTGCAAATATGTTGTTTAATGTATTGGCTACGACACACTTTTTTTTATTTTGCTTAAAATTGTTTAGAAAAAACTTTACAGTCTTCTAAACTTTTTACATTAAAAAACACCTATGCTTGATTTCGTCAATGTATAATCCATACGCTTTAGCACTCTTACACAAACAATTCTTGACTAAAACAGTTAAAACTTTGCAAATATGTTGTTTAATGTATTAGCTACGACACGCTTTTTTTATTTTTGCTTAAAATTGCTTAGAAAAAATTTTACAGTATTCTGAATTTTTTACTAGTCAATGTATAATCCATACGTTTTAGCACTCTTACACAAACAATTCTTGACTAAAACACTTAAAACTTTGCAAATATGTTGTTTAATGTATTGGCTACGACACGCTTTTTTTATTTTGCTTAAAATTGTTTAGAAAAAATTTTAGGGTCTTCTGAACTTTTTACAATAAAAAACACCTATGCTTGCTTTCTTCAATGTATAATCCATACGTTTTAGCACTCTTACACAAACAATTCTTGACTAAAACAGTTAAAACTTTGCAAATATGTTGTTTAATGTATTGGCTACGACACGCTTTTTTTATTTTTGCTTAAAATTGTTTAGAAAAAATTTTACAGTCTTCTGAACTTTTTACATTAAAAAACACCTATGCTTGCTTTCGTCAATGTATAATCCATACGTTTTAGCATTCTTACACAAACAATTCTTGACTAAAACAGTTAAAACTTTGCGAATATGTTGTTTAATGTATTGGCTACGACACGCTTTTTTAATTTTTGCTTAAAATTGTTTAAAAAAAATTTTACGGTCTTCTGAACTTTTTACAATAAAAAACACCTATGCTTGCTTTCGTCAATGTATAATCCATACGTTTTAGCACTCTTACACAAACAATTCTTGACTCAAACAGTTAAAACTTTGCAAATATGTTGTTTAATGTATTGGCTACGACACGCTTTTTTTTATTTTTGCTTAAAATTGTTTAGAAAAAATTTTACTGTCTTCTGAACTTTTTACTAGTCAATATATAATCCATACGTTTTAGCACTCTTACACAAACAATTCTTGACTAAAACAGTTAAAACTTTGCAAATATGTTGTTTAATGTATTGGCTACGACACGCATTTTTTATTTTTGCTTAAAATTGTTTAGAAAAAATTTTACAGTCTTCTGAACTTTTTACTAGTCAATATATAATCCATACGTTTTAGCACTCTTACACAAACAATTCTTGACTAAAACAGTTAAAACTTTGAAAATATGTTGTTTAATGTATTGGCTACGACAGGCTTTTTTTATTTTTGCTTAAAATTGTTTAGAAAAAATTTTACAGTCTTCTGAACTTTTTACATTAAAAAACACCTATGCTTGCTTTCGTCAATGTATAATCCATACGTTTTAGCACTCTTACACAAACAATTCTTGACTAAAACAGTTAAAACTTTGCAAATATGTTGTTTAATGTATTGGCTACGACACGCTTTTTTTATTTTTGCTTAAAATTGTTTAGAAAAAATTTTACAGTCTTCTGAACTTTTTACATTAAAAAACACCTATGCTTGCTTTCGTCTATGTATAATCCATACGTTTTAGCACTCTTACACAAACAATTCTTGACTAAAACAGTTAAAACTTTGCAAATATGTTGTTTAATGTATTGGCTACGACACGCTTTTTTTTTTTTTTGCTTAAAATTGTTTAGAAAAAATTTTACGGTCTTCTGAACTTTTTACATTAAAAAACACCTATGCTTGCTTTCGTCAATGTATAATCCATACGTTTTAGCACTCTTACACAAACAATTCTTGACTAAAACAGTTAAAACTTTGCAAATATGTTGTTTAATGTATTGGCTACGACACGCTTTTTTTATTTTTGCTTAAAATTGCTTAGAAAAAATTTTACAAACTTCTGAACTTTTTACTAGTCAATGTATAATCCATACGTTTTAGCACTCTTACACAAACAATTCTTGACTAAAACAGTTAAAACTTTGCAAATATGTTGTTTAATGTATTAGCTACGACTGTTTTTTTTATTTTTGCTTAAAATTGTTTAGAAAAAATTTTACAGTCTTCTAAACTTTTTACATCAAAAAACACCTATGCTTGATTTCGTCAATGTATAATCCATACGTTTTAGCACTCTTACACAAACAATTCTTGACTAAAACAGTTAAAACTTTGCAAATATGTTGTTTAATGTATTGGCTACGACACACTTTTTTTTATTTTGCTTAAAATTGTTTAGAAAAAACTTTACAGTCTTCTAAACTTTTTACATTAAAAAACACCTATGCTTGATTTCGTCAATGTATAATCCATACGCTTTAGCACTCTTACACAAACAATTCTTGACTAAAACAGTTAAAACTTTGCAAATATGTTGTTTAATGTATTGGCTACGACACGCTTTTTTTATTTTTGCTTAAAATTGCTTAGAAAAAATTTTACAGTATTCTGAATTTTATACTAGTCAATGTATAATCCATACGTTTTAGCACTCTTACACAAACAATTCTTGACTAAAACAGTTAAAACTTTGCAAATATGTTGTTTAATGTATTGGCTACGACACGCTTTTTTTATTTTTGCTTAAAATTGTTTAGAAAAAATTTTTCAGTCTTCTTAACTTTTTACATTAAAAAACACCTATGCTTGCTTTCGTCAATGTATAATCCATACGTTTTAGCACTCTTACACAAACAATTCTTGACTAAAACAGTTAAAACTTTGCAAATATGTTGTTTTATGTATTGGCTACGACACGCTTTTTTTATTTTTGCTTAAAATTGTTTAGAAAAAATTTTACGGTCTTCTGAACTTTTTACATTAAAAAACACCTATGCTTGCTTTCGTCAATGTATAATCCATACGTTTTAGCACTCTTACACAAACAATTCTTGACTAAAACAGTTAAAACTTTGCAAAAATGTTGTTTAATGTATTGGCTACGACACGCTTTTTTATTTTTGCTTAAAATTGTTTAGAAAAAATTTTACAGTCTTCTGAACTTTTTACTAGTCAATGTATAATCCATACGTTTTAGCACTCTTACACAAACAATTCTTGACTAAAACAGTTAAAACTTTGCAAATATGTTGTTTAATGTATTGGCTACGACACGCTTTTTTTATTTTTGCTTAAAATTGTTTAGAAAAAATTTTACAGTCTTCTGAACTTTTTACATTAAAAAACACCTATGCTTGCTTTCGTCAATGTATAATCCATACGTTTTAGCACTCTTACACAAACAATTCTTGACTAAAACAGTTAAAACTTTGCAAACATGTTGTTTAATGTATTGGCTACGACACGCTTTTTTTATTTTTGCTAAAAATTGATTAGAAAAAATTTTACAGCCTTCTGAACTTTTTACATTAAAAAACACCTATGCTTGCTTTCGTCAATGTATAATCCATACGTTTTAGCACTCTTACACAAACAATTCTTGACTAAAACAGTTAAAACTTTGCAAACATGTTGTTTAATGTATTGGCTACGACACGCTTTTTTTATTTTTGCTTAAAATTGTTTAGAAAAAATTTTACAGTCTTCTGAACTTTTTACTAGTCAATGTATAATCCATACCTTTTAGCACTCTTACACAAACAATTCTTGACTAAAACAGTTAAAACTTTGCAAACATGTTGTTTAATGTATTGGCTACGACACGCTTTTTTTTATTTTCGCTTAAAATTGTTTAGAAAAAATTTTACAGTCTTCTGAACTTTTTACTAGTCAATGTATAATCCATACGTTTTAGCACTCTTACACAAACAATTCTTGACTAAAACAGTTAAAAGTTTGCAAACATGTTGTTTAATGTATTGGCTACGACACACTTTTTTTATTTTTGCTTAAAATTGATTAGAAAAAATTTAACAGCCTTCTGAACTTTTTACATTAAAAAACACCTATGCTTGCTTTCGTCAATGTATAATCCATACGTTTTAGCACTCTTACACAAACAATTCTTGACTAAAACAGTTAAAACTTTGCAAACATGTTGTTTAATGTATTGGCTACGACACGCTTTTTTTATTTTTGCTTAAAATTGTTTAGAAAAAATTTTACAGTCTTCTGAACTTTTTACTAGTCAATGTATAATCCATACGTTTTAGCACTCTTACACAAACAATTCTTGACTAAAACAGTTAAAACTTTGCAAACATGTTGTTTAATGTATTGGCTACGACACGCTTTTTTTATTTTTGCTTAAAATTGTTTAAAAAAAATTTTACAGTCTTCTGAACTTTTTACTAGTCAATGTATAATCCATACCTTTTAGCACTCTTACACAAACAATTCTTGACTAAAACAGTTAAAACTTTGCAAACATGTTGTTTAATAAATTGGCTACGACACGCTTTTTTTTTATTTTCGCTTAAAATTGTTTAGAAAAAATTTTACAGTCTTCTGAACTTTTTACTAGTCAATGTATAATCCATACGTTTTAGCACTCTTACACAAACAATTCTTGACTAAAACAGTTAAAACTTTGCAAACATGTTGTTTAATGTATTGGCTACGACACGCTTTTTTTTATTTTCGCTTAAAATTGTTTAGAAAAAATTTTACAGTCTTCTGAACTTTTTACTAGTCAATGTATAATCCATACGTTTTAGCACTCTTACACAAACAATTCTTGACTAAAACAGTTAAAACTTTGCAAATATGTTGTTTAATGTATTGGCTACGACACGCTTTTTTTATTTTTGCTTAAAATTGTTTAGAAAAAATTTTACAGTCTTCTGAACTTTTTACATTAAAAAACACCTATGCTTGCTTTCGTCAATGTATAATCCATACGTTTTAGCATTCTTACACAAACAATTCTTGACTAAAACAGTTAAAACTTTGCGAATATGTTGTTTAATGTATTGGCTACGACACGCTTTTTTAATTTTTGCTTAAAATTGTTTAAAAAAAATTTTACGGTCTTCTGAACTTTTTACAATAAAAAACACCTATGCTTGCTTTCGTCAATGTATAATCCATACGTTTTAGCACTCTTACACAAACAATTCTTGACTCAAACAGTTAAAACTTTGCAAATATGTTGTTTAATGTATTGGCTACGACACGCTTTTTTTTATTTTTGCTTAAAATTGTTTAGAAAAAATTTTACTGTCTTCTGAACTTTTTACTAGTCAATATATAATCCATACGTTTTAGCACTCTTACACAAACAATTCTTGACTAAAACAGTTAAAACTTTGCAAATATGTTGTTTAATGTATTGGCTACGACAGGCTTTTTTTATTTTTGCTTAAAATTGTTTAGAAAAAATTTTACAGTCTTCTGAACTTTTTACTAGTCAATATATAATCCATACGTTTTAGCACTCTTACACAAACAATTCTTGACTAAAACAGTTAAAACTTTGAAAATATGTTGTTTAATGTATTGGCTACGACAGGCTTTTTTTATTTTTGCTTAAAATTGTTTAGAAAAAATTTTACAGTCTTCTGAACTTTTTACATTAAAAAACACCTATGCTTGCTTTCGTCAATGTATAATCCATACGTTTTAGCACTCTTACACAAACAATTCTTGACTAAAACAGTTAAAACTTTGCAAATATGTTGTTTAATGTATTGGCTACGACACGCTTATTTTATTTTTGCTTAAAATTGTTTAGAAAAAATTTTACAGTCTTCTGAACTTTTTACATTAAAAAACACCTATGCTTGCTTTCGTCTATGTATAATCCATACGTTTTAGCACTCTTACACAAACAATTCTTGACTAAAACAGTTAAAACTTTGCAAATATGTTGTTTAATGTATTGGCTACGACACGCTTTTTTTATTTTTGCTTAAAATTGTTTAGAAAAAATTTTACGGTCTTCTGAACTTTTTACATTAAAAAACACCTATGCTTGCTTTCGTCAATGTATAATCCATACGTTTTAGCACTCTTACACAAACAATTCTTGACTAAAACAGTTAAAACTTTGCAAATATGTTGTTTAATGTATTGGCTACGACACGCTTTTTTTATTTTTGCTTAAAATTGCTTAGAAAAAATTTTACAAACTTCTGAACTTTTTACTAGTCAATGTATAATCCATACGTTTTAGCACTCTTACACAAACAATTCTTGACTAAAACAGTTAAAACTTTGCAAATATGTTGTTTAATGTATTAGCTACGACTGTTTTTTTTATTTTTGCTTAAAATTGTTTAGAAAAAATTTTACAGTCTTCTAAACTTTTTACATCAAAAAACACCTATGCTTGATTTCGTCAATGTATAATCCATACGTTTTAGCACTCTTACACAAACAATTCTTGACTAAAACAGTTAAAACTTTGCAAATATGTTGTTTAATGTATTGGCTACGACACACTTTTTTTTATTTTGCTTAAAATTGTTTAGAAAAAACTTTACAGTCTTCTAAACTTTTTACATTAAAAAACACCTATGCTTGATTTCGTCAATGTATAATCCATACGCTTTAGCACTCTTACACAAACAATTCTTGACTAAAACAGTTAAAACTTTGCAAATATGTTGTTTAATGTATTGGCTACGACACGCTTTTTTTATTTTTGCTTAAAATTGCTTAGAAAAAATTTTACAGTATTCTGAATTTTATACTAGTCAATGTATAATCCATACGTTTTAGCACTCTTACACAAACAATTCTTGACTAAAACAGTTAAAACTTTGCAAATATGTTGTTTAATGTATTGGCTACGACACGCTTTTTTTATTTTTGCTTAAAATTGTTTAGAAAAAATTTTTCAGTCTTCTGAACTTTTTACATTAAAAAACACCTATGCTTGCTTCCGTCAATGTATAATCCATACGTTTTAGCACTCTTACACAAACAATTCTTGACTAAAACAGTTAAAACTTTGCAAATATGTTGTTTTATGTATTGGCTACGACACGCTTTTTTTATTTTTGCTTAAAATTGTTTAGAAAAAATTTTACGGTCTTCTGAACTTTTTACATTAAAAAACACCTATGCTTGCTTTCGTCAATGTATAATCCATACGTTTTAGCACTCTTACACAAACAATTCTTGACTAAAACAGTTAAAACTTTGCAAAAATGTTGTTTAATGTATTGGCTACGACACGCTTTTTTATTTTTGCTTAAAATTGTTTAGAAAAAATTTTACAGTCTTCTGAACTTTTTACTAGTCAATGTATAATCCATACGTTTTAGCACTCTTACACAAACAATTCTTGACTAAAACAGTTAAAACTTTGCAAATATGTTGTTTAATGTATTGGCTACGACACGCTTTTTTTATTTTTGCTTAAAATTGTTTAGAAAAAATTTTACAGTCTTCTGAACTTTTTACATTAAAAAACACCTATGCTTGCTTTCGTCAATGTATAATCCATACGTTTTAGCACTCTTACACAAACAATTCTTGACTAAAACAGTTAAAACTTTGCAAATATGTTGTTTAATGTATTGGCTACGACACGCTTTTTTTATTTTTGCTTAAAATTGTTTAGAAAAAATTTTACGGTCTTCTGAACTTTTTACATTAAAAAACACCTATGCTTGCTTTCGTCAATGTATAATCCATACGTTTTAGCACTCTTACACAAACAATTCTTGACTAAAACAGTTAAAACTTTGCAAATATGTTGTTTAATGTATTATCTACGTAATGCTTTTTTTATTTTTGCTTAAAATTGTTTAGAAAAAATTTTACGGTCTTCTGAACTTTTTACATTAAAAAACACCTATGCTTGCTTTCGTCAATGTATAATCCATACGTTTTAGCACTCTTACACAAACAATTCTTGACTAAATCAGTTCAAACTTTGCAAATATGTTGTTTAATGTATTGGCTACGACACGCTTTTTTTATTTTTGCTTAAAATTGTTTAGAAAAAATTTTACAGTCTTCTGAACTTTTTACATTAAAAAACACCTATGCTTGCTTCCGTCAATGTATAATCCATACGTTTTAGCACTTTTTCACAAACATTTCTTGACTAAAACAGTTAAAACTATGCAAATATGTTGTTTAATGTATTGGCTATGACACGCTTTTTTTATTTTTGCTTAAAATTGTTTAGAAAAAATTTTACAGTCTTCTGAACTTTTTTGATTAAAAAACACCTATGCTTGCTTTCGTCAATGTATAATCCATACGTTTTAGCACTCTTACACAAATAATTCTTGACTAAAACAGTTAAAACTTTGCAAATATGTTGTTTAATGTATTGGCCACGACACGCTTTTTTTATTTTTGCTTTAAATTGTTTAGAAAAAATTTTACGGTCTTCTGAACTTTTTACATTAAAAAAACACCTATGCTTGCTTTCGTCAATGTATAATCCTTACGTTTTAGCACTCTTACACAAACAATTCTTGACTAAAACAGTTAAAACTTTGCAAATATGTTGTTTAATGTATTGGCTACGACACGCTTTTTTTATTTTTGCTTAAAATTGTTTAGAAAAAATTTTACGGTCTTCTGAACTTTTTACATTAAAAAAACACCTATGCTTGATTTCGTCAATGTATAATCCTTACGTTTTAGCACTCTTACACAAACAATTCTTGACTAAAACAGTTAAAACTTTGCAAATATGTTGTTTAATGTATTGGCTACGACACGCTTTTTTTATTTTTGCTTAAAATTGCTTAAAAAAATTTTACAGTCTTCTGAACTTTTTACTAGTCAATGTATAATCCATACGTTTTAGCACTCTTACACAAACAATTCTTGACTAAAACAGTTAAAACTTTGCAAATATGTTGTTTAATGTATTGGCTCCGACACGCTTTTTTTATTTTTGCTTAAAATTGTTTAGAAAAAATTTTACAGTCTTCTGAACTTTTTACATTAAAAAACACCTATGCTTGCTTTCGTCAATGTATAATCCATACGTTTTAGCACTCTTACACTAACAATTCTTGACTAAAACAGTTAAAACTTTGCAAATATGTTGTTTAATGTATTGGCTACGACACGCTTTTTTTATTTTTGCTTAAAATTGTTTAGAAAAAATTTTTCAGTCCTCTTATTTTTTTACATTAAAAAACACCTATGCTTGCTTTCGTCAATGTATAATCCATACGTTTTAGCACTCTTACACAAACAATTCTTGACTAAAACAGTTAAAACTTTGCAAATATGTTGTTTAATGTATTGGCTACGACACGCTTTTTTTATTTTTGCTTAAAATTGTTTAGAAAAAATTTTACAGTCTTCTGAACTTTTTACTAGTCAATATATAATCCATACGTTTTAGCACTCTTACACAAACAATTCTTGACTAAAACAGTTAAAACTTTGCAAATATGTTGTTTAATGTATTAGCTACGACACGCTTTTTTTATTTTTGCTTAAAATTGTTTAGAAAAAATTTTACGGTCTTCTGAACTTTTTACATAAAAAAACACCTATGCTTGCTTTCGTCAATGTATAATCCATACGTTTTAGCACTCTTACACAAACAATTCTTGACTAAAACAGTTAAAACTTTGCAAATATGTTGTTTAATGTATTGGCTACGACACGCTTTTTTTATTTTTGCTTAAAATTACTTAGAAAAAATTTTACAGTATTCTGAATTTTTTACTAGTCAATATATAATCCATACGTTTTAGCACTCTTACACAAACAATTCTTGACTAAAACAGTTAAAACTTTGCAAATATGTTGTTTAATGTATTGGCTACGACACGCTTTTTTTATTTTTGCTTAAAATTGTTTAGAAAAAATTTTACAGTCTTCTGAACTTTTTACATTAAAAAACACCTATGCTTGCTTTCGTCAATGTATAATCCATACGTTTTAGCACTCTTACACAAACAATTCTTGACTAAAACAGTTAAAACTTTGCAAATATGTTGTTTAATGTATTGGCTACGACACGCATTTTTTATTTTTGCTTTAAATTGTTTAGAAAAAATTTTACAGTCTTCTGAACTTTTTACATTAAAAAACACCTATGCTTGCTTTCGTCAATGTATAATCCATACGTTTTAGCACTCTTACACAAACAATTCTTGACTAAAACAGTTAAAACTTTGCAAATATGTTGTTTAATGTATTGGCTACGACACGCTTTTTTTATTTTTGCTTAAAATTGCTTAAAAAAATTTTACAGTCTTCTGAACTTTTTACTAGTCAATGTATAATCCATACGTTTTAGCACTCTTACACAAACAATTCTTGACTAAAACAGTTAAAACTTTGCAAATATGTTGTTTAATGTATTATCTACGTAATGCTTTTTTTATTTTTGCTTAAAATTGTTTAGAAAAAATTTTACGGTCTTCTGAACTTTTTACAATAAAAACCACCTATGCTTGCTTTCGTCATAGTATAATCCATACGTTTTAGCACTCTTACACAAACAATTCTTGACTAAAACAGTTAAAACTTTGCAAATATGTTGTTTAATGTATTGGCTACGACACGCTTTTTTTATTTTTGCTTAAAATTGTTTAGAAAAAATTTTACAGTCTTCTGAACTTTTTACATTAAAAAACACCTTTGCTTGCTTTCGTCAATGTATAATCCATACGTTTTAGCACTCTTACACAAACAATTCTTGACTAAACAGTTAAAACTTTGCAAATATGTTGTTTAATGTATTGGCTACGACATGCTTTTTTTATTTTTGCTTAAAATTGTTTAGAAAAAATTTTACGGTCTTCTGAACTTTTTACATTAAAAAACACCTATGCTTGCTTTCGTCAATGTATAATTCATACGTTTTAGCACTCTTACACAAACAATTCTTGACTAAAACAGTTAAAACTTTGCAAATATGTTGTTTAATGTATTGGCTACGACACGCTTTTTTTTTTTGCTTAAAATTGCTTAGAAAAAATTTTACAGTCTTCTGAACTTTTTACTAGTCAATGTATAATCCATACGTTTTAGCACTCTTACACAAACAATTCTAGACTAAAACAGTTAAAACTTTGCAAATATATTGTTTAATGTATTGGCTACGACACGCTTTTTTATTTTTGCTTAAAATTGTTTAGAAAAAATTTTACAGTCTTCTAAACTTTTTACATTAAAAAACACCTATGCTTGCTTTCGTTAATGTATAATCCATAGGTTTTAGCACTCTTACACAAACAATTCTTGACTAAAACAGTTAAAACTTTGCAAATATGTTGTTTAATGTATTGGCTACGACACGCTTTTTTTATTTTTGCTTAAAATTGTTTAGAAAAAATTTTACAGTCTTCTGAACTTTTTACATTAAAAAACACCTATGCTTGCTTTCGTCAATGTATAAACCATACGTTTTAGCACTCTTACACAAACAATTCTTGACTAAAACAGTTAAAACTTTGCAAATATGTTGTTTAATGTATTGGCTACGACACGCTTTTTTTACTTTTGCTAAAAATTGTTTAGAAAAAATTTTACGGTCTTCTGAACTTTTTACATTAAAAAACACCTATGCTTGATTTCGTCAATGTATAATCCATACGTTTTAGCACTCTTACACGAACAATTCTTGACTAAAACAGTTAAAACTTTGCAAATATGTTGTTTAATGAATTGGCTACGACACGCTTTTTTTATTTTTGCTTAAAATTGCTTAGAAAAAATTTTACAGTCTTCTGAACTTTTTACTAGTCAATGTATAATCCATACGTTTTAGCACTCTTACACAAACAATTCTTGACTAAAACAGTTAAAACTTTGCAAATATGTTGTTTAATGTATTGGCTTCGATACGCTTTTTTTATTTTGCTTAAAATTGTTTAGAAAAAATTTTACAGTCTTCTAAACTTTTTACATTAAAAAACACCTATGCTTGATTTCGTCAATGTATAATCCATACGTTTTAGCACTCTTACACAAACAATTCTTGACTAAAACAGTTAAAACTTTGCAAATATGTTGTTTAATGTATTGGCTACGACACGCTTTTTTTATTTTTGCTTAAAATTGCTTAGAAAAAATTTTACAGTATTCTGAATTTTTTACTAGTCAAAGTATAATCCATACGCTTTAGCACTCTTACACAAACAATTCTTGACTAAAACAGTTAAAACTTTGCAAATATGTTGTTTTATGTATTGGCTACGACACGCTTTTTTTATTTTTGCTTAAAATTGTTTAGAAAAAATTTTACGGTCTTTTGAACTTTTTACATTTAAAAACACCTATGCTTGCTTTCGTCAATGTATAATCCATACGTTTTAGCACTCTTACACAAACAATTCTTGACTAAAACAGTTAAAACTTTGCAAATATGTTGTTTAATGTATTGGCTACGACACGCTTTTTTTATTTTTGCTTAAAATTGTTTAGAAAAAATTTTACAGTCTTCTGAACTTTTTACTAGTCAATGTATAATCCATACGTTTTAGCACTCTTACACAAACAATTCTTGACTAAAACAGTTAAAACTTTGCAAATATGTTGTTTAATGTATTGGCTCCGACATGCTTTTTTTATTTTTGCTTAAAATTGTTTAGAAAAAATTTTACAGTCTTCTGAACTTTTTACATTAAAAAACACCTATGCTTGCTTTCGTCAATGTATAATCCATACGTTTTAGCACTCTTACACTAACAATTCTTGACTAAAACAGTTAAAACTTTGCAAATATGTTGTTTAATGTATTGGCTACGACACGCTTTTTTTATTTTTGCTTAAAATTGTTTAGAAAAAAATTTTCAGTCTTCTGAACTTTTTTTATTAAAAAACACCTATGTTTGCTTTCGTCAATGTATAATCCATACGTTTTAGCACTCTTACACAAACAATTCTTGACTAAAACAGTTAAAACTTTGCAAATATGTTGTTTAATGTATTGTCTACGACACGCTTTTTTTATTTTTGCTTAAAATTGTTTAGAAAAAATTTTACAGTCTTCTGAACTTTTTACATTAAAAAACACCTATGCTTGCTTTCGTCAATTTATAATCCATACGTTTTAGCACTCTTACACAAACAATTCTTGACTAAAACAGTTAAAACTTTGCAAATATGTTGTTTAATGTATTGGCTACGACACTCTTTTTTTATTTTTGCTTAAAATTGCTTAGAAAAAATTTTAAAGTCTTCTGAACTTTTTACATTAAAAAACACCTATGCTTGATTTCGTCAATGTATAATCCATACGTTTTAGCACTCTTACACAAACAATTCTTGACTAAAACAGTTAAAACTTTGCAAATATGTTGTTTAATGTATTGGCTACGACATGCTTTTTTATTTTTGCTTAAAATTGCTTAGAAAAAATTTTACAGTCTTCTGAACTTTTTACTAGTCAATGTATAATCCATACGTTTTAGCACTCTTACACAAACAATTCTTGACTAAAACAGTTAAAACTTTGCAAATATGTTGTTTAATGTATTGGCTACGACACGCTTTTTTTATTTTTGCTTAAAATTGTTTAGAAAAAATTTTTCAGTCCTCTTATTTTTTTACATTAAAAAACACCTATGCTTGCTTTCGTCAATGTATAATCCATACGTTTTAGCACTCTTACACAAACAATTCTTGACTAAAACAGTTAAAACTTTGCAAATATGTTGTTTAATGTATTGGCTACGACACGCTTTTTTTATTTTTGCTTAAAATTGCTTAGAAAAAATTTTATAGTCTTCTGAACTTTTTACTAGTCAATATATAATCCATACGTTTTAGCACTCTTACACAAACAATTCTTGACTAAAACAGTTAAAACTTTGCAAATATGTTGTTTAATGTATTAGCTACGACACGCTTTTTTTATTTTTGCTTAAAATTGTTTAGAAAAAACTTTACGGTTTTCTGAACTTTTTACATAAAAAAACACCTATGCTTGCTTTCGTCAATGTATAATCCATACGTTTTAGCACTCTTACACAAACAATTCTTGACTAAAACAGTTAAAACTTTGCAAATATGTTGTTTAATGTATTGGCTACGACACGCTTTTTTTATTTTTGCTTAAAATTGCTTAGAAAAAATTTTATAGTCTTCTGAACTTTTTACTAGTCAATATATAATCCATACGTTTTAGCACTCTTACACAAACAATTCTTGACTAAAACAGTTAAAACTTTGCAAATATGTTGTTTAATGTATTGGCTACGACACGCATTTTTCTTTTTTTCTTAAAATTGTTTAGAAAAAATTTTACTGTCTTCTGAACTTTTTACATTAAAAAACACCTATGCTTGCTTTCGTCAATGTATAATCCATACGTTTTAGCACTCTTACACAAACAATTCTTGACTAAAACAGTTAAAACTTTGCAAATATGTTGTTTAATGTATTGGCTACGACACGCATTTTTTATTTTTGCTTAAAATTGTTTAGAAAAAATTTTACAGTCTTCTGAACTTTTTACATTAAAAAACACCTATGCTTGCTTTCGTCAATGTATAATCCATACGTTTTAGCACTCTTACACAAACAATTCTTGACTAAAACAGTTAAAACTTTGCAAATATGTTGTTTAATGTATTGGCTACGACACGCTTTTTTTATTTTTGCTTAAAATTGTTTAGAAAAAATTTTACGGTCTTCTGAACTTTTTACATTAAAAAACACCTATGCTTGCTTTCGTCAATGTATAATCCATACGTTTTAGCACTCTTACACAAACAATTCTTGACTAAAACAGTTAAAACTTTGCAAATATGTTGTTTAATGTATTGGCTACGACACGCTTTTTTTATTTTTGCTTAAAATTGTTTAGAAAAAATTTTACAGTTTTCTGAACTTTTTACATTAAAAAACACCTATGCTTGCTTTCGTCAATGTATAATCCATACATTTTAGCACTCTTACACAAACAATTCTTGACTAAAACAGTTAAAACTTTGCAAATATGTTGTTTAATGTATTGGCTACGACTCATTTTTTTTATTTTTGCTTAAAATTGTTTAGAAAAAATTTTACAGTCTTCTGAACTTTTTACATTAAAAAACACCTTTGCTTGCTTTCGTCAACGTATAATCCATACGTTTTAGCACTCTTACACAAACAATTCTTGACTAAAACAGTTAAAACTTTGCAAATATGTTGTTTAATGTATTGGCTACGACACGCTTTTTTTATTTTTGCTTAAAATTGTTTAGAAAAAATTTTACGGTCTTCTGAACTTTTTACATTAAAAAACACCTATGCTTGCTTTTGTCAATGTATAATCCATACGTTTTAGCACTCTTACACAAACAATTCTTGACTAAAACAGTTAAAACTTTGCAAATATGTTGTTTAATGTATTGGCTACGACACGTTTTTTTTATTTTTGCTTAAAATTGTTTAGAAAAAATTTTACGGTCTTCTGAACTTTTTACATTAAAAAAACACCTATGCTTGCTTTCGTCAATGTATAATCCTTACGTTTTAGCACTCTTACACAAACAATTCTTGACTAAAACAGTTAAAACTTTGCAAATATGTTGTTTAATGTATTGGCTACGACACGCTTTTTTTAATTTTGCTTAAAATTGTTTAGAAAAAATTTTACAGTCTTCTGAACTTTTTACATTAAAAAACACCTATGCTTGCTTTCGTCAATGTATAATCCATACATTTTAGCACTCTTACACAAACAATTCTTGACTAAAACAGTTAAACTTTGCAAATATGTTGTTTAATGTATTAGCTACGACACGCTTTTTTTATTTTTGCTTAAAATTGTTTAGAAAAAATTTTACAGTCTTTGAACTTTTTACATTAAAAAACACCTATGCTTGCTTTCGTCAATGTATAATCCATACGTTTTAGCACTCTTACACAAACAATTCTTGACTAAAACAGTTAAAACTTTGCAAATATGTTGTTTAATGTATTGGCTACGACACGCTTTTTTTAATTTTGCTTAAAATTGTTTAGAAAAAATTTTACAGTCTTCTGAACTTTTTACATTAAAAAACACCTATGCTTGCTTTCGTCAATGTATAATCCATACATTTTAGCACTCTTACACAAACAATTCTTGACTAAAACAGTTAAACTTTGCAAATATGTTGTTTAATGTATTAGCTACGACACGCTTTTTTTATTTTTGCTTAAAATTGTTTAGAAAAAATTTTACGGTCTTCTGAACTTTTTACAATAAAAACCACCTATGCTTGCTTTCGTCATAGTATAATCCATACGTTTTAGCACTCTTACACAAACAATTCTTGACTAAAACAGTTAAAACTTTGCAAATATGTTGTTTAATGTATTGGCTACGACACGCTTTTTTTATTTTTGCTTAAAATTGTTTAGAAAAAATTTTACAGTCTTCTGAACTTTTTACATTAAAAAACACCTTTGCTTGCTTTCGTCAATGTATAATCCATACGTTTTAGCACTCTTACACAAACAATTCTTGACTAAACAATTAAAACTTTGCAAATATGTTGTTTAATGTATTGGCTACGACATGCTTTTTTTATTTTTGCTTAAAATTGTTTAGAAAAAATTTTACGGTCTTCTGAACTTTTTACATTAAAAAACACCTATGCTTGCTTTCGTCAATGTATAATTCATACGTTTTAGCACTCTTACACAAACAATTCTTGACTAAAACAGTTAAAACTTTGCAAATATGTTGTTTAATGTATTGGCTACGACACGCTTTTTTTTTTTGCTTAAAATTGCTTAGAAAAAATTTTACGGTCTTCTGAACTATTTACTAGTCAATGTATAATCCATACGTTTTAGCACTCTTACACAAACAATTCTTGACTAAAACAGTTAAAACTTTGCAAATATGTTGTTTAATGTATTGGCTACGACACGCTTTTTTATTTTTGCTTAAAATTGATTAGAAAAAATTTTACAGTCTTCTAAACTTTTTACATTAAAAAACACCTATGCTTGCTTTCGTTAATGTATAATCCATAGGTTTTAGCACTCTTACACAAACAATTCTTGACTAAAACAGTTAAAACTTTGCAAATATGTTGTTTAATGTATTGGCTACGACACGCTTTTTTTATTTTTGCTTAAAATTGTTTAGAAAAAATTTTACAGTCTTCTGAACTTTTTACATTAAAAAACACCTATGCTTGCTTTCGTCAATGTATAAACCATACGTTTTAGCACTCTTACACAAACAATTCTTGACTAAAACAGTTAAAACTTTGCAAATATGTTGTTTAATGTATTGGCTACGACACGCTTTTTTTACTTTTGCTAAAAATTGTTTAGAAAAAATTTTACGGTCTTCTGAACTTTTTACATTAAAAAACACCTATGCTTGATTTCGTCAATGTATAATCCATACGTTTTAGCACTCTTACACGAACAATTCTTGACTAAAACAGTTAAAACTTTGCAAATATGTTGTTTAATGAATTGGCTACGACACGCTTTTTTTATTTTTGCTTAAAATTGCTTAGAAAAAATTTTACAGTCTTCTGAACTTTTTACTAGTCAATGTATAATCCATACGTTTTAGCACTCTTACACAAACAATTCTTGACTAAAACAGTTAAAACTTTGCAAATATGTTGTTTAATGTATTGGCTTCGACACGCTTTTTTTATTTTGCTTAAAATTGTTTAGAAAAAATTTTACAGTCTTCTAAACTTTTTACATTATAAAACACCTATGCTTGATTTCGTCAATGTATAATCCATACGTTTTAGCACTCTTACACAAACAATTCTTGACTAAAACAGTTAAAACTTTGCAAATATGTTGTTTAATGTATTGGCTACGACACGCTTTTTTTATTTTTGCTTAAAATTGCTTAGAAAAAATTTTACAGTATTCTGAATTTTTTACTAGTCAAAGTATAATCCATACGCTTTAGCACTCTTACACAAACAATTCTTGACTAAAACAGTTAAAACTTTGCAAATATGTTGTTTAATGTATTGGCTACGACACACTTTTTTTATTTTTGCTTAAAATTGTTTAGAAAAAATTTTACAGTCTTCTGAACTTTTTACATTAAAAAACACCTATGCTTGGTTTCGTCAATGTATAATCCATACGTTTTAGCACTCTTACACAAACAATTCTTGACTAAAACAGTTAACACTTTGCAAATATGTTGTTTAATGTATTGGCTACGACACGCTTTTTTTATTTTTGCTTAAAATTGTTTAGAAAAAATTTTACAGTCTTCTGAACTTTTTACTAGTCAATGTATAATCCATACGTTTTAGCACTCTTACACAAACAATTCTTGACTAAAACAGTTAAAACTTTGCAAATATGTTGTTTAATGTATTGGCTACGACACACTTTTTTATTTTTGCTTAAAATTGTTTAGAAAAAATTTTACAGTCTTCTGAACTTTTTACAATAAAAAACACCTATGCATGCTTTCGTCAATGTATAATCCATACGTTTTAGCACTCTTACACAAACAATTCTTGACTAAAACAGTTAAAACTTTGCAAATATGTTGTTTAATGTATTGGCTACGACACACTTTTTTTTTTTTTTGCTTAAAATTGTTTAGAAAAAATTTTACGGTCTTCTGAACTTTTTACATTAAAAAACACCTATGCTTGCTTTCGTCAATGTATAATCCATACGTTTTAGCACTCTTACACAAACAATTCTTGACTAAAACAGTTAAAACTTTGCAAATATGTTGTTTAATGTATTGGCTACGACACGCTTTTTTTATTTTTTCTTAAAATTGTTTAGAAAAAATTTTACGGTCTTCTGAACTTTTTACATTAAAAAACATCTATGCTTGCTTTCGTCAATGTATAATCCATACGTTTTAGCACTCTTACACAAACAATTCTTGACTAAAACAGTTAAAACTTTGCAAATATGTTGTTTAATGTATTATCTACGACATGCTTTTTTTATTTTTGCTTAAAATTGTTTAGAAAAAATTTTACGGTCTTCTGAACTTTTTACATTGAAAAACACCTATGCTTGCTTTCGTCAATGTATAATCCATACGTTTTAGCACTCTTACACAAACAATTCTTGACTAAAACAGTTAAAACTTTGCAAATTTGTTGTTTAATGTATTGGCTACGACACGCTTTTTTTATTTTTGCTTAAAATTGCTTAGAAAAAATTTTACAGTCTTCTGAACTTTTTACTAGTCAATGTATAATCCATACGTTTTAGCACTCTTACACAAACAATTCTTGACTAAAACAGTTAAAACTTTGCAAATATGTTGTTTAATGTATTGGCTACGACACGCTTTTTTTATTTTTGCTTAAAATTGTTTAGAAAAAATTTTACAGTCTTCTGAACTTTTTACATTAAAAAACACCTATGCTTGGTTTCGTCAATGTATAATCCATACGTTTTAGCACTCTTACACAAACAATTCTTGACTAAAACAGTTAAAACTTTGCAAATATGTTGTTTAATGTATTGGCTACGACACGCTTTTTTTATTTTTGCTTAAAATTGTTTAGAAAAAATTTTACAGTCTTCTGAATTTTTTACTAGTCAATGTATAATCCATACGCTTTAGCACTCTTACACAAACAATTCTTGACTAAAACAGTTAAAACTTTGCAAATATGTTGTTTAATGTATTGGCTACGACACGCTTTTTTTATTTTTGCTTAAAATTGTTTAGAAAAAATTTTTCAGTCTTCTTAACTTTTTACATTAAAAAACACCTATGCTTGCTTTCGTCAATGTATAATCCATACGTTTTAGCACTCTTACACAAACAATTCTTGACTAAAACAGTTAAAACTTTGCAAATATGTTGTTTAATGTATTGGCTACGACACGCTTTTTTTATTTTTGCTTAAAATTGCTTAGAAAAAAATTTACAGTCTTCTGAACTTTTTACTAGTCAATGTATAATCCATACGTTTTAGCACTCTTACACAAACAATTCTTGACTAAAACAGTTAAAACTTTGCAAATATGTTGTTTAATGTATTGGCTACGACACGCTTTTTTTATTTTTGCTTTAAATTGTTTAGAAAAAATTTTACAGTCTTCTGAACTTTTTACATTAAAAAACACCTATGCTTGCTTTCGTCAATGTATAATCCATACGTTTTAGCACTCTTACACAAACAATTCTTGACTAAAACAGTTAAAACTTTGCAAATATGTTGTTTAATGTATTGGCTACGACACGCTTTTTTTATTTTTGCTTAAAATTGTTTAGAAAAAATTTTACAGTCTTCTGAACTTTTTTTATTAAAAAACACCTATGCTTGCTTTCGTCAATGTATAATCCATACGTTTTAGCACTCTTACACAAACAATTCTTGACTAAAACAGTTAAAAGTTTGCAAACATGTTGTTTAATGTATTGGCTACGACATGCTTTTTTTATTTTTGCTTAAAATTGTTTAGAAAAAATTTTACAGTCTTCTGAACTTTTTACATTAAAAAACACCTATGCTTGCTTTCGTCAATGTATAATCCATACGTTTTAGCACTCTTACACAAACAATTCTTGACTAAAACAGTTAAAACTTTGCAAATATGTTGTTTAATGTATTGGCTTCGACACGCTTTTTTTATTTTTGCTTAAAATTGTTTAGAAAAAATTTTACGGTCTTCTGAACTTTTTACATTAAAAAAACACCTATGCTTGCTTTCGTCAATGTATAATCCATACGTTTTAGCACTCTTACACAAACAATTCTTGACTAAAACAGTTAAAACTTTGCAAATATGTTGTTTAATGTATTGGCTACGACACGCATTTTTTATTTTTGCTTAAAATTGCTTAGAAAAAATTTTACAGTCTTCTGAACTTTTTACATTAAAAAACACCTATGCTTGATTTCGTCAATGTATAATCCATACGTTTTAGCACTCTTACACGAACAATTCTTGACTAAAACAGTTAAAACTTTGCAAATATGTTGTTTAATGTATTGGCTACGACACGCTTTTTTTATTTTTGCTTTAAATTGTTTAGAAAAAATTTTACAGTCTTCTGAACTTTTTACATTAAAAAACACCTATGCTTGCTTTCGTCAATGTATAATCCATACGTTTTAGCACTCTTACACAAACAATTCTTGACTAAAACAGTTAAAACTTTGCAAATATGTTGTTTAATGTATTGGCTACGACACGCTTTTTTTATTTTTGCTTAAAATTGTTTAGAAAAAATTTTACAGTCTTCTGAACTTTTTTTATTAAAAAACACCTATGCTTGCTTTCGTCAATGTATAATCCATACGTTTTAGCACTCTTACACAAACAATTCTTGACTAAAACAGTTAAAAGTTTGCAAACATGTTGTTTAATGTATTGGCTACGACACGCTTTTTTTATTTTTGCTTAAAATTGTTTAGAAAAAATTTTACAGTCTTCTGAACTTTTTACATTAAAAAACACCTATGCTTGCTTTCGTCAATGTATAATCCATACGTTTTAGCACTCTTACACAAACAATTCTTGACTAAAACAGTTAAAACTTTGCAAATATGTTGTTTAATGTATTGGCTTCGACACGCTTTTTTTATTTTTGCTTAAAATTGTTTAGAAAAAATTTTACGGTCTTCTGAATTTTTTACACTAAAAAAACACCTATGCTTGCTTTCGTCAATGTATAATCCATACGTTTTAGCACTCTTACACAAACAATTCTTGACTAAAACAGTTAAAACTTTGCAAATATGTTGTTTAATGTATTGGCTACGACACGCATTTTTTATTTTTGCTTAAAATTGCTTAGAAAAAATTTTACAGTCTTCTGAACTTTTTACATTAAAAAACACCTATGCTTGATTTCGTCAATGTATAATCCATACGTTTTAGCACTCTTACACGAACAATTCTTGACTAAAACAGTTAAAACTTTGCAAATATGTTGTTTAATGTATTGGCTACGACACGCTTTTTTATTTTTGCTTAAAAATGCTTAGAAAAAATTTTACAGTCTTCTGAACTTTTTACTAGTCAATGTATAATCCATACGTTTTAGCACTCTTACACGAACAATTCTTGACTAAAACAGTTAAAACTTTGCAAATATGTTGTTTAATGTATTGGCTACGACACGCTTTTTTTATTTTTGCTTAAAATTGTTGAGAAAAAACTTTACAGTCTTCTAAACTTTTTACATTAAAAAACACCTATGCTTGATTTCGTCAATGTATAATCCATTCGTTTTAGCACTCTTACACAAACAATTCTTGACTAAAACAGTTAAAACTTTGCAAATATGTTGTTTAATGTATTGGCTACGACACGCTTTTTTTATTTATGCTTAAAATTGCTTAGAAAAAATTTTACAGTATTATGAATTTTTTACTAGTCAATGTATAATCCATACGTTTTAGCACTCTTACACAAACAATTCTTGACTAAAACAGTTAAAACTTTGAAATATGTTGTTTAATGTATTAGCTACGACACGCTTTTTTTATTTTTGCTTAAAATTGTTTAGAAAAAATTTTTTAGTCTTCTTAACTTTTTACATTAAAAAACACCTATGCTTGCTTTCGTCAATGTATAATCCATACGTTTTAGCACTCTTACACAAACAATTCTTGACTAAAACAGTTAAAACTTTGCAAATATGTTGTTTTATGTATTGGCTACGACACGCTTTTTTTATTTTTGCTTAAAATTGTTTAGAAAAAATTTTACGGTCTTCTGAACTTTTTACATTAAAAAACACCTATGCTTGCTTTCGTCAATGTATAATCCATACGTTTTAGCACTCTTACACAAACAATTCTTGACTAAAACAGTTAAAACTTTGCAAATATGTTGTTTAATGTATTGGCTACGACACGCTTTTTTTATTTTTGCTTAAAATTGTTTAGAAAAAATTTTACAGTCTTCTGAACTTTTTACTAGTCAATGTATAATCCATACGTTTTAGCACTCTTACACAAACAATTCTTGACTAAAACAGTTAAAACTTTGCAAATATGTTGTTTAATGTATTGGCTACGACACGCTTTTTTTATTTTTGCTTAAAATTGTTTAGAAAAAATTTTACAGTCTTCTGAACTTTTTACACTAAAAAACACCTATGCTTGCTTTCGTCAATGTAAAATCCATACATTTTAGCACTCTTACACAAACAATTCTTGACTAAAACAGTTAAAACTTTGCAAATATGTTGTTTAATGTATTGGCTACGACACGCTTTTTTTATTTTTGCTTAAAATTGTTTAGAAAAAATTTTACAGTCTTCTGAACTTTTTACATTAAAAAACACCTATGCTTGTTTTCGTCTATGTATAATCCATACGTTTTAGCACTCTTACACAAACAATTCTTGACTAAAACAGTTAAAACTTTGCAAATATGTTGTTTAATGTATTGGCTACGACACGCTTTTTTTAATTTTGCTTAAAGTTGTTTAGAAAAAATTTTACGGTCTTCTGAACTTTTTACACTAAAAAACACCTATGCTTGCTTTCGTCAATGTATAATCCATACGTTTTAGCACTCTTACACAAACAATTCTTGACTAAAACAGTTAAAACTTTGCAAATATGTTGTTTTATGTATTGGCTACGACACACTTTTTTTATTTTTGCTTAAAACTGTTTAGAAAAAATTTTACAGTCTTCTGAACTTTTTACATTAAAAAACACCTATGCTTGGTTTCGTCAATGTATAATCCATACGTTTTAGCACTCTTACACAAACAATTCTTGACTAAAACAGTTAAAACTTTGCAAATATGTTGTTTAATGTATTGGCTACGACACGCTTTTTTTATTTTTGCTTAAAATTGTTTAGAAAAAATTTTACAGTCTTCTGAACTTTTTACTAGTCAATGTATAATCCATATGTTTTAGCACTCTTACACAAACAATTCTTGACTAAAACAGTTAAAACTTTGCAAATATGTTGTTTTATGTATTGGCTACGACACACTTTTTTTATTTTTGCTTAAAATTGTTTAGAAAAAATTTTACAGTCTTCTGAACTTTTTACATTAAAAAACACCTATGCATGCTTTCGTCAATGTATAATCCATACGTTTTAGCACTCTTACACAAACAATTCTTGACTAAAACAGTTAAAACTTTGTAAATATGTTGTTTAATGTATTGGCTACGACACGCTTTTTTTAATTTTGCTTAAAGTTGTTTAGAAAAAATTTTACGGTCTTCTGAACTTTTTACACTAAAAAACACCTATGCTTGCTTTCGTCAATGTATAATCCATACGTTTTAGCACTCTTACACAAACAATTCTTGACTAAAACAGTTAAAACTTTGCAAATATGTTGTTTTATGTATTGGCTACGACACACTTTTTTTATTTTTGCTTAAAACTGTTTAGAAAAAATTTTACAGTCTTCTGAACTTTTTACATTAAAAAACACCTATGCTTGGTTTCGTCAATGTATAATCCATACGTTTTAGCACTCTTACACAAACAATTCTTGACTAAAACAGTTAAAACTTTGCAAATATGTTGTTTAATGTATTGGCTACGACACGCTTTTTTTTATTTTTGCTTAAAATTGTTTAGAAAAAATTTTACAGTCTTCTGAACTTTTTACTAGTCAATGTATAATCCATATGTTTTAGCACTCTTACACAAACAATTGTTGACTAAAACAGTTAAAACTTTGCAAATATGTTGTTTTATGTATTGGCTACGACAAACTTTTTTTATTTTTGCTTAAAATTGTTTAGAAAAAATTTTACAGTCTTCTGAACTTTTTACATTAAAAAACACCTATGCATGCTTTCGTCAATGTATAATCCATACGTTTTAGCACTCTTACACAAACAATTCTTGACTAAAACAGTTAAAACTTTGCAAATATGTTGTTTAATGTATTGGCTACGACACACTTTTTTTTTTTTTGCTTAAAATTGTTTAGAAAAAATTTTACGGTCTTCTGAACTTTTTACATTAAAAAACACCTATGCTTGCTTTCGTCAATGTATAATCCATACGTTTTAGCACTCTTACACAAACAATTCTTGACTAAAACAGTTAAAACTTTGCAAATATGTTGTTTAATGTATTGGCTACGACACGCTTTTTTTATTTTTTCTTAAAATTGTTTAGAAAAAATTTTACGGTCTTCTGAACTTTTTACAACAAAAAACATCTATGCTTGCTTTCGTCAATGTATAATCCATACGTTTTAGCACTCTTACACAAACAATTCTTGACTAAAACAGTTAAAACTTTGCAAATATGTTGTTTAATGTATTATCTACGACATGCTTTTTTTATTTTTGCTTAAAATTGTTTAGAAAAAATTTTACGGTCTTCTGAACTTTTTACATTGAAAAACACCTATGCTTGCTTTCGTCAATGTATAATCCATACGTTTTAGCACTCTTACACAAACAATTCTTGACTAAAACAGTTAAAACTTTGCAAATATGTTGTTTAATGTATTGGCTACGACACGCTTTTTTTATTTTTGCTTAAAATTGCTTAGAAAAAATTTTACAGTCTTCTGAACTTTTTACTAGTCAATGTATAATCCATACGTTTTAGCACTCTTACACAAACAATTCTTGACTAAAACAGTTAAAACTTTGCAAATATGTTGTTTAATGTATTGGCTACGACACGTTTTTTTTATTTTTGCTTAAAATTGTTTAGAAAAAATTTTACAGTCTTCTGAACTTTTTACATTAAAAAACACCTATGCTTGCTTTCGTCAATGTATAATCCATAAGTTTTAGCACTCTTACACAAACAATTCTTGACTAAAACAGTTAAAACTTTGCAAATATGTTGTTTAATGTATTGGCTACGACACGCTTTTTTTATTTTTGCTTAAAATTGTTTAGAAAAAATTTTACAGTCTTCTGAACTTTTTTTATTAAAAAACACCTATGCTTGCTTTCGTCAATGTATAATCCATACGTTTTAGCACTCTTACACAAACAATTCTTGACTAAAACAGTTAAAACTTTGCAAATATGTTGTTTAATGTATTGGCTTCGACACGCTTTTTTTATTTTTGCTTAAAATTGTTTAGAAAAAATTTTACGGTCTTCTGAACTTTTTACATTAAAAAACACCTATGCTTGCTTTCGTCAATGTATAATCCATACGTTTTAGCACTCTTACACAAACAATTCTTGACTAAAACAGTTAAAACTTTGCAAATATGTTGTTTAATGTATTGGCTTCGACACGCTTTTTTTATTTTTGCTTAAAATTGTTAAGAAAAAATTTTACGGTCTTCTGAACTTTTTACATTAAAAAAACACCTATGCTTGCTTTCGTCAATGTATAATCCATACGTTTTAGCACTCTTACACAAACAATTCTTGACTAAAACAGTTAAAACTTTGCAAATATGTTGTTTAATGTATTGGCTACGACACGCTTTTTTTATTTTTGCTTAAAATTGCTTAGAAAAAATTTTACAGTCTTCTGAACTTTTTACATTAAAAAACACCTATGCTTGATTTCGTCAATGTATAATCCATACGTTTTAGCACTCTTACACGAACAATTCTTGACTAAAACAGTTAAAACTTTGCAAATATGTTGTTTAATGTATTGGCTACGACACGCTTTTTTTATTTTTGCTTAAAAATGCTTAGAAAAAATTTTACAGTCTTCTGAACTTTTTACTAGTCAATGTATAATCAATACGTTTTAGCACTCTTACACGAACAATTCTTGACTAAAACAGTTAAAACTTTGCAAATATGTTGTTTAATGTATTGGCTAAGACACGCTTTTTTTATTTTTGCTTAAAATTGTTTAGAAAAAACTTTACAGTCTTCTAAACTTTTTACATTAAAAAACACCTATGCTTGATTTCGTCAATGTATAATCCATTCGTTTTAGCACTCTTACACAAACAATTCTTGACTAAAACAGTTAAAACTTTGCAAATATGTTGTTTAATGTATTGGCTACGACACGCTTTTTTTATTTTTGCTTAAAATTGCTTAGAAAAAATTTTACAGTATTCTGAATTTTTTACTAGTCAATGTATAATCCATACGTTTTGGCACTCTTACACAAACAATTCTTGACTAAAACAGTTAAAACTTTGCAAATATGTTGTTTAATGTATTGGCTACGACACGTTTTTTTTATTTTTGCTTAAAATTGTTTAGAAAAAATTTTACAGTCTTCTGAACTTTTTACATTAAAAAACACCTATGCTTGCTTTCGTCAATGTATAATCCATACGTTTTAGCACTCTTACACAAACAATTCTTGACTAAAACAGTTAAAACTTTGCAAATATGTTGTTTAATGTATTGGCTACGACACGCTTTTTTTATTTTTGCTTAAAATTGTTTAGAAAAAATTTTACAGTCTTCTGAACTTTTTTTATTAAAAAACACCTATGCTTGCTTTCGTCAATGTATAATCCATACGTTTTAGCACTCTTACACAAACAATTCTTGACTAAAACAGTTAAAAGTTTGCAAACATGTTGTTTAATGTATTGGCTACGACACGCTTTTTTTATTTTTGCTTAAAATTGTTTAGAAAAAATTTTACAGTCTTCTGAACTTTTTACATTAAAAAACACCTATGCTTGCTTTCGTCAATGTATAATCCATACGTTTTAGCACTCTTACACAAACAATTCTTGACTAAAACAGTTAAAACTTTGCAAATATGTTGTTTAATGTATTGGCTTCGACACGCTTTTTTTATTTTTGCTTAAAATTGTTTAGAAAAAATTTTACGGTCTTCTGAACTTTTTACATTAAAAAAACACCTATGCTTGCTTTCGTCAATGTATAATCCATACGTTTTAGCACTCTTACACAAACAATTCTTGACTAAAACAGTTGAAACTTTGCAAATATGTTGTTTAATTTATTGGCTACGACACGCTTTTTTTATTTTTGCTTAAAATTGCTTAGAAAAAATTTTACAGTCTTCTGAACTTTTTACATTAAAAAACACCTATGCTTGATTTCGTCAATGTATAATCCATACGTTTTAGCACTCTTACACGAACAATTCTTGACTAAAACAGTTAAAACTTTGCAAATATGTTGTTTAATGTATTGGCTACGACACGCTTTTTTTATTTTTGCTTAAAAATGCTTAGAAAAAATTTTACAGTCTTCTGAACTTTTTACTAGTCAATGTATAATCCATACGTTTTAGCACTCTTACACGAACAATTCTTGACTAAAACAGTTAAAACTTTGCAAATATGTTGTTTAATGTATTGGCTACGACACGCTTTTTTTATTTTTGCTTAAAATTGTTTAGAAAAAACTTTACAGTCTTCTAAACTTTTTACATTAAAAAACACCTATGCTTGATTTCGTCAATGTATAATCCATTCGTTTTAGCACTCTTACACAAACAATTCTTGACTAAAACAGTTAAAACTTTGCAAATATGTTGTTTAATGTATTGGCTACGACACGCTTTTTTTATTTTTGCTTAAAATTGCTTAGAAAAAATTTTACAGTATTCTGAATTTTTTACTAGTCAATGTATAATCCATACGTTTTAGCACTCTTACACAAACAATTCTTGACTAAAACAGTTAAAACTTTGCAAATATGTTGTTTAATGTATTGGCTACGACACGCTTTTTTTAATTTTGCTTAAAATTGTTTAGAAAAAATTTTTTAGTCATCTTAACTTTTTACATTAAAAAACACCTATGCTTGCTTTCGTCAATGTATAATCCATACGTTTTAGCACTCTTACACAAACAATTCTTGACTAAAACAGTTAAAACTTTGCAAATATGTTGTTTAATGTATTGGCTACGACACGCTTTTTTTATTTTTGCTTAAAATTGTTTAGAAAAAATTTTACGGTCTTCTGAACTTTTTACATTAAAAAACACCTATGCTTGCTTTCGTCAATGTATAATCCATACGTTTTAGCACTCTTACACAAACAATTCTTGACTAAAACAGTTAAAACTTTGCAAATATGTTGTTTAATGTATTGGCTACGACACGCTTTTTTTATTTTTGCTTAAAATTGTTTAGAAAAAATTTTACAGTCTTCTGAACTTTTTTTATTAAAAAACACCTATGCTTGCTTTCGTCAATGTATAATCCATAAGTTTTAGCACTCTTACACAAACAATTCTTGACTAAAACAGTTAAAACTTTGCAAATATGTTGTTTTATGTATTGGCTACGACACGCTTTTTTTATTTTTGCTTAAAATTGTTTAGAAAAAATTTTACGGTCTTCTGAACTTTTTACATTAAAAAACACCTATGCTTGATTTCGTCAATGTATAATCCATTCGTTTTAGCACTCTTACACAAACAATTCTTGACTAAAACAGTTAAAACTTTGCAAATATGTTGTTTATTGTATTGGCTACGACACGCTTATTTTATTTTTGCTTCAAATTGCTTAGAAAAAATTTTACAGTATTCTGAATTTTTTACTAGTCAATGTATAATCCATACGTTTTAGCACTCTTACACAAACAATTCTTGACTAAAACAGTTAAAACTTTGCAAATATGTTGTTTAATGTATTGGCTACGACACGTTTTTTTTATTTTTGCTTAAAATTGTTTAGAAAAAATTTTACAGTCTTCTGAACTTTTTACATTAAAAAACACCTATGCTTGCTTTCGTCAATGTATAATCCATACGTTTTAGCACTCTTACACAAACAATTCTTGACTAAAACAGTTAAAACTTTGCAAATATGTTGTTTAATGTATTGGCTACGACACGCTTTTTTTATTTTTGCTTAAAATTGTTTAGAAAAAATTTTACAGTCTTCTGAACTTTTTTTATTAAAAAACACCTATGCTTGCTTTCGTCAATGTATAATCCATACGTTTTAGCACTCTTACACAAACAATTCTTTACTAAAACAGTTAAAAGTTTGCAAACATGTTGTTTAATGTATTGGCTACGACACGCTTTTTTTATTTTTGCTTAAAATTGTTTAGAAAAAATTTTACAGTCTTCTGAACTTTTTACATTAAAAAACACCTATGCTTGCTTTCGTCAATGTATAATCCATACGTTTTAGCACTCTTACACAAACAATTCTTGACTAAAACAGTTAAAACTTTGCAAATATGTTGTTTAATGTATTGGCTTCGACACGCTTTTTTTATTTTTGCTTAAAATTGTTTAGAAAAAATTTTACGGTCTTCTGAACTTTTTACATTAAAAAAACACCTATGCTTGCTTTCGTCAATGTATAATCCATACGTTTTAGCACTCTTACACAAACAATTCTTGACTAAAACAGTTAAAACTTTGCAAATATGTTGTTTAATGTATTGGCTACGACACGCTTTTTTTATTTTTGCTTAAAATTGCTTAGAAAAAATTTTACAGTCTTCTGAACTTTTTACATTAAAAAACACCTATGCTTGATTTCGTCAATGTATAATCCATACGTTTTAGCACTCTTACACGAACAATTCTTGACTAAAACAGTTAAAACTTTGCAAATATGTTGTTTAATGTATTGGCTACGACACGCTTTTTTTATTTTTGCTTAAAAATGCTTAGAAAAAATTTTACAGTCTTCTGAACTTTTTACTAGTCAATGTATAATCCATACGTTTTAGCACTCTTACACAAACAATTCTTGACTAAAACAGTTAAAACTTTGCAAATATGTTGTTTAATGTATTGGCTACGACACGCTTTTTTTATTTTTGCTTAAAATTGTTTAGAAAAAATTTTACAGTCTTCTGAACTTTTTACACTAAAAAACACCTATGCTTGCTTTCGTCAATGTAAAATCCATACGTTTTAGCACTCTTACACAAACAATTCTTGACTAAAACAGTTAAAACTTTGCAAATATGTTGTTTAATGTATTGGCTACGACACGCTTTTTTTATTTTTGCTAAAAATGGTTTAGAAAAAATTTTACAGTCTTCTGAACTTTTTACATTAAAAAACACCTATGCTTGTTTTCGTCTATGTATAATCCATACGTTTTAACACTCTTACACAAACAATTCTTGACTAAAACAGTTAAAACTTTGCAAATATGTTGTTTAATGTATTGGCTACGACACGCTTTTTTTAATTTTGCTTAAAGTTGTTTAGAAAAAATTTTACGGTCTTCTGAACTTTTTACTAGTCAATGTATAATCCATACGTTTTAGCGCTCTTACACAAACAATTCTTGACTAAAAGAGTTAAAACTTTGCAAATATGTTGTTTAATGTATTGGCTACGACACGCTTTTTTTTATTTTTGCTTAAAATTGTTTAGAAAAAATTTTACAGTCTTCTGAACTTTTTACATTAAAAAACACCTATGCTTGCTTTCGTCAATGTATAATCCATACGTTTTAGCACTCTTACACAAACAATTCTTGACTAAAACAGTTAAAACTTTGCAAATATGTTGTTTAATGTATTGGCTACGACACGTTTTTTTTATTTTTGCTTAAAATTGTTTAGAAAAAATTTTACAGTCTTCTGAACTTTTTACATTAAAAAACACCTATGCTTGCTTTCGTCAATGTATAATCCATACGTTTTAGCACTCTTACACAAACAATTCTTGACTAAAACAGTTAAAACTTTGCAAATATGTTGTTAAATGTATTGGCTACGACACGCTTTTTTTATTTTTGCTTAAAATTGTTTAAAAAAAATTTTACGGTCTTCTGAACTTTTTACATTAAAAAAAATCTATGCTTGCTTTCGTCAATGTATAATCCGTACGTTTTAGCACTCTTACACAAACAATTCTTGACTAAAACAGTTAAAACTTTGCAAATATGTTGTTTAATGTATTGGCTACGACATGCTTTTTTTACTTTTGCTTAAAATTGTTTAGAAAAAATTTTACGGTCTTCTGAACATTTTACATTAAAAAACACCTATGCTTGCTTTCGTCAATGTATAATCTATACGTTTTAGCACTCTTACACAAACAATTCTTGACTAAAACAGTTAAAACTTTGCAAATATGTTGTTTAATGTATTGGCTACGACACGCTTTTTTTTTTTTGCTTAAAATTGTTTAGAAAAAATTTTACAGTCTTCTGAACTTTTTACATTAAAAAACACCTATGCTTGCTTTCGTCAATGTATAATCCATACGTTTTAGCACTCTTACACAAACAATTCTTGACTAAAACAGTTAAAACTTTGCAAATATGTTGATTAATGTATTGGCTACGACACGCTTTTTTTATTTTTGTTAAAAATTGTTTAGAAAAAATTTTACAGTCTTCTGAACTTTTTTTATTAAAAAACACCTATGCTTGCTTTCGTCAATGTATAATCCATACGTTTTAGCACTCTTACACAAACAATTCTTGACTAAAACAATTAAAACTTTGCAAATATGAAGTTTAATGTATTGGCTACGACACGCTTTTTTTATTTTTGCTTAAAAATGTTTAGAAAAAATTTTACAGTCTTCTGAAATTTTTACATTAAAAAACACCTATGCTTGCTTTCGTCAATGTATAATCCATACGTTTTAGCACTCTTACACAAACAATTCTTGACTAAAACAGTTAAAACTTTGCAAATATGTTGTTTAATGTATTGGCTACGACACGCTTTTTTTATTTTTGCTTAAAATTGTTTAGAAAAAATTTTACAGTCTTCTGAACTTTTTACATTAAAAAACACCTATGCTTGCTTTCGTCAATGTATAATCCATACGTTTTAGCACTCTTACACAAACAATTCTTGACTAAAACAGTTAAAACTTTGCAAATATGTTGTTTAATGTATTGGCTACGACACGCTTTTTTTATTTTTGCTTAAAATTGTTTAGAAAAAATTTTACAGTATTCTGAATTTTTTACTAGTCAATGTATAATCCATACGTTTTAGCACTCTTACACAAACAATTCTTGACTAAAACAGTTAAAACTTTGCAAATATGTTGTTTAATGTATTGGCTACGACACGCTTTTTTTAATTTTGCTTAAAATTGTTTAGAAAAAATTTTTTAGTCATCTTAACTTTTTACATTAAAAAACACCTATGCTTGCTTTCGTCAATGTATAATCCATACGTTTTAGCACTCTTACACAAACAATTCTTGACTAAAACAGTTAAAACTTTGCAAATATGTTGTTTAATGTATTGGCTACGACACGCTTTTTTTATTTTTGCTTAAAATTGTTTAGAAAAAATTTTACGGTCTTCTGAACTTTTTACATTAAAAAACACCTATGCTTGCTTTCGTCAATGTATAATCCATACGTTTTAGCACTCTTACACAAACAATTCTTGACTAAAACAGTTAAAACTTTGCAAATATGTTGTTTAATGTATTGGCTACGACACGCTTTTTTTATTTTTGCTTAAAATTGTTTAGAAAAAATTTTACAGTCTTCTGAACTTTTTTTATTAAAAAACACCTATGCTTGCTTTCGTCAATGTATAATCCATACGTTTTAGCACTCTTACACAAACAATTCTTGACTAAAACAGTTAAAACTTTGCAAATATGTTGTTTTATGTATTGGCTACGACACGCTTTTTTTATTTTTGCTTAAAATTGTTTAGAAAAAATTTTACGGTCTTCTGAACTTTTTACATTAAAAAACACCTATGCTTGATTTCGTCAATGTATAATCCATTCGTTTTAGCACTCTTACACAAACAATTCTTGACTAAAACAGTTAAAACTTTGCAAATATGTTGTTTATTGTATTGGCTACGACACGCTTATTTTATTTTTGCTTCAAATTGCTTAGAAAAAATTTTACAGTATTCTGAATTTTTTACTAGTCAATGTATAATCCATACGTTTTAGCACTCTTACACAAACAATTCTTGACTAAAACAGTTAAAACTTTGCAAATATGTTGTTTAATGTATTGGCTACGACACGTTTTTTTTATTTTTGCTTAAAATTGTTTAGAAAAAATTTTACAGTCTTCTGAACTTTTTACATTAAAAAACACCTATGCTTGCTTTCGTCAATGTATAATCCATACGTTTTAGCACTCTTACACAAACAATTCTTGACTAAAACAGTTAAAACTTTGCAAATATGTTGTTTAATGTATTGGCTACGACACGCTTTTTTTATTTTTGCTTAAAATTGTTTAGAAAAAATTTTACAGTCTTCTGAACTTTTTTTATTAAAAAACACCTATGCTTGCTTTCGTCAATGTATAATCCATACGTTTTAGCACTCTTACACAAACAATTCTTTACTAAAACAGTTAAAAGTTTGCAAACATGTTGTTTAATGTATTGGCTACGACACGCTTTTTTTATTTTTGCTTAAAATTGTTTAGAAAAAATTTTACAGTCTTCTGAACTTTTTACATTAAAAAACACCTATGCTTGCTTTCGTCAATGTATAATCCATACGTTTTAGCACTCTTACACAAACAATTCTTGACTAAAACAGTTAAAACTTTGCAAATATGTTGTTTAATGTATTGGCTTCGACACGCTTTTTTTATTTTTGCTTAAAATTGTTTAGAAAAAATTTTACGGTCTTCTGAACTTTTTACATTAAAAAAACACCTATGCTTGCTTTCGTCAATGTATAATCCATACGTTTTAGCACTCTTACACAAACAATTCTTGACTAAAACAGTTAAAACTTTGCAAATATGTTGTTTAATGTATTGGCTACGACACGCTTTTTTTATTTTTGCTTAAAATTGCTTAGAAAAAATTTTACAGTCTTCTGAACTTTTTACATTAAAAAACACCTATGCTTGATTTCGTCAATGTATAATCCATACGTTTTAGCACTCTTACACGAACAATTCTTGACTAAAACAGTTAAAACTTTGCAAATATGTTGTTTAATGTATTGGCTACGACACGCTTTTTTTATTTTTGCTTAAAAATGCTTAGAAAAAATTTTACAGTCTTCTTAACTTTTTACTAGTCAATGTATAATCCATACGTTTTAGCACTCTTACACAAACAATTCTTGACTAAAACAGTTAAAACTTTGCAAATATGTTGTTTAATGTATTGGCTACGACACGCTTTTTTTATTTTTGCTTAAAATTGTTTAGAAAAAATTTTACAGTCTTCTGAACTTTTTACACTAAAAAACACCTATGCTTGCTTTCGTCAATGTAAAATCCATACGTTTTAGCACTCTTACACAAACAATTCTTGACTAAAACAGTTAAAACTTTGCAAATATGTTGTTTAATGTATTGGCTACGACACGCTTTTTTTATTTTTGCTAAAAATGGTTTAGAAAAAATTTTACAGTCTTCTGAACTTTTTACATTAAAAAACACCTATGCTTGTTTTCGTCTATGTATAATCCATACGTTTTAACACTCTTACACAAACAATTCTTGACTAAAACAGTTAAAACTTTGCAAATATGTTGTTTAATGTATTGGCTACGACACGCTTTTTTTAATTTTGCTTAAAGTTGTTTAGAAAAAATTTTACGGTCTTCTGAACTTTTTACTAGTCAATGTATAATCCATACGTTTTAGCACTCTTACACAAACAATTCTTGACTAAAAGAGTTAAAACTTTGCAAATATGTTGTTTAATGTATTGGCTACGACACGCTTTTTTTTATTTTTGCTTAAAATTGTTTAGAAAAAATTTTACAGTCTTCTGAACTTTTTACATTAAAAAACACCTATGCTTGCTTTCGTCAATGTATAATCCATACGTTTTAGCACTCTTACACAAACAATTCTTGACTAAAACAGTTAAAACTTTGCAAATATGTTGTTTAATGTATTGGCTACGACACGTTTTTTTTATTTTTGCTTAAAATTGTTTTGAAAAAATTTTACAGTCTTCTGAACTTTTTACATTAAAAAACACCTATGCTTGCTTTCGTCAATGTATAATCCATACGTTTTAGCACTCTTACACAAACAATTCTTGACTAAAACAGTTAAAACTTTGCAAATATGTTGTTAAATGTATTGGCTACGACACGCTTTTTTTATTTTTGCTTAAAATTGTTTAAAAAAAATTTTACGGTCTTCTGAACTTTTTACATTAAAAAAAATCTATGCTTGCTTTCGTCAATGTATAATCCGTACGTTTTAGCACTCTTACACAAACAATTCTTGACTAAAACAGTTAAAACTTTGCAAATATGTTGTTTAATGTATTGGCTACGACATGCTTTTTTTACTTTTGCTTAAAATTGTTTAGAAAAAATTTTACGGTCTTCTGAACATTTTACATTAAAAAACACCTATGCTTGCTTTCGTCAATGTATAATCTATACGTTTTAGCACTCTTACACAAACAATTCTTGACTAAAACAGTTAAAACTTTGCAAATATGTTGTTTAATGTATTGGCTACGACACGCTTTTTTATTTTTGCTTAAAATTGTTTAGAAAAAATTTTACAGTCTTCTGAACTTTTTACATTAAAAAACACCTATGCTTGCTTTCGTCAATGTATAATCCATACGTTTTAGCACTCTTACACAAACAATTCTTGACTAAAACAGTTAAAACTTTGCAAATATGTTGATTAATGTATTGGCTACGACACGCTTTTTTTATTTTTGTTAAAAATTGTTTAGAAAAAATTTTACAGTCTTCTGAACTTTTTTTATTAAAAAACACCTATGCTTGCTTTCGTCAATGTATAATCCATACGTTTTAGCACTCTTACACAAACAATTCTTGACTAAAACAATTAAAACTTTGCAAATATGAAGTTTAATGTATTGGCTACGACACGCTTTTTTTATTTTTGCTTAAAAATGTTTAGAAAAAATTTTACAGTCTTCTGAACTTTTTACATTAAAAAACACCTATGCTTGCTTTCGTCAATGTATAATCCATACGTTTTAGCACTCTTACACAAACAATTCTTGACTAAAACAGTTAAAACTTTGCAAATATGTTGTTTAATGTATTGGCTACGACACGCTTTTTTTATTTTTGCTTAAAATTGTTTAGAAAAAATTTTACAGTCTTCTGAACTTTTTACATTAAAAAACACCTATGCTTGCTTTCGTCAATGTATAATCCATACGTTTTAGCACTCTTACACAAACAATTCTTGACTAAAACAGTTAAAACTTTGCAAATATGTTGATTAATGTATTGGCTACGACACGCTTTTTTTATTTTTGTTAAAAATTGTTTAGAAAAAATTTTACAGTCTTCTGAACTTTTTTTATTAAAAAACACCTATGCTTGCTTTCGTCAATGTATAATCCATACGTTTTAGCACTCTTACACAAACAATTCTAGACTAAAACAGTTAAAACTTTGCAAATATGTTGTTTAATGTATTGGCTACGACACGCTTTTTTTATTTTTGCTTAAAAATGTTTAGAAAAAATTTTACAGTCTTCTGAACTTTTTACATTAAAAAACACCTATGCTTGCTTTCGTCAATGTATAATCCATACGTTTTAGCACTCTTACACAAACAATTCTTGACTAAAAAAGTTAAAACTTTGCAAATATGTTGTTTAATGTATTGGCTACGACACGCTTTTTTTATTTTTGCTTAAAATTGCTTAGAAAAAATTTTACAGTCTTCTGAACTTTTTACTAGTCAATGTATAATCCATACGTTTTAGCACTTTTACACAAACAATTTTTGACTAAAACAGTTAAAACTTTGCAAATATGTTGATTAATGTATTGGCTACGACACGCTTTTTTTATTTTTGTTAAAAATTGTTTAGAAAAAATTTTACAGTCTTCTGAACTTTTTTTATTAAAAAACACCTATGCTTGCTTTCGTCAATGTATAATCCATACGTTTTAGCACTCTTACACAAACAATTCTTGACTAAAACAGTTAAAACTTTGCAAATATGTTGTTTAATGTATTGGCTACGACACGCTTTTTTTATTTTTGCTTAAAATTGTTTAGAAAAAATTTTACGGTCTTCTGAACTTTTTACATTAAAAAACACCTATGCTTGCTTTCGTCAATGTATAATCCATACTTTTTAGCACTCTTACACAAACAATTCTTGACTAAAACAGTTAAAACTTTGCAAATATGTTGTTTAATGTATTGGCTACGACACGCTTTTTTTATTTTTGCTTAAAATTGCTTAGAAAAAATTTTACAGTCTTCTGAACTTTTTACTAGTCAATGTATAATCCATACGTTTTAGCACTTTTACACAAACAATTTTTGACTAAAACAGTTAAAACTTTGCAAATATGTTGTTTAATGTATTGGCTACGACACGTTTTTTTAAGTTTTGCTTAAAATTGTCTAGAAAAAAATTTACAGTCTTCTGAACTTTTGACATTAAAAAACACCTATGCTTGCTTTCGTAAATGTATAATCCATACGTTTTAGCACTCTTACACAAACAATTCTTGACTAAAACAGTTAAAACTTTGCAAATATGTTGTTTAATGTATTGGCTACGACACGCTTTTTTTATTTTTGCTTAAAATTGTTTAGAAAAAATTTTACAGTCTTCTGAACTTTTTACATTAAAAAACACCTATGCTTGCTTTCGTCAATGTATAATCCATACGTTTTAGCACTCTTACACAAACAATTCTTGACTAAAACAGTTAAAACTTTGCAAATATGTTGTTTAATGTATTGGCTACGACACGTTTTTTTTTATTTTTGCTTAAAATTGTCTAGAAAAAATTTTACAGTCTTCTGAACTTTTTACATTAAAAAACACCTATGCTTGCTTTCGTCAATGTATAATCCATACGTTTTAGCACTCTTACACAAACAATTCTTGACTAAAACAGTTAAAACTTTGCAAATATGTTGTTTAATGTATTGGCTACGACCTGCTTTTTTTATTTTTGCTTAAAATTGTTTAGAAAAAACTTTACAGTCTTCTAAACTTTTTACATTAAAAAACACCTATGCTTGATTTCGTCAATGTATAATCCATACGTTTTAGCACTCTTACACAAACAATTCTTGACTAAAACAGTTAAAACTTTGCAAATATGTTGTTTAATGTATTGGCTACGACACGCTTTTTTTATTTTTGCTTAAAATTGTTTAGAAAAAATTTTTCAGTTTTCTTAACTTTTTACATTAAAAAACACCTATGCTTGCTTTTGTCAATGTATAATCCATACGTTTTAGCACTCTTACACAAACAATTCTTGACTAAAACAGTTAAAACTTTGCAAATATGTTGTTTAATGTATTGGCTACGACCCGCTTTTTTTATTTTTGCTTAAAATTGTTTAGAAAAAATTTTACGGTCTTCTGAACTTTTTACATTAAAAAACACCTATGCTTGCTTTCGTCAATGTATAATCCATACGTTTTAGCACTCTTACACAAATAATTCTTGACTAAAACAGTTAAAACTTTGCAAATATGTTGTTTAATGTATTGGCTACGACACGTTTTTTTTTATTTTTGCTTAAAATTGTTTAGAAAAAATTTTACAGTCTTCTGAACTTTTTACTAGTCAATGTATAATCCATACGTTTTAGCACTCTTACACAAACAATTCTTGACTAAAACAGTTAAAACTTTGCAAATATGTTGTTTAATGTATTGGCTACGACACGCTTTTTTTATTTTTTGCTTAAAATTGTTTGGAAAAAATTTTACAGTCTTCTGAACTTTTTACATTAAAAAACACCTATGCTTGCTTTCGTCAATGTATAATCCATACGTTTTAGCACTCTTACACAAACAATTCTTGACTAAAACAGTTAAAACTTTGCAAATATGTTGTTTAATGTATTGGCTACGACAAGCTTTTTTTATTTTTGCTTAAAATTGTTTAGAAAAAATTTTACGGTCTTCTGAACTTTTTACATTAAAAAAACACCTATGCTTGCTTTCGTCAATGTATAATCCATACGTTTTAGCACTCTTACACAAACAATTCTTGACTACAACAGTTAAAACTTTGCAAATATGATGTTTAATGTATTGGCTACGACACGCTTTTTTTTATTTTTGCTTAAAATTGTTTAAAAAAAAATTTACGGTCTTCTGAACTTTTTACATTATAAAATATCTATGCTTGCTTTCGTCAATGTATAATCCATACGTTTTAGCACTCTTACACAAACAATTCTTGACTAAAACAGTTAAAACTTTGCAAATATGTTGTTTAATGTATTGGCTACGACACGCTTTTTTTATTTTTGCTTAAAATTGTTTAGAAAAAATTTTACAGTCTTCTGAACTTTTTACTAGTCAATGTATAATCCATACGTTTTAGCACTCTTACACAAACAATTCTTGACTAAAACAGTTAAAACTTTGCAAATATGTTGTTTAATGTATTGTCTACGACACACTTTTTTTATTTTTGCTTAAGATTGTTTAGAAAAAATTTTACAGTCTTCTGAACTTTTTACATTAAAAAACACCTATGCTTGCTTTCGTCAATGTATAATCCTACGTTTTAGCACTCTTACACAAACAATTCTTGACTAAAACAGTTAAAACTTTGCAAATATGTTGTTTAATGTATTGGCTACGACACGCTTTTTTTATTTTTGCTTAAAATTGTTTAGAAAAAATTTTACGGTCTTCTGAACTTTTTACATTAAAAAACACCTATGCTTGCTTTCGTCAATGTATAATCCATACGTTTTAGCACTCTTACACAAACAATTCTTGACTAAAACAGTTAAAACTTTGCAAATATGTTGTTTAATGTATTGGCTACGACACGCTTTTTTTATTTTTGCTTAAAATTGCTTAGAAAAAATTTTACAGTCTTCTGAACTTTCTACTAGTCAATGTATAATCCATACGTTTTAGCACTTTTACACAAACAATTCTTGACTAAAACAGTTAAAACTTTGCAAATATGTTGTTTAATGTATTGGCTACGACACGCTTTTTTTATTTTTGCTTAAAATTGTTTAAAAAAAATTTTACAGTCTTCTGAACTTTTTACATTAAAAAACACCTATGCTTGCTTTCGTCAATGTATAATCCATACGTTTTAGCTCTCTTACACAAACAATTCTTGACTAAAACAGTTAAAACTTTGCAAATATGTTGTTTAATGTATTGGCTACGACACGCTTTTTTTTTTTTTGCTTAAAATTGTTTAGAAAAAATTTTACAGTCTTCTGAACTTTTTACATTAAAAAACACCTATGCTTGCTTTCGTCAATGTATAATCCATACGTTTTAGCACTCTTACACAAACAATTCTTGACTAAAACAGTTAAAACTTTGCAAATATGTTGTTTAATGTATTGGCTACGACACGCTTTTTTTTATTTTTGCTTAAAATTGTTTAGAAAAAATTTTACGGTCTTCTGATCTTTTTACATTAAAAAACACCTATGCTTGCTTTCGTCAATGTATAATCCATACGTTTTAGCACTCTTACACAAACAATTCTTGACTAAAACAGTTAAAACTTTTCAAATATGTTATTTAATGTATTGCCTACGACACGCTTTTTTTATTTTTGCTTAAAATTGTTTAGAAAAAATTTTACGGTCTTCTGAACTTTTTACATTAAAAAACACCTATGCTTGCTTTCGTCAATGTATAATCCATACGTTTTAGCACTCTTACACAAACAATTCTTGACTAAAACAGTTAAAACTTTGCAAATATGTTGTTTAATGTATTGGCTACGACACGCTTTTTTTATTTTTGCTTAAAATTGCTTAGGAAAAATTTTACAGTCTTCTGAACTTTTTACTAGTCAATGTATAATCCATACGTTTTAGCACTCTTACACAAACAATTCTTGACTAAAACAGTTAAAACTTTGCAAATATGTTGTTTAATGTATTGGCTACGACACGCTTTTTTTATTTTTGCTTAAAATTGTTTAGAAAAAATTTTTCAGTCTTCTTAACTTTTTACATTAAAAAACACCTATTCTTGCTTTCGTCAATGTATAATCCATACGTTTTAGCACTCTTACACAAACAATTCTTGACTAAAACAGTTAAAACTTTGCAAATATGTTGTTTTATGTATTGGCTACGACACGCTTTTTTTATTTTTGCTTAAAATTGTTTAGAAAAAATTTTACGGTCTTCTGAACTTTTTACATTAAAAAACACCTATACTTGCTTTCGTCAATGTATAATCCATACGTTTTAGCACTCTTACACAAACAATTCTTGACTAAAACAGTTAAAACTTTGCAAATATGTTGTTTAATGTATTGGCTACGACACGCTTTTTTTATTTTTGCTTAAAATTGTTTAGAAAAAATTTTACAGTCTTCTGAACTTTTTACTAGTCAATGTATAATCCATACGTTTTAGCACTCTTACACAAACAATTCTTGACTAAAACAGTTAAAACTTTGCAAATATGTTGTTTAATGTATTGGCTACGACACGCTTTTTTTATTTTTGCTTAAAATTGTTTAGAAAAAATTTTACAGTCTTCTGAACTTTTTACATTAAAAAACACCTATGCTTGCTTTCAGCAATGTATAATCCATACGTTTTAGCACTCTTACACAAACAATTCTTGACTAAAACAGTTAAAACTTTGCAAATATGTTGTTTAATGTATTGGCTACGACACGCATTTTTTATTTTTGCTTAAAATTGTTTAGAAAAAATTTTACAGTCTTCTGAGCTTTTTACTAGTCAATGTATAATCCATACGTTTTAGCACTCTTACACAAACAATTCTTGACTAAAACAGTTAAAACTTTTCAAATATGTTGTTTAATGTATTGGCTACGACACGCTTTTTTTATTTTTGCTTAAAATTGTTTTGAAAAATTTTTACAGTCTTCTGAACTTTTTACATTAAAAAACACCTATGCTTGCTTTCGTCAATGTATAATCCATACGTTTTAGCACTCTTACACAAACAATTCTTGACTAAAACAGTTAAAACTTTGCAAATATGATGTTTAATGTATTGGCTACGACACGCTTTTTTTATTTTTGCTTAAAATTGTTTAGAAAAAATTTTACAGTCTTCTGAACTTTTTTTATTAAAAAACACCTATGCTTGCTTTCGTCAATGTATAATCCATACGTTTTAGCACTCTTACACAAACAATTCTTGACTAAAACAGTTAAAACTTTGCAAATATGTTGTTTAATGTATTTGCTACGACACGCTTTTTTTATTTTTGCTTAAAATTGTTTAGAAAAAATTTTACAGTCTTCTGAACTTTTTACATTAAAAAACACCTATGCTTACTTTCGTCAATGTATAATCCATACGTTTTAGCACTCTTACACAAACAATTATTGACTAAAACAGTTAAAACTTTGCAAATATGTTGTTTAATGTATTGGCTACGACACGCTTTTTTTATTTTTGCTTAAAATTGTTTAGAAAAAATTTTACGGTCTTCTGAACTTTTTACATTAAAAAACACCTATGCTTGCTTTCGTCAATGTATAATCCATACGTTTTAGCACTCTTACACAAACAATTCTTGACTAAAACAGTTAAAACTTTGCAAATATGTTGTTTAATGTATTGGCTACGACACGCTTTTTTTATTTTTGCTTAAAATTGCTTAGGAAAAATTTTACAGTCTTCTGAACTTTTTACTAGTCAATGTATAATCCATACGTTTTAGCACTCTTACACCAACAATTCTTGACTAAAACAGTTAAAACTTTGCAAATATGTTGTTTAATGTATTGGCTACGACACGCTTTTTTTATTTTTGCTTAAAATTGTTTAGAAAAAATTTTTCAGTCTTCTTAACTTTTTACATTAAAAAACACCTATGCTTGCTTTCGTCAATGTATAATCCATACGTTTTAGCACTCTTACACAAACAATTCTTGACTAAAACAGTTAAAACTTTGCAAATATGTTGTTTAATGTATTGGCTACGACACGCTTTTTTTATTTTTGCTTAAAATTGTTTAGAAAAAATTTTACAGTCTTCTGAACTTTTTACTAGTCAATGTATAATCCATACGTTTTAGCACTCTTACACAAACAATTCTTGACTAAAACAGTTAAAACTTTGCAAATATGTTGTTTAATGTATTGGCTACGACACGCTTTTTTTATTTTTGCTTAAAATTGTTTAGAAAAAATTTTACAGTCTTCTGAACTTTTTACATTAAAAAACACCTATGCTTGCTTTCAGCAATGTATAATCCATACGTTTTAGCACTCTTACACAAACAATTCTTGACTAAAACAGTTAAAACTTTGCAAATATGTTGTTTAATGTATTGGCTACGACACGCTTTTTTTATTTTTGCTTAAAATTGTTTAGAAAAAATTTTACGGTCTTCTGAACTTTTTACATTAAAAAACACCTATGCTTGCTTTCGTCAATGTATAATCCATACGTTTTAGCACTCTTACACAAACAATTCTTGACTAAAACAGTTAAAACTTTGCAAATATGTTGTTTAATGTATTGGCTACGACACGCTTTTTTTATTTTTGCTTAAAATTGCTTAGGAAAAATTTTACAGTCTTCTGAACTTTTTACTAGTCAATGTATAATCCATACGTTTTAGCACTCTTACACAAACAATTCTTGACTAAAACAGTTAAAACTTTGCAAATATGTTGTTTAATGTATTGGCTACGACACGCTTTTTTTATTTTTGCTTAAAATTGTTTAGAAAAAATTTTTCAGTCTTCTTAACTTTTTACATTAAAAAACACCTATGCTTGCTTTCGTCAATGTATAATCCATACGTTTTAGCACTCTTACACAAACAATTCTTGACTAAAACAGTTAAAACTTTGCAAATATGTTGTTTTATGTATTGGCTACGACACGCTTTTTTTATTTTTGCTTAAAATTGTTTAGAAAAAATTTTACGGTCTTCTGAACTTTTTACATTAAAAAACACCTATACTTGCTTTCGTCAATGTATAATCCATACGTTTTAGCACTCTTACACAAACAATTCTTGACTAAAACAATTAAAACTTTGCAAATATGTTGTTTAATGTATTGGCTACGACACGCTTTTTTTATTTTTGCTTAAAATTGTTTAGAAAAAATTTTTCAGTCTTCTTAACTTTTTACATTAAAAAACACCTATGCTTGCTTTCGTCAATGTATAATCCATACGTTTTAGCACTCTTACACAAACAATTCTTGACTAAAACACTTAAAACTTTGCAAATATGTTGTTTAATGTATTGGCTACGACACGCTTTTTTTATTTTTGCTTAAAATTGTTTAGAAAAAATTTTACAGTCTTCTGAACTTTTTACTAGTCAATGTATAATCCATACGTTTTAGCACTCTTACACAAACAATTCTTGACTAAAACAGTTAAAACTTTGCAAATATGTTGTTTAATGTATTGGCTACGACACGCTTTTTTTATTTTTGCTTAAAATTGTTTAGAAAAAATTTTACAGTCTTCTGAACTTTTTACATTAAAAAACACCTATGCTTGCTTTCAGCAATGTATAATCCATATGTTTTAGCACTCTTACACAAACAATTCTTGACTAAAACAGTTAAAACTTTGCAAATATGTTGTTTAATGTATTGGCTACGACACGCTTTTTTTATTTTTGCTTAAAATTGTTTAGAAAAAATTTTACGGTCCTCTGAACTTTTTACATTAAAAAACACCTATGCTTGCTTTCGTCAATGTATAATCCATACGTTTTAGCACTCTTACACAAACAATTCTTGACTAAAACAGTTAAAACTTTGCAAATATGTTGTTTAATGTATTGGCTACGACACGCTTTTTTTATTTTTGCTTAAAATTACTTAGAAAAAATTTTACGGTCTTCTGAACTTTTTACATTAAAAAACACCTATGCTTGCTTTCGTCAATGTATTATCCATACGTTTTAGCACTCTTACACAAACAATTCTTGACCAAAACAGTTAAAACTTTGCAAATATGTTGTTTAATGTATTGGCTACGACACGCTTTTTTTATTTTTGCTTAAAATTGTTTAGAAAAAATTTTACAGTCTTCTGAGCTTTTTACTAGTCAATGTATAATCCATACGTTTTAGCACTCTTACACAAACAATTCTTGACTAAAACAGTTAAAACTTTGCAAATATGTTGTTTAATGTATTGGCTACGACACGCTTTTTTTATTTTTGCTTAAAATTGTTTTGAAAAATTTTTACAGTCTTCTGAACTTTTTACATTAAAAAACACCTATGCTTGCTTTCGTCAATGTATAATCCATACGTTTTAGCACTCTTACACAAACAATTCTTGACTAAAACAGTTAAAACTTTGCAAATATGATGTTTAATGTATTGGCTACGACACGCTTTTTTTATTTTTGCTTAAAATTGTTTAGAAAAAATTTTACAGTCTTCTGAACTTTTTTTATTAAAAAACACCTATGCTTGCTTTCGTCAATGTATAATCCATACGTTTTAGCACTCTTACACAAACAATTCTTGACTAAAACAGTTAAAACTTTGCAAATATGTTGTTTAATGTATTTGCTACGACACGCTTTTTTTATTTTTGCTTAAAATTGTTTAGAAAAAATTTTACAGTCTTCTGAACTTTTTACATTAAAAAACACCTATGCTTGCTTTCGTCAATGTATAATCCATACGTTTTAGCACTCTTACACAAACAATTCTTGACTAAAACAGTTAAAACTTTGCAAATATGTTGTTTAATGTATTGGCTACGACACGCTTTTTTTATTTTTGCTTAAAATTGTTTAGAAAAAATTTTACAGTCTTCTGAACTTTTTACTAGTCAATGTATAATCCATACGTTTTAGCACTCTTACACAAACAATTCTTGACTAAAACAGTTAAAACTTTGCAAATATGTTGTTTAATGTATTGGCTACGACACGCTTTTTTTATTTTTGCTTAAAATTGTTTAGAAAAAATTTTACAGTCTTCTGAACTTTTTACATTAAAAAACACCTATGCTTGCTTTCAGCAATGTATAATCCATATGTTTTAGCACTCTTACACAAACAATTCTTGACTAAAACAGTTAAAACTTTGCAAATATGTTGTTTAATGTATTGGCTACGACACGCTTTTTTTATTTTTGCTTAAAATTGTTTAGAAAAAATTTTACGGTCTTCTGAACTTTTTACATTAAAAAACACCTATGCTTGCTTTCGTCAATGTATAATCCATACGTTTTAGCACTCTTACACAAACAATTCTTGACTAAAACAGTTAAAACTTTGCAAATATGTTGTTTAATGTATTGGCTACGACACGCTTTTTTTATTTTTGCTTAAAATTACTTAGAAAAAATTTTACGGTCTTCTGAACTTTTTACATTAAAAAACACCTATGCTTGCTTTCGTCAATGTATAATCCATACGTTTTAGCACTCTTACACAAACAATTCTTGACCAAAACAGTTAAAACTTTGCAAATATGTTGTTTAATGTATTGGCTACGACACGCTTTTTTTATTTTTGCTTAAAATTGTTTAGAAAAAATTTTACAGTCTTCTGAGCTTTTTACTAGTCAATGTATAATCCATACGTTTTAGCACTCTTACACAAACAATTCTTGACTAAAACAGTTAAAACTTTGCAAATATGTTGTTTAATGTATTGGCTACGACACGCTTTTTTTATTTTTGCTTAAAATTGTTTTGAAAAATTTTTACAGTCTTCTGAACTTTTTACATTAAAAAACACCTATGCTTGCTTTCGTCAATGTATAATCCATACGTTTTAGCACTCTTACACAAACAATTCTTGACTAAAACAGTTAAAACTTTGCAAATATGATGTTTAATGTATTGGCTACGACACGCTTTTTTTATTTTTGCTTAAAATTGTTTAGAAAAAATTTTACAGTCTTCTGAACTTTTTTTATTAAAAAACACCTATGCTTGCTTTCGTCAATGTATAATCCATACGTTTTAGCACTCTTACACAAACAATTCTTGACTAAAACAGTTAAAACTTTGCAAATATGTTGTTTAATGTATTTGCTACGACACGCTTTTTTTATTTTTGCTTAAAATTGTTTAGAAAAAATTTTACAGTCTTCTGAACTTTTTACATTAAAAAACACCTATGCTTGCTTTCGTCAATGTATAATCCATACGTTTTAGCACTCTTACACAAACAATTCTTGACTAAAACAGTTAAAACTTTGCAAATATGTTGTTTAATGTATTGGCTACGACACGCTTTTTTTATTTTTGCTTAAAATTGTTTAGAAAAAATTTTACGGTCTTCTGAACTTTTTACATTAAAAAACACCTATGCTTGCTTTCGTCAATGTATAATCCATACGTTTTAGCACTCTTACACAAACAATTCTTGACTAAAACAGTTAAAACTTTGCAAATATGTTGTTTAATGTATTGGCTACGACACGCTTTTTTTATTTTTGCTTAAAATTGCTTAGGAAAAATTTTACAGTCTTCTGAACTTTTTACTAGTCAATGTATAATCCATACGTTTTAGCACTCTTACACAAACAATTCTTGACTAAAACAGTTAAAACTTTGCAAATATGTTGTTTAATGTATTGGCTACGACACGCTTTTTTTATTTTTGCTTAAAATTGTTTAGAAAAAATTTTTCAGTCTTCTTAACTTTTTACATTAAAAAACACCTATGCTTGCTTTCGTCAATGTATAATCCATACGTTTTAGCACTCTTACACAAACAATTCTTGACTAAAACAGTTAAAACTTTGCAAATATGTTGTTTTATGTATTGGCTACGACACGCTTTTTTTATTTTTGCTTAAAATTGTTTAGAAAAAATTTTACGGTCTTCTGAACTTTTTACATTAAAAAACACCTATGCTTGCTTTCGTCAATGTATAATCCATACGTTTTAGCACTCTTACACAAACAATTCTTGACTAAAACAGTTAAAACTTTGCAAATATGTTGTTTAATGTATTGGCTACGACACGCTTTTTTTATTTTTGCTTAAAATTGTTTAGAAAAAATTTTACAGTCTTCTGAACTTTTTACTAGTCAATGTATAATCCATACGTTTTAGCACTCTTACACAAACAATTCTTGACTAAAACAGTTAAAACTTTGCAAATATGTTGTTTAATGTATTGGCTAAGACACGCTTTTTTTATTTTTGCTTAAAATTGTTTAGAAAAAATTTTACCGTCTTCTGAACTTTTTACATTAAAAAACACCTATGCTTGCTTTCAGCAATGTATAATCCATATGTTTTAGCACTCTTACACAAACAATTCTTGACTAAAACAGTTAAAACTTTGCAAATATGTTGTTTAATGTATTGGCTACGACACGCTTTTTTTATTTTTGCTTAAAATTGTTTAGAAAAAATTTTACGGTCTTCTGAACTTTTTACATTAAAAAACACCTATGCTTGCTTTCGTCAATGTATAATCCATACGTTTTAGCACTCTTACACAAACAATTCTTGACTAAAACAGTTAAAACTTTGCAAATATGTTGTTTAATGTATTGGCTACGACAAGCTTTTTTTATTTTTGCTTAAAATTACTTAGAAAAAATTTTACGGTCTTCTGAACTTTTTACATTAAAAAACACCTATGCTTGCTTTCGTCAATGTATAATCCATACGTTTTAGCACTCTTACACAAACAATTCTTGACTAAAACAGTTAAAACTTTGCAAATATGTTGTTTAATGTATTTGCTACGACACGCTTTTTTTATTTTTGCTTAAAATTGTTTAGAAAAAATTTTACAGTCTTCTGAACTTTTTACATTAAAAAACACCTATGCTTGCTTTCGTCAATGTATAATCCATACGTTTTAGCACTCTTACACAAACAATTCTTGACTAAAACAGTTAAAACTTTGCAAATATGTTGTTTAATGTATTGGCTACGACACGCTTTTTTTATTTTTGCTTAAAATTGTTTAGAAAAAATTTTACGGTCTTCTGAACTTTTTACATTAAAAAACACCTATGCTTGCTTTCGTCAATGTATAATCCATACGTTTTAGCACTCTTACACAAACAATTCTTGACTAAAACAGTTAAAACTTTGCAAATATGTTGTTTAATGTATTGGCTACGACACGCTTTTTTTATTTTTGCTTAAAATTGCTTAGGAAAAATTTTACAGTCTTCTGAACTTTTTACTAGTCAATGTATAATCCATACGTTTTAGCACTCTTACACAAACAATTCTTGACTAAAACAGTAAAAACTTTGCAAATATGTTGTTTAATGTATTGGCTACGACACGCTTTTTTTATTTTTGCTTAAAATTGTTTAGAAAAAATTTTTCAGTCTTCTTAACTTTTTACATTAAAAAACACCTATGCTTGCTTTCGTCAATGTATAATCCATACGTTTTAGCACTCTTACACAAACAATTCTTGACTAAAACAGTTAAAACTTTGCAAATATGTTGTTTTATGTATTGGCTACGACAAGCTTTTTTTATTTTTGCTTAAAATTGTTTAGAAAAAATTTTACGGTCTTCTGAACTTTTTACATTAAAAAACACCTATACTTGCTTTCGTCAATGTATAATCCATACGTTTTAGCACTCTTACACAAACAATTCTTGACTAAAACAGTTAAAACTTTGCAAATATGTTGTTTAATGTATTGGCTACGACACGCTTTTTTTATTTTTGCTTAAAATTGTTTAGAAAAAATTTTACAGTCTTCTGAACTTTTTACTAGTCAATGTATAATCCATACGTTTTAGCACTCTTACACAAACAATTCTTGACTAAAACAGTTAAAACTTTGCAAATATGTTGTTTAATGTATTGGCTACGACACGCTTTTTTTATTTTTGCTTAAAATTGTTTAGAAAAAATTTTACAGTCTTCTGAACTTTTTACATTAAAAAACACCTATGCTTGCTTTCAGCAATGTATAATCCATATGTTTTAGCACTCTTACACAAACAATTCTTGACTAAAACAGTTAAAACTTTGCAAATATGTTGTTTAATGTATTGGCTACGACACGCTTTTTTTATTTTTGCTTAAAATTGTTTAGAAAAAATTTTACGGTCTTCTGAACTTTTTACATTAAAAAACACCTATGCTTGCTTTCGTCAATGTATAATCCATACGTTTTAGCACTCTTACACAAACAATTCTTGACTAAAACAGTTAAAACTTTGCAAATATGTTGTTTAATGTATTGGCTACGACACGCTTTTTTTATTTTTGCTTAAAATTACTTAGAAAAAATTTTACGGTCTTCTGAACTTTTTACATTAAAAAACACCTATGCTTGCTTTCGTCAATGTATAATCCATACGTTTTAGCACTCTTACACAAACAATTCTTGACTAAAACAGTTAAAACTTTGCAAATATGTTGTTTAATGTATTGGCTACGACACGCTTTTTTTATTTTTGCTTAAAATTGTTTTGAAAAATTTTTACAGTCTTCTGAACTTTTTACATTAAAAAACACCTATGCTTGCTTTCGTCAATGTATAATCCATACGTTTTAGCACTCTTACACAAACAATTCTTGACTAAAACAGTTAAAACTTTGCAAATATGATGTTTAATGTATTGGCTAAGAACACGCTTTTTTATTTTTGCTTAAAATTGTTTAGAAAAAATTTTACAGTCTTCTGAACTTTTTTTATTAAAAAACACCTATGCTTGCTTTCGTCAATGTATAATCCATACGTTTTAGCACTCTTACACAAACAATTCTTGACTAAAACAGTTAAAACTTTGCAAATATGTTGTTTAATGTATTTGCTACGACACGCTTTTTTTATTTTTGCTTAAAATTGTTTAGAAAAAATTTTACAGTCTTCTGAACTTTTTACATTAAAAAACACCTATGCTTGCTTTCGTCAATGTATAATCCATACGTTTTAGCACTCTTACACAAACAATTCTTGACTAAAACAGTTAAAACTTTGCAAATATGTTGTTTAATGTATTGGCTACGACACGCTTTTTTTATTTTCGCTTAAAATTGTTTAGAAAAAATTTTACGATCTTCTGAACTTTTTACATTAAAAAACACCTATGCTTGTTTTCGTCAATGTATAATCCATACGTTTTAGCACTCTTACACAAACAATTCTTGACTAAAACAGTTAAAACTTTGCAAATATGTTGTTTAATGTATTGGCTACGACACGCTTTTTTTATTTTTGCTTAAAATTGCTTAGAAAAAATTTTACAGTCTTCTGAATTTTTTACTAGTCAATGTATAATCCATACGTTTTAGCACTTTTACACAAACAATTCTTGACTAAAACAGTTAAAACTTTGCAAATATGTTGTTTAATGTATTGGCTACGACACGCTTTTTTTATTTTTGCTTAAAATTGTTTAGAAAAAATTTTACAGTCTTCTGAACTTTTTACATTAAAAAACACGTATGCTTGCTTTCGTCAATGTATAATCCATACGTTTTAGCACTCTTACACAAACAATTCTTGACTAAAACAATTAAAACTTTGCAAATATGTTGTTTAATGTATTGGCTACGACACGCTTTTTTTATTTTTGCTTAAAATTGTTTAGAAAAAATTTTACGATCTTCTGAACTTTTTACATTAAAAAACACCTATGCTTGCTTTCGTCAATGTATAATCCATACGTTTTAGCACTCTTACACAAACAGTTCTTGACTAAAACAGTTAAAACTTTGCAAATATGTTGTTTAATGTATTGGCTACGACACGCTTTTTTTCTTTTTGCTTAAAATTGCTTAGAAAAAATTTTACGGTCTTCTGAACTTTTTACATTAAAAAACACCTATGCTTGCTTTCGTCAATGTATAATCCATACGTTTTAGCACTCTTACACAAACAATTCTTGACTAAAACAGTTAAAACTTTGCAAATATGTTGTTTAATGTATTGGCTACGACACGCTTATTTTATTTTTGCTTAAAATTGTTTAGAAAAAATTTTACGGTCTTCTGAACTTTTTACATTAAAAAACATCTCTGCTTGCTTTCGTCGATGTATAATCCATACGTTTTAGCACTCTTACACAAACTATTCTTGACTAAAACAGTTAAAATTTTGCAAATATGTTGTTTAATGTATTGGCTACGACACGCTTTTTTTATTTTTGCTTAAAATTGTTTAGAAAAAATTTTACGGTCTTCTAAACTTTTTAAATTAAAAAACACCTATGCTTGCTTTCGTCAATGTATAATCCATACGTTTTAGCTCTCTTACACAAACAATTCTTGACTGAAACAGTTAAAACTTTGCAAATATGTTGTTTAATGTATTGGCTACGACACGCTTTTTTTATTTTTGCTTAAAATTGCTTAGAAAAAATTTTACAGTCTTCTGAACTTTTTACTAGTCAATGTATAATCCATACGTTTTAGCACTCTTACACAAACAATTCTTGACTAAAACAGTTAAAACTTTGCAAATATGTTGTTTAATGTATTGGCTACGACATGCTTTTTTTATTTTTGCTTAAAATTGTTTTGAAAAAATTTTACAGTCTTCTGAACTTTTTACATTAAAAAACACCTATGCTTGCTTTCGTCAATGTATAATCCATACGTTTTAGCACTCTTACACAAACAATTCTCGACTAAAACAGTTAAAACTTTGCAAATATGTTGTTTAATGTATTGGCTACGACACGCTTTTTTTATTTTTGCTTAAAATTGTTTAGAAAAAATTTTACAGTCTTCTGAACTTTTTTTATTAAAAAACACCTATGCTTGCTTTCGTCAACGTATAATCCATACGTTTTAGCACTCTTACACAAACAATTCTTGACTAAAACAGTTAAAACTTTGCATATATGTTGTTTAATGTATTGGCTACGACATGCTTTTTTTATTTTTGCTTAAAATTGCTTAGAAAAAATTTTACAGTCTTCTGAACTTTTTACTAGTCAATGTATAATCCATACGTTTTAGCACTTTTACACAAACAATTCTTGACTAAAACAGTTAAAACTTTGCAAATATGTTGTTTAATGTATTGGCTACGACACGCTTTTTTTATTTTTGCTTAAAATTGTTTAGAAAAAATTTTACAGTCTTCTGAACTTTTTACATTAAAAAACACCAATGCTTGCTTTCGTCAATGTATAATCCATACGTTTTAGCACTCTTACACAAATAATTCTTGACTAAAACAGTTAAAACTTTGCAAATATGTTGTTTAATGTATTGGCTACGACACGCTTTTTTTATTTTTGCTTAAAATTGTTTAGAAAAAATTTTACAGTCTTCTGAACTTTTTACATTAAAAAACACGTATGCTTGCTTTCGTCAATGTATAATCCATACGTTTTAGCACTCTTACACAAACAATTCTTGACTAAAACAATTAAAACTTTGCAAATATGTTGTTTAATGTATTGGCTACGACACGCTTTTTTTATTTTTGCTTAAAATTGTTTAGAAAAAATTTTACAGTCTTCTGAACTTTTTACATTAAAAAACACCTATGCTTGCTTTCGTCAATGTATAATCCATACGTTTTAGCACTCTTACACAAACAATTCTTGACTAAAACAGTTAAAACTTTGCAAATATGTTGTTTAATGTATTGGCTACGACACGTTTTTTTTTATTTTTGCTTAAAATTGTTTAGAAAAAATTTTACGGTCTTCTGAACTTTTTACATTAAAAAACACCTATGCTTGCTTTCGTCAATGTATAATCCATACGTTTTAGCACTCTTACACAAACAATTCTTGACTAAAACAGTTAAAACTTTGCAAATATGTTGTTTAATGTATTGGCTACGACACGCTTTTTTTATTTTTGCTTAAAATTGCTTAGAAAAAATTTTACAGTCTTCTGAACTTTCTACTAGTCAATGTATAATCCATACGTTTTAGCACTTTTACACAAACAATTCTTGACTAAAACAGTTAAAACTTTGCAAATATGTTGTTTAATGTATTGGCTACGACACGCTTTTTTTATTTTTGCTTAAAATTGTTTAGAAAAAATTTTACGGTCTTCTGAACTTTTTACATTAAAAAACACCTATGCTTGCTTTCGTCAATGTATAATCCATACGTTTTAGCACTCTTACACAAACAATTCTTGACTAAAACAGTTAAAACTTTGCAAATATGTTGTTTAGTGTATTGGCTACGACACGCTTTATTTATTTTTGCTTAAAATTGCTTAGGAAAAATTTTACAGTCTTCTGAACTTTTTACTAGTCAATGTATAATCCATACGTTTGAGCACTCTTACACAAACAATTCTTGACTAAAACAGTTAAAACTTTGCAAATATGTTGTTTAATGTATTGGCTACGACACGCTTTTTTTATTTTTGCTTAAAATTGTTTAGAAAAAATTTTACGGTCTTCTGATCTTTTTACATTAAAAAACACCTATGCTTGCTTTCGTCAATGTATAATCCATACGTTTTAGCACTCTTACACAAACAATTCTTGACTAAAACAGTTAAAACTTTGCAAATATGTTGTTTAATGTATTGGCTACGACACGCTTTTTTTATTTTTGCTTAAAATTGTTTAGAAAAAATTTTACGGTCTTCTGAACTTTTTACATTAAAAAACACCTATGCTTGCTTTCGTCAATGTATAATCCATACGTTTTAGCACTCTTACACAAACAATTCTTGACTAAAACAGTTAAAACTTTGCAAATATGTTGTTTAATGTATTGGCTACAACACGCTTTTTTTATTTTGCTTAAAATTGTTTAGAAAAAATTTTACGGTCTTCTGAACTTTTTACAATAAAAAACACCTATGCTTGCTTTCTTCAATGTATAATCCATACGTTTTAGCACTTTTACACAAACAATTCTTGACTAAAACAGTTAAAACTTTGCAAATATGTTGTTTAATGTATTGGCTACGACACGCTTTTTTTTATTTTTGCTTAAAATTGTTTAGAAAAAATTTTACAGTCTTCTGAACTTTTTACATTAAAAAACACCTATGCTTGCTTTCGTCAATGTATAATCCATACGTTTTAGCACTCTTACACAAACAATTCTTGACTAAAACAGTTAAAACTTTGCGAATATGTTGTTTAATGTATTGGCTACGACACGCTTTTTTTATTTTTGCTTAAAATTGTTTAAAAAGATTTTACGGTCTTCTGAACTTTTTACAATAAAAAACACCTATGCTTGCTTTCGTCAATGTATAATCCATACGTTTTAGCACTCTTACACAAACAATTCTTGACTAAAACAGTTAAAACTTTGCAAATATGTTGTTTAATGTATTGGCTACGACACGCTTTTTTTTATTTTTGCTTAAAATTCTTTAGAAAAAATTTTACTGTCTTCTGAACTTTTTACTAGTCAATATATAATCCATACGTTTTAGCACTCTTACACAAACAATTCTTGACTAAAACAGTTAAAACTTTGCAAATATGTTGTTTAATGTATTGGCTACGACACGCTTTTTTTTTTTTGCTTAAAATTGATTAGAAAAAATTTTACAGTCTTCTGAACTTTTTACTAGTCAATGTATAATCCATACGTTTTAGCACTCTTACACATACAATTCTAGACTAAAACAGTTAAAACTTTGAAAATATGTTGTTTAATGTATTGGCTACGACAGGCTTTTTTTATTTTTGCTTAAAATTGTTTAGAAAAAATTTTACAGTCTTCTGAACTTTTTACATTAAAAAACACCTATGCTTGCTTTCGTCAATGTATAATCCATACGTTTTAGCACTCTTACACAAACAATTCTTGACTAAAACAGTTAAAACTTTGCAAATATGTTGTTTAATGTATTGGCTACGACACGCTTATTTTATTTTTGCTTAAAATTGTTTAGAAAAAATTTTACAGTCTTCTGAACTTTTTACATTAAAAAACACCTATGCTTGCTTTCGTCTATGTATAATCCATACGTTTTAGCACTCTTACACAAACAATTCTTGACTAAAACAGTTAAAACTTTGCAAATATGTTGTTTAATGTATTGGCTACGACACGCTTTTTTTATTTTTGCTTAAAATTGTTTAGAAAAAATTTTACGGTCTTCTGAACTTTTTACATTAAAAAACACCTATGCTTGCTTTCGTCAATGTATAATCCATACGTTTTAGCATTCTTACACAAACAATTCTTGACTAAAACAGTTAAAACTTTGCAAATATGTTGTTTAATGTATTGGCTACGACACGCTTTTTTTATTTTTGCTTAAAATTGTTTAGAAAAAATTTTACAGTCTTCTGAACTTTTACTAGTCAATGTATAATCCATACGTTTTAGCACTCTTACACAAACAATTCTTGACTAAATCAGTTAAAACTTTGCAAATATGTTGTTTAATGTATTGGCTACGACACGCTTTTTTTATTTTTGCTTAAAATTGTGTTTAGAAAAAATTTTACAGTCTTCTGAACTTTTTACTAGTCAATGTATACACCATACGTTTTAGCACTCTTACACAAACAATTCTTGACTAAAACAGTTAAAACTTTGCAAATATGTTGTTTAATGTATTGGCTACGACACGCTTTTTTTATTTTTGCTTAAAATTGCTTAGAAAAAATTTTACAAACTTCTGAACTTTTTACTAGTCAATGTATAATCCATACGTTTTAGCACTCTTACACAAACAATTCTTGACTAAAACAGTTAAAACTTTGCAAATATGTTGTTTAATGTATTGGCTACGACACACTTTTTTTTATTTTGCTTAAAATTGTTTAGAAAAAACTTTACAGTCTTCTAAACTTTTTACATTAAAAAACACCTATGCTTGATTTCGTCAATGTATAATCCATACGCTTTAGCACTCTTACACAAACAATTCTTGACTAAAACAGTTAAAACTTTGCAAATATGTTGTTTAATGTATTAGCTACGACACGCTTTTTTTATTTTTGCTTAAAATTGCTTAGAAAAAATTTTACAGTATTCTGAATTTTTTACTAGTCAATGTATAATCCATACGTTTTAGCACTCTTACACAAACAATTCTTGACTAAAACACTTAAAACTTTGCAAATATGTTGTTTAATGTATTGGCTACGACACGCTTTTTTTATTTTGCTTAAAATTGTTTAGAAAAAATTTTAGGGTCTTCTGAACTTTTTACAATAAAAAACACCTATGCTTGCTTTCTTCAATGTATAATCCATACGTTTTAGCACTCTTACACAAACAATTCTTGACTAAAACAGTTAAAACTTTGCAAATATGTTGTTTAATGTATTGGCTACGACACGCTTTTTTTATTTTTGCTTAAAATTGTTTAGAAAAAATTTTACAGTCTTCTGAACTTTTTACATTAAAAAACACCTATGCTTGCTTTCGTCAATGTATAATCCATACGTTTTAGCATTCTTACACAAACAATTCTTGACTAAAACAGTTAAAACTTTGCGAATATGTTGTTTAATGTATTGGCTACGACACGCTTTTTTAATTTTTGCTTAAAATTGTTTAAAAAAAATTTTACGGTCTTCTGAACTTTTTACAATAAAAAACACCTATGCTTGCTTTCGTCAATGTATAATCCATACGTTTTAGCACTCTTACACAAACAATTCTTGACTCAAACAGTTAAAACTTTGCAAATATGTTGTTTAATGTATTGGCTACGACACGCTTTTTTTTATTTTTGCTTAAAATTGTTTAGAAAAAATTTTACTGTCTTCTGAACTTTTTACTAGTCAATATATAATCCATACGTTTTAGCACTCTTACACAAACAATTCTTGACTAAAACAGTTAAAACTTTGCAAATATGTTGTTTAATGTATTGGCTACGACACGCATTTTTTATTTTTGCTTAAAATTGTTTAGAAAAAATTTTACAGTCTTCTGAACTTTTTACTAGTCAATATATAATCCATACGTTTTAGCACTCTTACACAAACAATTCTTGACTAAAACAGTTAAAACTTTGAAAATATGTTGTTTAATGTATTGGCTACGACAGGCTTTTTTTATTTTTGCTTAAAATTGTTTAGAAAAAATTTTACAGTCTTCTGAACTTTTTACATTAAAAAACACCTATGCTTGCTTTCGTCAATGTATAATCCATACGTTTTAGCACTCTTACACAAACAATTCTTGACTAAAACAGTTAAAACTTTGCAAATATGTTGTTTAATGTATTGGCTACGACACGCTTTTTTTATTTTTGCTTAAAATTGTTTAGAAAAAATTTTACAGTCTTCTGAACTTTTTACATTAAAAAACACCTATGCTTGCTTTCGTCTATGTATAATCCATACGTTTTAGCACTCTTACACAAACAATTCTTGACTAAAACAGTTAAAACTTTGCAAATATGTTGTTTAATGTATTGGCTACGACACGCTTTTTTTTTTTTTTGCTTAAAATTGTTTAGAAAAAATTTTACGGTCTTCTGAACTTTTTACATTAAAAAACACCTATGCTTGCTTTCGTCAATGTATAATCCATACGTTTTAGCACTCTTACACAAACAATTCTTGACTAAAACAGTTAAAACTTTGCAAATATGTTGTTTAATGTATTGGCTACGACACGCTTTTTTTATTTTTGCTTAAAATTGCTTAGAAAAAATTTTACAAACTTCTGAACTTTTTACTAGTCAATGTATAATCCATACGTTTTAGCACTCTTACACAAACAATTCTTGACTAAAACAGTTAAAACTTTGCAAATATGTTGTTTAATGTATTAGCTACGACTGTTTTTTTTATTTTTGCTTAAAATTGTTTAGAAAAAATTTTACAGTCTTCTAAACTTTTTACATCAAAAAACACCTATGCTTGATTTCGTCAATGTATAATCCATACGTTTTAGCACTCTTACACAAACAATTCTTGACTAAAACAGTTAAAACTTTGCAAATATGTTGTTTAATGTATTGGCTACGACACACTTTTTTTTATTTTGCTTAAAATTGTTTAGAAAAAACTTTACAGTCTTCTAAACTTTTTACATTAAAAAACACCTATGCTTGATTTCGTCAATGTATAATCCATACGCTTTAGCACTCTTACACAAACAATTCTTGACTAAAACAGTTAAAACTTTGCAAATATGTTGTTTAATGTATTGGCTACGACACGCTTTTTTTATTTTTGCTTAAAATTGCTTAGAAAAAATTTTACAGTATTCTGAATTTTATACTAGTCAATGTATAATCCATACGTTTTAGCACTCTTACACAAACAATTCTTGACTAAAACAGTTAAAACTTTGCAAATATGTTGTTTAATGTATTGGCTACGACACGCTTTTTTTATTTTTGCTTAAAATTGTTTAGAAAAAATTTTTCAGTCTTCTTAACTTTTTACATTAAAAAACACCTATGCTTGCTTTCGTCAATGTATAATCCATACGTTTTAGCACTCTTACACAAACAATTCTTGACTAAAACAGTTAAAACTTTGCAAATATGTTGTTTTATGTATTGGCTACGACACGCTTTTTTTATTTTTGCTTAAAATTGTTTAGAAAAAATTTTACGGTCTTCTGAACTTTTTACATTAAAAAACACCTATGCTTGCTTTCGTCAATGTATAATCCATACGTTTTAGCACTCTTACACAAACAATTCTTGACTAAAACAGTTAAAACTTTGCAAAAATGTTGTTTAATGTATTGGCTACGACACGCTTTTTTATTTTTGCTTAAAATTGTTTAGAAAAAATTTTACAGTCTTCTGAACTTTTTACTAGTCAATGTATAATCCATACGTTTTAGCACTCTTACACAAACAATTCTTGACTAAAACAGTTAAAACTTTGCAAATATGTTGTTTAATGTATTGGCTACGACACGCTTTTTTTATTTTTGCTTAAAATTGTTTAGAAAAAATTTTACAGTCTTCTGAACTTTTTACATTAAAAAACACCTATGCTTGCTTTCGTCAATGTATAATCCATACGTTTTAGCACTCTTACACAAACAATTCTTGACTAAAACAGTTAAAACTTTGCAAACATGTTGTTTAATGTATTGGCTACGACACGCTTTTTTTATTTTTGCTAAAAATTGATTAGAAAAAATTTTACAGCCTTCTGAACTTTTTACATTAAAAAACACCTATGCTTGCTTTCGTCAATGTATAATCCATACGTTTTAGCACTCTTACACAAACAATTCTTGACTAAAACAGTTAAAACTTTGCAAACATGTTGTTTAATGTATTGGCTACGACACGCTTTTTTTATTTTTGCTTAAAATTGTTTAGAAAAAATTTTACAGTCTTCTGAACTTTTTACTAGTCAATGTATAATCCATACCTTTTAGCACTCTTACACAAACAATTCTTGACTAAAACAGTTAAAACTTTGCAAACATGTTGTTTAATGTATTGGCTACGACACGCTTTTTTTTATTTTCGCTTAAAATTGTTTAGAAAAAATTTTACAGTCTTCTGAACTTTTTACTAGTCAATGTATAATCCATACGTTTTAGCACTCTTACACAAACAATTCTTGACTAAAACAGTTAAAAGTTTGCAAACATGTTGTTTAATGTATTGGCTACGACACACTTTTTTTATTTTTGCTTAAAATTGATTAGAAAAAATTTAACAGCCTTCTGAACTTTTTACATTAAAAAACACCTATGCTTGCTTTCGTCAATGTATAATCCATACGTTTTAGCACTCTTACACAAACAATTCTTGACTAAAACAGTTAAAACTTTGCAAACATGTTGTTTAATGTATTGGCTACGACACGCTTTTTTTATTTTTGCTTAAAATTGTTTAGAAAAAATTTTACAGTCTTCTGAACTTTTTACTAGTCAATGTATAATCCATACGTTTTAGCACTCTTACACAAACAATTCTTGACTAAAACAGTTAAAACTTTGCAAACATGTTGTTTAATGTATTGGCTACGACACGCTTTTTTTATTTTTGCTTAAAATTGTTTAAAAAAAATTTTACAGTCTTCTGAACTTTTTACTAGTCAATGTATAATCCATACCTTTTAGCACTCTTACACAAACAATTCTTGACTAAAACAGTTAAAACTTTGCAAACATGTTGTTTAATAAATTGGCTACGACACGCTTTTTTTTTATTTTCGCTTAAAATTGTTTAGAAAAAATTTTACAGTCTTCTGAACTTTTTACTAGTCAATGTATAATCCATACGTTTTAGCACTCTTACACAAACAATTCTTGACTAAAACAGTTAAAACTTTGCAAACATGTTGTTTAATGTATTGGCTACGACACGCTTTTTTTTATTTTCGCTTAAAATTGTTTAGAAAAAATTTTACAGTCTTCTGAACTTTTTACTAGTCAATGTATAATCCATACGTTTTAGCACTCTTACACAAACAATTCTTGACTAAAACAGTTAAAACTTTGCAAATATGTTGTTTAATGTATTGGCTACGACACGCTTTTTTTATTTTTGCTTAAAATTGTTTAGAAAAAATTTTACAGTCTTCTGAACTTTTTACATTAAAAAACACCTATGCTTGCTTTCGTCAATGTATAATCCATACGTTTTAGCATTCTTACACAAACAATTCTTGACTAAAACAGTTAAAACTTTGCGAATATGTTGTTTAATGTATTGGCTACGACACGCTTTTTTAATTTTTGCTTAAAATTGTTTAAAAAAAATTTTACGGTCTTCTGAACTTTTTACAATAAAAAACACCTATGCTTGCTTTCGTCAATGTATAATCCATACGTTTTAGCACTCTTACACAAACAATTCTTGACTCAAACAGTTAAAACTTTGCAAATATGTTGTTTAATGTATTGGCTACGACACGCTTTTTTTTATTTTTGCTTAAAATTGTTTAGAAAAAATTTTACTGTCTTCTGAACTTTTTACTAGTCAATATATAATCCATACGTTTTAGCACTCTTACACAAACAATTCTTGACTAAAACAGTTAAAACTTTGCAAATATGTTGTTTAATGTATTGGCTACGACAGGCTTTTTTTATTTTTGCTTAAAATTGTTTAGAAAAAATTTTACAGTCTTCTGAACTTTTTACTAGTCAATATATAATCCATACGTTTTAGCACTCTTACACAAACAATTCTTGACTAAAACAGTTAAAACTTTGAAAATATGTTGTTTAATGTATTGGCTACGACAGGCTTTTTTTATTTTTGCTTAAAATTGTTTAGAAAAAATTTTACAGTCTTCTGAACTTTTTACATTAAAAAACACCTATGCTTGCTTTCGTCAATGTATAATCCATACGTTTTAGCACTCTTACACAAACAATTCTTGACTAAAACAGTTAAAACTTTGCAAATATGTTGTTTAATGTATTGGCTACGACACGCTTATTTTATTTTTGCTTAAAATTGTTTAGAAAAAATTTTACAGTCTTCTGAACTTTTTACATTAAAAAACACCTATGCTTGCTTTCGTCTATGTATAATCCATACGTTTTAGCACTCTTACACAAACAATTCTTGACTAAAACAGTTAAAACTTTGCAAATATGTTGTTTAATGTATTGGCTACGACACGCTTTTTTTATTTTTGCTTAAAATTGTTTAGAAAAAATTTTACGGTCTTCTGAACTTTTTACATTAAAAAACACCTATGCTTGCTTTCGTCAATGTATAATCCATACGTTTTAGCACTCTTACACAAACAATTCTTGACTAAAACAGTTAAAACTTTGCAAATATGTTGTTTAATGTATTGGCTACGACACGCTTTTTTTATTTTTGCTTAAAATTGCTTAGAAAAAATTTTACAAACTTCTGAACTTTTTACTAGTCAATGTATAATCCATACGTTTTAGCACTCTTACACAAACAATTCTTGACTAAAACAGTTAAAACTTTGCAAATATGTTGTTTAATGTATTAGCTACGACTGTTTTTTTTATTTTTGCTTAAAATTGTTTAGAAAAAATTTTACAGTCTTCTAAACTTTTTACATCAAAAAACACCTATGCTTGATTTCGTCAATGTATAATCCATACGTTTTAGCACTCTTACACAAACAATTCTTGACTAAAACAGTTAAAACTTTGCAAATATGTTGTTTAATGTATTGGCTACGACACACTTTTTTTTATTTTGCTTAAAATTGTTTAGAAAAAACTTTACAGTCTTCTAAACTTTTTACATTAAAAAACACCTATGCTTGATTTCGTCAATGTATAATCCATACGCTTTAGCACTCTTACACAAACAATTCTTGACTAAAACAGTTAAAACTTTGCAAATATGTTGTTTAATGTATTGGCTACGACACGCTTTTTTTATTTTTGCTTAAAATTGCTTAGAAAAAATTTTACAGTATTCTGAATTTTATACTAGTCAATGTATAATCCATACGTTTTAGCACTCTTACACAAACAATTCTTGACTAAAACAGTTAAAACTTTGCAAATATGTTGTTTAATGTATTGGCTACGACACGCTTTTTTTATTTTTGCTTAAAATTGTTTAGAAAAAATTTTTCAGTCTTCTGAACTTTTTACATTAAAAAACACCTATGCTTGCTTCCGTCAATGTATAATCCATACGTTTTAGCACTCTTACACAAACAATTCTTGACTAAAACAGTTAAAACTTTGCAAATATGTTGTTTTATGTATTGGCTACGACACGCTTTTTTTATTTTTGCTTAAAATTGTTTAGAAAAAATTTTACGGTCTTCTGAACTTTTTACATTAAAAAACACCTATGCTTGCTTTCGTCAATGTATAATCCATACGTTTTAGCACTCTTACACAAACAATTCTTGACTAAAACAGTTAAAACTTTGCAAAAATGTTGTTTAATGTATTGGCTACGACACGCTTTTTTATTTTTGCTTAAAATTGTTTAGAAAAAATTTTACAGTCTTCTGAACTTTTTACTAGTCAATGTATAATCCATACGTTTTAGCACTCTTACACAAACAATTCTTGACTAAAACAGTTAAAACTTTGCAAATATGTTGTTTAATGTATTGGCTACGACACGCTTTTTTTATTTTTGCTTAAAATTGTTTAGAAAAAATTTTACAGTCTTCTGAACTTTTTACATTAAAAAACACCTATGCTTGCTTTCGTCAATGTATAATCCATACGTTTTAGCACTCTTACACAAACAATTCTTGACTAAAACAGTTAAAACTTTGCAAATATGTTGTTTAATGTATTGGCTACGACACGCTTTTTTTATTTTTGCTTAAAATTGTTTAGAAAAAATTTTACGGTCTTCTGAACTTTTTACATTAAAAAACACCTATGCTTGCTTTCGTCAATGTATAATCCATACGTTTTAGCACTCTTACACAAACAATTCTTGACTAAAACAGTTAAAACTTTGCAAATATGTTGTTTAATGTATTATCTACGTAATGCTTTTTTTATTTTTGCTTAAAATTGTTTAGAAAAAATTTTACGGTCTTCTGAACTTTTTACATTAAAAAACACCTATGCTTGCTTTCGTCAATGTATAATCCATACGTTTTAGCACTCTTACACAAACAATTCTTGACTAAATCAGTTCAAACTTTGCAAATATGTTGTTTAATGTATTGGCTACGACACGCTTTTTTTATTTTTGCTTAAAATTGTTTAGAAAAAATTTTACAGTCTTCTGAACTTTTTACATTAAAAAACACCTATGCTTGCTTCCGTCAATGTATAATCCATACGTTTTAGCACTTTTTCACAAACATTTCTTGACTAAAACAGTTAAAACTATGCAAATATGTTGTTTAATGTATTGGCTATGACACGCTTTTTTTATTTTTGCTTAAAATTGTTTAGAAAAAATTTTACAGTCTTCTGAACTTTTTTGATTAAAAAACACCTATGCTTGCTTTCGTCAATGTATAATCCATACGTTTTAGCACTCTTACACAAATAATTCTTGACTAAAACAGTTAAAACTTTGCAAATATGTTGTTTAATGTATTGGCCACGACACGCTTTTTTTATTTTTGCTTTAAATTGTTTAGAAAAAATTTTACGGTCTTCTGAACTTTTTACATTAAAAAAACACCTATGCTTGCTTTCGTCAATGTATAATCCTTACGTTTTAGCACTCTTACACAAACAATTCTTGACTAAAACAGTTAAAACTTTGCAAATATGTTGTTTAATGTATTGGCTACGACACGCTTTTTTTATTTTTGCTTAAAATTGTTTAGAAAAAATTTTACGGTCTTCTGAACTTTTTACATTAAAAAAACACCTATGCTTGATTTCGTCAATGTATAATCCTTACGTTTTAGCACTCTTACACAAACAATTCTTGACTAAAACAGTTAAAACTTTGCAAATATGTTGTTTAATGTATTGGCTACGACACGCTTTTTTTATTTTTGCTTAAAATTGCTTAAAAAAATTTTACAGTCTTCTGAACTTTTTACTAGTCAATGTATAATCCATACGTTTTAGCACTCTTACACAAACAATTCTTGACTAAAACAGTTAAAACTTTGCAAATATGTTGTTTAATGTATTGGCTCCGACACGCTTTTTTTATTTTTGCTTAAAATTGTTTAGAAAAAATTTTACAGTCTTCTGAACTTTTTACATTAAAAAACACCTATGCTTGCTTTCGTCAATGTATAATCCATACGTTTTAGCACTCTTACACTAACAATTCTTGACTAAAACAGTTAAAACTTTGCAAATATGTTGTTTAATGTATTGGCTACGACACGCTTTTTTTATTTTTGCTTAAAATTGTTTAGAAAAAATTTTTCAGTCCTCTTATTTTTTTACATTAAAAAACACCTATGCTTGCTTTCGTCAATGTATAATCCATACGTTTTAGCACTCTTACACAAACAATTCTTGACTAAAACAGTTAAAACTTTGCAAATATGTTGTTTAATGTATTGGCTACGACACGCTTTTTTTATTTTTGCTTAAAATTGTTTAGAAAAAATTTTACAGTCTTCTGAACTTTTTACTAGTCAATATATAATCCATACGTTTTAGCACTCTTACACAAACAATTCTTGACTAAAACAGTTAAAACTTTGCAAATATGTTGTTTAATGTATTAGCTACGACACGCTTTTTTTATTTTTGCTTAAAATTGTTTAGAAAAAATTTTACGGTCTTCTGAACTTTTTACATAAAAAAACACCTATGCTTGCTTTCGTCAATGTATAATCCATACGTTTTAGCACTCTTACACAAACAATTCTTGACTAAAACAGTTAAAACTTTGCAAATATGTTGTTTAATGTATTGGCTACGACACGCTTTTTTTATTTTTGCTTAAAATTACTTAGAAAAAATTTTACAGTATTCTGAATTTTTTACTAGTCAATATATAATCCATACGTTTTAGCACTCTTACACAAACAATTCTTGACTAAAACAGTTAAAACTTTGCAAATATGTTGTTTAATGTATTGGCTACGACACGCTTTTTTTATTTTTGCTTAAAATTGTTTAGAAAAAATTTTACAGTCTTCTGAACTTTTTACATTAAAAAACACCTATGCTTGCTTTCGTCAATGTATAATCCATACGTTTTAGCACTCTTACACAAACAATTCTTGACTAAAACAGTTAAAACTTTGCAAATATGTTGTTTAATGTATTGGCTACGACACGCATTTTTTATTTTTGCTTTAAATTGTTTAGAAAAAATTTTACAGTCTTCTGAACTTTTTACATTAAAAAACACCTATGCTTGCTTTCGTCAATGTATAATCCATACGTTTTAGCACTCTTACACAAACAATTCTTGACTAAAACAGTTAAAACTTTGCAAATATGTTGTTTAATGTATTGGCTACGACACGCTTTTTTTATTTTTGCTTAAAATTGCTTAAAAAAATTTTACAGTCTTCTGAACTTTTTACTAGTCAATGTATAATCCATACGTTTTAGCACTCTTACACAAACAATTCTTGACTAAAACAGTTAAAACTTTGCAAATATGTTGTTTAATGTATTATCTACGTAATGCTTTTTTTATTTTTGCTTAAAATTGTTTAGAAAAAATTTTACGGTCTTCTGAACTTTTTACAATAAAAACCACCTATGCTTGCTTTCGTCATAGTATAATCCATACGTTTTAGCACTCTTACACAAACAATTCTTGACTAAAACAGTTAAAACTTTGCAAATATGTTGTTTAATGTATTGGCTACGACACGCTTTTTTTATTTTTGCTTAAAATTGTTTAGAAAAAATTTTACAGTCTTCTGAACTTTTTACATTAAAAAACACCTTTGCTTGCTTTCGTCAATGTATAATCCATACGTTTTAGCACTCTTACACAAACAATTCTTGACTAAACAGTTAAAACTTTGCAAATATGTTGTTTAATGTATTGGCTACGACATGCTTTTTTTATTTTTGCTTAAAATTGTTTAGAAAAAATTTTACGGTCTTCTGAACTTTTTACATTAAAAAACACCTATGCTTGCTTTCGTCAATGTATAATTCATACGTTTTAGCACTCTTACACAAACAATTCTTGACTAAAACAGTTAAAACTTTGCAAATATGTTGTTTAATGTATTGGCTACGACACGCTTTTTTTTTTTGCTTAAAATTGCTTAGAAAAAATTTTACAGTCTTCTGAACTTTTTACTAGTCAATGTATAATCCATACGTTTTAGCACTCTTACACAAACAATTCTAGACTAAAACAGTTAAAACTTTGCAAATATATTGTTTAATGTATTGGCTACGACACGCTTTTTTATTTTTGCTTAAAATTGTTTAGAAAAAATTTTACAGTCTTCTAAACTTTTTACATTAAAAAACACCTATGCTTGCTTTCGTTAATGTATAATCCATAGGTTTTAGCACTCTTACACAAACAATTCTTGACTAAAACAGTTAAAACTTTGCAAATATGTTGTTTAATGTATTGGCTACGACACGCTTTTTTTATTTTTGCTTAAAATTGTTTAGAAAAAATTTTACAGTCTTCTGAACTTTTTACATTAAAAAACACCTATGCTTGCTTTCGTCAATGTATAAACCATACGTTTTAGCACTCTTACACAAACAATTCTTGACTAAAACAGTTAAAACTTTGCAAATATGTTGTTTAATGTATTGGCTACGACACGCTTTTTTTACTTTTGCTAAAAATTGTTTAGAAAAAATTTTACGGTCTTCTGAACTTTTTACATTAAAAAACACCTATGCTTGATTTCGTCAATGTATAATCCATACGTTTTAGCACTCTTACACGAACAATTCTTGACTAAAACAGTTAAAACTTTGCAAATATGTTGTTTAATGAATTGGCTACGACACGCTTTTTTTATTTTTGCTTAAAATTGCTTAGAAAAAATTTTACAGTCTTCTGAACTTTTTACTAGTCAATGTATAATCCATACGTTTTAGCACTCTTACACAAACAATTCTTGACTAAAACAGTTAAAACTTTGCAAATATGTTGTTTAATGTATTGGCTTCGATACGCTTTTTTTATTTTGCTTAAAATTGTTTAGAAAAAATTTTACAGTCTTCTAAACTTTTTACATTAAAAAACACCTATGCTTGATTTCGTCAATGTATAATCCATACGTTTTAGCACTCTTACACAAACAATTCTTGACTAAAACAGTTAAAACTTTGCAAATATGTTGTTTAATGTATTGGCTACGACACGCTTTTTTTATTTTTGCTTAAAATTGCTTAGAAAAAATTTTACAGTATTCTGAATTTTTTACTAGTCAAAGTATAATCCATACGCTTTAGCACTCTTACACAAACAATTCTTGACTAAAACAGTTAAAACTTTGCAAATATGTTGTTTTATGTATTGGCTACGACACGCTTTTTTTATTTTTGCTTAAAATTGTTTAGAAAAAATTTTACGGTCTTTTGAACTTTTTACATTTAAAAACACCTATGCTTGCTTTCGTCAATGTATAATCCATACGTTTTAGCACTCTTACACAAACAATTCTTGACTAAAACAGTTAAAACTTTGCAAATATGTTGTTTAATGTATTGGCTACGACACGCTTTTTTTATTTTTGCTTAAAATTGTTTAGAAAAAATTTTACAGTCTTCTGAACTTTTTACTAGTCAATGTATAATCCATACGTTTTAGCACTCTTACACAAACAATTCTTGACTAAAACAGTTAAAACTTTGCAAATATGTTGTTTAATGTATTGGCTCCGACATGCTTTTTTTATTTTTGCTTAAAATTGTTTAGAAAAAATTTTACAGTCTTCTGAACTTTTTACATTAAAAAACACCTATGCTTGCTTTCGTCAATGTATAATCCATACGTTTTAGCACTCTTACACTAACAATTCTTGACTAAAACAGTTAAAACTTTGCAAATATGTTGTTTAATGTATTGGCTACGACACGCTTTTTTTATTTTTGCTTAAAATTGTTTAGAAAAAAATTTTCAGTCTTCTGAACTTTTTTTATTAAAAAACACCTATGTTTGCTTTCGTCAATGTATAATCCATACGTTTTAGCACTCTTACACAAACAATTCTTGACTAAAACAGTTAAAACTTTGCAAATATGTTGTTTAATGTATTGTCTACGACACGCTTTTTTTATTTTTGCTTAAAATTGTTTAGAAAAAATTTTACAGTCTTCTGAACTTTTTACATTAAAAAACACCTATGCTTGCTTTCGTCAATTTATAATCCATACGTTTTAGCACTCTTACACAAACAATTCTTGACTAAAACAGTTAAAACTTTGCAAATATGTTGTTTAATGTATTGGCTACGACACTCTTTTTTTATTTTTGCTTAAAATTGCTTAGAAAAAATTTTAAAGTCTTCTGAACTTTTTACATTAAAAAACACCTATGCTTGATTTCGTCAATGTATAATCCATACGTTTTAGCACTCTTACACAAACAATTCTTGACTAAAACAGTTAAAACTTTGCAAATATGTTGTTTAATGTATTGGCTACGACATGCTTTTTTATTTTTGCTTAAAATTGCTTAGAAAAAATTTTACAGTCTTCTGAACTTTTTACTAGTCAATGTATAATCCATACGTTTTAGCACTCTTACACAAACAATTCTTGACTAAAACAGTTAAAACTTTGCAAATATGTTGTTTAATGTATTGGCTACGACACGCTTTTTTTATTTTTGCTTAAAATTGTTTAGAAAAAATTTTTCAGTCCTCTTATTTTTTTACATTAAAAAACACCTATGCTTGCTTTCGTCAATGTATAATCCATACGTTTTAGCACTCTTACACAAACAATTCTTGACTAAAACAGTTAAAACTTTGCAAATATGTTGTTTAATGTATTGGCTACGACACGCTTTTTTTATTTTTGCTTAAAATTGCTTAGAAAAAATTTTATAGTCTTCTGAACTTTTTACTAGTCAATATATAATCCATACGTTTTAGCACTCTTACACAAACAATTCTTGACTAAAACAGTTAAAACTTTGCAAATATGTTGTTTAATGTATTAGCTACGACACGCTTTTTTTATTTTTGCTTAAAATTGTTTAGAAAAAACTTTACGGTTTTCTGAACTTTTTACATAAAAAAACACCTATGCTTGCTTTCGTCAATGTATAATCCATACGTTTTAGCACTCTTACACAAACAATTCTTGACTAAAACAGTTAAAACTTTGCAAATATGTTGTTTAATGTATTGGCTACGACACGCTTTTTTTATTTTTGCTTAAAATTGCTTAGAAAAAATTTTATAGTCTTCTGAACTTTTTACTAGTCAATATATAATCCATACGTTTTAGCACTCTTACACAAACAATTCTTGACTAAAACAGTTAAAACTTTGCAAATATGTTGTTTAATGTATTGGCTACGACACGCATTTTTCTTTTTTTCTTAAAATTGTTTAGAAAAAATTTTACTGTCTTCTGAACTTTTTACATTAAAAAACACCTATGCTTGCTTTCGTCAATGTATAATCCATACGTTTTAGCACTCTTACACAAACAATTCTTGACTAAAACAGTTAAAACTTTGCAAATATGTTGTTTAATGTATTGGCTACGACACGCATTTTTTATTTTTGCTTAAAATTGTTTAGAAAAAATTTTACAGTCTTCTGAACTTTTTACATTAAAAAACACCTATGCTTGCTTTCGTCAATGTATAATCCATACGTTTTAGCACTCTTACACAAACAATTCTTGACTAAAACAGTTAAAACTTTGCAAATATGTTGTTTAATGTATTGGCTACGACACGCTTTTTTTATTTTTGCTTAAAATTGTTTAGAAAAAATTTTACGGTCTTCTGAACTTTTTACATTAAAAAACACCTATGCTTGCTTTCGTCAATGTATAATCCATACGTTTTAGCACTCTTACACAAACAATTCTTGACTAAAACAGTTAAAACTTTGCAAATATGTTGTTTAATGTATTGGCTACGACACGCTTTTTTTATTTTTGCTTAAAATTGTTTAGAAAAAATTTTACAGTTTTCTGAACTTTTTACATTAAAAAACACCTATGCTTGCTTTCGTCAATGTATAATCCATACATTTTAGCACTCTTACACAAACAATTCTTGACTAAAACAGTTAAAACTTTGCAAATATGTTGTTTAATGTATTGGCTACGACTCATTTTTTTTATTTTTGCTTAAAATTGTTTAGAAAAAATTTTACAGTCTTCTGAACTTTTTACATTAAAAAACACCTTTGCTTGCTTTCGTCAACGTATAATCCATACGTTTTAGCACTCTTACACAAACAATTCTTGACTAAAACAGTTAAAACTTTGCAAATATGTTGTTTAATGTATTGGCTACGACACGCTTTTTTTATTTTTGCTTAAAATTGTTTAGAAAAAATTTTACGGTCTTCTGAACTTTTTACATTAAAAAACACCTATGCTTGCTTTTGTCAATGTATAATCCATACGTTTTAGCACTCTTACACAAACAATTCTTGACTAAAACAGTTAAAACTTTGCAAATATGTTGTTTAATGTATTGGCTACGACACGTTTTTTTTATTTTTGCTTAAAATTGTTTAGAAAAAATTTTACGGTCTTCTGAACTTTTTACATTAAAAAAACACCTATGCTTGCTTTCGTCAATGTATAATCCTTACGTTTTAGCACTCTTACACAAACAATTCTTGACTAAAACAGTTAAAACTTTGCAAATATGTTGTTTAATGTATTGGCTACGACACGCTTTTTTTAATTTTGCTTAAAATTGTTTAGAAAAAATTTTACAGTCTTCTGAACTTTTTACATTAAAAAACACCTATGCTTGCTTTCGTCAATGTATAATCCATACATTTTAGCACTCTTACACAAACAATTCTTGACTAAAACAGTTAAACTTTGCAAATATGTTGTTTAATGTATTAGCTACGACACGCTTTTTTTATTTTTGCTTAAAATTGTTTAGAAAAAATTTTACAGTCTTTGAACTTTTTACATTAAAAAACACCTATGCTTGCTTTCGTCAATGTATAATCCATACGTTTTAGCACTCTTACACAAACAATTCTTGACTAAAACAGTTAAAACTTTGCAAATATGTTGTTTAATGTATTGGCTACGACACGCTTTTTTTAATTTTGCTTAAAATTGTTTAGAAAAAATTTTACAGTCTTCTGAACTTTTTACATTAAAAAACACCTATGCTTGCTTTCGTCAATGTATAATCCATACATTTTAGCACTCTTACACAAACAATTCTTGACTAAAACAGTTAAACTTTGCAAATATGTTGTTTAATGTATTAGCTACGACACGCTTTTTTTATTTTTGCTTAAAATTGTTTAGAAAAAATTTTACGGTCTTCTGAACTTTTTACAATAAAAACCACCTATGCTTGCTTTCGTCATAGTATAATCCATACGTTTTAGCACTCTTACACAAACAATTCTTGACTAAAACAGTTAAAACTTTGCAAATATGTTGTTTAATGTATTGGCTACGACACGCTTTTTTTATTTTTGCTTAAAATTGTTTAGAAAAAATTTTACAGTCTTCTGAACTTTTTACATTAAAAAACACCTTTGCTTGCTTTCGTCAATGTATAATCCATACGTTTTAGCACTCTTACACAAACAATTCTTGACTAAACAATTAAAACTTTGCAAATATGTTGTTTAATGTATTGGCTACGACATGCTTTTTTTATTTTTGCTTAAAATTGTTTAGAAAAAATTTTACGGTCTTCTGAACTTTTTACATTAAAAAACACCTATGCTTGCTTTCGTCAATGTATAATTCATACGTTTTAGCACTCTTACACAAACAATTCTTGACTAAAACAGTTAAAACTTTGCAAATATGTTGTTTAATGTATTGGCTACGACACGCTTTTTTTTTTTGCTTAAAATTGCTTAGAAAAAATTTTACGGTCTTCTGAACTATTTACTAGTCAATGTATAATCCATACGTTTTAGCACTCTTACACAAACAATTCTTGACTAAAACAGTTAAAACTTTGCAAATATGTTGTTTAATGTATTGGCTACGACACGCTTTTTTATTTTTGCTTAAAATTGATTAGAAAAAATTTTACAGTCTTCTAAACTTTTTACATTAAAAAACACCTATGCTTGCTTTCGTTAATGTATAATCCATAGGTTTTAGCACTCTTACACAAACAATTCTTGACTAAAACAGTTAAAACTTTGCAAATATGTTGTTTAATGTATTGGCTACGACACGCTTTTTTTATTTTTGCTTAAAATTGTTTAGAAAAAATTTTACAGTCTTCTGAACTTTTTACATTAAAAAACACCTATGCTTGCTTTCGTCAATGTATAAACCATACGTTTTAGCACTCTTACACAAACAATTCTTGACTAAAACAGTTAAAACTTTGCAAATATGTTGTTTAATGTATTGGCTACGACACGCTTTTTTTACTTTTGCTAAAAATTGTTTAGAAAAAATTTTACGGTCTTCTGAACTTTTTACATTAAAAAACACCTATGCTTGATTTCGTCAATGTATAATCCATACGTTTTAGCACTCTTACACGAACAATTCTTGACTAAAACAGTTAAAACTTTGCAAATATGTTGTTTAATGAATTGGCTACGACACGCTTTTTTTATTTTTGCTTAAAATTGCTTAGAAAAAATTTTACAGTCTTCTGAACTTTTTACTAGTCAATGTATAATCCATACGTTTTAGCACTCTTACACAAACAATTCTTGACTAAAACAGTTAAAACTTTGCAAATATGTTGTTTAATGTATTGGCTTCGACACGCTTTTTTTATTTTGCTTAAAATTGTTTAGAAAAAATTTTACAGTCTTCTAAACTTTTTACATTATAAAACACCTATGCTTGATTTCGTCAATGTATAATCCATACGTTTTAGCACTCTTACACAAACAATTCTTGACTAAAACAGTTAAAACTTTGCAAATATGTTGTTTAATGTATTGGCTACGACACGCTTTTTTTATTTTTGCTTAAAATTGCTTAGAAAAAATTTTACAGTATTCTGAATTTTTTACTAGTCAAAGTATAATCCATACGCTTTAGCACTCTTACACAAACAATTCTTGACTAAAACAGTTAAAACTTTGCAAATATGTTGTTTAATGTATTGGCTACGACACACTTTTTTTATTTTTGCTTAAAATTGTTTAGAAAAAATTTTACAGTCTTCTGAACTTTTTACATTAAAAAACACCTATGCTTGGTTTCGTCAATGTATAATCCATACGTTTTAGCACTCTTACACAAACAATTCTTGACTAAAACAGTTAACACTTTGCAAATATGTTGTTTAATGTATTGGCTACGACACGCTTTTTTTATTTTTGCTTAAAATTGTTTAGAAAAAATTTTACAGTCTTCTGAACTTTTTACTAGTCAATGTATAATCCATACGTTTTAGCACTCTTACACAAACAATTCTTGACTAAAACAGTTAAAACTTTGCAAATATGTTGTTTAATGTATTGGCTACGACACACTTTTTTATTTTTGCTTAAAATTGTTTAGAAAAAATTTTACAGTCTTCTGAACTTTTTACAATAAAAAACACCTATGCATGCTTTCGTCAATGTATAATCCATACGTTTTAGCACTCTTACACAAACAATTCTTGACTAAAACAGTTAAAACTTTGCAAATATGTTGTTTAATGTATTGGCTACGACACACTTTTTTTTTTTTTTGCTTAAAATTGTTTAGAAAAAATTTTACGGTCTTCTGAACTTTTTACATTAAAAAACACCTATGCTTGCTTTCGTCAATGTATAATCCATACGTTTTAGCACTCTTACACAAACAATTCTTGACTAAAACAGTTAAAACTTTGCAAATATGTTGTTTAATGTATTGGCTACGACACGCTTTTTTTATTTTTTCTTAAAATTGTTTAGAAAAAATTTTACGGTCTTCTGAACTTTTTACATTAAAAAACATCTATGCTTGCTTTCGTCAATGTATAATCCATACGTTTTAGCACTCTTACACAAACAATTCTTGACTAAAACAGTTAAAACTTTGCAAATATGTTGTTTAATGTATTATCTACGACATGCTTTTTTTATTTTTGCTTAAAATTGTTTAGAAAAAATTTTACGGTCTTCTGAACTTTTTACATTGAAAAACACCTATGCTTGCTTTCGTCAATGTATAATCCATACGTTTTAGCACTCTTACACAAACAATTCTTGACTAAAACAGTTAAAACTTTGCAAATTTGTTGTTTAATGTATTGGCTACGACACGCTTTTTTTATTTTTGCTTAAAATTGCTTAGAAAAAATTTTACAGTCTTCTGAACTTTTTACTAGTCAATGTATAATCCATACGTTTTAGCACTCTTACACAAACAATTCTTGACTAAAACAGTTAAAACTTTGCAAATATGTTGTTTAATGTATTGGCTACGACACGCTTTTTTTATTTTTGCTTAAAATTGTTTAGAAAAAATTTTACAGTCTTCTGAACTTTTTACATTAAAAAACACCTATGCTTGGTTTCGTCAATGTATAATCCATACGTTTTAGCACTCTTACACAAACAATTCTTGACTAAAACAGTTAAAACTTTGCAAATATGTTGTTTAATGTATTGGCTACGACACGCTTTTTTTATTTTTGCTTAAAATTGTTTAGAAAAAATTTTACAGTCTTCTGAATTTTTTACTAGTCAATGTATAATCCATACGCTTTAGCACTCTTACACAAACAATTCTTGACTAAAACAGTTAAAACTTTGCAAATATGTTGTTTAATGTATTGGCTACGACACGCTTTTTTTATTTTTGCTTAAAATTGTTTAGAAAAAATTTTTCAGTCTTCTTAACTTTTTACATTAAAAAACACCTATGCTTGCTTTCGTCAATGTATAATCCATACGTTTTAGCACTCTTACACAAACAATTCTTGACTAAAACAGTTAAAACTTTGCAAATATGTTGTTTAATGTATTGGCTACGACACGCTTTTTTTATTTTTGCTTAAAATTGCTTAGAAAAAAATTTACAGTCTTCTGAACTTTTTACTAGTCAATGTATAATCCATACGTTTTAGCACTCTTACACAAACAATTCTTGACTAAAACAGTTAAAACTTTGCAAATATGTTGTTTAATGTATTGGCTACGACACGCTTTTTTTATTTTTGCTTTAAATTGTTTAGAAAAAATTTTACAGTCTTCTGAACTTTTTACATTAAAAAACACCTATGCTTGCTTTCGTCAATGTATAATCCATACGTTTTAGCACTCTTACACAAACAATTCTTGACTAAAACAGTTAAAACTTTGCAAATATGTTGTTTAATGTATTGGCTACGACACGCTTTTTTTATTTTTGCTTAAAATTGTTTAGAAAAAATTTTACAGTCTTCTGAACTTTTTTTATTAAAAAACACCTATGCTTGCTTTCGTCAATGTATAATCCATACGTTTTAGCACTCTTACACAAACAATTCTTGACTAAAACAGTTAAAAGTTTGCAAACATGTTGTTTAATGTATTGGCTACGACATGCTTTTTTTATTTTTGCTTAAAATTGTTTAGAAAAAATTTTACAGTCTTCTGAACTTTTTACATTAAAAAACACCTATGCTTGCTTTCGTCAATGTATAATCCATACGTTTTAGCACTCTTACACAAACAATTCTTGACTAAAACAGTTAAAACTTTGCAAATATGTTGTTTAATGTATTGGCTTCGACACGCTTTTTTTATTTTTGCTTAAAATTGTTTAGAAAAAATTTTACGGTCTTCTGAACTTTTTACATTAAAAAAACACCTATGCTTGCTTTCGTCAATGTATAATCCATACGTTTTAGCACTCTTACACAAACAATTCTTGACTAAAACAGTTAAAACTTTGCAAATATGTTGTTTAATGTATTGGCTACGACACGCATTTTTTATTTTTGCTTAAAATTGCTTAGAAAAAATTTTACAGTCTTCTGAACTTTTTACATTAAAAAACACCTATGCTTGATTTCGTCAATGTATAATCCATACGTTTTAGCACTCTTACACGAACAATTCTTGACTAAAACAGTTAAAACTTTGCAAATATGTTGTTTAATGTATTGGCTACGACACGCTTTTTTTATTTTTGCTTTAAATTGTTTAGAAAAAATTTTACAGTCTTCTGAACTTTTTACATTAAAAAACACCTATGCTTGCTTTCGTCAATGTATAATCCATACGTTTTAGCACTCTTACACAAACAATTCTTGACTAAAACAGTTAAAACTTTGCAAATATGTTGTTTAATGTATTGGCTACGACACGCTTTTTTTATTTTTGCTTAAAATTGTTTAGAAAAAATTTTACAGTCTTCTGAACTTTTTTTATTAAAAAACACCTATGCTTGCTTTCGTCAATGTATAATCCATACGTTTTAGCACTCTTACACAAACAATTCTTGACTAAAACAGTTAAAAGTTTGCAAACATGTTGTTTAATGTATTGGCTACGACACGCTTTTTTTATTTTTGCTTAAAATTGTTTAGAAAAAATTTTACAGTCTTCTGAACTTTTTACATTAAAAAACACCTATGCTTGCTTTCGTCAATGTATAATCCATACGTTTTAGCACTCTTACACAAACAATTCTTGACTAAAACAGTTAAAACTTTGCAAATATGTTGTTTAATGTATTGGCTTCGACACGCTTTTTTTATTTTTGCTTAAAATTGTTTAGAAAAAATTTTACGGTCTTCTGAATTTTTTACACTAAAAAAACACCTATGCTTGCTTTCGTCAATGTATAATCCATACGTTTTAGCACTCTTACACAAACAATTCTTGACTAAAACAGTTAAAACTTTGCAAATATGTTGTTTAATGTATTGGCTACGACACGCATTTTTTATTTTTGCTTAAAATTGCTTAGAAAAAATTTTACAGTCTTCTGAACTTTTTACATTAAAAAACACCTATGCTTGATTTCGTCAATGTATAATCCATACGTTTTAGCACTCTTACACGAACAATTCTTGACTAAAACAGTTAAAACTTTGCAAATATGTTGTTTAATGTATTGGCTACGACACGCTTTTTTATTTTTGCTTAAAAATGCTTAGAAAAAATTTTACAGTCTTCTGAACTTTTTACTAGTCAATGTATAATCCATACGTTTTAGCACTCTTACACGAACAATTCTTGACTAAAACAGTTAAAACTTTGCAAATATGTTGTTTAATGTATTGGCTACGACACGCTTTTTTTATTTTTGCTTAAAATTGTTGAGAAAAAACTTTACAGTCTTCTAAACTTTTTACATTAAAAAACACCTATGCTTGATTTCGTCAATGTATAATCCATTCGTTTTAGCACTCTTACACAAACAATTCTTGACTAAAACAGTTAAAACTTTGCAAATATGTTGTTTAATGTATTGGCTACGACACGCTTTTTTTATTTATGCTTAAAATTGCTTAGAAAAAATTTTACAGTATTATGAATTTTTTACTAGTCAATGTATAATCCATACGTTTTAGCACTCTTACACAAACAATTCTTGACTAAAACAGTTAAAACTTTGAAATATGTTGTTTAATGTATTAGCTACGACACGCTTTTTTTATTTTTGCTTAAAATTGTTTAGAAAAAATTTTTTAGTCTTCTTAACTTTTTACATTAAAAAACACCTATGCTTGCTTTCGTCAATGTATAATCCATACGTTTTAGCACTCTTACACAAACAATTCTTGACTAAAACAGTTAAAACTTTGCAAATATGTTGTTTTATGTATTGGCTACGACACGCTTTTTTTATTTTTGCTTAAAATTGTTTAGAAAAAATTTTACGGTCTTCTGAACTTTTTACATTAAAAAACACCTATGCTTGCTTTCGTCAATGTATAATCCATACGTTTTAGCACTCTTACACAAACAATTCTTGACTAAAACAGTTAAAACTTTGCAAATATGTTGTTTAATGTATTGGCTACGACACGCTTTTTTTATTTTTGCTTAAAATTGTTTAGAAAAAATTTTACAGTCTTCTGAACTTTTTACTAGTCAATGTATAATCCATACGTTTTAGCACTCTTACACAAACAATTCTTGACTAAAACAGTTAAAACTTTGCAAATATGTTGTTTAATGTATTGGCTACGACACGCTTTTTTTATTTTTGCTTAAAATTGTTTAGAAAAAATTTTACAGTCTTCTGAACTTTTTACACTAAAAAACACCTATGCTTGCTTTCGTCAATGTAAAATCCATACATTTTAGCACTCTTACACAAACAATTCTTGACTAAAACAGTTAAAACTTTGCAAATATGTTGTTTAATGTATTGGCTACGACACGCTTTTTTTATTTTTGCTTAAAATTGTTTAGAAAAAATTTTACAGTCTTCTGAACTTTTTACATTAAAAAACACCTATGCTTGTTTTCGTCTATGTATAATCCATACGTTTTAGCACTCTTACACAAACAATTCTTGACTAAAACAGTTAAAACTTTGCAAATATGTTGTTTAATGTATTGGCTACGACACGCTTTTTTTAATTTTGCTTAAAGTTGTTTAGAAAAAATTTTACGGTCTTCTGAACTTTTTACACTAAAAAACACCTATGCTTGCTTTCGTCAATGTATAATCCATACGTTTTAGCACTCTTACACAAACAATTCTTGACTAAAACAGTTAAAACTTTGCAAATATGTTGTTTTATGTATTGGCTACGACACACTTTTTTTATTTTTGCTTAAAACTGTTTAGAAAAAATTTTACAGTCTTCTGAACTTTTTACATTAAAAAACACCTATGCTTGGTTTCGTCAATGTATAATCCATACGTTTTAGCACTCTTACACAAACAATTCTTGACTAAAACAGTTAAAACTTTGCAAATATGTTGTTTAATGTATTGGCTACGACACGCTTTTTTTATTTTTGCTTAAAATTGTTTAGAAAAAATTTTACAGTCTTCTGAACTTTTTACTAGTCAATGTATAATCCATATGTTTTAGCACTCTTACACAAACAATTCTTGACTAAAACAGTTAAAACTTTGCAAATATGTTGTTTTATGTATTGGCTACGACACACTTTTTTTATTTTTGCTTAAAATTGTTTAGAAAAAATTTTACAGTCTTCTGAACTTTTTACATTAAAAAACACCTATGCATGCTTTCGTCAATGTATAATCCATACGTTTTAGCACTCTTACACAAACAATTCTTGACTAAAACAGTTAAAACTTTGTAAATATGTTGTTTAATGTATTGGCTACGACACGCTTTTTTTAATTTTGCTTAAAGTTGTTTAGAAAAAATTTTACGGTCTTCTGAACTTTTTACACTAAAAAACACCTATGCTTGCTTTCGTCAATGTATAATCCATACGTTTTAGCACTCTTACACAAACAATTCTTGACTAAAACAGTTAAAACTTTGCAAATATGTTGTTTTATGTATTGGCTACGACACACTTTTTTTATTTTTGCTTAAAACTGTTTAGAAAAAATTTTACAGTCTTCTGAACTTTTTACATTAAAAAACACCTATGCTTGGTTTCGTCAATGTATAATCCATACGTTTTAGCACTCTTACACAAACAATTCTTGACTAAAACAGTTAAAACTTTGCAAATATGTTGTTTAATGTATTGGCTACGACACGCTTTTTTTTATTTTTGCTTAAAATTGTTTAGAAAAAATTTTACAGTCTTCTGAACTTTTTACTAGTCAATGTATAATCCATATGTTTTAGCACTCTTACACAAACAATTGTTGACTAAAACAGTTAAAACTTTGCAAATATGTTGTTTTATGTATTGGCTACGACAAACTTTTTTTATTTTTGCTTAAAATTGTTTAGAAAAAATTTTACAGTCTTCTGAACTTTTTACATTAAAAAACACCTATGCATGCTTTCGTCAATGTATAATCCATACGTTTTAGCACTCTTACACAAACAATTCTTGACTAAAACAGTTAAAACTTTGCAAATATGTTGTTTAATGTATTGGCTACGACACACTTTTTTTTTTTTTGCTTAAAATTGTTTAGAAAAAATTTTACGGTCTTCTGAACTTTTTACATTAAAAAACACCTATGCTTGCTTTCGTCAATGTATAATCCATACGTTTTAGCACTCTTACACAAACAATTCTTGACTAAAACAGTTAAAACTTTGCAAATATGTTGTTTAATGTATTGGCTACGACACGCTTTTTTTATTTTTTCTTAAAATTGTTTAGAAAAAATTTTACGGTCTTCTGAACTTTTTACAACAAAAAACATCTATGCTTGCTTTCGTCAATGTATAATCCATACGTTTTAGCACTCTTACACAAACAATTCTTGACTAAAACAGTTAAAACTTTGCAAATATGTTGTTTAATGTATTATCTACGACATGCTTTTTTTATTTTTGCTTAAAATTGTTTAGAAAAAATTTTACGGTCTTCTGAACTTTTTACATTGAAAAACACCTATGCTTGCTTTCGTCAATGTATAATCCATACGTTTTAGCACTCTTACACAAACAATTCTTGACTAAAACAGTTAAAACTTTGCAAATATGTTGTTTAATGTATTGGCTACGACACGCTTTTTTTATTTTTGCTTAAAATTGCTTAGAAAAAATTTTACAGTCTTCTGAACTTTTTACTAGTCAATGTATAATCCATACGTTTTAGCACTCTTACACAAACAATTCTTGACTAAAACAGTTAAAACTTTGCAAATATGTTGTTTAATGTATTGGCTACGACACGTTTTTTTTATTTTTGCTTAAAATTGTTTAGAAAAAATTTTACAGTCTTCTGAACTTTTTACATTAAAAAACACCTATGCTTGCTTTCGTCAATGTATAATCCATAAGTTTTAGCACTCTTACACAAACAATTCTTGACTAAAACAGTTAAAACTTTGCAAATATGTTGTTTAATGTATTGGCTACGACACGCTTTTTTTATTTTTGCTTAAAATTGTTTAGAAAAAATTTTACAGTCTTCTGAACTTTTTTTATTAAAAAACACCTATGCTTGCTTTCGTCAATGTATAATCCATACGTTTTAGCACTCTTACACAAACAATTCTTGACTAAAACAGTTAAAACTTTGCAAATATGTTGTTTAATGTATTGGCTTCGACACGCTTTTTTTATTTTTGCTTAAAATTGTTTAGAAAAAATTTTACGGTCTTCTGAACTTTTTACATTAAAAAACACCTATGCTTGCTTTCGTCAATGTATAATCCATACGTTTTAGCACTCTTACACAAACAATTCTTGACTAAAACAGTTAAAACTTTGCAAATATGTTGTTTAATGTATTGGCTTCGACACGCTTTTTTTATTTTTGCTTAAAATTGTTAAGAAAAAATTTTACGGTCTTCTGAACTTTTTACATTAAAAAAACACCTATGCTTGCTTTCGTCAATGTATAATCCATACGTTTTAGCACTCTTACACAAACAATTCTTGACTAAAACAGTTAAAACTTTGCAAATATGTTGTTTAATGTATTGGCTACGACACGCTTTTTTTATTTTTGCTTAAAATTGCTTAGAAAAAATTTTACAGTCTTCTGAACTTTTTACATTAAAAAACACCTATGCTTGATTTCGTCAATGTATAATCCATACGTTTTAGCACTCTTACACGAACAATTCTTGACTAAAACAGTTAAAACTTTGCAAATATGTTGTTTAATGTATTGGCTACGACACGCTTTTTTTATTTTTGCTTAAAAATGCTTAGAAAAAATTTTACAGTCTTCTGAACTTTTTACTAGTCAATGTATAATCAATACGTTTTAGCACTCTTACACGAACAATTCTTGACTAAAACAGTTAAAACTTTGCAAATATGTTGTTTAATGTATTGGCTAAGACACGCTTTTTTTATTTTTGCTTAAAATTGTTTAGAAAAAACTTTACAGTCTTCTAAACTTTTTACATTAAAAAACACCTATGCTTGATTTCGTCAATGTATAATCCATTCGTTTTAGCACTCTTACACAAACAATTCTTGACTAAAACAGTTAAAACTTTGCAAATATGTTGTTTAATGTATTGGCTACGACACGCTTTTTTTATTTTTGCTTAAAATTGCTTAGAAAAAATTTTACAGTATTCTGAATTTTTTACTAGTCAATGTATAATCCATACGTTTTGGCACTCTTACACAAACAATTCTTGACTAAAACAGTTAAAACTTTGCAAATATGTTGTTTAATGTATTGGCTACGACACGTTTTTTTTATTTTTGCTTAAAATTGTTTAGAAAAAATTTTACAGTCTTCTGAACTTTTTACATTAAAAAACACCTATGCTTGCTTTCGTCAATGTATAATCCATACGTTTTAGCACTCTTACACAAACAATTCTTGACTAAAACAGTTAAAACTTTGCAAATATGTTGTTTAATGTATTGGCTACGACACGCTTTTTTTATTTTTGCTTAAAATTGTTTAGAAAAAATTTTACAGTCTTCTGAACTTTTTTTATTAAAAAACACCTATGCTTGCTTTCGTCAATGTATAATCCATACGTTTTAGCACTCTTACACAAACAATTCTTGACTAAAACAGTTAAAAGTTTGCAAACATGTTGTTTAATGTATTGGCTACGACACGCTTTTTTTATTTTTGCTTAAAATTGTTTAGAAAAAATTTTACAGTCTTCTGAACTTTTTACATTAAAAAACACCTATGCTTGCTTTCGTCAATGTATAATCCATACGTTTTAGCACTCTTACACAAACAATTCTTGACTAAAACAGTTAAAACTTTGCAAATATGTTGTTTAATGTATTGGCTTCGACACGCTTTTTTTATTTTTGCTTAAAATTGTTTAGAAAAAATTTTACGGTCTTCTGAACTTTTTACATTAAAAAAACACCTATGCTTGCTTTCGTCAATGTATAATCCATACGTTTTAGCACTCTTACACAAACAATTCTTGACTAAAACAGTTGAAACTTTGCAAATATGTTGTTTAATTTATTGGCTACGACACGCTTTTTTTATTTTTGCTTAAAATTGCTTAGAAAAAATTTTACAGTCTTCTGAACTTTTTACATTAAAAAACACCTATGCTTGATTTCGTCAATGTATAATCCATACGTTTTAGCACTCTTACACGAACAATTCTTGACTAAAACAGTTAAAACTTTGCAAATATGTTGTTTAATGTATTGGCTACGACACGCTTTTTTTATTTTTGCTTAAAAATGCTTAGAAAAAATTTTACAGTCTTCTGAACTTTTTACTAGTCAATGTATAATCCATACGTTTTAGCACTCTTACACGAACAATTCTTGACTAAAACAGTTAAAACTTTGCAAATATGTTGTTTAATGTATTGGCTACGACACGCTTTTTTTATTTTTGCTTAAAATTGTTTAGAAAAAACTTTACAGTCTTCTAAACTTTTTACATTAAAAAACACCTATGCTTGATTTCGTCAATGTATAATCCATTCGTTTTAGCACTCTTACACAAACAATTCTTGACTAAAACAGTTAAAACTTTGCAAATATGTTGTTTAATGTATTGGCTACGACACGCTTTTTTTATTTTTGCTTAAAATTGCTTAGAAAAAATTTTACAGTATTCTGAATTTTTTACTAGTCAATGTATAATCCATACGTTTTAGCACTCTTACACAAACAATTCTTGACTAAAACAGTTAAAACTTTGCAAATATGTTGTTTAATGTATTGGCTACGACACGCTTTTTTTAATTTTGCTTAAAATTGTTTAGAAAAAATTTTTTAGTCATCTTAACTTTTTACATTAAAAAACACCTATGCTTGCTTTCGTCAATGTATAATCCATACGTTTTAGCACTCTTACACAAACAATTCTTGACTAAAACAGTTAAAACTTTGCAAATATGTTGTTTAATGTATTGGCTACGACACGCTTTTTTTATTTTTGCTTAAAATTGTTTAGAAAAAATTTTACGGTCTTCTGAACTTTTTACATTAAAAAACACCTATGCTTGCTTTCGTCAATGTATAATCCATACGTTTTAGCACTCTTACACAAACAATTCTTGACTAAAACAGTTAAAACTTTGCAAATATGTTGTTTAATGTATTGGCTACGACACGCTTTTTTTATTTTTGCTTAAAATTGTTTAGAAAAAATTTTACAGTCTTCTGAACTTTTTTTATTAAAAAACACCTATGCTTGCTTTCGTCAATGTATAATCCATAAGTTTTAGCACTCTTACACAAACAATTCTTGACTAAAACAGTTAAAACTTTGCAAATATGTTGTTTTATGTATTGGCTACGACACGCTTTTTTTATTTTTGCTTAAAATTGTTTAGAAAAAATTTTACGGTCTTCTGAACTTTTTACATTAAAAAACACCTATGCTTGATTTCGTCAATGTATAATCCATTCGTTTTAGCACTCTTACACAAACAATTCTTGACTAAAACAGTTAAAACTTTGCAAATATGTTGTTTATTGTATTGGCTACGACACGCTTATTTTATTTTTGCTTCAAATTGCTTAGAAAAAATTTTACAGTATTCTGAATTTTTTACTAGTCAATGTATAATCCATACGTTTTAGCACTCTTACACAAACAATTCTTGACTAAAACAGTTAAAACTTTGCAAATATGTTGTTTAATGTATTGGCTACGACACGTTTTTTTTATTTTTGCTTAAAATTGTTTAGAAAAAATTTTACAGTCTTCTGAACTTTTTACATTAAAAAACACCTATGCTTGCTTTCGTCAATGTATAATCCATACGTTTTAGCACTCTTACACAAACAATTCTTGACTAAAACAGTTAAAACTTTGCAAATATGTTGTTTAATGTATTGGCTACGACACGCTTTTTTTATTTTTGCTTAAAATTGTTTAGAAAAAATTTTACAGTCTTCTGAACTTTTTTTATTAAAAAACACCTATGCTTGCTTTCGTCAATGTATAATCCATACGTTTTAGCACTCTTACACAAACAATTCTTTACTAAAACAGTTAAAAGTTTGCAAACATGTTGTTTAATGTATTGGCTACGACACGCTTTTTTTATTTTTGCTTAAAATTGTTTAGAAAAAATTTTACAGTCTTCTGAACTTTTTACATTAAAAAACACCTATGCTTGCTTTCGTCAATGTATAATCCATACGTTTTAGCACTCTTACACAAACAATTCTTGACTAAAACAGTTAAAACTTTGCAAATATGTTGTTTAATGTATTGGCTTCGACACGCTTTTTTTATTTTTGCTTAAAATTGTTTAGAAAAAATTTTACGGTCTTCTGAACTTTTTACATTAAAAAAACACCTATGCTTGCTTTCGTCAATGTATAATCCATACGTTTTAGCACTCTTACACAAACAATTCTTGACTAAAACAGTTAAAACTTTGCAAATATGTTGTTTAATGTATTGGCTACGACACGCTTTTTTTATTTTTGCTTAAAATTGCTTAGAAAAAATTTTACAGTCTTCTGAACTTTTTACATTAAAAAACACCTATGCTTGATTTCGTCAATGTATAATCCATACGTTTTAGCACTCTTACACGAACAATTCTTGACTAAAACAGTTAAAACTTTGCAAATATGTTGTTTAATGTATTGGCTACGACACGCTTTTTTTATTTTTGCTTAAAAATGCTTAGAAAAAATTTTACAGTCTTCTGAACTTTTTACTAGTCAATGTATAATCCATACGTTTTAGCACTCTTACACAAACAATTCTTGACTAAAACAGTTAAAACTTTGCAAATATGTTGTTTAATGTATTGGCTACGACACGCTTTTTTTATTTTTGCTTAAAATTGTTTAGAAAAAATTTTACAGTCTTCTGAACTTTTTACACTAAAAAACACCTATGCTTGCTTTCGTCAATGTAAAATCCATACGTTTTAGCACTCTTACACAAACAATTCTTGACTAAAACAGTTAAAACTTTGCAAATATGTTGTTTAATGTATTGGCTACGACACGCTTTTTTTATTTTTGCTAAAAATGGTTTAGAAAAAATTTTACAGTCTTCTGAACTTTTTACATTAAAAAACACCTATGCTTGTTTTCGTCTATGTATAATCCATACGTTTTAACACTCTTACACAAACAATTCTTGACTAAAACAGTTAAAACTTTGCAAATATGTTGTTTAATGTATTGGCTACGACACGCTTTTTTTAATTTTGCTTAAAGTTGTTTAGAAAAAATTTTACGGTCTTCTGAACTTTTTACTAGTCAATGTATAATCCATACGTTTTAGCGCTCTTACACAAACAATTCTTGACTAAAAGAGTTAAAACTTTGCAAATATGTTGTTTAATGTATTGGCTACGACACGCTTTTTTTTATTTTTGCTTAAAATTGTTTAGAAAAAATTTTACAGTCTTCTGAACTTTTTACATTAAAAAACACCTATGCTTGCTTTCGTCAATGTATAATCCATACGTTTTAGCACTCTTACACAAACAATTCTTGACTAAAACAGTTAAAACTTTGCAAATATGTTGTTTAATGTATTGGCTACGACACGTTTTTTTTATTTTTGCTTAAAATTGTTTAGAAAAAATTTTACAGTCTTCTGAACTTTTTACATTAAAAAACACCTATGCTTGCTTTCGTCAATGTATAATCCATACGTTTTAGCACTCTTACACAAACAATTCTTGACTAAAACAGTTAAAACTTTGCAAATATGTTGTTAAATGTATTGGCTACGACACGCTTTTTTTATTTTTGCTTAAAATTGTTTAAAAAAAATTTTACGGTCTTCTGAACTTTTTACATTAAAAAAAATCTATGCTTGCTTTCGTCAATGTATAATCCGTACGTTTTAGCACTCTTACACAAACAATTCTTGACTAAAACAGTTAAAACTTTGCAAATATGTTGTTTAATGTATTGGCTACGACATGCTTTTTTTACTTTTGCTTAAAATTGTTTAGAAAAAATTTTACGGTCTTCTGAACATTTTACATTAAAAAACACCTATGCTTGCTTTCGTCAATGTATAATCTATACGTTTTAGCACTCTTACACAAACAATTCTTGACTAAAACAGTTAAAACTTTGCAAATATGTTGTTTAATGTATTGGCTACGACACGCTTTTTTTTTTTTGCTTAAAATTGTTTAGAAAAAATTTTACAGTCTTCTGAACTTTTTACATTAAAAAACACCTATGCTTGCTTTCGTCAATGTATAATCCATACGTTTTAGCACTCTTACACAAACAATTCTTGACTAAAACAGTTAAAACTTTGCAAATATGTTGATTAATGTATTGGCTACGACACGCTTTTTTTATTTTTGTTAAAAATTGTTTAGAAAAAATTTTACAGTCTTCTGAACTTTTTTTATTAAAAAACACCTATGCTTGCTTTCGTCAATGTATAATCCATACGTTTTAGCACTCTTACACAAACAATTCTTGACTAAAACAATTAAAACTTTGCAAATATGAAGTTTAATGTATTGGCTACGACACGCTTTTTTTATTTTTGCTTAAAAATGTTTAGAAAAAATTTTACAGTCTTCTGAAATTTTTACATTAAAAAACACCTATGCTTGCTTTCGTCAATGTATAATCCATACGTTTTAGCACTCTTACACAAACAATTCTTGACTAAAACAGTTAAAACTTTGCAAATATGTTGTTTAATGTATTGGCTACGACACGCTTTTTTTATTTTTGCTTAAAATTGTTTAGAAAAAATTTTACAGTCTTCTGAACTTTTTACATTAAAAAACACCTATGCTTGCTTTCGTCAATGTATAATCCATACGTTTTAGCACTCTTACACAAACAATTCTTGACTAAAACAGTTAAAACTTTGCAAATATGTTGTTTAATGTATTGGCTACGACACGCTTTTTTTATTTTTGCTTAAAATTGTTTAGAAAAAATTTTACAGTATTCTGAATTTTTTACTAGTCAATGTATAATCCATACGTTTTAGCACTCTTACACAAACAATTCTTGACTAAAACAGTTAAAACTTTGCAAATATGTTGTTTAATGTATTGGCTACGACACGCTTTTTTTAATTTTGCTTAAAATTGTTTAGAAAAAATTTTTTAGTCATCTTAACTTTTTACATTAAAAAACACCTATGCTTGCTTTCGTCAATGTATAATCCATACGTTTTAGCACTCTTACACAAACAATTCTTGACTAAAACAGTTAAAACTTTGCAAATATGTTGTTTAATGTATTGGCTACGACACGCTTTTTTTATTTTTGCTTAAAATTGTTTAGAAAAAATTTTACGGTCTTCTGAACTTTTTACATTAAAAAACACCTATGCTTGCTTTCGTCAATGTATAATCCATACGTTTTAGCACTCTTACACAAACAATTCTTGACTAAAACAGTTAAAACTTTGCAAATATGTTGTTTAATGTATTGGCTACGACACGCTTTTTTTATTTTTGCTTAAAATTGTTTAGAAAAAATTTTACAGTCTTCTGAACTTTTTTTATTAAAAAACACCTATGCTTGCTTTCGTCAATGTATAATCCATACGTTTTAGCACTCTTACACAAACAATTCTTGACTAAAACAGTTAAAACTTTGCAAATATGTTGTTTTATGTATTGGCTACGACACGCTTTTTTTATTTTTGCTTAAAATTGTTTAGAAAAAATTTTACGGTCTTCTGAACTTTTTACATTAAAAAACACCTATGCTTGATTTCGTCAATGTATAATCCATTCGTTTTAGCACTCTTACACAAACAATTCTTGACTAAAACAGTTAAAACTTTGCAAATATGTTGTTTATTGTATTGGCTACGACACGCTTATTTTATTTTTGCTTCAAATTGCTTAGAAAAAATTTTACAGTATTCTGAATTTTTTACTAGTCAATGTATAATCCATACGTTTTAGCACTCTTACACAAACAATTCTTGACTAAAACAGTTAAAACTTTGCAAATATGTTGTTTAATGTATTGGCTACGACACGTTTTTTTTATTTTTGCTTAAAATTGTTTAGAAAAAATTTTACAGTCTTCTGAACTTTTTACATTAAAAAACACCTATGCTTGCTTTCGTCAATGTATAATCCATACGTTTTAGCACTCTTACACAAACAATTCTTGACTAAAACAGTTAAAACTTTGCAAATATGTTGTTTAATGTATTGGCTACGACACGCTTTTTTTATTTTTGCTTAAAATTGTTTAGAAAAAATTTTACAGTCTTCTGAACTTTTTTTATTAAAAAACACCTATGCTTGCTTTCGTCAATGTATAATCCATACGTTTTAGCACTCTTACACAAACAATTCTTTACTAAAACAGTTAAAAGTTTGCAAACATGTTGTTTAATGTATTGGCTACGACACGCTTTTTTTATTTTTGCTTAAAATTGTTTAGAAAAAATTTTACAGTCTTCTGAACTTTTTACATTAAAAAACACCTATGCTTGCTTTCGTCAATGTATAATCCATACGTTTTAGCACTCTTACACAAACAATTCTTGACTAAAACAGTTAAAACTTTGCAAATATGTTGTTTAATGTATTGGCTTCGACACGCTTTTTTTATTTTTGCTTAAAATTGTTTAGAAAAAATTTTACGGTCTTCTGAACTTTTTACATTAAAAAAACACCTATGCTTGCTTTCGTCAATGTATAATCCATACGTTTTAGCACTCTTACACAAACAATTCTTGACTAAAACAGTTAAAACTTTGCAAATATGTTGTTTAATGTATTGGCTACGACACGCTTTTTTTATTTTTGCTTAAAATTGCTTAGAAAAAATTTTACAGTCTTCTGAACTTTTTACATTAAAAAACACCTATGCTTGATTTCGTCAATGTATAATCCATACGTTTTAGCACTCTTACACGAACAATTCTTGACTAAAACAGTTAAAACTTTGCAAATATGTTGTTTAATGTATTGGCTACGACACGCTTTTTTTATTTTTGCTTAAAAATGCTTAGAAAAAATTTTACAGTCTTCTTAACTTTTTACTAGTCAATGTATAATCCATACGTTTTAGCACTCTTACACAAACAATTCTTGACTAAAACAGTTAAAACTTTGCAAATATGTTGTTTAATGTATTGGCTACGACACGCTTTTTTTATTTTTGCTTAAAATTGTTTAGAAAAAATTTTACAGTCTTCTGAACTTTTTACACTAAAAAACACCTATGCTTGCTTTCGTCAATGTAAAATCCATACGTTTTAGCACTCTTACACAAACAATTCTTGACTAAAACAGTTAAAACTTTGCAAATATGTTGTTTAATGTATTGGCTACGACACGCTTTTTTTATTTTTGCTAAAAATGGTTTAGAAAAAATTTTACAGTCTTCTGAACTTTTTACATTAAAAAACACCTATGCTTGTTTTCGTCTATGTATAATCCATACGTTTTAACACTCTTACACAAACAATTCTTGACTAAAACAGTTAAAACTTTGCAAATATGTTGTTTAATGTATTGGCTACGACACGCTTTTTTTAATTTTGCTTAAAGTTGTTTAGAAAAAATTTTACGGTCTTCTGAACTTTTTACTAGTCAATGTATAATCCATACGTTTTAGCACTCTTACACAAACAATTCTTGACTAAAAGAGTTAAAACTTTGCAAATATGTTGTTTAATGTATTGGCTACGACACGCTTTTTTTTATTTTTGCTTAAAATTGTTTAGAAAAAATTTTACAGTCTTCTGAACTTTTTACATTAAAAAACACCTATGCTTGCTTTCGTCAATGTATAATCCATACGTTTTAGCACTCTTACACAAACAATTCTTGACTAAAACAGTTAAAACTTTGCAAATATGTTGTTTAATGTATTGGCTACGACACGTTTTTTTTATTTTTGCTTAAAATTGTTTTGAAAAAATTTTACAGTCTTCTGAACTTTTTACATTAAAAAACACCTATGCTTGCTTTCGTCAATGTATAATCCATACGTTTTAGCACTCTTACACAAACAATTCTTGACTAAAACAGTTAAAACTTTGCAAATATGTTGTTAAATGTATTGGCTACGACACGCTTTTTTTATTTTTGCTTAAAATTGTTTAAAAAAAATTTTACGGTCTTCTGAACTTTTTACATTAAAAAAAATCTATGCTTGCTTTCGTCAATGTATAATCCGTACGTTTTAGCACTCTTACACAAACAATTCTTGACTAAAACAGTTAAAACTTTGCAAATATGTTGTTTAATGTATTGGCTACGACATGCTTTTTTTACTTTTGCTTAAAATTGTTTAGAAAAAATTTTACGGTCTTCTGAACATTTTACATTAAAAAACACCTATGCTTGCTTTCGTCAATGTATAATCTATACGTTTTAGCACTCTTACACAAACAATTCTTGACTAAAACAGTTAAAACTTTGCAAATATGTTGTTTAATGTATTGGCTACGACACGCTTTTTTATTTTTGCTTAAAATTGTTTAGAAAAAATTTTACAGTCTTCTGAACTTTTTACATTAAAAAACACCTATGCTTGCTTTCGTCAATGTATAATCCATACGTTTTAGCACTCTTACACAAACAATTCTTGACTAAAACAGTTAAAACTTTGCAAATATGTTGATTAATGTATTGGCTACGACACGCTTTTTTTATTTTTGTTAAAAATTGTTTAGAAAAAATTTTACAGTCTTCTGAACTTTTTTTATTAAAAAACACCTATGCTTGCTTTCGTCAATGTATAATCCATACGTTTTAGCACTCTTACACAAACAATTCTTGACTAAAACAATTAAAACTTTGCAAATATGAAGTTTAATGTATTGGCTACGACACGCTTTTTTTATTTTTGCTTAAAAATGTTTAGAAAAAATTTTACAGTCTTCTGAACTTTTTACATTAAAAAACACCTATGCTTGCTTTCGTCAATGTATAATCCATACGTTTTAGCACTCTTACACAAACAATTCTTGACTAAAACAGTTAAAACTTTGCAAATATGTTGTTTAATGTATTGGCTACGACACGCTTTTTTTATTTTTGCTTAAAATTGTTTAGAAAAAATTTTACAGTCTTCTGAACTTTTTACATTAAAAAACACCTATGCTTGCTTTCGTCAATGTATAATCCATACGTTTTAGCACTCTTACACAAACAATTCTTGACTAAAACAGTTAAAACTTTGCAAATATGTTGATTAATGTATTGGCTACGACACGCTTTTTTTATTTTTGTTAAAAATTGTTTAGAAAAAATTTTACAGTCTTCTGAACTTTTTTTATTAAAAAACACCTATGCTTGCTTTCGTCAATGTATAATCCATACGTTTTAGCACTCTTACACAAACAATTCTAGACTAAAACAGTTAAAACTTTGCAAATATGTTGTTTAATGTATTGGCTACGACACGCTTTTTTTATTTTTGCTTAAAAATGTTTAGAAAAAATTTTACAGTCTTCTGAACTTTTTACATTAAAAAACACCTATGCTTGCTTTCGTCAATGTATAATCCATACGTTTTAGCACTCTTACACAAACAATTCTTGACTAAAAAAGTTAAAACTTTGCAAATATGTTGTTTAATGTATTGGCTACGACACGCTTTTTTTATTTTTGCTTAAAATTGCTTAGAAAAAATTTTACAGTCTTCTGAACTTTTTACTAGTCAATGTATAATCCATACGTTTTAGCACTTTTACACAAACAATTTTTGACTAAAACAGTTAAAACTTTGCAAATATGTTGATTAATGTATTGGCTACGACACGCTTTTTTTATTTTTGTTAAAAATTGTTTAGAAAAAATTTTACAGTCTTCTGAACTTTTTTTATTAAAAAACACCTATGCTTGCTTTCGTCAATGTATAATCCATACGTTTTAGCACTCTTACACAAACAATTCTTGACTAAAACAGTTAAAACTTTGCAAATATGTTGTTTAATGTATTGGCTACGACACGCTTTTTTTATTTTTGCTTAAAATTGTTTAGAAAAAATTTTACGGTCTTCTGAACTTTTTACATTAAAAAACACCTATGCTTGCTTTCGTCAATGTATAATCCATACTTTTTAGCACTCTTACACAAACAATTCTTGACTAAAACAGTTAAAACTTTGCAAATATGTTGTTTAATGTATTGGCTACGACACGCTTTTTTTATTTTTGCTTAAAATTGCTTAGAAAAAATTTTACAGTCTTCTGAACTTTTTACTAGTCAATGTATAATCCATACGTTTTAGCACTTTTACACAAACAATTTTTGACTAAAACAGTTAAAACTTTGCAAATATGTTGTTTAATGTATTGGCTACGACACGTTTTTTTAAGTTTTGCTTAAAATTGTCTAGAAAAAAATTTACAGTCTTCTGAACTTTTGACATTAAAAAACACCTATGCTTGCTTTCGTAAATGTATAATCCATACGTTTTAGCACTCTTACACAAACAATTCTTGACTAAAACAGTTAAAACTTTGCAAATATGTTGTTTAATGTATTGGCTACGACACGCTTTTTTTATTTTTGCTTAAAATTGTTTAGAAAAAATTTTACAGTCTTCTGAACTTTTTACATTAAAAAACACCTATGCTTGCTTTCGTCAATGTATAATCCATACGTTTTAGCACTCTTACACAAACAATTCTTGACTAAAACAGTTAAAACTTTGCAAATATGTTGTTTAATGTATTGGCTACGACACGTTTTTTTTTATTTTTGCTTAAAATTGTCTAGAAAAAATTTTACAGTCTTCTGAACTTTTTACATTAAAAAACACCTATGCTTGCTTTCGTCAATGTATAATCCATACGTTTTAGCACTCTTACACAAACAATTCTTGACTAAAACAGTTAAAACTTTGCAAATATGTTGTTTAATGTATTGGCTACGACCTGCTTTTTTTATTTTTGCTTAAAATTGTTTAGAAAAAACTTTACAGTCTTCTAAACTTTTTACATTAAAAAACACCTATGCTTGATTTCGTCAATGTATAATCCATACGTTTTAGCACTCTTACACAAACAATTCTTGACTAAAACAGTTAAAACTTTGCAAATATGTTGTTTAATGTATTGGCTACGACACGCTTTTTTTATTTTTGCTTAAAATTGTTTAGAAAAAATTTTTCAGTTTTCTTAACTTTTTACATTAAAAAACACCTATGCTTGCTTTTGTCAATGTATAATCCATACGTTTTAGCACTCTTACACAAACAATTCTTGACTAAAACAGTTAAAACTTTGCAAATATGTTGTTTAATGTATTGGCTACGACCCGCTTTTTTTATTTTTGCTTAAAATTGTTTAGAAAAAATTTTACGGTCTTCTGAACTTTTTACATTAAAAAACACCTATGCTTGCTTTCGTCAATGTATAATCCATACGTTTTAGCACTCTTACACAAATAATTCTTGACTAAAACAGTTAAAACTTTGCAAATATGTTGTTTAATGTATTGGCTACGACACGTTTTTTTTTATTTTTGCTTAAAATTGTTTAGAAAAAATTTTACAGTCTTCTGAACTTTTTACTAGTCAATGTATAATCCATACGTTTTAGCACTCTTACACAAACAATTCTTGACTAAAACAGTTAAAACTTTGCAAATATGTTGTTTAATGTATTGGCTACGACACGCTTTTTTTATTTTTTGCTTAAAATTGTTTGGAAAAAATTTTACAGTCTTCTGAACTTTTTACATTAAAAAACACCTATGCTTGCTTTCGTCAATGTATAATCCATACGTTTTAGCACTCTTACACAAACAATTCTTGACTAAAACAGTTAAAACTTTGCAAATATGTTGTTTAATGTATTGGCTACGACAAGCTTTTTTTATTTTTGCTTAAAATTGTTTAGAAAAAATTTTACGGTCTTCTGAACTTTTTACATTAAAAAAACACCTATGCTTGCTTTCGTCAATGTATAATCCATACGTTTTAGCACTCTTACACAAACAATTCTTGACTACAACAGTTAAAACTTTGCAAATATGATGTTTAATGTATTGGCTACGACACGCTTTTTTTTATTTTTGCTTAAAATTGTTTAAAAAAAAATTTACGGTCTTCTGAACTTTTTACATTATAAAATATCTATGCTTGCTTTCGTCAATGTATAATCCATACGTTTTAGCACTCTTACACAAACAATTCTTGACTAAAACAGTTAAAACTTTGCAAATATGTTGTTTAATGTATTGGCTACGACACGCTTTTTTTATTTTTGCTTAAAATTGTTTAGAAAAAATTTTACAGTCTTCTGAACTTTTTACTAGTCAATGTATAATCCATACGTTTTAGCACTCTTACACAAACAATTCTTGACTAAAACAGTTAAAACTTTGCAAATATGTTGTTTAATGTATTGTCTACGACACACTTTTTTTATTTTTGCTTAAGATTGTTTAGAAAAAATTTTACAGTCTTCTGAACTTTTTACATTAAAAAACACCTATGCTTGCTTTCGTCAATGTATAATCCATACGTTTAAGCACTCTTACACAAACAATTCTTGACTAAAACAGTTAAAGCTTTGCAAATATGTTGTTTAATGTATTGGCTACGACACGCTTTTTTTATTTTTGCTTAAAATTGTTTAGAAAAAATTTACGGTCTTCTGAACTTTTTACATTAAAAAACACCTATGCTTGCTTTCGTCAATGTATAATCCATACGTTTTAGCACTCTTACACAAACAATTCTTGACTAAAACAGTTAAAACTTTGCAAATATGTTGTTTAATGTATTGGCTACGACACGCTTTTTTTATTTTTGCTTAAAATTGCTTAGAAAAAATTTTACAGTCTTCTGAACTTTCTACTAGTCAATGTATAATCCATACGTTTTAGCACTTTTACACAAACAATTCTTGACTAAAACAGTTAAAACTTTGCAAATATGTTGTTTAATGTATTGGCTACGACACGCTTTTTTTATTTTTGCTTAAAATTGTTTAAAAAAAATTTTACAGTCTTCTGAACTTTTTACATTAAAAAACACCTATGCTTGCTTTCGTCAATGTATAATCCATACGTTTTAGCACTCTTACACAAACAATTCTTGACTAAATCAGTTCAAACTTTGCAAATATGTTGTTTAATGTATTGGCTACGACACGCTTTTTTTATTTTTGCTTAAAATTGTTTAGAAAAAATTTTACAGTCTTCTGAACTTTTTACATTAAAAAACACCTATGCTTGCTTTCGTCAATGTATAATCCATACGTTTTAGCACTCTTACACAAACAATTCTTGACTAAAACAGTTAAAACTTTGCAAATATGTTGTTTAATGTATTGGCTACGACACGCTTTTTTTATTTTTGCTTAAAATTGTCTAGAAAAAATTTTACAGTCTTCTGAACTTTTTACATTAAAAAACACCTATGCTTGCTTTCGTCAATGTATAATCCATACGTTTTAGCACTCTTACACAAACAATTCTTGACTAAAACAGTTAAAACTTTGCAAATATGTTGTTTAATGTATTGGCTACAACACGCTTTTTTTATTTTTGCTTAAAATTGTCTAGAAAAAATTTTACAATCTTCTGAACTTTTTACATTAAAAAACACCTATGCTTGCTTTCGTCAATGTATAATCCATACGTTTTAGCACTCTTACACAAACAATTCTTGACTAAAACAGTTAAAACTTTGCAAATATGTTGTTTAATGTATTGGCTACGACCTGCTTTTTTTATTTTTGCTTAAAATTGTTTAGAAAAAACTTTACAGTCTTCTAAACTTTTTACATTAAAAAACACCTATGCTTGATTTCGTCAATGTATAATCCATACGTTTTAGCACTCTTACACAAACAATTCTTGACTAAAACAGTTAAAACTTTGCAAATATGTTGTTTAATGTATTGGCTACGACACGCTTTTTTTATTTTTGCTTAAAATTGTTTAGAAAAAATTTTTCAGTTTTCTTAACTTTTTACATTAAAAAACACCTATGCTTGCTTTTGTCAATGTATAATCCATACGTTTTAGCACTCTTACACAAACAATTCTTGACTAAAACAGTTAAAACTTTGCAAATATGTTGTTTAATGTATTGGCTACGACCCGCTTTTTTTATTTTTGCTTAAAATTGTTTAGAAAAAATTTTACGGTCTTCTGAACTTTTTACATTAAAAAACACCTATGCTTGCTTTCGTCAATGTATAATCCATACGTTTTAGCACTCTTACACAAATAATTCTTGACTAAAACAGTTAAAACTTTGCAAATATGTTGTTTAATGTATTGGCTACGACACGTTTTTTTTTATTTTTGCTTAAAATTGTTTAGAAAAAATTTTACAGTCTTCTGAACTTTTTACTAGTCAATGTATAATCCATACGTTTTAGCACTCTTACACAAACAATTCTTGACTAAAACAGTTAAAACTTTGCAAATATGTTGTTTAATGTATTGGCTACGACACGCTTTTTTTATTTTTTGCTTAAAATTGTTTGGAAAAAATTTTACAGTCTTCTGAACTTTTTACATTAAAAAACACCTATGCTTGCTTTCGTCAATGTATAATCCATACGTTTTAGCACTCTTACACAAACAATTCTTGACTAAAACAGTTAAAACTTTGCAAATATGTTGTTTAATGTATTGGCTACGACACGCTTTTTTTATTTTTGCTTAAAATTGTTTAGAAAAAATTTTACGGTCTTCTGAACTTTTTACATTAAAAAAACACCTATGCTTGCTTTCGTCAATGTATAATCCATACGTTTTAGCACTCTTACACAAACAATTCTTGACTACAACAGTTAAAACTTTGCAAATATGTTGTTTAATGTATTGGCTACGACACGCTTTTTTTTATTTTTGCTTAAAATTGTTTAAAAAAAAATTTACGGTCTTCTGAACTTTTTACATTATAAAATATCTATGCTTGCTTTCGTCAATGTATAATCCATACGTTTTAGCACTCTTACACAAACAATTCTTGACTAAAACAGTTAAAACTTTGCAAATATGTTGTTTAATGTATTGGCTACGACACGCTTTTTTTATTTTTGCTTAAAATTGTTTAGAAAAAATTTTACAGTCTTCTGAACTTTTTACTAGTCAATGTATAATCCATACGTTTTAGCACTCTTACACAAACAATTCTTGACTAAAAGAGTTAAAACTTTGCAAATATGTTGTTTAATGTATTGTCTACGACACACTTTTTTTATTTTTGCTTAAGATTGTTTAGAAAAAATTTTACAGTCTTCTGAACTTTTTACATTAAAAAACACCTATGCTTGCTTTCGTCAATGTATAATCCATACGTTTAAGCACTCTTACACAAACAATTCTTGACTAAAACAGTTAAAGCTTTGCAAATATGTTGTTTAATGTATTGGCTACGACACGCTTTTTTTATTTTTGCTTAAAATTGTTTAGAAAAAATTTACGGTCTTCTGAACTTTTTACATTAAAAAACACCTATGCTTGCTTTCGTCAATGTATAATCCATACGTTTTAGCACTCTTACACAAACAATTCTTGACTAAAACAGTTAAAACTTTGCAAATATGTTGTTTAATGTATTGGCTACGACACGCTTTTTTTATTTTTGCTTAAAATTGCTTAGAAAAAATTTTACAGTCTTCTGAACTTTCTACTAGTCAATGTATAATCCATACGTTTTAGCACTTTTACACAAACAATTCTTGACTAAAACAGTTAAAACTTTGCAAATATGTTGTTTAATGTATTGGCTACGACACGCTTTTTTTATTTTTGCTTAAAATTGTTTAAAAAAAATTTTACAGTCTTCTGAACTTTTTACATTAAAAAACACCTATGCTTGCTTTCGTCAATGTATAATCCATACGTTTTAGCACTCTTACACAAAAAATTCTTGACTAAATCAGTTCAAACTTTGCAAATATGTTGTTTAATGTATTGGCTACGACACGCTTTTTTTATTTTTGCTTAAAATTGTTTAGAAAAAATTTTACAGTCTTCTGAACTTTTTACATTAAAAAACACCTATGCTTGCTTTCGTCAATGTATAATCCATACGTTTTAGCACTCTTACACAAACAATTCTTGACTAAAACAGTTAAAACTTTGCAAATATGTTGTTTAATGTATTGGCTACGACACGCTTTTTTTATTTTTGCTTAAAATTGTCTAGAAAAAATTTTACAGTCTTCTGAACTTTTTACATTAAAAAACACCTATGCTTGCTTTCGTCAATGTATAATCCATACGTTTTAGCACTCTTACACAAACAATTCTTGACTAAAACAGTTAAAACTTTGCAAATATGTTGTTTAATGTATTGGCTACAACACGCTTTTTTTATTTTTGCTTAAAATTGTCTAGAAAAAATTTTACAATCTTCTGAACTTTTTACATTAAAAAACACCTATGCTTGCTTTCGTCAATGTATAATCCATACGTTTTAGCACTCTTACACAAACAATTCTTGACTAAAACAGTTAAAACTTTGCAAATATGTTGTTTAATGTATTGGCTACGACACGCTTTTTTTATTTTTGCTTAAAATTGTCTAGAAAAAATTTTACAGTCTTCTGAACTTTTTACATTAAAAAACACCTATGCTTGCTTTCGTCAATGTATAATCCATACGTTTTAGCACTCTTACACAAACAATTCTTGACTAAAACAGTTAAAACTTTGCAAATATGTTGTTTAATGTATTGGCTAAGACACGCTTTTTTTATTTTTGCTTAAAATTGCTTAGAAAAAATTTTACAGTCTTCTGAACTTTTTACTAGTCAATGTATAATCCATACGTTTTAGCACTCTTACACAAACAATTCTTGACTAAAACAGTTAAAACTTTGCAAATATGTTGTTTAATGTATTGGCTACGACACGCTTTTTTTATTTTTGCTTAAAATTGTCTAGAAAAATTTTACAGTCTTCTGAACTTTTTACATTAAAAAACACCTATGCTTGCTTTCGTCAATGTGTAATCTATACGTTTTAGCACTCTTACACAAACAATTCTTGACTAAAACAGTTAAAACTTTGTAAATATTTTGTTTAATGTATTGGCTACGACACGCTTTTTTTATTTTTGCTTAAAAATGTCTAGAAAAAATTTTACAGTCTTCTGAACTTTTTACATTAAAAAACACCTATGCTTGCTTTCGTCAATGTATAATCCATACGTTTTAGCACTCTTACACAAACAATTCTTGACTAAAACAGTTAAAACTTTGCAAATATGTTGTATAATGTATTGGCTACGACACGCTTTTTTTATTTTTGCTTAAAAATGTCTAGAAAAAATTTTACAGTCTTTTGAACTTTTTACATTAAAAAACACCTATGCTTGCTTTCGTCAATGTATAATCCATACGTTTTAGCACTCTTACACAGACAATTCTTGACTAAAACAGTTAAAACTTTGCAAGTATGTTGTTTAATGTATTGGCTACGACATGCTTTTTTTATTTTTCCTTAAAATTGTCTAGAAAAAATTTTACAGTCTTCTGAACTTTTTACATTAAAAAACACCTATGCTTGCTTTCGTCAATGTATAATCCATACGTTTTAGCACTCTTACACAAACAATTCTTGACTAAAACAGTTAAAACTTTGCAAATATGTTGTTTAATGTATTTGCTACCATACGCTATTTTTATTTTTGTTAAAATTGTTTGAAAAAATTTTTACACTCTTCTGAACTTTTTACATTAAAAAACACCTATGCTTGCTTTCGTCAATGTATAATCCATACGTTTTAGCACTCTTACACAAACAATTCTTGACTAAAACAGTTAAAACTTTGCAAATATGTTGTTTAATGTATTGGCTACGACACGCTTATTTTATTTTTGCTTGAAATTGTCTAGAAAAAATTTTACAGTCTTCTGAACTTTTTACATTAAAAAACACCTATGCTTGCTTTCGTCAATGTATAATCCATACGTTTTAGCACTCTTACACAAACAATTCTTGACTAAAACAGTTAAAACTTTGCAAATATGTTGTTTAATGTATTGGCTACGACACGCTTTTTTTATTTTTGCTTAAAATTGTTTAGAAAAATTTTACGGTCTTCTGAACTTTTTACATTAAAAAACACCTATGCTTGCTTTCGTCAATGTATAATCCATACGTTTTAGCACTCTTACACAAACAATTCTTGACTAAAACAGTTAAAACTTTGCAAATATGTTGTTTAATGTATTGGCTACGACACGCTTTTTTTATTTTTGCTTAAAATTGTTTAAAAAAAATTTTACGGTCTTCTGAACTTTTTACATTAAAAAACATCTATGCTTGCTTTCGTCAATGTATAATCCATACGTTTTAGCACTCTTACACAAACAATTCTTGACTAAAACAGTTAAAACTTTGCAAATATGTTGTTTAATGTATTGGCTACGACACGCTTTTTTTTTTTGCTTAAAATTGTTTAAAAAAAATTTTACAGTCTTCTGAACTTTTTACATTAAAAAACACCTATGCTTGCTTTCGTCAATGTATAATCCATACGTTTTAGCACTCTTACACAAACAATTCTTGACTAAAACAGTTAAAACTTTGCAAATATGTTGTTTAATGTATTGGCTACGACACGTTTTTTTTATTTTTTCTTAAAATTGTCTAGAAAAAATTTTTCAGTCTTCTGAACTTTTTACATTAAAAAACACCTATGCTTGCTTTCGTCAATGTATAATCCATACGTTTTAGCACTCTTACACAAACAATTCTTGACTAAAACAGTTAAAACTTTGCAAATATGTTGTTTTATGTATTGGCTACGACACGCTTTTTTATTTTTGCTTAAAATTGTCTAGAAAAAATTTTACAGTCTTCTGAACTTTTTACATTAAAAAACACCTATGCTTGCTTTCGTCAATGTATAATCCATAAGTTTTAGCACTCTTACACAAACAATTCTTGACTAAAACAGTTAAAACTTTGCAAATATGTTGTTTAATGTATTGGCTACGACACGCTTTTTTTATTTTTGCTTAAAATTGTCTAGAAAAAATTTTACAGTCTTCTGAACTTTTTACATTAAAAAACACCTATGCTTGTTTCGTCAATGTATAATCCATACGTTTTAGCACTCTTACACAAACAATTCATGACTAAAACAGTTAAAACTTTGCAAATATGTTGTTTAATGTATTGGCTACGACACGCTTTTTTTATTTTTGCTGTATTTTACAGTCTTCTGAACTTTTTTTATTAAAAAACACCTATGCTTGCTTTCGTCAATGTATAATCCATACGTTTTAGCACTCTTACACAAACAATTCTTGACTAAAAGAGTTGAAACTTTGCAAATATGTTGTTTAATGTATTGGCTACGACACGCTTTTTTTATTTTTGCTTAAAATTTCTAGAAAAAATTTTACAGTCTTCTGAACTATTTACATGAAAAAACACCTATGCTTGCTTTCGTCAATGTATAATCCATACGTTTTAGCACTCTTACACAAACAATTCTTGACTAAAACAGTTAAAACTTTGCAAATATGTTGTTTAATGTATTGGCTACGACACCCTTTTTTTTTTTTTGCTTAAAATTGTCTAGAAAAAATTTTACAGTCTTCTGAACTTTTTACATTAAAAAACACCTATGCTTGCTTTCGTCAATGTATAATCCATACGTTTTAGCACTCTTACACAAACAATTCTTGACTAAAACAGTTAAAACTTTGCAAATATGTTGTTTAATGTATTGGCTACGACACGTTTTTTTAAGTTTTGCTTAAAATTGTCTAGAAAAAAATTTACAGTCTTCTGAACTTTTGACATTAAAAAACACCTATGCTTGCTTTCGTAAATGTATAATCCATACGTTTTAGCACTCTTACACAAACAATTCTTGACTAAAACAGTTAAAACTTTGCAAATATGTTGTTTAATGTATTGGCTACGACACGCTTTTTTTATTTTTGCTTAAAATTGTTTAGAAAAAATTTTACAGTCTTCTGAACTTTTTACATTAAAAAACACCTATGCTTGCTTTCGTCAATGTATAATCCATACGTTTTAGCACTCTTACACAAACAATTCTTGACTAAAACAGTTAAAACTTTGCAAATATGTTGTTTAATGTATTGGCTACGACACGTTTTTTTTTATTTTTGCTTAAAATTGTCTAGAAAAAATTTTACAGTCTTCTGAACTTTTTACATTAAAAAACACCTATGCTTGCTTTTGTCAATGTATAATCCATACGTTTTAGCACTCTTACACAAACAATTCTTGACTAAAACAGTTAAAACTTTGCAAATATGTTGTTTAATGTATTTGCTACCATACGCTATTTTTATTTTTGCTTAAAATTGTTTGAAAAAATTTTTACAGTCTTCTGAACTTTTTACATTAAAAAACACCTATGCTTGCTTTCGTCAATGTATAATCCATACGTTTTAGCACTCTTACACAAACAATTCTTGACTAAAACAGTTAAAACTTTGCAAATATGTTGTTTAATGTATTGGCTACGATCCGCTTTTTCATTTTTGCTTAAAATTGTTTTGAAAAAGTTTTACAGTCTTCTGAACTTTTTACATTAAAAAACACCTATGCTTGCTTTCGTCAATGTATAATCCATACGTTTTAGCACTCTTACACAAACAATTCTTGACTAAAACAGTTAAAACTTTGCAAATATGTTGTTTAATGTATTGGCTACGACACGCTTTTTTTATTTTTGCTTAAAAATGTCTAGAAAAAAATTTACAGTCTTCTGAACTTTTTACATTAAAAAACACCTATGCTTGCTTTCGTCAATGTATAATCCATACGTTTGAGCACTCTTACACAAACAATTCTTGACTAAAACAGTTAAAACTTTGCAAATATGTTGTTTAATGTATTGGCTACGACACGCTTTTTTTATTTTTGCTTAAAATTGTCTAGAAAAAATTTTACAGTCTTCTGAACTTTTTACATTAAAAAACATCTATGCTTGCTTTCGTCAATGTATAATCCATACGTTTTAGCACTCTTACACAAACAATTCTTGACTAAAACAGTTAAAACTTTGCAAATATGTTGTTTAATGTATTGGCTACGACACGCTTTTTTTATTTTTGCTTAAAATTGTTTAGAAAAAATTTTACAGTCTTCTGAACTTTTTACATTAAAAAGCACCTATGCTTGCTTTCGTCAATGTATAATCCATACGTTTTAGCACTCTTACACAAACAATTCTTGACTAAAACAGTTAAAACTTTGCAAATATGTTGTTTAATGTATTGGCTACGACACGCTTTTTTTATTTTTGCTTAAAATTGCTTAGAAAAAATTTTACAGTCTTCTGAACTTTTTACTATTCAATGTATAATCCATACGTTTTAGCACTTTTACACAAACAATTCTTGACTAAAACAGTTAAAACTTTGCAAATATGTTGTTTAATGTATTGGCTACGACACGCTTTTTCTATTTTTGCTTAAAATTGTCTAGAAAAAATTTTACAGTTTTCTGAACTTTTTACATTAAAAAACACCTATGCTTGCTTTCGTCAATGTATAATCCATACGTTTTAGCACTCTTACACAAACAATTCTCGACTAAAACAGTTAAAACTTTGCAAATATGTTGTTTAATGTATTGGCTACGATCCGCTTTTTTATTTTTGCTTAAAATTGTTTAGAAAAAATTTTACGGTCTTCTGAACTTTTTACATTAAAAAACACCTATGCTTGCTTTCGTCAATGTATAATCCATACGTTTTAGCACTCTTACACAAACAATTCTTGACTAAAACAGTTAAAACTTTGCAAATATGTTGTTTAATGTATTGGCTACGACACGCTTTTTTATTTTTGCTTAAAATTGTCTAGAAAAAATTTTACAGTTTTCTGAACTTTTTACATTAAAAAACACCTATGCTTGCTTTCGTCAATGTATAATCCATACGTTTTAGCACTCTTACACAAACAATTCTCGACTAAAACAGTTAAAACTTTGCAAATATGTTGTTTAATGTATTGGCTACGACACGCTTTTTTTATTTTTGCTTAAAATTGTTTAGAAAAAATTTTACGGTCTTCTGAACTTTTTACATTAAAAAACACCTATGCTTGCTTTCGTCAATGTATAATCCATACGTTTTAGCACTCTTACACAAACAATTCTTGACTAAAACAGTTAAAACTTTGCAAATATGTTGTTTAATGTATTGGCTACGACACGCTTTTTTTATTTTTGCTTAAAATTGTCTAGAAAAAATTTTACAGTCTTCTGAACTTTTTACATTAAAAAACACCTATGCTTGCTTTCGTCAATGTATAATCCATACGTTTTAGCACTCTTACACAAACAATTCTTGACTAAAACAGTTAAAACTTTGCAAATATGTTGTTTAATGTATTGGCTACTACACGCTTTTTTTTTTTTTTGCTTAAAATTGTTTAGAAAAAATTTTACGGTCTTCTGAACTTTTTACATTAAAAAACACCTATGCTTGCTTTCGTCAATGTATAATCCATACGTTTTAGCACTCTTACACAAACAATTCTTGACTAAAACAGTTAAAACTTTGCAAATATGTTGTTTAATGTATTGGCTACGACACGTTATTTTAAGTTTTGCTTAAAATTGTCTAGAAAAAATTTACAGTCTTCTGAACTTTTGACATTAAAAAACACCTTTGCTTGCTTTCGTAAATGTATAATCCATACGTTTTAGCACTCTTACACAAACAATTCTTGACTAAAACAGTTAAAACTTTGCAAATATGTTGTTTAATGTATTGGCTACGACACGCTTTTTTTATTTTTGCTTAAAATTGTTTAGAAAAAATTTTACAGTCTTCTGAACTTTTTACATTAAAAAACACCTATGCTTGCTTTCGTCAATGTATAATCCATACCTTTTAGCACTCTTACACAAACAATTCTTGACTAAAACAGTTAAAACTTTGCAAATATGTTGTTTAATGTATTGGCTACGACACGCTTTTTTTATTTTTGCTTAAAATTGTCTAGAAAAAATTTTACAGTCTTCTGAACTTTTTACATTAAAAAACACCTATGCTTGCTTTCGTCAATGTATAATCCATACGTTTTAGCACTCTTACACAAACAATTCTTGACTAAAACAGTTAAAACTTTGCAAATATGTTGTTTAATGTATTGGCTACGACACGTTTTTTTAAGTTTTGCTTAAAATTGTCTAGAAAAAAATTTACAGTCTTCTGAACTTTTGACATTAAAAAACACCTATGCTTGCTTTCGTAAATGTATAATCCATACGTTTTAGCACTCTTACACAAACAATTCTTGACTAAAACAGTTAAAACTTTGCAAATATGTTGTTTAATGTATTGGCTACGACACGCTTTTTTTATTTTTGCTTAAAATTGTTTAGAAAAAATTTTACAGTCTTCTGAACTTTTTACATTAAAAAACACCTATGCTTGCTTTCGTCAATGTATAATCCATACGTTTTAGCACTCTTAAACAAACAATTCTTGACTAAAACAGTTAAAACTTTGCAAATATGTTGTTTAATGTATTGGCTACGACACGTTTTTTTTTATTTTTGCTTAAAATTGTCTAGAAAAAATTTTACAGTCTTCTGAACTTTTTACATTAAAAAACACCTATGCTTGCTTTCGTCAATGTATAATCCATACGTTTTAGCACTCTTACACAAACAATTCTTGACTAAAACAGTTAAAACTTTGCAAATATGTTGTTTAATGTATTTGCTACCATACGCTATTTTTATTTTTGCTTAAAATTGTTTGAAAAAATTTTTACAGTCTTCTGAACTTTTTACATTAAAAAACACCTATGCTTGCTTTCGTCAATGTATAATCCATACGTTTTAGCACTCTTACACAAACAATTCTTGACTAAAACAGTTAAAACTTTGCAAATATGTTGTTTAATGTATTGGCTACGATCCGCTTTTTCATTTTTGCTTAAAATTGTTTAGAAAAAGTTTTACAGTCTTCTGAACTTTTTACATTAAAAAACACCTATGCTTGCTTTCGTCAATGTATAATCCATACGTTTTAGCACTCTTACACAAACAATTCTTGACTAAAACAGTTAAAACTTTGCAAATATGTTGTTTAATGTATTGGCTACGACACGCTTTTTTTATTTTTGCTTAAAAATGTCTAGAAAAAAATTTACAGTCTTCTGAACTTTTTACATTAAAAAACACCTATGCTTGCTTTCGTCAATGTATAATCCATACGTTTGAGCACTCTTACACAAACAATTCTTGACTAAAACAGTTAAAACTTTGCAAATATGTTGTTTAATGTATTGGCTACGACACGCTTTTTTTATTTTTGCTTAAAATTGTCTAGAAAAAATTTTACAGTCTTCTGAACTTTTTACATTAAAAAACATCTATGCTTGCTTTCGTCAATGTATAATCCATACGTTTTAGCACTCTTACACAAACAATTCTTGACTAAAACAGTTAAAACTTTGCAAATATGTTGTTTAATGTATTGGCTACGACACGCTTTTTTTATTTTTGCTTAAAATTGCTTAGAAAAAATTTTACAGTCTTCTGAACTTTTTACTATTCAATGTATAATCCATACGTTTTAGCACTTTTACACAAACAATTCTTGACTAAAACAGTTAAAACTTTGCAAATATGTTGTTTAATGTATTGGCTACGACACGCTTTTTCTATTTTTGCTTAAAATTGTCTAGAAAAAATTTTACAGTTTTCTGAACTTTTTACATTAAAAAACACCTATGCTTGCTTTCGTAAATGTATAATCCATACGTTTTAGCACTCTTACACAAACAATTCTTGACTAAAACAGTTAAAACTTTGCAAATATGTTGTTTAATGTATTGGCTACGACACGCTTTTTTATTTTTGCTTAAAATTGTCTAGAAAAAATTTTACAGTTTTCTGAACTTTTTACATTAAAAAACACCTATGCTTGCTTTCGTCAATGTATAATCCATACGTTTTAGCACTCTTACACAAACAATTCTTGACTAAAACAGTTAAAACTTTGCAAATATGTTGTTTAATGTATTGGCTACGACACGCTTTTTTTATTTTTGCTTAAAATTGTTTAGAAAAAATTTTACGGTCTTCTGAACTTTTTACATTAAAAAACACCTATGCTTGCTTTCGTCAATGTATAATCCATACGTTTTAGCACTCTTACACAAACAATTCTTGACTAAAACAGTTAAAACTTTGCAAATATGTTGTTTAATGTATTGGCTACGACAATCTTTTTTTATTTTTGCTCAAAATTGCTTAGAAAAAATTTTACAGTCTTCTGAACTTTTTACTATTCAATGTATAATCCATACGTTTTAGCACTTTTACACAAACAATTCTTGACTAAAACAGTTAAAACTTTGCAAATATGTTGTTTAATGTATTGGCTACGACACGCTTTTTTTATTTTTGCTTATAATTGTTTAGAAAAAATTTTACAGTCTTCTGAACTTTTTACATTAAAAAACACCTATGCTTGCTTTCGTCAATGTATAATCCATACGTTTTAGCACTCTTACACAAACAATTCTTGACTAAAACAGTTAAAACTTTGCAAATATGTTGTTTAATGTACTGGCTACAACACGCTTTTTTTATTTTTGCTTAAAATTGTTTTGAAAAAATTTTACGGTCTTCTGAACTTTTTACATTAAAAAACACCTATGCTTGCTTTCGTCAATGTATAATCCATACGTTTTAGCACTCTTACACAAACAATTCTTGACTAAAACAGTTAAAACTTTGCAAATATGTTGTTTAATGTATTGGCTACGACACGCTTTTTTTATTTTTGCTTAAAATTGTTTAGAAAAAATTTTACGGTCTTCTGAACTTTTTACTAGTCAATGTATAATCCATACGTTTTAGCACTCTTACACAAACAATTCTTGACTAAAACAGTTAAAACTTTGCAAATATGTTGTTTAATGTATTGGCTACGACACACTTTTTTTATTTTTGCTTAAAATTGTTAAGAAAAAATTTTACAGTCTTCTAAACTTTTTACATTAAAAAACACCTATGCTTGCTTTCGTCAATGTATAATCCATACGTTTTAGCACTCTTACACAAACAATTCTTGACTAAAACAGTTAAAACTTTGCAAATATGTTGTTTAATGTATTGGCTACGACACGCTTTTTTTATTTTTGCTTAAAATTGTTTAGAAAAATTTTACGGTCTTCTGAACTTTTTACATTAAAAAGCACCTATGCTTGCTTTCGTCAATGTATAATCCATACGTTTTAGCACTCTTACACAAACAATTCTTGACTAAAACAGTTAAAACTTTGCAAATATGTTGTTTAATGTATTGGCTACGACACGCTTTTTTTATTTTTGCTTAAAATTGTTTAAAAAAAATTTTACGGTCTTCTGAACTTTTTATATTAAAAAACATCTATGCTTGCTTTCGTCAATGTATAATCCATACGTTTTAGCACTCTTACACAAACAATTCTTGACTAAAACAGTTAAAACTTTGCAAATATGTTGTTTAATGTATTGGCTACGACACGCTTTTTTTATTTTTGCTTAAAATTGTTTAGAAAAAATTTTACGGTCTTCTGAACATTTTACATTAAAAAACACCTATGCTTGCTTTCGTCAAAGTATAATCCATACGTTTTAGCACTCTTACACAAACAATTCTTGACTAAAACAGTTAAAACTTTGCAAATATGTTGTTTAATGTATTGGCTACGACACGCTTTTTTTATTTTTGCTTAAAATTGTTTAGAAAAAATTTTACAGTCTTCTGAACTTTTTAAATTAAAAAACACCTATGCTTGCTTTCGTCAATCTATAATCCATACGTTTTAGCACTCTTACACAAACAATTCTTGACTAAAACAGTTAAAACTTTGCAAATATGTTGTTTAATGTATTGGCTACGACACGCTTTTTTTATTTTTGCTTAAAATTGTTTAGAAAAAATTTTACAGTCTTCTGAACTTTTTACATTAAAAAACACCTATGCTTGCTTTCGTCAATGTATAATCCATACGTTTCAGCACTCTTACACAAACAATTCTTGACTAAAACAGTTAAAACTTAGCAAATATGTTGTTTAATGTATAGGCTACGACACGCTTTTTTTATTTTTGCTTAAAATTGTTTAGAAAAAATTTTACGGTCTTCTGAACTTTTTACATTAAAAAACACCTATGCTTGCTTTCGTCAATGTATAATCCATAGGTTTTAGCACTCTTACACAAACAATTCTTGACTAAAACAGTTAAAACTTTGCAAATATGTTGTTTAATGTATTAGCTACGACACGCTTTTTTTATTTTTGCTTAAAATTGCTTAGAAAAAATTTTACAGTCTTCTGAACTTTTTACTAGTCAATGTATAATCTATACGTTTTAGCACTTTTACACAAACAATTCTTGACTAAAACAGTTAAAACTTTGCAAATATGTTGTTTAATGCAGTGCTTCTGAACCTTTTTCTAGTGGCGGAACCCTTTTCAAAAATTCAACTTTTCCGCGGAATCCCTAGTTTAATTTTACATAAAATGTTTAATATAATATTTCCTGCAAAAAACAAAAGGATTTCAATAAAAAAAAAAATTTAGCAAAACTATATCATTGTTAGAAATCATACCAATTGTAATAGTATTAAGTCGAGTCAAACTCAAAGTGCGCCAGAGGCAATAGGTATTTTATGATTCTATAATAAATAAACGAAAACAAACATGATTAATCGCAATGTCATAAAAATCTCTCCTTGCATAATAAAAATAAAATGAGAGCTACAAACAATAACGAGATGAATATGAACCTAATCGAATTCACAGATTACTGTAATAAACGGGTAAAATACCTAACGAAAAATAAAAAAAAACATCTAGTACGAAACTTGAACTTGTCTCTTAGCAACATGCATGTCAATGCGCGGTTTGATTTTGGATAGACTGAGACGGAGACCGGCAGATAAGGTTGGAGTCAGCATACAGTTCCTTTGCTTCGTTTTTATGTTTGTTACATGCGAAAAGCCAGACTCGCAAAGATAAGTGGTGGTGAATGGTAAAAGAAACTTTACTGCACGCTTTGCTAAGACGGGGTACTCTGAAATTGCACATATCCAAAAATCTAAAAGTCTCCTTACCTTTGAAAATCAATTTTAAATTACTATCTTCAGATAGTTGCAGCAATATGTTTTCTGTATCTGTAGGAAGATTCACTTCTTCTAAAGCAATATCACACATAAAAGGATTCAAAATCCATAAACTTCCAATGCGAACATCTTCAGGAAAATAATGTTGAAACTTTATAGACAAAAGATCAAGGTGGTTGTATAATTCGTCAGAGAATTTGAATTCTATGCATTTTTCATGGGCCTCATAAAACCGGTGAAACATCGCAAAATTATCATTGCTAACCTTTTTCTTCCAAAATGTAGTTCTATTTATAACCCCTCAATCTTGTCTGTCATGACAAAAATGGAATTTTGCTTCCCTTGCATACTTAAGTTCAAAGCGTTTAATTCTTCAAAAATATCAGTGAGATAAGCTAGCCTGGCCAAAAAACATAATCTTCAAAGAACTTCACTAATTCTGAGCCTTTATCTTTAAGAAATGTGAACACCTGCTTCTTTAATTCATCGAGACGAACTAGTGTCCGTCCCTTCGACAGCCAGCGAACTTCATTTAGAGAAGTCGCAGATGGTCAGCATCTAAACTTTCACATAGGTCTTTAAAAATCTGGCCTTTGTGTCTATTTTCTTTATAAAATTAACAGTTTTAATCGACGCTGAGAGAACTTCTTGTAAAGAAGAAGGAAGATGTTTTGTTGCCAAATTTTATCCATTAATTAATAATTAAATACCCATTGAATACCCATTAAAAGTCCTACCCCTAGATACACACTAAGCAGATCAATGGATGCTATAAATATATATGTTTTCCATTTTATGTGTTCATTTATGATTTATGTTTTTTTTCTTTTAAATTTCTTTTTTAAATTTCGAAAGGCTTGGCGGAACCCCTGAGAGGCGTCGCGGAACCCTAGGGTTCCGCGGAACCCCATTTCAGAAGCACTGGTTTAATGTATTGGCTACGACACGCTTATTTTATTTTTGCTTAAAATTGTTTAAAAAAAATTTACAGTCTTCTGAACTTTTTACATTAAAAAACACCTATGCTTGCTTTCGTCAATGTATAATCCATACGTTTTAGCACTCTTACACAAACAATTCTTGACTAAAACAGTTAAAACTTTGCAAATATGTTGTTTAATGTATTGGCTACGACACGCTTTTTTTATTTTTGCTTAAAATTGTTTAGAAAAAATTTTACAGTCCTCTGAACTTTTTACATTAAAAAACACCTATGCTTGCTTTCGTCAATGTATAATCCATACGTTTTAGCACTCTTACACAAACAATTCTTGACTAAAACAGTTAAAACTTTGCAAATATGTTGTTTAATGTATTGGCTACGACACGCTTTTTTTATTTTTGCTTAAAATTGTTTAGAAAAAATTTTACGGTCTTCTGATCTTTTTACATTAAAAAACACCTATGCTTGCTTTCGTCAATGTATAATCCATACGTTTTAGCACTCTTACACAAACAATTCTTGACTAAAACAGTTAAAACTTTGCAAATATGTTGTTTAATGTATTATCTACGACATGCTTTTTTTATTTTTGCTTAAAATTGTTTAGAAAAAATTTTACGGTCTTCTGAACTTTTTACATTGAAAAACACCTATGCTTGCTTTCGTCAATGTATAATCCATACGTTTTAGCACTCTTACACAAACAATTCTTGACTAAAACAGTTAAAACTTTGCAAATATGTTGTTTAATGTATTGGCTACGACACGCTTTTTTTATTTTTGCTTAAAATTGCTTAGGAAAAATTTTACAGTCTTCTGAACTTTTTACTAGTCAATGTATAATCCATACGTTTTAGCACTCTTACACAAACAATTCTTGACTAAAACAGTTAAAACTTTGCAAATATGTTGTTTTATGTATTGGCTACGACACGCTTTTTTTATTTTTGCTTAAAATTGTTTAGAAAAAGTTTTACACTCTTCTGAACTTTTTACATTAAAAAACACCTATGCTTGCTTTCGTCAATGTATAATCCATACGTTTTAGCACTCTTACACAAACAATTCTTGACTAAAACAGTTAAAACTTTGCAAATATGTTGTTTAATGTATTGGCTACGACACGCTTTTTTTATTTTTGCTTAAAAATGTCTAGAAAAAAATTTACAGTCTTCTGAACTTTTTACATTAAAAAACACCTATGCTTGCTTTCGTCAATGTATAATCCATACGTTTGAGCACTCTTACACAAACAATTCTTGACTAAAACAGTTAAAACTTTGCAAATATGTTGTTTAATGTATTGGCTACGACACGCTTTTTTTATTTTTGCTTAAAATTGTCTAGAAAAAATTTTACAGTCTTCTGAACTTTTTACATTAAAAAACATCTATGCTTGCTTTCGTCAATGTATAATCCATACGTTTTAGCACTCTTACACAAACAATTCTTGACTAAAACAGTTAAAACTTTGCAAATATGTTGTTTAATGTATTGGCTACGACACGCTTTTTTTATTTTGCTTAAAATTGTTTAGAAAAAATTTTACAGTCTTCTGAACTTTTTACATTAAAAAGCACCTATGCTTGCTTTCGTCAATGTATAATCCATACGTTTTAGCACTCTTACACAAACAATTCTTGACTAAAACAGTTAAAACTTTGCAAATATGTTGTTTAATGTATTGGCTACGACACGCTTTTTTTATTTTTGCTTAAAATTGCTTAGAAAAAATTTTACAGTCTTCTGAACTTTTTACTATTCAATGTATAATCCATACGTTTTAGCACTTTTACACAAACAATTCTTGACTAAAACAGTTAAAACTTGGCAAATATGTTGTTTAATGTATTGGCTACGACACGCTTTTTCTATTTTTGCTTAAAATTGTCTAGAAAAAATTTTACAGTTTTCTGAACTTTTTACATTAAAAAACACCTATGCTTGCTTTCGTAAATGTATAATCCATACGTTTTAGCACTCTTACACAAACAATTCTTGACTAAAACAGTTAAAACTTTGCAAATATGTTGTTTAATGTATTGGCTACGACACGCTTTTTTATTTTTGCTTAAAATTGTCTAGAAAAAAATTTACAGTTTTCTGAACTTTTTACATTAAAAAACACCTATGCTTGCTTTCGTCAATGTATAATCCATACGTTTTAGCACTCTTACACAAACAATTCTTGACTAAAACAGTTAAAACTTTGCAAATATGTTGTTTAATGTATTGGCTACGACACGCTTTTTTTATTTTTGCTTAAAATTGTTTAGAAAAAATTTTACGGTCTTCTGAACTTTTTACATTAAAAAACACCTATGCTTGCTTTCGTCAATGTATAATCCATACGTTTTAGCACTCTTACACAAACAATTCTTGACTAAAACAGTTAAAACTTTGCAAATATGTTGTTTAATGTATTGGCTACGACACGCTTTTTTTATTTTTGCTCAAAATTGCTTAGAAAAATTTTTACAGTCTTCTGAACTTTTTACTATTCAATGTATAATCCATACGTTTTAGCACTTTTACACAAACAATTATTGACTAAAACAGTTAAAACTTTGCAAATATGTTGTTTAATGTATTGGCTACGACACGCTTTTTTTATTTTTGCTTAAAATTGTTTGAAAAAATTTTTACAGTCTTCCGAACTTTTTACATTAAAAAACACCTATGCTTGCTTTCGTCAATGTATAATCCATACGTTTTAGCACTCTTACACAAACAATTCTTGACTAAAACAGTTAAAACTTTGCAAATATGTTGTTTAATGTATTGGCTACGATCCGCTTTTTCATTTTTGCTTAAAATTGTTTTGAAAAAGTTTTACAGTCTTCTGAACTTTTTACATTAAAAAACACCTATGCTTGCTTTCGTCAATGTATAATCCATACGTTTTAGCACTCTTACACAAACAATTCTTGACTAAAACAGTTAAAACTTTGCAAATATGTTGTTTAATGTATTGGCTACGACACGCTTTTTTTATTTTTGCTTAAAAATGTCTAGAAAAAAATTTACAGTCTTCTGAACTTTTTACATTAAAAAACACCTATGCTTGCTTTCGTCAATGTATAATCCATACGTTTGAGCACTCTTACACAAACAATTCTTGACTAAAACAGTTAAAACTTTGCAAATATGTTGTTTAATGTATTGGCTACGACACGCTTTTTTTATTTTTGCTTAAAATTGTCTAGAAAAAATTTTACAGTCTTCTGAACTTTTTACATTAAAAAACATCTATGCTTGCTTTCGTCAATGTATAATCCATACGTTTTAGCACTCTTACACAAACAATTCTTGACTAAAACAGTTAAAACTTTGCAAATATGTTGTTTAATGTATTGGCTACGACACGCTTTTTTTATTTTTGCTTAAAATTGTTTAGAAAAAATTTTACAGTCTTCTGAACTTTTTACATTAAAAAGCACCTATGCTTGCTTTCGTCAATGTATAATCCATACGTTTTAGCACTCTTACACAAACAATTCTTGACTAAAACAGTTAAAACTTTGCAAATATGTTGTTTAATGTATTGGCTACGACACGCTTTTTTTATTTTTGCTTAAAATTGCTTAGAAAAAATTTTACAGTCTTCTGAACTTTTTACTATTCAATGTATAATCCATACGTTTTAGCACTTTTACACAAACAATTCTTGACTAAAACAGTTAAAACTTTGCAAATATGTTATTTAATGTATTGGCTACGACACGCTTTTTCTATTTTTGTTTAAAATTGTCTAGAAAAAATTTTACAGTTTTCTGAACTTTTTACATTAAAAAACACCTATGCTTGCTTTCGTCAATGTATAATCCATACGTTTTAGCACTCTTACACAAACAATTCTCGACTAAAACAGTTAAAACTTTGCAAATATGTTGTTTAATGTATTGGCTACGATCCGCTTTTTTATTTTTGCTTAAAATTGTTTAGAAAAAATTTTACGGTCTTCTGAACTTTTTACATTAAAAAACACCTATGCTTGCTTTCGTCAATGTATAATCCATACGTTTTAGCACTCTTACACAAACAATTCTTGACTAAAACAGTTAAAACTTTGCAAATATGTTGTTTAATGTATTGGCTACGACACGCTTTTTTATTTTTGCTTAAAATTGTCTAGAAAAAATTTTACAGTTTTCTGAACTTTTTACATTAAAAAACACCTATGCTTGCTTTCGTCAATGTATAATCCATACGTTTTAGCACTCTTACACAAACAATTCTCGACTAAAACAGTTAAAACTTTGCAAATATGTTGTTTAATGTATTGGCTACGACACGCTTTTTTTATTTTTGCTTAAAATTGTTTAGAAAAAATTTTACGGTCTTCTGAACTTTTTACATTAAAAAACACCTATGCTTGCTTTCGTCAATGTATAATCCATACGTTTTAGCACTCTTACACAAACAATTCTTGACTAAAACAGTTAAAACTTTGCAAATATGTTGTTTAATGTATTGGCTACGACACGCTTTTTTTATTTTTGCTTAAAATTGTCTAGAAAAAATTTTACAGTCTTCTGAACTTTTTACATTAAAAAACACCTATGCTTGCTTTCGTCAATGTATAATCCATACGTTTTAGCACTCTTACACAAACAATTCTTGACTAAAACAGTTAAAACTTTGCAAATATGTTGTTTAATGTATTGGCTACGACACGTTTTTTTAAGTTTTGCTTAAAATTGTCTAGAAAAAATTTACAGTCTTCTGAACTTTTGACATTAAAAAACACCTTTGCTTGCTTTCGTAAATGTATAATCCATACGTTTTAGCACTCTTACACAAACAATTCTTGACTAAAACAGTTAAAACTTTGCAAATATGTTGTTTAATGTATTGGCTACGACACGCTTTTTTTATTTTTGCTTAAAATTGTTTAGAAAAAATTTTACAGTCTTCTGAACTTTTTACATTAAAAAACACCTATGCTTGCTTTCGTCAATGTATAATCCATACGTTTTAGCACTCTTACACAAACAATTCTTGACTAAAACAGTTAAAACTTTGCAAATATGTTGTTTAATGTATTGGCTACGACACGCTTTTTTTATTTTTGCTTAAAATTGTCTAGAAAAAATTTTACAGTCTTCTGAACTTTTTACATTAAAAAACACCTATGCTTGCTTTCGTCAATGTATAATCCATACGTTTTAGCACTCTTACACAAACAATTCTTGACTAAAACAGTTAAAACTTTGCAAATATGTTGTTTAATGTATTGGCTACGACACGCTTTTTTAAGTTTTGCTTAAAATTGTCTAGAAAAAAATTTACAGTCTTCTGAACTTTTGACATTAAAAAACACCTATGCTTGCTTTCGTAAATGTATAATCCATACGTTTTAGCACTCTTACACAAACAATTCTTGACTAAAACAGTTAAAACTTTGCAAATATGTTGTTTAATGTATTGGCTACGACACGCTTTTTTTATTTTTGCTTAAAATTGTTTAGAAAAAATTTTACAGTCTTCTGAACTTTTTACATTAAAAAACACCTATGCTTGCTTTCGTCAATGTATAATCCATACGTTTTAGCACTCTTAAACAAACAATTCTTGACTAAAACAGTTAAAACTTTGCAAATATGTTGTTTAATGTATTGGCTACGACACGTTTTTTTTTATTTTTGCTTAAAATTGTCTAGAAAAAATTTTACAGTCTTCTGAACTTTTTACATTAAAAAACACCTATGCTTGCTTTCGTCAATGTATAATCCATACGTTTTAGCACTCTTACACAAACAATTCTTGACTAAAACAGTTAAAACTTTGCAAATATGTTGTTTAATGTATTTGCTACCATACGCTATTTTTTATTTTTGCTTAAAATTGTTTGAAAAAATTTTTACAGTCTTCTGAACTTTTTACATTAAAAAACACCTATGCTTGCTTTCGTCAATGTATAATCCATACGTTTTAGCACTCTTACACAAACAATTCTTGACTAAAACAGTTAAAACTTTGCAAATATGTTGTTTAATGTATTGGCTACGATCCGCTTTTTCATTTTTGCTTAAAATTGTTTAGAAAAAGTTTTACAGTCTTCTGAACTTTTTACATTAAAAAACACCTATGCTTGCTTTCGTCAATGTATAATCCATACGTTTTAGCACTCTTACACAAACAATTCTTGACTAAAACAGTTAAAACTTTGCAAATATGTTGTTTAATGTATTGGCTACGACACGCTTTTTTTATTTTTGCTTAAAAATGTCTAGAAAAAAATTTACAGTCTTCTGAACTTTTTACATTAAAAAACACCTATGCTTGCTTTCGTCAATGTATAATCCATACGTTTGAGCACTCTTACACAAACAATTCTTGACTAAAACAGTTAAAACTTTGCAAATATGTTGTTTAATGTATTGGCTACGACACGCTTTTTTTATTTTTGCTTAAAATTGTCTAGAAAAAATTTTACAGTCTTCTGAACTTTTTACATTAAAAAACATCTATGCTTGCTTTCGTCAATGTATAATCCATACGTTTTAGCACTCTAACACAAACAATTCTTGACTAAAACAGTTAAAACTTTGCAAATATGTTGTTTAATGTATTGGCTACGACACGCTTTTTTTATTTTTGCTTAAAATTGCTTAGAAAAAATTTTACAGTCTTCTGAACTTTTTACTATTCAATGTATAATCCATACGTTTTAGCACTTTTACACAAACAATTCTTGACTAAAACAGTTAAAACTTTGCAAATATGTTGTTTAATGTATTGGCTACGACACGCTTTTTCTATTTTTGGTTAAAATTGTCTAGAAAAAATTTTACAGTTTTCTGAACTTTTTACATTAAAAAACACCTATGCTTGCTTTCGTAAATGTATAATCCATACGTTTTAGCACTCTTACACAAACAATTCTTGACTAAAACAGTTAAAACTTTGCAAATATGTTGTTTAATGTATTGGCTACGACACGCTTTTTTATTTTTGCTTAAAATTGTCTAGAAAAAATTTTACAGTTTTCTGAACTTTTTACATTAAAAAACACCTATGCTTGCTTTCGTCAATGTATAATCCATACGTTTTAGCACTCTTACACAAACAATTCTTGACTAAAACAGTTAAAACTTTGCAAATATGTTGTTTAATGTATTGGCTACGACACGCTTTTTTTATTTTTGCTTAAAATTGTTTAGAAAAAATTTTACGGTCTTCTGAACTTTTTACATTAAAAAACACCTATGCTTGCTTTCGTCAATGTATAATCCATACGTTTTAGCACTCTTACACAAACAATTCTTGACTAAAACAGTTAAAACTTTGCAAATATGTTGTTTAATGTATTGGCTACGACACGCTTTTTTTATTTTTGCTCAAAATTGCTTAGAAAAAATTTTACAGTCTTCTGAACTTTTTACTATTCAATGTATAATCCATACGTTTTAGCACTTTTACACAAACAATTCTTGACTAAAACAGTTAAAACTTTGCAAATATGTTGTTTAATGTATTGGCTACGACACGCTTTTTTTATTTTTGCTTATAATTGTTTAGAAAAAATTTTACAGTCTTCTGAACTTTTTACATTAAAAAACACCTATGCTTGCTTTCGTCAATGTATAATCCATACGTTTTAGCACTCTTACACAAACAATTCTTGACTAAAACAGTTAAAACTTTGCAAATATGTTGTTTAATGTACTGGCTACAACACGCTTTTTTTATTTTTGCTTAAAATTGTTTAGAAAAAATTTTACGGTCTTCTGAACTTTTTACATTAAAAAACACCTATGCTTGCTTTCGTCAATGTATAATCCATACGTTTTAGCACTCTTACACAAACAATTCTTGACTAAAACAGTTAAAACTTTGCAAATATGTTGTTTAATGTATTGGCTACGACACGCTTTTTTTATTTTTGCTTAAAATTGTTTAGAAAAAATTTTACGGTCTTCTGAACTTTTTACTAGTCAATGTATAATCCATACGTTTTAGCACTCTTACACAAACAATTCTTGACTAAAACAGTTAAAACTTTGCAAATATGTTGTTTAATGTATTGGCTACGACACGCTTTTTTTATTTTTGCTTAAAATTGTTAAGAAAAAATTTTACAGTCTTCTAAACTTTTTACATTAAAAAACACCTATGCTTGCTTTCGTCAATGTATAATCCATACGTTTTAGCACTCTTACACAAACAATTCTTGACTAAAACAGTTAAAACTTTGCAAATATGTTGTTTAATGTATTGGCTACGACACGCTTTTTTTATTTTTGCTTAAAATTGTTTAGAAAAAATTTTACGGTCTTCTGAACATTTTACATTAAAAAACACCTATGCTTGCTTTCGTCAAAGTATAATCCATACGTTTTAGCACTCTTACACAAACAATTCTTGACTAAAACAGTTAAAACTTTGCAAATATGTTGTTTAATGTATTGGCTACGACACGCTTTTTTTATTTTTGCTTAAAATTGTTTAGAAAAAATTTTACAGTCTTCTGAACTTTTTAAATTAAAAAACACCTATGCTTGCTTTCGTCAATCTATAATCCATACGTTTTAGCACTCTTACACAAACAATTCTTGACTAAAACAGTTAAAACTTTGCAAATATGTTGTTTAATGTATTGGCTACGACACGCTTTTTTTATTTTTGCTTAAAATTGTTTAGAAAAAATTTTACAGTCTTCTGAACTTTTTACATTAAAAAACACCTATGCTTGCTTTCGTCAATGTATAATCCATACGTTTTAGCACTCTTACACAAACAATTCTTGACTAAAACAGTTAAAACTTTGCAAATATGTTGTTTAATGTATTGGCTACGACACGCTTTTTTATTTTTGCTTAAAATTGTTTAGAAAAAAATTTTACGGTCTTCTGAACTTTTTACATTAAAAAACACCTATGCTTGCTTTCGTCAATGTATAATCCATACGTTTTAGCACTCTTACACAAACATTTCTTGACTAAAACAGTTAAAACTTTGCAAATATGTTGTTTAATGTATTGGCTACGACACGCTTTTTTTATTTTTGCTTTAAATTGTTTAGAAAAAATTTTACAGTCTTCTGAACTTTTTACATTAAAAAACACCTATGCTTGCTTTCGTCAATGTATAATCCATACGTTTTAGCACTCTTACACAAACAATTCTTGACTAAAACAGTTAAAACTTTGCAAATATGTTGTTTAATGTATTGGCTACGACACGCTTTTTTTATTTTTGCTTAAAATTGTTTAGAAAAAATTTTACAGTCTTCTGAACTTTTTACATTAAAAAACACCTATGCTTGCTTTCGTCAATGTATAATCCATACGTTTCAGCACTCTTACACAAACAATTCTTGACTAAAACAGTTAAAACTTAGCAAATATGTTGTTTAATGTATTGGCTACGACACGCTTTTTTTATTTTTGCTTAAAATTGTTTAGAAAAAAATTTACGGTCTTCTGAACTTTTTACATTAAAAAACACCTATGCTTGCTTTCGTCAATGTATAATCCATAGGTTTTAGCACTCTTACACAAACAATTCTTGACTAAAACAGTTAAAACTTTGCAAATATGTTGTTTAATGTATTAGCTACGACACGCTTTTTTTATTTTTGCTTAAAATTGCTTAGAAAAAATTTTACAGTCTTCTGAACTTTTTACATTAAAAAACACCTATGCTTGCTTTCGTCAATGTATAATCCATACGTTTTAGCACTCTTACACAAACAATTCTTGACTAAAACAGTTAAAACTTTGCAAATATGTTGTTTAATGTATTGGCTACGACACGCTTTTTTTATTTTTGCTTAAAATTGTTTAGAAAAAATTTTACAGTCCTCTGAACTTTTTACATTAAAAAACACCTATGCTTGCTTTCGTCAATGTATAATCCATACGTTTTAGCACTCTTACACAAACAATTCTTGACTAAAACAGTTAAAACTTTGCAAATATGTTGTTTAATGTATTGGCTACGACACGCTTTTTTTATTTTTGCTTAAAATTGTTTAGAAAAAATTTTACGGTCTTCTGATCTTTTTACATTAAAAAACACCTATGCTTGCTTTCGTCAATGTATAATCCATACGTTTTAGCACTCTTACACAAACAATTCTTGACTAAAACAGTTAAAACTTTGCAAATATGTTGTTTAATGTATTATCTACGACATGCTTTTTTTATTTTTGCTTAAAATTGTTTAGAAAAAATTTTACGGTCTTCTGAACTTTTTACATTGAAAAACACCTATGCTTGCTTTCGTCAATGTATAATCCATACGTTTTAGCACTCTTACACAAACAATTCTTGACTAAAACAGTTAAAACTTTGCAAATATGTTGTTTAATGTATTGGCTACGACACGCTTTTTTTATTTTTGCTTAAAATTGCTTAGGAAAAATTTTACAGTCTTCTGAACTTTTTACTAGTCAATGTATAATCCATACGTTTTAGCACTCTTACACAAACAATTCTTGACTAAAACAGTTAAAACTTTGCAAATATGTTGTTTTATGTATTGGCTACGACACGCTTTTTTTATTTTTGCTTAAAATTGTTTAGAAAAAGTTTTACAGTCTTCTGAACTTTTTACATTAAAAAACACCTATGCTTGCTTTCGTCAATGTATAATCCATACGTTTTAGCACTCTTACACAAACAATTCTTGACTAAAACAGTTAAAACTTTGCAAATATGTTGTTTAATGTATTGGCTACGACACGCTTTTTTTATTTTTGCTTAAAAATGTCTAGAAAAAAATTTACAGTCTTCTGAACTTTTTACATTAAAAAACACCTATGCTTGCTTTCGTCAATGTATAATCCATACGTTTGAGCACTCTTACACAAACAATTCTTGACTAAAACAGTTAAAACTTTGCAAATATGTTGTTTAATGTATTGGCTACGACACGCTTTTTTTATTTTTGCTTAAAATTGTCTAGAAAAAATTTTACAGTCTTCTGAACTTTTTACATTAAAAAACATCTATGCTTGCTTTCGTCAATGTATAATCCATACGTTTTAGCACTCTTACACAAACAATTCTTGACTAAAACAGTTAAAACTTTGCAAATATGTTGTTTAATGTATTGGCTACGACACGCTTTTTTTATTTTGCTTAAAATTGTTTAGAAAAAATTTTACAGTCTTCTGAACTTTTTACATTAAAAAGCACCTATGCTTGCTTTCGTCAATGTATAATCCATACGTTTTAGCACTCTTACACAAACAATTCTTGACTAAAACAGTTAAAACTTTGCAAATATGTTGTTTAATGTATTGGCTACGACACGCTTTTTTTATTTTTGCTTAAAATTGCTTAGAAAAAATTTTACAGTCTTCTGAACTTTTTACTATTCAATGTATAATCCATACGTTTTAGCACTTTTACACAAACAATTCTTGACTAAAACAGTTAAAACTTGGCAAATATGTTGTTTAATGTATTGGCTACGACACGCTTTTTCTATTTTTGCTTAAAATTGTCTAGAAAAAATTTTACAGTTTTCTGAACTTTTTACATTAAAAAACACCTATGCTTGCTTTCGTAAATGTATAATCCATACGTTTTAGCACTCTTACACAAACAATTCTTGACTAAAACAGTTAAAACTTTGCAAATATGTTGTTTAATGTATTGGCTACGACACGCTTTTTTATTTTTGCTTAAAATTGTCTAGAAAAAATTTTACAGTTTTCTGAACTTTTTACATTAAAAAACACCTATGCTTGCTTTCGTCAATGTATAATCCATACGTTTTAGCACTCTTACACAAACAATTCTTGACTAAAACAGTTAAAACTTTGCAAATATGTTGTTTAATGTATTGGCTACGACACGCTTTTTTTATTTTTGCTTAAAATTGTTTAGAAAAAATTTTACGGTCTTCTGAACTTTTTACATTAAAAAACACCTATGCTTGCTTTCGTCAATGTATAATCCATACGTTTTAGCACTCTTACACAAACAATTCTTGACTAAAACAGTTAAAACTTTGCAAATATGTTGTTTAATGTATTGGCTACGACACGCTTTTTTTATTTTTGCTTAAAAATGTCTAGAAAAAAATTTACAGTCTTCTGAACTTTTTACATTAAAAAACACCTATGCTTGCTTTCGTCAATGTATAATCCATACGTTTGAGCACTCTTACACAAACAATTCTTGACTAAAACAGTTAAAACTTTGCAAATATGTTGTTTAATGTATTGGCTACGACACGCTTTTTTTATTTTTGCTTAAAATTGTTTAGAAAAAATTTTACAGTCTTCTGAACTTTTTACATTAAAAAACACCTATGCTTGCTTTCGTCAATGTATAATCCATACGTTTTAGCACTCTTACACAAACAATTCTTGACTAAAACAGTTAAAACTTTGCAAATATGTTGTTTAATGTATTGGCTACAACACGCTTTTTTTATTTTTGCTTAAAATTGTTTAGAAAAAATTTTACGGTCTTCTGAACTTTTTACATTAAAAAACACCTATGCTTGCTTTCGTCAATGTATAATCCATACGTTTTAGCACTCTTACACAAACAATTCTTGACTAAAACAGTTAAAACTTTGCAAATATGTTGTTTAATGTATTGGCTACGACACGCTTTTTTTATTTTTGCTTAAAATTGTTTAGAAAAAATTTTACGGTCTTCTGAACTTTTTACTAGTCAATGTATAATCCATACGTTTTAGCACTCTTACACAAACAATTCTTGACTAAAACAGTTAAAACTTTGCAAATATGTTGTTTAATGTATTAGCTACGACACACTTTTTTTATTTTTGCTTAAAATTGTTTAGAAAAAATTTTACAGTCTTCTAAACTTTTTACATTAAAAAACACCTATGCTTGCTTTCGTCAATGTATAATCCATACGTTTTAGCACTCTTACACAAACAATTCTTGACTAAAACAGTTAAAACTTTGCAAATATGTTGTTTAATGTATTGGCTACGACACGCTTTTTTTATTTTTGCTTAAAATTGTTTAGAAAAATTTTACGGTCTTCTGAACTTTTTACATTAAAAAACACCTATGCTTGCTTTCGTCAATGTATAATCCATACGTTTTAGCACTCTTACACAAACAATTCTTGACTAAAACAGTTAAAACTTTGCAAATATGTTGTTTAATGTATTGGCTACGACATGTTTTTTTATTTTTGCTTAAAATTGTTTAGAAAAAATTTTACGGTCTTCTGAACATTTTACATTAAAAAACACCTATGCTTGCTTTCGTCAAAGTATAATCCATACGTTTTAGCACTCTTACACAAACAATTCTTGACTAAAACAGTTAAAACTTTGCAAATATGTTGTTTAATGTATTGGCTACGACACGCTTTTTTTATTTTTGCTTAAAATTGTTTAGAAAAAATTTTACAGTCTTCTGAACTTTTTAAATTAAAAAACACCTATGCTTGCTTTCGTCAATGTATAATCCATACGTTTTAGCACTCTTACACAAACAATTCTTGACTAAAACAGTTAAAACTTTGCAAATATGTTGTTTAATGTATTGGCTACGACACGCTTTTTTTTATTTTTGCTTAAAATTGTTTAGAAAAAATTTTACAGTCTTCTGAACTTTTTACATTAAAAAACACCTATGCTTGCTTTCGTCAATGTATAATCCATACGTTTTAGCACTCTTACACAAACAATTCTTGACTAAAACAGTTAAAACTTTGCAAATATGTTGTTTAATGTATTGGCTACGACACGCTTTTTTTATTTTTGCTTAAAATTGTTTAGAAAAAATTTTACGGTCTTCTGATATTTTTACATTAAAAAACACCTATGCTTGCTTTCGTCAATGTATAATCCATACGTTTTAGCACTCTTACACAAACAATTCTTGACTAAAACAGTTAAAACTTTGCAAATATGTTGTTTAATGTATTAGCTACGACACGCTTTTTTTATTTTTGCTTAAAATTGCTTAGAAAAAATTTTACAGTCTTCTGAACTTTTTACTAGTCAATGTATAATCTATACGTTTTAGCACTTTTACACAAACAATTCTTGACTAAAACAGTTAAAACTTTGCAAATATGTTGTTTAATGTATTGGCTACGACACGCTTTTTTTATTTTTGCTTAAAATTGTTTAAAAAAAATTTTACAGTCTTCTGAACTTTTTACATTAAAAAACACCTATGCTTGCTTTCGTCAATGTATAATCCATACGTTTTAGCACTCTTACACAAACAATTCTTGACTAAAACAGTTAAAACTTTGCAAATATGTTGTTTAATGTATTGGCTACGACACGCTTTTTTTATTTTTGCTTAAAATTGTTTAGAAAAAATTTTACAGTCCTCTGAACTTTTTACATTAAAAAACACCTATGCTTGCTTTCGTCAATGTATAATCCATACGTTTTAGCACTCTTACACAAACAATTCTTGACTAAAACAGTTAAAACTTTGCAAATATGTTGTTTAATGTATTGGCTACGACACGCTTTTTTTATTTTTGCTTAAAATTGTTTAGAAAAAATTTTACGGTCTTCTGATCTTTTTACATTAAAAAACACCTATGCTTGCTTTCGTCAATGTATAATCCATAAATTTTAGCACTCTTACACAAACAATTCTTGACTAAAACAGTTAAAACTTTGCAAATATGTTGTTTAATGTATTATCTACGACACGCTTTTTTTATTTTTGCTTAAAATTGTTTAGAAAAAATTTTACGGTCTTCTGAACTTTTTACATTGAAAAACACCTATGCTTGCTTTCGTCAATGTATAATCCATACGTTTTAGCACTCTTACACAAACAATTCTTGACTAAAACAGTTAAAACTTTGCAAATATGTTGTTTAATGTATTGGCTACGACACGCTTTTTTTATTTTTGCTTAAAATTGCTTAGGAAAAATTTTACAGTCTTCTGAACTTTTTACTAGTCAATGTATAATCCATACGTTTTAGCACTCTTACACAAACAGTTCTTGACTAAAACAGTTAAAACTTTGCAAATATGTTGTTTTATGTATTAGCTACGACACGCTTTTTTTATTTTTGCTTAAAATTGTTTAGAAAAAATTTTACGGTCTTCTGAACTTTTTACATTAAAAAACACGTATGCTTGCTTTCGTCAATGTATAATCCATACGTTTTAGCACTCTTACACAAACAATTCTTGACTAAAACAGTTAAAACTTTGCAAATGTGTTGTTTAATGTATTGGCTACGACACGCTTTTTTTATTTTTGCTTAAAATTGTTTAGAAAAAATTTTACGGTCTTCTGAACTTTTTACTAGTCAATGTATAATCCATACGTTTTAGCACTCTTACACAAACAATTCTTGACTAAAACAGTTAAAACTTTGCAAATATGTTGTTTAATGTATTGGCTACGACACGCTTTTTTTATTTTTGCTTAAAATTGTTTAGAAAAAATTTTACAGTCTTCTGAACTTTTTACATTAAAAAACACCAATGCTTGCTTTCGTCAATGTATAATCCATACGTTTTAGCACTCTTACACAAACAATTCTTGACTAAAACAGTTAAAACTTTGCAAATATGTTGTTTAATGTATTGGCTACGATACGCTTTTTTTATTTTTGCTTAAAATTGTTTAGAAAAAATTTTACGGTCTTCTGAACTTTTTACATTAAAAAACACCTATGCTTGCTTTCGTCAATGTATAATCCATACGTTTTAGCACTCTTACACAAACAATTCTTGACTAAAACAGTTAAAACTTTGCAAATATGTTGTTTAATGTATTTGCTACGACACGCTTTTTTTATTTTTGCTTAAAATTGTTTAGAAAAAAATTTTACGGTCTTCTGAACTTTTTACATTAAAAAACACCTATGGTTGCTTTCGTCAATGTATAATCCATACGTTTTAGCACTCTTACACAAACAATTCTTGACTAAAACAGTTAAAACTTTGCAAATATGTTGTTTAATGTATTGGCTACGACACGCTTTTTTTATTTTTGCTTAAAATTGTTTAGAAAAAATTTTACTGTCTTCTGATCTTTTTACATTAAAAAACACCTATGCTTGCTTTCGTCAATGTATAATCCATACGTTTTAGCACTCTTACACAAACAATTCTTGACTAAAACAGTTAAAACTTTGCAAATATGTTGTTTAATGTATTGGCTACGACACGCTTTTTTTTATTTTTGCTTAAAATTGTTTAGAAAAAATTTTACGGTCTTCTGAACTTTTTACATTAAAAAACACCTATGCTTGCTTTCGTCAATGTATAATCCATACGTTTTAGCACTCTTACACAAACAATTCTTGACTAAAACAGTTAAAACTTTGCAAATATGTTGTTTAATGTATTGGCTTTGACACGCTTTTTTTATTTTTGCTTAAAATTGTTTAGAAAAAATTTTTCAGTCTTCTTAACTTTTTACATTAAAAAACACCTATGCTTGCTTTCGTCAATGTATAATCCATACGTTTTAGCACTCTTACACAAACAATTCTTGACTAAAACAGTTAAAACTTTGCAAATATGTTGTTTAATGTATTGGCTACGACACGCTTTTTTTATTTTTGCTTAAAATTGTTTAGAAAAAATTTTACGGTCTTCTGAACTTTTTACTAGTCAATGTATAATCCATACGTTTTAGCACTCTTACACAAACAATTCTTGACTAAAACAGTTAAAACTTTGCAAATATGTTGTTTAATGTATTGGCTACGACACGCTTTTTTTATTTTTGCTTAAAATTGTTTAGAAAAAATTTTACAGTCTTCTGAACTTTTTACATTAAAAAACACCTATGCTTGCTTTCGTCAATGTATAATCCATACGTTTTAGCACTCTTACACAAACAATTCTTGACTAAAACAGTTAAAACTTTGCAAATATGTTGTTTAATGTATTGGCTACGATACGCTTTTTTTATTTTTGCTTAAAATTGTTTAGAAAAAATTTTACGGTCTTCTGAACTTTTTACATTAAAAAACACCTATGCTTGCTTTCGTCAATGTATAATCCATACGTTTTAGCACTCTTACACAAACAATTCTTGACTAAAACAGTTAAAACTTTGCAAATATGTTGTTTAATGTATTTGCTACGACACGCTTTTTTTATTTTTGCTTAAAATTGTTTAGAAAAAAATTTTACGGTCTTCTGAACTTTTTACATTAAAAAACACCTATGCTTGCTTTCGTCAATGTATAATCCATACGTTTTAGCACTCTTACACAAACAATTCTTGACTAAAACAGTTAAAACTTTGCAAATATGTTGTTTAATGTATTGGCTACGACACGCTTTTTTTATTTTTGCTTAAAATTGTTTAGAAAAAATTTTACTGTCTTCTGATCTTTTTACATTAAAAAACACCTATGCTTGCTTTCGTCAATGTATAATCCATACGTTTTAGCACTCTTACACAAACAATTCTTGACTAAAACAGTTAAAACTTTGCAAATATGTTGTTTAATGTATTGGCTACGACACGCTTTTTTTTTATTTTTGCTTAAAATTGTTTAGAAAAAATTTTACGGTCTTCTGAACTTTTTACATTAAAAAACACCTATGCTTGCTTTCGTCAATGTATAATCCATACGTTTTAGCACTCTTACACAAACAATTCTTGACTAAAACAGTTAAAACTTTGCAAATATGTTGTTTAATGTATTGGCTTTGACACGCTTTTTTTATTTTTGCTTAAAATTGTTTAGAAAAAATTTTTCAGTCTTCTTAACTTTTTACATTAAAAAACACCTATGCTTGCTTTCGTCAATGTATAATCCATACGTTTTAGCACTCTTACACAAACAATTCTTGACTAAAACAGTTAAAACTTTGCAAATATGTTGTTTAATGTATTGGCTACGACACGCTTTTTTTATTTTTGCTTAAAATTGTTTAGAAAAAATTTTTCAGTCTTCTTAACTTTTTACATTAAAAAACACCTATGCTTGCTTTCGTCAATGTATAATCCATACGTTTTAGCACTCTTACACAAACAATTCTTGACTAAAACAGTTAAAACTTTGCAAATATGTTGTTTTATGTATTGGCTACGACACGCTTTTTTTATTTTTGCTTAAAATTGTTTAGAAAAAATTTTACGGTCTTCTGAACTTTTTACATTAAAAAACACCTATACTTGCTTTCGTCAATGTATAATCCATACGTTTTAGCACTCTTACACAAACAATTCTTGACTAAAACAGTTAAAACTTTGCAAATATGTTGTTTAATGTATTGGCTACGACACGCTTTTTTTATTTTTGCTTAAAATTGTTTAGAAAAAATTTTACAGTCTTCTGAACTTTTTACTAGTCAATGTATAATCCATACGTTTTAGCACTCTTACACAAACAATTCTTGACTAAAACAGTTAAAACTTTGCAAATATGTTGTTTAATGTATTGGCTACGACACGCTTTTTTTATTTTTGCTTAAAATTGTTTAGAAAAAATTTTACAGTCTTCTGAACTTTTTACATTAAAAAACACCTATGCTTGCTTTCGTCAATGTATAATCCATACGTTTTAGCACTCTTACACAAACAATTCTTGACTAAAACAGTTAAAACTTTGCAAATATGTTGTTTAATGTATTGGCTACGACACGCTTTTTTATTTTTGCTTAAAATTGTTTAGAAAAAATTTTACGGTCTTCTGAACTTTTTACATTAAAAAACACCTATGCTTGCTTTCGTCAATGTATAATCCATACGTTTTAGCACTCTTACACAAACAATTCTTGACTAAAACAGTTAAAACTTTGCAAATATGTTGTTTAATGTATTGGCTACGACACGCTTTTTTTATTTTTGCTTAAAATTGTTTAGAAAAAAATTTTACGGTCTTCTGAACTTTTTACATTAAAAAACACCTATGCTTGCTTTCGTCAATAAATAATCCATACGTTTTAGCACTCTTACACAAACAATTCTTGACTAAAACAGTTAAAACTTTGCAAATATGTTGTTTAATGTATTGGCTACGACACGCTTTTTTTATTTTTGCTTAAAATTGTTTAGAAAAAATTTTACAGTCTTCTGAACTTTTTACATTAAAAAACACCTATGCTTGCTTTCGTCAATGTATAATCCATACGTTTTAGCACTCTTACACAAACAATTCTTGACTAAAACAGTTAAAGCTTTGCAAATATGTTGTTTAATGTATTGGCTACGACACGCTTTTTTTATTTTTGCTTAAAATTGTTTAGAAAAAATTTTACAGTCTTCTGAACTTTTTACATTAAAAAACACCTATGCTTGCTTTCGTCAATGTATAATCCATACGTTTTAGCACTCTTACACAAACAATTCTTGACTAAAACAGTTAAAGCTTTGCAAATATGTTGTTTAATGTATTGGCTACGACACGCTTTTTTTATTTTTGCTTAAAATTGTTTAGAAAAAATTTTACGGTCTTCTGATCTTTTTACATTAAAAAACACCTATGCTTGCTTTCGTCAATGTATAATCCATACGTTTTAGCACTCTTACACAAACAATTCTTGACTAAAACAGTTAAAACTTTGCAAATATGTTGTTTAATGTATTGGCTACGACACGCTTTTTTTTATTTTTGCTTAAAATTGTTTAGAAAAAATTTTACGGTCATCTGAACTTTTTACATTAAAAAACACCTATGCTTGCTTTCGTCAATGTATAATCCATACGTTTTAGCACTCTTACACAAACAATTCTTGACTAAAACAGTTAAAACTTTGCAAATATGTTGTTTAATGTATTGGCTACGACACGCTTTTTTTATTTTTGCTTCAAATTGCTTAGGAAAAATTTTATAGACTTCTGAACTTTTTACTAGTCAATGTATAATCCATACTTTTTAGCACTCTTACACAAACAATTCTTGACTAAAACAGTTAAAACTTTGCAAATATGTTGTTTAATGTATTGGCTACGACACGCTTTTTTTTATTTTTGCTTAAAATTGTTTAGAAAAAATTTTTCAGTCTTCTTAACTTTTTACATTAAAAAACACCTATGCTTGCTTTCGTCAATGTATAATCCATACGTTTTAGCACTCTTACACAAACAATTCTTGACTAAAACAGTTAAAACGTTGCAAATATGTTGTTTTATGTATTGGCTACGACACGCTTTTTTTATTTTTGCTTAAAATTGTTTAGAAAAAATTTTACGGTCTTCTGAACTTTTTACATTAAAAAACACCTATACTTGCTTTCGTCAATGTATAATCCATACGTTTTAGCACTCTTACACAAACAATTCTTGACTAAAACAGTTAAAACTTTGCAAATATGTTGTTTAATGTATTGGCTACGACACGCTTTTTTTATTTTTGCTTAAAATTGTTTAGAAAAAATTTTACAGTCTTCTGAATTTTTTACTAGTCAATGTATAATCCATACGTTTTAGCACTCTTACACAAACAATTCTTGACTAAAACAGTTAAAACTTTGCAAATATGTTGTTTAATGTATTGGCTACGACACGCTTTTTTTATTTTTGCTTAAAATTGTTTAGAAAAAATTTTACGGTCTTCTGAACTTTTTACATTAAAAAACACCTATGCTTGCTTTCGTCAATGTATAATCCATACGTTTTAGCACTCTTACACAAACAATTCTTGACTAAAACAGTTAAAACTTTGCAAATATGTTGTTTAATGTATTGGCTACGACACGCTTTTTTTATTTTTGCTTAAAATTGTTTAGAAAAAATTTTACGGTCTTCTGAACTTTTTACATTGAAAAACACCTATGCTTGCTTTCGTCAATGTATAATCCATACGTTTTAGCACTCTTACACAAACAATTCTTGACTAAAACAGTTAAAACTTTGCAAATATGTTGTTTAATGTATTGGCTAGGACACGCTTTTTTTATTTTTGCTTAAAATTGTTTAGAAAAAAATTTTACGGTCTTCTGAACTTTTTACATTAAAAAACACCTATGATTGCTTTCGTCAATGTATAATCCATACGTTTTAGCACTCTTACACAAACAATTCTTGACTAAAACAGTTAAAACTTTGCAAATATGTTGTTTAATGTAATGGCTACGACATGCTTTTTTTATTTTTGCTTAAATATTGTTTAGAAAAAATTTTACGGTCTTCTGAACTTTTTACATTAAAAAACACCTATGCTTGCTTTCGTCAATGTATAATCCATACGTTTTAGCACTCTTACACAAACAATTCTTGACTAAAACAGTTAAAACTTTGCAAATATGTTGTTTAATGTATTGGCTACGACACGCTTTTTTTATATTTGCTTAAAATTGTTTAGAAAAAATTTTACGGTCTTCTGAACTTTTTACATTAAAAAACACCTATGCTTGCTTTCGTCAATGTATAATCCATACGTTTTAGCACTCTTACACAAACAATTCTTGACTAAAACAGTTAAAACTTTGCAAATATGTTGTTTAATGTATTGGCTACGACACGCTTTTTTTATTTTTGCTTAAAATTGCTTAGAAAAAATTTTACAGTCTTCTGAACTTTCTACTAGTCAATGTATAATCCATACGTTTTAGCACTTTTACACAAACAATTCTTGACTAAAACAGTTAAAACTTTGCAAATATGTTGTTTAATGTATTGGCTACGACACGCTTTTTTTATTTTTGCTTAAAATTGTTTAAAAAAAATTTTACAGTCTTCTGAACTTTTTACATTAAAAAACACCTATGCTTGCTTTCGTCAATGTATAATCCATACGTTTTAGCACTCTTACACAAACAATTCTTGACTAAAACAGTTAAAACTTTGCAAATATGTTGTTTAATGTATTGGCTACGACACGCTTTTTTTATTTTTGCTTAAAATTGTTTAGAAAAAATTTTACAGTCTTCTGAACTTTTTACATTAAAAAACACCTATGCTTGCTTTCGTCAATGTATAATCCATACGTTTTAGCACTCTTACACAAACAATTCTTGACTAAAACAGTTAAAACTTTGCAAATATGTTGTTTAATGTATTGGCTACGACACGCTTTTTTTTATTTTTGCTTAAAATTGTTTAGAAAAAATTTTACGGTCTTCTGATCTTTTTACATTAAAAAACACCTATGCTTGGTTTCGTCAATGTATAATCCATACGTTTTAGCACTCTTACACAAACAATTCTTGACTAAAACAGTTAAAACTTTTCAAATATGTTGTTTAATGTATTGCCTACGACACGCTTTTTTTATTTTTGCTTAAAATTGTTTAGAAAAAATTTTACGGTCTTCTGAACTTTTTACATTAAAAAACACCTATGCTTGCTTTCGTCAATGTATAATCCATACGTTTTAGCACTCTTACACAAACAATTCTTGACTAAAACAGTTAAAACTTTGCAAATATGTTGTTTAATGTATTGGCTACGACACGCTTTTTTTATTTTTGCTTAAAATTGTTTAGAAAAAATTTTACGGTCTTCTGAACTTTTTACATTAAAAAACACCTATGCTTGCTTTCGTCAATGTATAATCCATACGTTTTAGCACTCTTACACAAACAATTCTTGACTAAAACAGTTAAAACTTTGCAAATATGTTGTTTAATGTATTGGCTACGACACGCTTTTTTTATTTTTGCTTAAAATTGCTTAGGAAAAATTTTACAGTCTTCTGAACTTTTTACTAGTCAATGTATAATCCATACGTTTTAGCACTCTTACACAAACAATTCTTGACTAAAACAGTTAAAACTTTGCAAATATGTTGTTTAATGTATTGGCTACGACACGCTTTTTTTATTTTTGCTTAAAATTGTTTAGAAAAAATTTTTCAGTCTTCTTAACTTTTTACATTAAAAAACACCTATGCTTGCTTTCGTCAATGTATAATCCATACGTTTTAGCACTCTTACACAAACAATTCTTGACTAAAACAGTTAAAACTTTGCAAATATGTTGTTTTATGTATTGGCTACGACACGCTTTTTTTATTTTTGCTTAAAATTGTTTAGAAAAAATTTTACGGTCTTCTGAACTTTTTACATTAAAAAACACCTATACTTGCTTTCGTCAATGTATAATCCATACGTTTTAGCACTCTTACACAAACAATTCTTGACTAAAACAGTTAAAACTTTGCAAATATGTTGTTTAATGTATTGGCTACGACACGCTTTTTTTATTTTTGCTTAAAATTGTTTAGAAAAAATTTTACAGTCTTCTGAACTTTTTACTAGTCAATGTATAATCCATACGTTTTAGCACTCTTACACAAACAATTCTTGACTAAAACAGTTAAAACTTTGCAAATATGTTGTTTAATGTATTGGCTACGACACGCTTTTTTTATTTTTGCTTAAAATTGTTTAGAAAAAATTTTACAGTCTTCTGAACTTTTTACATTAAAAAACACCTATGCTTGCTTTCAGCAATGTATAATCCATATGTTTTAGCACTCTTACACAAACAATTCTTGACTAAAACAGTTAAAACTTTGCAAATATGTTGTTTAATGTATTGGCTACGACACGCTTTTTTTATTTTTGCTTAAAATTGTTTAGAAAAAATTTTACGGTCTTCTGAACTTTTTACATTAAAAAACACCTATGCTTGCTTTCGTCAATGTATAATCCATACGTTTTAGCACTCTTACACAAACAATTCTTGACTAAAACAGTTAAAACTTTGCAAATATGTTGTTTAATGTATTGGCTACGACACGCTTTTTTTATTTTTGCTTAAAATTGTTTAGAAAAAATTTTACGGTCTTCTGAACTTTTTACTTTAAAAAACACCTATGCTTGCTTTCGTCAATGTATAATCCATACGTTTTAGCACTCTTACACAAACAATTCTTGACTAAAACAGTTAAAACTTTGCAAATATGTTGTTTAATGTATTGGCTACGACACGCTTTTTTTATTTTTGCTTAAAATTGTTTAGAAAAAATTTTACAGTCTTCTGAGCTTTTTACTAGTCAATGTATAATCCATACGTTTTAGCACTCTTACACAAACAATTCTTGACTAAAACAGTTAAAACTTTGCAAATATGTTGTTTAATGTATTGACTACGACACGCTTTTTTTATTTTTGCTTAAAATTGTTTTGAAAAATTTTTACAGTCTTCTGAACTTTTTACATTAAAAACCACCTATGCTTGCTTTCGTCATAGTATAATCCATACGTTTTAGCACTCTTACACAAACAATTCTTGACTAAAACAGTTAAAACTTTGCAAATATGTTGTTTAATGTATTGGCTACGAAACGCTTTTTTTATTTTTGCTTAAAATTGTTTAGAAAAAATTTTACAGTCTTCTGAACTTTTTTTATTAAAAAACACCTATGCTTGCTTTCGTCAATGTATAATCCATACGTTTTAGCACTCTTACACAAACAATTCTTGACTAAAACAGTTAAAACTTTGCAAATATGTTGTTTAATGTATTGGCTACGACACGCTTTTTTTATTTTTGCTTAAAATTGTTTAGAAAAAATTTTACAGTCTTCTGAACTTTTTTTATTAAAAAACACCTATGCTTGCTTTCGTCAATGTATAATCCATACGTTTTAGCACTCTTACACAAACAATTCTTGACTAAAACAGTTAAAACTTTGCAAATATGTTGTTTAATGTATTTGCTACGACACGCTTTTTTTATTTTTGCTTAAAATTGTTTAGAAAAAATTTTACAGTCTTCTGAACTTTTTACATTAAAAAACACCTATGCTTGCTTTCGTCAATGTATAATCCATACGTTTTAGCACTCTTACACAAACAATTCTTGACTAAAACAGTTAAAACTTTGCAAATATGTTGTTTAATGTATTGGCTACGACACGCTTTTTTTATTTTTGCTTAAAATTGCTTAGAAAAAATTTTACAGTGTTCTGAACTTTTTACTAGTCAATGTATAATCCATACGTTTTAGCACTTTTACACAAACAATTCTTGACTAAAACAGTTAAAACTTTGCAAATATGTTGTTTAATGTATTGGCTACGACACGCTTTTTTTATTTTTGCTTAAAATTGTTTAGAAAAAATTTTACAGTCTTCTGAACTTTTTACTAGTCAATGTATAATCCATACGTTTTAGCACTCTTACACAAACAATTCTTGACTAAAACAGTTAAAACTTTGCAAATATGTTGTTTAATGTATTGGCTACGACACGCTTTTTTTATTTTTTCTTAAAATTGTTTAGAAAAAATTTTACAGTCTTCTGAACTTTTTACATTAAAAAACACCTATGCTTGCTTTCAGCAATGTATAATCCATATGTTTTAGCACTCTTACACAAACAATTCTTGACTAAAACAGTTAAAACTTTGCAAATATGTTGTTTAATGTATTGGCTACGACACGCTTTTTTTATTTTTGCTTAAAATTGTTTAGAAAAAATTTTACGGTCTTCTGAACTTTTTACATTAAAAAACACCTATGCTTGCTTTCGTCAATGTATAATCCATACGTTTTAGCACTCTTACACAAACAATTCTTGACTAAAACAGTTAAAACTTTGCAAATATGTTGTTTAATGTATTGGCTACGACACGCTTTTTTTATTTTTGCTTAAAATTGTTTAGAAAAAATTTTACGGTCTTCTGAACTTTTTACATTAAAAAACACCTATGCTTGCTTTCGTCAATGTATAATCCATACGTTTTAGCACTCTTACACAAACAATTCTTGACTAAAACAGTTAAAACTTTGCAAATATGTTGTTTAATGTATTGGCTACGACACGCTTTTTTTATTTTTGCTTAAAATTGTTTAGAAAAAATTTTACAGTCTTCTGAGCTTTTTACTAGTCAATGTATAATCCATACGTTTTAGCACTCTTACACAAACAATTCTTGACTAAAACAGTTAAAACTTTGCAAATATGTTGTTTAATGTATTGGCTACGACACGCTTTTTTTATTTTTGCTTAAAATTGTTTTGAAAAATTTTTACAGTCTTCTGAACTTTTTACATTAAAAAACACCTATGCTTGCTTTCGTCAATGTATAATCCATACGTTTTAGCACTCTTACACAAACAATTCTTGACTAAAACAGTTAAAACTTTGCAAATATGTTGTTTAATGTATTGGCTACGACACGCTTTTTTTATTTTTGCTTAAAATTGTTTAGAAAAATTTTACAGTCTTCTGAACTTTTTTTATTAAAAAACACCTATGCTTGCTTTCGTCAATGTATAATCCATACGTTTTAGCACTCTTACACAAACAATTCTTGACTAAAACAGTTAAAACTTTGCAAATATGTTGTTTAATGTATTTGCTACGACACGCTTTTTTTATTTTTGCTTAAAATTGTTTAGAAAAAATTTTACAGTCTTCTGAACTTTTTACATTAAAAAACACCTATGCTTGCTTTCGTCAATGTATAATCCATACGTTTTAGCACTCTTACACAAACAATTCTTGACTAAAACAGTTAAAACTTTGCAAATATGTTGTTAAATGTATTGGCTACGACACGCTTTTTTTATTTTTGCTTAAAATTGTTTAGAAAAAATTTTACAGTCTTCTGAACTTTTTTTATTAAAAAACACCTATGCTTGCTTTCGTCAATGTATAATCCATACGTTTTAGCACTCTTACACAAACAATTCTTGACTAAAACAGTTAAAACTTTGCAAATATGTTGTTTAATGTATTTGCTACGACACGCTTTTTTTATTTTTGCTTAAAATTGTTTAGAAAAAATTTTACAGTCTTCTGAACTTTTTACATTAAAAAACACCTATGCTTGTTTTCGTCAATGTATAATCCATACGTTTTAGCACTCTTACACAAACAATTCTTGACTAAAACAGTTAAAACTTTGCAAATATGTTGTTTAATGTATTGGCTACGACACGCTTTTTTTATTTTTGCTTAAAATTGTTTAGAAAAAATTTTACGATCTTCTGAACTTTTTACATTAAAAAACACCTATGCTTGCTTTTCTCAATGTATAATCCATACGTTTTAGCACTCTTACACAAACAATTCTTGACTAAAACAGTTAAAACTTTGCAAATATGTTGTTTAATGTATTGGCTACGACACGCTTTTTTTATTTTTGCTTAAAATTGTTTTGAAAAATTTTTACAGTCTTCTGAACTTTTTACATTAAAAAACACCTATGCTTGCTTTCGTCAATGTATAATCCATACGTTTTAGCACTCTTACACAAACAATTCTTGACTAAAACAGTTAAAACTTTGCAAATATGTTGTTTAATGTATTGGCTACGACACGCTTTTTTTATTTTTGCTTAAAATTGTTTAGAAAAAATTTTACAGTCTTCTGAACTTTTTTTATTAAAAAACACCTATGCTTGCTTTCGTCAATGTATAATCCATTCGTTTTAGCACTCTTACACAAACAATTCTGGACTAAAACAGTTAAAACTTTGCAAATATGTTGTTTAATGTATTTGCTACGACACGCTTTTTTTATTTTTGCTTAAAATTGTTTAGAAAAAATTTTACAGTCTTCTGAACTTTTTACATTAAAAAACACCTATGCTTGCTTTCGTCAATGTATAATCCATACGTTTTAGCACTCTTACACAAACAATTCTTGACTAAAACAGTTAAAACTTTGCAAATATGTTGTTTAATGTATTGGCTACGACACGCTTTTTTTATTTTTGCTTAAAATTGTTTAGAAAAAATTTTACAGTCTTCTGAACTTTTTACATTAAAAAACACCTATGCTTGCTTTCGTCAATGTATAATCCATACGTTTTAGCACTCTTACACAAACAATTCTTGACTAAAACAGTTAAAACTTTGCAAATATGTTGTTTAATGTATTTGCTACGACACGCTTTTTTTATTTTTGCTTAAAATTGTTTAGAAAAAATTTTACAGTCTTCTGAACTTTTTACATTAAAAAACACCTATGCTTGCTTTCGTCAATGTATAATCCATACGTTTTAGCACTCTTACACAAACAATTCTTGACTAAAACAGTTAAAACTTTGCAAATATGTTGTTTAATGTATTGGCTACGACACGCTTTTTTTATTTTTGCTTAAAATTGTTTAGAAAAAATTTTACGGTCTTCTGAACTTTTATATTAAAAAACACCTATGCTTGCTTTCGTCAATGTATAATCCATACGTTTTAGCACTCTTACACAAACAATTCTTGACTAAAACAGTTAAAACTTTGCAAATATGTTGTTTAATGTATTGGCTACGACACGCTTTTTTTATTTTTGCTTAAAATTGCTTAGAAAAAATTTTACAGTCTTCTGAACTTTTTACTAGTCAATGTATAATCCATACGTTTTAGCACTCTTACACAAACTATTCTTGACTAAAACAGTTAAAACTTTGCAAATATGTTGTTTAATGTATTGGCTACGACACGCTTTTTTTATTTTTGCTTAAAATTGTTTAGAAAAAATTTTACAGTCTTCTGAACTTTTTACATTAAAAAACACCTATGCTTGCTTTCGTCAATGTATAATCCATACGTTTTAGCATTCTACACAAACAATTCTTGACTAAAACAGTTAAAACTTTGCAAATATGTTGTTTAATGTATTGGCTACGACACGCTTTTTTTATTTTTGCTTAAAATTGTTTTGAAAAATTTTTACAGTCTTCTGAACTTTTTACATTAAAAAACACCTATGCTTGATTTCGTCAATGTATAATCCATACGTTTTAGCACTCTTACACAAACAATTCTTGACTAAAACAGTTAAAACTTTGCAAATATGTTGTTTAATGTATTGGCTACGACACGCTTTTTTTATTTTTGCTTAAAATTGTTTAGAAAAAATTTTACAGTCTTCTGAACTTTTTTTATTAAAAAACACCTATGCTTGCTTTCGTCAATGTATAATCCATACGTTTTAGCACTCTTACACAAACAATTCTTGACTAAAACAGTTAAAACTTTGCAAATATGTTGTTTAATGTATTTGCTACGACATGCTTTTTTTATTTTTGCTTAAAATTGTTTAGAAAAAATTTTACAGTCTTCTGAACTTTTTACATTAAAAAACACCTATGCTTGCTTTCGTCAATGTATAATCCATACGTTTTAGCACTCTTACACAAACAATTCTTGACTAAAACAGTTAAAACTTTGCAAATATGTTGTTTAATGTATTGGCTACGACACGCTTTTTTTATTTTTGCTTAAAATTGTTTAGAAAAAATTTTACAGTCTTCTGAACTTTTTTTATTAAAAAACACCTATGCTTGCTTTCGTCAATGTATAATCCATACGTTTTAGCACTCTTACACAAACAATTCTTGACTAAAACAGTTAAAACTTTGCAAATATGTTGTTTAATGTATTTGCTACGACACGCTTTTTTTATTTTTGCTTAAAATTGTTTAGAAAAAATTTTACAGTCTTCTGAACTTTTTACATTAAAAAACACCTATGCTTGCTTTCGTCAATGTATAATCCATACGTTTTAGCACTCTTACACAAACAATTCTTGACTAAAACAGTTAAAACTTTGCAAATATGTTGTTTAATGTATTGGCTACGACACGCTTTTTTTATTTTTGCTTAAAATTGTTTAGAAAAAATTTTACGATCTTCTGAACTTTTTACATTAAAAAACACCTATACTTGCTTTCGTCAATGTATAATCCATACGTTTTAGCACTCTTACACAAACAATTCTTGACTAAAACAGTTAAAACTTTGCAAATATGTTGTTTAATGTATTGGCTACGACACGCTTTTTTTATTTTTGCTTAAAATTGTTTAGAAAAAATTTTACGGTCTTCTGAACTTTTTACATTAAAAAACACCTATGCTTGCTTTCGTCAATGTATAATCCATACGTTTTAGCACTCTTACACAAACAATTCTTGACTAAAACAGTTAAAACTTTGCAAATATGTTGTTTAATGTATTGGCTACGACACGCTTTTTTTATTTTTGCTTAAAATTGTTTAGAAAAAAATTTTACGGTCTTCTGAACTTTTTACATTAAAAAACACCTATGCTTGCTTTCGTCAATGTGTAATCTATACGTTTTAGCACTCTTACACAAACAATTCTTGACTAAAACAGTTAAAACTTTGCAAATATGTTGTTTAATGTATTGGCTACGACACGCTTTTTTTATTTTTGCTTAAAATTGTTTAGAAAAAATTTTACAGTCTTCTGAACTTTTTACATTAAAAAACACCTATGCTTGCTTTCGTCAATGTATAATCCATACGTTTTAGCACTCTTACACAAACAATTCTTGACTAAAACAGTTAAAGCTTTGCAAATATGTTGTTTAATGTATTGGCTACGACACGCTTTTTTTATTTTTGCTTAAAATTGTTTAGAAAAAATTTTACAGTCTTCTGAACTTTTTACATTAAAAAACACCTATGCTTGCTTTCGTCAATGTATAATCCATACGTTTTAGCACTCTTACACAAACAATTCTTGACTAAAACAGTTAAAGCTTTGCAAATATGTTGTTTAATGTATTGGCTACGACACGCTTTTTTTATTTTTGCTTAAAATTGTTTAGAAAAAATTTTACGGTCTTCTGATCTTTTTACATTAAAAAACACCTATGCTTGCTTTCGTCAATGTATAATCCATACGTTTTAGCACTCTTACACAAACAATTCTTGACTAAAACAGTTAAAACTTTGCAAATATGTTGTTTAATGTATTGGCTACGACACGCTTTTTTTTATTTTTGCTTAAAATTGTTTAGAAAAAATTTTACGGTCATCTGAACTTTTTACATTAAAAAACACCTATGCTTGCTTTCGTCAATGTATAATCCATACGTTTTAGCACTCTTACACAAACAATTCTTGACTAAAACAGTTAAAACTTTGCAAATATGTTGTTTAATGTATTGGCTACGACACGCTTTTTTTATTTTTGCTTAAAATTGCTTAGGAAAAATTTTATAGACTTCTGAACTTTTTACTAGTCAATGTATAATCCATACTTTTTAGCACTCTTACACAAACAATTCTTGACTAAAACAGTTAAAACTTTGCAAATATGTTGTTTAATGTATTGGCTACGACACGCTTTTTTTTATTTTTGCTTAAAATTGTTTAGAAAAAATTTTTCAGTCTTCTTAACTTTTTACATTAAAAAACACCTATGCTTGCTTTCGTCAATGTATAATCCATACGTTTTAGCACTCTTACACAAACAATTCTTGACTAAAACAGTTAAAACGTTGCAAATATGTTGTTTTATGTATTGGCTACGACACGCTTTTTTTATTTTTGCTTAAAATTGTTTAGAAAAAATTTTACGGTCTTCTGAACTTTTTACATTAAAAAACACCTATACTTGCTTTCGTCAATGTATAATCCATACGTTTTAGCACTCTTACACAAACAATTCTTGACTAAAACAGTTAAAACTTTGCAAATATGTTGTTTAATGTATTGGCTACGACACGCTTTTTTTATTTTTGCTTAAAATTGTTTAGAAAAAATTTTACAGTCTTCTGAACTTTTTACTAGTCAATGTATAATCCATACGTTTTAGCACTCTTACACAAACAATTCTTGACTAAAACAGTTAAAACTTTGCAAATATGTTGTTTAATGTATTGGCTACGACACGCTTTTTTTATTTTTGCTTAAAATTGTTTAGAAAAATTTTACGGTCTTCTGAACTTTTTACATTAAAAAACACCTATGCTTGCTTTCGTCAATGTATAATCCATACGTTTTAGCACTCTTACACAAACAATTCTTGACTAAAACAGTTAAAACTTTGCAAATATGTTGTTTAATGTATTGGCTACGACACGCTTTTTTTATTTTTGCTTAAAATTGTTTAGAAAAAATTTTACGGTCTTCTGAACTTTTTACATTGAAAAACACCTATGCTTGCTTTCGTCAATGTATAATCCATACGTTTTAGCACTCTTACACAAACAATTCTTGACTAAAACAGTTAAAACTTTGCAAATATGTTGTTTAATGTATTGGCTAGGACACGCTTTTTTTATTTTTGCTTAAAATTGTTTAGAAAAAAATTTTACGGTCTTCTGAACTTTTTACATTAAAAAACACCTATGCTTGCTTTCGTCAATGTATAATCCATACGTTTTAGCACTCTTACACAAACAATTCTTGACTAAAACAGTTAAAACTTTGCAAATATGTTGTTTAATGTAATGGCTACGACATGCTTTTTTTATTTTTGCTTAAATATTGTTTAGAAAAAATTTTACGGTCTTCTGAACTTTTTACATTAAAAAACACCTATGCTTGCTTTCGTCAATGTATAATCCATACGTTTTAGCACTCTTACACAAACAATTCTTGACTAAAACAGTTAAAACTTTGCAAATATGTTGTTTAATGTATTGGCTACGACACGCTTTTTTTATTTTTGCTTAAAATTGTTTAGAAAAAATTTTACGGTCTTCTGAACTTTTTACATTAAAAAACACCTATGCTTGCTTTCGTCAATGTATAATCCATACGTTTTAGCACTCTTACACAAACAATTCTTGACTAAAACAGTTAAAACTTTGCAAATATGTTGTTTAATGTATTGGCTACGACACGCTTTTTTTATTTTTGCTTAAAATTGTTTAAAAAAAATTTTACAGTCTTCTGAACTTTTTACATTAAAAAACACCTATGCTTGCTTTCGTCAATGTATAATCCATACGTTTTAGCTCTCTTACACAAACAATTCTTGACTAAAACAGTTAAAACTTTGCAAATATGTTGTTTAATGTATTGGCTACGACACGCTTTTTTTATTTTTGCTTAAAATTGTTTAGAAAAAATTTTACAGTCTTCTGAACTTTTTACATTAAAAAACACCTATGCTTGCTTTCGTCAATGTATAATCCATACGTTTTAGCACTCTTACACAAACAATTCTTGACTAAAACAGTTAAAACTTTGCAAATATGTTGTTTAATGTATTGGCTACGACACGCTTTTTTTTTCATTTTTGCTTAAAATTGTTTAGAAAAAATTTTACGGTCTTCTGATCTTTTTACATTAAAAAACACCTATGCTTGGTTTCGTCAATGTATAATCCATACGTTTTAGCACTCTTACACAAACTATTCTTGACTAAAACAGTTAAAACTTTGCAAATATGTTGTTTAATGTATTGGCTACGACACGCTTTTTTTATTTTTGCTTAAAATTGTTTAGAAAAAATTTTACAGTCTTCTGAACTTTTTTTATTAAAAAACACCTATGCTTGCTTTCGTCAATGTATAATCCATACGTTTTAGCACTCTTACACAAACAATTCTTGACTAAAACAGTTAAAACTTTGCAAATATGTTGTTTAATGTATTTGCTACGACACGCTTTTTTTATTTTTGCTTAAAATTGTTTAGAAAAAATTTTACAGTCTTCTGAACTTTTTACATTAAAAAACACCTATGCTTGCTTTCGTCAATGTATAATCCATACGTTTTAGCACTCTTACACAAACAATTCTTGACTAAAACAGTTAAAACTTTGCAAATATGTTGTTTAATGTATTGGCTACGACACGCTTTTTTTATTTTTGCTTAAAATTGCTTAGAAAAAATTTTACAGTGTTCTGAACTTTTTACTAGTCAATGTATAATCCATACGTTTTAGCACTTTTACACAAACAATTCTTGACTAAAACAGTTAAAACTTTGCAAATATGTTGTTTAATGTATTGGCTACGACACGCTTTTTTTATTTTTGCTTAAAATTGTTTAGAAAAAATTTTACAGTCTTCTGAACTTTTTACTAGTCAATGTATAATCCATACGTTTTAGCACTCTTACACAAACAATTCTTGACTAAAACAGTTAAAACTTTGCAAATATGTTGTTTAATGTATTGGCTACGACACGCTTTTTTTATTTTTTCTTAAAATTGTTTAGAAAAAATTTTACAGTCTTCTGAACTTTTTACATTAAAAAACACCTATGCTTGCTTTCAGCAATGTATAATCCATATGTTTTAGCACTCTTACACAAACAATTCTTGACTAAAACAGTTAAAACTTTGCAAATATGTTGTTTAATGTATTGGCTACGACACGCTTTTTTTATTTTTGCTTAAAATTGTTTAGAAAAAATTTTACGGTCTTCTGAACTTTTTACATTAAAAAACACCTATGCTTGCTTTCGTCAATGTATAATCCATACGTTTTAGCACTCTTACACAAACAATTCTTGACTAAAACAGTTAAAACTTTGCAAATATGTTGTTTAATGTATTGGCTACGACACGCTTTTTTTATTTTTGCTTAAAATTGTTTAGAAAAAATTTTACGGTCTTCTGAACTTTTTACATTAAAAAACACCTATGCTTGCTTTCGTCAATGTATAATCCATACGTTTTAGCACTCTTACACAAACAATTCTTGACTAAAACAGTTAAAACTTTGCAAATATGTTGTTTAATGTATTGGCTACGACACGCTTTTTTTATTTTTGCTTAAAATTGTTTAGAAAAAATTTTACAGTCTTCTGAGCTTTTTACTAGTCAATGTATAATCCATACGTTTTAGCACTCTTACACAAACAATTCTTGACTAAAACAGTTAAAACTTTGCAAATATGTTGTTTAATGTATTGGCTACGACACGCTTTTTTTATTTTTGCTTAAAATTGTTTTGAAAAATTTTTACAGTCTTCTGAACTTTTTACATTAAAAAACACCTATGCTTGCTTTCGTCAATGTATAATCCATACGTTTTAGCACTCTTACACAAACAATTCTTGACTAAAACAGTTAAAACTTTGCAAATATGTTGTTTAATGTATTGGCTACGACACGCTTTTTTTATTTTTGCTTAAAATTGTTTAGAAAAAATTTTACAGTCTTCTGAACTTTTTTTATTAAAAAACACCTATGCTTGCTTTCGTCAATGTATAATCCATACGTTTTAGCACTCTTACACAAACAATTCTTGACTAAAACAGTTAAAACTTTGCAAATATGTTGTTTAATGTATTTGCTACGACACGCTTTTTTTATTTTTGCTTAAAATTGTTTAGAAAAAATTTTACAGTCTTCTGAACTTTTTACATTAAAAAACACCTATGCTTGCTTTCGTCAATGTATAATCCATACGTTTTAGCACTCTTACACAAACAATTCTTGACTAAAACAGTTAAAACTTTGCAAATATGTTGTTAAATGTATTGGCTACGACACGCTTTTTTTATTTTTGCTTAAAATTGTTTAGAAAAAATTTTACAGTCTTCTGAACTTTTTTTATAAAAAAACACCTATGCTTGCTTTCGTCAATGTATAATCCATACGTTTTAGCACTCTTACACAAACAATTCTTGACTAAAACAGTTAAAACTTTGCAAATATGTTGTTTAATGTATTTGCTACGACACGCTTTTTTTATTTTTGCTTAAAATTGTTTAGAAAAAATTTTACAGTCTTCTGAACTTTTTACATTAAAAAACACCTATGCTTGCTTTCGTCAATGTATAATCCATACGTTTTAGCACTCTTACACAAACAATTCTTGACTAAAACAGTTAAAACTTTGCAAATATGTTGTTTAATGTATTGGCTACGACACGCTTTTTTTATTTTTGCTTAAAATTGTTTAGAAAAAATTTTACGATCTTCTGAACTTTTTACATTAAAAAACACCTATGCTTGCTTTTGTCAATGTATAATCCATACGTTTTAGCACTCTTACACAAACAATTCTTGACTAAAACAGTTAAAACTTTGCAAATATGTTGTTTAATGTATTGGCTACGACAAGCTTTTTTTATTTTTGCTTAAAATTGTTTTGAAAAATTTTTACAGTCTTCTGAACTTTTTACATTAAAAAACACCTATGCTTGCTTTCGTCAATGTATAATCCATACGTTTTAGCACTCTTACACAAACAATTCTTGACTAAAACAGTTAAAACTTTGCAAATATGTTGTTTAATGTATTGGCTACGACACGCTTTTTTTATTTTTGCTTAAAATTGTTTAGAAAAAATTTTACAGTCTTCTGAACTTTTTTTATTAAAAAACACCTATGCTTGCTTTCGTCAATGTATAATCCATACGTTTTAGCACTCTTACACAAACAATTCTGGACTAAAACAGTTAAAACTTTGCAAAAATGTTGTTTAATGTATTTGCTACGACACGCTTTTTTTATTTTTGCTTAAAATTGTTTAGAAAAAATTTTACAGTCTTCTGAACTTTTTACATTAAAAAACACCTATGCTTGCTTTCGTCAATGTATAATCCATACGTTTTAGCACTCTTACACAAACAATTCTTGACTAAAACAGTTAAAACTTTGCAAATATGTTGTTTAATGTATTGGCTACGACACGCTTTTTTTATTTTTGCTTAAAATTGTTTAGAAAAAATTTTACAGTCTTCTGAACTTTTTACATTAAAAAACACCTATGCTTGCTTTCGTCAATGTATAATCCATACGTTTTAGCACTCTTACACAAACAATTCTTGACTAAAACAGTTAAAACTTTGCAAATATGTTGTTTAATGTATTTGCTACGACACGCTTTTTTTATTTTTGCTTAAAATTGTTTAGAAAAAATTTTACAGTCTTCTGAACTTTTTACATTAAAAAACACCTATGCTTGCTTTCGTCAATGTATAATCCATACGTTTTAGCACTCTTACACAAACAATTCTTGACTAAAACAGTTAAAACTTTGCAAATATGTTGTTTAATGTATTGGCTACGACACGCTTTTTTTATTTTTGCTTAAAATTGTTTAGAAAAAATTTTACGATCTTCTGAACTTTTTACATTAAAAAACACCTATGCTTGCTTTCGTCAATGTATAATCCATACGTTTTAGCACTCTTACACAAACAATTCTTGACTAAAACAGTTAAAACTTTGCAAATATGTTGTTTAATGTATTGGCTACGACACGCTTTTTTTATTTTTGCTTAAAATTGCTTAGAAAAAATTTTACAGTCTTCTGAACTTTTTACTAGTCAATGTATAATCCATACGTTTTAGCACTTTTACACAAACAATTCTTGACTAAAACAGTTAAAACTTTGCAAATATGTTGTTTAATGTATTGGCTACGACACGCGTTTTTTATTTTTGCTTAAAATTGTTTAGAAAAAATTTTACAGTCTTCTGAACTTTTTACATTAAAAAACACGTATGCTTGCTTTCGTCAATGTATAATCCATACGTTTTAGCACTCTTACACAAACAATTCTTAACTAAAACAATTAAAACTTTGCAAATATGTTGTTTAATGTATTGGCTACGACACGCTTTTTTTATTTTTGCTTAACATTGTTTAGAAAAAATTTCACAGTCTTCTGAACTTTTTACATTAAAAAACACCTATGCTTGCTTTCGTCAATGTATAATCCATACGTTTTAGCACTCTTACACAAACAATTCTTGACTAAAACAGTTAAAACTTTGCAAATATGTTGTTTAATGTATTGGCTACGACACGCTTTTTTTATTTTTGCTTAAAATTGTTTAGAAAAAATTTTACAGTCTTCTGAACTTTTTTTATTAAAAAACACCTATGCTTGCTTTCGTCAATGTATAATCCATACGTTTTAGCACTCTTACACAAACAATTCTTGACTAAAACAGTTAAAATTTTGCAAATATGTTGTTTAATGTATTGGCTACGACACGCTTTTTTTATTTTTGCTTAAAATTGTTTAGAAAAAATTTTACAGTCTTCTGAACTTTTTACATTAAAAAACACCTATGCTTGCTTTCGTCAATGTATAATCCATACGTTTTAGCACTCTTACACAAACAATTCTTGACTAAAACAGTTAAAACTTTGCAAATATGTTGTTTAATGTATTGGCTACGACACGCTTTTTTTATTTTTGCTTAAAATTGTTTTGAAAAATTTTTACAGTCTTCTGAACTTTTTACATTAAAAAACACCTATGCTTGCTTTCGTCAATGTATAATCCATACGTTTTAGCACTCTTACACAAACAATTCTTGACTAAAACAGTTAAAACTTTGCAAATATGTTGTTTAATGTATTGGCTACGACACGCTTTTTTTATTTTTGCTTAAAATTGTTTAGAAAAAATTTTACAGTCTTCTGAACTTTTTTTATTAAAAAACACCTATGCTTGCTTTCGTCAATGTATAATCCATACGTTTTAGCACTCTTACACAAACAATTCTTGACTAAAACAGTTAAAACTTTGCAAATATGTTGTTTAATGTATTTGCTACGACACGCTTTTTTTATTTTTGCTTAAAATTGTTTAGAAAAAATTTTACAGTCTTCTGAACTTTTTACATTAAAAAACACCTATGCTTGCTTTCGTCAATGTATAATCCATACGTTTTAGCACTCTTACACAAACAATTCTTGACTAAAACAGTTAAAACTTTGCAAATATGTTGTTTAATGTATTGGCTACGACACGCTTTTTTTATTTTTGCTTAAAATTGTTTAGAAAAAATTTTACAGTCTTCTGAACTTTTTTTATTAAAAAACACCTATGCTTGCTTTCGTCAATGTATAATCCATACGTTTTAGCACTCTTACACAAACAATTCTTGACTAAAACAGTTAAAACTTTGCAAATATGTTGTTTAATGTATTTGCTACGACACGCTTTTTTTATTTTTGCTTAAAATTGTTTAGAAAAAATTTTACAGTCTTCTGAACTTTTTACATTAAAAAACACCTATGCTTGCTTTCGTCAATGTATAATCCATACGTTTTAGCACTCTTACACAAACAATTCTTGACTAAAACAGTTAAAACTTTGCAAATATGTTGTTTAATGTATTGGCTACGACACGCTTTTTTTATTTTTGCTTAAAATTGTTTAGAAAAAATTTTACGATCTTCTGAACTTTTTACATTAAAAAACACCTATGCTTGCTTTCGTCAATGTATAATCCATACGTTTTAGCACTCTTACACAAACAATTCTTGACTAAAACAGTTAAAACTTTGCAAATATGTTGTTTAATGTATTGGCTACGACACGCTTTTTTTATTTTTGCTTAAAATTGCTTAGAAAAAATTTTACAGTCTTCTGAACTTTTTACTAGTCAATGTATAATCCATACGTTTTAGCACTTTTACACAAACAATTCTTGACTAAAACAGTTAAAACTTTGCAAATATGTTGTTTAATGTATTGGCTACGACACGCGTTTTTTATTTTTGCTTAAAATTGTTTAGAAAAAATTTTACAGTCTTCTGAACTTTTTACATTAAAAAACACGTATGCTTGCTTTCGTCAATGTATAATCCATACGTTTTAGCACTCTTACACAAACAATTCTTGACTAAAACAATTAAAACTTTGCAAATATGTTGTTTAATGTATTGGCTACGACACGCTTTTTTTATTTTTGCTTAAAATTGTTTAGAAAAAATTTTACAGTCTTCTGAACTTTTTACATTAAAAAACACCTATGCTTGCTTTCGTCAATGTATAATCCATACGTTTTAGCACTCTTACACAAACAATTCTTGACTAAAACAGTTAAAACTTTGCAAATATGTTGTTTAATGTATTGGCTACGACACGCTTTTTTTCTTTTTGCTTAAAATTGCTTAGAAAAAATTTTACGGTCTTCTGAACTTTTTACATTAAAAAACACCTATGCTTGCTTTCGTCAATGTATAATCCATACGTTTTAGCACTCTTACACAAACAATTCTTGACTAAAACAGTTAAAACTTTGCAAATATGTTGTTTAATGTATTGGCTACGACACGCTTTTTTTATTTTTGCTTAAAATTGTTTAGAAAAAATTTTACGGTCTTTTGAACTTTTTACATTAAAAAACACCTATGCTTGCTTTCGTCAATGTATAATCCATACGTTTTAGCACTCTTACACAAACAATTCTTGACTAAAACAGTTAAAACTTTGCAAATATGTTGTTTAATGTATTGGCTACGACACGCTTTTTTTATTTTTGCTTAAAATTTCTTAGAAAAAATTTTACAGTCTTCTGAACTTTTTACTAGTCAATGTATAATCCATACGTTTTAGCACTCTTACACAAACAATTCTTGACTAAAACAGTTAAAACTTTGCAAATATGTTGTTTAATGTATTGGCTACGACACGCTTTTTTTATTTTTGCTTAAAATTGTTTTGAAAAAATTTTACAGTCTTCTGAACTTTTTACATTAAAAAACACCTATGCTTGCTTTCGTCAATGTATAATCCATACGTTTTAGCACTCTTACACAAACAATTCTTGACTAAAACAATTAAAACTTTGCAAATATGTTGTTTAATGTATTGGCTACGACACGCTTTTTTTATTTTTGCTTAAAATTGTTTAGAAAAAATTTTACAGTCTTCTGAACTTTTTGACATTAAAAAACACCTATGCTTGCTTTCGTCAATGTATAATCCATACGTTTTAGCACTCTTACACAAACAATTCTTGACTAAAACAGTTAAAACTTTGCAAATATGTTGTTTAATGTATTGGCTACGACACGCTTTTTTTCTTTTTGCTTAAAATTGCTTAGAAAAAATTTTACGGTCTTCTGAACTTTTTACATTAAAAAACACCTATGCTTGCTTTCGTCAATGTATAATCCATACGTTTTAGCACTCTTACACAAACAATTCTTGACTAAAACAGTTAAAACTTTGCAAATATGTTGTTTAATGTATTGGCTACGACACGCTTTTTTTATTTTTGCTTAAAATTGTTTAGAAAAAATTTTACGGTCTTTTGAACTTTTTACATTAAAAAACACCTATGCTTGCTTTCGTCAATGTATAATCCATACGTTTTAGCACTCTTACACAAACAATTCTTGACTAAAACAGTTAAAACTTTGCAAATATGTTGTTTAATGTATTGGCTACGACACGCTTTTTTTATTTTTGCTTAAAATTGCTTAGAAAAAATTTTACAGTCTTCTGAACTTTTTACTAGTCAATGTATAATCCATACGTTTTAGCACTCTTACACAAACAATTCTTGACTAAAACAGTTAAAACTTTGCAAATATGTTGTTTAATGTATTGGCTACGACACGCTTTTTTTATTTTTGCTTAAAATTGTTTTGAAAAAATTTTACAGTCTTCTGAACTTTTTACATTAAAAAACACCTATGCTTGCTTTCGTCAATGTATAATCCATACGTTTTAGCACTCTTACACAAACAATTCTCGACTAAAACAGTTAAAACTTTGCAAATATGTTGTTTAATGTATTGGCTACGACACGCTTTTTTTATTTTTGCTTAAAATTGTTTAGAAAAAATTTTACAGTCTTCTGAACTTTTTTTATTAAAAAACACCTATGCTTGCTTTCGTCAATGTATAATCCATACGTTTTAGCACTCTTACACAAACAATTCTTGACTAAAACAGTTAAAACTTTGCATATATGTTGTTTAATGTATTGGCTACGACATGCTTTTTTTATTTTTGCTTAAAATTGCTTAGAAAAAATTTTACAGTCTTCTGAACTTTTTACTAGTCAATGTATAATCCATACGTTTTAGCACTTTTACACAAACAATTCTTGACTAAAACAGTTAAAACTTTGCAAATATGTTGTTTAATGTATTGGCTACGACACACTTTTTTTATTTTTGCTTAAAATTGTTTAGAAAAAATTTTACAGTCTTCTGAACTTTTTACATTAAAAAACACCAATGCTTGCTTTCGTCAATGTATAATCCATACGTTTTAGCACTCTTACACAAATAATTCTTGACTAAAACAGTTAAAACTTTGCAAATGTGTTGTTTAATGTATTGGCTACGACACGCTTTTTTTATTTTTGCTTAAAATTGTTTAGAAAAAATTTTACAGTCTTCTGAACTTTTTACATTAAAAAACACGTATGCATGCTTTCGTCAATGTATAATCCATACGTTTTAGCATTCTTACACAAACAATTCTTGACTAAAACAATTAAAACTTTGCAAATATGTTGTTTAATGTATTGGCTACGACACGCTTTTTTTATTTTTGCTTAAAATTGTTTAGAAAAAATTTTACAGTCTTCTGAACTTTTTACATTAAAAAACACCTATGCTTGCTTTCGTCAATGTATAATCCATACGTTTTAGCACTCTTACACAAACAATTCTTGACTAAAACAGTTAAAACTTTGCAAATATGTTGTTTAATGTATTGGCTACGACACGCTTTTTTTATTTTTGCTTAAAATTGTTTAGAAAAAATTTTACGGTCTTCTGAACTTTTTACATTAAAAAACACCTATGCTTGCTTTCGTCAATGTATAGTCCATACGTTTTAGCACTCTTACACAAACAATTCTTGACTAAAACAGTTAAAACTTTGCAAATATGTTGTTTAATGTATTGGCTACGACACGCTTTTTTTATTTTTGCTTAAAATTGCTTAGAAAAAATTTTACAGTCTTCTGAACTTTCTACTAGTCAATGTATAATCCATACGTTTTAGCACTTTTACACAAACAATTCTTGACTAAAACAGTTAAAACTTTGCAAATATGTTGTTTAATGTATTGGCTACGACACGCTTTTTTTATTTTTGCTTAAAATTGTTTAGAAAAAGTTTTACGGTCTTCTGAACTTTTTACATTAAAAAACACCTATGCTTGCTTTCGTCAATGTATAATCCATACGTTTTAGCACTCTTACACAAACAATTCTTGACTAAAACAGTTAAAACTTTGCAAATATGTTGTTTAATGTATTGCCTACGACACGCTTTTTTTATTTTTGCTTAAAATTGTTTAGAAAAAATTTTACGGTCTTCTGAACTTTTTACATTAAAAAACACCTATGCTTGCTTTCGTCAATGTATAATCTATACGTTTTAGCACTCTTACACAAACAATTCTTGACTAAAACAGTTAAAACTTTGCAAATATGTTGTTTAATGTATTGGCTACGACACACTTTATTTATTTTTGCTTAAAATTGCTTAGGAAAAATTTTACAGTCTTCTGAACTTTTTACTAGTCAATGTATAATCCATACGTTTTAGCACTCTTACACAAACAATTTTTGACTAAAACAGTTAAAACTTTGCAAATATGTTGTTTAATGTATTGGCTACGACACGCTTTTTTTATTTTTGCTTAAAATTGTTTAGAAAAAATTTTACAGTCTTCTGAACTTTTTACATTAAAAAACACCAATGCTTGCTTTCGTCAATGTATAATCCATACGTTTTAGCACTCTTACACAAATAATTCTTGACTAAAACAGTTAAAACTTTGCAAATATGTTGTTTAATGTATTGGCTACGACACGCTTTTTTTATTTTTGCTTAAAATTGTTTAGAAAAAATTTTACAGTCTTCTGAACTTTTTACATTAAAAAACACGTATGCTTGCTTTCGTCAATGTATAATCCATACGTTTTAGCACTCTTACACAAACAATTCTTGACTAAAACAATTAAAACTTTGCAAATATGTTGTTTAATGTATTGGCTACGACACGCTTTTTTTATTTTTGCTTAAAATTGTTTAGAAAAAATTTTACAGTCTTCTGAACTTTTTACATTAAAAAACACCTATGCTTGCTTTCGTCAATGTATAATCCATACGTTTTAGCACTCTTACACAAATAATTCTTGACTAAAACAGTTAAAACTTTGCAAATGTGTTGTTTAATGTATTGGCTACGACACGCTTTTTTTATTTTTGCTTAAAATTGTTTAGAAAAAATTTTACGGTCTTCTGAACTTTTTACATTAAAAAACACCTATGCTTGCTTTCGTCAATGTATAATCCATACGTTTTAGCACTCTTACACAAACAATTCTTGACTAAAACAGTTAAAACTTTGCAAATATGTTGTTTAATGTATTGGCTACGACACGCTTTTTTTATTTTTGCTTAAAATTGCTTAGAAAAAATTTTACAGTCTTCTGAACTTTCTACTAGTCAATGTATAATCCATACGTTTTAGCACTTTTACACAAACAATTCTTGACTAAAACAGTTAAAACTTTGCAAATATGTTGTTTAATGTATTGGCTACGACACGCTTTTTTTATTTTTGCTTAAAATTGTTTAGAAAAAATTTTACGGTCTTCTGAACTTTTTACATTAAAAAACACCTATGCTTGCTTTCGTCAATGTATAATCCATACGTTTTAGCACTCTTACACAAACAATTCTTGACTAAAACAGTTAAAACTTTGCAAATATGTTGTTTAATGTATTGGCTACGACACGCTTTTTTTATTTTTGCTTAAAATTGTTTAGAAAAAATTTTACGGTCTTCTGAACTTTTTACATTAAAAAACACCTATGCTTGCTTTCGTCAATGTATAATCCATACGTTTTAGCACTCTTACACAAACAATTCTTGACTAAAACAGTTAAAACTTTGCAAATATGTTGTTTAATGTATTGGCTACGACACGCTTTTTTTATTTTTGCTTAAAATTGTTTAGAAAAAATTTTACGGTCTTCTGAACTTTTTACATTAAAAAACACCTATGCTTGCTTTCGTCAATGTATAATCCATACGTTTTAGCACTCTTACACAAACAATTCTTGACTAAAACAGTTAAAACTTTGCAAATATGTTGTTTAATGTATTGGCTACGACACGCTTTTTTTATTTTTGCTTAAAATTGTTTAGAAAAAATTTTACGGTCTTCTGAACTTTTTACATTAAAAAACACCTATGCTTGCTTTCGTCAATGTATAATCCATACGTTTTAGCACTCTTACACAAACAATTCTTGACTAAAACAGTTAAAACTTTGCAAATATGTTGTTTAATGTATTGCCTACGACACGCTTTTTTTATTTTTGCTTAAAATTGTTTAGAAAAAATTTTACGGTCTTCTGAACTTTTTACATTAAAAAACACCTATGCTTGCTTTCGTCAATGTATAATCTATACGTTTTAGCACTCTTACACAAACAATTCTTGACTAAAACAGTTAAAACTTTGCAAATATGTTGTTTAATGTATTGGCTACGACACGCTTTTTTTATTTTTGCTTAAAATTGTTTAGAAAAAATTTTACAGTCTTCTGAACTTTTTACATTAAAAAACACGTATGCTTGCTTTCGTCAATGTATAATCCATACGTTTTAGCACTCTTACACAAACAATTCTTGACTAAAACAATTAAAACTTTGCAAATATGTTGTTTAATGTATTGGCTACGACACGCTTTTTTTATTTTTGCTTAAAATTGTTTAGAAAAAATTTTACAGTCTTCTGAACTTTTTACATTAAAAAACACCAATGCTTGCTTTCGTCAATGTATAATCCATACGTTTTAGCACTCTTACACAAATAATTCTTGACTAAAACAGTTAAAACTTTGCAAATGTGTTGTTTAATGTATTGGCTACGACACGCTTTTTTTATTTTTGCTTAAAATTGTTTAGAAAAAATTTTACAGTCTTCTGAACTTTTTACATTAAAAAACACGTATGCATGCTTTCGTCAATGTATAATCCATACGTTTTAGCATTCTTACACAAACAATTCTTGACTAAAACAATTAAAACTTTGCAAATATGTTGTTTAATGTATTGGCTACGACACGCTTTTTTTATTTTTGCTTAAAATTGTTTAGAAAAAATTTTACAGTCTTCTGAACTTTTTACATTAAAAAACACCTATGCTTGCTTTCGTCAATGTATAATCCATACGTTTTAGCACTCTTACACAAACAATTCTTGACTAAAACAGTTAAAACTTTGCAAATATGTTGTTTAATGTATTGGCTACGACACGCTTTTTTTATTTTTGCTTAAAATTGTTTAGAAAAAATTTTACGGTCTTCTGAACTTTTTACATTAAAAAACACCTATGCTTGCTTTCGTCAATGTATAGTCCATACGTTTTAGCACTCTTACACAAACAATTCTTGACTAAAACAGTTAAAACTTTGCAAATATGTTGTTTAATGTATTGGCTACGACACGCTTTTTTTATTTTTGCTTAAAATTGCTTAGAAAAAATTTTACAGTCTTCTGAACTTTCTACTAGTCAATGTATAATCCATACGTTTTAGCACTTTTACACAAACAATTCTTGACTAAAACAGTTAAAACTTTGCAAATATGTTGTTTAATGTATTGGCTACGACACGCTTTTTTTATTTTTGCTTAAAATTGTTTAGAAAAAGTTTTACGGTCTTCTGAACTTTTTACATTAAAAAACACCTATGCTTGCTTTCGTCAATGTATAATCCATACGTTTTAGCACTCTTACACAAACAATTCTTGACTAAAACAGTTAAAACTTTGCAAATATGTTGTTTAATGTATTGCCTACGACACGCTTTTTTTATTTTTGCTTAAAATTGTTTAGAAAAAATTTTACGGTCTTCTGAACTTTTTACATTAAAAAACACCTATGCTTGCTTTCGTCAATGTATAATCTATACGTTTTAGCACTCTTACACAAACAATTCTTGACTAAAACAGTTAAAACTTTGCAAATATGTTGTTTAATGTATTGGCTACGACACACTTTATTTATTTTTGCTTAAAATTGCTTAGGAAAAATTTTACAGTCTTCTGAACTTTTTACTAGTCAATGTATAATCCATACGTTTTAGCACTCTTACACAAACAATTTTTGACTAAAACAGTTAAAACTTTGCAAATATGTTGTTTAATGTATTGGCTACGACACGCTTTTTTTATTTTTGCTTAAAATTGTTTAGAAAAAATTTTACAGTCTTCTGAACTTTTTACATTAAAAAACACCAATGCTTGCTTTCGTCAATGTATAATCCATACGTTTTAGCACTCTTACACAAATAATTCTTGACTAAAACAGTTAAAACTTTGCAAATATGTTGTTTAATGTATTGGCTACGACACGCTTTTTTTATTTTTGCTTAAAATTGTTTAGAAAAAATTTTACAGTCTTCTGAACTTTTTACATTAAAAAACACGTATGCTTGCTTTCGTCAATGTATAATCCATACGTTTTAGCACTCTTACACAAACAATTCTTGACTAAAACAATTAAAACTTTGCAAATATGTTGTTTAATGTATTGGCTACGACACGCTTTTTTTATTTTTGCTTAAAATTGTTTAGAAAAAATTTTACAGTCTTCTGAACTTTTTACATTAAAAAACACCTATGCTTGCTTTCGTCAATGTATAATCCATACGTTTTAGCACTCTTACACAAATAATTCTTGACTAAAACAGTTAAAACTTTGCAAATGTGTTGTTTAATGTATTGGCTACGACACGCTTTTTTTATTTTTGCTTAAAATTGTTTAGAAAAAATTTTACGGTCTTCTGAACTTTTTACATTAAAAAACACCTATGCTTGCTTTCGTCAATGTATAATCCATACGTTTTAGCACTCTTACACAAACAATTCTTGACTAAAACAGTTAAAACTTTGCAAATATGTTGTTTAATGTATTGGCTACGACACGCTTTTTTTATTTTTGCTTAAAATTGCTTAGAAAAAATTTTACAGTCTTCTGAACTTTCTACTAGTCAATGTATAATCCATACGTTTTAGCACTTTTACACAAACAATTCTTGACTAAAACAGTTAAAACTTTGCAAATATGTTGTTTAATGTATTGGCTACGACACGCTTTTTTTATTTTTGCTTAAAATTGTTTAGAAAAAATTTTACGGTCTTCTGAACTTTTTACATTAAAAAACACCTATGCTTGCTTTCGTCAATGTATAATCCATACGTTTTAGCACTCTTACACAAACAATTCTTGACTAAAACAGTTAAAACTTTGCAAATATGTTGTTTAATGTATTGGCTACGACACGCTTTTTTTATTTTTGCTTAAAATTGTTTAGAAAAAATTTTACGGTCTTCTGAACTTTTTACATTAAAAAACACCTATGCTTGCTTTCGTCAATGTATAATCCATACGTTTTAGCACTCTTACACAAACAATTCTTGACTAAAACAGTTAAAACTTTGCAAATATGTTGTTTAATGTATTGGCTACGACACGCTTTTTTTATTTTTGCTTAAAATTGTTTAGAAAAAATTTTACGGTCTTCTGAACTTTTTACATTAAAAAACACCTATGCTTGCTTTCGTCAATGTATAATCCATACGTTTTAGCACTCTTACACAAACAATTCTTGACTAAAACAGTTAAAACTTTGCAAATATGTTGTTTAATGTATTGGCTACGACACGCTTTTTTTATTTTTGCTTAAAATTGTTTAGAAAAAATTTTACGGTCTTCTGAACTTTTTACATTAAAAAACACCTATGCTTGCTTTCGTCAATGTATAATCCATACGTTTTAGCACTCTTACACAAACAATTCTTGACTAAAACAGTTAAAACTTTGCAAATATGTTGTTTAATGTATTGCCTACGACACGCTTTTTTTATTTTTGCTTAAAATTGTTTAGAAAAAATTTTACGGTCTTCTGAACTTTTTACATTAAAAAACACCTATGCTTGCTTTCGTCAATGTATAATCTATACGTTTTAGCACTCTTACACAAACAATTCTTGACTAAAACAGTTAAAACTTTGCAAATATGTTGTTTAATGTATTGGCTACGACACACTTTATTTATTTTTGCTTAAAATTGCTTAGGAAAAATTTTACAGTCTTCTGAACTTTTTACTAGTCAATGTATAATCCATACGTTTTAGCACTCTTACACAAACAATTTTTGACTAAAACAGTTAAAACTTTGCAAATATGTTGTTTAATGTATTGGCTACGACACGCTTTTTTTATTTTTGCTTAAAATTGTTTAGAAAAAATTTTACAGTCTTCTGAACTTTTTACATTAAAAAACACCAATGCTTGCTTTCGTCAATGTATAATCCATACGTTTTAGCACTCTTACACAAATAATTCTTGACTAAAACAGTTAAAACTTTGCAAATATGTTGTTTAATGTATTGGCTACGACACGCTTTTTTTATTTTTGCTTAAAATTGTTTAGAAAAAATTTTACAGTCTTCTGAACTTTTTACATTAAAAAACACGTATGCTTGCTTTCGTCAATGTATAATCCATACGTTTTAGCACTCTTACACAAACAATTCTTGACTAAAACAATTAAAACTTTGCAAATATGTTGTTTAATGTATTGGCTACGACACGCTTTTTTTATTTTTGCTTAAAATTGTTTAGAAAAAATTTTACAGTCTTCTGAACTTTTTACATTAAAAAACACCTATGCTTGCTTTCGGCAATGTATAATCCATACGTTTTAGCACTCTTACACAAACAATTCTTGACTAAAACAGTTAAAACTTTGCAAATATGTTGTTTAATGTATTGGCTACGACACGCTTTTTTTATTTTTGCTTAAAATTGTTTAGAAAAAATTTTACGGTCTTCTGAACTTTTTACATTAAAAAACACCTATGCTTGCTTTCGTCAATGTATAATCCATACGTTTTAGCACTCTTACACAAACAATTCTTGACTAAAACAGTTAAAACTTTGCAAATATGTTGTTTAATGTATTGGCTACGACACGCTTTTTTTATTTTTGCTTAAAATTGCTTAGAAAAAATTTTACAGTCTTCTGAACTTTCTACTAGTCAATGTATAATCCATACGTTTTAGCACTTTTACACAAACAATTCTTGATTAAAACAGTTAAAACTTTGCAAATATGTTGTTTAATGTATTGGCTACGACACGCTTTTTTTATTTTTGCTTAAAATTGTTTAGAAAAAATTTTACGGTCTTCTGAACTTTTTACATTAAAAAACACCTATGCTTGCTTTCGTCAATGTATAATCCATACGTTTTAGCACTCTTACACAAACAATTCTTGACTAAAACAGTTAAAACTTTGCAAATATGTTGTTTAATGTATTGCCTACGACACGCTTTTTTTATTTTTGCTTAAAATTGTTTAGAAAAAATTTTACGGTCTTCTGAACTTTTTACATTAAAAAACACCTATGCTTGCTTTCGTCAATGTATAATCCATACGTTTTAGCACTCTTACACAAACAATTCTTGACTAAAACAGTTAAAACTTTGCAAATATGTTGTTTAATGTATTGGCTACGACACACTTTTTTTATTTTTGCTTAAAATTGTTTAGAAAAAATTTTACGGTCTTCTGAACTTTTTACATTAAAAAACACCTATGCTTGCTTTCGTCAATGTATAATCCATACGTTTTAGCACTCTTACACAAACAATTCTTGACTAAAACAGTTAAAACTTTGCAAATATGTTGTTTAATGTATTGCCTACGACACGCTTTTTTTATTTTTGCTTAAAATTGTTTAGAAAAAATTTTACGGTCTTCTGAACTTTTTACATTAAAAAACACCTATGCTTGCTTTCGTCAATGTATAATCTATACGTTTTAGCACTCTTACACAAACAATTCTTGACTAAAACAGTTAAAACTTTGCAAATATGTTGTTTAATGTATTGGCTACGACACACTTTATTTATTTTTGCTTAAAATTGCTTAGGAAAAATTTTACAGTCTTCTGAACTTTTTACTAGTCAATGTATAATCCATACGTTTTAGCACTCTTACACAAACAATTTTTGACTAAAACAGTTAAAACTTTGCAAATATGTTGTTTAATGTATTGGCTACGACACGCTTTTTTTATTTTTGCTTAAAATTGTTTAGAAAAAATTTTACAGTCTTCTGAACTTTTTACATTAAAAAACACCAATGCTTGCTTTCGTCAATGTATAATCCATACGTTTTAGCACTCTTACACAAATAATTCTTGACTAAAACAGTTAAAACTTTGCAAATATGTTGTTTAATGTATTGGCTACGACACGCTTTTTTTATTTTTGCTTAAAATTGTTTAGAAAAAATTTTACAGTCTTCTGAACTTTTTACATTAAAAAACACGTATGCTTGCTTTCGTCAATGTATAATCCATACGTTTTAGCACTCTTACACAAACAATTCTTGACTAAAACAATTAAAACTTTGCAAATATGTTGTTTAATGTATTGGCTACGACACGCTTTTTTTATTTTTGCTTAAAATTGTTTAGAAAAAATTTTACAGTCTTCTGAACTTTTTACATTAAAAAACACCTATGCTTGCTTTCGGCAATGTATAATCCATACGTTTTAGCACTCTTACACAAACAATTCTTGACTAAAACAGTTAAAACTTTGCAAATATGTTGTTTAATGTATTGGCTACGACACGCTTTTTTTATTTTTGCTTAAAATTGTTTAGAAAAAATTTTACGGTCTTCTGAACTTTTTACATTAAAAAACACCTATGCTTGCTTTCGTCAATGTATAATCCATACGTTTTAGCACTCTTACACAAACAATTCTTGACTAAAACAGTTAAAACTTTGCAAATATGTTGTTTAATGTATTGGCTACGACACGCTTTTTTTATTTTTGCTTAAAATTGCTTAGAAAAAATTTTACAGTCTTCTGAACTTTCTACTAGTCAATGTATAATCCATACGTTTTAGCACTTTTACACAAACAATTCTTGACTAAAACAGTTAAAACTTTGCAAATATGTTGTTTAATGTATTGGCTACGACACGCTTTTTTTATTTTTGCTTAAAATTGTTTAGAAAAAATTTTACGGTATTCTGAACTTTTTACATTAAAAAACACCTATGCTTGCTTTCGTCAATGTATAATCCATACGTTTTAGCACTCTTACACAAACAATTCTTGACTAAAACAGTTAAAACTTTGCAAATATGTTGTTTAATGTATTGCCTACGACACGCTTTTTTTATTTTTGCTTAAAATTGTTTAGAAAAAATTTTACGGTCTTCTGAACTTTTTACATTAAAAAACACCTATGCTTGCTTTCGTCAATGTATAATCCATACGTTTTAGCACTCTTACACAAACAATTCTTGACTAAAACAGTTAAAACTTTGCAAATATGTTGTTTAATGTATTGCCTACGACACGCTTTTTTTATTTTTGCTTAAAATTGTTTAGAAAAAATTTTACGGTCTTCTGAACTTTTTACATTAAAAAACACCTATGCTTGCTTTCGTCAATGTATAATCCATACGTTTTAGCACTCTTACACAAACAATTCTTGACTAAAACAGTTAAAACTTTGCAAATATGTTGTTTAATGTATTGGCTACGACACGCTTTTTTTATTTTGCTTAAAATTGTTTAGAAAAAATTTTACGGTCTTCTGAACTTTTTACAATAAAAAACACCTATGCTTGCTTTCGTCAATGTATAATCCATACGTTTTAGCACTCTTACACAAACAATTCTTGACTAAAACAGTTAAAACTTTGCAAATATGTTGTTTAATGTATTGGCTACGACACGCTTTTTTTTATTTTTGCTTAAAATTGTTTAGAAAAAATTTTACAGTCTTCTGAACTTTTTACATTAAAAAACACCTATGCTTGCTTTCGTCAATGTATAATCCATACGTTTTAGCACTCTTACACAAACAATTCTTGACTAAAACAGTTAAAACTTTGCGAATATGTTGTTTAATGTATTGGCTACGACACGCTTTTTTTATTTTTGCTTAAAATTGTTTAAAAAAAATTTTACGGTCTTCTGAACTTTTTACAATAAAAAACACCTATGCTTGCTTTCGTCAATGTATAATCCATACGTTTTAGCACTCTTACACAAACAATTCTTGACTAAAACAGTTAAAACTTTGCAAATATGTTGTTTAATGTATTGGCTACGACACGCTTTTTTTTATTTTTGCTTAAAATTGTTTAGAAAAAATTTTACAGTCTTCTGAACTTTTTACTAGTCAATATATAATCCATACGTTTTAGCACTCTTACACAAACAATTCTTGACTAAAACAGTTAAAACTTTGCAAATATGTTGTTTAATGTATTGGCTACGACACGCTTTTTTTTTTTGCTTAAAATTGATTAGAAAAAATTTTACAGTCTTCTGAACTTTTTACTAGTCAATGTATAATCCATACGTTTTAGCACTCTTACACATACAATTCTAGACTAAAACAGTTAAAACTTTGAAAATATGTTGTTTAATGTATTGGCTACGACAGGCTTTTTTTATTTTTGCTTAAAATTGTTTAGAAAAAATTTTACAGTCTTCTGAACTTTTTACATTAAAAAACACCTATGCTTGCTTTCGTCAATGTATAATCCATACGTTTTAGCACTCTTACACAAACAATTCTTGACTAAAACAGTTAAAACTTTGCAAATATGTTGTTTAATGTATTGGCTACGACACGCTTTTTTTATTTTTGCTTAAAATTGTTTAGAAAAAATTTTACAGTCTTCTGAACTTTTTACATTAAAAAACACCTATGCTAGCTTTCGTCTATGTATAATCCATACGTTTTAGCACTCTTACACAAACAATTCTTGACTAAAACAGTTAAAACTTTGCAAATATGTTGTTTAATGTATTGGCTACGACACGCTTTTTTTATTTTTGCTTAAAATTGTTTAGAAAAAATTTTACGGTCTTCTGAACTTTTTACATTAAAAAACACCTATGCTTGCTTTCGTCAATGTATAATCCATACGTTTTAGCACTCTTACACAAACAATTCTTGACTAAAACAGTTAAAACTTTGCAAATATGTTGTTTAATGTATTGGCTACGACACGCTTTTTTTATTTTTGCTTAAAATTGCTTAGAAAAAATTTTACAGTCTTCTGAACTTTCTACTAGTCAATGTATAATCCATACGTTTTAGCACTTTTACACAAACAATTCTTGACTAAAACAGTTAAAACTTTGCAAATATGTTGTTTAATGTATTGGCTACGACACGCTTTTTTTATTTTTGCTTAAAATTGTTTAGAAAAAATTTTACGGTATTCTGAACTTTTTACATTAAAAAACACCTATGCTTGCTTTCGTCAATGTATAATCCATACGTTTTAGCACTCTTACACAAACAATTCTTGACTAAAACAGTTAAAACTTTGCAAATATGTTGTTTAATGTATTGCCTACGACACGCTTTTTTTATTTTTGCTTAAAATTGTTTAGAAAAAATTTTACGGTCTTCTGAACTTTTTACATTAAAAAACACCTATGCTTGCTTTCGTCAATGTATAATCCATACGTTTTAGCACTCTTACACAAACAATTCTTGACTAAAACAGTTAAAACTTTGCAAATATGTTGTTTAATGTATTGCCTACGACACGCTTTTTTTATTTTTGCTTAAAATTGTTTAGAAAAAATTTTACGGTCTTCTGAACTTTTTACATTAAAAAACACCTATGCTTGCTTTCGTCAATGTATAATCCATACGTTTTAGCACTCTTACACAAACAATTCTTGACTAAAACAGTTAAAACTTTGCAAATATGTTGTTTAATGTATTGGCTACGACACGCTTTTTTTATTTTGCTTAAAATTGTTTAGAAAAAATTTTACGGTCTTCTGAACTTTTTACAATAAAAAACACCTATGCTTGCTTTCGTCAATGTATAATCCATACGTTTTAGCACTCTTACACAAACAATTCTTGACTAAAACAGTTAAAACTTTGCAAATATGTTGTTTAATGTATTGGCTACGACACGCTTTTTTTTATTTTTGCTTAAAATTGTTTAGAAAAAATTTTACAGTCTTCTGAACTTTTTACATTAAAAAACACCTATGCTTGCTTTCGTCAATGTATAATCCATACGTTTTAGCACTCTTACACAAACAATTCTTGACTAAAACAGTTAAAACTTTGCGAATATGTTGTTTAATGTATTGGCTACGACACGCTTTTTTTATTTTTGCTTAAAATTGTTTAAAAAAAATTTTACGGTCTTCTGAACTTTTTACAATAAAAAACACCTATGCTTGCTTTCGTCAATGTATAATCCATACGTTTTAGCACTCTTACACAAACAATTCTTGACTAAAACAGTTAAAACTTTGCAAATATGTTGTTTAATGTATTGGCTACGACACGCTTTTTTTTATTTTTGCTTAAAATTGTTTAGAAAAAATTTTACAGTCTTCTGAACTTTTTACTAGTCAATATATAATCCATACGTTTTAGCACTCTTACACAAACAATTCTTGACTAAAACAGTTAAAACTTTGCAAATATGTTGTTTAATGTATTGGCTACGACACGCTTTTTTTTTTTGCTTAAAATTGATTAGAAAAAATTTTACAGTCTTCTGAACTTTTTACTAGTCAATGTATAATCCATACGTTTTAGCACTCTTACACATACAATTCTAGACTAAAACAGTTAAAACTTTGAAAATATGTTGTTTAATGTATTGGCTACGACAGGCTTTTTTTATTTTTGCTTAAAATTGTTTAGAAAAAATTTTACAGTCTTCTGGACTTTTTACATTAAAAAACACCTATGCTTGCTTTCGTCAATGTATAATCCATACGTTTTAGCACTCTTACACAAACAATTCTTGACTAAAACAGTTAAAACTTTGCAAATATGTTGTTTAATGTATTGGCTACGACACGCTTTTTTTATTTTTGCTTAAAATTGTTTAGAAAAAATTTTACAGTCTTCTGAACTTTTTACATTAAAAAACACCTATGCTAGCTTTCGTCTATGTATAATCCATACGTTTTAGCACTCTTACACAAACAATTCTTGACTAAAACAGTTAAAACTTTGCAAATATGTTGTTTAATGTATTGGCTACGACACGCTTTTTTTATTTTTGCTTAAAATTGTTTAGAAAAAATTTTACGGTCTTCTGAACTTTTTACATTAAAAAACACCTATGCTTGCTTTCGTCAATGTATAATCCATACGTTTTAGCATTCTTACACAAACAATTCTTGACTAAAACAGTTAAAACTTTGCAAATATGTTGTTTAATGTATTGGCTACGACACGCTTTTTTTATTTTTGCTTAAAATTGCTTAGAAAAAATTTTACAAACTTCTGAACTTTTTACTAGTCAATGTATAATCCATACGTTTTAGCACTCTTACACAAACAATTCTTGACTAAAACAGTTAAAACTTTGCAAATATGTTGTTTAATGTATTGGCTACGACACACTTTTTTTTATTTTGCTTAAAATTGTTTAGAAAAAACTTTACAGTCTTCTAAACTTTTTACATTAAAAAACACCTATGTTTGATTTCGTCAATGTATAATCCAGACGCTTTAGCACTCTTACACAAACAATTCTTGACTAAAACAGTTAAAACTTTGCAAATATGTTGTTTAATGTATTGGCTACGACACGCTTTTTTTATTTTTGCTTAAAATTGCTTAGAATAAATTTTACAGTATTCTGAATTTTTTACTAGTCAATGTATAATCCATACGTTTTAGCACTCTTACACAAACAATTCTTGACTAAAACAGTTAAAACTTTGCAAATATGTTGTTTAATGTATTGGCTACGACACGCTTTTTTTATTTTTGCTTAAAATTGTTTAGAAAAAATTTTTCAGTCTTCTTAACTTTTTACATTAAAAAACACCTATGCTTGCTTTCGTCAATGTATAATCCATACGTTTTAGCACTCTTACACAAACAATTCTTGACTAAAACAGTTAAAACTTTGCAAATATGTTGTTTTATGTATTGGCTACGACACGCTTTTTTTATTTTTGCTTAAAATTGTTTAGAAAAAATTTTACGGTCTTCTGAACTTTTTACATTAAAAAACACCTATGCTTGCTTTCGTCAATGTATAATCCATACGTTTTAGCACTCTTACACAAACAATTCTTGACTAAAACAGTTAAAACTTTGCAAAAATGTTGTTTAATGTATTGGCTACGACACGCTTTTTTATTTTTGCTTAAAATTGTTTAGAAAAAATTTTACAGTCTTCTGAACTTTTTACTAGTCAATGTATAATCCATACGTTTTAGCACTCTTACACAAACAATTCTTGACTAAAACAGTTAAAACTTTGCAAATATGTTGTTTAATGTATTGGCTACGACACGCTTTTTTTATTTTTGCTTAAAATTGTTTAGAAAAAATTTTACAGTCTTCTGAACTTTTTACATTAAAAAACACCTATGCTTGCTTTCGTCAATGTATAATCCATACGTTTTAGCACTCTTACACAAATAATTCTTGACTAAAACAGTTAAAACTTTGCAAATATGTTGTTTAATGTATTGGCTACGACACGCTTTTTTTATTTTTGCTTAAAATTGTTTAAAAAAAATTTTACGGTCTTCTGAACTTTTTACATTAAAAAACATCTATGCTTGCTTTCGTCAATGTATAATCCATACGTTTTAGCACTCTTACACAAACAATTCTTGACTAAAACAGTTAAAACTTTGCAAATATGTTGTTTAATGTATTATCTACGTAATGCTTTTTTTATTTTTGCTTAAAATTGTTTAGAAAAAATTTTACGGTCTTCTGAACTTTTTACATTAAAAAACACCTATGCTTGCTTTCGTCAATGTATAATCCATACGTTTTAGCACTCTTACACAAACAATTCTTGACTAAAACAGTTAAAACTTTGCAAATATGTTGTTTAATGTATTGGCTACGACACGCTTTTTTTATTTTTGCTTAAAATTGTTTAGAAAAAATTTTACAGTCTTCTGAACTTTTTACATTAAAAAACACCTATGCTTGCTTCCGTCAATGTATAATCCATACGTTTTAGCACTCTTACACAAACATTTCTTGACTAAAACAGTTAAAACTATGCAAATATGTTGTTTAATGTATTGGCTACGACACGCTTTTTTTATTTTTGCTTAAAATTGTTTAGAAAAAATTTTACAGTCTTCTGAACTTTTTTTATTAAAAAACACCTATGCTTGCTTTCGTCAATGTATAATCCATACGTTTTAGCACTCTTACACAAATAATTCTTGACTAAAACAGTTAAAACTTTGCAAATATGTTGTTTAATGTATTGGCTACGACACGCTTTTTTTATTTTTGCTTAAAACTGTTTAGAAAAAATTTTACGGTCTTCTGAACTTTTTACATTAAAAAAACACCTATGCTTGCTTTCGTCAATGTATAATCCTTACGTTTTAGCACTCTTACACAAACAATTCTTGACTAAAACAGTTAAAACTTTGCAAATATGTTGTTTAATGTATTGGCTACGACACGCTTTTTTTATTTTTGCTTAAAATTGTTTAGAAAAAATTTTACATTCTTCTGAACTTTTTACATTAAAAAAACACCTATGCTTGATTTCGTCAATGTATAATCCTTTCGTTTTAGCACTCTTACACAAACAATTCTTGACTAAAACAGTTAAAACTTTGCAAATATGTTGTTTAATGTATTGGCTACGACACGCTATTTTTATTTTTGCTTAAAATTGCTTAGAAAAAATTTTACAGTCTTCTGAACTTTTTACTAGTCAATGTATAATCCATACGTTTTAGCACTCTTACACAAACAATTCTTGACTAAAACAGTTAAAACTTTGCAAATATGTTGTTTAATGTATTAGCTACGACACGCTTTTTTTATTTTTGCTTAAAATTGTTTAGAAAAAATTTTACAGTCTTCTAAACTTTTTACATTAAAAAACACCTATGCTTGATTTCGTCAATGTATAATCCATACGTTTTAGCACTCTTACACAAACAATTCTTGACTAAAACAGTTAAAACTTTGCAAATATGTTGTTTAATGTATTGGCTACGACACGCTTTTTTTATTTTTGCTTAAAATTACTTAGAAAAAATTTTACAGTATTCTGAATTTTTTACTAGTCAATGTATAATCCATACGTTTTAGCACTCTTACACAAACAATTCTTGACTAAAACAGTTAAAACTTTGCAAATATGTTGTTTAATGTATTGGCTACGACAAGCTTTTTTTATTTTTGCTTAAAATTGTTTAGAAAAAAATTTTCAGTCTTCTTAACTTTTTACATTAAAAAACACCTATGCTTGCTTTCGTCAATGTATAATCCATACATTTTAGCACTCTTACACAAACAATTCTTGACTAAAACAGTTAAAACTTTGCAAATATGTTGTTTAATGTATTATCTACGTAATGCTTTTTTTATTTTTGCTTAAAATTGTTTAGAAAAAATTTTACAGTCTTCTGAACTTTTTACTAGTCAATGTATAATCCATACGTTTTAGCACTCTTACACAAACAATTCTTGACTAAAACAGTTAAAACTTCGCAAATATGTTGTTTTATGTATTGGCTACGACACACTTTTTTTATTTTTGCTTAAAATTGTTTAGAAAAAATTTTACGGTCTTTTGAACTTTTTACATTAAAAAACACCTATGCTTGCTTTCGTCAATGTATAATCCATACGTTTTAGCACTCTTACACAAACAATTCTTGACTAAAACAGTTAAAACTTTGCAAATATGTTGTTTAATGTATTGGCTACGACACGCTTTTTTTATTTTTGCTTAAAATTGTTTAGAAAAAATTTTACAGTCTTCTGAACTTTTTACTAGTCAATGTATAATCCATACGTTTTAGCACTCTTACACAAACAATTCTTGACTAAAACAGTTAAAACTTTGCAAATATGTTGTTTAATGTATTGGCTCCGACACGCTTTTTTTATTTTTGCTTAAAATTGTTTAGAAAAAATTTTACAGTCTTCTGAACTTTTTACATTAAAAAACACCTATGCTTGCTTTCGTCAATGTATAATCCATACGTTTTAGCACTCTTACACTAACAATTCTTGACTAAAACAGTTAAAACTTTGCAAATATGTTGTTTAATGTATTGGCTACGACACGCTTTTTTTATTTTTGCTTAAAATTGTTTAGAAAAAAATTTACAGTCTTCTGAACTTTTTTTATTAAAAAACACCTATGTTTGCTTTCGTCAATGTATAATCCATACGTTTTAGCACTCTTACACAAACAATTCTTGACTAAAACAGTTAAAACTTTGCAAATATGTTGTTTAATGTATTGGCTACGACACGCTTTTTTTATTTTTGCTTAAAATTGTTTAGAAAAAATTTTACAGTCTTCTGAACTTTTTACTAGTCAATGTATAATCCATACGTTTTAGCACTCTTACACAAACAATTCTTGACTAAAACAGTTAAAACTTTGCAAATATGTTGTTTTATGTATTGGCTACGACACGCTTTTTTTATTTTTGCTTAAAATTGTTTAGAAAAAATTTTACGGTCTTTTGAACTTTTTACATTAAAAAACACCTATGCTTGCTTTCGTCAATGTATAATCCATACGTTTTAGCACTCTTACACAAACAATTCTTGACTAAAACAGTTAAAACTTTGCAAATATGTTGTTTAATGTATTGGCTACGACACGCTTTTTTTATTTTTGCTTAAAATTGTTTAGAAAAAATTTTACAGTCTTCTGAACTTTTTACTAGTCAATGTATAATCCATACGTTTTAGCACTCTTACACAAACAATTCTTGACTAAAACAGTTAAAACTTTGCAAATATGTTGTTTAATGTATTGGCTCCGACACGCTTTTTTTATTTTTGCTTAAAATTGTTTAGAAAAAATTTTACAGTCTTCTGAACTTTTTACATTAAAAAACACCTATGCTTGCTTTCGTCAATGTATAATCCATACGTTTTAGCACTCTTACACTAACAATTCTTGACTAAAACAGTTAAAACTTTGCAAATATGTTGTTTAATGTATTGGCTACGACACGCTTTTTTTATTTTTGCTTAAAATTGTTTAGAAAAAAAATTACAGTCTTCTGAACTTTTTTTATTAAAAAACACCTATGTTTGCTTTCGTCAATGTATAATCCATACGTTTTAGCACTCTTACACAAACAATTCTTGACTAAAACAGTTAAAACTTTGCAAATATGTTGTTTAATGTATTGGCTACGACATGCTTTTTTTATTTTTGCTTAAAATTGTTTAGAAAAAATTTTACAGTCTTCTGAACTTTTTACATTAAAAAACACCTATGCTTGCTTTCGTCAATTTATAATCCATACGTTTTAGCACTCTTACACAAACAATTCTTGACTAAAACAGTTAAAACTTTGCAAATATGTTGTTTAATGTATTGGCTACGACACGCTTTTTTTATTTTTGCTTAAAATTGCTTAGAAAAAATTTTAAAGTCTTCTGAACTTTTTACATTAAAAAACACCTATGCTTGATTTCGTCAATGTATAATCCATACGTTTTAGCCCTCTTACACGAACAATTCTTGACTAAAACAGTTAAAACTTTGCAAATATGTTGTTTAATGTATTGGCTACGACACGCTTTTTTATTTTTGCTTAAAATTGCTTAGAAAAAATTTTACAGTCTTCTGAACTTTTTACTAGTCAATGTATAATCCATACGTTTTAGCACTCTTACACAAACAATTCTTGACTAAAACAGTTAAAACTTTGCAAATATGTTGTTTAATGTATTGGCTACGACACGCTTTTTTTATTTTTGCTTAAAATTGTTTAGAAAAAATTTTTCAGTCCTCTTATTTTTTTACATTAAAAAACACCTATGCTTGCTTTCGTCAATGTATAATCCATACGTTTTAGCACTCTTACACAAACAATTCTTGACTAAAACAGTTAAAACTTTGCAAATATGTTGTTTAATGTATTGGCTACGACACGCTTTTTTTATTTTTGCTTAAAATTGTTTAGAAAAAATTTTACAGTCTTCTGAACTTTTTACTAGTCAATGTATAATCCATACGTTTTAGCACTCTTACACAAACAATTCTTGACTAAAACAGTTAAAACTTTGCAAATATGTTGTTTAATGTATTGGTTACGACACACTTATTTTATTTTAACTAAAAATTGTTTAGAAAAAATTTTACAGTCTTCTGAACTTTTTACATTAAAAAACACTTATGCTTGCTTTCATCAATGTATAATCCATACGTTTTAGCACTCTTACACAAACAATTCTTGACTAAAACAGTTAAAACTTTGCAAATATGTTGTTTAATGTATTGGCTACGACACGCTTTTTTTATTTTTGCTTAAAATTGCTTAGAAAAAATTTTACAGTATTCTGAATTTTTTACTAGTCAATGTATAATCCATACGTTTTAGCACTCTTACACAAACAATTCTTGACTAAAACAGTTAAAACTTTGCAAATATGTTGTTTAATGTATTGGCTACGACACGCTTTTTTTATTTTTGCTTAAAATTGTTTAGAAAAAATTTTTCAGTCTTCTTAACTTTTTACATTAAAAAACATCTATGCTTGCTTTCGTCAATGTATAATCCATACATTTTAGCACTCTTACACAAACAATTCTTGACTAAAACAGTTAAAACTTTGCAAATATGTTGTTTTATGTATTGGCTACGACACGCTTTTTTTATTTTTGCTTAAAATTGTTTAGAAAAAATTTTACGGTCTTTTGAACTTTTTACATTAAAAAACACCTATGCTTGCTTTCGTCAATGTATAATCCATACGTTTTAGCACTCTTACACAAACAATTCTTGACTAAAACAGTTAAAACTTTGCAAATATGTTGTTTAATGTATTGGCTACGACACGCTTTTTTTATTTTTGCTTAAAATTGTTTAGAAAAAATTTTACAGTCTTCTGAACTTTTTACTAGTCAATGTATAATCCATACGTTTTAGCACTCTTACACAAACAATTCTTGACTAAAACAGTTAAAACTTTGCAAATATGTTGTTAAATGTATTGGCTACGACACGCTTTTTTTATTTTTGCTTAAAATTGTTTAGAAAAAATTTTACAGTCTTCTGAACTTTTTACATTAAAAAACACCTATGCTTGCTTTCGTCAATGTATAATCCATACGTTTTAGCACTCTTACACAAACAATTCTTGACTAAAACAGTTAAAACTTTGCAAATATGTTGTTTAATGTATTGGCTCCGACACGCTTTTTTTATTTTTGCTTAAAATTGTTTAGAAAAAATTTTACAGTCTTCTGAACTTTTTACATTAAAAAACACCTATGCTTGCTTTCGTCAATATAAAATCCATACGTTTTAGCACTCTTACACTAACAATTCTTGACTAAAACAGTTAAAACTTTGCAAATATGTTGTTTAATGTATTGGCTACGACACGCTTTTTTTATTTTTGCTTAAAATTGTTTAGAAAAAAATTTACAGTCTTCTGAACTTTTTTTATTAAAAAACACCTATGTTTGCTTTCGTCAATGTATAATCCATACGTTTTAGCACTCTTACACAAACAATTCTTGACTAAAACAGTTAAAACTTTGCAAATATGTTGTTTAATGTATTGGCTACGACACGCTTTTTTTATTTTTGCTTAAAATTGTTTAGAAAAAATTTTACAGTCTTCTGAACTTTTTACATTAAAAAACACCTATGCTTGCTTTCGTCAATTTATAATCCATACGTTTTAGCACTCTTACACAAACAATTCTTGACTAAAACAGTTAAAACTTTGCAAATATGTTGTTTAATGTATTGGCTACGACACGCTTTTTTTATTTTTGCTTAAAATTGCTTAGAAAAAATTTTACAGTCTTCTGAACTTTTTACATTAAAAAACACCTATGCTTGATTTCGTCAATGTATAATCCATACGTTTTAGCACTCTTACACGAACAATTCTTGACTAAAACAGTTAAAACTTTGCAAATATGTAGTTTAATGTATTTGCTACGACACGCTTTTTTTATTTTTGCTTAAAATTGCTTAGAAAAAATTTTACAGTCTTCTGAACTTTTTACTAGTCAATGTATAATCCATACGTTTTAGCACTCTTACACAAACAATTCTTGACTAAAACAGTTAAAACTTTGCAAATATGTTGTTTAATGTATTGGCTACTACACGCTTTTTTTATTTTTGCTTAAAATTGTTTAGAAAAAATTTTTCAGTCCTCTTATTTTTTTACATTAAAAAACACCTATGCTTGCTTTCGTCAATGTATAATCCATACGTTTTAGCACTCTTACACAAACAATTCTTGACTAAAACAGTTAAAACTTTGCAAATATGTTGTTTTATGTATTGGCTACGACACGCTTTTTTTATTTTTGCTTAAAATTGTTTAGAAAAAATTTTACGGTCTTCTGAACTTTTTACATTAAAAAACACCTATGCTTGCTTTCGTCAATGTATAATCCATACGTTTTAGTACTCTTACACAAACAATTCTTGACTAAAACAGTTAAAACTTTGCAAATATGTTGTTTAATGTATTGGCTACGACAAGCTTTTTTTATTTTTGCTTAAAATTGTTTAGAAAAAATTTTACAGTCTTCTGAACTTTTTACTAGTCAATGTATAATCCATACGTTTTAGCACTCTTACACAAACAATTCTTGACTAAAACAGTTAAAACTTTGCAAATATGTTGTTTAATGTATTGGCTACGACACGCTTTTCTTATTTTTGCTTAAAATTGTTTAGAAAAAATTTTACAGTCTTCTGAACTTTTTACATTAAAAAACACCTATGCTTGCTTTCGTCAATGTATAATCCATACGTTTTAGCACTCTTACACAAACAATTCTTGACTAAAACAGTTAAAACTTTGCAAATATGTTGTTTAATGTATTGGCTACGACACGCTTTTTTTATTTTTGCTTAAAATTGTTTAGAAAAAAATTTTACAGTCTTCTGAACTTTTTACATTAAAAAACACCTATGCTTGCTTTCGTCAATGTATAATCCATACGTTTTAGCACTCTTACACAAACAATTCTTGACTAAAAAAGTTAAAACTTTGCAAATATGTTGTTTAATGTATTGGCTACGACACGCTTTTTTTATTTTTGCTTAAAATTGTTTAGAAAAAATTTTACAGTCTTCTGAACTTTTTACATTAAAAAACATCTATGCTTGCTTTCGTCAATGTATAATCCATACGTTTTATAACTCTTACACAAACAATTCTTGACTAAAACAGTTAAAACTTTGCAAATATGTTGTTTAATGTATTGGCTACGACATGCTTTTTTTATTTTTGCTTAAAATTGTTTAGAAAAAATTTTACGGTCTTCTGAACTTTTTTTATTAAAAAACACCTATGCTTGCTTTCGTCAATGTATAATCCATACGTTTTAGCACTCTTACACAAACAATTCTTGACTAAAACAGTTAAAACTTTGCAAATATGTTGTTTAATGTATTGGCTACGACACGCTTATTTTATTTTTGCTTAAAATTGTTTAGAAAAAATTTTACGGTCTTCTGATCTTTTTACATTAAAAAACACCTATGCTTGCTTTCGTCAATGTATAATCCATACGTTTTAGCACTCTTACACAAACAATTCTTAACTAAAACATTTAAAACTTTGCAAATATGTTGTTTAATGTATTGGCTACGACACGCTTTTTTTTTTTTGCTTAAAATTGTTTACAAAAAATTTTACAGTCTTCTGAACTTTTTACATTAAAAAACACCTGTGCTTGCTTTTGTCAATGTATAATCCATACGTTTTAGTATTCTTACACAAACAATTCTTGACTAAAACAGTTAAAACTTTGCAAATATGTTGTTTAATGTATTGGCTACGACACGCTTTTTTTATTTAAATTGTTTAGAAAAAATTTTACAGTCTTCAGAACTTTTTACATAAAAAAACACCTATGCTTGCTCTCGTCAATGTATAATCCATACGTTTTAGCACTCTTACACAAACAATTCTTGACTAAAACAGTTAAAACTTTGCAAATATGTTGTTTAATGTATTGGCTACGACACGCTATTTTTATTTTTGCTTAAAATTGCTTAGAAAAAATTTTACAGTCTTCTGAACTTTTTACTAGTCAATGTATAATCCATACGTTTTAGCACTCTTACACAAACAATTCTTGACTAAAACAGTTAAAACTTTGCAAATATGTTGTTTAATGTATTGGCTACGACACGCTTTTTTTATTTTTGCTTAAAATTGTTTAGAAAAAATTTCACAGTCTTCTTAACTTTTTACATTAAAAAACACCTATGCTTGCTTTCGTCAATGTATAATCCATACGTTTTAGCACTCTTACACAAACAATTCTTTACTAAAACAGTTAAAACTTTGCAAATATGTTGTTTAATGTATTGGCTACGACACGCTTTTTTTATTTTTGCTTAAAATTGCTTAGAAAAAATTTTACAGTCTTCTGAACTTTTTACTAGTCAATGTATAATCTATACGTTTTAGCACTCTTACACAAACAATTCTTGAGTAAAACAGTTAAAACTTTGCAAATATGTTGTTTTATGTATTGGCTACGACACGCTTTTTTTATTTTTGCTTAAAATTGTTTAGAAAAAATTTTACGGTCTTCTGAACTTTTTACTAGTCAATGTATAATCCATACGTTTTAGCACTTTTACACAAACAATTCTTGACTAAAACAGTTAAAACTTTGCAAATATGTTGTTTAATGTATTGGCTACGACATGCTTTTTTTATTTTTGCTTAAAATTGTTTAGAAAAAATTTTACGGTCTTCTGAACTTTTTTTATTAAAAAACACCTATGCTTGCTTTCGTCAATGTATAATCCATACGTTTTAGCACTCTTACACAAACAATTCTTGACTAAAACAGTTAAAACTTTGCAAATATGTTGTTTAATGTATTGGCTACGACACGCTTTTTTTATTTTTGCTTAAAATTGTTTAGAAAAAATTTTACAGTCTTCTGAACTTTTTACTAGTCAATGTATAATCCATACGTTTTAGCACTCTTACACAAACAATTCTTGACTAAAACAGTTAAAACTTTGCAAATATGTTGTTTAATGTATTGGCTACGACACGCTTTTCTTATTTTTGCTTAAAATTGTTTAGAAAAAATTTTACAGTCTTCTGAACTTTTTACATTAAAAAACACCTATGCTTGCTTTCGTCAATGTATAATCCATACGTTTTAGCACTCTTACACAAACAATTCTTGACTAAAACAGTTAAAACTTTGCAAATATGTTGTTTAATGTATTGGCTACGACACGCTTTTTTTATTTTTGCTTAAAATTTTTTAGAAAAAATTTTACAGTCTTCTGAACTTTTTACTAGTCAATGTTTAATCCATACGTTTTAGCACTCTTACACAAACAATTCTTGAGTAAAACAGTTAAAACTTTGCAAATATGTTGTTTTATGTATTGGCTACGACACGCTTTTTTTATTTTTGCTTAAAATTGTTTAGAAAAAATTTTACGGTCTTCTGAACTTTTTACTAGTCAATGTATAATCCATACGTTTTAGCACTTTTACACAAACAATTCTTGACTAAAACAGTTAAAACTTTGCAAATATGTTGTTTAATGTATTGGCTACGACATGCTTTTTTTATTTCTGCTTAAAATTGTTTAGAAAAAATTTTACGGTCTTCTGAACTTTTTTTATTAAAAAACACCTATGCTTGCTTTCGTCAATGTATAATCCATACGTTTTAGCACTCTTACACAAACAATTCTTGACTAAAACAGTTAAAACTTTGCAAATATGTTGTTTAATGTATTGGCTACGACACGCTTTTTTTATTTTTGCTTAAAATTGTTTAGAAAAAATTTTACAGTCTTCTGAACTTTTTACTAGTCAATGTATAATCCATACGTTTTAGCACTCTTACACAAACAATTCTTGACTAAAACAGTTAAAACTTTGCAAATATGTTGTTTAATGTATTGGCTACGACACGCTTTTCTTATTTTTGCTTAAAATTGTTTAGAAAAAATTTTACAGTCTTCTGAACTTTTTACATTAAAAAACACCTATGCTTGCTTTCGTCAATGTATAATCCATACGTTTTAGCACTCTTACACAAACAATTCTTGACTAAAACAGTTAAAACTTTGCAAATATGTTGTTTAATGTATTGGCTACGACACGCTTTTTTTATTTTTGCTTAAAATTTTTTAGAAAAAATTTTACAGTCTTCTGAACTTTTTACTAGTCAATGTTTAATCCATACGTTTTAGCACTCTTACACAAACAATTCTTGACTAAAACAGTTAAAACTTTGCAAATATGTTGTTTAATGTATTGGCTACGACACGCTTTTCTTATTTTTGCTTAAAATTGTTTAGAAAAAATTTTACAGTCTTCTGAACTTTTTACATTAAAAAACACCTATGCTTGCTTTCGTCAATGTATAATCCATACGTTTTAGCACTCTTACACAAACAATTCTTGACTAAAACAGTTAAAACTTTGCAAATATGTTGTTTAATGCATTGGCTACGCCACGCTTTTTTTATTTTTGCTTAAAATTGTTTAGAAAAAATTTTACAGTCTTCTGAACTTTTTACATTAAAAAACACCTATGCTTGCTTTCGTCAATGTATAATCCATACGTTTTAGCACTCTTACACAAACAATTCTTGACTAAAACAGTTAAAACTTTGCAAATATGTTGTTTAATGTATTGGCTACGACACGCTTTTTTTATTTTTGCTTAAAATTGTTTACAAAAAATTTTACAGTCTTCTGAACTTTTTACATTAAAAAACACCTGTGCTTGCTTTTGTCAATGTATAATCCATATGTTTTAGCACTCTTACACAAACAATTCTTGACTAAAACAGTTAAAACTTTGCAAATATGTTGTTTAATGTATTGGCTACGACACGCTTTTTTTATTTAAATTGTTTAGAAAAAATTTTACAGTCTTCAGAACTTTTTACATAAAAAAACACCTATGCTTGCTCTCGTCAATGTATAATCCATACGTTTTAGCACTCTTACACAAACAATTCTTGACTAAAACAGTTAAAACTTTGCAAATATGTTGTTTAATGTATTGGCTACGACACGCTTTTTTTATTTTTGCTTAAAATTGCTTAGAAAAAATTTTACAGTCTTCTGAACTTTTTACTAGTCAATGTATAATCCATACGTTTTAGCACTCTTACACAAACAATTCTTGACTAAAACAGTTAAAACTTTGCAAATATGTTGTTTAATGTATTAGCTACGACACGCTTTTTTTATTTTTGCTTAAAATTGTTTAGAAAAAATTTTACAGTCTTCTGAACTTTTTACATTAAAAAACACCTATGCTTGCTTTCGTCAATGTATAATCCATACGTTTTAGCACTCTTACACAAACAATTCTTGACTAAAACAGTTAAAACTTTGCAAATATGTTGTTTAATGTATTAGCTACGACACGCTTTTTTTATTTTTGCTTAAAATTGTTTAGAAAAAATTTTACGGTCTTCTGAACTTTTTACATTAAAAAACACCTATGCTTGCTTTCGTCAATGTATAATCCATACGTTTTAGCACTCTTACACAAACAATTCTTGACTAAAACAGTTAAAACTTTGCAAATATGTTGTTTAATGTTTTGGCTACGACACGCTTTTTTTATTTTTGCTTAAAATTGCTTACAAAAAATTTTACAGTATTGTGAACTTTTTACTTGTCAATGTATAATCCATACGTTTTAGCACTCTTACACAAACAATTCTTGACTAAAACAGTTAAAACTTTGCAAATATGTTGTTAAATGTAATGGCTACGACAAGCTTTTTTTATTTTTGCTTAAAATTGTTTAGAAAACATTTTACAGTCTTCTGAACTTTTTACATTAAAAAACACCTATGCTTGCTTTCGTCAATGTATAATCCATACGTTTTAGCACTCTTACACAAACAATTCTTGACTAAAACAGTTAAAACTTTGCAAATATGTTGTTTAATGTAATGGCTACGACACACTTTTTTTTCTTTGCTTAAAATTGTTTAGAAAAAATTTTACAGTCTTCTGAACTTTTTATTAAAAAACACCTATGCTTGCTATCGTCAATGTATAATCCATAAGTTTTAGCACTCTTCCACAAACAATTCTTGACTAAAACAGCTAAAACTTTGCAAATATGTTGTTTAATGTATTGGCTACGACACGCTTTTTTTATTTTTGCTTAAAATTGTTTAGAAAAAATTTTACAGTCTTCTGAACATTTTACATTAAAAAACACCTATGCTTGCTTTCGTCAATGTATAATCCATACGTTTTAGCACTCTTACACAAACAATTCTTGACTAAAACAGTTAAAACTTTGCAAATATGTTGTTTAATGTATTAGCTACGACACGCTTTTTTTATTTTTGCTTAAAATTGTTTAGAAAAAATTTTACGGTCTTCTGAACTTTTTACATTAAAAAACACCTATGCTTGCTTTCGTCAATGTATAATCCATACGTTTTAGCACTCTTACACAAACAATTCTTGACTAAAACAGTTAAAACTTTGCAAATATGTTGTTAATGTATTGGCTACGACACGCTTTTTTTATTTTTGCTTAAAATTGCTTAGAAAAAATTTTACAGTATTGTGAACTTTTTACTAGTCAATGTATAATCCATACGTTTTAGCACTCTTACACAAACAATTCTTGACTAAAACAGTTAAAACTTTGCAAATATGTTGTTTAATGTATTAGCTACGACACGTTTTTTTTATTTTTGCTAAAAATTGTTTAGAAAACATTTTACAGTCTTCTGAACTTTTTACATTAAAAAACACCTATGCTTGCTTTCGTCAATGTATAATCCATACGTTTTAGCACTCTTACACAAACAATTCTTGACTAAAACAGTTAAAACTTTGCAAATATGTTGTTTAATGTAATGGCTACGACACACTTTTTTTTTCTTTGCTTAAAATTGTTTAGAAAAAATTTTACAGTCTTCTGAATTTTTTACATTAAAAAACACCTATGCTTGCTTTCGTCAATGTATAATCCATACGTTTTAGCACTCTTACACAAACAATTCTTGACTAAAACAGTTAAAACTTTGCAAATATGTTGTTTAATGTATTGGCTACGACACGGTTTTTTTATTTTTGCTTAAAATTGTTTAGAAAAAATTTTACGGTCTTCTGAATTTTTTACATTAAAAAACACGTATGCTTGCCTTTGTAAAATTGTAAGCCATATTTTTTAGCACTCTTACACAAACAATTCTTGACTAAAACAGTTAAAACTTTGCAAATATGTTGTTTAATGTATTGGCTACGACACGCTTATTTTATTTATGCTTAAAATTGTTTAGAAAAAATTTTATGGTCTTCTGAACTTTTTACATTTAAAAACACGTATGCTCACCTTTGTAAAATTGTAAGCCATATTTTTTAGCACTCTTACACAAACAATTCTTGACTATAACAGTTAAAACTTTGCAAATATGTTGTTTAATGTATTGGCTATGACACTCTTTTTTTATTTTTGCTTAAAATTGTTTAGAAAAAATTTTACGTACTTCTGAACTTTTTACATTAAAAAACACCTATGCTTGCTTTCGTCAATGTATAATCCATACGTTTTAGCAATCTTACACAAACAATTCTCGACTAAAACAGTTAAAACTTTGCAAATATGTTGTTTAATGTATTGGCTACGACACGCTTTTTTTATTTTTGCTTAAAATTGCTTAGGAAAAATTTTACAGTCTTCTGAACTTTTTACTAGTCAATGTATAATCCATACGTTTTAGCACTCTTTCACAAACAATTCTTGACTAAAACAGTTAAAACTTTGCAAATATGTTGTTTAAAGTATTGGCTACGACACGCTTTTTTTATTTTTGCTTAAAATTGTTTAGAAAAAATTTTACAGTCTTCTGAACTTTTTACATTAAAAAACACCTATGCTTGCTTTCGTCAATGTATAATCCATACGTTTTAGCACTCTTACACAAACAGTTCTTGACTAAAACAGTTAAAACTTTGCAAATATGTTGTTTAATGAATTGGCTACGACACGCTTTTTTTATTTTTGCTTAAAATTGTTTAGAAAAAATTTTACGGTCTTCTGAACTTTTTACATTAAAAAACACCTATGCTTGCTTTCGTCAATGTATAATCCATACGTTTTAGCACTCTTACACAAACAATTCTTGACTAAAACAGTTAAAACTTTGCAAATATGTTGTTAAAAGTATTGGCTACGACACGCTTTTTTTATTTTTGCTTAAAATTGTTTAGAAAAAATTTTACAGTCTTCTGAACTTTTTACATTAAAAAACACCTATGCTTGCTTTCGTCAATGTATAATCCATACGTTTTAGCACTCTTACACAAACAATTCTTGACTAAAACAGTTAAAACTTTGCAAATATGTTGTTTAATGTATTGGCTACGACACGCTTTTTTTATTTTTGCTTAAAATTGTTCAGAAAAAATTTTACAGTCTTCTGAACTTTTTACATTAAAAAACACCTATGCTTGCTTTCGTCATTGTATAATCCATACGTTTTAGCACTCTTACACAAACAATTCTTGACTAAAACAGTTAAAACTTTGCAAATATGTTGTTTAATGTATTGGCTATGACACGCTTTTTTTATTTTTGCTTAAAATTGTTTAGAAAAAATTTTACAGTCTTCTGAACTTTTTACATTAAAAAACACCTATGCTTGCTTTCGTCAATGTATAATCCATACGTTTTAGCACTCTTACACAAACAATTCTTGACTAAAACAGTTAAAACTTTGCAAATATGTTGTTTAATGTATTGGCTACGACACGCTTTTTTTATTTTTGCTTAAAATTGCTTAAAAAAAATTTTACAGTCTTCTGAACTTTTTACTAGTCAATGTATAATCCATACGTTTTAGCACTCTTACACAAACAATTCTTGACTAAAACAGTTAAAACTTTGCAAATATGTTGTTTAATGTATTGGCTACGACACGCTTTTTTTATTTCTGCTTAAAATTGCTTAGAAAAAATTTTACAGTCTTCTGAACTTCTTACTAGTCAATGTATAATCCATACGTTTTAGCACTCTTACACAAACAATTCTTGACTAAAACAGTTAAAACTTTGCAAATATGTTGTTTAATGTATTGGCTACGACACGCTTTTTTTATTTTTGCTTAAAATTGTTTTGAAAAAATTTTACGGTCTTCTGAACTTTTTACATTAAAAAACACCTATGCTTGCTTTCGTCAATGTATAATCCATACGTTTTAGCACTCTTACACAAACAATTCTTGACTAAAACAGTTAAAACTTTGCAAATATGTTGTTTAATGTATTGGCTACGACACGCTTTTTTTATTTTTGCTTAAAATTGTTTAGAAAAAATTTTACAGTTTTCTGAACTTCTTACTAGTCAATGTATAATCCATACGTTTTAGCACTCTTACACAAACAATTCTTGACTAAAACAGTTAAAACTTTGCAAATATGTTGTTTAATGTATTGGCTACGACACGCTTTTTTTATTTTTGCTTAAAATTGCTTAGAAAAAATTTTACAGTATTGTGAACTTTTTACTAGTTAATGTATAATCCATACGTTTTAGCACTCTTACACAAACAATTCTTGACTAAAACAGTTAAAACTTTGCAAATATGTTGTTTAATGTATTGGCTACGACAAGCTTTTTTTATTTTTGCTTAAAATTGTTTAGAAAACATTTTACAGTCTTCTGAACTTTTTACATTAAAAAACACCTATGCTTGCTTTCGTCAATGTATAATCCATACGTTTTAGCACTCTTACACAAACAATTCTTGACTAAAACAGTTAAAACTTTGCAAATATGTTGTTTAATGTAATGGCTACGACACAATTTTTTTTCTTTGCTTAAAATTGTTTAGAAAAAATTTTACAGTCTTCTGAACTTTTTACATTAAAAAACACCTATGCTTGCTATCGTCAATGTATAATCCATAAGTTTTAGCACTCTTACACAAACAATTCTTGACTAAAACAGCTAAAACTTTGCAAATATGTTGTTTAATGTATTGGCTACGACACGCTTTTTTTATTTTTGCTTAAAATTGTTTAGAAAAAATTTTACAGTCTTCTGAACTTTTTACATTAAAAAACACCTATGCTTGCTTTCGTCAATGTATAATCCATACGTTTTAGCACTCTTACACAAACAATTCTTGACTAAAACAGTTAAAACTTTGCAAATATGTTGTTTAATGTATTAGCTACGACACGCTTTTTTTATTTTTGCTTAAAATTGTTTAGAAAAAATTTTACGGTCTTCTGAACTTTTTACATTAAAAAACACCTATGCTTGCTTTCGTCAATGTATAATCCATACGTTTTAGCACTCTTACACAAACAATTCTTTACTAAAACAGTTAAAACTTTGCAAATATGTTGTTTAATGTATTGGCTACGACACGCTTTTTTTATTTTTGCTTAAAATTGCTTAGAAAAAATTTTACAGTATTGTGAACTTTTTACTAGTCAATGTATAATCCATACGTTTTAGCACTCTTACACAAACAATTCTTGACTAAAACAGTTAAAACTTTGCAAATATGTTGTTTAATGTATTAGCTACGACACGTTTTTTTTATTTTTGCTTAAAATTGTTTAGAAAACATTTTACAGTCTTCTGAACTTTTTACATTAAAAAACACCTATGCTTGCTTTCGTCAATGTATAATCCATACGTTTTAGCACTCTAACACAAACTATTCTTGACTAAAACAGTTAAAACTTTGCAAATATGTTGTTTAATGTAATGGCTACGACACACTTTTTTTTCTTTGCTTAAAATTGTTTAGAAAAAATTTTACAGTCTTCTGAATTTTTTACATTAAAAAACACCTATGCTTGCTTTCGTCAATGTATAATCCATACGTTTTAGCACTCTTACACAAACAATTCTTGACTAAAACAGTTAAAACTTTGCAAATATGTTGTTTAATGTATTGGCTACGACACGCTTTTTTTATTTTTGCTTAAAATTGTTTTGAAAAAATTTTACGGTCTTCTGAACTTTTTACATTAAAAAACACCTATGCTTGCTTTCGTCAATGTATAATCCATACGTTTTAGCACTCTTACACAAACAATTCTTGACTAAAACAGTTAAAACTTTGCAAATATGTTGTTTAATGTATTGGCTACGACACGCTTTTTTTATTTTTGCTTAAAATTGTTTAGAAAAAATTTTACAGTTTTCTGAACTTCTTACTAGTCAATGTATAATCCATACGTTTTACCACTCTTACACAAACAATTCTTGACTAAAACAGTTAAAACTTTGCAAATATGTTGTTTAATGTATTGGCTACGACACGCTTTTTTTATTTTTGCTTAAAATTGCTTAGAATAAATTTTACAGTCTTCTGAACTTCTTACTAGTCAATGTATAATCCATACGTTTTAGCACTCTTACACAAACAATTCTTGACTAAAACAGTTAAAACTTTGCAAATATGTTGTTTAATGTATTGGCTACGACACGCTTTTTTTATTTTTGCTTAAAATTGTTTAGAAAAAATTTTACGGTCTTCTGAACTTTTTACATTAAAAAACACGTATGCTTGCCTTTGTAAAATTGTAAGCCATATTTTTTAGCACTCTTACACAAACAATTCTTGACTAAAACAGTTAAAACTTTGCAAATATGTTGTTTAATGTATTGGCTACGACACGCTTATTTTATTTTTACTTAAAATTGTTCAGAAAAAATTTTACAGTCTTCTGAACTTTTTTCATTAAAAAACACCTATGCTTGCTTTCGTCAATGTATAATCCATACGTTTTAGCACTCTTACACAAACAATTCTTGACTAAAACAGTTAAAACTTTGCAAATATGTTGTTTAATGTATTGGCTATGACACGCTTTTTTTATTTTTGCTTAAAATTGTTTAGAAAAAATTTTACAGTCTTCTGAACTTTTTACATTAAAAAACACCTATGCTTGCTTTCGTCAATGTATAATCCATACGTTTTAGCACTCTTACACAAACAATTCTTGACTAAAACAGTTAAAACTTTGCAAATATGTTGTTTAATGTATTGGATACGACACACTTTTTTTATTTTTGCTTAAAATTGTATAGAAAAAATTTTACGGTCTTCTGAACTTTTTACATTAAAAAACACCTATGCTTCCTTTCGTCAATGTATAATCCATACGTTTTAGCACTCTTACACAAACAATTCTTGACTAAAACAGTTAAAACTTTGCAAATATGTTGTTTAATGTATTGGCTACGACACGCTTTTTTTATTTTTGCTTAAAATTGCTTAGAATAAATTTTACAGTCTTCTGAACTTCTTACTAGTCAATGTATAATCCATACGTTTTAGCACTCTTACACAAACAATTCTTGACTAAAACAGTTAAAACTTTGCAAATATGTTGTTTAATGTATTGGCTACGACACGCTTTTTTTATTTTTGCTTAAAATTGCTTAGAAAAAATTTTACAGTCTTCTGAACTTCTTACTAGTCAATGTATAATCCATACGTTTTAGCACTCTTACACAAACAATTCTTGACTAAAACAGTTAAAACTTTGCAAATATGTTGTTTAATGTATTGGCTACGACACCCTTTTTTTATTTTTGCTTAAAATTGTTTTGAAAAAATTTTACAGTCTTCTGAACTTTTTACATTAAAAAACACCTATGCTTGCTTTCGTCAATGTATAATCCATACGTTTTTGCACTCTTACACAAACAATTCTTGACTAAAACAGTTAAAACTTTGCAAATATGTTGTTTAATGTATTGGCTACGACACGCTTTTTTTATTTTTGCTTTAAATTGTTTAGAAAAAATTTTACAGTCTTCTGAACTTTTTACATTAAAAAACACCTATGCTTGCTTTCGTCAATGTATAATCCATACGTTTTAGCACTCTTACACAAACAATTCTTGACTAAAACAGTTAAAACTTTGCAAATATGTTGTTTAGAGTATTGGCTACGACACGCTTTTTTCATTTTTGCTTAAAATTGTTTAGAAAAAATTTTACGGTCTTCTGAACTTTTTACATTAAAAAACACCTATGCTTGCTTTCGTCAATGTATAATCCATACGTTTTAGCACTCTTACACAAACAATTCTTGACTAAAACAGTTAAAACTTTGCAAATATGTTGTTTAATGTATTGGCTACGACAAGCTTTTTTTATTTTTGCTTAAAATTGTTTAGAAAAATTTTTACAGTCTTCTGAACTTTTTACTAGTCAATGTATAATCCAAACGTTTTAGCACTCTTACACAAACAATTCTTGACTAAAACAGTTAAAAATTTGCAAATATGTTGTTTAATGTATTGGCTACGACACGCTTTTTTTATTTTTGCTTAAAATTGTTTAGAAAAAATTTTACAGTCTTCTGAACTTTTTACATTAAAAAACACCTATGCTTGCTTTCGTCAAAGTATAATCCATACGTTTTAGCACTCTTACACAAACAATTCTTAACTAAAACAGTTAAAACTTTGCAAATATGTTGTTTAATGTATTGGCTACGACACGCTTTTTTTATTTTTGCTTAAAATTGCTTAGAAAAAATTTTACAGTCTTCTGAACTTTTTACTAGTCAATGTATAATCCATAAGATTTAGCACTCTTACACAAACAATTCTTGACTAAAACAGTTAAAACTTTGCAAATATGTTGTTTAATGTATTGGCTACGACACGCTTTTTTTATTTTTGCTTAAAATTGTTTAGAAAAAATTTTACAGTCTTCTGAACTTTTTACATTAAAAAACACCTATGCTTGCTTTCGTCAATGTATAATCCATACGTTTTAGCACTCTTACACAAACAATTCTTGACTAAAACAGTAAAAACTTTGCAAATATGTTGTTTAATGTATTGGCTACGACATGCATTTTTATTTTTGCTTAAAATTGTTTAGAAAAAATTTTACAGTCTTCTGAACTTTTTACATTAAAAAACACCTATGCTTGCTTTCGTCAATGTATAATCCATACGTTTTAGCACTCTTACACAAACAGTTCTTGACTAAAACAGTTAAAACTTTGCAAATATGTTGTTTAATGAATTGGCTACGACACGCTTTTTTTATTTTTGCTTAAAATTGTTTAGAAAAAATTTTACGGTCTTCTGAACTTTTTACATTAAAATACACCTATGCTTGCTTTCGTCAATGTATAATCCATACGTTTTAGCACTTTTACACAAACAATTCTTGACTAAAACAGTTAAAACTTTGCAAATATGTTGTTTAATGTATTGGATACGACACGCTTTTTTTATTTTTGCTTAAAATTGTTTAGAAAAAATTTTACAGTCTTCTGAACTTTTTACCTTAAAAAACACCTATGCTTGCTTTCGTCAATGTATAATTCATACGTTTTAGCACTCTTACACAAACAATTCTTGACTAAAACAGTTAAAACTTTGCAAATATGTTGTTTAATGTATTGGCTACGACACGCTTTTTTTATTTTTGCTTAAAATTGTTCAGAAAAAATTTTACAGTCTTCTGAACTTTTTACATTAAAAAACACCTATGCTTGCTTTCGCCAATGTATAATCCATACGTTTTAGCACTCTTACACAAACAATTCTTGACTAAAACAGTTAAAACTTAGCAAATATGTTGTTTAATGTATTAGCTATGACACGCTTTTTTTATTTTTGCTTGAAATTGTTTAGAAAAAATTTTACAGTCTTCTGAACTTTTTACATTAAAAAACACCTATGCTTGCTTTCGTCAATGTATAATCCATACGTTTTAGCACTCTTACACAAACAATTCTTGACTAAAACAGTTAAAACTTTGCAAATATGTTGTTTAATGTATTGGCTACGACACGCTTTTTTTATTTTTGCTTAAAATTGTTCAGAAAAAATTTTACAGTCTTCTGAACTTTTTACATTAAAAAACACCTATGCTTCCTTTCGTCAATGTATAATCCATACGTTTTAGCACTCTTACACAAACAATTCTTGACTTAAACAGTTAAAACTTTGCAAATATGTTGTTTAATGTATTGGCTACGACACGCTTTTTTTATTTTTGCTTAAAATTGCTTAGAAAAATTTTACAGTCTTCTGAACTTTTTACTAGTCAATGTATAATCCATACGTTTTAGCACTCTTACACAAACAATTCTTGACTAAAACAGTTAAAACTTTGCAAATATGTTGTTTAATGTATTGGCTACGACACGCTTTTTTTTTATTTTTGCTTAAAATTGTTTAGAAAAAATTTTACAGTCTTCTGAACTTTTTACATTAAAAAACACCTATGCTTGCTTTCGTCAATGTATATACCATACGTTTTAGCACTCTTACACAAACAATTCTTGACTAAAACAGTTAAAACTTTGCAAATATGTTGTTTAATGTATTGGCTACGACACGCTTTTTTTATTTTTGCTTTAAATTGTTTAGAAAAAATTTTACAGTCTTCTGAACTTTTTACATTAAAAAACACCTATGCTTGCTTTCGTCAATGTATAATCCATACGTTTTAGCACTCTTACACAAACAATTCTTGACTAAAACAGTTAAAACTTTGCAAATATGTTGTTTAATTAATTGGCTACGACACGCTTTTTTTATTTTTGCTTAAAATTGTTTAGAAAAAATTTTACGGTCTTCTGAACTTTTTACATTAAAAAACACCTATGCTTGCTTTCGTCAATGTATAATCCATACGTTTTAGCACTCTTACACAAACAATTCTTGACTAAAACAGTTAAAACTTTGCAAATATGTTGTTTAATGTATTGGCTACGACACGCTTTTTTTATTTTTGCTTAAAATTGCTTAGAAAAAATTTTACAGTCTTCTGAACTTTTTACTAGTCAATGTATAATCCATACGATTTAGCACTCTTACACAAACAATTCTTGACTAAAACAGTTAAAACTTTGCAAATATGTTGTTTAATGTATTGGCTACGACAAGCTTTTTTTATTTTTGCTTAAAATTGTTTAGAAAAAATTTTACAGTCTTCTGAATTTTTTACTAGTCAATGTATAATCCAAAAGTTTTAGCACTCTTACACAAACAATTCTTGACTAAAACAGTTAAAAATTTGCAAATATGTTGTTTAATGTATTGGCTACGACACGCTTTTTTTATTTTTGCTTAAAATTGTTTAGAAAAAATTTTACTGTCTTCTGAACTTTTTACATTAAAAAACACCTATGCTTGCTTTCGTCAATGTATAATCCATACGTTTTAGCACTCTTACACAAACAATTCTTGACTAAAACAGTTAAAACTTTGCAAATATGTTGTTTAATGTATTGGCTACGACACGCTTTTTTTATTTTTGCTTAAAATTGCTTAGAAAAAATTTTACAGTCTTCTGAACTTTTTACTAGTCAATGTATAATCCATACGATTTAGCACTCTTACACAAACAATTCTTGACTAAAACAGTTAAAACTTTGCAAATATGTTGTTTAATGTATTAGCTAAGACACGCTTTTTTTATTTTTGCTTAAAATTGTTTAGAAAAAATTTACAGTCATCTGAACTTTTTACATTAAAAAACACCTATGCTTGCTTTCGTCAATGTATAATCCATACGTTTTAGCACTCTTACACAAACAATTCTTGACTAAAACAGTAAAAACTTTGCAAATATGTTGTTTAATGTATTGGCTACGACATGCTTTTTTTTTTTTTGCTTAAAATTGTTTAGAAAAAATTTTACGGTCTTCTGAACTTTTTAGATTAAAAAACACCTATGCTTGCTTTCGTCAATGTATAGTCCATACGTTTTAGCACTCTTACACAAACAATTCTTGACTAAAACAGTTAAAACTTTGCAAATATGTTGTTTAATGTATTGGCTACGACACGCTTTTTTTATTTTTGCTTAATATTGTTTAGAAAAAAATTTACATTCTTCTGAACTTTTTACATTAAAAAACACCTATGCTTGCTTTCGTCAATGTATAACCCATACGTTTTAGCACTCTTACACAAACAATTCTTGACAAAAACAGTTAAAACTTTGCAAATATGTTGTTTAATGTATTGGCTACGACAAGCTTTTTTTATTTTTGCTTAAAATTGTTTAGAAAAAATTTTACAGTCTTCTAAACTTTTTACTAGTCAATGTATAATCCATACGTTTTAGCACTCTTACACAAACAATTCTTGACTAAAACAGTTAAAACTTTGCAAATATCATGTTTAATGTATTGGCTACGTATGGATTATACATTGACGAAAGCCAGCATAGGTGTTTTTTAATGTAAAAAGTTCAGAAGACCGTAAAATTTTTTCTAAACCATTTTAAGCAAAAATAAAAAAAGCGTGTCGTAGCCAATACTTTAAACAACATATTTGCAAAGTTTTAACTGTTTTAGTCAAGAGATGTTTGTGTAAGAGTGCTAAAACGTATGGATTATACATTGACTAGTAAAAAGTTCAGAAGACTGTAAAATTTTTTCTAAACAATTTTAAGCAAAAATAAAAAAAGCGTGTCGTAGCCAATACATTAAACAACATATTTGCAAAGTTTTAACTGTTTTTGTCAAGAATTGTTTGTGTAAGAGTGCTAAAACGTATGGATTATACATTGACGAAAGCAAGCATAGGTGTTTTTTAATGTAAAAAGTTCAGAAGACCGTAAAATTTTTTCTAAACCATTTTAAGCAAAAATAAAAAAAAGCGTGTCGTAGCCAATACATTAAACAACATTTTTGCGAAGTTTTAAGTGTTTTAGTCAAGAATTGTTTGTGTAAGAGTGCTAAAACGTATGGATTATACATTGACGAAAGCAAGCATAGGTGTTTTTTAATGTAAAAAGTTCAGAAGACCGTAAAATTTTTTCTAAACCATTTTAAGAAAAAATAAAAAGAGCGTCTCGTAGCCAATACATTAAACAACATATTTGCAAAGTTTTAACTGTTTTAGTCAAGAATTGTTTGTGTAAGAGTGCTAAAACGTATGGATTATACATTGACTAGAAAAAAGTTCAGAAGACTGTAAAATTTTTTCTAAACAATTTTAAGCAAAAATAAAAAAAGCGTGTCGTAGCCAATACATTAAACAACATATTTGCAAAGTTTTAACTGTTTTAGCCAAGAATTGTTTGTGTAAGAGTGCTAAAACGTATGGATTATACATTGACGAAAGCAAGCATAGGTGTTTTTTAATGTAAAAAGTTCAGAAGACCGTAAAATTTTTTCTAAAAAATTTTAAGCAAAAATAAAAAAAGCGTGTCGTAGCCAATACATTAAACAACATATTTGCAAAGTTTTAACTGTTTTAGTCAAGAATTGTTTGTGTAAGAGTGCTAAAACGTATGGATTATACATTGACTAGTAAAAAGTTCAGAAAACTGTAAAATTTTTTCTAAACAATTTTAAGCAAAAATAAAAAAAGCGTGTTGTAGCTAATATATTAAACAACATATTTGCAAAGTTTTAACTGTTTTAGTCAAGAATTGTTTGTGTAAGAGTGCTAAAACGTATGGATTATACATTGACGAAAGCAAGCATAGGTGTTTTTTAATGTAAAAGGTTCAGAAGACTGTAAAATTTTTTCTAAACAATTTTAAGCAAAAATAAAAAAAGCGTGTCGTAGCCAATACTCTAAACAACATATTTGCAAAGTTTTAACTGTTTTAGTCAAGAATTGTTTGTGTAAGAGTGCTAAAACGTATGGATTATACATTGACGAAAGCAAGCATAGATGTTTTTTAATGTAAAAAGTTCAAAAGACCGTAAAATTTTTTCTAAACAATTTTAAGCAAAAATAAAAAAAGCGTGTCGTAGCCAATACTCTAAACAACATATTTGCAAAGTTTTAACTGTTTTAGTCAAGAATTGTTTGTGTAAGAGTGCTAAAACGTATGGATTATACATTGACGAAAGCAAGCATAGGTGTTTTTTAATGTAAAAACTTCAGAAGACCGTAAAATTTTTTCTAAACAATTTTAAGCAAAAATAAAAAAAGCGTGTCGTAGCCAATACATTAAACAACATATTTGCAAAGTTTTAACTGTTTTAGTCAAGAATTGTTTGTGTAAGAGTGCTAAAACGTATGGATTATACATTGACGAAAGCAAGCATAGGTGTTTTTTAATGTAAAAACTTCAGAAGACCGTAAAATTTTTTCTAAACAATTTTAAGCAAAAATAAAAAAAGCGTGTCGTAGCCAATACATTAAACAACATATTTGCAAAGTTTTAACTGTTTTAGTCAAGAATTGTTTGTGTAAGAGTGCTAAAACGTATGGATTATACATTGACGAAAGCAAGCATAGATGTTTTTTAATGTAAAAAGTTCAGAAGACCGTAAAATTTTTTCTAAACAATTTTAAGCAAAAATAAAAAAAGCGTGTCGTAGCCAATACATTAAACAACATATTTGCAAAGTTTTAACTGTTTTAGTCAAGAATTGTTTGTGTAAGAGTGCTAAAACATATGGATTATACATTGACGAAAGCAAGCATAGGTGTTTTTTAATGTAAAAAGTTCAGAAGACCGTAAAATTTTTTCTAAACAATTTTAAGCAAAAATAAAAAAAGCGTGTCGTAGCCAATACATAAAACAACATATTTGCAAAGTTTTAACTGTTTTAGTCAAGAATTGTTTGTGTAAGAGTGCTAAAACGTATGGATTATACATTGACGAAAGCAAGCATAGGTGTTTTTTAATGTAAAAAGTTCAGAAAACTGTAAAATTTTTTCTAAACAATTTTAAGCAAAAATAAAAAAAGCGTGTCGTAGCCAATACTTTAAACAACATATTTGCAAAGTTTTAACTGTTTTAGTCAAGAATTGTTTGTGTAAGAGTGCTAAAACGTATGGATTATACATTGACTAGTAAAAAGTTCAGAAGACTGTAAAATTTTATCTAAACAATTTTAAGCAAAAATAAAAAAAGCGTGTCGTAGCCAATACATTAAACAACATATTTGCAAAGTTTCAACTGTTTTAGTCAAAATTGTTTGTGTAAGAGTGCTAAAACGTATGGATTATACATTGACGAAAGCAAGCATAGGTGTTTTTTAATGTAAAAACTTCAGAAGACCGTAAAATTTTTTCTAAACAATTTTAAGCAAAAATAAAAAAAGCGTGTCGTAGCCAATACATTAAACAACATATTTGCAAAGTTTTAACTGTTTTAGTCAAGAATTGTTTGTGTTAGAGTGCTAAAACGTATGGATTATACATTGACGAAAGCAAGCATAGATGTTTTTTAAAGTAAAAAGTTCAGAAGACCGTAAAATTTTTTCTAAACAATTTTAAGCAAAAATAAGAAAAGCGTGTCGTAGCCAATACATTAAACAACATATTTGCAAAGTTTTAACTGTTTTAGTCAAGAATTGTTTGTGTAAGAGTGCTAAAACGTATGGATTATACATTGACGAAAGCAAGCATAGGTGTTTTTTAATGTAAAAAGTTCAGAAGACCGTAAAATTTTTTCTAAACAATTTTAAGCAAAAATAAAAAAAGCGTGTCGTAGCCAATACATAAAACAACATATTTGCAAAGTTTTAACTGTTTTAGTCAAGAATTGTTTGTGTAAGAGTGCTAAAACGTATTGATTATACATTGACGAAAGCAAGCATAGGTGTTTTTTAATGTAAAAAGTTCAGAAAACTGTAAAATTTTTTCTAAACAATTTTAAGCAAAAATAAAAAAAGCGTGTCGTAGCCAATACTTTAAACAACATATTTGCAAAGTTTTAACTGTTTTAGTCCAGAATTGTTTGTGTAAGAGTGCTAAAACGTATGGATTATACATTGACTAGTAAAAAGTTCAGAAGACAGTAAAATTTTATCTAAACAATTTTAAGCAAAAATAAAAAAAGCGTGTCGTAGCCAATACATTAAACAACATATTTGCAAAGTTTCAACTGTTTTAGTCAAAATTGTTTGTGTAAGAGTGCTAAAACGTATGGATTATACATTGACGAAAGCAAGCATAGGTGTTTTTTAATGTAAAAAGTTCAGAAGACTATAAAATTTTTTCTAAACAATTTTAAGCAAAAATAAAAAAAGCGTGTCGTAGACAATACTTTAAACAACATATTTGCAAAGTTTTAACTGTTATAGTCAAGAATTGTTTGTGTAAGAGTGCTAAAACGTATGGATTATACATTGACTAGTAAAAAGTTGAGAAGACTGTAAAATTTTTTCTAAACAATTTTAAGCAAAAATAAAAAAAGCGTGTCGTAGCCAATACATTAAACAACATATTTGCAAAGTTTTAACTGTTTTAGTCAAGAATTGTTTGTGTAAGAGTGCTAAAACGTATAAATTATACATTGACGAAAGCAAGCATAGGTGTTTTTTAATGTAAAAAGTTCAGAAGACCGTAATATTTTTTCTAAACAATTTAAAGCTAAAATAAAAAAAGCGTGTCGTAGCCAATACATTAAACAACATATTTGCAAAGTTTTAACTGTTTTAGTCAAGAATTGTTTGTGTAAGAGTGCTAAAACGTATGGATTATACATTGACGAAAGCAAGCATAGGTGTTTTTTAATGTAAAAATTTCAGAAGACCGTAAAATTTTTTCTAAACAATTTTAAGCAAAAATAAAAAAATTGTGTTGTAGCCAATACATTAAACAACATATTTGCAAAATTTTAACTGTTTTAGTCAAGAATTGTTTGTGTAAGAGTGCTAAAACTTATGGATTATACATTGACGAAAGCAAGCATAGGTGTTTTTTAATGTAAAAAGTTCAGAAGACTGTAAAATTTTTTCTAAACAATTTTAAGCAAAAATAAAAAAAGCGTGTCGTAGCCAATACATTAAACAACATATTTGCAAAGTTTTAACTGTTTTAGTCAAGAATTGTTTGTGTAAGAGTGCTAAAACGTATGGATTATACATTGACGAAAGCAAGCATAGGTGTTTTTTAATGTAAAAAGTTCAGAAGACTGTAAAATTTTTTCTAAACAATTTTAAGCAAAAATAAAAAATGCGTGTCGTAGCCAATACATTAAACAACATATTTGCAAAGTTTAAACTGTTTTAGTCAAGAATTGTTTGTGTAAGAGTGCTAAAACGTATGGATTATACATTGACTACTAAAAAGTTCAGAAGACTGTAAAATTTTTTATAAACAATTTTAAGCAAAAATAAAAAAATCGTGTCGTAGCCAATACATTAAACAACATATTTGCAAAGTTTTAACTGTTTTAGTCAAGAATTGTTTGTGTAAGAGTGCTAAAACGTATAAATTATACATTGACGAAAGCAAGCATAGGTGTTTTTTAATGTAAAAAGTTCAGAAGACCGTAAAATTTTTTCTAAACAATTTAAAGCTAAAATAAAAAAAGCGTGTCGTAGCCAATACATTAAACAACATATTTGCAAAGTTTTAACTGTTTTAGTCAAGAATTGTTTGTGTAAGAGTGCTAAAACGTATGGATTATACATTGACGAAAGCAAGCATAGGTGTTTTTTAATGTAAAAATTTCAGAAGACCGTAAAATTTTTTCTAAACAATTTTAAGCAAAAATAAAAAAATTGTGTCGTAGCCAATACATTAAACAACATATTTGCAAAATTTTAACTGTTTTAGTCAAGAATTGTTTGTGTAAGAGTGCTAAAACTTATGGATTATACATTGACGAAAGCAAGCATAGGTGTTTTTTAATGTAAAAAATTCAGAAGACTGTAAAATTTTTTCTAAACAATTTTAAGCAAAAATAAAAAATGCGTGTCGTAGCCAATACATTAAACAACATATTTGCAAAGTTTAAACTGTTTTAGTCAAGAATTGTTTGTGTAAGAGTGCTAAAACGTATGGATTATACATTGACTACTAAAAAGTTCAGAAGACTGTAAAATTTTTTATAAACAATTTTAAGCAAAAATAAAAAAATCGTGTCGTAGCCAATACATTAAACAACATATTTGCAAAGTTTTAACTGTTTTAGTCAAGAATTGTTTGTGTAAGAGTGCTAAAACGTATGGATTATACATTGACGAAAGCAAGCAAAGGTGTTTTTTAATGTAAAAAGTTCAGAAAACTGTAAATTTTTTTCTAAACAATTTTAAGCAAAAATAAAAAAAGCGTGTCTTAGCCAATACATTAAACTGTAACAAAATGTATATTTTGTTGTTTTTAAAATGATCGCCAGGGGCCTTAGACGATTGTTTATCAAATCAACACACAATAAAACTTTAGCATTATTTGTTATTTAGCTCAGTTAAGCCATAAGACCGTGCGGGAGGCACACTAATTGATTATAAGAACTTTTTTATTATTTTCATTTCATAAGATCTTGATGTTTGTTTGCATTATTATATTATATTGTGCTTAGTTTAACCATCGTTGTACATGAAGCACGACATATATTAAGACTCTGTATTATTAATAGTATTGTTATTAAGACCTATTTTGTATTTAAGATTTGTGACACTCAAGCACTTTAAGAACATTATTAAGACATTTGACTTGAAGAATTTGGTTTTTACTTGTTTTGTTTATATTCGCAGTTTTATTCTACTGATAAATTGGCTGCTTTATTATTTCTACTTCCTAATTTTCACATTAACATCACGTTATCAATAAACTCACTTCATTAAAGAAATTATATATATTAAGTTTATTTCATACTTATTAATTACTAAGTTAAACCTAATGAGTAAGGTAAATTCAGTAAAAACCTCAAGAGCTAAACGCGCTAAGCGTTTAGCACAAAAAAGGGGACTTCCCCCAATTAAAGGTAGTTCCTACCTCAGGCCCTTTAGGAGGACTACAATTGGTGATCCTGTGTTTAACACGAGTACGCAACCTTCTAAACCTTCTGATGCTACCGAAGTAGATATACTAAGTTCTTTAAATTTAAGAAATGCCAATAGTACCATGATGGCTGACCAAATACCACCACAACATATTCCTTCTAGAAAACCATGTCGTTACACAGAAACGCTAAAGTGTGCAACCAGTTCAAAAGACCACAACACTTTGCGACACAAAATGCTTCAAACGGAAAATTACAACACTGATTATAAATTATACTCAAAATCAATTGATTATGGAGACAGTAGACTCAAATGGCTGAAGTCATTTAAATTTAATATTGATGATTCAAAGACACAATTTATTTATTTCGAAGAACGCTTAGCTGACCATGGCATCATTGAAAATGCTGAAAAATACTGGGTGATTCGTGAATTTTGGCCAAACAAAGAAATGTCAGACTATAATTTGTGTACAGCGCCTAAAGATAGAAACTTTGGAAGTTTACGTAAATATCTCCTGGAAAAAGATGGAGTTTTGCCACATGTTTTACTGCCAAAGAAAGAATTTAAGTCTGTTAGTGGGTACGACTTGAACACTGAAGTAAGTAGGTGTTTACTCGACTTGAAAAATGAAGAGGTACTGCAAAAATTTTTATACTTGCACCTATTACCAAACCATTTGAAAAACAGGGTGTCCAGTAGCCTTTCACTAGGATTAGCAGATTTCAAAAGGTATGTGATGCACATTTGTGATATGGATTTAAGGCAAACAAGAGATAAAGAAAAAAATGTAAATTATAGTTTTAACAGATTTAATAAAGAACGATCTAAATCAAATTACTATGTTAACAACCAAAGAAATATTAGTCAAAATAATGAATACAACAGCATAATTGAAAATGACAACCATCCTATAAATACCTACACTCAAAACCAAAGCATTTCCGTAGTTAAAGATAATGACAAAATTGTAAAACACTGTTCGTCTGCTACCAGAAAAACTCCTTTAGTTAGTACATTTAAAACGTTTAAAAAAGCTAGACATAAAAATTTAAGCGCAAAAAAGACTTTAGAATCTGGAATTACTGGCCGAGTGGTGTGGTTCAATGTTCGCAAAGGCTACGGATTTATTCATCGTGACGATCAAAACACTGATATTTTTGTCCATCAAGCTGCCATTACCAAAAACAACCCAAATAAATTATTAAGATCAGTCGCACAAGGCGAATTTGTCCTGTTCGATATTGTTATGGGTAAAAAGAACATTCCTGAGGCCTCAAACGTATCAGGTCCGAACGGCAAACCTGTCCGGGGGTCCAAGTATGCCCCAAACAGATGGCCAAGCTATAGCCAACAAAGGCATCAACAAAACAACTATATAAGTAATGGTTATTGCAAAGTAAGAAACTATCATCAGTATAAGAGAAGACCAAGCAACTACAGAAGAAGATACACATACGAGCATGATCCTAGAGTAACAAATAAATATTATGAAATGTACGAACAAAACTCCGGCTGCTACGAATCTTCTGAAAACAGTGAATCTGGATATGATTCAGATACCAACAATTTATTATACAACTATGCAGAAGGTATAGATTCCAAACACTATTAGTCTCAAAAGCTTCAATGTTGTAAATAATAATTTTTATCAGGCAAGCAACCTTAAAATCTTTTTAAATCTATTAAAAACTTATAGAAAAACAGGATAAAAATTTCAGGAAACACTCATTAAAACGTTTGACTAAATTTCATTAAAATCAATTAAACAATATTCTATATAAATTTAAACAAGTGATAAAGCAGCAAATTTGTTGGTTGTGACTTTATGTTGCATAAAAAAAATTTGAAATATTTATTTAAATTGATAACTTCTGTTGCTTTGAAGCTTTAGTCTTGCTTGAAAAAAAAAGCTTAAATAATTAAACTTGATAATTTAAATGATTTTTGACATTAGTCAACTTAACTGTAAACTGTAAAATTTCTGTAGCTTAAAAACTTTTTTAGGCAACCTTTATAAGTTCAATGTGAATAAATGTAAAAAGCTTTCAAACAACAAACTCGAAATTGTCTATTATTTTGATTAATCGATTTTGAATTTTTTACGTTTTTTTTTTTCTTAAAATAACTTTATTAAGAAAAACATAATCAGTTTAAAATAAAATTAAGATTTGTTAAAATATTTTTTGATTTAAAATATTTTTAAGATTCTATGTATATTTTTTTGTTAAACATTTTTATATTTTGTGGTTATAAGTTTTATAATTTCTTTTAGTGAGAGGTTTTAAAGAGTGTTTAGTTTTGAATTTTGTATGTATTTGATCAAGTTTATTTTTGAAAAGAACGTGAAAAAAAACGGTATGTGAAGTCAGTTTTGAATTTTGTTTTAACAAAAAAGTTTATTAACGCTTAAAGTGCGAGTAACAATGCAGCTGATAAAAAGTTTTCAAAAAATTTTCCACTAAGATTCAAAAAAATAGCAACTCGGTATGTAAAGTAAAACGGCTTGTGAAAATGTGTTTTAAGTGTAATATAGGTCAAATTTTACGACCATAAATGAAAAACTTTTTCAAGCTATTTTAAGAACCAAATTAAGTTCAATAGTGTGTTTTTCTTAAAAAATACATCTTTTACCTAATTAAACTTTGGCCTTTTAATTTTTAAGTCAATTTCTACAGCTTTTAATAAAAAAACATGTGTAAAATTATGTTAGTCACTAGATTAACTTGTTCTCTTAAACCAATATCTTTTTGACCTATAAGACTTAAAATGATTTAATGCAATATTCAAACTATGTTGCTATAACTTGCTTAAAATTGTTTCGTAAAGTTTTACTTTAAAATTTTTAAAGCTAATTGATTTTTTTCTCTTAGCAAACTGGGAAGACGTAAAATTTTTACAGTTGGCTAATCACGTATATTAAACTCGGGTAATTAAACTCTACTAATAGCAAAGTTATACGGAAAACATGAAAAAATTTGCGATTTAAGAAAAAATAAAAGTTTTTTTTTGCAATAAGCATGGAGATTAAAATTATTAACTTTGCCACAATTGGAATTTGAATTGCTTTCACACATTGTTTTTTAAAACTTGTTTTTTATTAATTCGCTTATTTTAATAGTCAAGATTTAAATCACTTTAAGAGGTTTACTGTATTATGTTATAATAAGTAACTTTAATAACTTTATTTTTTTGACAATTAAAATTTTAATAACGTTGTTTTTGAGCAAAGCTGTTAACTATTAGAAATTAAAATATATTAACACTTTTTTTCCAAATTAACCCCAAACAGTTTTAAAATATTAAAAGCTAACCTTTTTATCGATATCGCTATTAATGTTCTTTTATTGCTTGCCTTGTGTGTATATAAAAAGACTTTTGTATTTGATTTTTTGTAATTAATGGTTGAGCAAAAAAAAAAACTGTTGGATTCACATGATTATGTTATATATTAATCAAAAAAGTTGATTAAAAATGTACAAACCGTCTCATACCGATGCTAGTAAGCAAGACAGTTTATATACGCAAGACGCAAATACTTGCTCTTGTGCACAGCCTAACGGAGAAAACACTAAAAACGTCATCAGATAGTTAAAAAGACGCAAAGCAATGTTTCTGAAGTGTGAAGTCATTTGTAGCTGTTACACACCACAGCTGATGTTAGAAACAGATCGAACCAAGCTGAAGAGAGGTATTCAACGGACAGACAGGCTTAGTGCCTAAAAGTGGTCAGATTGGAGAGGCAGGCAGAAAAAGCAGCAGCTGACGGCCGCCGATGGAGTTAAGACTTATAAAAATTTCTGAGAGACAGTATTATATACATTTCACTATTGTATAAACACTTATAAGAACCATTTTGAACATAAAAAAGATACTATCTAACGATTTTGTACATTTTAAAAAATTAGTATTCAAAGTTTAAGCATCTATGTTTATGAGAAACACTTAAAAATGTTGCAAGACCCCACCAAAAGACTTCAATCGAGGACTATAAGGTGGGGAAATGTAACAAAATGTATATTTTGTTGTTTTTAAAATGATCGCCAGGGGGCGTTAGACGATTGTTTATCAAATCAACACACAATAAAACTTTAGCATTATTTGTTATTTCGCTCAGTTAAGCCATAAGACCGTGCGGGAGGCACACTAATTGATTATAAGAACTTTTTTATTATTTTCATTTCATAAGATCTTGATGTTTGTTTGCATTATTATATTATATTGTGCTTAGTTTAACCATCGTTGTACATGAAGCACGACATATATTAAGACTCTGTATTATTAGTAGTATTGTTATTAAGACCTATTTTGTATTTAAGATTTGTGACACTCAAGCACTTTAAGAACATTATTAAGACATTTGACTTGAAGAATTTGGTTTTTACTTGTTTTGTTTATATTCGCAGTTTTATTCTACTGATAAATTGGCTGCTTTATTATTTCTACTTCCTAATTTTCACATTAACATCACGTTATCAATAAACTCACTTCATTAAAGAAATTATATATATTAAGTTTATTACATACTTATTAATTACTAAGTTAAACCTAATGAGTAAGGTAAATTCAGTAAAAACCTCAAGAGCTAAACGCGCTAAGCGTTTAGCACAAAAAAGGGGACTTCCCCCAATTAAAGGTAGTTCCTACCTCAGGCCCTTTAGGAGGACTACAAAACAACATATTTGCAAAGTTTTAACTGTCTTAGTCAAGAATTGTTTGTGTAAGAGTGCTAAAACGTATGGATTATACATTGACGAAAGCAAGCATAGGTGTTTTTTAATGTAAAAAGTTCAGAAGACTGTAAAATTTTTTCTAAACAATTTTAAGCAAAAATAAAAAAAGCGTGTCGTAGCCAATACATTAAACAACATATTTGCAAAGTTTTAACTGTTTTAGTCAAGAATTGTTTGTGTAAGAGTGCTAAAACGTATGGATTATACATTGACTAGTAAAAAGTTCAGAAGACTGTAAAATTTTTTCTAAGCAATTTTAAGCAAAAATAAAAAAAGCGTGTCGTAGCCAATACATTAAACAACATATTTGCAAAGTTTTAACTGTTTTAGTCAAGAATTGTTTGTGTAAGAGTGCTAAAACGTATGGATTATACATTGACGAAAGCAAGCATAGGTGTTTTTTAATGTAAAAAGTTCAGAAGACTGTAAAATTTTTTCTAAACAATTTTAAGCAAAAATAAAAAAAGCGTGTCGTAGCCAATACATTAAACAACATATTTGCAAAGTTTCAACTGTTTTAGTCAAAATTGTTTGTGTAAGAGTGCTAAAACGTATGGATTATACATTGACGAAAGCAAGCATAGGTGTTTTTTAATGTAAAAAGTTCAGAAGACTATAAAAATTTTTCTAAACAATTTTAAGCAAAAATAAAAAAAGCGTGTCGTAGCCAATACATTAAACAACATATTTGCAAAGTTTTAACTGTTTTAGTCAAGAATTGTTTGTGTAAGAGTGCTAAAACGTATGGATTATACATTGACTAGTAAAAAGTTCAGAAAACTGTAAAATTTTTTCTAAACAATTTTAAGCAAAAATAAAAAAAGCGTGTCGTAGCCAATATATTAAACAACATATTTGCAAAGTTTTAACTGTTTTAGTCAAGAATTGTTTGTGTAAGAGTGCTAAAACGTATGGATTATACATTGACGAAAGCAAGCATAGGTGTTTTTTAATGTAAAAGGTTCAGAAGACTGTAAAATTTTTTCTAACCAATTTTAAGCAAAAATAAAAAAAGCGTGTCGTAGCCAATACTTTAAACAACATATTTGCAAAGTTTTAACTGTTTTAGTCAAGAATTGTTTGTGTAAGAGTGCTAAAACGTATGGATTATACATTGACGAAAGCAAGCATAGATGTTTTTTAATGTAAAAAGTTCAAAAGACCGTAAAATTTTTTCTAAACAATTTTAAGCAAAAATAAAAAAAGCGTGTCGTAGCCAATACATTAAACAACATATTTGCAAAGTTTTAACTGTTTTAGTCAAGAATTGTTTGTGTAAGAGTGCTAAAACGTATGGATAATACATTGACGAAAGCAAGCATAGGTGTTTTTTAATGTAAAAACTTCGGAAGACCGTTAAATTTTTTCTAAACAATTTTAAGCAAAAATAAAAAAAGCGTGTCGTAGCCAATACATTAAACAACATATTTGCAAAGTTTTAACTGTTTTAGTCAAGAATTGTTTGTGTAAGAGTGCAAAAACGTATGGATTATACATTGACGAAAGCAAGCATAGATGTTTTTTAATGTAAAAAGTTCAGAAGACCGTAAAATTTTTTCTAAACAATTTTAAGCAAAAATAAAAAAAGCGTGTCGTAGCCAATACATTAAACAACATATTTGCAAAGTTTTAACTGTTTTAGTCAAGAATTGTTTGTGTAAGAGTGCTAAAACGTATGGATTATACATTGACGAAAGCAAGCATTGGTGTTTTTTAATGTAAAAAGTTCAGAAGACCGTAAAATTTTTTCTAAACAATTTTAAGCAAAAATAAAAAAAGCGTGTCGTAGCCAATACATTAAACAACATATTTGCAAAGTTTTAACTGTTTTAGTCAAGAATTGTTTGTGTAAGAGTGCTAAAACGTATGGATTATACATTGACGAAAGCAAGCATAGGTGTTTTTTAATGTAAAAAGTTCAGAAGACTGTAAAATTTTTTCTAAACAATTTTAAGCAAAAATAAAAAAAGCGTGTCGTAGCCAATACTTTAAACAACATATTTGCAAAGTTTTAACTGTTTTAGTCCAGAATTGTTTGTGTAAGAGTGCTAAAACGTATGGATTATACATTGACTAGTACAAAGTTCAGAAGACTGTAAAATTTTATCTAAACAATTTTAAGCAAAAATAAAAAAAGCGTGTCGTAGCCAATACATTAAACAACATATTTGCAAAGTTTCAACTGTTTTAGTCAAAATTGTTTGTGTAAGAGTGCTAAAACGTATGGATTATACATTGACGAAAGCAAGCATAGGTGTTTTTTAATGTAAAAAGTTCAGAAGACTATAAAATTTTTTCTAAACAATTTTAAGCAAAAATAAAAAAAGCGTGTCGTAGACAATACTTTAAACAACATATTTGCAAAGTTTTAACTGTTATAGTCAAGAATTGTTTGTGTAAGAGTGCTAAAACGTATGGATTATACATTGACTAGTAAAAAGTTCAGAAGACTGTAAAATTTTATCTAAACAATTTTAAGCAAAAATAAAAAAAGCGTGTCGTAGCCAATACATTAAACAACATATTTGCAAAGTTTTAACTGTTTTAGTCAAGAATTGTTTGTGTAAGAGTGCTAAAACGTATAAATTATACATTGACGAAAGCAAGCATAGGTGTTTTTTAATGTAAAAAGTTCAGAAGACCGTAAAATTTTTTCTAAACAATTTAAAGCTAAAATAAAAAAAGCGTGTCGTAGCCAATACATTAAACAACATATTTGCAAAGTTTTAACTGTTTTAGTCAAGAATTGTTTGTGTAAGAGTGCTAAAACGTATGGATTATACATTGACGAAAGCAAGCATAGGTGTTTTTTAATGTAAAAAGTTCAGAAGACCGAAAATTTTTTTCTAAACAATTTTAAGCAAAAATAAAAAAATCGTGTCGTAGCCAATACATTAAACAACATATTTGCAAAGTTTTAACTGTTTTAGTCAAGAATTGTTTGTGTAAGAGTGCTAAAACGTATAAATTATACATTGACGAAAGCAAGCATAGGTGTTTTTTAATGTAAAAAGTTCAGAAGACCGTAAAATTTTTTCTAAACAATTTAAAGCTAAAATAAAAAAAGCGTGTCGTAGCCAATACATTAAACAACATATTTGCAAAGTTTTAACTGTTTTAGTCAAGAATTGTTTGTGTAAGAGTGCTAAAACTTATGGATTATACATTGACGAAAGCAAGCATAGGTGTTTTTTAATGTAAAAAGTTCAGAAGACTGTAAAATTTTTTCTAAACAATTTTAAGCAAAAATAAAAAAAGCGTGTCGTAGCCAATACATTAAACAACATATTTGCAAAGTTTTAACTGTTTTAGTCAAAATTGTTTGTGTAAGAGTGCTAAAACGTATGGATTATACATTGACGAAAGCAAGCATAGGTGTTTTTTAATGTAAAAAGTTCAGAAGACTGTAAAATTTTTTCTAAACAATTTTAAGCAAAAATAAAAAATGCGTGTCGTAGCCAATACATTAAACAACATATTTGCAAAGTTTAAACTGTTTTAGTCAAGAATTGTTTGTGTAAGAGTGCTAAAACGTATGGATTATACATTGACTACTAAAAAGTTCAGAAGACTGTAAAATTTTTTATAAACAATTTTAAGCAAAAATAAAAAAATCGTGTCGTAGCCAATACATTAAACAACTTATTTGCAAAGTTTTAACTGTTTTAGTCAAGAATTGTTTGTGTAAGAGTGCTAAAACGTATGGATTATACATTGACGAAAGCAAGCAAAGGTGTTTTTTAATGTAAAAAGTTCAGAAAACTGTAAATTTTTTTCTAAACAATTTTAAGCAAAAATAAAAAAAGCGTGTCTTAGCCAATACATTAAACTGTAACAAAATGTATATTTTGTTGTTTTTAAAATGATCGCCAGGGGGCGTTAGACGATTGTTTATCAAATCAACACACAATAAAACTTTAGCATTATTTGTTATTTCGCTCAGTTAAGCCATAAGACCGTGCGGGAGGCACACTAATTGATTATAAGAACTTTTTTATTATTTTCATTTCATAAGATCTTGATGTTTGTTTGCATTATTATATTATATTGTGCTTAGTTTAACCATCGTTGTACATGAAGCACGACATATATTAAGACTCTGTATTATTAGTAGTATTGTTATTAAGACCTATTTTGTATTTAAGATTTGTGACACTCAAGCACTTTAAGAACATTATTAAGACATTTGACTTGAAGAATTTGGTTTTTACTTGTTTTGTTTATATTCGCAGTTTTATTCTACTGATAAATTGGCTGCTTTATTATTTCTACTTCCTAATTTTCACATTAACATCACGTTATCAATAAACTCACTTCATTAAAGAAATTATATATATTAAGTTTATTTCATACTTATTAATTACTAAGTTAAACCTAATGAGTAAGGTAAATTCAGTAAAAACCTCAAGAGCTAAACGCGCTAAGCGTTTAGCACAAAAAAGGGGACTTCCCCCAATTAAAGGTAGTTCCTACCTCAGGCCCTTTAGGAGGACTACAATTGGTGATCCTGTGTTTAACACGAGTACGCAACCTTCTAAACCTTCTGATGCTACCGAAGTAGATATACTAAGTTCTTTAAATTTAAGAAATGCCAATAGTACCATGATGGCTGACCAAATACCACCACAACATATTCCTTCTAGAAAACCATGTCGTTACACAGAAACGCTAAAGTGTGCAACCAGTTCAAAAGACCACAACACTTTGCGACACAAAATGCTTCAAACGGAAAATTACAACACTGATTATAAATTATACTCAAAATCAATTGATTATGGAGACAGTAGACTCAAATGGCTGAAGTCATTTAAATTTAATATTGATGATTCAAAGACACAATTTATTTATTTCGAAGAACGCTTAGCTGACCATGGCATCATTGAAAATGCTGAAAAATACTGGGTGATTCGTGAATTTTGGCCAAACAAAGAAATGTCAGACTATAATTTGTGTACAGCGCCTAAAGATAGAAACTTTGGAAGTTTACGTAAATATCTCCTGGAAAAAGATGGAGTTTTGCCACATGTTTTACTGCCAAAGAAAGAATTTAAGTCTGTTAGTGGGTACGACTTGAACACTGAAGTAAGTAGGTGTTTACTCGACTTGAAAAATGAAGAGGTACTGCAAAAATTTTTATACTTGCACCTATTACCAAACCATTTGAAAAACAGGGTGTCCAGTAGCCTTTCACTAGGATTAGCAGATTTCAAAAGGTATGTGATGCACATTTGTGATATGGATTTAAGGCAAACAAGAGATAAAGAAAAAAATGTAAATTATAGTTTTAACAGATTTAATAAAGAACGATCTAAATCAAATTACTATGTTAACAACCAAAGAAATATTAGTCAAAATAATGAATACAACAGCATAATTGAAAATGACAACCATCCTATAAATACCTACACTCAAAACCAAAGCATTTCCGTAGTTAAAGATAATGACAAAATTGTAAAACACTGTTCGTCTGCTACCAGAAAAACTCCTTTAGTTAGTACATTTAAAACGTTTAAAAAAGCTAGACATAAAAATTTAAGCGCAAAAAAGACTTTAGAATCTGGAATTACTGGCCGAGTGGTGTGGTTCAATGTTCGCAAAGGCTACGGATTTATTCATCGTGACGATCAAAACACTGATATTTTTGTCCATCAAGCTGCCATTACCAAAAACAACCCAAATAAATTATTAAGATCAGTCGCACAAGGCGAATTTGTCCTGTTCGATATTGTTATGGGTAAAAAGAACATTCCTGAGGCCTCAAACGTATCAGGTCCGAACGGCAAACCTGTCCGGGGGTCCAAGTATGCCCCAAACAGATGGCCAAGCTATAGCCAACAAAGGCATCAACAAAACAACTATATAAGTAATGGTTATTGCAAAGTAAGAAACTATCATCAGTATAAGAGAAGACCAAGCAACTACAGAAGAAGATACACATACGAGCATGATCCTAGAGTAACAAATAAATATTATGAAATGTACGAACAAAACTCCGGCTGCTACGAATCTTCTGAAAACAGTGAATCTGGATATGATTCAGATACCAACAATTTATTATACAACTATGCAGAAGGTATAGATTCCAAACACTATTAGTCTCAAAAGCTTCAATGTTGTAAATAATAATTTTTATCAGGCAAGCAACCTTAAAATCTTTTTAAATCTATTAAAAACTTATAGAAAAACAGGATAAAAATTTCAGGAAACACTCATTAAAACGTTTGACTAAATTTCATTAAAATCAATTAAACAATATTCTATATAAATTTAAACAAGTGATAAAGCAGCAAATTTGTTGGTTGTGACTTTATGTTGCATAAAAAAAATTTGAAATATTTATTTAAATTGATAACTTCTGTTGCTTTGAAGCTTTAGTCTTGCTTGAAAAAAAAAGCTTAAATAATTAAACTTGATAATTTAAATGATTTTTGACATTAGTCAACTTAACTGTAAACTGTAAAATTTCTGTAGCTTAAAAACTTTTTTAGGCAACCTTTATAAGTTCAATGTGACTAAATGTAAAAAGCTTTCAAACAACAAACTCGAAATTGTCTATTATTTTGATTAATCGATTTTGAATTTTTTACGTTTTTTTTTTTCTTAAAATAACTTTATTAAGAAAAACATAATCAGTTTAAAATAAAATTAAGATTTGTTAAAATATTTTTTGATTTAAAATATTTTTAAGATTCTATGTATATTTTTTTGTTAAACATTTTTATATTTTGTGGTTATAAGTTTTATAATTTCTTTTAGTGAGAGGTTTTAAAGAGTGTTTAGTTTTGAATTTTGTATGTATTTGATCAAGTTTATTTTTGAAAAGAACGTGAAAAAAAACGGTATGTGAAGTCAGTTTTGAATTTTGTTTTAACAAAAAAGTTTATTAACGCTTAAAGTGCGAGTAACAATGCAGCTGATAAAAAGTTTTCAAAAAATTTTCCACTAAGATTCAAAAAAATAGCAACTCGGTATGTAAAGTAAAACGGCTTGTGAAAATGTGTTTTAAGTGTAATATAGGTCAAATTTTACGACCATAAATGAAAAACTTTTTCAAGCTATTTTAAGAACCAAATTAAGTTCAATAGTGTGTTTTTCTTAAAAAATACATCTTTTACCTAATTAAACTTTGGCCTTTTAATTTTTAAGTCAATTTCTACAGCTTTTAATAAAAAAACATGTGTAAAATTATGTTAGTCACTAGATTAACTTGTTCTCTTAAACCAATATCTTTTTGACCTATAAGACTTAAAATGATTTAATGCAATATTCAAACTATGTTGCTATAACTTGCTTAAAATTGTTTCGTAAAGTTTTACTTTAAAATTTTTAAAGCTAATTGATTTTTTTCTCTTAGCAAACTGGGAAGACGTAAAATTTTTACAGTTGGCTAATCACGTATATTAAACTCGGGTAATTAAACTCTACTAATAGCAAAGTTATACGGAAAACATGAAAAAATTTGCGATTTAAGAAAAAATAAAAGTTTTTTTTTGCAATAAGCATGGAGATTAAAATTATTAACTTTGCCACAATTGGAATTTGAATTGCTTTCACACATTGTTTTTTAAAACTTGTTTTTTATTAATTCGCTTATTTTAATAGTCAAGATTTAAATCACTTTAAGAGGTTTACTGTATTATGTTATAATAAGTAACTTTAATAACTTTATTTTTTTGACAATTAAAATTTTAATAACGTTGTTTTTGAGCAAAGCTGTTAACTATTAGAAATTAAAATATATTAACACTTTTTTTCCAAATTAACCCCAAACAGTTTTAAAATATTAAAAGCTAACCTTTTTATCGATATCGCTATTAATGTTCTTTTATTGCTTGCCTTGTGTGTATATAAAAAGACTTTTGTATTTGATTTTTTGTAATTAATGGTTGAGCAAAAAAAAAAACTGTTGGATTCACATGATTATGTTATATATTAATCAAAAAAGTTGATTAAAAATGTACAAACCGTCTCATACCGATGCTAGTAAGCAAGACAGTTTATATACGCAAGACGCAAATACTTGCTCTTGTGCACAGCCTAACGGAGAAAACACTAAAAACGTCATCAGATAGTTAAAAAGACGCAAAGCAATGTTTCTGAAGTGTGAAGTCATTTGTAGCTGTTACACACCACAGCTGATGTTAGAAACAGATCGAACCAAGCTGAAGAGAGGTATTCAACGGACAGACAGGCTTAGTGCCTAAAAGTGGTCAGATTGGAGAGGCAGGCAGAAAAAGCAGCAGCTGACGGCCGCCGATGGAGTTAAGACTTATAAAAATTTCTGAGAGACAGTATTATATACATTTCACTATTGTATAAACACTTATAAGAACCATTTTGAACATAAAAAAGATACTATCTAACGATTTTGTACATTTTAAAAAATTAGTATTCAAAGTTTAAGCATCTATGTTTATGAGAAACACTTAAAAATGTTGCAAGACCCCACCAAAAGACTTCAATCGAGGACTATAAGGTGGGGAAATGTAACAAAATGTATATTTTGTTGTTTTTAAAATGATCGCCAGGGGGCGTTAGACGATTGTTTATCAAATCAACACACAATAAAACTTTAGCATTATTTGTTATTTCGCTCAGTTAAGCCATAAGACCGTGCGGGAGGCACACTAATTGATTATAAGAACTTTTTTATTATTTTCATTTCATAAGATCTTGATGTTTGTTTGCATTATTATATTATATTGTGCTTAGTTTAACCATCGTTGTACATGAAGCACGACATATATTAAGACTCTGTATTATTAGTAGTATTGTTATTAAGACCTATTTTGTATTTAAGATTTGTGACACTCAAGCACTTTAAGAACATTATTAAGACATTTGACTTGAAGAATTTGGTTTTTACTTGTTTTGTTTATATTCGCAGTTTTATTCTACTGATAAATTGGCTGCTTTATTATTTCTACTTCCTAATTTTCACATTAACATCACGTTATCAATAAACTCACTTCATTAAAGAAATTATATATATTAAGTTTATTACATACTTATTAATTACTAAGTTAAACCTAATGAGTAAGGTAAATTCAGTAAAAACCTCAAGAGCTAAACGCGCTAAGCGTTTAGCACAAAAAAGGGGACTTCCCCCAATTAAAGGTAGTTCCTACCTCAGGCCCTTTAGGAGGACTACAAAACAACATATTTGCAAAGTTTTAACTGTCTTAGTCAAGAATTGTTTGTGTAAGAGTGCTAAAACGTATGGATTATACATTGACGAAAGCAAGCATAGGTGTTTTTTAATGTAAAAAGTTCAGAAGACTGTAAAATTTTTTCTAAACAATTTTAAGCAAAAATAAAAAAAGCGTGTCGTAGCCAATACATTAAACAACATATTTGCAAAGTTTTAACTGTTTTAGTCAAGAATTGTTTGTGTAAGAGTGCTAAAACGTATGGATTATACATTGACTAGTAAAAAGTTCAGAAGACTGTAAAATTTTTTCTAAGCAATTTTAAGCAAAAATAAAAAAAGCGTGTCGTAGCCAATACATTAAACAACATATTTGCAAAGTTTTAACTGTTTTAGTCAAGAATTGTTTGTGTAAGAGTGCTAAAACGTATGGATTATACATTGACGAAAGCAAGCATAGGTGTTTTTTTAATGTAAAAAGTTCAGAAGACTGTAAAATTTTTTCTAAACAATTTTAAGCAAAAATAAAAAAAGCGTGTCGTAGCCAATACATTAAACTACATATTTGCAAAGTTTTAACTGTTTTAGTCAAGAATTGTTTGTGTAAGAGTGCTAAAACGTATGGATTATACATTGACGAAAGCAAGCATAGGTGTTTTTTAATGTAAAAAGTTCAGAAGACCTTAAAATTTTTTCTAAACAATTTTAAGCAAAAATAAAAAAAGCGTGTCGTAGCCAATACATTAAACAACATATTTGCAAAGTTTTAACTGTTTTAGTCAAGAATTGTTTGTGTAAGAGTGCTAAAACGTATGGATTATACATTGACTAGTAAAAAGTTCAGAAGACTGTAAAATTTTTTCTAAGCAATTTTAAGCAAAAATAAAAAAAGCGTGTCTTAGCCAATACATTAAACAACATATTTGCAAAGTTTTAACTGTTTTAGTCAAGAACTGTTTGTGTAAGAGTGCTAAAACGTATGGATTATACATTGACGAAAGCAAGCATAGGTGTTTTTTAATGTAAAAAGTTCAGAAGACTGTAAAATTTTTTCTAAACAATTTTAAGCAAAAATAAAAAAAGCGTGTCGTAGCCAATACATTAAACAACATATTTGCAAAGTTTCAACTGTTTTAGTCAAAATTGTTTGTGTAAGAGTGCTAAAACGTATGGATTATACATTGACGAAAGCAAGCATAGGTGTTTTTTAATGTAAAAAGTTCAGAAGACTATAAAAATTTTTCTAAACAATTTTAAGCAAAAATAAAAAAAGCGTGTCGTGGACAATACTTTAAATAACATATTTGCAAAGTTTTAACTGTTTTAGTCAAGAATTGTTTGTGTAAGAGTGCTAAAACGTATGGATTATACATTGACTAGTAAAAAGTTCAGAAGACTGTAAAATTTTTTCTAAACAATTTTAAGCAAAAATAAAAAAAGCGTGTCGTAGCCAATACATTAAACAACATATTTGCAAAGTTTTAACTGTTTTAGTCAAGAATTGTTTGTGTAAGAGTGCTAAAACGTATGAATTATACATTGACGAAAGCAAGCATAGGTGTTTTTTAATGTAAAGAGTTCAGAAGACCGTAAAATTTTTTTTATAAACAATTTTAAGCAAAAATAAAAAAAGCGTGTCGTAGCCAATACATTAAACTACATATTTGCAAAGTTTTAACTGTTTTAGTCAAGAATTGTTTGTGTAAGATTGCTAAAACGTATGGATTATACATTGACGAAAGCAAGCATAGGTGTTTTTTAATGTAAAAAGTTCAGAAGACTTTAAAATTTTTTCTAAACAATTTTAAGCAAAAATAAAAAAAGCGTGTCGTAGCCAATATATTAAACAACATATTTGCAAAGTTTAAACTGTTTTAGTCAAGAATTGTTTGTGTAAGAGTGCTAAAACGTATGGATTATACATTGACTAGTAAAAAGTTCAGAAGACTGTAAAATTTTTTCTAAGCTATTTTAAGCAAAAATAAAAAAAGCGTGTCTTAGCCAATACATTAAACAACATATTTGCAAAGTTTTAACTGTTATAGTAAAAGAATTGTTTGTGTAAGAGTGCTAAAACGTATGGATTATACATTGACTAGTAAAAAGTTCAGAAGACTGTAAAATTTTTTCTAAACAATTTTAAGCAAAAATAAAAAAGGCGTGTCGTAGCCAATACATTAAACAACATATTTGCAAAGTTTTAACTGTTATAGTCAAGAATTGTTTGTGTAAGAGTGCTAAAACGTATGGATTATACATTGACTAGTAAAAAGTTCAGAAGACTGTAAAATTTTTTCTAAACAATTTTAAACAAAAATAAAAAAAGCGTGTCGTAGCCAATACATTAAACTACATATTTGCAAAGTTTTAACTGTTTTAGTCAAGAATTGTTTGTGTAAGAGTGCTAAAACGTATGGATTATACATTGACGAAAGCAAGCATAGGTGTTTTTTAATGTAAAAAGTTCAGAAGACTGTAAAATTTTTTCTAAACAATTTTAAGCAAAAATAAAAAAAAGCGTGTCGTAGCCAATACATTAAACAACATATTTGCAAAGTTTTAACTGTTTTAGTCAAGAATTGTTTGTGTAAGAGTGCTAAAACGTATGGATTATACATTGACTAGTAAAAAGTTCAGAAGACTGTAAAATTTTTTCTAAACACAATTTTAAGCAAAAATAAAAAAAGCGTGTCGTAGCCAATACATTAAACAACAGATTTGCAAAGTTTTAACTGTTTTAGTCAAGAATTGTTTGTGTAAGAGTGCTAAAACGTATGGATACATTGACTAGTAAAAAGTTCAGAAGACTGTAAAATTTTTTCTAAACAATTTTAAGCAAAAATAAAAAAAGCGTGTCGTAGCCAATACATTAAACAACATATTTGCAAAGTTTTAACTGTTTTAGTCAAGAATTGTTTGTGTGAAAGTGCTAAAACGTATGGATTATACATTGACGAAAGCAAGCATAGGTGTTTTTTAATGTAAAAAGTTCAGAAGACTGTAAAAATTTTTCTAAACACAATTTTAAGCAAAAATAAAAAAAACGTGTCGTAGCCAATACATTAAACAACATATTTGCAAAGTTTTAACTGTTTTAGTCAAGAATTGTTTGTGTAAGAGTGCTAAAACGTATGGATTACACAATGACTAGTAAAAAGTTCAGAAGACTGTAAAATTTTTTCTAAACAATTTTAAGCAAAAATAAAAAAAGCGTGTCATAGCCAATACATTAAACAACATATTTGCAAAGTTTTAACTGTTTTAGTCAAGAATTGTTTGTGTAAGAGTGCTAAAACGTATGGATTATATATTGACTAGTAAAAAGTTCAGAAGACTGTAAAATTTTTTCTAAACACAATTTTAAGCAAAAATAAAAAAAGCGTGTCGTAGCCAATACATTAAACAACATTTTTGCAAAGTTTTAACTGTTTTAGTCAAGAATTGTTTGTGTAAGAGTGCTAAAACGTATGGATTATACATTGACGAAAGCAAGCATAGGTGTTTTTTAATGTAAAAAGTTCAGAAGACTGTAAAATTTTTTCTAAACAATTTTAAGCAAAAATAAAAAAAGCGTGTCGTAGCCAATACATTAAACAACATATTTGCAAAGTTTTAACTGTTTTAGTCAAGAATTGTTTGTGTAAGAGTGCTAAAACGTATGGATTATACATTGACTAGTAAAAAGTTCAGAAGACTGTAAAATTTTTTCTAAACACAATTTTAAGCAAAAATAAAAAAAGCGTGTCGTAGCCAATACATTAAACAACATATTTGCAAAGTTTTAACTGTTTTAGTCAAGAATTGTTTGTGTAAGAGTGCTAAAACGTATGGATTATACATTGACGAAAGCAAGCTAAGGTGTTTTTTAATGTAAAAAGTTCAGAAGACTGTAAAATTTTTCTAAACAATTTTAAGCAAAATAAAAAAAGCGTGTCGTAGCCAATACATTAAACAACATATTTGCAAAGTTTTAACTGTTTTAGTCAAGAATTGTTTGTGTAAGAGTGCTAAAACATATGGATTATACATTGACTAGTAAAAAGTTCAGAAGACTGTAAAATTTTTTCTAAACACAATTTCAAGCAAAAATAAAAAAAGCGTGTCGTAGCCAATACATTAAACAACATATTTGCAAAGTTTTAACTGTTTTAGTCAAGAATTGTTTGTGTAAGAGTGCTAAAACGTATGGATTATACATTGACGAAAGCAAGCATAGGTGTTTTTCAATGTAAAAAGTTCAGAAGACTGTAAAATTTTTTCTAAACAATTTTATGCAAAAATAAAAAAAGCGTGTCGTAGCCAATACATTAAACAACATATTTGCAAAGTTTTAACTGTTTTAGTCAAGAATTGTTTGTGTAAGAGTGCTAAAACGTATGGATTATACATTGACTAGTAAAAAGTTCAGAAGACTGTAAAATTTTTTCTAAACACAATTTTAAGCAAAAATAAAAAAAGCGTGTCGTAGCCAATACATTAAACAACATATTTGCAAAGTTTTAACTGTTTTAGTCAAGAATTGTTTGTGTAAGAGTGCTAAAACGTATGGATTATACATTGACGAAAGCAAGCATAGGTGTTTTTTAATGTAAAAAGTTCAGAAGACTGTAAAATTTTTTCTAAACAATTTTAAGCAAAAATAAAAAAAGTGTGTCGTAGCCAATACATTAAACAACATATTTGCAAAGTTTTAACTGTTTTAGTCAAGAATTGTTTGTGTAAGAGTGCTAAAACGTAAGGATTATACATTGACGAAAGCAAGCATAGGTGTTTTTTAATGTAAAAAGTTCAGAAGACTGTAAAATTTTTTCTAAACAATTTTAAGCAAAAATAAAAAAAGCGTGTCGTAGCCAATACATTAAACAACATATTTGCAAAGTTTTAACTGTTTTAGTCAAGAATTGTTTGTGTAAGAATGCTAAAACGTATGGATTATACATTGACTAGTAAAAAGTTCAGAAGACTGTAAAATTTTTTCTAAACAATTTTAAGCAAAAATAAAAAAAGCGTGTCGTAGCCAATACATTAAACAACATATTTGCAATGTTTTAACTGTTTTAGTCAAGAATTGTTTGTGTAAGAGTGCTAAAACGTATGGATTATACATTGACGAAAGCAAGCATAGGTGTTTTTTAATGTAAAAAGTTCAGAAGACCGTAAAATTTTTTCTAAACAATTTTAAGCAAAAATAAAAAAAGCGTGTCGTAGCCAATACATTAAACAACATATTTGCAAAGTTTTAACTGTTTTAGTCAAGAATTGTTTGTGTAAAAGTGCTAAAACGTATGGATTATACATTGACGAAAGCAAGCATAGGTGTTTTTTAATGTAAAAAGTTCAGAAGACTGTAAAAATTTTTCTAAACACAATTTTAAGCAAAAATAAAAAAAACGTGTCGTAGCCAATACATTAAACAACATATTTGCAAAGTTTTAACTGTTTTAGTCAAGAATTGTTTGTGTAAGAGTGCTAAAACGTATGGATTATACAATGACTAGTAAAAAGTTCAGAAGACTATAAAATTTTTTCTAAACAATTTTAAGCAAAAATAAAAAAAGCGTGTCATAGCCAATACATTAAACAACATATTTGCAAAGTTTTAACTGTTTTAGTCAAGAATTGTTTGTGTAAGAGTGCTAAAACGTATGGATTATATATTGACTAGTAAAAAGTTCAGAAGACTGTAAAATTTTTTCTAAACACAATTTTAAGCAAAAATAAAAAAAGAGTGTCGTAGCCAATACATTAAACAACATTTTTGCAAAGTTTTAACTGTTTTAGTCAAGAATTGTTTGTGTAAGAGTGCTAAAACGTATGGATTATACATTGACGAAAGCAAGCATAGGTGTTTTTTAATGTAAAAAGTTCAGAAGACTGTAAAATTTTTTCTAAACAATTTTAAGCAAAAATAAAAAAAGCGTGTCGTAGCCAATACATTAAACAACATATTTGCAAAGTTTTAACTGTTTTAGTCAAGAATTGTTTGTGTAAGAGTGCTAAAACGTATGGATTATACATTGACTAGTAAAAAGTTCAGAAGACTGTAAAATTTTTTCTAAACAATTTTTAGCAAAAATAAAAAAAGCGTGTCGTAGCCAATACATTAAACAACATATTTGCAAAGTTTTAACTGTTTTAGTCAAGAATTGTTTGTGTAAGAGTGCTAAAACGTATGGATTATACATTGACGAAAGCAAGCATAGGTGTTTTTTAATGTAAAAAGTTCAGAAGACTGTAAAATTTTTTCTAAACACAATTTTAAGCAAAAATAAAAAAAGCGTGTCGTAGCCAATACATTAAAGAACATATTTGCAAAGTTTTAACTGTTTTAGTCAAGAATTGTTTGTGTAAGAGTGCTAAAACGTATGGATTATACATTGACTAGTAAAAAGTTCAAAAGACTGTAAAATTTTTTCTAAACAATTTTAAGCAAAAATAAAAAAAGCGTGTCGTAGCCAATACATTAAACAACATATTTGCAAAGTTTTAACTGTTTTAGTCAAGAATTGTTTGTGTAAGAGTGCTAAAACGTATGGATTATACATTGACTAGTAAAAAGTTCAGAAGACTGTAAAATTTTTTCTAAACACAATTTTGAGCAAAAATAAAAAAAGCGTGTCGTAGCCAATACATTAAACAACATATTTGCAAAGTTTTAACTGTTTTAGTCAAGAATTGTTTGTGTAAGAGTGCTAAAACGTATGGATTATACATTGACGAAAGCAAGCATAGGTGTTTTTTAATGTAAAAAGTTCAGAAGACTGTAAAATTTTTCTAAACAATTTTAAGCAAAAATAAAAAAAGCGTGTCGTAGCCAATACATTAAACAACATATTTGCAAAGTTTTAACTGTTTTAGTCAAGAATTGTTTGTGTAAGAGTGCTAAAACATATGGATTATACATTGACTAGTAAAAAGTTCAGAAGACTGTAAAATTTTTTCTAAACACAATTTTAAGCAAAAATAAAAAAAGCGTGTCGTAGCCAATACATTAAACAACATATTTGCAAAGTTTTAACTGTTTTAGTCAAGAATTGTTTGTGTAAGAGTGCTAAAACGTATGGATTATACATTGACGAAAGCAAGCATAGGTGTTTTTCAATGTAAAAAGTTCAGAAGACTGTAAAATTTTTTCTAAACACAATTTTATGCAAAAATAAAAAAAGCGTGTCGTAGCCAATACATTAAACAACATATTTGCAAAGTTTTAACTGTTTTAGTCAAGAATTGTTTGTGTAAGAGTGCTAAAACGTATGGATTATACATTGACTAGTAAAAAGTTCAGAAGACTGTAAAATTTTTTCAAAACACAATTTTAAGCAAAAATAAAAACAGCGTGTCGTAGCCAATACATTAAACAACATATTTGCAAAGTTTTAACTGTTTTAGTCAAGAATTGTTTGTGTAAGAGTGCTAAAACGTATGGATTATACATTGACTAGTAAAAAGTTCAGAAGACTGTAAAATTTTTTCTAAACACAATTTTAAGCAAAAATAAAAAAAGCGTGTCGTAGCCAATACATTAAACAACATATTTGCAAAGTTTTAACTGTTTTAGTCAAGAATTGTTTGCGTAAGAGTGCTAAAACGTATGGATTATACATTGACGAAAGCAAGCATAGGTGTTTTTTAATGTAAAAAGTTCAGAAGACTGTAAAGTTTTTTAAACAATTTTAAGCAAAAATAAAAAAAGCGTGTCGTAGCCAATACATTAAACAACATATTTGCAAAGTTTTAACTGTTTTAGTCAAGAATTGTTTGTGTAAGAGTGCTAAAACGTATGGATTATACATTGACTAGTAAAAAGTTCAGAAGACTGTAAAATTTTTTCTAAACAATTTTAAGCAAAAATAAAAAAAGCGTGTAGTAGTCAATACATTAAACAACATATTTGCAAAGTTTTAACTGTTTTAGTCAAGAATTGTTTGTGTAAGAGTGCTAAAACGTATGGATTATACATTGACTAGTAAAAAGTTCAGAAGACTGTAAAATTTTTTCTAAACACAATTTTAAGCAAAAATAAAAAAAGCGTGTCGTAGCCAATACATTAAACAACATATTTGCAAAGTTTTAACTGTTTTAGTCAAGAATTGTTTGTGTAAGAGTGCTAAAACGTATGGATTATACATTGACGAAAGCAAGCATAGGTGTTTTTTAATGTAAAAAGTTCAGAAGACTGTAAAATTTTTTCTAAACAATTTTAAGCAAAAATAAAAAAAGCGTGTCGTAGCCAATACATTAAACAACATACTTGCAAAGTTTTAACTGTTTTAGTCAAGAATTGTTTGTGTAAGAGTTCTAAAACTTATGGATTATACATTGACTAGTAAAAAGTTCAGAAGACTGTAAAATTTTTTCTAAACACAATTTTAAGCAAAAATAAAAAAAGCGTGTCGTAGCCAATACATTAAACAACATATTTGCAAAGTTTTAACTGTTTTAGTCAAGAATTGTTTGTGTAAGAGTGCTAAAACGTATGGATTATACATTGACGAAAGCAAGCTAAGGTTTTTTTTTAATGTAAAAAGTTCAGAAGACTGTAAAATTTTTCTAAACATTTTTAAGCAAAAATAAAAAAAGCGTGTCGTAGCCAATACATTAAACAACATATTTGCAAAGTTTTAACTGTTTTAGTCAAGAATTGTTTGTGTAAGAGTGCTAAAACATATGGATTATACATTGACTAGTAAAAAGTTCAGAAGACTGTAAAATTTTTTCTAAACACAATTTCAAGCAAAAATAAAAAAGCGTGTCGTAGCCAATACATTAAACAACATATTTGCAAAGTTTTAACTGTTTTAGTCAAGAATTGTTTGTGTAAGAGTGCTAAAACGTATGGATTATACATTGACTAGTAAAAAGTTCAGAAGACTGTAAAATTTTTTCTAAACACAATTTTAAGCAAAAATAAAAAAAGCGTGTCGTAGCCAATACATTAAACAACATATTTGCAAAGTTTTAACTGTTTTAGTCAAGAATTGTTTGTGTAAGAGTGCTAAAACGTATGGATTATACATTGACGAAAGCAAGCATAGGTGTTTTTTAATGTAAAAAGTTCAGAAGACTGTAAAATTTTTTCTAAACAATTTTAAGCAAAAATAAAAAAAGCGTGTCGTAGCCAATACATTAAACAACATATTTGCAAAGTTTTAACTGTTTTAGTCAAGAATTGTTTGTGTAAGAGTGCTAAAACGTAAGGATTATACATTGACGAAAGCAAGCATAGGTGTTTTTTAATGTAAAAAGTTCAGAAGACTGTAAAATTTTTTCTAAACAATTTTAAGCAAAAATAAAAAAAGCGTGTCGTAGCCAATACATTAAACAACATATTTGCAAAGTTTTAACTGTTTTAGTCAAGAATTGTTTGTGTAAGAATGCTAAAACGTATGGATTATACATTGACTAGTAAAAAGTTCAGAAGACTGTAAAATTTTTTCTAAACACAATTTTAAGCAAAAATAAAAAAAGCGTGTCGTAGCCAATACATTAAACAACATATTTGCAAAGTTTTAACTGTTTTAGTCAAGAATTGTTTGTGTAAGAGTGCTAAAACGTATGGATTATACATTGACGAAAGCAAGCATAGGTGTTTTTCAATGTAAAAAGTTCAGAAGACTGTAAAATTTTTTCTAAACACAATTTTATGCAAAAATAAAAAAAGCGTGTCGTAGCCAATACATTAAACAACATATTTGCAAAGTTTTAACTGTTTTAGTCAAGAATTGTTTGTGTAAGAGTGCTAAAACGTATGGATTATACATTGACTAGTAAAAAGTTCAGAAGACTGTAAAATTTTTTCTAAACACAATTTTAAGCAAAAATAAAAAAAGCGTGTCGTAGCCAATACATTAAACAACATATTTGCAAAGTTTTAACTGTTTTAGTCAAGAATTGTTTGTGTAAGAGTGCTAAAACGTATGGATTATACATTGACTAGTAAAAAGTTCAGAAGACTGTAAAATTTTTTCTAAACACAATTTTAAGCAAAAATAAAAAAAGCGTGTCGTAGCCAATACATTAAACAACATATTTGCAAAGTTTTAACTGTTTTAGTCAAGAATTGTTTGCGTAAGAGTGCTAAAACGTATGGATTATACATTGACGAAAGCAAGCATAGGTGTTTTTTAATGTAAAAAGTTCAGAAGACTGTAAAGTTTTTTAAACAATTTTAAGCAAAAATAAAAAAAGCGTGTCGTAGCCAATACATTAAACAACATATTTGCAAAGTTTTAACTGTTTTAGTCAAGAATTGTTTGTGTAAGAGTGCTAAAACGTATGGATTATACATTGACTAGTAAAAAGTTCAGAAGACTGTAAAATTTTTTCTAAACAATTTTAAGCAAAAATAAAAAAAGCGTGTAGTAGTCAATACATTAAACAACATATTTGCAAAGTTTTAACTGTTTTAGTCAAGAATTGTTTGTGTAAGAGTGCTAAAACGTATGGATTATACATTGACTAGTAAAAAGTTCAGAAGACTGTAAAATTTTTTCTAAACACAATTTTAAGCAAAAATAAAAAAAGCGTGTCGTAGCCAATACATTAAACAACATATTTGCAAAGTTTTAACTGTTTTAGTCAAGAATTGTTTGTGTAAGAGTGCTAAAACGTATGGATTATACATTGACGAAAGCAAGCATAGGTGTTTTTTAATGTAAAAAGTTCAGAAGACTGTAAAATTTTTTCTAAACAATTTTAAGCAAAAATAAAAAAAGCGTGTCGTAGCCAATACATTAAACAACATACTTGCAAAGTTTTAACTGTTTTAGTCAAGAATTGTTTGTGTAAGAGTTCTAAAACGTATGGATTATACATTGACTAGTAAAAAGTTCAGAAGACTGTAAAATTTTTTCTAAACACAATTTTAAGCAAAAATAAAAAAAGCGTGTCGTAGCCAATACATTAAACAACATATTTGCAAAGTTTTAACTGTTTTAGTCAAGAATTGTTTGTGTAAGAGTGCTAAAACGTATGGATTATACATTGACGAAAGCAAGCTAAGGTGTTTTTTAATGTAAAAAGTTCAGAAGACTGTAAAATTTTTCTAAACATTTTTAAGCAAAAATAAAAAAAGCGTGTCGTAGCCAATACATTAAACAACATATTTGCAAAGTTTTAACTGTTTTAGTCAAGAATTGTTTGTGTAAGAGTGCTAAAACATATGGATTATACATTGACTAGTAAAAAGTTCAGAAGACTGTAAAATTTTTTCTAAACACAATTTCAAGCAAAAATAAAAAAGCGTGTCGTAGCCAATACATTAAACAACATATTTGCAAAGTTTTAACTGTTTTAGTCAAGAATTGTTTGTGTAAGAGTGCTAAAACGTATGGATTATACATTGACTAGTAAAAAGTTCAGAAGACTGTAAAATTTTTTCTAAACACAATTTTAAGCAAAAATAAAAAAAGCGTGTCGTAGCCAATACATTAAACAACATATTTGCAAAGTTTTAACTGTTTTAGTCAAGAATTGTTTGTGTAAGAGTGCTAAAACGTATGGATTATACATTGACGAAAGCAAGCATAGGTGTTTTTTAATGTAAAAAGTTCAGAAGACTGTAAAATTTTTTCTAAACAATTTTAAGCAAAAATAAAAAAAGCGTGTCGTAGCCAATACATTAAACAACATATTTGCAAAGTTTTAACTGTTTTAGTCAAGAATTGTTTGTGTAAGAGTGCTAAAACGTAAGGATTATACATTGACGAAAGCAAGCATAGGTGTTTTTTAATGTAAAAAGTTCAGAAGACTGTAAAATTTTTTCTAAACAATTTTAAGCAAAAATAAAAAAAGCGTGTCGTAGCCAATACATTAAACAACATATTTGCAAAGTTTTAACTGTTTTAGTCAAGAATTGTTTGTGTAAGAATGCTAAAACGTATGGATTATACATTGACTAGTAAAAAGTTCAGAAGACTGTAAAATTTTTTCTAAACAATTTTAAGCAAAAATAAAAAAAGCGTGTCGTAGCCAATACATTAAACAACATATTTGCAAAGTTTTAACTGTTTTAGTCAAGAATTGTTTGTGTAAGAGTGCTAAAACGTATGGATTATACATTGACTAGTAAAAAGTTCAGAAGACTGTAAAATTTTTTCTAAACACAATTTTAAGCAAAAATAAAAAAGCGTGTCGTAGCCAATACATTAAACAACATATTTGCAAAGTTTTAACTGTTTTAGTCAAGAATTGTTTGTGTAAGAGTGCTAAAACGTATGGATTATACATTGACTAGTAAAAAGTTCAGAAGACTGTAAAATTTTTTCTAAACACAATTTTAAGCAAAAATAAAAAAAGCGTGTCGTAGCCAATACATTAAACAACATATTTGCAATGTTTAACTGTTTTAGTCAAGAATTGTTTGTGTAAGAGTGCTAAAACGTATGGATTATACATTGACTAGTAAAAAGTTCAGAAGACTGTAAAATTTTTTCTAAACAATTTTAAGCAAAAATAAAAAAAGCTTGTCGTAGCCAATACATTAAACAACATATTTGCAAAGTTTTAACTGTTTTAGTCAAGAATTGTTTGTGTAAGAGTGCTAAAACGTATGGATTATACATTGACGAAAGCAAGCATAGGTGTTTTTTAATGTAAAAAGTTCAGAAGACTGTAAAAATTTTTCTAAACACAATTTTAAGCAAAAATAAAAAAAGCGTGTCGTAGCCAATACATTAAACAACATATTTGCAAAGTTTTAACTGTTTTAGTCAAGAATTGTTTGTGTAAGAGTGCTAAAACGTATGGATTATACATTGACTAGTAAAAAGTTCAGAAGACTGTAAAATTTTTTCTAAACAATTTTAAGCAAAAATAAAAAAAGCGTGTCATAGCCAATACATTAAACAACATATTTGCAAAGTTTTAACTGTTTTAGTCAAGAATTGTTTGTGTAAGAGTGCTAAAACTTATGGATTATATATTGACTAGTAAAAAGTTCAGAAGACTGTAAAATTTTTTCTAAACACAATTTTAAGCAAAAATAAAAAAAGCGTGTCGTAGCCAATACATTAAACAACATTTTTGCAAAGTTTTAACTGTTTTAGTCAAGAATTGTTTGTGTAAGAGTGCTAAAACGTATGGATTATACATTGACGAAAGCAAGCATAGGTGTTTTTTAATGTAAAAAGTTCAGAAGACTGTAAAATTTTTTCTAAACAATTTTAAGCAAAAATAAAAAAAGCGTGTCGTAGCCAATACATTAAACAACATATTTGCAAAGTTTTAACTGTTTTAGTCAAGAATTGTTTGTGTAAGAGTGCTAAAACGTATTGATTATACATTGACGAAAGCAAGCATAGGTGTTTTTTAATGTAAAAAGTTCAGAAGACTGTAAAAATTTTTCTAAACACAATTTTAAGCAAAAATAAAAAAAACGTGTCGTAGCCAATACATTAAACAACATATTTGCAAAGTTTTAACTGTTTTAGTCAAGAATTGTTTGTGTAAGAGTGCTAAAACGTATGGATTATACATTGACTAGTAAAAAGTTCAGAAGACTGTAAAATTTTTTCTAAACAGTTTTAAGCAAAAATAAAAAAAGCGTGTCATAGCCAATACATTAAACAACATATTTGCAAAGTTTTAACTGTTTTAGTCAAGAATTGTTTGTGTAAGAGTGCTAAAACGTATGGATTATATATTGACTAGTAAAAAGTTCAGAAGACTGTAAAATTTTTCTAAACACAATTTTAAGCAAAAATAAAAAAAGCGTGTCGTAGCCAATACATTAAACAACATATTTGCAAAGTTTTAACTGTTTTAGTCAAGAATTGTTTGTGTAAGAGTGCTAAAACGTATGGATTATACATTGACTAGTAAAAAGTTCAGAAGACTGTAAAATTTTTTCTAAACACAATTTTAAGCAAAAATAAAAAAAGCGTGTCGTAGCCAATACATTAAACAACATATTTGCAAAGTTTTAACTGTTTTAGTCAAGAATTGTTTGTGTAAGAGTGCTAAAACGTATGGATTATACATTGACGAAAGCAAGCTAAGGTGTTTTTTAATGTAAAAAGTTCAGAAGACTGTAAAATTTTTTCTAAACACAATTTTAAGCAAAAATAAAAAAAGCGTGTCGTAGCCAATACATTAAACAACATATTTGCAAAGTTTTAACTGTTTTAGTCAAGAATTGTTTGTGTAAGAGTGCTAAAACGTATGGATTATACAATGACTAGTAAAAAGTTCAGAAGACTGTAAAATTTTTTCTAAACAATTTTAAGCAAAAATAAAAAAAGCGTGTCATAGCCAATACATTAAACAGCATATTTGCAAAGTTTTAACTGTTTTAGTCAAGAATTGTTTGTGTAAGAGTGCTAAAACGTATGGATTATATATTGACTAGTAAAAAGTTCAGAAGACTGTAAAATTTTTTCTAAACACAATTTTAAGCAAAAATAAAAAAAGCGTGTCGTAGCCAATACATTAAACAACATTTTTGCAAAGTTTTAACTGTTTTAGTCAAGAATTGTTTGTGTAAGAGTGCTAAAACGTATGGATTATACATTGACGAAAGCAAGCATAGGTGTTTTTTAATGTAAAAAGTTCAGAAGACTGTAAAATTTTTTCTAAACAATTTTAAGCAAAAATAAAAAAAGCGTGTCTTAGCCAATACATTAAACAACATATTTGCAAAGTTTTAACTGTTTTAGTCAAGAATTGTTTGTGTAAGAGTGCTAAAACGTATGGATTATACATTGACTAGTAAAAAGTTCAGAAGACTGTAAAATTTTTTCTAAACAATTTTTAGCAAAAATAAAAAAAGCGTGTCGTAGCCAATACATTAAACAACATATTTGCAAAGTTTTAACTGTTTTAGTCAAGAATTGTTTGTGTAAGAGTGCTAAAACGTATTGATTATACATTGACGAAAGCAAGCATAGGTGTTTTTTAATGTAAAAAGTTCAGAAGACTGTAAAAATTTTTCTAAACACAATTTTAAGCAAAAATAAAAAAAACGTGTCGTAGCCAATACATTAAACAACATATTTGCAAAGTTTTAACTGTTTTAGTCAAGAATTGTTTGTGTAAGAGTGCTAAAACGTATGGATTATACATTGACTAGTAAAAAGTTCAGAAGACTGTAAAATTTTTTCTAAACAGTTTTAAGCAAAAATAAAAAAAGCGTGTCATAGCCAATACATTAAACAACATATTTGCAAAGTTTTAACTGTTTTAGTCAAGAATTGTTTGTGTAAGAGTGCTAAAACGTATGGATTATATATTGACTAGTAAAAAGTTCAGAAGACTGTAAAATTTTTCTAAACACAATTTTAAGCAAAAATAAAAAAAGCGTGTCGTAGCCAATACATTAAACAACATATTTGCAAAGTTTTAACTGTTTTAGTCAAGAATTGTTTGTGTAAGAGTGCTAAAACGTATGGATTATACATTGACTAGTAAAAAGTTCAGAAGACTGTAAAATTTTTTCTAAACACAATTTTAAGCAAAAATAAAAAAAGCGTGTCGTAGCCAATACATTAAACAACATATTTGCAAAGTTTTAACTGTTTTAGTCAAGAATTGTTTGTGTAAGAGTGCTAAAACGTATGGATTATACATTGACGAAAGCAAGCTAAGGTGTTTTTTAATGTAAAAAGTTCAGAAGACTGTAAAATTTTTTCTAAACACAATTTTAAGCAAAAATAAAAAAAGCGTGTCGTAGCCAATACATTAAACAACATATTTGCAAAGTTTTAACTGTTTTAGTCAAGAATTGTTTGTGTAAGAGTGCTAAAACGTATGGATTATACAATGACTAGTAAAAAGTTCAGAAGACTGTAAAATTTTTTCTAAACAATTTTAAGCAAAAATAAAAAAAGCGTGTCATAGCCAATACATTAAACAGCATATTTGCAAAGTTTTAACTGTTTTAGTCAAGAATTGTTTGTGTAAGAGTGCTAAAACGTATGGATTATATATTGACTAGTAAAAAGTTCAGAAGACTGTAAAATTTTTTCTAAACACAATTTTAAGCAAAAATAAAAAAAGCGTGTCGTAGCCAATACATTAAACAACATTTTTGCAAAGTTTTAACTGTTTTAGTCAAGAATTGTTTGTGTAAGAGTGCTAAAACGTATGGATTATACATTGACGAAAGCAAGCATAGGTGTTTTTTAATGTAAAAAGTTCAGAAGACTGTAAAATTTTTTCTAAACAATTTTAAGCAAAAATAAAAAAAGCGTGTCGTAGCCAATACATTAAACAACATATTTGCAAAGTTTTAACTGTTTTAGTCAAGAATTGTTTGTGTAAGAGTGCTAAAACGTATGGATTATACATTGACTAGTAAAAAGTTCAGAAGACTGTAAAATTTTTTCTAAACAATTTTTAGCAAAAATAAAAAAAGCGTGTCGTAGCCAATACATTAAACAACATATTTGCACAGTTTTAACTGTTTTAGTCAAGAATTGTTTGTGTAAGAGTGCTAAAACGTATGGATTATACATTGACGAAAGCAAGCATAGGTGTTTTTTAATGTAAAAAGTTCAGAAGACTGTAAAATTTTTTCTAAACACAATTTTAAGCAAAAATAAAAAAAGCGTGTCGTAGCCAATACATTAAAGAACATATTTGCAAAGTTTTAACTGTTTTAGTCAAGAATTGTTTGTGTAAGAGTGCTAAAACGTATGGATTATACATTGACTAGTAAAAAGTTCAGAAGACTGTAAAATTTTTTCTAAACAATTTTAAGCAAAAATAAAAAAAGCGTGTCGTAGCCAATACATTAAACAACATATTTGCAAAGTTTTAACTGTTTTAGTCAAGAATTGTTTGTGTAAGAGTGCTAAAACGTATGGATTATACATTGACTAGTAAAAAGTTCAGAAGACTGTAAAATTTTTTCTAAACACAATTTTGAGCAAAAATAAAAAAAGCGTGTCGTAGCCAATACATTAAACAACATATTTGCAAAGGTTTAACTGTTTTAGTCAAGAATTGTTTGTGTAAGAGTGCTAAAACGTATGGATTATACATTGACGAAAGCAAGCATAGGTGTTTTTTAATGTAAAAAGTTCAGAAGACTGTAAAATTTTTCTAAACAATTTTAAGCAAAAATAAAAAAAGCGTGTCGTAGCCAATACATTAAACAACATATTTGCAAAGTTTTAACTGTTTTAGTCAAGAATTGTTTGTGTAAGAGTGCTAAAACATATGGATTATACATTGACTAGTAAAAAGTTCAGAAGACTGTAAAATTTTTTCTAAACACAATTTCAAGCAAAAATAAAAAAAGCGTGTCGTAGCCAATACATTAAACAACATATTTGCAAAGTTTTAACTGTTTTAGTCAAGAATTGTTTGTGTAAGAGAGCTAAAACGTATGGATTATACATTGACGAAAGCAAGCATAGGTGTTTTTTAATGTAAAAAGTTCAGAAGACTGTAAAATTTCTTTTAAACAATTTTAAGCAAAAATAAAAAAAGCGTGTCGTAGCCAATACATTAAACAACATATTTGCAAAGTTTTAACTGTTTTAGTCAAGAATTGTTTGTGTAAGAGTGCTAAAACGTATGGATTATACATTGACTAGTAAAAAGTTCAGAAGACTGTAAAATTTTTTCTAAACACAATTTTAAGCAAAAATAAAAAAAGCGTGTCGTAGCCAATACATTAAACAACATATTTGCAAAGTTTTAACTGTTTTAGTCAAGAATTGTTTGCGTAAGAGTGCTAAAACGTATGGATTATACATTGACGAAAGCAAGCATAGGTGTTTTTTAATGTAAAAAGTTCAGAAGACTGTAAAATTTTTTAAACAATTTTAAGCAAAAATAAAAAAAGCGTGTCGTAGCCAATACATTAAACAACATATTTGCAAAGTTTTAACTGTTTTAGTCAAGAATTGTTTGTGTAAGAGTGCTAAAACGTATGGATTATACATTGACTAGTAAAAAGTTCAGAAGACTGTAAAAATTTTTCTAAACAATTTTAAGCAAAAATAAAAAAAGCGTGTAGTAGTCAATACATTAAACAACATATTTGCAAAGTTTTAACTGTTTTAGTCAAGAATTGTTTGTGTAAGAGTGCTAAAACGTATGGATTATACATTGACTAGTAAAAAGTTCAGAAGACTGTAAAATTTTTTCTAAACACAATTTTAAGCAAAAATAAAAAAAGCGTGTCGTAGCCAATACATTAAACAACATATTTGCAAAGTTTTAACTGTTTTAGTCAAGAATTGTTTGTGTAAGAGTGCTAAAACGTATGGATTATACATTGACGAAAGCAAGCATAGGTGTTTTTAAATGTAAAAAGTTCAGAAGACTGTAAAATTTTTTCTAAACACAATTTTAAGCAAAAATAAAAAAAGCGTGTCGTAGCCAATACATTAAACAACATATTTGCAAAGTTTTAACTGTTTTAGTCAAGAATTGTTTGTGTAAGAGTGCTAAAACGTATGGATTATACATTGATGAAAGCAAGCATAGGTGTTTTTTAATGTAAAAAGTTCAGAAGACTGTAAAATTTTTTCTAAACACAATTTTAAGCAAAAATAAAAAAAGCGTGTCGTAGCCAATACATTAAACAACATATTTGCAAAGTTTTAACTGTTTTAGTCAAGAATTGTTTGTGTAAGAGTGCTAAAACGTATGGATTATACATTGACTAGTAAAAAGTTCAGAAGACTGTAAAATTTTTTCTAAACACAATTTTAAGCAAAAATAAAAAAAGCGTGTCGTAGCCAATACATTAAACAACATATTTGCAAAGTTTTAACTGTTTTAGTCAAGAATTGTTTGTGTAAGAGTGCTAAAACGTATGGATTATACATTGACGAAAGCAAGCATAGGTGTTTTTTAATGTAAAAAGTTCAGAAGACTGTAAAATTTTTTCTAAACAATTTTAAGCAAAAATAAAAAAAGCGTGTCGTAGCCAATACATTAAACAACATATTTGCAAAGTTTTAACTGTTTTAGTCAAGAATTGTTTGTGTAAGAGTGCTAAAACGTAAGGATTATACATTGACGAAAGCAAGCATAGGTGTTTTTTAATGTAAAAAGTTCAGAAGACTGTAAAATTTTTCTAAACAATTTTAAGCAAAAATAAAAAAAGCGTGTCGTAGCCAATACATTAAACAACATATTTGCAAAGTTTTAACTGTTTTAATCAAGAATTGTTTGTGTAAGAATGCTAAAACGTATGGATTATACATTGACTAGTAAAAAGTTCAGAAGACTGTAAAATTTTTTCTAAACAATTTTAAGCAAAAATAAAAAAAGCGTGTCGTAGCCAATACATTAAACAACATATTTGCAAAGTTTTAACTGTTTTAGTCAAGAATTGTTTGTGTAAGAATGCTAAAACGTATGGATTTTACATTGACTAGTAAAAAGTTCAGAAGACTGTAACATTTTTTCTAAACACAATTTTAAGCAAAAATAAAAAAAGCGTGTCGTAGCCAATACATTAAACAACATATTTGCAAAGTTTTAACTGTTTTAGTCAAGAATTGTTTGTGTAAGAGTGCTAAAACGTATGGATTATACATTGACTAGTAAAAAGTTCAGAAGACTGTAAAATTTTTTCTAAACACAATTTTAAGCAAAAATAAAAAAAGCGTGTCGTAGCCAATACATTAAACAACATATTTGCAAAGTTTTAACTGTTTTAGTCAAGAATTGTTTGTGTAAGAGTTCTAAAACGTATGGATTATACATTGACTAGTAAAAAGTTCAGAAGACTGTAAAATTTTTTCTAAACACAATTTTAAGCAAAAATAAAAAAAGCGTGTCGTAGCCAATACATTAAACAACATATTTGCAAAGTTTTAACTGTTTTAGTCAAGAATTGTTTGTGTAAGAGTGCTAAAACGTATGGATTATACATTGACGAAAGCAAGCAAAGGTGTTTTTTAATGTAAAAAGTTCAGAAGACTGTAAAAATTTTTCTAAACACAATTTTAAGCAAAAATAAAAAAAACGTGTCGTAGCCAATACATTAAACAACATATTTGCAAAGTTTTAACTGTTTTAGTCAAGAATTGTTTGTGTAAGAGTGCTAAAACGTATGGATTATACATTGACTAGTAAAAAGTTCAGAAGACTGTAAAATTTTTTCTAAACAATTTTAAGCAAAAATAAAAAAAGCGTGTCATAGCCAATACATTAAACAACATATTTGCAAAGTTTTAACTGTTTTAGTCAAGAATTGTTTGTGTAAGAGTGCTAAAACGTATGGATTATATATTGACTAGTAAAAAGTTCAGAAGACTGTAAAATTTTTCTAAACACAATTTTAACCAAAAATAAAAAAAGCGTGTCGTAGCCAATACATTAAACAACATTTTTGCAAAGTTTTAACTGTTTTAGTCAAGAATTGTTTGTGTAAGAGTGCTAAAACGTATGGATTATACATTGACGAAAGCAAGCATAGGTGTTTTTTAATGTAAAAAGTTCAGAAGACTGTAAAATTTTTTCTAAACAATTTTAAGCAAAAATAAAAAAAGCGTGTCGTAGCCAATACATTAAACAACATATTTGCAAAGTTTTAACTGTTTTAGTCAAGAATTGTTTGTGTAAGAGTGCTAAAACGTATGGATTATACATTGACTAGTAAAAAGTTCAGAAGACTGTAAAATTTTTTCTAAACACAATTTTAAGCAAAAATAAAAAAAGCGTGTCGTAGCCAATACATTAAATAACATATTTGCAAAGTTTTAACTGTTTTAGTCAAGAATTGTTTGTGTAAGAGTGCTAAAACGTATGGATTATACATTGACGAAAGCAAGCTAAGGTGTTTTTTAATGTAAAAAGTTCAGAAGACTGTAAAATTTTTTCTAAACACAATTTTAAGCAAAAATAAAAAAAGCGTGTCGTAGCCAATACATTAAACAACATATTTGCAAAGTTTTAACTGTTTTAGTCAAGAATTGTTTGTGTAAGAGTGCTAAAACGTATGGATTATACATTGACTAGTAAAAAGTTCAAAAGACTGTAAAATTTTTTCTAAACACAATTTTAAGCAAAAATAAAAAAAGCGTGTCGTAGCCAATACATTAAACAACATATTTGCAAAGTTTTAACTGTTTTAGTCCAGAATTGTTTGTGTAAGAGTGCTAAAACGTATGGATTATACATTGACTAGTAAAAAGTTCAGAAGACTGTAAAATTTTTTCTAAACACAATTTTAAGCAAAAATAAAAAAAGCGTGTCGTAGCCAATACATTAAACAACATATTTGCAAAGTTTTAACTGTTTTAGTCAAGAATTGTTTGTGTAAGAGTGCTAAAACGTATGGATTATACATTGACTAGTAAAAAAATCAGAAGACTGTAAAATTTTTTCTAAACACAATTTTAAGCAAAAATAAAAAAAGCGTGTCGTAGCCAATACATTAAACAACATATTTGCAAAGTTTTAACTGTTTTAGTCAAGAATTGTTTGTGTAAGAGTGCTAAAACGTATGGATTATACATTGACGAAAGCAAGCATAGGTGTTTTTTAATGTAAAAAGTTCAGAAGACTGTAAAATTTTTTCTAAACAATTTTAAGCAAAAATAAAAAAAGCGTGTCGTAGCCAATACATTAAACAACATATTTGCAAAGTTTTAACTGTTTTAGTCAAGAATTGTTTGCGTAAGAGTGCTAAAACGTATGGATTATACATTGACGAAAGCAAGCATAGGTTTTTTTTAATGTAAAAAGTTCAGAAGACTGTAAAATTTTTTCTAAACACAATTTTAAGCAAAAATAAAAAAAGCGTGTCGTAGCCAATACATTAAACAACATATTTGCAAAGTTTTAACTGTTTTAGTCAAGAATTGTTTGTGTAAGAGTGCTAAAACGTATGGATTATACATTGACTAGTAAAAAGTTCAGAAGACTGTAAAATTTTTTCTAAACAATTTTAAGCAAAAATAAAAAAAGCGTGTCGTAGCCAGTACATTAAACAACATATTTGCAAAGTTTTAACTGTTTTAGTCAAGAATTGTTTGTGTAAGAGTGCTAAAACGTATGGATTATACATTGACTAGTAAAAAGTTCAGAAGACTGTAAAATTTTTTCTAAACACAATTTTAAGCAAAAATAAAAAAAGCGTGTCGTAGCCAATACATTAAACAACATATTTGCAAAGTTTTAACTGTTTTAGTCAAGAATTGTTTGTGTAAGAGTGCTAAAACGTATGGATTATACATTGACTAGTAAAAAGTTCAGAAGACTGTAAAATTTTTTCTAAACACAATTTTAAGCAAAAATAAAAAAAGCGTGTCGTAGCCAATACATTAAACAACATATTTGCAAAGTTTTAACTGTTTTAGTCAAGAATTGTTTGTTTAAGAGTGCTAAAACGTATGGATTATACATTGACTAGTAAAAAGTTCAGAAGACTGTAAAATTTTTTCTAAACAATTTTAAGCAAAAATAAAAAAAGCGTGTGGTAGCCAATACATTAAACAACATATTTGCAAAGTTTTAACTGTTTTAGTCAAGAATTGTTTGTGTAAGAGTGCTAAAACTTATGGATTATACATTGACGAAAGCAAGCATAGGTGTTTTTTAATGTAAAAAGTTCAGAAGACTGTAAAATTTTTTCTAAACACAATTTTAAGCAAAAATAAAAAAAGCGTGTCGTAGCCAATACATTAAACAACATATTTGCAAAGTTTTAACTGTTTTAGTCAAGAATTGTTTGTGTAAGAGTGCTAAAACGTATGGATTATACATTGACGAAAGCAAGCTAAGGTGTTTTTTAATGTAAAAAGTTCAGAAGACTGTAAAATTTTTTCTAAACACAATCTAAGCAAAAATAAAAAAGCGTGTCGTAGCCAATACATTAAACAACATATTTGCAAAGTTTTAACTGTTTTAGTCAAGAATTGTTTGTGTAAGAGTGCTAAAACGTATGGATTATACATTGACTAGTAAAAAGTTCAGAAGACTGTAAAATTTTTTCTAAACACAATTTTAAGCTAAAATAAAAAAAGCGTGTCGTAGCCAATACATTAAACAACATATTTGCAAAGTTTTAACTGTTTTAGTCAAGAATTGTTTGTGTAAGAGTGCTAAAACGTATGGATTATACATTGACTAGTAAAAAGTTCAGAAGACTGTAAAATTTTTTCTAAACACAATTTTAAGCAAAAATAAAAAAAGCGTGTCGTAGCCAATACATTAAACAACATATTTGCAAAGTTTAACTGTTTTAGTCAAGAATTGTTTGTGTAAGAGTGCTAAAACGTATGGATTATACATTGACTAGTAAAAAGTTCAGAAGACTGTAAAATTTTTTCTAAACAATTTTAAGCAAAAATAAAAAAAGCGTGTCGTAGCCAATACATTAAACAACATATTTGCAAAGTTTTAACTGTTTTAGTCAAGAATTGTTTGTGTAAGAGTGCTAAAACGTATGGATTATACATTGACGAAAGCAAGCATAGGTGTTTTTTAATGTAAAAAGTTCAGAAGACTGTAAAATTTTTTCTAAACAATTTTAAGCAAAAATAAAAAAAACGTGTCGTAGCCAATACATTAAACAACATATTTGCAAAGTTTTAACTGTTTTAGTCAAGAATTGTTTGTGTAAGAGTGCTAAAACGTATGGATTTTACATTGACTAGTAAAAAGTTCAGAAGACTGTAAAATTTTTTCTAAACAATTTTAAGCAAAAATAAAAAAAGCGTGTCTTAGCCAATACATTAAACAACATATTTGCAAAGTTTGAACTGTTTTAGTCAAGAATTGTTTGTGTAAGAGTGCTAAAACGTATGGATTATACATTGACTAGTAAAAAGTTCAGAAGACTGTAAAATTTTTTCTAAACACAATTTTAAGCAAAAATAAAAAAAGCGTGTCGTAGCCAATACATTAAACAACATATTTGCAAAGTTTTAACTGTTTTAGTCAAGAATTGTTTGTGTAAGAGTGCTAAAACGTATGGATTATACATTGACTAGTAAAAAGTTCAGAAGACTGTAAAATTTTTTCTAAACACAATTTTAAGCAAAAATAAAAAAAGCGTGTCGTAGCCAATACATTAAACAACATATTTGCAAAGTTTAACTGTTTTAGTCAAGAATTGTTTGTGTAAGAGTGCTAAAACGTATGGATTATACATTGACTAGTAAAAAGTTCAGAAGACTGTAAAATTTTTTCTAAACAATTTTAAGCAAAAATAAAAAAAGCGTGTCGTAGCCAATACATTAAACAACATATTTGCAAAGTTTTAACTGTTTTAGTCAAGAATTGTTTGTGTAAGAGTGCTAAAACGTATGGATTATACATTGACTAGTAAAAAGTTCAGAAGACTGTAAAATTTTTTCTAAACAATTTTAAGCAAAAATAAAAAAAGCGTGTCGTAGCCAATACATTAAACAACATATTTGTAAAGTTTTAACTGTTTTAGTCAAGAATTGTTTGTGTAAGAGTGCTAAAACGTATGGATTATACATTGACTAGTAAAAAGTTCAGAAGACTGTAAAATTTTTTCTAAACACAATTTTAAGCAAAAATAAAAAAAGCGTGTCGTAGCCAATACATTAAATAACATATTTGCAAAGTTTTAACTGTTTTAGTCAAGAATTGTTTGTGTAAGAGTGCTAAAACGTATGGATTATACATTGACGAAAGCAAGCTAAGGTGTTTTTTAATGTAAAAAGTTCAGAAGACTGTAAAATTTTTTCTAAACACAATTTTAAGCAAAAATAAAAAAAGCGTGTCGTAGCCAATACATTAAACAACATATTTGCAAAGTTTTAACTGTTTTAGTCAAGAATTGTTTGTGTAAGAGTGCTAAAACGTATGGATTATACATTGACTAGTAAAAAGTTCAAAAGACTGTAAAATTTTTTCTAAACACAATTTTAAGCAAAAATAAAAAAAGCGTGTCGTAGCCAATACATTAAACAACATATTTGCAAAGTTTTAACTGTTTTAGTCCAGAATTGTTTGTGTAAGAGTGCTAAAACGTATGGATTATACATTGACTAGTAAAAAGTTCAGAAGACTGTAAAATTTTTTCTAAACACAATTTTAAGCAAAAATAAAAAAAGCGTGTCGTAGCCAATACATTAAACAACATATTTGCAAAGTTTTAACTGTTTTAGTCAAGAATTGTTTGTGTAAGAGTGCTAAAACGTATGGATTATACATTGACTAGTAAAAAAATCAGAAGACTGTAAAATTTTTTCTAAACACAATTTTAAGCAAAAATAAAAAAAGCGTGTCGTAGCCAATACATTAAACAACATATTTGCAAAGTTTTATCTGTTTTAGTCAAGAATTGTTTGTGTAAGAGTGCTAAAACGTATGGATTATACATTGACGAAAGCAAGCATAGGTGTTTTTTAATGTAAAAAGTTCAGAAGACTGTAAAATTTTTTCTAAACAATTTTAAGCAAAAATAAAAAAAGCGTGTCGTAGCCAATACATTAAACAACATATTTGCAAAGTTTTAACTGTTTTAGTCAAGAATTGTTTGCGTAAGAGTGCTAAAACGTATGGATTATACATTGACGAAAGCAAGCATAGGTTTTTTTTAATGTAAAAAGTTCAGAAGACTGTAAAATTTTTTCTAAACACAATTTTAAGCAAAAATAAAAAAAGCGTGTCGTAGCCAATACATTAAACAACATATTTGCAAAGTTTTAACTGTTTTAGTCAAGAATTGTTTGTGTAAGAGTGCTAAAACGTATGGATTATACATTGACTAGTAAAAAGTTCAGAAGACTGTAAAATTTTTTCTAAACAATTTTAAGCAAAAATAAAAAAAGCGTGTCGTAGCCAGTACATTAAACAACATATTTGCAAAGTTTTAACTGTTTTAGTCAAGAATTGTTTGTGTAAGAGTGCTAAAACGTATGGATTATACATTGACTAGTAAAAAGTTCAGAAGACTGTAAAATTTTTTCTAAACACAATTTTAAGCAAAAATAAAAAAAGCGTGTCGTAGCCAATACATTAAACAACATATTTGCAAAGTTTTAACTGTTTTAGTCAAGAATTGTTTGTGTAAGAGTGCTAAAACGTATGGATTATACATTGACTAGTAAAAAGTTCAGAAGACTGTAAAATTTTTTCTAAACACAATTTTAAGCAAAAATAAAAAAAGCGTGTCGTAGCCAATACATTAAACAACATATTTGCAAAGTTTTAACTGTTTTAGTCAAGAATTGTTTGTTTAAGAGTGCTAAAACGTATGGATTATACATTGACTAGTAAAAAGTTCAGAAGACTGTAAAATTTTTTCTAAACAATTTTAAGCAAAAATAAAAAAAGCGTGTGGTAGCCAATACATTAAACAACATATTTGCAAAGTTTTAACTGTTTTAGTCAAGAATTGTTTGTGTAAGAGTGCTAAAACTTATGGATTATACATTGACGAAAGCAAGCATAGGTGTTTTTTAATGTAAAAAGTTCAGAAGACTGTAAAATTTTTTCTAAACACAATTTTAAGCAAAAATAAAAAAAGCGTGTCGTAGCCAATACATTAAACAACATATTTGCAAAGTTTTAACTGTTTTAGTCAAGAATTGTTTGTGTAAGAGTGCTAAAACGTATGGATTATACATTGACGAAAGCAAGCTAAGGTGTTTTTTAATGTAAAAAGTTCAGAAGACTGTAAAATTTTTTCTAAACACAATCTAAGCAAAAATAAAAAAGCGTGTCGTAGCCAATACATTAAACAACATATTTGCAAAGTTTTAACTGTTTTAGTCAAGAATTGTTTGTGTAAGAGTGCTAAAACGTATGGATTATACATTGACTAGTAAAAAGTTCAGAAGACTGTAAAATTTTTTCTAAACACAATTTTAAGCAAAAATAAAAAAAGCGTGTCGTAGCCAATACATTAAACAACATATTTGCAAAGTTTTAACTGTTTTAGTCAAGAATTGTTTGTGTAAGAGTGCTAAAACGTATGGATTATACATTGACGAAAGCAAGCTAAGGTGTTTTTTAATGTAAAAAGTTCAGAAGACTGTAAAATTTTTTCTAAACACAATCTAAGCAAAAATAAAAAAGCGTGTCGTAGCCAATACATTAAACAACATATTTGCAAAGTTTTAACTGTTTTAGTCAAGAATTGTTTGTGTAAGAGTGCTAAAACGTATGGATTATACATTGACTAGTAAAAAGTTCAGAAGACTGTAAAATTTTTTCTAAACACAATTTTAAGCAAAAATAAAAAAAGCGTGTCGTAGCCAATACATTAAACAACATATTTGCAAAGTTTTAACTGTTTTAGTCAAGAATTGTTTGTGTAAGAGTGCTAAAACGTATGGATTATACATTGACGAAAGCAAGCATAGGTGTTTTTTAATGTAAAAAGTTCAGAAGACTGTAAAATTTTTTCTAAACAATTTTAAGCAAAAATAAAAAAAACGTGTCGTAGCCAATACATTAAACAACATATTTGCAAAGTTTTAACTGTTTTAGTCAAGAATTGTTTGTGTAAGAGTGCTAAAACGTATGGATTTTACATTGACTAGTAAAAAGTTCAGAAGACTGTAAAATTTTTTCTAAACAATTTTAAGCAAAAATAAAAAAAGCGTGTCTTAGCCAATACATTAAACAACATATTTGCAAAGTTTGAACTGTTTTAGTCAAGAATTGTTTGTGTAAGAGTGCTAAAACGTATGGATTATACATTGACTAGTAAAAAGTTCAGAAGACTGTAAAATTTTTTCTAAACACAATTTTAAGCAAAAATAAAAAAAGCGTGTCGTAGCCAATACATTAAACAACATATTTGCAAAGTTTTAACTGTTTTAGTCAAGAATTGTTTGTGTAAGAGTGCTAAAACGTATGGATTATACATTGACTAGTAAAAAGTTCAGAAGACTGTAAAATTTTTTCTAAACACAATTTTAAGCAAAAATAAAAAAAGCGTGTCGTAGCCAATACATTAAACAACATATTTGCAAAGTTTAACTGTTTTAGTCAAGAATTGTTTGTGTAAGAGTGCTAAAACGTATGGATTATACATTGACTAGTAAAAAGTTCAGAAGACTGTAAAATTTTTTCTAAACAATTTTAAGCAAAAATAAAAAAAGCGTGTCGTAGCCAATACATTAAACAACATATTTGCAAAGTTTTAACTGTTTTAGTCAAGAATTGTTTGTGTAAGAGTGCTAAAACGTATGGATTATACATTGACTAGTAAAAAGTTCAGAAGACTGTAAAATTTTTTCTAAACACAATTTTAAGCGAAAATAAAAAAGCGTGTCGTAGCCAATACATTAAACAACATATTTGCAAAGTTTTAACTGTTTTAATCAAGAATTGTTTGTGTAAGAGTGCTAAAACGTATGGATTATACATTGACGAAAGCAAGCATAGGTGTTTTTTAATGTAAAAAGTTCAGAAGACTGTAAAATTTTTTCTAAACAATTTTAAGCAAAAATAAAAAAAGCGTGTCGTAGCCAATACATTAAACAACATATTTGTAAAGTTTTAACTGTTTTAGTCAAGAATTGTTTGTGTAAGAGTGCTAAAACGTATGGATTATACATTGACTAGTAAAAAGTTCAGAAGACTGTAAAATTTTTTCTAAACAATTTTAAGCAAAAATAAAAAAAGCGTGTCTTAGCCAATACATTAAACAACATATTTGCAAAGTTTTAACTGTTTTAGTCAAGAATTGTTTGTGTAAGAGTGCTAAAACGTATGGATTATACATTGACTAGTAAAAAGTTCAGAAGACTGTAAAATTTTTTCTAAACAATTTTAAGCAAAAATAAAAAAAGCGTGTCGTAGCCAATACATTAAACAACATATTTGCAAAGTTTTCACTGTTTTAGTCAAGAATTGTTTGTGTAAGAGTGCTAAAACGTATGGATTATACATTGACTAGTAAAAAGTTCAGAAGACTGTAAAATTTTTTCTAAACACAATTTTAAGCAAAAATAAAAAAAGCGTGTCGTAGCCAATACATTAAACAACATATTTGCAAAGTTTAACTGTTTTAGTCAAGAATTGTTTGTGTAAGAGTGCTAAAACGTATGGATTATACATTGACTAGTAAAAAGTTCAGAAGACTGTAAAATTTTTTCTAAACAATTTTAAGCAAAAATAAAAAAAGCGTGTCGTAGCCAATACATTAAACAACATATTTGCAAAGTTTTAACTGTTTTAGTCAAGAATTGTTTGTGTAAGAGTGCTAAAACGTATGGATTATACATTGACGAAAGCAAGCATAGGTGTTTTTTAATGTAAAATGTTCAGAAGACTGTAAAATTTTTTCTAAACACAATTTTAAGCAAAAATAAAAAAAGCGTGTCGTAGCCAATACATTAAACAACATATTTGCAAAGTTTTAACTGTTTTAGTCAAGAATTGTTTGTGTAAGAGTGCTAAAACGTAAGGATTATACATTGACGAAAGCAAGCATAGGTGTTTTTTAATGTAAAAAGTTCAGAAGACTGTAAAATTTTTTCTAAACAATTTTAAGCAAAAATAAAAAAAGCGTGTCGTAGCCAATACATTAAACAACATATTTGCAAAGTTTTAACTGTTTTAGTCAAGAATTGTTTGTGTAAGAGTGCTAAAACGTATGGATTATACATTGACTAGTAAAAAGTTCAGAAGACTGTAAAATTTTTTCTAAACAATTTTAAGCAAAAATAAAAAAAGCGTGTCGTAGCCAATACATTAAACAACATATTTGCAAAGTTTTAACTGTTTTAGTCAAGAATTGTTTGTGTAAGAATGCTAAAACGTATGGATTATACATTGACTAGTAAAAAGTTCAGAAGACTGTAAAATTTTTTCTAAACAATTTTAAGCAAAAATAAAAAAAGCGTGTCGTAGCCAATACATTAAACAACATATTTGCAAAGTTTTAACTGTTTTAGTAAAGAATTGTTTGTGTAAGAGTGTTAAAACGTATTGATTATACATTGACGAAAGCAAGCATAGGTGTTTATTAATGTAAAAAGTTCAGAAGACCGTAAAATTTTTTCTAAACAATTTTAAGCAAAAATAAAAAAAGCGTGTCGTAGCCAATACATTAAACAACATATTTGCAAAGTTTTAACTGTTTTAGTCAAGAATTGGTTGTGTAAGAGTGCTAAAACGTATGGATTATACATTGACTAGTAAAAAGTTCAGAAGACTGTAAAATTTTTTCTAAACACAATTTTAAGCAAAAATAAAAAAAGCGTGTCGTAGCTAATACATTAAACAACATATTTGCAAAGTTTAACTGTTTTAGTCAAGAATTGTTTGTGTAAAAGTGCTAAAACGTATGGATTATACATTGACTAGTAAAAAGTTCAGAAGACTGTAAAATTTTTTCTAAACACAATTTCAAGCAAAAATAAAAAAAGCGTGTCGTAGCCAATACATTAAACAACATATTTGCAAAGTTTTAACTGTTTTAGTCAAGAATTGTTTGTGTAAGAGTGCTAAAACGTATGGATTATACATTGACGAAAGCAAGCATAGGTGTTTTTTAATGTAAAAAGTTCAGAAGACTGTAAAATTTTTTCTAAACAATTTTAAGCAAAAATAAAAAAAGCGTGTCGTAGCCAATACATTAAACAACATATTTGCAAAGTTTTAACTGTTTTAGTCAAGAATTGTTTGTGTAAGAGTGCTAAAACGTATGGATTATACATTGACTAGTAAAAAGTTCAGAAGACTGTAAAATTTTTTCTAAACACAATTTTAAGCAAAAATAAAAAAAGCGTGTCGTAGCCAATACATTAAACAACCTATTTGCAAAGTTTTAACTGTTTTAGTCAAGAATTGTTTGTGTAAAAGTGCTAAAACGTATGGATTATACATTGACTAGTAAAAAGTTCAGAAGACTGTAAAATTTTTTCTAAACAATTTTAAGCAAAAATAAAAAAAGCGTGTCGTAGCCAATACATTAAACAACATATTTGCAAAGTTTTAACTGTTTTAGTCAAGAATTGTTTGTGTAAGAGTGCTAAAACGTATGGATTATACATTCACTAGTAAAAAGTTCAGAAGAATGTAAAATTTTTTCTAAACACAATTTTAAGCAAAAATAAAAAAAGCGTTTCGTAGCCAATACATTAAACAACATATTTGCAAAGTTTTAATTGTTTTAGTCAAGAATTGTTTGTGTAAGAGTGCTAAAACGTATGGATTATACATTGACTAGTAAAAAGTTCAGAAGACTGTAAAATTTTTTCTAAACAATTTTAAGCAAAAATAAAAAAAGCGTGTCGTAGCCAATACATTAAACAACATATTTGCAAAGTTTTAACTGTTTTAGTCAAGAATTGTTTGTGTAAGAGTGCTAAAACGTATGGATTATACATTGACTAGTAAAAAGTTCAGAAGACTGTAAAATTTTTTCTAAACACAATTTTAAGCAAAAATAAAAATGCGTGTCGTAGCCAATACATTAAACAACATATTTGCAAAGTTTTAACTGTTTTAGTCAAGAATTGTTTGTGTAAGAGTGCTAAAACGTATGGATTATACATTGACGAAAGCGAGCATAGGTGTTTTTTAATGTAAAAAGTTCAGAAGACTGTAAAAATTTTTCTAAACAATTTTAAGCAAAAATAAAAAAAGCGTGTCGTAGCCAATACATTAAACAACATATTTGTAAAGTTTTAACTGTTTTAGTCAAGAATTGTTTGTGTAAGAGTGCTAAAACGTTTGGTTATACATTGACGAAAGCAAGCATAGGTGTTTATTAATGTAAAAAGTTCAGAAGACCGTAAAATTTTTTCTAAACAATTTTAAGCAAAAATAAAAAAAGCGTGTCGTAGCCAATACATTAAACAACATATTTGCAAAGTTTTAACTGTTTTAGTCAAGAATTGGTTGTGTAAGAGTGCTAAAACGTATGGATTATACATTGACTAGTAAAAAGTTCAGAAGACTGTAAAATTTTTTCTAAACACAATTTTAAGCAAAAATAAAAAAAGCGTGTCGTAGCCAATACATTAAACAACATATTTGCAAAGTTTTAACTGTTTTAGAAAAGAATTGTTTGTGTAAGAGTGTTAAAACGTATGGATTATACATTGACGAAAGCAAGCATAGGTGTTTATTAATGTAAAAAGTTCAGAAGACCGTAAAATTTTTTCTAAACAATTTTAAGCAAAAATAAAAAAAGCGTGTCGTAGCCAATACATTAAACAACATATTTGCAAAGTTTTAACTGTTTTAGTCAAGAATTGGTTGTGTAAGAGTGCTAAAACGTATGGATTATACATTGACTAGTAAAAAGTTCAGAAGACTGTAAAATTTTTTCTAAACACAATTTTAAGCAAAAATAAAAAAAGCGTGTCGTAGCTAATACATTAAACAACATATTTGCAAAGTTTAACTGTTTTAGTCAAGAATTGTTTGTGTAAAAGTGCTAAAACGTATGGATTATACATTGACTAGTAAAAAGTTCAGAAGACTGTAAAATTTTTTCTAAACACAATTTCAAGCAAAAATAAAAAAAGCGTGTCGTAGCCAATACATTAAACAACATATTTGCAAAGTTTTAACTGTTTTAGTCAAGAATTGTTTGTGTAAGAGTGCTAAAACGTATGGATTATACATTGACGAAAGCAAGCATAGGTGTTTTTTAATGTAAAAAGTTCAGAAGACTGTAAAATTTTTTCTAAACAATTTTAAGCAAAAATAAAAAAAGCGTGTCGTAGCCAATACATTAAACAACATATTTGCAAAGTTTTAACTGTTTTAGTCAAGAATTGTTTGTGTAAGAGTGCTAAAACGTATGGATTATACATTGACTAGTAAAAAGTTCAGAAGACTGTAAAATTTTTTCTAAACACAATTTTAAGCAAAAATAAAAAAAGCGTGTCGTAGCCAATACATTAAACAACCTATTTGCAAAGTTGTAACTGTTTTAGTCAAGAATTGTTTGTGTAAGAGTGCTAAAACGTATGGATTATACATTGACTAGTAAAAAGTTCAGAAGACTGTAAAATTTTTTCTAAACAATTTTAAGCAAAAATAAAAAAAGCGTGTCGTAGCCAATACATTAAACAACATATTTGCAAAGTTTTAACTGTTTTAGTCAAGAATTGTTTGTGTAAGAGTGCTAAAACGTATGGATTATACATTCACTAGTAAAAAGTTCAGAAGAATGTAAAATTTTTTCTAAACACAATTTTAAGCAAAAATAAAAAAAGCGTGTCGTAGCCAATACATTAAACAACATATTTGCAAAGTTTTAATTGTTTTAGTCAAGAATTGTTTGTGTAAGAGTGCTAAAACGTATGGATTATACATTGACTAGTAAAAAGTTCAGAAGACTGTAAAATTTTTTCTAAACAATTTTAAGCAAAAATAAAAAAAGCGTGTCGTAGCCAATACATTAAACAACATATTTGCAAAGTTTTAACTGTTTTAGTCAAGAATTGTTTGTGTAAGAGTGCTAAAACGTATGGATTATACATTGACTAGTAAAAAGTTCAGAAGACTGTAAAATTTTTTCTAAACACAATTTTAAGCAAAAATAAAAAAGCGTGTCGTAGCCAATACATTAAACAACATATTTGCAAAGTTTTAACTGTTTTAGTCAAGAATTGTTTGTGTAAGAGTGCTAAAACGTATGGATTATACATTGACGAAAGCGAGCATAGGTGTTTTTTAATGTAAAAAGTTCAGAAGACTGTAAAAATTTTTCTAAACAATTTTAAGCAAAAATAAAAAAAGCGTGTCGTAGCCAATACATTAAACAACATATTTGTAAAGTTTTAACTGTTTTAGTCAAGAATTGTTTGTGTAAGAGTGCTAAAACGTTTGGTTATACATTGACTAGTAAAAAGTTCAGAAGACTGTAAAATTTTTTCTAAACAATTTTAAGCAAAAATAAAAAAAGCGTGTCTTATCCAATACATTAAACAACATATTTGCAAAGTTTTAACTGTTTTAGTCAAGAATTGTTTGTGTAAGAGTGCTAAAACGTATGGATTATACATTGACGAAAGCAAGCATAGGTGTTTTTTAATGTAAAAAGTTCAGAAGACCGTAAAATTTTTTCTAACTAATTTTAAGCAAAAATAAAAAAAGCGTGTCGTAGCCAATACATTAAACAACATATTTGCAAAGTTTTAACTGTTTTAGTCAAGAATTGGTTGTGTAAGAGTGCTAAAACGTATGGATTATACATTGACTAGTAAAAAGTTCAGAAGACTGTAAAATTTTTTCTAAACACAATTTTAAGCAAAAATAAAAAAAGCGTGTCGTAGCCAATACATTTAACAACATATTTGCAAAGTTTAACTGTTTTAGTCAAGAATTGTTTGTGTAAGAGTGCTAAAACGTATGGTGTATACATTGACTAGTAAAAAGTTCAGAAGACTGTAAAATTTTTTATAAACAATTTTAAGCAAAAATAAAAAAAGCGTGTCGTAGCCAATACATTAAACAACATATTTGCAAAGTTTTAACTGTTTTAGTCAAGAATTGTTTGTGTAAGAGTGCTAAAACGTATGGATTATACATTGACGAAAGCAAGCATAGGTGTTTTTCAATGTAAAAAGTTCAGAAGACTGTAAAATTTTTTCTAAACAATTTTAAGCAAAAATAAAAAAAGCGTGTCGTAGCCAATACATTAAACAACATATTTGCAAAGTATTAACTGTTTTAGTCAAGAATTGTTTGTGTAAGAGTGCTAAAACGTATGGATTATACATTGACTAGTAAAAAGTTCAGAAGACTGTAAAATTTTTTCTAAACACAATTTTAAGCAAAAATAAAAAAAGCGTGTCGTAGCCAATACATTAAACAACATATTTGCAAAGTTTTAACTGTTTTAGTCAAGAATTGTTTGTGTAAGAGTGCTGAAACGTATGGATTATACATTGACTAGTAAAAAGTTCAGAAGACTGTAAAATTTTTTCTAAACAATTTTAAGCAAAAATAAAAAAAGCGTGTCGTAGCCAATACATTAAACAACATATTTGCAAAGTTTTAACTGTTTTAGTCAAGAATTGTTTGTGTAAGAGTGCTAAAACGTATGGATTATACATTCACTAGTAAAAAGTTCAGAAGACTGTAAAATTTTTTCTAAACACAATTTTAAGCAAAAATAAAAAAAGCGTGTCGTAGCCAATACATTAAACAACATATTTGCAAAGTTTTAACTGTTTTAGTCAAGAATTGTTTGTGTAAGAGTGCTAAAACGTATGGATTATACATTGACTAGTAAAAAGTTCAGAAGACTGTAAAATTTTTTCTAAACAATTTTAAGCAAAAATAAAAAAAAGCGTGTCGTAGCCAATACATTAAACAACATATTTGCAAAGTTTTAACTGTTTTAGTCAAGAATTGTTTGTGTAAGAGTGCTAAAACGTATGGATTATACATTGACTAGTAAAAAGTTCAGAAGACTGTAAAATTTTTTCTAAACACAATTTTAAGCAAAAATAAAAAAAAGCGTGTCGTAGCCAATACATTAAACAACATATTTGCAAAGTTTTAACTGTTTTAGTCAAGAATTGTTTGTGTAAGAGTGCTAAAACGTATGGATTATACATTGACGAAAGCAAGCATAGGTGTTTTTTAATGTAAAAAGTTCAGAAGACTGTAAATTTTTTTCTAAACAATTTTAAGCAAAAATAAAAAAAGCGTGTCGTAGCCAATACATTAAACAACATATTTGCAAAGTTTTAACTGTTTTAGTCAAGAATTGTTTGTGTAAGAGTGCTAAAACGTATGGATTATACATTGACGAAAGCAAGCATAGGTGTTTTTTAATGTAAAAAGTTCAGAAGATCGTAAAATTTTTTCTAAACAATTTTAAGCAAAAATAAAAAAAGCGTGTCGTAGCCAATACATTAAACAACATATTTGCAAAGTTTTAACTGTTTTAGTCAAGAATTGTTTGTGTAAGAGTGCTAAAACGTATGGATTATACATTGACGAAAGCAAGCATAGGTGTTTTTTAATGTAAAAAGTTCAGAAGATCGTAAAATTTTTTCTAAACAATTTTAAGCAAAAATAAAAAAAGCGTGTCGTAGCCAATACATTAAACAACATATTTGCAAAGTTTTAACTGTTTTAGTCAAGAATTGGTTGTGTAAGAGTGCTAAAACGTATGGATTATACATTGACTAGTAAAAAGTTCAGAAGACTGTAAAATTTTTTCTAAACACAATTTTAATCAAAAATAAAAAAAGCGTGTCGTAGCCAATACATTAAACAACATATTAGCAAAGTTTAACTGTTTTAGTCAAGAATTGTTTGTGTAAGAGTGCTAAAACGTATGGATTATACATTGACTAGTAAAAAGTTCAGAAGACTGTAAAATTTTTTTTAAACAATTTTAAGCAAAAATAAAAAAAGCGTGTCGTAGCCAATACATTAAACAACATATTTGCAAAGTTTTAACTGTTTTAGTCAAGAATTGTTTGTGTAAGAGTGCTAAAACGTATGGATTATACATTGACGAAAGCAAGCATAGGTGTTTTTTAATGTAAAAAGTTCAGAAGACTGTAAATTTTTTTCTAAACAATTTTAAGCAAAAATAAAAAAAGCGTGTCGTAGCCAATACATTAAACAACATATTTGCAAAGTTTTAACTGTTTTAGTCAAGAATTGTTTGTGTAAGAGTGCTAAAACGTATGGATTATACATTGACGAAAGCAAGCATAGGTGTTTTTTAATGTAAAAAGTTCAGAAGATCGTAAAATTTTTTCTAAACAATTTTAAGCAAAAATAAAAAAAGCGTGTCGTAGCCAATACATTAAACAACATATTTGCAAAGTTTTAACTGTTTTAGTCAAGAATTGTTTGTGTAAGAGTGCTAAAACGTATGGATTATACATTGACGAAAGCAAGCATAGGTGTTTTTTAATGTAAAAAGTTCAGAAGATCGTAAAATTTTTTCTAAACAATTTTAAGCAAAAATAAAAAAAGCGTGTCGTAGCCAATACATTAAACAACATATTTGCAAAGTTTTAACTGTTTTAGTCAAGAATTGGTTGTGTAAGAGTGCTAAAACGTATGGATTATACATTGACTAGTAAAAAGTTCAGAAGACTGTAAAATTTTTTCTAAACACAATTTTAATCAACAATAAAAAAAGCGTGTCGTAGCCAATACATTAAACAACATATTAGCAAAGTTTAACTGTTTTAGTCAAGAATTGTTTGTGTAAGAGTGCTAAAACGTATGGATTATACATTGACTAGTAAAAAGTTCAGAAGACTGTAAAATTTTTTTTAAACAATTTTAAGCAAAAATAAAAAAAGCGTGTCGTAGCCAATACATTAAAGAACATATTTGCAAAGTTTTAACTGTTTTAGTCAAGAATTGTTTGTGTAAGAGTGCTAAAACGTATGGATTATACATTGACGAAAGCAAGCATAGGTGTTTTTTAATGTAAAAAGTTCAGAAGACTGTAAATTTTTTTCTAAACAATTTTAAGCAAAAATAAAAAAAGCGTGTCGTAGCCAATACATTAAACAACATATTTGCAAAGTTTTAACTGTTTTAGTCAAGAATTGTTTGTGTAAGAGTGCTAAAACGTATGGATCATACATTGACTAGTAAAAAGTTCAGAAGACTGTAAAATTTTTTCTAAACACAATTTTAAGCAAAAATAAAAAAAGCGTAACGTAGCCAATACATTAAACAACATATTTGCAAAGTTTTAACTGTTTTAGTCAAGAATTGTTTGTGTAAGAGTGCTAAAACGTATGGATTATACATTGACTAGTAAAAAGTTCAGAAGACTGTAAAAATTTTTCTAAACAATTTTAAGCAAAAATAAAAAAAGCGTGTCGTAGCCAATACATTAAACAACATATTTGCAAAGTTTTAACTGTTTTAGTCAAGAATTGTTTGTGTAAGAGTGCTAAAACGTATGGTGTATACATTGACTAGTAAAAAGTTCAGAAGACTGTAAAATTTTTTCTAAACACAATTTTAAGCAAAAATAAAAAAAGCGTGTCGTAGCCAATACATTAAACAACATATTTGCAAAGTTTTAACTGATTTAGTCAAGAATTGTTTGTGTAAGAGTGCTAAAACGTATGGATTATACATTGACTAGTAAAAGTTCAGAAGACTGTAAAATTTTTTCTAAACAATTTTAAGCAAAAATAAAAAAAGCGTGTCGTAGCCAATACATTAAACAACATATTTGCAAAGTTTTAACTGTTTTAGTCAAGAATTGTTTGTGTAAGAGTGCTAAAACGTATGGATTATACATTGACTAGTAAAAAGTTCAGAAGACTGTAAAATTTTTTCTAAACAATTTTAAGCAAAAATAAAAAAAGCTTGTCATAGCCAATACATTAAACAACATATTTGCAAAGTTTTAACTGTTTTAGTCAAGAATTGTTTGTGTAAGAGTGCTAAAACGTATGGATTATACATTGACGAAAGCAAGCATAGGTGTTTTTTAATGTAAAAAGTTCAGAAGACTGTAAAATTTTTTCTAAACAATTTTAAGCAAAAATAAAAAAAGCGTGTCGTAGCCAATACATTAAACAACATATTTGCAAAGTTTTAACTGTTTTAGTCAAGAATTGTTTGTGTAAGAGTGCTAAAACGTATGGATTATACATTGACTAGTAAAAAGTTCAGAAGACTATAAAAATTTTTCTAAACAATTTTAAGCAAAAATAAAAAAAGCGTGTCGTAGCCAATACATTAAACAACATATTTGCAAAGTTTTAACTGTTTTAGTCAAGAATTGTTTGTGTAAGAGTGCTAAAACGTATGGTGTATACATTGACTAGTAAAAAGTTCAGAAGACTGTAAAATTTTTTCTAAACACAATTTTAAGCAAAAATAAAAAAAGCGTGTCGTAGCCAATACATTAAACAACATATTTGCAAAGTTTTAACTGATTTAGTCAAGAATTGTTTGTGTAAGAGTGCTAAAACGTATGGATTATACATTGACTAGTAAAAGTTCAGAAGACTGTAAAATTTTTACTAAACAATTTTAAGCAAAAATAAAAAAAGCGTGTCGTAGCCAATACATTAAACAACATATTTGCAAAGTTTTAACTGTTTTAGTCAAGAATTGTTTGTGTAAGAGTGCTAAAACGTATGGATTATACATTGACTAGTAAAAAGTTCAGAAGACTGTAAAATTTTTTCTAAACAATTTTAAGCAAAAATAAAAAAAGCTTGTCTTAGCCAATACATTAAACAACATATTTGCAAAGTTTTAACTGTTTTAGTCAAGAATTGTTTGTGTAAGAGTGCTAAAACGTATGGATTATACATTGACGAAAGCAAGCATAGGTGTTTTTTAATGTAAAAAGTTCAGAAGACTGTAAAATTTTTTCTAAACAATTTTAAGCAAAAATAAAAAAAGCGTGTCGTAGCCAATACATTAAACAACATATTTGCAAAGTTTTAACTGTTTTAGTCAAGAATTGTTTGTGTAAGAGTGCTAAAACGTATGGATTATACATTGACTAGTAAAAAGTTCAGAAGACTGTAAAATTTTTTCTAAACACAATTTTAAGCAAAAATAAAAAAAGCGTGTCGTAGCCAATACATTAAACAACATATTTGCAAAGTTTTAACTGTTTTAGTCAAGAATTGTTTGTGTAAGAGTGCTGAAACGTATGGATTATACATTGACTAGTAAAAAGTTCAGAAGACTGTAAAATTTTTTCTAAACAATTTTAAGCAAAAATAAAAAAAGCGTGTCGTAGCCAATACATTAAACAACATATTTGCAAAGTTTTAACTGTTTTAGTCAAGAATTGTTTGTGTAAGAGTGCTAAAACGTATGGATTATACATTGACTAGTAAAAAGTTCAGAAGACTGTAAAATTTTTTCTAAACACAATTTTAAGCAAAAATAAAAAAAGCGTGTCGTAGCCAATACATTAAACAACATATTTGCAAAGTTTTAACTGTTTTAGTCAAGAATTGTTTGTGTAAGAGTGCTAAAACGTATGGATTATACATTGACTAGTAAAAAGTTCAGAAGACTGTAAAATTTTTTCTAAACAATTTTAAGCAAAAATAAAAAAAAGCGTGTCGTAGCCAATACATTAAACAACATATTTGCAAAGTTTTAACTGTTTTAGTCAAGAATTGTTTGTGTAAGAGTGCTAAAACGTATGGATTATACATTGACGAAAGCAAGCATAGGTGTTTTTTAATGTAAAAAGTTCAGAAGACTGTAAATTTTTTTCTAAACAATTTTAAGCAAAAATAAAAAAAGCGTGTCGTAGCCAATACATTAAACAACATATTTGCAAAGTTTTAACTGTTTTAGTCAAGAATTGTTTGTGTAAGAGTGCTAAAACGTATGGATTATACATTGACGAAAGCAAGCATAGGTGTTTTTTAATGTAAAAAGTTCAGAAGATCGTAAAATTTTTTCTAAACAATTTTAAGCAAAAATAAAAAAAGCGTGTCGTAGCCAATACATTAAACAACATATTTGCAAAGTTTTAACTGTTTTAGTCAAGAATTGTTTGTGTAAGAGTGCTAAAACGTATGGATTATACATTGACGAAAGCAAGCATAGGTGTTTTTTAATGTAAAAAGTTCAGAAGATCGTAAAATTTTTTCTAAACAATTTTAAGCAAAAATAAAAAAAGCGTGTCGTAGCCAATACATTAAACAACATATTTGCAAAGTTTTAACTGTTTTAGTCAAGAATTGGTTGTGTAAGAGTGCTAAAACGTATGGATTATACATTGACTAGTAAAAAGTTCAGAAGACTGTAAAATTTTTTCTAAACACAATTTTAATCAAAAATAAAAAAAGCGTGTCGTAGCCAATACATTAAACAACATATTAGCAAAGTTTAACTGTTTTAGTCAAGAATTGTTTGTGTAAGAGTGCTAAAACGTATGGATTATACATTGACTAGTAAAAAGTTCAGAAGACTGTAAAATTTTTTTTAAACAATTTTAAGCAAAAATAAAAAAAGCGTGTCGTAGCCAATACATTAAACAACATATTTGCAAAGTTTTAACTGTTTTAGTCAAGAATTGTTTGTGTAAGAGTGCTAAAACGTATGGATTATACATTGACGAAAGCAAGCATAGGTGTTTTTTAATGTAAAAAGTTCAGAAGACTGTAAATTTTTTTCTAAACAATTTTAAGCAAAAATAAAAAAAGCGTGTCGTAGCCAATACATTAAACAACATATTTGCAAAGTTTTAACTGTTTTAGTCAAGAATTGTTTGTGTAAGAGTGCTAAAACGTATGGATCATACATTGACTAGTAAAAAGTTCAGAAGACTGTAAAATTTTTTCTAAACACAATTTTAAGCAAAAATAAAAAAAGCGTAACGTAGCCAATACATTAAACAACATATTTGCAAAGTTTTAACTGTTTTAGTCAAGAATTGTTTGTGTAAGAGTGCTAAAACGTATGGATTATACATTGACTAGTAAAAAGTTCAGAAGACTGTAAAAATTTTTCTAAACAATTTTAAGCAAAAATAAAAAAAGCGTGTCGTAGCCAATACATTAAACAACATATTTGCAAAGTTTTAACTGATTTAGTCAAGAATTGTTTGTGTAAGAGTGCTAAAACGTATGGATTATACATTGACTAGTAAAAAGTTCAGAAGACTGTAAAATTTTTTCTAAACACAATTTTAAGCAAAAATAAAAAAAGCGTAACGTAGCCAATACATTAAACAACATATTTGCAAAGTTTTAACTGTTTTAGTCAAGAATTGTTTGTGTAAGAGTGCTAAAACGTATGGTGTATACATTGACTAGTAAAAAGTTCAGAAGACTGTAAAATTTTTTCTAAACACAATTTTAAGCAAAAATAAAAAAAGCGTGTCGTAGCTAATACATTAAACAACATATTTGCAAAGTTTTAACTGATTTAGTCAAGAATTGTTTGTGTAAGAGTGCTAAAACGTATGGATTATACATTGACTAGTAAAAGTTCAGAAGACTGTAAAATTTTTTCTAAACAATTTTAAGCAAAAATAAAAAAAGCGTGTCGTAGCCAATACATTAAACAACATATTTGCAAAGTTTTAACTGTTTTAGTCAAGAATTGTTTGTGTAAGAGTGCTAAAACGTATGGATTATACATTGACTAGTAAAAAGTTCAGAAGACTGTAAAATTTTTTCTAAACAATTTTAAGCAAAAATAAAAAAAGCTTGTCATAGCCAATACATTAAACAACATATTTGCAAAGTTTTAACTGTTTTAGTCAAGAATTGTTTGTGTAAGAGTGCTAAAACGTATGGATTATACATTGACGAAAGCAAGCATAGGTGTTTTTTAATGTAAAAAGTTCAGAAGACTGTAAAATTTTTTCTAAACAATTTTAAGCAAAAATAAAAAAAGCGTGTCGTAGCCAATACATTAAACAACATATTTGCAAAGTTTTAACTGTTTTAGTCAAGAATTGTTTGTGTAAGAGTGCTAAAACGTATGGATTATACATTGACTAGTAAAAAGTTCAGAAGACTGTAAAAATTTTTCTAAACAATTTTAAGCAAAAATATAAAAAGCGTGTCGTAGCCAATACATTAAACAACATATTTGCAAAGTTTTAACTGTTTTAGTCAAGAATTGTTTGTGTAAGAGTGCTAAAACGTATGGTGTATACATTGACTAGTAAAAAGTTCAGAAGACTGTAAAATTTTTTCTAAACACTATTTTAAGCAAAAATAAAAAAAGCGTGTCGTAGCCAATACATTAAACAACATATTTGCAAAGTTTTAACTGATTTAGTCAAGAATTGTTTGTGTAAGAGTGCTAAAACGTATGGATTATACATTGACTAGTAAAAGTTCAGAAGACTGTAAAATTTTTTCTAAACAATTTTAAGCAAAAATAAAAAAAGCGTGTCGTAGCCAATACATTAAACAACATATTTGCAAAGTTTTAACTGTTTTAGTCAAGAATTGTTTGTGTAAGAGTGCTAAAACGTATGGATTATACATTGACTAGTAAAAAGTTCAGAAGACTGTAAAATTTTTTCTAAACAATTTTAAGCAAAAATAAAAAAAGCTTGTCTTAGCCAATACATTAAACAACATATTTGCAAAGTTTTAACTGTTTTAGTCAAGAATTGTTTGTGTAAGAGTGCTAAAACGTATGGATTATATATTGACGAAAGCAAGCATAGGTGTTTTTTAATGTAAAAAGTTCAGAAGACTGTAAAATTTTTTCTAAACAATTTTAAGCAAAAATAAAAAAAGCGTGTCGTAGCCAATACATTAAACAACATATTTGCAAAGTTTTAACTGTTTTAGTCAAGAATTGTTTGTGTAAGAGTGCTAAAACGTATGGATTATACATTGACTAGTAAAAAGTTCAGAAGACTGTAAAATTTTTTCTAAACACAATTTTAAGCAAAAATAAAAAAAGCGTGTCGTAGCCAATACATTAAACAACATATTTGCAAAGTTTTAACTGTTTTAGTCAAGAATTGTTTGTGTAAGAGTGCTAAAACGTATGGATTATACATTGACTAGTAAAAAGTTCAGAAGACTGTAAAATTTTTTCTAAACAATTTTAAGCAAAAATAAAAAAAGCGTGTCGTAGCCAATACATTAAACAACATATTTGCAAAGTTTTAACTGTTTTAGTCAAGAATTGTTTGTGTAAGAGTGCTAAAACGTATGGTGTATACATTGACTAGTAAAAAGTTCAGAAGACTGTAAAATTTTTTCTAAACACAATTTTAAGCAAAAATAAAAAAAGCGTGTCGTAGCCAATACATTAAACAACATATTTGCAAAGTTTTAACTGATTTAGTCAAGAATTGTTTGTGTAAGAGTGCTAAAACGTATGGATTATACATTGACTAGTAAAAGTTCAGAAGACTGTAAAATTTTTTCTAAACAATTTTAAGCAAAAATAAAAAAAGCGTGTCGTAGCCAATACATTAAACAACATATTTGCAAAGTTTTAACTGTTTTAGTCAAGAATTGTTTGTGTAAGAGTGCTAAAACGTATGGATTATACATTGACTAGTAAAAAGTTCAGAAGACTGTAAAATTTTTTCTAAACAATTTTAAGCAAAAATAAAAAAAGCGTGTCGTAGCCAATACATTAAACAACATATTTGCAAAGTTTTAACTGTTTTAGTCAAGAATTGTTTGTGTAAGAGTGCTAAAACGTATGGATTATACATTGACGAAAGCAAGCATAGGTGTTTTTTAATGTAAAAAGTTCAGAAGATCGTAAAATTTTTTCTAAACAATTTTAAGCAAAAATAAAAAAAGCGTGTCGTAGCCAATACATTAAACAACATATTTGCAAAGTTTTAACTGTTTTAGTCAAGAATTGGTTGTGTAAGAGTGCTAAAACGTATGGATTATACATTGACTAGTAAAAAGTTCAGAAGACTGTAAAATTTTTTCTAAACACAATTTTAATCAAAAATAAAAAAAGCGTGTCGTAGCCAATACATTAAACAACATATTTGCAAAGTTTAACTGTTTTAGTCAAGAATTGTTTGTGTAAGAGTGCTAAAACGTATGGATTATACATTGACTAGTAAAAAGTTCAGAAGACTGTGAAATTTTTTTTAAACAATTTTAAGCAAAAATAAAAAAAGCGTGTCGTAGCCAATACATTAAACAACATATTTGCAAAGTTTTAACTGTTTTAGTCAAGAATTGTTTGTGTAAGAGTGCTAAAACGTATGGATTATACATTGACGAAAGCAAGCATAGGTGTTTTTTAATGTAAAAAGTTCAGAAGACTGTAAAATTTTTTCTAAACAATTTTAAGCAAAAATAAAAAAAGCGTGTCGTAGCCAATACATTAAACAACATATTTGCAAAGTTTCAACTGTTTTAGTCAAGAATTGTTTGTGTAAGAGTGCTAAAACGTATGGATTATACATTGACTAGTAAAAAGTTCAGAAGACTGTAAAATTTTTTCTAAACACAATTTTAAGCAAAAATAAAAAAAGCGTGTCGTAGCCAATACATTAAACAACATATTTGCAAAGTTTAACTGTTTTAGTCAAGAATTGTTTGTGTAAGAGTGCTAAAACGTATGGATTATACATTGACTAGTAAAAAGTTCAGAAGACTGTAAAATTTTTTCTAAACAATTTTAAGCAAAAACAAAAAAAGTGTGTCGTAGCCAATACATTAAACAACATATTTGCAAAGTTTTAACTGTTTTAGTCAAGAATTGTTTGTGTAAGAGTGCTAAAACGTATGGATTATACATTGACGAAAGCAAGCATAGGTGTTTTTTAATGTAAAAAGTTCAGAAGACTGTAAATTTTTTTCTAAACAATTTTAAGCAAAAATAAAAAAAGCGTGTCGTAGCCAATACATTAAACAACATATTTGCAAAGTTTTAACTGTTTTAGTCAAGAATTGTTTGTGTAAGAGTGCTAAAACGTATGGATCATACATTGACTAGTAAAAAGTTCAGAAGACTGTAAAATTTTTTCTAAACACAATTTTAAGCAAAAATAAAAAAAGCGTAACGTAGCCAATACATTAAACAACATATTTGCAAAGTTTTAACTGTTTTAGTCAAGAATTGTTTGTGTAAGAGTGCTAAAACGTATGGATTATACATTGACTAGTAAAAAGTTCAGAAGACTGTAAAAATTTTTCTAAACAATTTTAAGCAAAAATAAAAAAAGCGTGTCGTAGCCAATACATTAAACAACATATTTGCAAAGTTTTAACTGATTTAGTCAAGAATTGTTTGTGTAAGAGTGCTAAAACGTATGGATTATACATTGACTAGTAAAAAGTTCAGAAGACTGTAAAATTTTTTCTAAACACAATTTTAAGCAAAAATAAAAAAAGCGTAACGTAGCCAATACATTAAACAACATATTTGCAAAGTTTTAACTGTTTTAGTCAAGAATTGTTTGTGTAAGAGTGCTAAAACGTATGGTGTATACATTGACTAGTAAAAAGTTCAGAAGACTGTAAAATTTTTTCTAAACACAATTTTAAGCAAAAATAAAAAAAGCGTGTCGTAGCTAATACATTAAACAACATATTTGCAAAGTTTTAACTGATTTAGTCAAGAATTGTTTGTGTAAGAGTGCTAAAACGTATGGATTATACATTGACTAGTAAAAGTTCAGAAGACTGTAAAATTTTTTCTAAACAATTTTAAGCAAAAATAAAAAAAGCGTGTCGTAGCCAATACATTAAACAACATATTTGCAAAGTTTTAACTGTTTTAGTCAAGAATTGTTTGTGTAAGAGTGCTAAAACGTATGGATTATACATTGACTAGTAAAAAGTTCAGAAGACTGTAAAATTTTTTCTAAACAATTTTAAGCAAAAATAAAAAAAGCTTGTCATAGCCAATACATTAAACAACATATTTGCAAAGTTTTAACTGTTTTAGTCAAGAATTGTTTGTGTAAGAGTGCTAAAACGTATGGATTATACATTGACGAAAGCAAGCATAGGTGTTTTTTAATGTAAAAAGTTCAGAAGACTGTAAAATTTTTTCTAAACAATTTTAAGCAAAAATAAAAAAAGCGTGTCGTAGCCAATACATTAAACAACATATTTGCAAAGTTTTAACTGTTTTAGTCAAGAATTGTTTGTGTAAGAGTGCTAAAACGTATGGATTATACATTGACTAGTAAAAAGTTCAGAAGACTGTAAAAATTTTTCTAAACAATTTTAAGCAAAAATATAAAAAGCGTGTCGTAGCCAATACATTAAACAACATATTTGCAAAGTTTTAACTGTTTTAGTCAAGAATTGTTTGTGTAAGAGTGCTAAAACGTATGGTGTATACATTGACTAGTAAAAAGTTCAGAAGACTGTAAAATTTTTTCTAAACACAATTTTAAGCAAAAATAAAAAAAGCGTGTCGTAGCCAATACATTAAACAACATATTTGCAAAGTTTTAACTGATTTAGTCAAGAATTGTTTGTGTAAGAGTGCTAAAACGTATGGATTATACATTGACTAGTAAAAGTTCAGAAGACTGTAAAATTTTTTCTAAACAATTTTAAGCAAAAATAAAAAAAGCGTGTCGTAGCCAATACATTAAACAACATATTTGCAAAGTTTTAACTGTTTTAGTCAAGAATTGTTTGTGTAAGAGTGCTAAAACGTATGGATTATACATTGACTAGTAAAAAGTTCAGAAGACTGTAAAATTTTTTCTAAACAATTTTAAGCAAAAATAAAAAAAGCTTGTCTTAGCCAATACATTAAACAACATATTTGCAAAGTTTTAACTGTTTTAGTCAAGAATTGTTTGTGTAAGAGTGCTAAAACGTATGGATTATATATTGACGAAAGCAAGCATAGGTGTTTTTTAATGTAAAAAGTTCAGAAGACTGTAAAATTTTTTCTAAACAATTTTAAGCAAAAATAAAAAAAGCGTGTCGTAGCCAATACATTAAACAACATATTTGCAAAGTTTTAACTGTTTTAGTCAAGAATTGTTTGTGTAAGAGTGCTAAAACGTATGGATTATACATTGACTAGTAAAAAGTTCAGAAGACTGTAAAATTTTTTCTAAACACAATTTTAAGCAAAAATAAAAAAAGCGTGTCGTAGCCAATACATTAAACAACATATTTGCAAAGTTTTAACTGTTTTAGACAAGAATTGTTTGTGTAAGAGTGCTAAAACGTATGGATTATACATTGACTAGTAAAAAGTTCAGAAGACTGTAAAATTTTTTCTAAACAATTTTAAGCAAAAATAAAAAAAGCGTGTCGTAGCCAATACATTAAACAACATATTTGCAAAGTTTTAACTGTTTTAGTCAAGAATTGTTTGTGTAAGAGTGCTAAAACGTATGGTGTATACATTGACTAGTAAAAAGTTCAGAAGACTGTAAAATTTTTTCTAAACACAATTTTAAGCAAAAATAAAAAAAGCGTGTCGTAGCCAATACATTAAACAACATATTTGCAAAGTTTTAACTGATTTAGTCAAGAATTGTTTGTGTAAGAGTGCTAAAACGTATGGATTATACATTGACTAGTAAAAGTTCAGAAGACTGTAAAATTTTTTCTAAACAATTTTAAGCAAAAATAAAAAAAGCGTGTCGTAGCCAATACATTAAACAACATATTTGCAAAGTTTTAACTGTTTTAGTCAAGAATTGTTTGTGTAAGAGTGCTAAAACGTATGGATTATACATTGACTAGTAAAAAGTTCAGAAGACTGTAAAATTTTTTCTAAACAATTTTAAGCAAAAATAAAAAAAGCGTGTCGTAGCCAATACATTAAACAACATATTTGCAAAGTTTTAACTGTTTTAGTCAAGAATTGTTTGTGTAAGAGTGCTAAAACGTATGGATTATACATTGACGAAAGCAAGCATAGGTGTTTTTTAATGTAAAAAGTTCAGAAGACTGTAAAATTTTTTCTAAACAATTTTAAGCAAAAATAAAAAAAGCGTGTCGTAGCCAATACATTAAACAACATATTTGCAAAGTTTTAACTGTTTTAGTCAAGAATTGGTTGTGTAAGAGTGCTAAAACGTATGGATTATACATTGACTAGTAAAAAGTTCAGAAGACTGTAAAATTTTTTCTAAACACAATTTTAATCAAAAATAAAAAAAGCGTGTCGTAGCCAATACATTAAACAACATATTTGCAAAGTTTAACTGTTTTAGTCAAGAATTGTTTGTGTAAGAGTGCTAAAACGTATGGATTATACATTGACTAGTAAAAAGTTCAGAAGACTGTGAAATTTTTTTTAAACAATTTTAAGCAAAAATAAAAAAAGCGTGTCGTAGCCAATACATTAAACAACATATTTGCAAAGTTTTAACTGTTTTAGTCAAGAATTGTTTGTGTAAGAGTGCTAAAACGTATGGATTATACATTGACGAAAGCAAGCATAGGTGTTTTTTAATGTAAAAAGTTCAGAAGACTGTAAAATTTTTTCTAAACAATTTTAAGCAAAAATAAAAAAAGCGTGTCGTAGCCAATACATTAAACAACATATTTGCAAAGTTTCAACTGTTTTAGTCAAGAATTGTTTGTGTAAGAGTGCTAAAACGTATGGATTATACATTGACTAGTAAAAAGTTCAGAAGACTGTAAAATTTTTTCTAAACACAATTTTAAGCAAAAATAAAAAAAGCGTGTCGTAGCCAATACATTAAACAACATATTTGCAAAGTTTAACTGTTTTAGTCAAGAATTGTTTGTGTAAGAGTGCTAAAACGTATGGATTATACATTGACTAGTAAAAAGTTCAGAAGACTGTAAAATTTTTTCTAAACAATTTTAAGCAAAAACAAAAAAAGCGTGTCGTAGCCAATACATTAAACAACATATTTGCAAAGTTTTAACTGTTTTAGTCAAGAATTGTTTGTGTAAGAGTGCTAAAACGTATGGATTATACATTGACGAAAGCAAGCATAGGTGTTTTTTAATGTAAAATGTTCAGAAGACTGTAAAATTTTTTTCTAAACAATTTTATGCAAAAATAAAAAAAGCGTGTCGTAGCCAATACATTAAACAACATATTTGCAAAGTTTTAACTGTTTTAGTCAAGAATTGTTTGTGTAAGAGTGCTAAAACGTAAGGATTATACATTGACGAAAGCAAGCATAGGTGTTTTTTAATGTAAAAAGTTCAGAAGACTGTAAAATTTTTTCTAAACAATTTTAAGCAAAAATAAAAAAAGCGTGTCGTAGCCAATACATTAAACAACATATTTGCAAAGTTTTAACTGTTTTAGTCAAGAATTGTTTGTGTAAGAGTGCTAAAACGTATGGATTATACATTGACTAGTAAAAAGTTCAGAAGACTGTAAAATTTTTTCTAAACACAATTTTAAGCAAAAATAAAAAAAGCGTGTCGTAGCCAATACATTAAACAACATATTTGCAAAGTTTTAACTGTTTTAATCAAGAATTGTTTGTGTAAGAGTGCTAAAACGTATGGATTATACATTGACGAAAGCAAGCATAGGTGTTTTTTAATGTAAAAAGTTCAGAAGACTGTAAAATTTTTTCTAAACAATTTTAAGCAAAAATAAAAAAAGCGTGTCGTAGCCAATACATTAAACAACATATTTGTAAAGTTTTAACTGTTTTAGTCAAGAATTGTTTGTGTAAGAGTGCTAAAACGTATGGATTATACATTGACTAGTAAAAAGTTCAGAAGACTGTAAAATTTTTTCTAAACAATTTTAAGCAAAAATAAAAAAAGCGTGTCTTAGCCAATACATTAAACAACATATTTGCAAAGTTTTAACTGTTTTAGTCAAGAATTGTTTGTGTAAGAGTGCTAAAACGTATGGATTATACATTGACTAGTAAAAAGTTCAGAAGACTGTAAAATTTTTTCTAAACAATTTTAAGCAAAAATAAAAAAAGCGTGTCGTAGCCAATACATTAAACAACATATTTGCAAAGTTTTAACTGTTTTAGTCAAGAATTGTTTGTGTAAGAGTGCTAAAACGTATGGATTATACATTGACTAGTAAAAAGTTCAGAAGACTTAAAAATTTTTTCTAAACACAATTTTAAGCAAAAATAAAAAAAGCGTGTCGTAGCCAATACATTAAACAACATATTTGCAAAGTTTAACTGTTTTAGTCAAGAATTGTTTGTGTAAGAGTGCTAAAACGTATGGATTATACATTGACTAGTAAAAAGTTCAGAAGACTGTAAAATTTTTTCTAAACAATTTTAAGCAAAAATAAAAAAAGCGTGTCGTAGCCAATACATTAAACAACATATTTGCAAAGTTTAACTGTTTTAGTCAAGAATTGTTTGTGTAAGAGTGCTAAAACGTATGGATTATACATTGACTAGTAAAAAGTTCAGAAGACTGTAAAATTTTTTCTAAACACAATTTTAAGCAAAAATAAAAAAAGCGTGTCGTAGCCAATACATTAAACAACATATTTGCAAAGTTTAACTGTTTTAGTCAAGAATTGTTTGTGTAAGAGTGCTAAAACGTATGGATTATACATTGACTAGTAAAAAGTTCAGAAGACTGTAAAATTTTTTCTAAAAAATTTTAAGCAAAAATAAAAAAAGCGTGTCGTAGCCAATACATTAAACAACATATTTGCTAAGTTTTAACTGTTTTAGTCAAGAATTGTTTGTGTAAGAGTGCTAAAACGTAAGGATTATACATTGACGAAAGCAAGCATAGGTTTTTTTTAATGTAAAAAGTTCAGAAGACTGTAAAATTTTTTCTAAACACAATTTTAAGCAAAAATAAAAAAAGCGTGTCGTAGCCAATACATTAAACAACATATTTTCAAAGTTTTAACTGTTTTAATCAAGAATTGTTTGTGTAAGAGTGCTAAAACGTATGGATTATACATTGACGAAAGCAAGCATAGGTTTTTTTTAATGTAAAAAGTTCAGAAGACTGTAAAATTTTTTCTAAACAATTTTAAGCAAAAATAAAAAAAGCGTGTCGTAGCCAATACATTAAACAACATATTTGCAAAGTTTTAACTGTTTTAGTCAAGAATTGTTTGTGTAAGAGTGCTAAAACGTATGGATTATACATTGACTAGTAAAAAGTTCAGAAGACTGTAAAATTTTTTCTAAACACAATTTTAAGCAAAAATAAAAAAAGCGTGTCGTAGCCAATACATTAAACAACATATTTTCAAAGTTTTAACTGTTTTAATCAAGAATTGTTTGTGTAAGAGTGCTAAAACGTATGGATTATACATTGACGAAAGCAAGCATAGGTGTTTTTTAATGTAAAAAGTTCAGAAGACTGTAAAATTTTTTCTAAACAATTTTAAGCAAAAATAAAAAAAGCGTGTCGTAGCCAATACATTAAACAACATATTTGTAAAGTTTTAACTGTTTTAGTCAAGAATTGTTTGTGTAAGAGTGCTAAAACGTATGGATTATACATTGACTAGTAAAAAGTTCAGAAGACTGTAAAATTTTTTCTAAACAATTTTAAGCAAAAATAAAAAAAGCGTGTCTTAGCCAATACATTAAACAACATATTTGCAAAGTTTTAACTGTTTTAGTCAAGAATTGTTTGTGTAAGAGTGCTAAAACGTATGGATTATACATTGAATAGTAAAAAGTTCAGAAGACTGTAAAATTTTTTCTAAACAATTTTAAGCAAAAATAAAAAAAGCGTGTCGTAGCCAATACATTAAACAACATATTTGCAAAGTTTTAACTGTTTTAGTCAAGAATTGTTTGTGTAAGAGTGCTAAAACGTATGGATTATACATTGACTAGTAAAAAGTTCAGAAGACTGTAAAACTTTTTCTAAACACAATTTTAAGCAAAAATAAAAAAAGCGTGTCGTAGCCAATACATTAAACAACATATTTGCAAAGTTTAACTGTTTTAGTCAAGAATTGTTTGTGTAAGAGTGCTAAAACGTATGGATTATACATTGACTAGTAAAAAGTTCAGAAGACTGTAAAATTTTTTCTAAACAATTTTAAGCAAAAATAAAAAAAGCGTGTCGTAGCCAATACATTAAACAACATATTTGCAAAGTTTTAACTGTTTTAGTCAAGAATTGTTTGTGTAAGAGTGCTAAAACGTATGGATTATACATTGACGAAAGCAAGCATAGGTGTTTTTTAATGTAAAAAGTTCAGAAGACTGTAAAATTTTTTCTAAACAATTTTAAGCAAAAATAAAAAAAGCGTGTCGTAGCCAATACATTAAACAACATATTTGCAAAGTTTTAACTGTTTTAGTCAAGAATTGTTTGTGTAAGAGTGCTAAAACGTATGGATTATACATTGACTAGTAAAAAGTTCAGAAGACTGTAAAATTTTTTCTAAACACAATTTTAAGCAAAAATAAAAAAAGCGTGTCGTAGCCAATACATTAAACAACATATTTGCAAAGTTTTAACTGTTTTAGTCAAGAATTGTTTGTGTAAGAATGCTAAAACGTATGGATTATACATTGACTAGTAAAAAGTTCAGAAGACTGTAAAATTTTTTCTAAACAATTTTAAGCAAAAATAAAAAAAGCGTGTCGTAGCCAATACATTAAACAACATATTTGCAAAGTTTTAACTGTTTTAGTCAAGAATTGTTTGTGTAAGAGTGCTAAAACGTATGGATTATACATTGACGAAAGCAAGCATAGGTGTTTTTTAATGTAAAAAGTTCAGAAGACCGTAAAATTTTTTCTAAACAATTTTAAGCAAAAATAAAAAAAGCGTGTCGTAGCCAATACATTAAACAACATATTTGCAAAGTTTTAACTGTTTTAGTCAAGAATTGGTTGTGTAAGAGTGCTAAAACGTATGGATTATACATTGACTAGTAAAAAGTTCAGAAGACTGTAAAATTTTTTCTAAACACAATTTTAAGCAAAAATAAAAAAAGCGTGTCGTAGCCAATACATTAAACAACATATTTGCAAAGTTTAACTGTTTTAGTCAAGAATTGTTTGTGTAAAAGTGCTAAAACGTATGGATTATACATTGACTAGTAAAAAGTTCAGAAGACTGTAAAATTTTTTCTAAACACAATTTCAAGCAAAAATAAAAAAAGCGTGTCGTAGCTAATACATTAAACAACATATTTGCAAAGTTTTAACTGTTTTAGTCAAGAATTGTTTGTGTAAGAGTGCTAAAACGTTTGGTTATACATTGACTAGTAAAAAGTTCAGAAGACTGTAAAATTTTTTCTAAACAATTTTAAGCAAAAATAAAAAAAGCGTGTCGTAGCCAATACATTAAACAACATAATTGCAAAGTTTTAACTGTTTTAGTCAAGAATTGTTTGTGTAAGAGTGCTAAAACGTATGGATTATACATTGACTAGTAAAAAGTTCAGAAGACTGTAAAATTTTTTCTAAACAATTTTAAGCAAAAATAAAAAAAGCGTGTCTTAGCCAATACATTAAACAACATATTTGCAAAGTTTTAACTGTTTTAGTCAAGAATTGTTTGTGTAAGAGTGCTAAAACGTATGGATTATACATTGACTAGTAAAAAGTTCAGAAAACTGTAAAATTTTTTCTAAACAATTTTAAGCAAAAATAAAAAAAGCGTGTCGTAGCCAATACATTAAACAACATATTTGCAAAGTTTTAACTGTTTTAGTCAAGAATTGTTTGTGTAAGAGTGCTAAAACGTATGGATTATACATTGACTAGTAAAAAGTTCAGAAGACTGTAAAATTTTTTCTAAACACAATTTTAAGCAAAAATAAAAAAAGCGTGTCGTAGCCAATACATTAAACAACATATTTGCAAAGTTTTAACTGTTTTAGTCAAGAATTGTTTGTGTAAGAGTGCTAAAACGTATGGATTATACATTGACTAGTAAAAAGTTCAGAAGACTGTAAAATTTTTTCTAAACAATTTTAAGCAAAAATAAAAAAAGCGTGTCGTAGCCAATACATTAAACAACATATTTGCAAAGTTTTAACTGTTTTAGTCAAGAATTGTTTGTGTAAGAGTGCTAAAACGTATGGATTATACATTCACTAGTAAAAAGTTCAGAAGAATGTAAAATTTTTTCTAAACACAATTTTAAGCAAAAATAAAAAAAGCGTGTCGTAGCCAATACATTAAACAACATATTTGCAAAGTTTTAACTGTTTTAGTCAAGAATTGTTTGTGTAAGAGTGCTAAAACGTATGGATTATACATTGACTAGTAAAAAGTTCAGAAGACTGTAAAATTTTTTCTAAACACAATTTTAAGCAAAAATAAAAAAAGCGTGTCGTAGCCAATACATTAAACAACATATTTGCAAAGTTTTAACTGTTTTAGTCAAGAATTGTTTGTGTAAGAGTGCTAAAACGTATGGATTATACATTGACTAGTAAAAAGTTCAGAAGACTGTAAAATTTTTTCTAAACACAATTTTAAGCAAAAATAAAAAAAGCGTGTCGTAGCCAATACATTAAACAACATATTTTCAAAGTTTTAACTGTTTTAATCAAGAATTGTTTGTGTAAGAGTGCTAAAACGTATGGATTATACATTGACGAAAGCAAGCATAGGTTTTTTTTAATGTAAAAAGTTCAGAAGACTGTAAAATTTTTTCTAAACAATTTTAAGCAAAAATAAAAAAAGCGTGTCGTAGCCAATACATTAAACAACATATTTGCAAAGTTTTAACTGTTTTAGTCAAGAATTGTTTGTGTAAGAGTGCTAAAACGTATGGATTATACATTGACTAGTAAAAAGTTCAGAAGACTGTAAAATTTTTTCTAAACAATTTTAAGCAAAAATAAAAAAAGCGTGTCGTAGCCAATACATTAAACAATATATTTGCAAAGTTTTAACTGTTTTAGTCAAGAATTGTTTGTGTAAGAGTGCTAAAACGTATGGATTATACATTGACGAAAGCAAGCATAGGTGTTTTTTAATGTAAAAAGTTCAGAAGATCGTAAAATTTTTTCTAAACAATTTTAAGCAAAAATAAAAAAAGCGTGTCGTAGCCAATACATTAAACAACATATTTGTAAAGTTTTAACTGTTTTAGTCAAGAATTGTTTGTGTAAGAGTGCTAAAACGTATGGATTATACATTGACTAGTAAAAAGTTCAGAAGACTGTAAAATTTTTTCTAAACAATTTTAAGCAAAAATAAAAAAAGCGTGTCTTAGCCAATACATTAAACAACATATTTGCAAAGTTTTAACTGTTTTAGTCAAGAATTGTTTGTGTAAGAGTGCTAAAACGTATGGATTATACATTGACTAGTAAAAAGTTCAGAAGACTGTAAAATTTTTTCTAAACAATTTTAAGCAAAAATAAAAAAAGCGTGTCGTAGCCAATACATTAAACAACATATTTGCAAAGTTTTAACTGTTTTAGTCAAGAATTGTTTGTGTAAGAGTGCTAAAACGTATGGATTATACATTGACTAGTAAAAAGTTCAGAAGACTGTAAAATTTTTTCTAAACACAATTTTAAGCAAAAATAAAAAAAGCGTGTCGTAGCCAATACATTAAACAACATATTTGCAAAGTTTAACTGTTTTAGTCAAGAATTGTTTGTGTAAGAGTGCTAAAACGTATGGATTATACATTGACTAGTAAAAAGTTCAGAAGACTGTAAAATTTTTTCTAAACAATTTTAAGCAAAAATAAAAAAAGCGTGTCGTAGCCAATACATTAAACAACATATTTGCAAAGTTTTAACTGTTTTAGTCAAGAATTGTTTGTGTAAGAGTGCTAAAACGTATGGATTATACATTGACGAAAGCAAGCATAGGTGTTTTTTAATGTAAAAAGTTCAGAAGACTGTAAAATTTTTTCTAAACAATTTTAAGCAAAAATAAAAAAAGCGTGTCGTAGCCAATACATTAAACAACATATTTGCAAAGTTTTAACTGTTTTAGTCAAGAATTGTTTGTGTAAGAGTGCTAAAACGTATGGATTATACATTGACTAGTAAAAAGTTCAGAAGACTGTAAAATTTTTTCTAAACACAATTTTAAGCAAAAATAAAAAAAGCGTGTCGTAGCCAATACATTAAACAACATATTTGCAAAGTTTTAACTGTTTTAGTCAAGAATTGTTTGTGTAAGAATGCTAAAACGTATGGATTATACATTGACTAGTAAAAAGTTCAGAAGACTGTAAAATTTTTTCTAAACAATTTTAAGCAAAAATAAAAAAAGCGTGTCGTAGCCAATACATTAAACAACATATTTGCAAAGTTTTAACTGTTTTAGTCAAGAATTGTTTGTGTAAGAGTGCTAAAACGTATGGATTATACATTGACGAAAGCAAGCATAGGTGTTTTTTAATGTAAAAAGTTCAGAAGACCGTAAAATTTTTTCTAAACAATTTTAAGCAAAAATAAAAAAAGCGTGTCGTAGCCAATACATTAAACAACATATTTGCAAAGTTTTAACTGTTTTAGTCAAGAATTGGTTGTGTAAGAGTGCTAAAACGTATGGATTATACATTGACTAGTAAAAAGTTCAGAAGACTGTAAAATTTTTTCTAAACACAATTTTAAGCAAAAATAAAAAAAGCGTGTCGTAGCCAATACATTAAACAACATATTTGCAAAGTTTAACTGTTTTAGTCAAGAATTGTTTGTGTAAAAGTGCTAAAACGTATGGATTATACATTGACTAGTAAAAAGTTCAGAAGACTGTAAAATTTTTTCTAAACACAATTTCAAGCAAAAATAAAAAAAGCGTGTCGTAGCCAATACATTAAACAACATATTTGCAAAGTTTTAACTGTTTTAGTCAAGAATTGTTTGTGTAAGAGTGCTAAAACGTTTGGTTATACATTGACTAGTAAAAAGTTCAGAAGACTGTAAAATTTTTTCTAAACAATTTTAAGCAAAAATAAAAAAAGCGTGTCGTAGCCAATACATTAAACAACATAATTGCAAAGTTTTAACTGTTTTAGTCAAGAATTGTTTGTGTAAGAGTGCTAAAACGTATGGATTATACATTGACTAGTAAAAAGTTCAGAAGACTGTAAAATTTTTTCTAAACAATTTTAAGCAAAAATAAAAAAAGCGTGTCTTAGCCAATACATTAAACAACATATTTGCAAAGTTTTAACTGTTTTAGTCAAGAATTGTTTGTGTAAGAGTGCTAAAACGTATGGATTATACATTGACTAGTAAAAAGTTCAGAAGACTGTAAAATTTTTTCTAAACAATTTTAAGCAAAAATAAAAAAAACGTGTCGTAGCCAATACATTAAACAACATATTTGCAAAATTTTAACTGTTTTAGTCAAGAATTGTTTGTGTAAGAGTGCTAAAACGTATGGATTATACATTGACTAGTAAAAAGTTCAGAAGACTGTAAAATTTTTTCTAAACACAATTTTAAGCAAAAATAAAAAAAGCGTGTCGTAGCCAATACATTAAACAACATATTTGCAAAGTTTTAACTGTTTTAGTCAAGAATTGTTTGTGTAAGAGTGCTAAAACGTATGGATTATACATTGACTAGTAAAAAGTTCAGAAGACTGTAAAATTTTTTCTAAACAATTTTAAGCAAAAATAAAAAAAGCGTGTCGTAGCCAATACATTAAACAACATATTTGCAAAGTTTTAACTGTTTTAGTCAAGAATTGTTTGTGTAAGAGTGCTAAAACGTATGGATTATACATTCACTAGTAAAAAGTTCAGAAGAATGTAAAATTTTTTCTAAACACAATTTTAAGCAAAAATAAAAAAAGCGTGTCGTAGCCAATACATTAAACAACATATTTGCAAAGTTTTAACTGTTTTAGTCAAGAATTGTTTGTGTAAGAGTGCTAAAACGTATGGATTATACATTGACTAGTAAAAAGTTCAGAAGACTGTAAAATTTTTTCTAAACAATTTTAAGCAAAAATAAAAAAAGCGTGTCGTAGCCAATACATTAAACAACATATTTGCAAAGTTTTAACTGTTTTAGTCAAGAATTGTTTGTGTAAGAGTGCTAAAACGTATGGATTATACATTGACTAGTAAAAAGTTCAGAAGACTGTAAAATTTTTTCTAAACACAATTTTAAGCAAAAATAAAAAAGCGTGTCGTAGCCAATACATTAAACAACATATTTTCAAAGTTTTAACTGTTTTAGTCAAAAATTGTTTGTGTAAGAGTGCTAAAACGTATGGATTATACATTGACGAAAGCGAGCATAGGTGTTTTTTAATGTAAAAAGTTCAGAAGACTGTAAAAATTTTTCTAAACAATTTTAAGCAAAAATAAAAAAAGCGTGTCGTAGCCAATACATTAAACAACATAATTGCAAAGTTTTAACTGTTTTAGTCAAGAATTGTTTGTGTAAGAGTGCTAAAACGTATTGATTATACATTGACTAGTAAAAAGTTCAGAAGACTGTAAAATTTTTTCTAAACAATTTTAAGCAAAAATAAAAAAAGCGTGTCTTAGCCAATACATTAAACAACATATTTGCAAAGTTTTAACTGTTTTAGTCAAGAATTGTTTGTGTAAGAGTGCTAAAACGTATGGATTATACATTGACGAAAGCAAGCATAGGTGTTTTTTAATGTAAAAAGTTCAGAAGACTGTAAAATTTTTTCTAAACACAATTTTAAGCAAAAATAAAAAAAGCGTGTCGTAGCCAATACATTAAACAACATATTTGCAAAGTTTAACTGTTTTAGTCAAGAATTGGTTGTGTAAGAGTGCTAAAACGTATGGATTATACATTGACTAGTAAAAAGTTCAGAAGACTGTAAAATTTTTTCTAAACACAATTTTAATCAAAAATAAAAAAAGCGTGTCGTAGCCAACACATTAAACAACATATTAGCAAAGTTTAACTGTTTTAGTCAAGAATTGTTTGTGTAAGAGTGCTAAAACGTATGGATTATACATTGACTAGTAAAAAGTTCAGAAGACTGTAAAATTTTTTTTAAACAATTTTAAGCAAAAATAAAAAAAGCGTGTCGTAGCCAATACATTAAACAACATATTTGCAAAGTTTTAACTGTTTTAGTCAAGAATTGTTTGTGTAAGAGTGCTAAAACGTATGGATTATACATTGACGAAAGCAAGCATAGGTGTTTTTTAATGTAAAAAGTTCAGAAGACTGTAAATTTTTTTCTAAACAATTTTAAGCAAAAATAAAAAAAGCGTGTCGTAGCCAATACATTAAACAACATATTTGCAAAGTTTTAACTGTTTTAGTCAAGAATTGTTTGTGTAAGAGTGCTAAAACGTATGGATCATACATTGACTAGTAAAAAGTTCAGAAGACTGTAAAATTTTTTCTAAACACAATTTTAAGCAAAAATAAAAAAAGCGTGTCGTAGCCAATACATTAAACAACATATTTGCAAAGTTTTAACTGTTTTAGTCTAGAATTGTTTGTGTAAGAGTGCTAAAACGTATGGATTATACATTGACTAGTAAAAAGTTCAGAAGACTGTAAAAATTTTTCTAAACAATTTTAAGCAAAAATAAAAAAAGCGTGTCGTAGCCAATACATTAAACAACATATTTGCAAAGTTTTAACTGTTTTAGTCAAGAATTGTTTGTGTAAGAGTGCTAAAACGTATGGTGTATACATTGACTAGTAAAAAGTTCAGAAGACTGTAAAATTTTTTCTAAACACAATTTTAAGCAAAAATAAAAAAAGCGTGTCGTAGCCAATACATTAAACAACATATTTGCAAAGTTTTAACTGATTTAGTCAAGAATTGTTTGTGTAAGAGTGCTAAAACGTATGGATTATACATTGACTAGTAAAAGTTCAGAAGACTGTAAAATTTTTTCTAAACAATTTTAAGCAAAAATAAAAAAAGCGTGTCGTAGCCAATACATTAAACAACATATTTGCAAAGTTTTAACTGTTTTAGTCAAGAATTGTTTGTGTAAGAGTGCTAAAACGTATGGATTATACATTGACTAGTAAAAAGTTCAGAAGACTGTAAAATTTTTTCTAAACAATTTTAAGCAAAAATAAAAAAAGCGTGTCTTAGCCAATACATTAAACATATATTTGCAAAGTTTTAACTGTTTTAGTCAAGAATTGTTTGTGTAAGAGTGCTAAAACGTATGGATTATACATTGACTAGTAAAAAGTTCAGAAGACTGTAAAATTTTTTCTAAACAATTTTAAGCAAAAACAAAAAAAGCGTGTCGTAGCCAATACATTAAACAACATATTTGCAAAGTTTTAACTGTTTTAGTCAAGAATTGTTTGTGTAAGAGTGCTAAAACGTATGGATTATACATTGACGAAAGCAAGCATAGGTGTTTTTTAATGTAAAAAGTTCAGAAGACTGTAAAATTTTTTCTAAACAATTTTAAGCAAAAATAAAAAAAGCGTGTCGTAGCCAATACATTAAACAACATATTTGCAAAGTTTTAACTGTTTTAGTCAAGAATTGTTTGTGTAAGAGTGCTAAAACGTATGGATTATACATTGACTAGTAAAAAGTTCAGAAGACTGTAAAATTTTTTCTAAACACAATTTTAAGCAAAAATAAAAAAAGCGTGTCGTAGCCAATACATTAAACAACATATTTGCAAAGTTTTAACTGTTTTAGTCAAGAATTGTTTGTGTAAGAGTGCTAAAACGTATGGATTATACATTGACTAGTAAAAAGTTCAGAAGACTGTAAAATTTTTTCTAAACAATTTAAGCAAAAACAAAAAAAGCGTGTCGTAGCCAATACATTAAACAACATATTTGCAAAGTTTTAACTGTTTTAGTCAAGAATTGTTTGTGTAAGAGTGCTAAAACGTATGGTGTATACATTGACTAGTAAAAAGTTCAGAAGACTGTAAAATTTTTTCTAAACACAATTTTAAGCAAAAATAAAAAAGGCGTGTCGTAGCCAATACATTAAACAACATATTTGCAAAGTTTTAACTGATTTAGTCAAGAATTGTTTGTGTAAGAGTGCTAAAACGTATGGATTATACATTGACTAGTAAAAGTTCAGAAGACTGTAAAATTTTTTCTAAACAATTTTAAGCAAAAATAAAAAAAGCGTGTCGTAGCCAATACATTAAACAACATATTTGCAAAGTTTTAACTGTTTTAGTCAAGAATTGTTTGTGTAAGAGTGCTAAAACGTATGGATTATACATTGACTAGTAAAAAGTTCAGAAGACTGTAAAATTTTTTCTAAACAATTTTAAGCAAAAATAAAAAAAGCGTGTCGTAGCCAATACATTAAACAACATATTTGCGAAGTTTTAACTGTTTTAGTCAAGAATTGTTTGTGTAAGAGTGCTAAAACGTATGGATTATACATTGACTAGTAAAAAGTTCAGAAGACTGTGAAATTTTTTCTAAACACAATTTTAAGCAAAAATAAAAAAAGCGTGTCATAGCCAATACAATAAACAACATATTTGCAAAGTTTTAACTGTTTTAGTCAAGAATTGTTTGTGTAAGAGTGCTAAAACGTATGGATTATACATTGACTAGTAAAAAGTTCAGAAGACTGTGAAATTTTTTTTAAACAATTTTAAGCAAAAATAAAAAAAGCGTGTCGTAGCCAATACATTAAACAACATATTTGCAAAGTTTTAACTGTTTTAGTCAAGAATTGTTTGTGTAAGAGTGCTAAAACGTATGGATTATACATTGACGAAAGCAAGCATAGGTGTTTTTTAATGTAAAAAGTTCAGAAGACTGTAAAATTTTTTCTAAACAATTTTAAGCAAAAATAAAAAAAGCGTGTCGTAGCCAATACATTAAACAACATATTTGCAAAGTTTCAACTGTTTTAGTCAAGAATTGTTTGTGTAAGAGTGCTAAAACGTATGGATTATACATTGACTAGTAAAAAGTTCAGAAGACTGTAAAATTTTTTCTAAACACAATTATAAGCAAAAATAAAAAAAGCGTGTCGTAGCCAATACATTAAACAACATATTTGCAAAGTTTTAACTGTTTTAGTCAAGAATTGTTTGTGTAAGAGTGCTAAAACGTATGGATTATACATTGACTCGTAAAAAGTTCAGAAGACCGTAAAATTTTTTCTAAACAATTTTAAGCAAAAATAAAAAAAGCGTGTCGTAGCCAATACATTAAACAACATATTTGCAAAGTTTTAACTGTTTTAGTCAAGAATTGGTTGTGTAAGAGTGCTAAAACGTATGGATTATACATTGACTAGTAAAAAGTTCAGAAGACTGTAAAATTTTTTCTAAACACAATTTTAAGCAAAAATAAAAAAAGCGTGTCGTAGCCAATACATTAAACAACATATTTGCAAAGTTTAACTGTTTTAGTCAAGAATTGTTTGTGTAAGAGTGCTAAAACGTATGGATTATACATTGACTAGTAAAAAGTTCAGAAGACTGTAAAATTTTTTTTAAACAATTTTAAGCAAAAATAAAAAAAGCGTGTCGTAGCCAATACATTAAACAACATATTTGCAAAGTTTTAACTGTTTTAGTCAAGAATTGTTTGTGTAAGAGTGCTAAAACGTATGGATTATACATTGACGAAAGCAAGCATAGGTGTTTTTTAATGTAAAAAGTTCAGAAGACTGTAAAATTTTTTCTAAACAATTTTAAGCAAAAATAAAAAAAGCGTGTCGTAGCCAATACATTAAACAACATATTTGCAAAGTATTAACTGTTTTAGTCAAGAATTGTTTGTGTAAGAGTGCTAAAACGTATGGATTATACATTGACTAGTAAAAAGTTCAGAAGACTGTAAAATTTTTTCTAAACACAATTTTAAGCAAAAATAAAAAAAGCGTGTCGTAGCCAATACATTAAACAACATATTTGCAAAGTTTTAACTGTTTTAGTCAAGAATTGTTTGTGTAAGAGTGCTAAAACGTATGGATTATACATTGACTAGTAAAAAGTTCAGAAGACTGTAAAATTTTTCTAAACAATTTTAAGCAAAAATAAAAAAAGCGTGTCGTAGCCAATACATTAAACAACATATTTGCAAAGTTTTAACTGTTTTAGTCAAGAATTGTTTGTGTAAGAGTGCTAAAACGTATGGATTATACATTCACTAGTAAAAAGTTCAGAAGACTGTAAAATTTTTTCTAAACACAATTTTAAGCAAAAATAAAAAAAGCGTGTCGTAGCCAATACATTAAACAACATATTTGCAAAGTTTTAACTGTTTTAGTCAAGAATTGTTTGTGTAAGAGTGCTAAAACGTATGGATTATACATTGACTAGTAAAAAGTTCAGAAGACTGTAAAATTTTTTCTAAACAATTTTAAGCAAAAATAAAAAAAAGCGTGTCGTAGCCAATACATTAAACAACATATTTGCAAAGTTTTAACTGTTTTAGTCAAGAATTGTTTGTGTAAGAGTGCTAAAACGTATGGATTATACATTGACTAGTAAAAAGTTCAGAAGACTGTAAAATTTTTTCTAAACACAATTTTAAGCAAAAATAAAAAAAAGCGTGTCGTAGCCAATACATTAAACAACATATTTGCAAAGTTTTAACTGTTTTAGTTAAGAATTGTTTGTGTAAGAGTGCTAAAACGTATGGATTATACATTGAAGAAAGCAAGCATAGGTGTTTTTTAATGTAAAAAGTTCAGAAGACTGTAAAAATTTTTCTAAACAATTTTAAGCAAAAATAAAAAAAGCGTGTCGTAGCCAATACATTAAACAACATATTTGCAAAGTTTTAACTGTTTTAGTCAAGAATTGTTTGTGTAAGAGTGCTAAAACGTATGGTGTATACATTGACTAGTAAAAAGTTCAGAAGACTGTAAAATTTTTTCTAAACACAATTTTAAGCAAAAATAAAAAAAGCGTGTCGTAGCCAATACATTAAACAACATATTTGCAAAGTTTTAACTGATTTAGTCAAGAATTGTTTGTGTAAGAGTGCTAAAACGTATGGATTATACATTGACTAGTAAAAGTTCAGAAGACTGTAAAATTTTTTCTAAACAATTTTAAGCAAAAATAAAAAAAGCGTGTCGTAGCCAATACATTAAACAACATAATTGCAAAGTTTTAACTGTTTTAGTCAAGAATTGTTTGTGTAAGAGTGCTAAAACGTATGGATTATACATTGACTAGTAAAAAGTTCAGAAGACTGTAAAATTTTTTCTAAACAATTTTAAGCAAAAATAAAAAAAGCGTGTCTTAGCCAATACATTAAACAACATATTTGCAAAGTTTTAACTGTTTTAGTCAAGAATTGTTTGTGTAAGAGTGCTAAAACGTATGGATTATACATTGACTAGTAAAAAGTTCAGAAGACTGTAAAATTTTTTCTAAACAATTTTAAGCAAAAATAAAAAAAGCGTGTCGTAGCCAATACATTAAACAACATATTTGCAAAGTTTTAACTGTTTTAGTCAAGAATTGTTTGTGTAAGAGTGCTAAAACGTATGGATTATACATTGACGAAAGCAAGCATAGGTGTTTTTTAATGTAAAAAATTCAGAAGACTGTAAAATTTTTTCTAAACACAATTTTAAGCAAAAATAAAAAAAGCGTGTCGTAGCCAATACATTAAACAACATATTTGCAAAGTTTTAACTGTTTTAGTCAAGAATTGGTTGTGTAAGAGTGCTAAAACGTATGGATTATACATTGACTAGTAAAAAGTTCAGAAGACTGTAAAATTTTTTCTAAACACAGTTTTAATCAAAAATAAAAAAAGCGTGTCGTAGCCAATACATTAAACAACATATTAGCAAAGTTTAACTGTTTTAGTCAAGAATTGTTTGTGTAAGAGTGCTAAAACGTATGGATTATACATTGACTAGTAAAAAGTTCAGAAGACTGTAAAATTTTTTTTAAACAATTTTAAGCAAAAATAAAAAAAGCGTGTCGTAGCCAATACATTAAACAACATATTTGCAAAGTTTTAACTGTTTTAGTCAAGAATTGTTTGTGTAAGAGTGCTAAAACGTATGGATTATACATTGACGAAATCAAGCATAGGTGTTTTTTAATGTAAAAAGTTCAGAAGACTGTAAAATTTTTTCTAAACAATTTTAAGCAAAAATAAAAAAAGCGTGTCGTAGCCAATACATTAAACAACATATTTGCAAAGTTTTAACTGTTTTAGTCAAGAATTGTTTGTGTAAGAGTGCTAAAACGTATGGATTATACATTGACTAGTAAAAAGTTCAGAAGACTGTAAAATTTTTTCTAAACACAATTTTAAGCAAAAATAAAAAAAGCGTGTCGTAGCCAATACATTAAACAACATATTTGCAAAGTTTTAACTGTTTTAGTCAAGAATTGTTTGTGTAAGAGTGCTAAAACGTATGGATTATACATTGACTAGTAAAAAGTTCAGAAGACTGTAAAATTTTTTCTAAACAATTTTAAGCAAAAATAAAAAAAGCGTGTCGTAGCCAATACATTAAACAACATATTTGCAAAGTTTTAACTGTTTTAGTCAAGAATTGTTTGTGTAAGAGTGCTAAAACGTATGGTGTATACATTGACTAGTAAAAAGTTCAGAAGACTGTAAAATTTTTTCTAAACACAATTTTAAGCAAAAATAAAAAAAGCGTGTCGTAGCCAATACATTAAACAACATATTTGCAAAGTTTTAACTGATTTAGTCAAGAATTGTTTGTGTAAGAGTGCTAAAACGTATGGATTATACATTGACTAGTAAAAGTTCAGAAGACTGTAAAATTTTTTCTAAACAATTTTAAGCAAAAATAAAAAAAGCGTGTCGTAGCCAATACATTAAACAACATATTTGCAAAGTTTTAACTGTTTTAGTCAAGAATTGTTTGTGTAAGAGTGCTAAAACGTATGGATTATACATTGACTAGTAAAAAGTTCAGAAGACTGTAAAATTTTTTCTAAACAATTTTAAGCAAAAATAAAAAAAGCGTGTCGTAGCCAATACATTAAACAACATATTTGCAAAGTTTTAACTGTTTTAGTCAAGAATTGTTTGTGTAAGAGTGCTAAAACGTATGGATTATACATTGACGAAAGCAAGCATAGGTGTTTTTTAATGTAAAAAGTTCAGAAGATCGTAAAATTTTTTCTAAACAATTTTAAGCAAAAATAAAAAAAGCGTGTCGTAGCCAATACATTAAACAACATATTTGCAAAGTTTTAACTGTTTTAGTCAAGAATTGGTTGTGTAAGAGTGCTAAAACGTATGGATTATACATTGACTAGTAAAAAGTTCAGAAGACTGTAAAATTTTTTCTAAACACAATTTTAATCAAAAATAAAAAAAGCGTGTCGTAGCCAATACATTAAACAACATATTTGCAAAGTTTAACTGTTTTAGTCAAGAATTGTTTGTGTAAGAGTGCTAAAACGTATGGATTATACATTGACTAGTAAAAAGTTCAGAAGACTGTGAAATTTTTTTTAAACAATTTTAAGCAAAAATAAAAAAAGCGTGTCGTAGCCAATACATTAAACAACATATTTGCAAAGTTTTAACTGTTTTAGTCAAGAATTGTTTGTGTAAGAGTGCTAAAACGTATGGATTATACATTGACGAAAGCAAGCATAGGTGTTTTTTAATGTAAAAAGTTCAGAAGACTGTAAAATTTTTTCTAAACAATTTTAAGCAAAAATAAAAAAAGCGTGTCGTAGCCAATACATTAAACAACATATTTGCAAAGTTTTAACTGTTTTAGTCAAGAATTGTTTGTGTAAGAGTGCTAAAACGTATGGATTATACATTGACTAGTAAAAAGTTCAGAAGACTGTAAAATTTTTTCTAAACACAATTTTAAGCAAAAATAAAAAAAGCGTGTCGTAGCCAATACATTAAACAACATATTTGCAAAGTTTTAACTGATTTAGTCAAGAATAGTTTGTGTAAGAGTGCTAAAACGTATGGATTATACATTGACTAGTAAAAGTTCAGAAGACTGTAAAATTTTTTCTAAACAATTTTAAGCAAAAATAAAAAAAGCGTGTCGTAGCCAATACATTAAACAACATATTTGCAAAGTTTTAACTGTTTTAGTCAAGAATTGTTTGTGTAAGAGTGCTAAAACGTATGGATTATACATTGACTAGTAAAAAGTTCAGAAGACTGTAAAATTTTTTCTAAACAATTTTAAGCAAAAATAAAAAAAGCGTGTCTTAGCCAATACATTAAACAACATTTTTGCAAAGTTTTAACTGTTTTAGTCAAGAATTGTTTGTGTAAGAGTGCTAAAACGTATGGATTATACATTGACGAAAGCAAGCATAGGTGTTTTTTAATGTAAAAAGTTCAGAAGACTGTAAAATTTTTTCTAAACAATTTTAAGCAAAAATAAAAAAAGCGTGTCGTAGCTAATACATTAAACAACATATTTGCAAAGTTTTAACTGTTTTAGTCAAGAATTGTTTGTGTAAGAGTGCTAAAACGTATGGATTATACATTGACTAGTAAAAAGTTCAGAAGACTGTAAAATTTTTTCTAAACACAATTTTAAGCAAAAATAAAAAAAGCGTGTCGTAGCCAATACATTAAACAACATATTTGCAAAGTTTTAACTGTTTTAGTCAAGAATTGTTTGTGTAAGAGTGCTAAAACGTATGGATTATACATTGACTAGTAAAAAGTTCAGAAGACTGTAAAATTTTTTCTAAACAATTTTAAGCAAAAATAAAAAAAGCGTGTCGTAGCCAATACATTAAACAACATATTTGCAAAGTTTTAACTGTTTTAGTCAAGAATTGTTTGTGTAAGAGTGCTAAAACGTATGGTGTATACATTGACTAGTAAAAAGTTCAGAAGACTGTAAAATTTTTTCTAAACACAATTTTAAGCAAAAATAAAAAAAGCGTGTCGTAGCCAATACATTAAACAACATATTTGCAAAGTTTTAACTGATTTAGTCAAGAATTGTTTGTGTAAGAGTGCTAAAACGTATGGATTATACATTGACTAGTAAAAGTTCAGAAGACTGTAAAATTTTTTCTAAACAATTTTAAGCAAAAATAAAAAAAGCGTGTCGTAGCCAATACATTAAACAACATATTTGCAAAGTTTTAACTGTTTTAGTCAAGAATTGTTTGTGTAAGAGTGCTAAAACGTATGGATTATACATTGACTAGTAAAAAGTTCAGAAGACTGTAAAATTTTTTCTAAACAATTTTAAGCAAAAATAAAAAAAGCGTGTCGTAGCCAATACATTAAACAACATATTTGCAAAGTTTTAACTGTTTTAGTCAAGAATTGTTTGTGTAAGAGTGCTAAAACGTATGGATTATACATTGACAAAAGCAAGCATAGGTGTTTTTTAATGTAAAAAGTTCAGAAGATCGTAAAATTTTTTCTAAACAATTTTAAGCAAAAATAAAAAAAGCGTGTCGTAGCCAATACATTAAACAACATATTTGCAAAGTTTTAACTGTTTTAGTCAAGAATTGGTTGTGTAAGAGTGCTAAAACGTATGGATTATACATTGACTAGTAAAAAGTTCAGAAGACTGTAAAATTTTTTCTAAACACAATTTTAATCAAAAATAAAAAAAGCGTGTCGTAGCCAATACATTAAACAACATATTTGCAAAGTTTTAACTGTTTTAGTCAAGAATTGTTTGTGTAAGAGTGCTAAAACGTATGGATTATACATTGACTAGTAAAAAGTTCAGAAGACTGTGAAATTTTTTTTAAACAATTTTGAGCAAAAATAAAAAAAGCGTGTCGTAGCCAATACATTAAACAACATATTTGCAAAGTTTTAACTGTTTTAGTCAAGAATTGTTTGTGTAAGAGTGCTAAAACGTATGGATTATACATTGACGAAAGCAAGCATAGGTGTTTTTTAATGTAAAAAGTTCAGAAGACTGTAAAATTTTTTCTAAACAATTTTAAGCAAAAATAAAAAAAGCGTGTCGTAGCCAATACATTAAACAACATATTTGCAAAGTTTCAACTGTTTTAGTCAAGAATTGTTTGTGTAAGAGTGCTAAAACGTATGGATTATACATTGACTAGTAAAAAGTTCAGAAGACTGTAAAATTTTTTCTAAACACAATTTTAAGCAAAAATAAAAAAAGCGTGTCGTAGCCAATACATTAAACAACATATTTGCAAAGTTTTAACTGTTTTAGTCAAGAATTGTTTGTGTAAGAGTGCTAAAACGTATGGATATTACATTGACTAGTAAAAAGTTCAGAAGACTGTAAAATTTTTTCTAAACAATTTTAAGCAAAAATAAAAAAAGCGTGTCGTAGCCAATACATTAAACAACATATTTGCAAAGTTTTAACTGTTTTAGTCAAGAATTGTTTGTGTAAGAGTGCTAAAACGTATGGATTATACATTCACTAGTAAAAAGTTCAGAAGACTGTAAAATTTTTTCTAAACACAATTTCAAGCAAAAATAAAAAAAGCGTGTCGTAGCCAATACATTAAACAACATATTTGCAAAGTTTTAACTGTTTTAGTCAAGAATTGTTTGTGTAAGAGTGCTAAAACGTATGGTGTATACATTGACTAGTAAAAAGTTCAGAAGACTGTAAAATTTTTTCTAAACACAATTTTAAGCAAAAATAAAAAAAGCGTGTCGTAGCCAATACATTAAACAACATATTTGCAAAGTTTTAACTGATTTAGTCAAGAATTGTTTGTGTAAGAGAGCTAAAACGTATGGATTATACATTGACTAGTAAAAAGTTCAGAAGACTGTAAAATTTTTTCTAAACAAAATTTTAAGTAAAAATAAAAAAAGCGTGTCGTAGCCAATACATTAAACAACATATTTGCAAAGTTTTAACTGTTTTAGTCAAGAATTGTTTGTGTAAGAGTGCTAAAACGTATGGATTATACATTGACAAAAGCAAGCATAGGTGTTTTTTAATGTAAAAAGTTCAGAAGACTGCAAAATTTTTTCTAAACAATTTTAAGCAAAAATAAAAAAAGCGTGTCGTAGCCAATACATTAAACAACATATTTGCAAAGTTTTAACTGTTTTAGTCAAGAATTGTTTGTGTAAGAGTGCTAAAACGTATGGATTATACATTGACTAGTAAAAAGTTCAGAAGACTGTAAAATTTTTTCTAAACACAATTTTAAGCAAAAATAAAAAAAGCGTGTCGTAGCCAATACATTACAAAACATATTTGCAAAGTTTTAACTGTTTTAGTCAAGAATTGTTTGTGTAAGAGTGCTAAAACGTATGGATTATACATTGACTAGTAGAAAGTTCAGAAGACTGTGAAATTTTTTCTAAACACAATTTTAAGCAAAAATAAAAAAAGCGTGTCGTAGCCAATACATTAAACAACATATTTGCAAAGTTTTAACTGTTTTAGTCAAGAATTGTTTGTGTAAGAGTGCTAAAACGTATGGTGTATACATTGACTAGTAAAAAGTTCAGAAGACTGTAAAATTTTTTCTAAACACAATTTTAAGCAAAAATAAAAAAAGCGTGTCGTAGCCAATACATTAAACAACATATTTGCAAAGTTTTAACTGATTTAGTCAAGAATTGTTTGTGTAAGAGAGCTAAAACGTATGGATTATACATTGACTAGTAATAAGTTCAGAAGACTGTAAAATTTTTTCTAAACAAAATTTTAAGCAAAAATAAAAAAAGCGTGTCGTAGCCAATACATTAAACAACATATTTGCAAAGTTTCAACTGTTTTAGTCAAGAATTGTTTGTGTAAGAGTGCTAAAACGTATGGATTATACATTGACTAGTAAAAAGTTCAGAAGACTGTAAAATTTTTTCTAAACACAATTTTAAGCAAAAATAAAAAAAGCGTGTCGTAGCCAATACATTAAACAACATATTTGCAAAGTTTTAACTGATTTAGTCAAGAATTGTTTGTGTAAGAGTGCTAAAACGTATGGATTATACATTGACTAGTAAAAGTTCAGAAGACTGTAAAATTTTGTCTAAACAATTTTAAGCAAAAATAAAAAAAGCGTGTCGTAGCCAATACATTAAACAACATATTTGCAAAGTTTTAACTGTTTTAGTCAAGAATTGTTTGTGTAAGAGTGCTAAAACGTATGGATTATACATTGACTAGTAAAAAGTTCAGAAGACTGTAAAATTTTTTCTAAACAATTTTAAGCAAAAATAAAAAAAGCGTGTCTTAGCCAATACATTAAACAACATTTTTGCAAAGTTTTAACTGTTTTAGTCAAGAATTGTTTGTGTAAGAGTGCTAAAACGTATGGATTATACATTGACGAAAGCAAGCATAGGTGTTTTTTAATGTAAAAAGTTCAGAAGACTGTAAAATTTTTTCTAAACAATTTTAAGCAAAAATAAAAAAAGCGTGTCGTAGCTAATACATTAAACAACATATTTGCAAAGTTTTAACTGTTTTAGTCAAGAATTGTTTGTGTAAGAGTGCTAAAACGTATGGATTATACATTGACTAGTAAAAAGTTCAGAAGACTGTAAAATTTTTTCTAAACACAATTTTAAGCAAAAATAAAAAAAGCGTGTCGTAGCCAATACATTAAACAACATATTTGCAAAGTTTTAACTGTTTTAGTCAAGAATTGTTTGTGTAAGAGTGCTAAAACGTATGGATTATACATTGACTAGTAAAAAGTTCAGAAGACTGTAAAATTTTTTCTAAACAATTTTAAGCAAAAATAAAAAAAGCGTGTCGTAGCCAATACATTAAACAACATATTTGCAAAGTTTTAACTGTTTTAGTCAAGAATTGTTTGTGTAAGAGTGCTAAAACGTATGGTGTATACATTGACTAGTAAAAAGTTCAGAAGACTGTAAAATTTTTTCTAAACACAATTTTAAGCAAAAATAAAAAAAGCGTGTCGTAGCCAATACATTAAACAACATATTTGCAAAGTTTTAACTGATTTAGTCAAGAATTGTTTGTGTAAGAGTGCTAAAACGTATGGATTATACATTGACTAGTAAAAGTTCAGAAGACTGTAAAATTTTTTCTAAACAATTTTAAGCAAAAATAAAAAAAGCGTGTCGTAGCCAATACATTAAACAACATATTTGCAAAGTTTTAACTGTTTTAGTCAAGAATTGTTTGTGTAAGAGTGCTAAAACGTATGGATTATACATTGACTAGTAAAAAGTTCAGAAGACTGTAAAATTTTTTCTAAACAATTTTAAGCAAAAATAAAAAAAGCGTGTCGTAGCCAATACATTAAACAACATATTTGCAAAGTTTTAACTGTTTTAGTCAAGAATTGTTTGTGTAAGAGTGCTAAAACGTATGGATTATACATTGACAAAAGCAAGCATAGGTGTTTTTTAATGTAAAAAGTTCAGAAGATCGTAAAATTTTTTCTAAACAATTTTAAGCAAAAATAAAAAAAGCGTGTCGTAGCCAATACATTAAACAACATATTTGCAAAGTTTTAACTGTTTTAGTCAAGAATTGGTTGTGTAAGAGTGCTAAAACGTATGGATTATACATTGACTAGTAAAAAGTTCAGAAGACTGTAAAATTTTTTCTAAACACAATTTTAATCAAAAATAAAAAAAGCGTGTCGTAGCCAATACATTAAACAACATATTTGCAAAGTTTTAACTGTTTTAGTCAAGAATTGTTTGTGTAAGAGTGCTAAAACGTATGGATTATACATTGACTAGTAAAAAGTTCAGAAGACTGTGAAATTTTTTTTAAACAATTTTAAGCAAAAATAAAAAAAGCGTGTCGTAGCCAATACATTAAACAACATATTTGCAAAGTTTTAACTGTTTTAGTCAAGAATTGTTTGTGTAAGAGTGCTAAAACGTATGGATTATACATTGACGAAAGCAAGCATAGGTGTTTTTTAATGTAAAAAGTTCAGAAGACTGTAAAATTTTTTCTAAACAATTTTAAGCAAAAATAAAAAAAGCGTGTCGTAGCCAATACATTAAACAACATATTTGCAAAGTTTCAACTGTTTTAGTCAAGAATTGTTTGTGTAAGAGTGCTAAAACGTATGGATTATACATTGACTAGTAAAAAGTTTAGAAGACTGTAAAATTTTTTCTAAACACAATTTTAAGCAAAAATAAAAAAAGCGTGTCGTAGCCAATACATTAAACAACATATTTGCAAAGTTTTAACTGTTTTAGTCAAGAATTGTTTGTGTAAGAGTGCTAAAACGTATGGATTATACATTGACTAGTAAAAAGTTCAGAAGACTGTAAAATTTTTTCTAAACAATTTTAAGCAAAAATAAAAAAAGCGTGTCGTAGCCAATACATTAAACAACATATTTGCAAAGTTTTAACTGTTTTAGTTAAGAATTGTTTGTGTAAGAGTGCTAAAACGTATGGATTATACATTCACTAGTAAAAAGTTCAGAAGACTGTAAAATTTTTTCTAAACACAATTTTAAGCAAAAATAAAAAAAGCGTGTCGTAGCCAATACATTAAACAACATATTTGCAAAGTTTTAACTGTTTTAGTCAAGAATTGTTTGTGTAAGAGTGCTAAAACGTATGGTGTATACATTGACTAGTAAAAAGTTCAGAAGACTGTAAAATTTTTTCTAAAAACAATTTTAAGCAAAAATAAAAAAAGCGTGTCGTAGCCAATACATTAAACAACATATTTGCAAAGTTTTAACTGATTTAGTCAAGAATTGTTTGTGTAAGAGAGCTAAAACGTATGGATTATACATTGACTAGTAAAAAGTTCAGAAGACTGTAAAATTTTTTCTAAACAAAATTTTAAGTAAAAATAAAAAAAGCGTGTCGTAGCCAATACATTAAACAACATATTTGCAAAGTTTTAACTGTTTTAGTCAAGAATTGTTTGTGTAAGAGTGCTAAAACGTATGGATTATACATTGACAAAAGCAAGCATAGGTGTTTTTTAATGTAAAAAGTTCAGAAGACTGTAAAATTTTTTCTAAACAATTTTAAGCAAAAATAAAAAAAGCGTGTCGTAGCCAATACATTAAACAACATATTTGCAAAGTTTTAACTGTTTTAGTCAAGAATTGTTTGTGTAAGAGTGCTAAAACGTATGGATTATACATTGACTAGTAAAAAGTTCAGAAGACTGTAAAATTTTTTCTAAACACAATTTTAAGCAAAAATAAAAAAAGCGTGTCGTAGCCAATACATTACAAAACATATTTGCAAAGTTTTAACTGTTTTAGTCAAGAATTGTTTGTGTAAGAGTGCTAAAACGTATGGATTATACATTGACTAGTAGAAAGTTCAGAAGACTGTGAAATTTTTTCTAAACACAATTTTAAGCAAAAATAAAAAAAGCGTGTCGTAGCCAATACATTAAACAACATATTTGCAAAGTTTTAACTGTTTTAGTCAAGAATTGTTTGTGTAAGAGTGCTAAAACGTATGGTGTATACATTGACTAGTAATAAGTTCAGAAGACTGTAAAATTTTTTCTAAACACAATTTTAAGCAAAAATAAAAAAAGCGTGTCGTAGCCAATACATTAAACAACATATTTGCAAAGTTTTAACTGATTTAGTCAAGAATTGTTTGTGTAAGAGAGCTAAAACGTATGGATTATACATTGACTAGTAAAAAGTTCAGAAGACTGTAAAATTTTTTCTAAACAAAATTTTAAGCAAAAATAAAAAAAGCGTGTCGTAGCCAATACATTAAACAACATATTTGCAAAGTTTTAACTGTTTTAGTCAAGAATTGTTTGTGTAAGAGTGCTAAAACGTATGGATTATACATTGACAAAAGCAAGCATAGGTGTTTTTTAATGTAAAAAGTTCAGAAGACTGTAAAATTTTTTCTAAACAATTTTAAGCAAAAATAAAAAAAGCGTGTCGTAGCCAATACATTAAACAACATATTTGCAAAGTTTTAACTGTTTTAGTCAAGAATTGTTTGTGTAAGAGTGCTAAAACGTATGGATTATACATTGACTAGTAAAATGTTCAGAAGACTGTAAAATTTTTTCTAAACACAATTTTAAGCAAAAATAAAAAAAGCGTGTCGTAGCCAATACATTAAACAACATATTTGCAAAGTTTTAAATGTTTTAGTCAAGAATTGTTTGTGTAAGAGTGCTAAAACGTATGGATTATACATTGACTAGTAAAATGTTCAGAAGACTGTAAAATTTTTTATAAACACAATTTTAAGCAAAAATAAAAAAGCGTGTCGTAGCCAATACATTAAACAACATATTTGCAAAGTTTTAACTGTTTTAGTCAAGAATTGTTTGTGTAAGAGTGCTAAAACGTATGGATTATACATTGACGAAAGCAAGCATAGGTGTTTTTTAATGTAAAAAGTTCAGAAGACTGTAAAATTTTTTCTAAACAATTTTAAGCAAAAATAAAAAAAACGTGTCGTAGCCAATACATTAAACAACATATTTGCAAAGTTATAACTGTTTTAGTCAAGAATTGTTTGTGTAAGAGTGCTAAAACGTATGGATTATACATTGACTAGTAAAAAGTTCAGAAGACTGTGAAATTTTTTTTTTAACACAATTTTAAGCAAAAATAAAAAAAGCGTGTCGTAGCCAATACATTAAACAACATATTTGCAAAGTTTTAACTGTTTTAGTCAAGAATTGTTTGTGTAAGAGTGCTAAAACGTATGGATTATACATTGACTAGTAAAAAGTTCAGAAGACTGTAAAATTTTTTCTAAACACAATTTTAAGCAAAAATAAAAAAAGCGTGTCGTAGCCAATACATTAAACAACATATTTGCAAAGTTTTAACTGTTTTAGTCAAGAATTGTTTGTGTAAGAGTGCTAAAACGTATGGATTATACATTGACTAGTAAAATGTTCAGAAGACTGTAAAATTTTTTCTAAACACAATTTTAAGCAAAAATAAAAAAAGCGTGTCGTAGCCAATACATTAAACAACATATTTGCAAAGTTTTAACTGTTTTAGTCAAGAATTGTTTGTGTAAGAGTGCTAAAACGTATGGATTATACATTGACTAGTAAAATGTTCAGAAGACTGTAAAATTTTTTATAAACACAATTTTAAGCAAAAATAAAAAAAGCGTGTCGTAGCCAATACATTAAACAACATATTTGCAAAGTTTTAACTGTTTTAGTCAAGAATTGTTTGTGTAAGAGTGCTAAAACGTATGGATTATACATTGACGAAAGCAAGCATAGGTGTTTTTTAATGTAAAAAGTTCAGAAGACTGTAAAATTTTTTCTAAACAATTTTAAGCAAAAATAAAAAAAACGTGTCGTAGCCAATAAATTAAACAACATTTTTGCAAAGTTTTAACTGTTTTAGTCAAGAATTGTTTGTGTAAGAGTGCTAAAACGTATGGATTATACATTGACTAGTAAAAAGTTCAGAAGACTGTGAAATTTTTTCTTAACACAATTTTAAGCAAAAATAAAAAAAGTGTGTCGTAGCCAATACATTAAACAACATATTTGCAAAGTTTTAACTGTTTTAGTCAAGAATTGTTTGTGTAAGAGTGCTAAAACGTATGGATTATACATTGACTAGTAAAAAGTTCAGAAGACTGTAAAATTTTTTCTAAACACAATTTTAAGCAAAAATAAAAAAAGCGTGTCGTAGCCAATACATTAAACAACATATTTGCAAAGTTTTAACTGTTTTAGTCAAGAATTGTTTGTGTAAGAGTGCTAAAACGTATGGATTATACATTGACTAGTAAAATGTTCAGAAGACTGTAAAATTTTTTCTAAACACGATTTTAAGCAAAAATAAAAAAAGCGTGTCGTAGCCAATACATTAAACAACATATTTGCAAAGTTTTAACTGTTTTAGTCAAGAATTGTTTGTGTAAGAGTGCTAAAACGTATGGATTATACATTGACTAGTAAAATGTTCAGAAGACTGTAAACTTTTTTATAAACACAATTTTAAGCAAAAATAAAAAAAGCGTGTCGTAGCCAATACATTAAACAACATATTTGCAAAGTTTTAACTGTTTTAGTCAAGAATTGTTTGTGTAAGAGTGCTAAAACGTATGGATTATACATTGACGAAAGCAAGCATAGGTGTTTTTTAATGTAAAAAGTTCAGAAGACTGTAAAATTTTTTCTAAACAATTTTAAGCAAAAATAAAAAAAGCGTGTCGTAGCCAATACATTAAACAACATATTTGCAAAATTTTAACTGTTTTAGTCAAGAAGTCAAGAATTGTTTGTGTAAGAGTGCTAAAACGTATGGATTATACATTGACTAGTAAAATGTTCAGAAGACTGTAAAATTTTTTATAAACACAATTTTAAGCAAAAATAAAAAAAGCGTGTCGTAGCCAATACATTAAACAACATATTTGCAAAGTTTTAACTGTTTTAGTCAAGAATTGTTTGTGTAAGAGTGCTAAAACGTATGGATTATACATTGACTAGTAAAAAGTTCAGAAGACTGTAAAATTTTTTCTAAACACAATTTTAAGCAAAAATAAAAAAAGCGTGTCGTAGCCAATACATTAAACAACATATTTGCAAAGTTTTAACTGTTTTAGTCAAGAATTGTTTGTGTAAGAGTGCTAAAACGTATGGATTATACATTGACTAGTAAAATGTTCAGAAGACTGTAAAATTTTTTCTAAACACAATTTTAAGCAAAAATAAAAAAAGCGTGTCGTAGCCAATACATTAAACAACATATTTGCAAAGTTTTAACTGTTTTAGTCAAGAATTGTTTGTGTAAGAGTGCTAAAACGTATGGATTATACATTGACGAAAGCAAGCATAGGTGTTTTTTAATGTAAAAAGTTCAGAAGACTGTAAAATTTTTTCTAAACAATTTTAAGCAAAAATAAAAAAAGCGTGTCGTAGCCAATACATTAAACAACATATTTGCAAAGTTTTAATTGTTTTAGTCAAGAATTGTTTGTGTAAGAGTGCTAAAACGTATGGATTATACATTGACAAGTAAAAAGTTCAGAAGACTGTGAAATTTTTTCTAAACACAATTTTAAGCAAAAATAAAAAAAGCGTGTCGTAGCCAATACATTAAACAACATATTTGCAAAGTTTTAACTGTTTTAGTCAAGAATTGTTTGTGTAAGAGTGCTAAAACGTATGGATTATACATTGACTAGTAAAAAGTTCAGAAGACTGTAAAATTTTTTCTAAACACAATTTCAAGCAAAAATAAAAAAAGCGTGTCGTAGCCAATACATTAAACAACATATTTGCAAAGTTTTAATTGTTTTAGTCAAGAATTGTTTGTGTAAGAGTGCTAAAACGTATGGATTATACATTGACGAAAGCAAGCATAGGTGTTTTTTAATGTAAAAAGTTCAGAAGACTGTAAAATTTTTTCTAAACAATTTTAAGCAAAAATAAATAAAGCGTGTCGTAGCCAATACATTAAACAACATATTTGCAAAGTTTTAACTGTTTTAGTCAAGAATTGTTTGTTAAAGAGTGCTAAAACGTATGGATTATACATTGACTAGTAAAATGTTCAGAAGACTGTAAAATTTTTTCTAAACACAATTTTAAGCAAAAATAAAAAAAGCGTGTCGTAGCCAATACATTAAACAACATATTTGCAAAGTTTTAACTGTTTTAGTCAAGAATTGTTTGTGTAAGAGTGCTAAAACTTATGGATTATACATTGACGAAAGCAAGCATAGGTGTTTTTTAATGTAAAAAGTTCAGAAGACTGTAAAATTTTTTCTAAACAATTTTAAGCAAAAATAAAAAAAGCGTGTCGTAGCCAATACATTAAACAACATATTTGCAAAGTTTTAACTGTTTTAGTCAAGAATTGTTTGTGTAAGAGTGCTAAAACGTATGGATTATACATTGACTAGTAAAATGTTCAGAAGACTGTAAAATTTTTTATAAACACAATTTTAAGCAAAAATAAAAAAAGCGTGTCGTAGCCAATACATTAAACAACATATTTGCAAAGTTTTAACTGTTTTAGTCAAGAATTGTTTGTGTAAGAGTGCTAAAACGTATGGATTATACTTTGACGAAAGCAAGCATAGGTGTTTTTTAATGTAAAAAGTTCAGAAGACTGTAAAATTTTTTCTAAACAATTTTAAGCAAAAATAAAAAAAGCGTGTCGTAGCCATTACATTAAACAACATATTTGCAAAGTTTTAACTGTTTTAGTCAAGAATTGTTTGTGTAAGAGTGCTAAAACGTATGGATTATACATTGACTAGTAAAAAGTTCAGAAGACTGTAAAATTTTTTCTAAACACAATTTTAAGCAAAAATAAAAAAAGCGTGTCGTAGCCAATACATTAAACAACATATTTGCAAAGTTTTAACTGTTTTAGTCAAGAATTGTTTGTGTAAGAGTGCTAAAACGTATGGATTATACATTGACTAGTAAAAAGTTCAGAAGACTGTAAAATTTTTTCTAACCACAATTTCAAGCAAAAATAAAAAAAGCGTGTCGTAGCCAATACATTAAACAACATATTTGCAAAGTTTTAACTGTTTTAGTCAAGAATTGTTTGTGTAAGAGTGCTAAAACGTATGGATTATACATTGACGAAAGCAAGCATAGGTGTTTTTTAATGTAAAAAGTTCAGAAGACTGTAAAATTTTTTCTAAACAATTTTAAGCAAAAATAAATAAAGCGTGTCGTAGCCAATACATTAAACAACATATTTGCAAAGTTTTAACTGTTTTAGTCAAGAATTGTTTGTGTAAGAGTGCTAAAACGTATGGATTATACATTGACTAGTAAAAAGTTCAGAAGACTGTAAAATTTTTTCTAAACACAATTTTAAGCAAAAATAAAAAAAGCGTGTCGTAGCCAATACATTAAACAACATATTTGCAAAGTTTTAACTGTTTTAGTCAAGAATTGTTTGTGTAAGAGTGCTAAAACGTATGGATTATACATTGACTAGTAAAATGTTCAGAAGACTGTAAATTTTTTTCTAAACACAATTTTAAGCAAAAATAAAAAAAGCGTGTCGTAGCCAATACATTAAACAACATATTTGCAAAGTTTTAACTGTTTTAGTCAAGAATTGTTTGTGTAAGAGTGCTAAAACGTATGGATTATACATTGACTAGTAAAAAGTTCAGAAGACTGTGAAATTTTTTCTAAACACAATTTTAAGCAAAAATAAAAAAAGCGTGTCGTAGCCAATACATTAAACAACATATTTGCAAAGTTTTAACTGTTTTAGTCAAGAATTGTTTGTGTAAGAGTGCTAAAACGTATGGATTATACATTGACTAGTAAAAAGTTCAGAAGACTGTAAAATTTTTTCTAAACACAATTTCAAGCAAAAATAAAAAAAGCGTGTCGTAGCCAATACATTAAACAACATATTTGCAAAGTTTTAACTGTTTTAGTCAAGAATTGTTTGTGTAAAAGTGCTAAAACGTATGGATTATACATTGACGAAAGCAAGCATAGGTGTTTTTTAATGTAAAAAGTTCAGAAGACTGTAAAAATTTTTCTAAACAATTTTAAGCAAAAATAAAAAAAGCGTGTCGTAGCCAATACATTAAACAACATATTTGCAAAGTTTTAACTGTTTTAGTCAAGAATTGTTTGTGTAAGAGTGCTAAAACGTATGGTGTATACATTAACTAGTAAAAAGTTCAGAAAACTGTAAAATTTTTTCTTAACACAATTTTAAGCAAAAATAAAAAAAGCGTGTCGTAGCCAATACATTAAACAACATATTTGCAAAGTTTTAACTGATTTAGTCAAGAATTGTTTGTGTAAGAGTGCTAAAACGTATGGATTGTACATTGACTAGTAAAAAGTTCAGAAGACTGTAAAATTTTTTCTAAACAAAATTTTAAGCAAAAATAAAAAAAGCGTGTCGTAGCCAATACATTAAACAACATATTTGCAAAGTTTTAACTGTTTTAGTCAAGAATTGTTTGTGTAAGAGTGCTAAAACGTATGGATTATACATTGACGAAAGCAAGCATAGGTGTTTTTTATTTTAAAAAGTTCAGAAGACTGTAAAATTTTTTCTAAACAATTTTAAGCAAAAATAAAAAAAGCGTGTCGTAGCCAATACATTAAACAACATATTTGCAAAGTTTTAACTGTTTTAGTCAAGAATTGTTTGTGTAAGAGTGCTAAAACGTATGGATTATACATTGACTAGTAAAAAGTTCAGAAGACTGTAAAATTTTTTCTAAACAATTTTAAGCAAAAATAAATAAAGCGTGTCGTAGCCAATACATTAAACAACATATTTGCAAAGTTTTAACTGTTTTAGTCAAGAATTGTTTGTGTAAGAGTGCTAAAACGTATGGATTATACATTGACTAGTAAAAAGTTCAGAAGACTGTAAAATTTTTTCTAAACACAATTTTAAGCAAAAATAAAAAAAGCGTGTCGTAGCCAATACATTAAACAACATATTTGCAAAGTTTTAACTGTTTTAGTCAAGAATTGTTTGTGTAAGAGTGCTAAAACGTATGGATTATACATTGACGAAAGCAAGCATAGGTGTTTTTTAATGTAAAAAGTTCAGAAGACTGTAAAATTTTTTCTAAACAATTTTAAGCAAAAATAAAAAAAGCGTGTCGTAGCCAATACATTAAACAACATATTTGCAAAGTTTTAACTGTTTTAGTCAAGAATTGTTTGTGTAAGAGTGCTAAAACGTATGGATTATACATTGACTAGTAAAAAGTTCAGAAGACTGTGAAATTTTTTCTAAACACAATTTTAAGCAAAAATAAAAAAAGCGTGTCGTAGCCAATACATTAAACAACATATTTGCAAAGTTTTAACTGTTTTAGTTAAGAATTGTTTGTGTAAGAGTGCTAAAACGTATGGATTATACATTGACTAGTAAAAAGTTCAGAAGACTGTAAAATTTTTTCTAAACACAATTTCAAGCAAAAATAAAAAAAGCGTGTCGTAGCCAATACATTAAACAACATATTTGCAAAGTTTTAACTGTTTTAGTCAAGAATTGTTTGTGTAAGAGTGCTAAAACGTATGGATTATACATTGACGAAAGCAAGCATAGGTGTTTTTTATTTTAAAAAGTTCAGAAGACTGTAAAATTTTTTCTAAACAATTTTAAGCAAAAATAAAAAAAGCGTGTCGTAGCCAATACATTAAACAACATATTTGCAAAGTTTTAACTGTTTTAGTCAAGAATTGTTTGTGTAAGAGTGCTAAAACGTATGGATTATACATTGACTAGTAAAAAGTTCAGAAGACTGTAAAATTTTTTCTAAACAATTTTAAGCAAAAATAAATAAAGCGTGTCGTAGCCAATACATTAAACAACATATTTGCAAAGTTTTAACTGTTTTAGTCAAGAATTGTTTGTGTAAGAGTGCTAAAACGTATGGATTATACATTGACTAGTAAAAAGTTCAGAAGACTGTAAAATTTTTTCTAAACACAATTTTAAGCAAAAATAAAAAAAGCGTGTCGTAGCCAATACATTAAAGAACATATTTGCAAAGTTTTAACTGTTTTAGTCAAGAATTGTTTGTGTAAGAGTGCTAAAACGTATGGATTATACATTGACGAAAGCAAGCATAGGTGTTTTTTAATGTAAAAAGTTCAGAAGACTGTAAAAATTTTTCTAAACAATTTTAAGCAAAAATAAAAAAAGCGTGTCGTAGCCAATACATTAAACAACATATTTGCAAAGTTTTAACTGTTTTAGTCAAGAATTGTTTGTGTAAGAGTGCTAAAACGTATGGTGTATACATTAACTAGTAAAAAGTTCAGAAAACTGTAAAATTTTTTCTTAACACAATTTTAAGCAAAAATAAAAAAAGCGTGTCGTAGCCAATACATTAAACAACATATTTGCAAAGTTTTAACTGATTTAGTCAAGAATTGTTTGTGTAAGAGTGCTAAAACGTATGGATTGTACATTGACTAGTAAAAAGTTCAGAAGACTGTAAAATTTTTTCTAAACAAAATTTTAAGCAAAAATAAAAAAAGCGTGTCGTAGCCAATACATTAAACAACATATTTGCAAAGTTTTAACTGTTTTAGTCAAGAATTGTTTGTGTAAGAGTGCTAAAACGTATGGATTATACATTGACGAAAGCAAGCATAGGTGTTTTTTATTTTAAAAAGTTCAGAAGACTGTAAAATTTTTTCTAAACAATTTTAAGCAAAAATAAAAAAAGCGTGTCGTAGCCAATACATTAAACAACATATTTGCAAAGTTTTAACTGTTTTAGTCAAGAATTGTTTGTGTAAGAGTGCTAAAACGTATGGATTATACATTGACTAGTAAAAAGTTCAGAAGACTGTAAAATTTTTTCTAAACAATTTTAAGCAAAAATAAATAAAGCGTGTCGTAGCCAATACATTAAGCAACATATTTGCAAAGTTTTAACTGTTTTAGTCAAGAATTGTTTGTGTAAGAGTGCTAAAACGTATGGATTATACATTGACTAGTAAAAAGTTCAGAAGACTGTAAAATTTTTTCTAAACACAATTTTAAGCAAAAATAAAAAAAGCGTGTCGTAGCCAATACATTAAACAACATATTTGCAAAGTTTTAACTGTTTTAGTCAAGAATTGTTTGTGTAAGAGTGCTAAAACGTATGGATTATACATTGACGAAAGCAAGCATAGGTGTTTTTTAATGTAAAAAGTTCAGAAAACTGTAAAATTTTTTCTAAACAATTTTAAGCAAAAATAAAAAAAGCGTGTCGTAGCCAATACATTAAACAACATATTTGCAAAGTTTTAACTGTTTTAGTCAAGAATTGTTTGTGTAAGAGTGCTAAAACGTATGGATTATACATTGACTAGTAAAAAGTTCAGAAGACTGTGAAATTTTTTCTAAACACAATTTTAAGCAAAAATAAAAAAAGCGTGTCGTAGCCAATACATTAAACAACATATTTGCAAAGTTTTAACTGTTTTAGTTAAGAATTGTTTGTGTAAGAGTGCTAAAACGTATGGATTATACATTGACTAGTAAAAAGTTCAGAAGACTGTAAAATTTTTTCTAAACACAATTTCAAGCAAAAATAAAAAAAGCGTGTCGTAGCCAATACATTAAACAACATATTTGCAAAGTTTTAACTGTTTTAGTCAAGAATTGTTTGTGTAAGAGTGCTAAAACGTATGGATTATACATTGACTAGTAAAAAGTTCAGAAGACTGTAAAATTTTTTCTAAACAATTTTAAGCAAAAATAAATAAAGCGTGTCGTAGCCAATACATTAAAGAACATATTTGCAAAGTTTTAACTGTTTTAGTCAAGAATTGTTTGTGTAAGAGTGCTAAAACGTATGGATTATACATTGACTAGTAAAAAGTTCAGAAGACTGTAAAATTTTTTCTAAACAATTTTAAGCAAAAATAAAAAAAGCGTGTCGTAGCCAATACATTAAACAACATATTTGCAAAGTTTTAACTGTTTTAGTCAAGAATTGTTTGTGTAAGAGTGCTAAAACGTATGGATTATACATTGACTAGTAAAAAGTTCAGAAGACTGTAAAATTTTTTCTAAACAATTTTAAGCAAAAATAAATAAAGCGTGTCGTAGCCAATACATTAAACAACATATTTGCAAAGTTTTAACTGTTTTAGTCAAGAATTGTTTGTGTAAGAGTGCTAAAACGTATGGATTATACATTGACTAGTAAAAAGTTCAGAAGACTGTAAAATTTTTTCTAAACACAATTTTAAGCAAAAATAAAAAAAGCGTGTCGTAGCCAATACATTAAAGAACATATTTGCAAAGTTTTAACTGTTTTAGTCAAGAATTGTTTGTGTAAGAGTGCTAAAACGTATGGATTATACATTGACTAGTAAAATGTTCAGAAGACTGTAAAATTTTTTCTAAACACAATTTTAAGCAAAAATAAAAAAAGCGTGTCGTAGCCAATACATTAAACAACATATTTGCAAAGTTTTAACTGTTTTAGTCAAGAATTGTTTGTGTAAGAGTGCTAAAACGTATGGATTATACATTGACGAAAGCAAGCATAGGTGTTTTTTAATGTAAAAAGTTCAGAAGACTGTAAAATTTTTTCTAAACAATTTTAAGCAAAAATAAAAAAAGCGTGTCGTAGCCAATACATTAAACAACATATTTGCAAAGTTTTAACTGTTTTAGTCAAGAATTGTTTGTGTAAGAGTGCTAAAACGTATGGATTATACATTGACTAGTAAAAAGTTCAGAAGACTGTGAAATTTTTTCTAAACACAATTTTAAGCAAAAATAAAAAAAGCGTGTCGTAGCCAATACATTAAACAACATATTTGCAAAGTTTTAACTGTTTTAGTCAAGAATTGTTTGTGTAAGAGTGCTAAAACGTATGGATTATACATTGACTAGTAAAAAGTTCAGAAGACTCTAAAATTTTTTCTAAACACAATTTCAAGCAAAAATAAAAAAAGCGTGTCGTAGCCAATACATTAAACAACATATTTGCAAAGTTTTAACTGTTTTAGTCAAGAATTGTTTGTGTAAGAGTGCTAAAACGTATGGATTATACATTGACGAAAGCAAGCATAGGTGTTTTTTAATGTAAAAAGTTCAGAAGAATGTAAAATTTTTTCTAAACAATTTTAAGCAAAAATAAAAAAAGCGTGTCGTAGCCAATACATTAAACAACATATTTGCAAAGTTTTAACTGTTTTAGTCAAGAATTGTTTGTGTAAGAGTGCTAAAACGTATGGTGTATACATTGACTAGTAAAAAGTTCAGAAGACTGTAAAATTTTTTCTAAACACAATTTTAAGCAAAAATAAAAAAAGCGTGTCGTAGCCAATACATTAAACAACATATTTGCAAAGTTTTAACTGATTTAGTCAAGAATTGTTTGTGTAAGAGTGCTAAAACGTATGGATTATACATTGACTAGTAAAAAGTTCAGAAGACTGTAAAATTTTTTCTAAACAAAATTTTAAGCAAAAATAAAAAAAGCGTGTCGTAGCCAATACGATAATTAACTTATTTGCAAAGTTTTAACTGTTTTAGTCAAGAATTGTTTGTGTAAGAGTGCTAAAACGTATGGATTATACATTGACGAAAGCAAGCATAGGTGGTTTTTAATGTAAAAAGTTCAGAAGACTGTAAAATTTTTTCTAAACAATTTTAAGCAAAAATAAAAAAAGCGTGTCGTAGCCAATACATTAAACAACATATTTGCAAAGTTTTAACTGTTTTAGTCATAAATTGTTTGTGTAAGAGTGCTAAAACGTATGGATTATACATTGACTAGTAAAAAGTTCAGAAAACTGTAAAATTTTTTCTAAACACAATTTTAAGCAAAAATAAAAAAAGCGTGTCGTAGCCAATACATTAAACAACATATTTGCAAAGTTTTAACTGTTTTAGTCAAGAATTGTTTGTGTAAGAGTGCTAAAACGTATGGATTATACATTGACTAGTAAAATGTTCAGAAGACTGTAAAATTTTTTATAAACACAATTTTAAGCAAAAATAAAAAAAGTGTGTCGTAGCCAATACATTAAACAACATATTTGCAAAGTTTTAACTGTTTTAGTCAAGAATTGTTTGTGTAAGAGTGCTAAAACGTATGGATTATACATTGACGAAAGCAAGCATAGGTGTTTTTTAATGTAAAAAGTTCAGAAGACTGTAAAATTTTTTCTAAACACAATTTTAAGCAAAAATAAAAAAAGCGTGTCGTAGCCAATACATTAAACAACATATTTGCAAAGTTTTAACTGTTTTAGTCAAGAATTGTTTGTGTAAGAGTGCTAAAACGTATGGATTATACATTGACTAGTAAAAAGTTCAGAAGACTGTGAAATTTTTTCTAAACACAATTTTAAGCAAAAATAAAAAAAGCGTGTCGTAGCCAATACATTAAACAACATATTTGCAAAGTTTTAACTGTTTTAGTCAAGAATTGTTTGTGTAAGAGTGCTAAAACGTATGGATTATACATTGACTAGTAAAATGTTCAGAAGACTGTAAATTTTTTTCTAAACACAATTTTAAGCAAAAATAAAAAAAGCGTGTCGTAGCCAATACATTAAACAACATATTTGCAAAGTTTTAACTGTTTTAGTCAAGAATTGTTTGTGTAAGAGTGCTAAAACGTATGGATTATACATTGACGAAAGCAAGCATAGGTGTTTTTTAATGTAAAAAGTTCAGAAGACTGTAAAAATTTTTCTAAACAATTTTAAGCAAAAATAAAAAAAGCGTGTCGTAGCCAATACATTAAACAACATATTTGCAAAGTTTTAACTGTTTTAGTCAAGAATTGTTTGTGTAAGAGTGCTAAAACGTATGGTGTATACATTAACTAGTAAAAAGTTCAGAAAACTGTAAAATTTTTTCTAAACATAATTTTAAGCAAAAATAAAAAAAGCGTGTCGTAGCCAATACATTAAACAACATATTTGCAAAGTTTTAACTGATTTAGTCAAGAATTGTTTGTGTAAGAGTGCTAAAACGTATGGATTGTACATTGACTAGTAAAAAGTTCAGAAGACTGTAAAATTTTTTCTAAACAAAATTTAAAGCAAAAATAAAAAAAGCGTGTCGTAGCCAATACATTAAACAACATATTTGCAAAGTTTTAACTGTTTTAGTCAAGAATTGTTTGTGTAAGAGTGCTAAAACGTATGGATTATACATTGACGAAAGCAAGCATAGGTGGTTTTTAATGTAAAAAGTTCAGAAGACTGTAAAATTTTTTCTAAACAATTTTAAGCAAAAATAAAAAAAGCGTGTCGTAGCCAATACATTAAACAACATATTTGCAAAGTTTTAACTGTTTTAGTCAAGAATTGTTTGTGTAAGAGTGCTAAAACGTATGGATTATACATTGACTAGTAAAAAGTTCAGAAGACTGTAAAATTTTTTCTAAACACAATTTTAAGCAAAAATAAAAAAAGCGTGTCGTAGCCAATACATTAAACAACATATTTGCAAAGTTTTAACTGTTTTAGTCAAGAATTGTTTGTGTAAGAGTGCTAAAACGTATGGGTTATACATTGACTAGTAAAATGTTCAGAAGACTGTAAAATTTTTTCTAAACACAATTTTAAGCAAAAATAAAAAAAGCGTGTCGTAGCCAATACATTAAACAACATATTTGCAAAGTTTTAACTGTTTTAGTCAAGAATTGTTTGTGTAAGAGTGCTAAAACGTATGGATTATACATTGACGAAAGCAAGCATAGGTGTTTTTTAATGTAAAAAGTTCAGAAGACTGTAAAATTTTTTCTAAACAATTTTAAGCAAAAATAAAAAAAGCGTGTCGTAGCCAATACATTAAACAACATATTTGCAAAGTTTTAACTGTTTTAGTCAAGAATTGTTTGTGTAAGAGTGCTAAAACGTATGGATTATACATTGACTAGTAAAAAGTTCAGAAGACTGTGAAATTTTTTCTAAACACAATTTTAAGCAAAAATAAAAAAAGCGTGTCGTAGCCAATACATTAAACAACATATTTGCAAAGTTTTAACTGTTTTAGTCAAGAATTGTTTGTGTAAGAGTGCTAAAACGTATGGATTATACATTGACTAGTAAAAAGTTCAGAAGACTGTAAAATTTTTTCTAAACACAATTTCAAGCAAAAATAAAAAAAGCGTGTCGTAGCCAATACATTAAACAACATATTTGCAAAGTTTTAACTGTTTTAGTCAAGAATTGTTTGTGTAAGAGTGCTAAAACGTATGGATTATACATTGACGAAAGCAAGCATAGGTGTTTTTTAATGTAAAAAGTTCAGAAGACTGTAAAATATTTTCTAAACAATTTTAAGCAAAAATAAAAAAAGCGTGTCGTAGCCAATACATTAAACAACATATTTGCAAAGTTTTAACTGTTTTAGTCAAGAATTGTTTGTGTAAGAGTGCTAAAACGTATGGTGTATACATTGACTAGTAAAAAGTTCAGAAGACTGTAAAATTTTTTCTAAACACAATTTTAAGCAAAAATAAAAAAAGCGTGTCGTAGCCAATACATTAAACAACATATTTGCAAAGTTTTAACTGATTTAGTCAAGAATTGTTTGTGTAAGAGTGCTAAAACGTATGGATTATACATTGACTAGTAAAAAGTTCAGAAGACTGTAAAATTTTTTCTAAACAAAATTTTAAGCAAAAATAAAAAAAGCGTGTCGTAGCCAATACATTAATTAACATATTTGCAAAGTTTTAACTGTTTTAGTCAAGAATTGTTTGTGTAAGAGTGGAAAACGTATGGATTATACATTGACGAAAGCAAGCATAGATGGTTTTTAATGTAAAAAGTTCAGAAGACTGTAAAATTTTTTCTAAACAATTTTAAGCAAAAATAAAAAAAGCGTGTCGTAGCCAATACATTAAACAACATATTTGCAAAGTTTTAACTGTTTTAGTCAAGAATTGTTTGTGTAAGAGTGCTAAAACGTATGGATTATACATTGACTAGTAAAAAGTTCAGAAGACTGTAAAATTTTTTCTAAACACAATTTTAAGCAAAAATAAAAAAAAGCGTGTCGTAGCCAATACATTAAACAACATATTTGCAAAGTTTTAACTGTTTTAGTCAAGAATTGTTTGTGTAAGAGTGCTAAAACGTATGGATTATACATTGACTAGTAAAAAGTTCAGAAGACTGTGAAATTTTTTCTAAACACAATTTTAAGCAAAAATAAAAAAAGCGTGTCGTAGCCAATACATTAAACAACATATTTGCAAAGTTTTAACTGTTTTAGTCAAGAATTGTTTGTGTAAGAGTGCTAAAACGTATGGATTATACATTGACTAGTAAAAAGTTCAGAAGACTGTAAAATTTTTTCTAAACACAATTTCAAGCAAAAATAAAAAAAGCGTGTCGTAGCCAATACATTAAACAACATATTTGCAAAGTTTTAACTGTTTTAGTCAAGAATTGTTTGTGTAAGAGTGCTAAAACGTATGGATTATACATTGACGAAAGCAAGCATAGGTGTTTTTTAATGTAAAAAGTTCAGAAGACTGTAAAATATTTTCTAAACAATTTTAAGCAAAAATAAAAAAAGCGTGTCGTAGCCAATACATTAAACAACATATTTGCAAAGTTTTAACTGTTTTAGTCAAGAATTGTTTGTGTAAGAGTGCTAAAACGTATGGTGTATACATTGACTAGTAAAAAGTTCAGAAGACTGTAAAATTTTTTCTAAACACAATTTTAAGCAAAAATAAAAAAAGCGTGTCGTAGCCAATACATTAAACAACATATTTGCAAAGTTTTAACTGATTTAGTCAAGAATTGTTTGTGTAAGAGTGCTAAAACGTATGGATTATACATTGACTAGTAAAAAGTTCAGAAGACTGTAAAATTTTTTCTAAACAAAATTTTAAGCAAAAATAAAAAAAGCGTGTCGTAGCCAATACATTAATTAACATATTTGCAAAGTTTTAACTGTTTTAGTCAAGAATTGTTTGTGTAAGAGTGGAAAACGTATGGATTATACATTGACGAAAGCAAGCATAGATGGTTTTTAATGTAAAAAGTTCAGAAGACTGTAAAATTTTTTCTAAACAATTTTAAGCAAAAATAAAAAAAGCGTGTCGTAGCCAATACATTAAACAACATATTTGCAAAGTTTTAACTGTTTTAGTCAAGAATTGTTTGTGTAAGAGTGCTAAAACGTATGGATTATACATTGACTAGTAAAAAGTTCAGAAGACTGTAAAATTTTTTCTAAACACAATTTTAAGCAAAAATAAAAAAAAGCGTGTCGTAGCCAATACATTAAACAACATATTTGCAAAGTTTTAACTGTTTTAGTCAAGAATTGTTTGTGTAAGAGTGCTAAAACGTATGGATTATACATTGACTAGTAAAATGTTCAGAAGACTGTAAAATTTTTTATAAACACAATTTTAAGCAAAAATAAAAAAAGTGTGTCGTAGCCAATACATTAAACAACATATTTGCAAAGTTTTAACTGTTTTAGTCAAGAATTGTTTGTGTAAGAGTGCTAAAACGTATGGATTATACATTGACGAAAGCAAGCATAGGTGTTTTTTAATGTAAAAAGTTCAGAAGACTGTAAAATTTTTTCTAAACACAATTTTAAGCAAAAATAAAAAAGCGTGTCGTAGCCAATACATTAAACAACATATTTGCAAAGTTTTAACTGTTTTAGTCAAGAATTGTTTGTGTACGAGTGCTAAAACGTATGGATTATACATTGACTAGTAAAAAGTTCAGAAGACTGTAAATTTTTTTCTAAACAATTTTAAGCAAAAATAAAAAACGCGTGTCGTAGCCAATACATTAAACAACATATTTGCAAAGTTTTAACTGTTTTAGTCAAGAATTGTTTGTGTAAGAGTGCTAAAACGTATGGATTATACATTGACTAGTAAAAAGTTCAGAAGACTGTGAAATTTTTTCTAAACACAATTTTAAGCAAAAATAAAAAAAGCGTGTCGTAGCCAATACATTAAACAACATATTTGCAAAGTTTTAACTGTTTTAGTCAAGAATTGTTTGTGTAAGAGTGCTAAAACGTATGGATTATACATTGACTAGTAAAAAGTTCAGAAGACTGTAAAATTTTTTCTAAACACTTTAAGCAAAAATCAAAAAAGCGTGTCGTAGCCAATACATTAAACAACATATTTGCAAAGTTTTAACTGTTTTAGTCAAGAATTGTTTGTTTAAGAGTGCTAAAACGTATGGATTATACATTGACGAAAGCAAGCATAGGTGTTTTTTAATGTAAAAAGTTCAGAAGACTGTAAAATTTTTTCTAAACAACTTTAAACAAAATAAAAAAAAGCGTGTCGTAGCCAATACATTAAACAACATATTTGCAAAGTTTTAACTGTTTTAGTCAAGAATTGTTTGTGTAAGAGTGCTAAAACGTATGGATTATACATTGACTAGTAAAAAGTTCAGAAGACTGTAAAATTTTTTCTAAACACAATTTTAAGCAAAAATAAAAAAAGCGTGTCGTAGCCAATACATTAAACAACATATTTGCAAAGTTTTAACTGTTTTAGTCAAGAATTGTTTGTGTAAGAGTGCTAAAACGTATGGATTATACATTGACGAAAGCAAGCATAGGTGTTTTTTAACGTAAAAAGTTCAGAAGACTGTAAAATTTTTTCTAAACAATTTTAAGCAAAAATAAAAAAAGCGTGTCGTAGCCAATACATTAAACAACATATTTGCAAAGTTTTAACTGTTTTAGTTAAGAATTGTTTGTGTAAGAATGCTAAAACGTATGGATTATACATTGACTAGTAAAAAGTTCAGAAGACTGTGAAATTTTTTCTAAACACAGTTTTAAGCAAAAATAAAAAAAGCGTGTCGTAGCCAATACATTAAACAACATATTTGCAAAGTTTTAACTGTTTTAGTCAAGAATTGTTTGTGTAAGAGTGCTAAAACGTATGGATTATACATTGACTAGTAAAAAGTTCAGAAGACTGTAAAATTTTTTCTAAACACAATTTCAAGCAAAAATAAAAAAAGCGTGTCGTAGCCAATACATTAAACAACATATTTGCAAAGTTTTAACTGTTTTAGTCAAGAATTGTTTGTGTAAGAGTGCTAAAACGTATGGATTATACATTGACGAAAGCAAGCATAGGTGTTTTTTAATGTAAAAAGTTCAGAAGACTGTAAAATTTTTTCTAAACACAATTTTAAGCAAAAATAAAAAAAGCGTGTCGTAGCCAATACATTAAACAACATATTTGCGAAGTTTTAACTGTTTTAGTCAAGAATTGTTTGTGTAAGAGTGCTAAAACGTATGGATTATACATTGACTAGTAAAAAGTTCAGAAGACTGTAAAAATTTTTCTAAACACAATTTTAAGCAAAAATAAAAAAAGCGTGTCGTAGCCAATACATTAAACAACATATTTGCAAAGTTTTAACTGTTTTAGTCAAGAATTGTTTGTGTAAGAGTGCTAAAACGTATGGATTATACATTGACTAAAGCAAGCATAGGTGTTTTTTAATGTAAAAAGTTCAGAAGACTGTAAAATTTTTTCTAAACAATTTTAAGCAAAAATAAAAAAAAGCGTGTCGTAGCCAATACATTAAACAACATATTTGCAAAGTTTTAACTGTTTTAGTCAAGAATTGTTTGTGTACGAGTGCTAAAACGTATGGATTATACATTGACTAGTAAAAAGTTCAGAAGACTGTAAATTTTTTTCTAAACAATTTTAAGCAAAAATAAAAAAAGCGTGTGGTAGCCAATACATTAAACAACATATTTGCAAAGTTTTAACTGTTTTAGTCAAGAATTGTTTGTGTTAGAGTGCTAAAACGTATGGATTATACATTGACTAGTAAAAAGTTCAGAAGACTGTAAATTTTTTTCTAAACAATTTTAAGCAAAAATAAAAAAAGCCTGTCGTAGCCAATACATTTAATAACATATTTGCAAAGTTTTAACTGTTTTAGTCAAGAATTGTTTGTGTAAGAGTGCTAAAACGTATGGATTATACATTGACAAAAGCAAGCATAGGTGTTTTTTAATGTAAAAAGTTCAGAAGACCGTAAAATTTTTTCAAAACAATTTTAAGCAAAAATAAAAAAAGCGTGTCGTAGCCAATACATTAAACAACATATTTGCAAAGTTTTAACTGTTTTAGTCAAGAATTGTTTGTGTAAGAGTGCTAAAACGTATGGATTATACATTGACGAAAGCAAACATAGGTGTTTTTTAATGTAAAAAGTTCAGAAGACCGTTAAATTTTTACTAAACAATTTTAAGCAAAAATAAAAAAAGCGTGTCGTAGCCAATACATTAAACAACATATTTGCAAAGTTTTAACTGTTTTAGTCAAGAATTGTTTGTGTAAGAGTGCTAAAACGTATGGATTATTCATTGACGAAAGCAAGCCAAGGTATTTTTAATGTAAAAAGTTCAGAAGACCGTAAAATTTTTTCTAAACAATTTTAAGCAAAAATAAAAAAAGCGTGTCGTAGCCAATACATTAAACAACATATTTGCAAAGTTTTAACTGTTTTAGTCAAGAATTGCTTGTGTAAGAGTGCTAAAACGTATGGATTATACATTGACGAAAGCAAGCATAGGTGTTTTTTAATGTAAAAAGTTCAGAAGACTGTAAAATTTTTTCTAAACAATTTTAAGCAAAAATAAAAAAAGCGTGTTGTAGCCAATACATTAAACAACATATTTGCAAAGTTTTAACTGTTTTAGTCAAGAATTGTTTGTGTAAGAGTGCTAAAAAATATGGCTTACAATTTTACAAAGGCAAGCATACGTGTATTTTAATGTAAAAAGTTCAGAAGACCGTAAAATTTTTTCTAAACAATTTTAAGCAAAAATAAAAAAAGCGTGTCGTAGCCAATACATTAAACAACATATTTGCAAAGTTTTAACTGTTTTAGTCAAGAATTGTTTGTGTAAGAGTGCTAAAAAATATGGCTTACAATTTTACAAAGGCAAGCATACGTGTTTTTTAATGTAAAAAGTTCAGAAGACCGTAAAATTTTTTCTAAACAATTTTAAGCAAAAATAAAAAAAGCCTGTCGTAGCCAATACATTAAACAACATTTTTGCAAAGTTTTAACGGTTTTAGTCAAGAATTGTTTGTATAAGAGTGCTAAAAAACATGGCTTACAATTTTACAAATGGCAAGCATAAGTGTTTTTTAATGTAAAAAGTTCAGAAGACCATAACCTTTTTTTTTAACAAATTTAAGCAAAAATAAAAAAAGCCTGTCGTAGCCAATACATTAAACAACATATTTGCAAAGTTTTAACTGTTTTAGTTAAGAATTGTTTGTGAGAGAGTGCTAAAAAATATGGCTTACAATTTTACAAATGGCAAGCATACGTGTTTTTTAATGTAAAAAGTTCAGAAGACCGTAAAATTTTTTCTAAACAATTTTAAGCAAAATTAAAAAAAGCCTGTCGTAGCCAATACATTAAACTACATATTTGCAAAGTTTTAACTGTTTTAGTCAAGAATTGTTTGTGTAAGAGTGCTAAAAAATATGGCTTACAATTTTACCAATGGCAAGCATACGTGTTTTTTAATGTAAAAAGTTCAGAAGACCGTAAAATTTTTTCTAAACAATTTTAAGCAAAAATAAAAAAAGCGTGTCGTAGCCAATACATTAAACAACATATTTGCAAAGTTTTAACTGTTTTAGTCAAGAATTGTTTGTGTAAGAGTGCTAAAACGTATGGATTATACATTGACGAAAGCAAGCATAGGTGTTTTTTAATGTAAAAAGTTCAGAAGACTGTAAAATTTTTTCTAAACAATTTTAAGCAAAAATAAAAAAAGCGTGTCGTAGCCAATACATTAAACAACATATTTGCAAAGTTTTAACTGTTTTAGTCAAGAATTGTTTGTGTAAGAGTGCTAAAAAATATGGCTTACAATTTTACAAAGGCAAGCATAGGTGTTTTTTAATGTAAAAAGTTCAGGAGACCATTAAATTTTTTCTAAACAATTTTAAGCAAAAATAAAAAAAGCCTGTCGTAGCCAATACATTAAACAACATATTTGCAAAGTTTTAACTGTTTTAGTCAAGAATTGTTTGTATAAGAGTGCTAAAAAATATGGCTTAGAATTTTACAAATGGCAAGCATACGTGTTTTTTAAAGTAAAAAGTTCAGAAGACCATAAAATATTTTTTAAACAAATTTAAGCAAAAATAAAAAAAGCGTGTCGTAGCCAATACATTAAACAACATATTTGCAAAGTTTTAACTGTTTTAGTTAAGAATTGTTTGTGTAAGAGTGCTAAAAAATATGGCTTACAATTTTACAAATGGCAAGCATACGTGTTTTTTAATGTAAAAAGTTCAGAAGACCGTAAAATTTTTTCTAAACAATTTTAAGCAAAAATAAAAAAAGCCTGTCGTAGCCAATACATTAAACAACATATTTGCAAAGTTTTAACTGTTTTAGTCAAGAATTGTTTGTGTAAGAGTGCTAAAAAATATGGCTTACAATTTTACAAATGGCAAGCATACATGTTTTTTAATGTAAAAAGTTCAGAAGACCGTAAAAATTTTTCTAAACAATTTTAAGCAAAAATAAAAAAAGCCTGTCGTAGCCAAGACATTAAACAACATATTTGCAAAGTTTTAACTGTTTTAGTCAAGAATTGTTTGTGTAAGAGTGCTAAAACGTATGGATTATACATTGACGAAAGCAAGCATAGGTATTTTTTAATGTAAAAAGTTCAGAAGACTGTAAAATTTTTTCTAAACAATTTTAAGCAAAAATAAAAAAAGCGTGTCGTAGCCAATACATTAAACAACATATTTGCAAAGTTTTAACTGTTTTAGTCAAGAATTGTTCGTGTAAGAGTGCTAAAAAATATGGCTTACAATTTTACAAAGGCAAGCATACGTGTTTTTTAATGTAAAAAGTTCAGAAGACCGTAAAATTTTTTCTAAACAATTTTAAGCAAAAATGAAAAAAGCCTGTCGTAGCCAATACATTAAACAACATATTTGCAAAGTTTTAACTGTTTTAGTCAAGAATTGTTTGTGTAAGAGTGCTAAAAAATATGGCTTACAATTTTACAAAGGCAAGCATACGTGTTTTTAATGTAAAAAGTTAAGAAGACTGTAAAATTTTTTCTAAACAATTTTAAGCAAAAATAAAAAAAGCGTGTCGTAGCCAATACATTAAACAACATATTTGCAAAGTTTTAAATGTTTTAGTCAAGAATTGTTTGTGTAAGAGTACTAAAAAATATGGCTAACAATTTTACAAAGGCAAGCGTACGTGTTTTTTAATGTAAAAAGTTCAGAAGACCGTAAAATTTTTTCTAAACAATTTTAAGCAAAAATAAAAAAAGCGTATCGTAGCCAATACATTAAACAACATATTTGCAAAGTTTTAACTGTTTTAGTCAAGAATTGTTTGTGTAAGAGTGCTAAAACGTACGGATTATACATTGACGAAAACAAGCATACGTGTTTTTTAATGTAAAAAGTTCAGAAGACTGTAAAATTTTTTCTAAACAATTTTAAGCAAAAATAAAAAAAGTGTGTCGTAGCCAATACATTAAACAACATATTTGCAAAGTTTTAACTGTTTTAGTCAAGAATTGTTCGTGTAAGAGTGCTAAAAAATATGGCTTATAATTTTACAAAGGCAAGCATACGTGTTTTTTAATGTAAAAAGTTCAGAAGACCGTAAAATTTTTTCTAAACAATTTTAAGCAAAAATGAAAAAAGCCTGTCGTAGCCAATACATTAAACAACATATTTGCAAAGTTTTAACTGTTTTAGTCAAGAATTGTTTGTGTAAGAGTGCTAAAACGTATGGATTATACATTGACGAAAGCAAGCATAGGTGTTTTTTAATGTAAAAAGTTCAGAAGACCGTAAAATTTTTTCTAAACAATTTTAAGCAAAAATAAAAAAAGCGTGTCGTAGCCAATACATTAAACAACATATTTGCAAAGTTTTAACTGTTTTAGTCAAGAATTGTTTGTGTAAGAGTGCTAAAACGGATGGATTATACATTGACGAAAGCAAGCATAGGTGTTTTTTAATGTAAAAAGTTCAGAAGACCGTAAAATTATTTCTAAACAATTTTAAGCAAAAATAAAAAAAGCGTGTCGTAGCCAATACATTAAACAACATATTTGCAAAGTTTTAACTGTTTTAGTCAAGAATTGTTTGTGTAAGAGTGCTAAAACGTATGGATTATACATTGACGAAAGCAAGCATAGGTGTTTTTTAATGTAAAAAGTTCAGAAGACTGTAAAATTTTTTCTAAACAATTTTAAACAAAAATAAAAAAAGCATGTCGTAGCCAATACATTAAACAACATATTTGCAAAGTTTTAACTGTTTTAATCAAGAATTGTTTGTGTAAGAAAGCTAAAAGTTATGGATTATACATTGACGAAAGCAAGCATAGGTGTTTTTTAATGTAAAAAGTTCAGAAGACCGTAAAATTTTTTCTTAACAATTTTAAGCAAAAATAAAAAAAGCGTGTCGTAGCCAATACATTAAACAACATATTTGCAAAGTTTTAACTGTTTTAGTCAAGAATTGTTTGTGTAAGAGTGCTAAAACATATGGATTATACATTGACGAAAGCAAGCATAGGTGTTTTTTTAATGTAAGAAGTTCAGAAGACTGTAAAATTTTTCTAAACAATTTTAAGCAAAAATAAAAAAAGCCTGTCGTAGCCAATACATTAAACAACATATTTGCAAAGTTTTAACTGTTTTAGTCAAGAATTGTTCGTGTAACAGTGCTAAGAAATATGGCTTACAATTTTACAAAGGCAAGCATACGTGTTTTTTAATGTAAAAAGTTCAGAAGACCGTAAAATTTTTTCTTATCAATTTTAAGCAAAAATAAAAAAAGCGTGTCGTAGCCAATACATTAAACAACATATTTGCAAAGTTTTAACTGTTTTAGTCAAGAATTGTTTGTGTAAGAGTGCTAAAACGTATGGATTATACATTGACGAAAGCAAGCATAGGTGTTTTTTAATGTAAAAAGTTCAGAAGACTGTAAAATTTTTTCTAAACAATTTTAAGCAAAAATTAAAAAAGCGTGTCGTAGCCAATACATTAAACAACATATTTGCAAAGTTTTAACTGTTTTAGTCAAGAATTGTTTGTGTAAGAGTGCTAAAACGTATGGATTATACATTGACGAAAGCAAGCATAGGTGTTTTTTAATGTAAAAAGTTCAGAAGACTGTAAAATTTTTTCTAAACAATTTTAAACAAAAATAAAAAAAGCGTGTCGTAGCCAATACATTAAACAACATATTTGCAAAGTTTTAACTGTTTTAATCAAGAATTGTTTGTGTAAGAAAGCTAAAAGGTATGGATTATACATTGACGAAAGCAAGCATAGGTGTTTTTTAATGTAAAAAGTTCAGAAGACCGTAAAATTTTTTCTAAACAATTTTAAGCAAAAATAAAAAAAGCGTGTCGTAGCCAATACATTAAACAACATATTTGCAAAGTTTTAACTGTTTTAGTCAAGAATTGTTTGTGTAAGAGTGCTAAAACATATGGATTATACATTGACGAAAGCAAGCATAGGTGTTTTTTTAATGTAAGAAGTTCAGAAGACTGTAAAATTTTTCTAAACAATTTTAAGCAAAAATAAAAAAAGCCTGTCGTAGCCAATACATTAAACAACATATTTGCAAAGTTTTAACTGTTTTAGTCAAGAATTGTTCGTGTAACAGTGCTAAAAAATATGGCTTACAATTTTACAAAGGCAAGCATACGTGTTTTTTAATGTAAAAAGTTCAGAAGACCGTAAAATTTTTTCTTATCAATTTTAAGCAAAAATAAAAAAAGCGTGTCGTAGCCAATACATTAAACAACATATTTGCAAAGTTTTAACTGTTTTAGTCAAGAATTGTTTGTGTAACAGTGCTAAAAAATATGGCTTACAATTTTACAAAGGCAAGCATACGTGTTTTTTAATGTAAAAAGTTCAGAAGACCGTAAAATTTTTTCTTATCAATTTTAAGCAAAAATAAAAAAAGCGTGTCGTAGCCAATACATTAAACAACATATTTGCAAAGTTTTAACTGTTTTAGTCAAGAATTGTTTGTGTAAGAGTGCTAAAAAATATGGCTTACAATTTTACAAAGGCAAGCATACGTGTTTCTTAATGTAAAAAGTTCAGAAGACCATTAAATTTTTTCTAAACAATTTTAAGCAAAAATAAAAAAAGCGTGTCGTAGCCAATACATTAAACAACATATTTGCAAAGTTTTAACTGTTTTAGTCAAGAATTGTTTGTGTAAGAGTGCTAAAAAATATGGCTTACAATTTTACAAAGGCAAGCATACGTGTTTCTTAATGTAAAAAGTTCAGAAGACCGTAAAATTTTCTCTAAACAATTTTAAGCAAAAATAAAAAAAGCGTGTCGTAGCCAATACATTAAACAACATATTTGCAAAGTTTTAACTGTTTTAGTCAAGAATTGTTTGTGTAAGAGTGCTAAAAAATATGGCTTACAATTTTACAAAGGCAAGCATAGGTGTTTTTTAATGTAAAAAGTTCAGAAGACCATTAAATTTTTTCTAAACAATTTTAAGCAAAAATAAAAAAAGCGTGTCGTAGCCAATACATTAAACAACATATTTGCAAAGTTTTAACTGTTTTAGTCAAGAATTGTTTGTGTAAGAGTGCTAAAAAATATGGCTTACAATTTTACAAAGGCAAGCATACGTGTTTCTTAATGTAAAAAGTTCAGAAGACCATTAAATTTTTTCTAAACAATTTTAAGCAAAAATAAAAAAAGCGTGTCGTAGCCAATACATTAAACAACATATTTGCAAAGTTTTAACTGTTTTAGTCAAGAATTGTTTGTGTAAGAGTGTTAAAAAATATGGCTTACAATTTTACAAAGGCAAGCATACGTGTTTCTTAATGTAAAAAGTTCAGAAGACCGTAAAATTTTCTCTAAACAATTTTAAGCAAAAATAAAAAAAGCGTGTCGTAGCCAATACATTAAACAACATATTTGCAAAGTTTTAACTGTTTTAGTCAAGAATTGTTTGTGTAAGAGTGCTAAAAAATATGGCTTACAATTTTACAAAGGCAAGCATAGGTGTTTTTTAATGTAAAAAGTTCAGAAGACCATTAAATTTTTTCTAAACAATTTTAAGCAAAAATAAAAAAAGCGTGTCGTAGCCAATACATTAAACAACATATTTGCAAAGTTTTAACTGTTTTAGTCAAGAATTGTTTGTGTAAGAGTGCTAAAAAATATGGCTTACAATTATACAAAGGCAAGCATACGTGTTTTTTAAAGTAAAAAGTTCAGAAGACCGTAAAATTTTTTCTTATCAATTTTAAGCAAAAATAAAAAAAGCGTGTCGTAGCCAATACATTAAACAACATATTTGCAAAGTTTTAACTGTTTTAGTCATGAATTGTTTGTGTAAGAGTGCTAAAAAATATGGCTTACAATTTTACAAAGGCAAACATACGTGTTTTTTAATGTAAAAAGTTCAGAAGACCGTAAAATTTTTTCTAAACAATTTTAAGCAAAAATAAAAAAAGCCTGTCATAGCCAATACATTAAACAACATATTTGCAAAGTTTTAACTGTTTTAGTCAAGAATTGTTTGTGTAAGAGTGCTAAAAAATATGGCTTACAATTTTACAAAGGCAAGCATACGTGTTTTTTAATGTAAAAAGTTCAGAAGACCGTAAAATTTTTTCTAAACAATTTTAAGCAAAAATAAAAAAAGCGTGTCGTAGCCAATACATTAAACAACATATTTGCAAAGTTTTAACTGTTTTAGTCAAGAATTGTTTGTGTAAGAGTGCTAAAAAATATGGCTTATAATTTTACAAAGGCAAGCATACGTGTTTTTAATGTAAAAAGTTCAGAAGACCATAAACATTTTTCTAAACGATTTTAAGCAAAAATAAAAAAAGCGTGTCGTAGCCAATACATTAAACAACATATTTGCAAAGTTTTAACTGTTTTAGTCAAGAATTGTTTGTGTAAGAGTGCTAAAAAATATGGCTTACAATTATACAAAGGCAAGCATACGTGTTTTTTAATGTAAAAAGTTCAGAAGACCGTAAAATTTTTTCTTATCAATTTTAAGCAAAAATAAAAAAAGCGTGTCGTAGCCAATACATTAAACAACATATTTGCAAAGTTTTAACTGTTTTAGTCAAGAATTGTTTGTGTAAGAGTGCTAAAAAATATGGCTTACAATTTTACAAAGGCAAGCATACGTGTTTTTTAATGTAAAAAGTTCAGAAGACCGTAAAATTTTTTCTAAACAATTTTAAGCAAAAATAAAAAAAGCGTGTCGTAGCCAATACATTAAACAACATATTTGCAAAGTTTTAACTGTTTAAGTCAAGAATTGTTTGTGTAAGAGTGCTACAAAATATGGCTTACAATTTTACAAATGGCAAGCATACGTGTTTTTTAATGTAATAAGTTCAGAAGACCATAAAATTTTTTCTAAACAATTTTAAGCAAAAATAAAAAAAGCGTGTCGTAGCCAATACATTAAACAACATATTTGCAAAGTTTTAACTGTTTTAGTCAAGAATTGTTTGTGTAAGAGTGCTAAAAAATATGGCTTACAATTTTACAAAGGCAAGCATACGTGTTTTTTAATGTAAAAAGTTCAGAAGACCGTAAAATTTTTTCTAAACAATTTTAAGCAAAAATAAAAAAAGCATGTCGTAGCCAATACATTAAACAACATATTTGCAAAGTTTTAACTGTTTTAGTCAAGAATTTTTTGTGTAAGAGTGCTAAAAAATATGGCTTAAAATTATACAAAGGCAAGCATACGTGTTTTTTAATGTAAAAAGTTCAGAAGACCATAAAATTTCTTCTAAACAATTTTAAGCAAAAATAAAAAAAGTGTGTCGTAGCCAATACATTAAACAACATATTTGCAAAGTTTTAACTGTTTTAGTCAAGAATTGTTTGTGTAAGAGTGCTAAAAAATATGGCTTACAATTTTACAAAGGCAAGCATACGTGTTTTTTAATGTAAAAAGTTCAGAAGACCGTAAAATTTTTTCTAAACAATTTTAAGCTAAAATAAAAAAAGCGTGTAGTAGCCAATACATTAAACAACATATTTAAAAAGTTTTAACTGTTTTAGTCAAGAATTGTTTGTGTAAGAGTGCTTAAAAATATGGCTTACAATTTTACAAAGGCAAGCATACGTGTTTTTTAATGTAAAAGTTCAGAAGACCGTAAAATTTTTTCTAAACAATTTTAAGCAAAAATAAAAAAAGCGTGTCGTAGCCAATACATTAAACTACATATTTGCAAAGTTTTAACTGTTTTAATCAAGAATTGTTTGTGTAAGAGTGCTACAAAATATGGCTTACAATTTTACAAATGGCAAGCATACGTGTTTTTTAATGTAAAAAGTTCAGAAGTCCGTAAAATTTTTTTTAAACAATTTTAAGCAAAAATAAAAAAAGCGTGTTGTAGCCAATACATTAAACTACATATTTGCAAAGTTTTAACTGTTTTAGTCAAGAAAAGTTTGTGTAAGAGTGCTAAAAAATATGGCTTATAATTTTACAAATGGCAAGCATACATGTTTTTTAATGTAAAATGTTAAGAAGACCATAAAATTTTTTCTAAACAATTTTAAGCAAAAATAAAAAAAGCCTGTCGTAGCCTATACATTAAACAACATATTTGCAAAGTTTTAACTGTTTTAGTTAAGAATTGTTTGTGTAAGAGTGCTAAAAAATATGGCTTACAATTTTACAAGGCAAGCATACGTGTTTCTTAATGTAAAAAGTTCAGAAGACCGTAAAATTTTTTCTAAACAATTTTAAGCAAAAATAAAAAAAGCGTGTCGTAGCCAATACATTAAACAACATATTTGCAAAGTTTTAACTGTTTTAGTTAAGAATTGTTTGTGTAAGAGTGCTAAAAAATATGGCTTACAATTTTACAAAGGCAAGCATAGGTGTTTTTTAATGTAAAAAGTTCAGAAAACCATTAAATTTTTTCTAAACAATTTTAAGCAAAAATAAAAAAAGCGTGTCGTAGCTAATACATTAAACAACATATTTGCAAAGTTTTAACTGTTTTAGTCAAGAATTGTTTGTGTAAGAGTGCTAAAAAATATGGCTTACAATTTTACAAAGGCAAGCATACGTGTTTTTTAATGTAAAAAGTTCAGAAGACCGTAAAATTTTTTCTTATCAATTTTAAGCAAAAATAAAAAAAGCCTGTCGTAGCCAATACATTAAACAACATATTTGCAAAGTTTTAACTGTTTTAGTCAAGAATTGTTTGTGTAAGAGTGCTAAAAAATATGGCTTACAATTTTACAAAGGCAAACATACGTGTTTTTTAATGTAAAAAGTTCAGAAGACCGTAAAATTTTTTCTAAACAATTTTAAGCAAAAATAAAAAAAGTGTGTCGTAGCCAATACATTAAACAACATATTTGCAAAGTTTTAACTGTTTTAGTCAAGAATTGTTTGTGTAAGAGTGCTAAAAAATATGGCTTACAATTTTACAAAGGCAAGCATACGTGTTTTTTAATGTAAAAAGTTCAGAAGACCGTAAAATTTTTTCTAAACAATTTTAAGCAAAAATAAAAAAAGCGTGTCGTAGCCAATACATTAAACAACATATTTGCAAAGTTTTAACTGTTTTAGTCAAGAATTGTTTGTGTAAGAGTGCTAAAACGTATGGATTATACATTGACGAAAGCAAGCATAGGTGTTTTTTAATGTAAAAAGTTCAGAAGACCGTAAAATTTTTTCTAAACAATTTTAAGCAAAAATAAAAAAAGCGTGTCGTAGCCAATACATTAAACAACATATTTGCAAAGTTTTAACTGTTTTAGTCAAGAATTGTTTGTGTAAGAGTGCTAAAACGGATGGATTATACATTGACGAAAGCAAGCATAGGTGTTTTTTAATGTAAAAAGTTCAGAAGACCGTAAAATTATTTCTAAACAATTTTAAGCAAAAATAAAAAAACGTGTCGTAGCCAATACATTAAACAACATATTTGCAAAGTTTTAACTGTTTTAGTCAAGAATTGTTTGTGTAAGAGTGCTAAAACGTATGGATTATACATTGACGAAAGCAAGCATAGGTGTTTTTTAATGTAAAAAGTTCAGAAGACCGTAAAATTTTTTCTAAACAATTTTAAGCAAAAATAAAAAAAGCGTGTCGTAGCCAATACATTAAACAACATATTTGCAAAGTTTTAACTGTTTTAGTCAAGAATTGTTTGTGTAAGAAAGCTAAAACGTATGGATTATACATTGACTAGTAAAAAGTTCAGAAGACTGTAAAATTTTTTCTAAACAATTTTAAGCAAAAATAAAAAAAGCGTGTCGTAGCCAATACATTAAACAACATATTTGCAAAGTTTTAACTGTTTTAGTCAAGAATTGTTTGTGTAAGAGTGCTAAAACGTATGGATTATACATTGACGAAAGCAAGCATAGGTGTTTTTTAATGTAAAAAGTTCAGAAGACTGTAAAATTTTTTCTAAACAATTTTAAGCAAAAATAAAAAAAGCGTGTCGTAGCCAATACATTAAACAACATATTTGCAAAGTTTTAACTGTTTTAGTCAAGAATTGTTTGTGTAAGAGTGCTAAAACGTATTGATTATACATTGACTAGTAAAAAGTTTAGAAGACTGTAAAATTTTTTCTAAACAATTTTAAGCAAAAATAAAAAAAGCGTGTCGTAGCCAATACATTAAACAACATATTTGCAAAGTTTTAACTGTTTTAGTCAAGAATTGTTTGTGTAAGAGTGCTAAAACGTATCGATTATACATTGACGAAAGCAAGCATAGGTGTTTTTTAATGTAAAAAGTTCAGAAGACTATAAAAATTTTTCTAAACAATTTTAAGCAAAAATAAAAAAAGCGTGTCGTAGCCAATACATTAAACAACATATTTGCAAAGTTTTAACTGTTTTAGTCAAGAATTGTTTGTGTAAGAGTGCTAAAACGTATGGATTATACATTGACGAAAGCAAGCATAAGTGTTTTTTAATGTAAAAAGTTCAGAAGACTGTAAAATTTTTTCTAAACAATTTTAAGCAAAAATAAAAAAAGCGTGTCGTAGCCAATACATTAAACAACATATTTGCAAAGTTTTAACTGTTTTAGTCAAGAATTGTTTGTGTAAGAGTGCTAAAACGTATGGATTATACATTGACGAAAGCAAGCATAAGTGTTTTTTAATGTAAAAAGTTCAGAAGACTGTAAAATTTTTTCTAAACAATTTTAAGCAAAAATAAAAAAAGCGTGTCGTAGCCAATACATTAAACAACATATTTGCAAAGTTTTAACTGTTTTAGTTAAGAATTGTTTGTGTAAGAGTGCTAAAAAATATGGCTTACAATTTTACAAAGGCAAGCATAGGTGTTTTTTAATGTAAAAAGTTCAGAAAACCATTAAATTTTTTCTAAACAATTTTAAGCAAAAATAAAAAAAGCGTGTCGTAGCTAATACATTAAACAACATATTTGCAAAGTTTTAACTGTTTTAGTCAAGAATTGTTTGTGTAAGAGTGCTAAAAAATATGGCTTACAATTTTACAAAGGCAAGCATACGTGTTTTTTAATGTAAAAAGTTCAGAAGACCGTAAAATTTTTTCTTATCAATTTTAAGCAAAAATAAAAAAAGCCTGTCGTAGCCAATACATTAAACAACATATTTGCAAAGTTTTAACTGTTTTAGTCAAGAATTGTTTGTGTAAGAGTGCTAAAAAATATGGCTTACAATTTTACAAAGGCAAACATACGTGTTTTTTAATGTAAAAAGTTCAGAAGACCGTAAAATTTTTTCTAAACAATTTTAAGCAAAAATAAAAAAAGTGTGTCGTAGCCAATACATTAAAAAACATATTTGCAAAGTTTTAACTGTTTTAGTCAAGAATTGTTTGTGTAAGAGTGCTAAAAAATATGGCTTACAATTTTACAAAGGCAAGCATACGTGTTTTTTAATGTAAAAAGTTCAGAAGACCGTAAAATTTTTTCTAAACAATTTTAAGCAAAAATAAAAAAAGCGTGTCGTAGCCAATACATTAAACAACATATTTGCAAAGTTTTAACTGTTTTAGTCAAGAATTGTTTGTGTAAGAGTGCTAAAACGTATGGATTATACATTGACGAAAGCAAGCATAGGTGTTTTTTAATGTAAAAAGTTCAGAAGACCGTAAAATTTTTTCTAAACAATTTTAAGCAAAAATAAAAAAAGCGTGTCGTAGCCAATACATTAAACAACATATTTGCAAAGTTTTAACTGTTTTAGTCAAGAATTGTTTGTGTAAGAGTGCTAAAACGGATGGATTATACATTGACGAAAGCAAGCATAGGTGTTTTTTAATGTAAAAAGTTCAGAAGACCGTAAAATTATTTCTAAACAATTTTAAGCAAAAATAAAAAAACGTGTCGTAGCCAATACATTAAACAACATATTTGCAAAGTTTTAACTGTTTTAGTCAAGAATTGTTTGTGTAAGAGTGCTAAAACGTATGGATTATACATTGACGAAAGCAAGCATAGGTGTTTTTTAATGTAAAAAGTTCAGAAGACCGTAAAATTTTTTCTAAACAATTTTAAGCAAAAATAAAAAAAGCGTGTCGTAGCCAATACATTAAACAACATATTTGCAAAGTTTTAACTGTTTTAGTCAAGAATTGTTTGTGTAAGAAAGCTAAAACGTATGGATTATACATTGACTAGTAAAAAGTTCAGAAGACTGTAAAATTTTTTCTAAACAATTTTAAGCAAAAATAAAAAAAGCGTGTCGTAGCCAATACATTAAACAACATATTTGCAAAGTTTTAACTGTTTTAGTCAAGAATTGTTTGTGTAAGAGTGCTAAAACGTATGGATTATACATTGACGAAAGCAAGCATAGGTGTTTTTTAATGTAAAAAGTTCAGAAGACTGTAAAATTTTTTCTAAACAATTTTAAGCAAAAATAAAAAAAGCGTGTCGTAGCCAATACATTAAACAACATATTTGCAAAGTTTTAACTGTTTTAGTCAAGAATTGTTTGTGTAAGAGTGCTAAAACGTATTGATTATACATTGACTAGTAAAAAGTTTAGAAGACTGTAAAATTTTTTCTAAACAATTTTAAGCAAAAATAAAAAAAGCGTGTCGTAGCCAATACATTAAACAACATATTTGCAAAGTTTTAACTGTTTTAGTCAAGAATTGTTTGTGTAAGAGTGCTAAAACGTATCGATTATACATTGACGAAAGCAAGCATAGGTGTTTTTTAATGTAAAAAGTTCAGAAGACTATAAAAATTTTTCTAAACAATTTTAAGCAAAAATAAAAAAAGCGTGTCGTAGCCAATACATTAAACAACATATTTGCAAAGTTTTAACTGTTTTAGTCAAGAATTGTTTGTGTAAGAGTGCTAAAACGTATGGATTATACATTGACGAAAGCAAGCATAAGTGTTTTTTAATGTAAAAAGTTCAGAAGACTGTAAAATTTTTTCTAAACAATTTTAAGCAAAAATAAAAAAAGCGTGTCGTAGCCAATACATTAAACAACATATTTGCAAAGTTTTAACTGTTTTAGTCAAGAATTGTTTGTGTAAGAGTGCTAAAACGTATGGATTATACATTGACGAAAGCAAGCATAGGTGTTTTTTAATGTAAAAAGTTCAGAAGACTGTAAAATTTTTTCTAAACAATTTTAAGCAAAAATAAAAAAAGCGTGTCGTAGCCAATACATTAAACAACATATTTGCAAAGTTTTAACTGTTTTAGTCAAGAATTGTTTGTGTAAGAGTGCTAAAACGTATTGATTATACATTGACTAGTAAAAAGTTCAGAAGACTGTAAATTTTTTTCTAAACAATTTTAAGCAAAAATAAAAAAAGCGTGTCGTAGCCAATACATTAAACAACATATTTTCAAAGTTTTAACTGTTTTAGTCAAGAATTGTTTGTGTAAGAGTGCTAAAAAGTATGGATTATACATTGAAGAAAGCAAGCATAGGTTTTTTTTAATGTAAAAAATTCAGAAGACTGTAAAATTTTTTCTAAACAATTTTAAGCAAAAATAAAAAAAGCGTGTCGTAGCCAATACATTAAACAACATATTTGCAAAGTTTTAACTGTTTTAGTCAAGAATTGTTTGTGTAAGAGTGCTAAAACGTATGGAATATACATTGACTAGTAAAAAGTTCAGAAGACTGTAAAATTTTTTCTAAACAATTTTAAGCAAAAATAAAAAAAGCGTGTCGTAGCCAATACATTAAACAACATATTTGCAAAGTTTTAACTTTTTAGTCAAGAATTGTTTGTGTAAGAAGGCTAAAACGTATGGATTATACATTGACGAAAGCAAGCATAGGTGTTTTTTAATTTAAAAGTTCAGAAGACTGTAAAATTTTTTCTAAACAATTTTAAGCAAAAATAAAAAAAGCGTGTCGTAGCCAATACATTAAACAACATACTTGCAAAGTTTAACTGTTTTAGTCAAGAATTGTTTGTGTAAGAGTGCTAAAACGTATGGAATATACATTGACTAGTAAAAAGTTCAGAAGACAGTAAAATTTTTTCTAAACAATTTTAAGCAAAAATAAAAAAAGCGTGTCGTAGCCAATACATTAAACAACATATTTGCAAAGTTTTAACTTTTTAGTCAAGAATTGTTTGTGTAAGAGTGCTAAAACATATGGATTATACATTGACGAAAGCAAGCATAGGTGTTTTTTAATTTAAAAGTTCAGAAGACTGTAAAATTTTTTCTAAACAATTTTAAGCAAAAATAAAAAAAGCGTGTCGTAGCCAATACATTAAACAACATATTTGCAAAGTTTTAACTGTTTTAGTCAAGAATTGTTTGTGTAAGAGTGCTAAAACGTATGGATTATACATTGACGAAAGCAAGCATAGGTGTTTTTTTATGTAAAAAGTCCAGAAGACCGTAAAATTTTATCTAAACAATTTTAAGCAAAAATAAAAAAAGCGTGTCGTAGCCAATACATTAAACAACATATTTGCAAAGTTTTAACTGTTTTAGTCAAGAATTGTTTGTGTAAGAGTGCTAAAACGTATGGATTATACATTGACGAAAGCAAGCATAGGTGTTTTTTAATGTAAAAAGTTCAGAAGACTGTAAAATTTTTTCTAAACAATTTTAAGCAAAAATAAAAAAAGCGTGTCGTAGCCAATACATTAAACAACATATTTGCAAAGTTTTAACTGTTTTAGTCAAGAATTGTTTGTGTAAGAGTGCTAAAACGTATGGATTATACATTGACGAAAGCAAGCATAGGTGTTTTTTAATGTAAAAAGTTCAGAAGACCGTAAAATTTTTTCTAAACAATTTTAAGCAAAAATAAAAAAAGCGTGTCGTAGCCAATACATTAAACAACATATTTGCAAAGTTTTAACTGTTTTAGTCAAGAATTGTTTGTGTAAGAAAGCTAAAACGTATGGATTATACATTGACTAGTAAAAAGTTCAGAAGACTGTAAAATTTTTTCTAAACAATTTTAAGCAAAAATAAAAAAAGCGTGTCGTAGCCAATACATTAAACAACATATTTGCAAAGTTTTAACTGTTTTAGTCAAGAATTGTTTGTGTAAGAGTGCTAAAAGGTATGGATTATACATTGACGAAAGCAAGCATAGGTGTTTTTTAATGTAAAAAGTTCAGAAGACTGTAAAATTTTTTCTAAACAATTTTAAGCAAAAATAAAAAAAGCGTGTCGTAGCTAATACATTAAACAACATATTTGCAAAGTTTTAACTGTTTTAGTCAAGAATTGTTTGTGTAAGAGTGCTAAAACGTATTGATTATACATTGACTAGTAAAAAGTTCAGAAGACTGTAAAATTTTTTCTAAACAATTTTAAGCAAAAATAAAAAAAGCGTGTCGTAGCCAATACATTAAACAACATATTTGCAAAGTTTTAACTGTTTTAGTCAAGAATTGTTTGTGTAAGAGTGCTAAAACGTATGGATTATACATTGACGAAAGCAAGCATAGGTGTTTTTTAATGTAAAAAGTTCAGAAGACTATAAAAATTTTTCTAAACAATTTTAAGCAAAAATAAAAAAAGCGTGTCGTAGCCAATACATTAAACAACATATTTGCAAAGTTTTAACTGTTTTAGTCAAGAATTGTTTGTGTAAGAGTGCTAAAACGTATGGATTATACATTGACGAAAGCAAGCATAGGTGTTTTTTAATGTAAAAAGTTCAGAAGACTGTAAAATTTTTTCTAAACAATTTTAAGCAAAAATAAAAAAAGCGTGTCGTAGCCAATACATTAAACAACATATTTGCAAAGTTTTAACTGTTTTAGTCAAGAATTGTTTGTGTAAGAGTGCTAAAACGTATGGATTATACATTGACGAAAGCAAGCATAGGTGTTTTTTAATGTAAAAAGTTCAGAAGACTGTAAAATTTTTTCTAAACAATTTTAAGCAAAAATAAAAAAAGCGTGTCGTAGCCAATACATTAAACAACATATTTGCAAAGTTTTAACTGTTTTAGTCAAGAATTGTTTGTGTAAGAGTGCTAAAACGTATTGATTATACATTGACTAGTAAAAAGTTCAGAAGACTGTAAATTTTTTTCTAAACAATTTTAAGCAAAAATAAAAAAAGCGTGTCGTAGCCAATACATTAAACAACATATTTTCAAAGTTTTAACTGTTTTAGTCAAGAATTGTTTGTGTAAGAGTGCTAAAACGTATGGATTATACATTGACGAAAGCAAGCATAGGTGTTTTTTAATGTAAAAAGTTCAGAAGACTATAAAACTTTTTCTAAACAATTTTAAGCAAAAATAAAAAAAGCGTGTCGTAGCCAATACATTAAACAACATATTTGCAAAGTTTTAACTGTTTTAGTCAAGAATTGTTTGTGTAAGAGTGCTAAAACGTATGGATTATACATTGACGAAAGCAAGCATAGGTGTTTTTTAATGTAAAAAGTTCAGAAGACTGTAAAATTTTTTCTAAACAATTTTAAGCAAAAATAAAAAAAGCGTGTCGTAGCCAATACATTAAACAACATATTTGCAAAGTTTTAACTGTTTTAGTCAAGAATTGTTTGTGTAAGAGTGCTAAAACGTATGGATTATACATTGACGAAAGCAAGCATAGGTGTTTTTTAATGTAAAAAGTTCAGAAGACTGTAAAATTTTTTCTAAACAATTTTAAGCAAAAATAAAAAAAGCGTGTCGTAGCCAATACATTAAACAACATATTTGCAAAGTTTTAACTGTTTTAGTCAAGAATTGTTTGTGTAAGAGTGCTAAAACGTATTGATTATACATTGACTAGTAAAAAGTTCAGAAGACTGTAAATTTTTTTCTAAACAATTTTAAGCAAAAATAAAAAAAGCGTGTCGTAGCCAATACATTAAACAACATATTTTCAAAGTTTTAACTGTTTTAGTCAAGAATTGTTTGTGTAAGAGTGCTAAAAAGTATGGATTATACATTGAAGAAAGCAAGCATAGGTTTTTTTTACTGTAAAAAATTCAGAAGACTGTAAAATTTTTTCTAAACAATTTTAAAAAAATAAAAAAAGCGTGTCGTAGCCAATACATTAAACAACATATTTGCAAAGTTTTAACTGTTTTAGTCAAGAATTGTTTGTGTAAGAGTGCTAAAACGTATGGAATATACATTGACTAGTAAAAAGTTCAGAAGACAGTAAAATTTTTTCTAAACAATTTTAAGCAAAAATAAAAAAAGCGTGTCGTAGCCAATACATTAAACAACATATTTGCAAAGTTTTAACTTTTTAGTCAAGAATTGTTTGTGTAAGAGTGCTAAAACGTATGGATTATACATTGACGAAAGCAAGCATAGGTGTTTTTTAATTTAAAAGTTCAGAAGACTGTAAAATTTTTTCTAAACAATTTTAAGCAAAAATAAAAAAAGCGTGTCGTAGCCAATACATTAAACAACATATTTGCAAAGTTTTAACTGTTTTAGTCAAGAATTGTTTGTGTAAGAGTGCTAAAACGTATGGATTATACATTGACGAAAGCAAGCATAGGTGTTTTTTTATGTAAAAAGTCCAGAAGACCGTAAAATTTTATCTAAACAATTTTAAGCAAAAATAAAAAAAGCGTGTCGTAGCCAATACATTAAACAACATATTTGCAAAGTTTTAACTGTTTTAGTCAAGAATTGTTTGTGTAAGAGTGCTAAAACGTATGGATTATACATTGACGAAAGCAAGCATAGGTGTTTTTTAATGTAAAAAGTTCAGAAGACTGTAAAATTTTTTCTAAACAATTTTAAGCAAAAATAAAAAAAGCGTGTCGTAGCCAATACATTAAACAACATATTTGCAAAGTTTTAACTGTTTTAGTCAAGAATTGTTTGTGTAAGAGTGCTAAAACGTATGGATTATACATTGACGAAAGCAAGCATAGGTGTTTTTTAATGCAAAAAGTTCAGAAGACCGTAAAATTTTTTCTAAACAATTTTAAGCAAAAATAAAAAAAGCGTGTCGTAGCCAATACATTAAACAACATATTTGCAAAGTTTTAACTGTTTTAGTCAAGAATTGTTTGTGTAAGAAAGCTAAAACGTATGGATTATACATTGACTAGTAAAAAGTTCAGAAGACTGTAAAATTTTTTCTAAACAATTTTAAGCAAAAATAAAAAAAGCGTGTCGTAGCCAATACATTAAACAACATATTTGCAAAGTTTTAACTGTTTTAGTCAAGAATTGTTTGTGTAAGAGTGCTAAAACGTATGGATTATACATTGACGAAAGCAAGCATAGGTGTTTTTTAATGTAAAAAGTTCAGAAGACTATAAAAATTTTTCTAAACAATTTTAAGCAAAAATAAAAAAAGCGTGTCGTAGCCAATACATTAAACAACATATTTGCAAAGTTTTAACTGTTTTAGTCAAGAATTGTTTGTGTAAGAGTGCTAAAACGTATGGATTATACATTGACGAAAGCAAGCATAGGTGTTTTTTAATGTAAAAAGTTCAGAAGACTGTAAAATTTTTTCTAAACAATTTTAAGCAAAAATAAAAAAAGCGTGTCGTAGCCAATACATTAAACAACATATTTGCAAAGTTTTAACTGTTTTAGTCAAGAATTGTTTGTGTAAGAGTGCTAAAACGTATGGATTATACATTGACGAAAGCAAGCATAGGTGTTTTTTAATGTAAAAAGTTCAGAAGACTGTAAAATTTTTTCTAAACAATTTTAAGCAAAAATAAAAAAAGCGTGTCGTAGCCAATACATTAAACAACATATTTGCAAAGTTTTAACTGTTTTAGTCAAGAATTGTTTGTGTAAGAGTGCTAAAACGTATTGATTATACATTGACTAGTAAAAAGTTCAGAAGACTGTAAATTTTTTTCTAAACAATTTTAAGCAAAAATAAAAAAAGCGTGTCGTAGCCAATACATTAAACAACATATTTTCAAAGTTTTAACTGTTTTAGTCAAGAATTGTTTGTGTAAGAGTGCTAAAAAGTATGGATTATACATTGAAGAAAGCAAGCATAGGTTTTTTTTAATGTAAAAAATTCAGAAGACTGTAAAATTTTTTCTAAACAATTTTAAGCAAAAATAAAAAAAGCGTGTCGTAGCCAATACATTAAACAACATATTTGCAAAGTTTTAACTGTTTTAGTCAAGAATTGTTTGTGTAAGAGTGCTAAAACGTATGGAATATACATTGACTAGTAAATAGTTCAGAAGACAGTAAAATTTTTTCTAAACAATTTTAAGCAAAAATAAAAAAAGCGTGTCGTAGCCAATACATTAAACAACATATTTGCAAAGTTTTAACTTTTTAGTCAAGAATTGTTTGTGTAAGAGTGCTAAAACGTATGGATTATACATTGACGAAAGCAAGCATAGGTGTTTTTTAATTTAAAAGTTCAGAAGACTGTAAAATTTTTTCTAAACAATTTTAAGCAAAAATAAAAAAAGCGTGTCGTAGCCAATACATTAAACAACATATTTGCAAAGTTTTAACTGTTTTAGTCAAGAATTGTTTGTGTAAGAGTGCTAAAACGTATGGATTATACATTGACGAAAGCAAGCATAGGTGTTTTTTTATGTAAAAAGTCCAGAAGACCGTAAAATTTTATCTAAACAATTTTAAGCAAAAATAAAAAAAGCGTGTCGTAGCCAATACATTAAACAACATATTTGCAAAGTTTTAACTGTTTTAGTCAAGAATTGTTTGTGTAAGAGTGCTAAAACGTATGGATTATACATTGACGAAAGCAAGCATAGGTGTTTTTTAATGTAAAAAGTTCAGAAGACCGTAAAATTTTTTCTAAACAATTTTAAGCAAAAATAAAAAAAGCGTGTCGTAGCCAATACATTAAACAACATATTTGCAAAGTTTTAACTGTTTTAGTCAAGAATTGTTTGTGTAAGAAAGCTAAAACGCATGGATTATACATTGACTAGTAAAAAGTTCAGAAGACTGTAAAATTTTTTCTAAACAATTTTAAGCAAAAATAAAAAAAGCGTGTCGTAGCCAATACATTAAACAACATATTTGCAAAGTTTTAACTGTTTTAGTCAAGAATTGTTTGTGTAAGAGTGCTAAAACGTATTGATTATACATTGACTAGTAAAAAGTTCAGAAGACTGTAAATTTTTTTCTAAACAATTTTAAGCAAAAATAAAAAAATCGTGTCGTAGCCAATACATTAAACAACATATTTTCAAAGTTTTAACTGTTTTAGTCAAGAATTGTTTGTGTAAGAGTGCTAAAAAGTATGGATTATACATTGAAGAAAGCAAGCATAGGTTTTTTTAATGTAAAAAATTCAGAAGACTGTAAAATTTTTTCTAAACAATTTTAAGCAAAAATAAAAAAAGCGTGTCGTAGCCAATACGTTAAACAACATATTTGCAAAGTTTTAACTGTTTTAGTCAAGAATTGTTTGTGTAAGAGTGCTAAAACGTATGGAATATACATTGACTAGTAAAAAGTTCAGAAGACAGTAAAATTTTTTCTAAACAATTTTAAGCAAAAATAAAAAAAGCGTGTCGTAGCCAATACATTAAACAACATATTTGCAAAGTTTTAACTTTTTAGTCAAGAATTGTTTGTGTAAGAGTGCTAAAACGTATGGATTATACATTGACGAAAGCAAGCATAGGTGTTTTTTAATTTAAAAGTTCAGAAGACTGTAAAATTTTTTCTAAACAATTTTAAGCAAAAATAAAAAAAGCGTGTCGTAGCCAATACATTAAACAACATATTTGCAAAGTTTTAACTGTTTTAGTCAAGAATTGTTTGTGTAAGAGTGCTAAAACGTATGGATTATACATTGACGAAAGCAAGCATAGGTGTTTTTTTATGTAAAAAGTCCAGAAGACCGTAAAATTTTATCTAAACAATTTTAAGCAAAAATAAAAAAAGCGTGTCGTAGCCAATACATTAAACAACATATTTGCAAAGTTTTAACTGTTTTAGTCAAGAATTGTTTGTGTAAGAGTGCTAAAACGTATGGATTATACATTGACGAAAGCAAGCATAGGTGTTTTTTAATGTAAAAAGTTCAGAAGACTGTAAAATTTTTTCTAAACAATTTTAAGCAAAAATTAAAAAAGCGTGTCGTAGCCAATACATTAAACAACATATTTGCAAAGTTTTAACTGTTTTAGTCAAGAATTGTTTGTGTAAGAGTGCTAAAACGTATGGATTATACATTGACGAAAGCAAGCATAGGTGTTTTTTAATGTAAAATGTTAAGAAGACTGTAAAATTTTTTCTAAACAATTTTAAGCAAAAATAAAAAAAGCGTGTCGTAGCCAATACATTAAACAACATATTTGCAAAGTTTTAACTGTTTTAGTCAAGAATTGTTTGTGTAAGAGTGCTAAAACGTATTGATTATACATTGACTAGTAAAAAGTTCAGAAAACTGTAAATTTTTTTCTAAACAATTTTAAGCAAAAATAAAAAAAGCGTGTCGTAGCCAATACATTAAACAACATATTTTCAAAGTTTTAACTGTTTTAGTCAAGAATTGTTTGTGTAAGAGTGCTAAAACGTATGGATTATACATTGACTAGTAAAAAGTTCACAAGACTGTAAAATTTTTTCTAAACAATTTTAAGCAAAAATAAAAAAAGCTTGTCGTAGCCAATATATTAAACAACATATTTGCAAAGTTTTAACTTTTTAGTCAAAAATTGTTTGTGTAAGAGTGCTAAAACGTATGGATTATACATTGACGAAAGCAAGCATAGGTGTTTTTTAATGTAAAAAGTTCAGAAGACTGTAAAATTTTTTCTAAACAATTTTAAGCAAATATAAAAAAAGCGTGTCGTAGCCAATACATTAAACAACATATTTGCAAAGTTTTAACTGTTTTAGTCAAGAATTGTTTGTGTAAGAAAGCTAAAACGTATGGATTATACATTGACTAGTAAAAAGTTCAGAAGACTGTAAAATTTTTTCTAAACAATTTTAAGCAAAAATAAAAAAAGCGTGTCGTAGCCAATACATTAAACAACATATTTGCAAAGTTTTAACTGTTTTAGTCAAGAATTGTTTGTGTAAGAGTGCTAAAACGTATGGAATATACATTGACTAGTAAAAAGTTCAGAAGACTGTAAATTTTTTTCTAAACAATTTTAAGCAAAAATAAAAAAATCGTGTCGTAGCCAATACATTAAACAACATATTTTCAAAGTTTTAACTGTTTTAGTCAAGAATTGTTTGTGTAAGAGTGCTAAAAAGTATGGATTATACATTGAAGAAAGCAAGCATAGGTTTTTTTTAATGTAAAAAATTCAGAAGACTGTAAAATTTTTCTAAACAATTTTAAGCAAAAATAAAAAAAGCGTGTCGTAGCCAATACATTAAACAACATATTTGCAAAGTTTTAACTGTTTTAGTCAAGAATTGTTTGTGTAAGAGTGCTAAAACGTATGGAATATACATTGACTAGTAAAAAGTTAAGAAGACAGTAAAATTTTTTCTAAACAATTTTAAGCAAAAATAAAAAAAGCGTGTCGTAGCCAATACATTAAACAACATATTTGCAAAGTTTTAACTTTTTAGTCAAGAATTGTTTGTGTAAGAGTGCTAAAACGTATGGATTATACATTGACGAAAGCAAGCATAGGTGTTTTTTAATTTAAAAGATCAGAAGACTGTAAAATTTTTTCTAAACAATTTTAAGCAAAAATAAAAAAAGCGTGTCGTAGCCAATACATTAAACAACATATTTGCAAAGTTTTAACTGTTTTAGTCAAGAATTGTTTGTGTAAGAGTGCTAAAACGTATGGATTATACATTGACGAAAGCAAGCATAGGTGTTTTTTTATGTAAAAAGTCCAGAAGACCTTATAATTTTATATAAACAATTTTAAGCAAAAATAAAAAAAGCGTGTCGTAGCCAATACATTAAACAACATATTTGCAAAGTTTTAACTGTTTTAGTCAAGAATTGTTTGTGTAAGAGTGCTAAAACGTATTGATTATACATTGACTAGTAAAAAGTTCAGAAGACTGTAAATTTTTTTCTAAACAATTTTAAGCAAAAATAAAAAAATCGTGTCGTAGCCAATACATTAAACAACATATTTTCAAAGTTTTAACTGTTTTAGTCAAGAATTGTTTGTGTAAGAGTGCTAAAAAGTATGGATTATACATTGAAGAAAGCAAGCATAGGTTTTTTTTAATGTAAAAAATTCAGAAGACTGTAAAATTTTTCTAAACAATTTTAAGCAAAAATAAAAAAAGCGTGTCGTAGCCAATACATTAAACAACATATTTGCAAAGTTTTAACTGTTTTAGTCAAGAATTGTTTGTGTAAGAGTGCTAAAACGTATGGAATATACATTGACTAGTAAAAAGTTCAGAAGACAGTAAAATTTTTTCTAAACAATTTTAAGCAAAAATAAAAAAAGCGTGTCGTAGCCAATACATTAAACAACATATTTGCAAAGTTTTAACTTTTTAGTCAAGAATTGTTTGTGTAAGAGTGCTAAAACGTATGGATTATACATTGACGAAAGCAAGCATAGGTGTTTTTTAATTTAAAAGATCAGAAGACTGTAAAATTTTTTCTAAACAATTTTAAGCAAAAATAAAAAAAGCGTGTCGTAGCCAATACATTAAACAACATATTTGCAAAGTTTTAACTGTTTTAGTCAAGAATTGTTTGTGTAAGAGTGCTAAAACGTATGGATTATACATTGACGAAAGCAAGCATAGGTGTTTTTTTATGTAAAAAGTCCAGAAGACCGTAAAATTTTATATAAACAATTTTAAGCAAAAATAAAAAAAGCGTGTCGTAGCCAATACATTAAACAACATATTTGCAAAGTTTTAACTGTTTTAGTCAAGAATTGTTTGTGTAAGAGTGCTAAAACGTATGGATTATACATTGACGAAAGCAAGCATAGGTGTTTTTTAATGTAAAAAGTTCAGAAGACTGTATAATTTTTTCTAAACAATTTTAAGCAAAAATAAAAAAAGCGTGTCGTAGCCAATACATTAAACAACATATTTGCAAAGTTTTAACTGTTTTAGTCAAGAATTGTTTGTGTAAGAGTGCTAAAACGTATGGATTATACATTGACTAGTAAAAAGTTCAGAAAACTGTAAAAACTTTAAACAATTTTAAGCAAAATAAAAAAAGCGTGTCGTAGCCAATACATTAAACAATATTTTTGCAAAGTTTTAACTGTTTTAGTCAAGAATTGTTTGTGTAAGAGTGCTAAAACGTATGGATTATACATTGACTAGTAAAAAGTTCAGAAAACTGTAAAAACTTTTCTAAACAATTTTAAGTAAAATAAAAAAAGCGTGTCGTAGCCAATACATTAAACAATATTTTTGCAAAGTTTTAACTGTTTCAGTCAAGAATTGTTTGTGTAAGAGTGCTAAAACGTATGGATTATACATTGACTAGTAAAAAGTTCAGAAAACTGTAAAAACTTTTCTAAACAATTTTAAGCAAAATAAAAAAAGCGTGTCGTAGCCAATACATTAAACAACATATTTGCAAAGTTTTAACTGTTTTAGTCAAGAATTGTTTGTGTAAGAGTGCTAAAACGTATGGATTACACATTGACGAAAGCAAGCATAGGTGTTTTTTTATGTAAAAAGTTCAGAAGACCGTAAAATTTTTTCTAAACAATTTTAAGCAAAAATAAAAAAGCGTGTCGTAGCCAATACATTAAACAACATATTTGCAAAGTTTTAACTGTTTTAGTCAAGAATTGTTTGTGTAAGAGTGCTAAAACGTATGGATTATACATTGACTAGTAAAAAGTTCAGAAGACTGTAAATTTTTTTCTAAACAATTTTAAGCAAAAATAAAAAAAGCGTGTCGTAGCCAATACATTAAACAACATATTTGCAAAGTTTTAACTGTTTTAGTCAAGAATTGTTTGTGTAAGAGTGCTAAAACGTATGGATTATACATTGACGAAAGCAAGCATAGGTGTTTTTTAATGTAAAAAGTTCAGAAAACTGTAAAAATTTTTCTAAACAATTTTAAGCAAAAGAAAAAACGCGTGTCTTAGCCAATACATTAAACAACATATTTGCAAAGTTTTAACTGTTTTAGTCAAGAATTGTTTGTGTAAGAGTGCTAAAACGTATGGATTATACATTGACGAAAGCAAGCATAGGTGTTTTTTAATGTAAAAAGTTCGGAAGACTGTAAAATTTTTTCTAAACAATTTTAAGCAAAAATAAAAAAAGCGTGTCGTAGCCAATACATTAAACAACATATTTGCAAAGTTTTAACTGTTTTAGTCAAGAATTGTTTGTGTAAGAGTGCTAAAACGTATGAATTATACATTGACGAAAGCAAGCATAGGTGTTTTTTAATGTAAAAAGTTCAGAAGACTGTAAAATTTTTTCTAAACAATTTTAAGCAAAAATAAAAAAAGCTTGTCGTAGCCAATACATTAAACAACATATTTGCAAAGTTTTAACTGTTTTAGTCAAGAATTGTTTGTGTAAGAGTGCTAAAACGTATGGATTATACATTGACTAGTAAAAAGTTCAGAAAACTGTAAAAATTTTTCTAAACAATTTTAAGCAAAAATAAAAAAAGCGTGTCGTAGCCAATACATTAAACAACATATTTGCAAAGTTTTAACTGTTTTAGTCAAGAATTGTTTGTGTAAGAGTGCTAAAACGTATGGATTATACATTGACGAAAGCAAGCATAGGTGTTTTTTAATGTAAAAAGTTCAGAAGACTGTAAAATTTTTTCTAAACAATTTTAAGCAAAAATAAAAAAAGCGTGTCGTAGCCAATACATTAAACAACATATTTGCAAAGTTTTAACTGTTTTAGTCAAGAATTGTTTGTGTAAGAGTGCTAAAACGTATGGATTATACATTGACGAAAGCAAGCATAGGTGTTTTTTAATGTAAAAAGTTCAGAAGTCTGTAAAATTTTTTCTAAACAATTTAAAGCAAAAATAAAAAAAGCGTGTCGTAGCCAATACATTAAACAACATATTTGCAAAGTTTTAACTGTTTTAGTCAAGAATTGTTTGTGTAAGAGTGCTAAAACGTATGGATTATACATTGACTAGTAAAAAGTTCACAAGACTGTAAAATTTTTTCTAAACAATTTTAAGCAAAAATAAAAAAAGCGTGTCGTAGCTAATACATTAAACAACATATTTGCAAAGTTTTAATTGTTTTAGTCAAGAATTGTTTGTGTAAGAGTGCTAAAACGTATGGATTATACATTGACGAAAGCAAGCATAGGTGTTTTTTAATGTAAAAAGTTCAGAAGACCGTAAAATTTTTTCTAAACAATTTTAAGCAAAAATAAAAAAAGCGTGTCGTAGCCAATACATTAAACAACATATTTGCAAAGTTTTAACTGTTTTAGTCAAGAATTGTTTGTGTAAGAGTGCTAAAACGTATGGATTATACATTGACTAGTAAAAAGTTCAGAAGACTGTAAATTTTTTCTAAACAATTTTAAGCAAAAATAAAAAAAGCGTGTCGTAGCTAATACATTAAACAACATATTTGCAAAGTTTTAACTGTTTTAGTCAAGAATTGTTTGTGTAAGAGTGCTAAAACGTATGGATTATACATTGACGAAAGCAAGCATAGGTGTTTTTTAATGTAAAAAGTTCAGAAGACCGTTAAATTTTTTCTAAACAATTTTAAGCAAAAATAAAAAAATCCTGTCGTAGCCAATACATTAAACAACATATTTGCAAAGTTTTAACTGTTTTAGTCAAGAATTGTTTGTGTAAGAGTGCTAAAACGTATGGATTATACATTGACGAAAGCAAGCATAGGTGTTTTTTAATGTAAAAAGTTCAGAAGACTGTAAAATTTTTTCTAAACAATTTTAAGCAAAAATAAAAAAAGCGTGTCGTAGCCAATACATTAAACAACATATTTGCAAAGTTTTAACTGTTTTAGTCAAGAATTGTTTGTGTAAGAGTGCTAAAACGTATTGATTATACATTGACTAGTAAAAAGTTCAGAAAACTGTAAAAATTTTTCTAAACAATTTTAAGCAAAAATAAAAAAAGCGTGTCGTAGCCAATACATTAAACAACATATTTTCAAAGTTTTAACTGTTTTAGTCAAGAATTGTTTGTGTAAGAGTGCTAAAACGTATGGATTATACATTGACTAGTAAAAAGTTCACAAGACTGTAAAATTTTTTCTAAACAATTTTAAGCAAAAATAAAAAAAGCGTGTCGTAGCCAATATATTAAACAACATATTTGCAAAGTTTTAACTTTTTAGTCAAGAATTGTTTGTGTAAGAGTGCTAAAACGTATGGATTATACATTGACGAAAGCAAGCATAGGTGTTTTTTAATGTAAAAAGTTCAGAAGACTGTAAAATTTTTTCTAAACAATTTTAAGCAAAAATAAAAAAAGCGTGTCGTAGCCAATACATTAAACAACATATTTGCAAAGTTTTAACTGTTTTAGTCAAGAATTGTTTGTGTAAGAGTGCTAAAACGTATGGATTATACATTGACGAAAGCAAGCATAGGTGTTTTTTAATGTAAAAAGTTCAGATACCGTAAAATTTCTTCTAAACAATTTTAAGCAAAAATAAAAAAAGCGTGTCGTAGCCAATACATTAAACAACATATTTGCAAAGTTTTAACTGTTTTAGTCAAGAATTGTTTGTGAAAGAGTGCTAAAACGTATGGATTATACATTGACTAGTAAAAAGTTCAGAAGACTGTAAAATTTTTTCTAAACAATTTTAAGCAAAAATAAAAAAAGCGTGTCGTAGCCAATACATTAAACAACATATTTGCAAAGTTTTAATTGTTTTAGTCAAGAATTGTTTGTGTAAGACTGCTAAAACGTATGGATTATACATTGACGAAAGCAAGAATAGGTGTTTTTTAATGTAAAAAGTTCAGAAGACCGTAAAATTTTTTCTAAACAATTTTAAGCAAAAATAAAAAAAGCGTGTCGTAGCCAATACATTAAACAACATATTTGCAAAGTTTTAACTGTTTTAGTCAAGAATTGTTTGTGTAAGAGTGCTAAAACGTATGGATTATACATTGACTAGTAAAAAGTTCAGAAGACTGTAAAATTTTTTCTAAACAATTTTAAACAAAAATAAAAAAAGCGTGTCGTAGCCAATACATTAAACAACATATTTGCAAAGTTTTAACTGTTTTAGTCAAGAATTGTTTGTGTAAGAGTGCTAAAACGTATGGATTATACATTGACGAAAGCAAGCATAGGTGTTTTTTAATGTAAAAAGTTCAGAAGACTGTAAAATTTTTTCTAAACAATTTTAAGCAAAAATAAAAAAAGCGTGTCGTAGCCAATACATTAAACAACATATTTGCAAAGTTTTAACTGTTTTAAGCAAGAATTGTTTGTGTAAGAGTGCTAAAACGTATGGATTATACATTGACGAAAGCAAGCATAGGTTTTTTTTAATGTAAAAAGTTCAGAAGACTGTAAAATTTTTCTAAATAATTTTAAGCAAAAATAAAAAAATCCTGTCGTAGCCAATACATTAAACAATAATTTTGCAAAGTTTTAACTGTTTTAGTCAAGAATTGTTTGTGTAAGAGTGCTAAAACGTATGGATTATACATTGACGAAAGCAAGCATAGGTGTTTTTTAATGTAAAAAGTTCAGAAGACTGTAAAATTTTTTCTAAACAATTTTAAGCAAAAATAAAAAAAGCGTGTCGTAGCCAATACATTAAACAACATATTTGCAAAGTTTTAACTGTTTTAGTCAAGAATTGTTTGTGTAAGAGTGCTAAAACGTATCGATTATACATTGACTAGTAAAAAGTTCAGAAAACTGTAAAAACTTTTCTAAACAATTTTAAGCAAAATAAAAAAAGCGTGTCGTAGCCAATACATTAAACAACATATTTGCAAAGTTTTAATTGTTTTAGTCAAGAATTGTTTGTGTAAGACTGCTAAAACGTATGGATTATACATTGACGAAAGCAAGAATAGGTGTTTTTTAATGTAAAAAGTTCAGAAGACCGTAAAATTTTTTCTAAACAATTTTAAGCAAAAATAAAAAAAGCGTGTCGTAGCCAATACATTAAACAACATATTTGCAAAGTTTTAACTGTTTTAGTCAAGAATTGTTTGTGTAAGAGTGCTAAAACGTATGGATTATACATTGACTAGTAAAAAGTTCAGAAGACTGTAAAATTTTTTCTAAACAATTTTAAACAAAAATAAAAAAAGCGTGTCGTAGCCAATACATTAAACAACATATTTGCAAAGTTTTAACTGTTTTAGTCAAGAATTGTTTGTGTAAGAGTGCTAAAACGTATGGATTATACATTGACGAAAGCAAGCATAGGTGTTTTTTAATGTAAAAAGTTCAGAAGACTGTAAAATTTTTTCTAAACAATTTTAAGCAAAAATAAAAAAAGCGTGTCGTAGCCAATACATTAAACAACATATTTGCAAAGTTTTAACTGTTTTAAGCAAGAATTGTTTGTGTAAGAGTGCTAAAACGTATGGATTATACATTGACGAAAGCAAGCATAGGTTTTTTTTAATGTAAAAAGTTCAGAAGACTGTAAAATTTTTCTAAATAATTTTAAGCAAAAATAAAAAAATCCTGTCGTAGCCAATACATTAAACAATAATTTTGCAAAGTTTTAACTGTTTTAGTCAAGAATTGTTTGTGTAAGAGTGCTAAAACGTATGGATTATACATTGACGAAAGCAAGCATAGGTGTTTTTTAATGTAAAAAGTTCAGAAGACTGTAAAATTTTTTCTAAACAATTTTAAGCAAAAATAAAAAAAGCGTGTCGTAGCCAATACATTAAACAACATATTTGCAAAGTTTTAACTGTTTTAGTCAAGAATTGTTTGTGTAAGAGTGCTAAAACGTATCGATTATACATTGACTAGTAAAAAGTTCAGAAAACTGTAAAAACTTTTCTAAACAATTTTAAGCAAAATAAAAAAAGCGTGTCGTAGCCAATACATTAAACAACATATTTGCAAAGTTTTAACTGTTTTAGTCAAGAATTGTTTGTGTAAGAGTGCTAAAACGTATGAATTATACATTGACGAAAGCAAGCATAGGTGTTTTTTAATGTAAAAAGTTCAGAAGACCGTAAAAATTTTTCTAAACAATTTTAAGCAAAAATAAAAAAGCGTGTCGTAGCCAATACATTAAACAACATATTTGCAAAGTTTTAACTGTTTTAGTCAAGAATTGTTTGTGTAAGAGTGCTAAAACGTATGGATTATACATTGACTAGTAAAAAGTTCAGAAGACTGTAAATTTTTTTCTAAACAAGTTTAAGCAAAAATAAAAAAAGCGTGTCGTAGCCAATACATTAAACAACATATTTGCAAAGTTTTAACTGTTTTAGTCAAGAATTGTTTGTGTAAGAGTGCTAAAACGTATGGATTATACATTGACGAAAGCAAGCATAGGTGTTTTTTAATGTAAAAAGTTCAGAAGACTGTAAAATTTTTTCTAAACAATTTTAAGCAAAAATAAAAAACGCGTGTCGTAGCCAATACATTAAACAACATATTTGCAAAGTTTTAACTGTTTTAGTCAAGAATTGTTTGTGTAAGAGTGCTAAAACGTATGGATTATACATTGACGAAAGCAAGCATAGGTGTTTTTTAATGTAAAAAGTTCAGAAGACTGTAAAATTTTTTCTAAACAATTTTAAGCAAAAATAAAAAACGCGTGTCGTAGCCAATACATTAAACAACATATTTGCAAAGTTTTAACTGTTTTAGTCAAAAATTGTTTGTGTAAGAGTGCTAAAACGTATGGATTATACATTGACTAGTAAAAAGTTCAGAAGACTGTAAATTTTTTCTAAACAATTTTAAGCAAAAATAAAAAAAGCGTGTCGTAGCCAATTCATTAAACAACATATTTGCAAAGCTAAACTGTTTTAGTCAAGAATTGTTTGTGTAAGAGTGCTAAAACGTATGGATTATACATTGACGAAAGCAAGCATAGGTGTTTTTTAATATAAAAAGTTCAGAAGACCGTAAAATTTTTTCTAAACAATTTTAAGCAAAAATAAAAAAAGCGTGTCGTAGCCAATACATTAAACAACATATTTGCAAAGTTTTAACTGTTTTAGTCAAGAATTGTTTGTGTAAGAGTGCTAAAACGTATGGATTATACATTGACTAGTAAAAAGTTCAGAAAACTGTAAAAGTTTTTCTAAACAATTTTAAGCAAAATAAAAAAGCGTGTCGTAGCCAATACATTAAACAACATATTTGCAAAGTTTTAACTGTTTTAGTCAAGAATTGTTTGTGTAAGAGTGCTAAAACGTATGGATTACACATTGACGAAAGCAAGCATAGGTGTTTTTTAATGTAAAAAGTTCAGAAGACTGTAAAATTTTTTCTAAACAATTTTAAGCAAAAATAAAAAAAGCGTGTCGTAGCTAATACATTAAACAACATATTTGCAAAGTTTTAACTGTTTTAGTCAAGAATTGTTTGTGTAAGAGTGCTAAAACGTATGGATTATACATTGACGAAAGCAATCATAGGTGTTTTCTAATGTAAAAAGTTCAGAAGTCTGTAAAATTTTTTCTAAACAATTTAAAGCAAAAATAAAAAAAGCGTGTCGTAGCCAATACATTAAACAACATATTTGCAAAGTTTTAACTGTTTTAGTCAAGAATTGTTTGTGTAAGAGTGCTAAAACGTATGGATTATACATTGACTAGTAAAAAGTTCAGAAGACTGTAAAATTTTTTCTAAACAATTTTAAGCAAAAATAAAAAAAGCGTGTCGTAGCCAATACATTAAACAACATATTTGCAAAGTTTTAATTGTTTTAGTCAAGAATTGTTTGTGTAAGAGTGCTAAAAAATATGGCTTACAATTTTACAAAGGCAAGCATACGTGTTTCTTAATGTAAAAAGTTCAGAAGACCATTAAATTTTTTCTAAACAATTTTAAGCAAAAATAAAAAAAGCGTGTCGTAGCCAATACATTAAACAACATATTTGCAAAGTTTTAACTGTTTTAGTCAAGAATTGTTTGTGTAAGAGTGCTAAAACGTATGGATTATACATTGACTAGTAAAAATTTCAGAAGACTGTAAAATCTTTTCTAAACAATTTTAAGCAAAAATAAAAAAAGCGTGTCGTAGCCAATACATTAAACAACATATTTGCAAAGTTTTAACTGTTTTAGTCAAGAATTGTTTGTGTAAGAGTGCTAAAACGTATGGATTATACATTGACTAGTAAAAATTTCAGAAGACTGTAAAATTTTTTCTAAACAATTTTAAGCAAAAATAAAAAAAGCGTGTCGTAGCCAATACATTAAACAACATATTTGCAAAGTTTTAACTGTTTTAGTCAAGAATTGTTTGTGTAAGAGTGCTAAAACGTATGGATTATACATTGACGAAAGCAAGCATAGGTGTTTTTTAATGTAAAAGTTCAGAAGACTGTAAAATTTTTTCTAAACAATTTTAAGCAAAAATAAAAAAAGCGTGTCGTAGCCAATACATTAAACAACATATTTGCAAAGTTTTAACTGTTTTAGTCAAGAATTGTTTGTGTAAGAGTGCTAAAACGTATGGATTATACATTGACGAAAGCAAGCATAGGTTTTTTTTAATGTAAAAAGTTCAGAAGACTGTAAAATTTTTTCTAAATAATTTTAAGCAAAAATAAAAAAATCCTGTCGTAGCCATTACATTAAACAACATATTTGCAAAGTTTTAACTGTTTTAGTCAAGAATTGTTTGTGTAAGAGTGCTAAAATGTATGGATTATACATTGACTAGTAAAAAGTTCAGAAGACTGTATATTTTTTCTAAACAATTTTAAGCAAAAATAAAAAAAGCGTGTCGTAGCCAATACATTAAACAATATTTTTGCAAAGTTTTAACTGTTTTAGTCAAGAATTGTTTGTGTAAGAGTGCTAAAACGTATGGATTATACATTGACGAAAGCAAGCATAGGTGTTTTTTAATGTAAAAAGTTCAGAAGACTGTAAAATTTTTTCTAAACAATTTTAAGCAAAAATAAAAAAAGCGTGTCGTAGCCAATACATTAAACAACATATTTGCAAAGTTTTAACTGTTTTAGTCAAGAATTGTTTGTGTAAGAGTGCTAAAACGTATGGATTATACATTGACTAGTAAAAAATTCAGAAAACTGTAAAAACTTTTCTAAACAATTTTAAGCAAAATAAAAAAAGCGTGTCGTAGCCAATACATTAAACAACATATTTGCAAAGTTTTAACTGTTTTAGTCAAGAATTGTTTGTGTAAGAGTGCTAAAACGTATGGATTATACATTGACGAAAGCAAGCATAGGTGTTTTTTAATGTAAAAAGTTCAGAAGACCGTAAAATTTTTTCTAAACAATTTTAAGCAAAAATAAAAAAACGTGTCGTAGCCAATACATTAAACAACATATTTGCAAAGTTTTAACTGTTTTAGTCAAGAATTGTTTGTGTAAGAGTGCTAAAACGTATGGATTATACATTCACTAGTAAAAAGTTCAGAAGACTGTAAATTTTTTTCTAAACAATTTTAAGCAAAAATAAAAAAAGCGTGTCGTAGCCAATACATTAAACAACATATTTGCAAAGTTTTAATTGTTTTAGTCAAGAATTGTTTGTGTAAGAGTGCTAAAACGTATGGATTATACATTGACGAAAACAAGCATAGGTGTTTTTTAATGTAAAAAGTTCAGAAGACTGTAAAATTTTTTCTAAACAATTTTAAGCAAAAATAAAAAAAGCGTGTCGTAGCCAATACATTAAACAACATATTTGCAAAGTTTTAACTGTTTTAGTCAAGAATTGTTTGTGTAAGAGTGCTAAAACGTATGGATTATACATTGACTAGTAAAAAGTTCAGAAAACTGTAAAAATTTTTCTAAACAATTTTAAGCAAAATAAAAAAAGCGTGTCGTAGCCAATACATTAAACAACATATTTGCAAAGTTTTAACTGTTTTAGTCAAGAATTGTTTGTGTAAGAGTGCTAAAACGTATGGATTATACATTGACGAAAGCAAGCATAGGTGTTTTTTAATGTAAAAAGTTCAGAAGACCGTAAAATTTTTTCTAAACAATTTTAAGCAAAAATAAAAAAAGCATGTCGTAGCCAATACATTAAACAACATATTTGCAAACTTTTAACTGTTTTAGTCAAGAATTGTTTGTGTAAGAGTGCTAAAACGTATGGATTATACATTGACGAAAGCAAGCATAGGTGTTTTTTAATGTAAAAAGTTCAGAAGACTGTAAAATTTTTTCTAAACAATTTTAAGCAAAAATAAAAAAAGCGTGTCGTAGCCAATACATTAAACAACATATTTGCAAAGCTAAACTGTTTTAGTCAAGAATTGTTTGTGTAAGAGTGCTAAAACGTATGGATTATACATTGACGAAAGCAAGCATAGGTGTTTTTTAATATAAAAAGTTCAGTAGACCGTAAAATTTTTTCTAAACAATTTTAAGCAAAAATAAAAAAAGCGTGTCGTAGCCAATACATTAAACAACATATTTGCAAAGTTTTAACTGTTTTAGTCAAGAATTGTTTGTGTAAGAGTGCTAAAACGTATAGATTATACATTGACTAGTAAAAAGAAATTTTTCTAAACAATTTTAAGCAAAAATAAAAAAAGCGTGTCATAGCCAATACATTAAACAACATATTTGCAAAGTTTTAACTGTTTTAGTCAAGAATTGTTTGTGTAAGAGTGCTAAAACGTATGGATTATACATTGACGAAAGCAAGCATAGGTGTTTTTTAATGTAAAAAGTTCAGAAGACCGTAAAATTTTTTCTAAACAATTTTAAGCAAAAATAAAAAAGCGTGTCGTAGCCAATACATTAAACAACATATTTGCAAAGTTTTAACTGTTTTAGTCAAGAATTGTTTGTGTAAGAGTGCTAAAACGTATGGATTATACATTGACGAAAGCAAGCATAGGTGTTTTTTAATGTAAAAAGTTCAGAAGACTGTAAAATTTTTTCTAAACAATTTTAAGCAAAAATAAAAAAAGCGTGTCGTAGCCAATACATTAAACAACATATTTGCAAAGTTTTAACTGTTTTAGTCAAAAATTGTTTGTGTAAGAGTGCTAAAACGTATGGATTATACATTGACGAAAGCAAGCATAGGTTTTTTTTAATGTAAAAAGTTCAGAAGACTGTAAAATTTTTTCTAAACAATTTTAAGCAAAAATAAAAAACGCGTGTCGTAGCCAATACATTAAACAACATATTTGCAAAGTTTTAACTGTTTTAGTCAAGAATTGTTTGTGTAAGAGTGCTAAAACGTATGGATTATACATTGAATAGTAAAAAGTTCAGAAGACTGTAAATTTTTTCTAAAAAATTTTAAGCAAAAATAAAAAAAGCGTGTCGTAGCCAATACATTAAACAACATATTTGCAAAGTTTTAACTGTTTTAGTCAAGAATTGTTTGTGTAAGAGTGCTAAAACGTATGGATTATACATTGACGAAAGCAAGCATAGGTGTTTTTTAATGTAAAAAGTTCAGAAGACCGTAAAATTTTTTCTAAACAATTTTAAGCAAAAATAAAAAAAGCGTGTCGTAGCCAATACATTAAACAACATATTTGCAAAGTTTTAACTGTTTTAGTCAAGAATTGTTTGTGTAAGAGTGCTAAAACGTATGGATTATACATTGACTAGTAAAAAGTTCAGAAGACTGTAAAATTTTTTCTAAACAATTTTAAGCAAAAATAAAAAAAGTGTGTCGTAGCCAATACATTAAACAACATATTTGCAAAGTTTTAACTGTTTTAGTCAAGAATTGTTTGTGTAAGAGTGCTAAAACGTATGGATTATACATTGACGAAAGCAAGCATAGGTGTTTTTTAATGTAAAAAGTTCTGAAGACTGTAAAATTTTTTCTAAACAATTTTAAGCAAAAATAAAAAAAAAGCGTGTCGTAGCCAATACATTAAACAACATATTTGCAAAGTTTTAACTGTTTTAGTCAAGAATTGTTTGTGTAAGAGTGCTAAAACGTATGGATTATACATTGACGAAAGCAAGCATAGGTGTTTTTTAATGTAAAAAGTTCAGAAGAATGTAAAATTTTTTCTAAACAATTTTAAGCGAAAATAAAAAAAACGTGTCGTAGCCAATACATTAAACAACATATTTGCAAAGTTTTAACTGTTTTAGTCAAGAATTGTTTGTGTAAGAGTGCTAAAACGTATGGATTATACATTGACTAGTAAAAAGTTCAGAAGACTGAAAAGATTTTTCTAAACAATTTTAAGCAAAAATAAAAAAAGCGTGTCGTAGCCAATACATTAAACAACATATTTGCAAAGTTTTAACTGTTTTAGTCAAGAACTGTTTGTGTAAGAGTGCTAAAACGTATGGATTATACATTGACGAAAGCAAGCATAGGTGTTTTTTAATGTAAAAAGTTCAGAAGACCGTAAAATTTTTTCTAAACAATTTTAAGCAAAAATAAAAAAAGCGTGTCGTAGCCATTACATTAAACAACATATTTGCAAAGTTTTAACTGTTTTAGTCAAGAATTGTTTGTGTAAGAGTGCTAAAACGTATGGATTATACATTGACGAAAGCAAGCATAGGTGTTTTTTAATGTAAAAAGTTCAGAAGACTGTAAAATTTTTTCTAAACAATTTTAAGCAAAAATAAAAAAAGCGTGTCGTAGCCAATACATTAAACAACATATTTGCAAAGTTTTAACTGTTTTAGTCGAGAATTGTTTGTGTATGAGTGCTAAAACGTATGGATTATACATTGACGAAAGCAAGCATAGGTGTTTTTTAATGTAAAAAGTTCAGAAGACTGTAAAATTTTTTCTAAACAATTTTAAGCAAAAATAAAAAAAAGCGTGTCGTAGCCAATACATTAAACAACATATTTGCAAAGTTTTAACTGTTTTAGTCAAGAATTGTTTGTGTAAGAGTGCTAAAACGTATGGATTATACATTGACTAGTAAAAAGTTCAGAAGACTGTAAAATTTTTTCTAAACAATTTTAAGCAAAAATAAAAAAAGCGTGTCGTAGCCAATACATTAAACAACATATTTGCAAAGTTTTAACTGTTTTAGTCAAGAATTGTTTGTGTAAGAGTGCTAAAACGTATGGATTATACATTGACAAAAGCAAACATAGGTGTTTTTTAATGTAAAAAGTTCAGAAGACCGTAAAATTTTTTCTAAACAATTTTAAGCAAAAATAAAAAAAGCGTGTCGTAGCCAATACATTAAACAACATATTTGCAAAGTTTTAACTGTTTTAGTCAAGAATTGTTTGTGTAAGAGTGCTAAAACGTATGGGTTATACATTGACGAAAGCAAGCATAGGTATTTTTTAATGTAAAAAGTTCAGAAGACCGTAAAATTTTTTCTAAACAATTTTAAGCAAAAATAAAAAAAGCGTGTCGTAGCCAATACATTAAACAACATATTTGCAAAGTTTTAACTGTTTTAGTCAAGAATTGTTTGTGTAAGAGTGCTAAAACGTATGGATTATACATTGACGAAAGCAAGCATAGGTGTTTTTTAATGTAAAAAGTTCAGAAGACTGTAAAATTTTTTCTAAACAATTTTAAGCAAAAATAAAAAAAGTGTCTCGTAGCCAATACATTAAACAACATATTTGCAAAGTTTTAACTGTTTTAGTCAAGAATTGTTTGTGTATGAGTGCTAAAACGTATGGATTATACATTGACGAAAGCAAGCATAGGTGTTTTTTAATGTAAAAAGTTCAGAAGACTGTAAAAATTTTTCTAAACAATTTTAAGCAAAAATAAAAAAAGCGTGTCGTAGCCAATACATTAAACAACATATTTGCAAAGTTTTAACTGATTTAGTCAAGAATTGTTTGTGTAAGAGTGCTAAAACGTATGGATTATACATTGACTAGTAAAAAGTTCAGAAGACTGTAAAATTTTTTCTAAACAATTTTAAGCAAAAATAAAAAAAGCGTGTCGTAGCCAATACATTAAACAACATATTAGCAAAGTTTTAACTGTTTTAGTCAAGAATTGCTTGTGTAAGAGTGCTAAAACGTATGGATTATACATTGACGAAAGCAAGCATAGGTGTTTTTTAATGTAAAAAGTTCAGAAGACCGTAAAATTTTTTTCTAAACAATTTTAAGCAAAAATAAAAAAGCGTGTCGTAGCCAATACATTAATAACATATTTGCAAAGTTTTAACTGTTTTAACTGTTTAACTGTCAAGAATTGTTTGTGTAAGAGTGCTAAAACGTATGGATTATACATTGACGAAAGCAAGCATAGGTGTTTTTTAATGTAAAAAGTTCAGAATACTGTAAAATTTTTTCTGAACAATTTTAAGCAAAAATAAAAAAAGTGTGTCGTAGCCAATACATTAAACAACATATTTGCAAAGTTTTAACTGTTTTAGTCAAGAATTGTTTGTGTAAGAGTGATAAAACGTATGGATTATACATTGACTAGTAAAAAGTTCAGAAGACTGTAAAATTTTTTCTAAACAATTTTAAGCAAAAATAATAAAAGCGTGTCGTAGCCAATACATTAAACAACATATTTGCAAAGTTTTAACTGTTTTAGTCAAGAATTGTTTGTGTAAGAGTGCTAAAACGTATGGATTATACATTGACGAAAGCAAGCATAGGTTTTTTTTAATGTAAAAAGTTCAGAAGACCGTAAAATTTTTTCTAAACAATTTTAAGCAAAAATAAAAAAGCGTGTCGTAGCCAATACATTAAACAACATATTTGCAAAGTTTTAACTGTTTCAGTCAAGAATTGTTTGTGTAAGAGTGCTAAAACCTATGGATTATACATTGACTAGTAAAAAGTTCAGAAGACTGTAAAATTTTTTCTAAACAATTTTAAGCAAAAATAAAAAAAGCGTGTCGTAGCCAATACATTAAACAACATATTTGCAAAGTTTTAACTGTTTTAGTCAAGAATTGTTTGTGTAAGAGTGCTAAAACGTATGGATTATACATTGACGAAAGCAAGCATAGGTGTTTTTTAATGTAAAAAGTTCAGAAGATTTTAAAATTTTTTCTAAACAATTTTAAGCAAAAATAAAAAAAGCGTGTCGTAGCCAATACATTAAACAACATATTTGCAAAGTTTTAACTGTTTTAGTCAAGAATTGTTTGTGTAAGAGTGCTAAAACGTATGGATTATACATTGACTAGTAAAAAGTTCAGAAGACCGTAAAATTTTTATTAAACAATTTTAAGCAAAAATAAAAAAAGCGTGTCGTAGCCAATACATTAAACAACATATTTGCAAAGTTTTAACTGTTTTAGTCAAGAATTGTTTGTGTAAGAGTGCTAAAACGTATGGATTATACATTGACGAAAGCAAGCATAGGTGTTTTTTAATATAAAAAGTTCGGAAGACTGTAAAATTTTTTCTTAACAATTTTAAGCAAAAATAAAAAAAGCGTGTCGTAGCCAATACATTAAACAACATATTTGCAAAGTTTTAACTGTTTTAGTCAAGAATTGTTTGTGTAAGAGTGCTAAAACGTATGGATTATACATTGACGAAAGCAAGCATAAGTGTTTTTTAATATAAAAAGTTCAGAAGACCGTAAAATTTTTTCTAAACAATTTTAAGCAAAAATAAAAAAAGCGTGTCGTAGCCAATACATTAAACAACATATTTGCAAAGTTTTAACTGTTTTAGTCAAGAATTGTTTATGTAAGAGTGCTAAAACGTATGGATTATACATTGACTAGTAAAAAGTTCAGAAGACTGTAAAATTTTTTCTAAACAATTTTAAGCAAAAAAAAAAAAAGCGTGTCGTAGCCAATACATTAAACAACATATTTGCAAAGTTTTAACTGTTTTAGTCAAGAATTGTTTGTGTAAGAGTGCTAAAACGTATGGATTATACATTGACTAGTAAAAAGTTCAGAAGACTGTAAAATTTTTTCTAAACAATTTTAAGCAAAAATAAAAAAAGCGTGTCGTAGCCAATACATTAAACAACATATTTGCAAAGTTTTAACTGTTTTAGTCAAGAATTGTTTGTGTAAGAGTGCTAAAACGTATGGATTATACATTGACGAAAGCAAGCATAGGTGTTTTTTAATGTAAAAAGTTCAGAAGACCGAAAAATTTTTTCTAAACAATTTTAAGCAAAAATAAAAAAAGCTTGTCGTAGCCAATACATTAAACAACATATTTGCAAAGTTTTAACTGTTTTAGTCAAGAATTGTTTGTGTAAGAGTGCTAAAACGTATGGATTATACATTGACGAAAGCAAGCATAGGTGTTTTTTAATGTAAAAAGTTCAGAAGACTCTAAAATTTTTTCTAAACAATTTTAAGCAAAAATAAAAAAAGCGTGTCGTAGCCAATACATTAAACAACATATTTGCATAGTTTTAACTGTTTTAGTCAAGAATTGTTTGTGTATGAGTGCTAAAACGTATGGATTATACATTGACGAAAGCAAGCAAAGGTGTTTTTTAATGTAAAAAGTTCAGAAGACTGTAAAATTTTTTCTAAACAATTTTAAGCAAAAATAAAAAAAAGCGTGTCGTAGCCAATACATTAAACAACATATTTGCAAAGTTTTAACTGTTTTAGTCAAGAATTGTTTGTGTAAGAGTGCTAAAACGTATGGATTATACATTGACTAGTAAAAAGTTCAGAAGACTGTAAAATTTTTTCTAAACAATTTTAAGCAAAAATAAAAAAAGCGTGTCGTAGCCAATACATTAAACAACATATTTGCAAAGTTTTAACTGTTTTAGTCAAGAATTGTTTGTGTAAGAGTGCTAAAACGTATGGATTATACATTGACAAAAGCAAGCATAGGTGTTTTTTAATGTAAAAAGTTCAGAAGACCGTAAAATTTTTTCTAAACAATTTTAAGCAAAAATAAAAAAAGCGTGTCGTAGCCAATACATTAAACAACATATTTGCAAAGTTTTAACTGTTTTAGTCAAGAATTGTTTGTGTAAGAGTGCTAAAACGTATGGGTTATACATTGACGAAAGCAAGCATAGGTATTTTTTAATGTAAAAAGTTCAGAAGACCGTAAAATTTTTTCTAAACAATTTTAAGCAAAAATAAAAAAAGCGTGTCGTAGCCAATACATTAAACAACATATTTGCAAAGTTTTAACTGTTTTAGTCAAGAATTGTTTGTGTAAGAGTGCTAAAACGTATGGATTATACATTGACGAAAGCAAGCATAGGTGTTTTTTAATGTAAAAAGTTCAGAAGACTGTAAAATTTTTTCTAAACAATTTTAAGCAAAAATAAAAAATGTGTCTCGTAGCCAATACATTAAACAACATATTTGCAAAGTTTTAACTGTTTTAGTCAAGAATTGTTTGTGTAAGAGTGCTAAAACGTATGGATTATACATTGACGAAAGCAAGCATAGGTGTTTTTTAATGTAAAAAGTTCAGAAGACTGTAAAAATTTTTCTAAACAATTTTAAGCAAAAATAAAAAAAGCGTGTCGTAGCCAATACATTAAACAACATATTTGCAAAGTTTTAACTGATTTAGTCAAGAATTGTTTGTGTAAGAGTGCTAAAACGTATGGATTATACATTGACTAGTAAAAAGTTCAGAAGACTGTAAAATTTTTTCTAAACAATTTTAAGCAAAAATAAAAAAAGCGTGTCGTAGCCAATACATTAAACAACATATTAGCAAAGTTTTAACTGTTTTAGTCAAGAACTGCTTGTGTAAGAGTGCTAAAACGTATGGATTATACATTGACGAAAGCAAGCATAGGTGTTTTTTAATGTAAAAAGTTCAGAAGACCGTAAAATTTTTTTCTAAACAATTTTAAGCAAAAATAAAAAAGCGTGTCGTAGCCAATACATTAATAACATATTTGCAAAGTTTTAACTGTTTTAACTGTTTAACTGTCAAGAATTGTTTGTGTAAGAGTGCTAAAACGTATGGATTATAGATTGACGAAAGCAAGCATAGGTGTTTTTTAATGTAAAAAGTTCAGAATACTGTAAAATTTTTTCTGAACAATTTTAAGCAAAAATAAAAAAAGCGTGTCGTAGCCAATACATTAAACAACATATTTGCAAAGTTTTAACTGTTTTAGTCAAGAATTGTTTGTGTAAGAGTGATAAAACGTATAGATTTTACATTGACTAGTAAAAAGTTCAGAAGACTTTAAAATTTTTTCTAAACAATTTTAAGCAAAAATAAAAAAAGCGTGTCGTAGCCAATACATTAAACAACATATTTGCAAAGTTTTAACTGTTTTAGTCAAGAATTGTTTGTGTAAGAGGATAAAACGTATGGATTATACATTGACGAAAGCAAGCATAGGTTTTTTTAATGTAAAAAGTTCAGAAGACCGTAAAATTTTTTCTAAACAATTTTAAGCAAAAATAAAAAAAGCGTGTCGTAGCCAATACATTAAACAACATATTTGCAAAGTTTTAACTGTTTCAGTCAAGAATTGTTTGTGTAAGAGTGCTAAAACCTATGGATTATACATTGACTAGTAAAAAGTTCAGAAGACTGTAAAATTTTTTCTAAACAATTTTAAGCAAAAATAAAAAAAGCGTGTCGTAGCCAATACATTAAACAACATATTTGCAAAGTTTTAACTGTTTTAACTGTTTAACTGTCAAGAATTGTTTGTGTAAGAGTGCTAAAACGTATGGATTATACATTGACGAAAGCAAGCATAGGTGTTTTTTAATGTAAAAAGTTCAGAAGATTGTAAAATTTTTTCTAAACAATTTTAAGCAAAAATAAAAAAAGCGTGTCGTAGCCAATACATTAAACAACATATTTGCAAAGTTTTAACTGTTTTAGTCAAGAATTGTTTGTGTAAGAGTGCTAAAACGTATGGATTATACATTGACTAGTAAAAAGTTCAGAAGACCGTAAAATTTTTATTAAACAATTTTAAGCAAAAATAAAAAAAGCGTGTCGTTGCCAATACATTAAACAACATATTTGCAAAGTTTTAACTGTTTTAGTCGAGAATTGTTTGTGTAAGAGTGCTAAAACGTATGGATTATACATTGACGAAAGCAAGCATAGGTGTTTTTTAATGTAAAAAGTTCGGAAGACTGTAAAATTTTTTCTTAACAATTTTAAGCAAAAATAAAAAAAGCGTGTCGTAGCCAATACATTAAACAACATATTTGCAAAGTTTTAACTGTTTTAGTCAAGAATTGTTTGTGTAAGAGTGCTAAAACGTATGGATTATACATTGACGAAAGCAAGCATAAGTGTTTTTTAATATAAAAAGTTCAGAAGACCGTAAAATTTTTTCTAAACAATTTTAAGCAAAAATAAAAAAAGCGTGTCGTAGCCAATACATTAAACAACATATTTGCAAAGTTTTAACTGTTTTAGTCAAGAATTGTTTGTGTAAGAGTGCTAAAACGTATGGATTATACATTGACGAAAGCAAGCATAGGTGTTTTTTAATGTAAAAAGTTCAGAAGACTGTAAAATTTTTTCTAAACAATTTTAAGCAAAAATAAAAAAAAGCGTGTCGTAGCCAATACATTAAACAACATATTTGCAAAGTTTTAACTGTTTTAGTCAAGAATTGTTTGTGTAAGAGTGCTAAAACGTATGGATTATACATTGACTAGTAAAAAGTTCAGAAGACTGTAAAATTTTTTTTAAACAATTTTAAGCAAAAGTAAAAAAAGCATGTCGTAGCCAATACATTAAACAACATATTTGCAAAGTTTTAACTGTTTTAGTCAAGAATTGTTTGTGTAAGAGTGCTAAAACGTATGGATTATACATTGACGAAAGCAAGCATAGGTGTTTTTTAATGTAAAAAGTTCAGAAGACTGTAAAATTTTTTCTAAACAATTTTAAGCAAAAATAAAAAAAGCGTGTCGTAGCCATTACATTAAACAACATATTTGCAAAGTTTTAACTGTTTTAGTCAAGAATTGTTAGTGTAAGAGTGCTAAAACGTATGGATTATACATTGACGAAAGCAAGCATAGGTGTTTTTTAATGAAAAAAGTTCAGAAGACTGTAAAATTTTTTCTAAACAATTTTAAACAAAAATAAAAATAACGTGTGGTAGCCAATACATTAAACAACATATTTGCAAAGTTTTAACTGTATTAGTCAACAATTGTTTGTGTAAGAGTGCTAAAACGTATGGATTATACATTGACGAAAGCAAGCATAGGTGTTTTTTAAAGTAAAAAGTTCAGAAGACCGTAAAATTTTTTCTAAACAACTTTATGCAAAATTTAAAAAAGCGTGTCGTAGCCAATACATTAAACAACATATATGCAAAGTTTTAAATGTTTTAGTCAAGAATTATTGTGTAACAGTGCTAAAACGTATGGATTATAAATTGACGAAAGCAAGCATAGGTGTTTTTTAATGTAAAAAGTTCAGAAGACTGTAAAATTTTTTCTAAACAATTTTAAGCAAAAATAAAAAAAAGCGTGTCGTAGCCAATACATTAAACAACATATTTGCAAAGTTTTAACTGTTTTAGTCAAGAATTGTTTGTGTAAGAGTGCTAAAACGTATGGATTATACATTGACTAGTAAAAAGTTCAGAAGACTGTTAAATTTTTTCTAAACAATTTTAAGCAAAAATAAAAAAAGCGTGTCGTAGCCAATACATTAAACAACATATTTGCAAATTTTTAACTTTTTTAGTCAAGAATTGTTTGTGTAAGAGTGCTTAAACGTATGGATTATACATTGACGAAAGCAAGCATAGGTGTTTTTTAATGTAAAAAGTTTAGAAGACCGTAAAATTTTTTCTAAACAATTTTAAGCAAAAATAAAAAAAGCGTGTCGTAGCCAATACATTAAACAACATATTTGCAAAGTTTAAACTGTTTTAGTCAAGAATTGTTTGTGTAAGAGTGCTAAAACGTATGGATTATACATTGACGAAAGCAAGCATAGGTGTTTTTTAATGTAAAAAGTTCAGAAGACTGTTGAATTTTTTCTAAACAATTTTAAGCAAAAATAAAAAAAGCGTGTCGTAGCCAATACATTAAACAACATATTTGCAAAGTTTTAACTGTTTTAGTCAAGAATTGTTTGTGTAAGAGTGCTAAAACGTATGGATTATACATTGACTAGTAAAAAGTTCAGAAGACTGTAAAATTTTTTTCTAAGAAATTTTAAGCAAAAATAAAAAAAGCGTGTCGTAGCCAATACATTAAACAACATATTTGCAAAGCTTTAACTGTTTTAGTCAAGAATTGTTTGTGTAAGAGTGCTAATACGTATGGATTATACATTGACGAAAGCAAGCATAGGTGTTTTTTAATGTAAAATGTTAAGAAGACTGTAAAATTTTTTCTAAACAATTTTAAGCAAAAATAAAAAAAGCGTGTCGTAGCCAATACATTAAACAACATATTTGCAAAGTTTTAACTGTTTTAGTCAAGAATTGTTTGTGTAAGAGTGCTAAAACGTATGGATTAAACATTGACTAGTAAAAAGTTCAGAAGACTGTAAAATTTTTTCTAAACAATTTTAAGCAAAAATAAAAAAAGCGTGTCGTAGCCAATACATTGAACAACATATTTGCAAAGTTTTAACTGTTTTAGTCAAGAATTGTTTGTTTAAGAGTGCTAAAACGTATGGATTATACATTGACGAAAGCAAGCATAGGTGTTTTTTAATGTAAAAAGTTCAGAAGACTGTAAAATTTTTTCTAAACAATTTTAAGCAAAAATAAAAAAAGCGTGTCGTAGCTAATACATTAAACAACATATTTGCAAAGTTTTAACTGTTTTAGTCAAGAATTGTTTGTGTAAGAGTGCTAAAACGTATGGATTATACATTGACGAAAGCAAGCATAGGTGTTCTTTAATGTAAAAAGTTCAGAAGACTGTAAAATTTTTTCTAAACAATTTTAAGCAAAAATAAAAAAAGTGTGTCGTAGCTAATACATTAAACAACATATTTGCAAAGTTTTAACTGTTTTAGTCAAGAATTGTTTGTGTAAGAGTGCTAAAACGTATGGATTATACATTGACGAAAGCAAGCATAGGTGTTTTTTAATGTAAAAAGTTCAGAAGACCGTAAAATTTTTTCTAAACAATTTTAAGCAAAAATAAAAAAAGCGTGTCGTAGCCAATACATTAAACAACATATTTGCAAAGTTTTAACTGTTTTAGTCAAGAATTGTTTGTGTAAGAGTGCTAAAACGTATGGATTATACATTGACGAAAGCAAGCATAGGTGTTTTTTAATGTAAAAAGTTCAGAAGACTGTAAAATTTTTTCTAAACAATTTTAAGCAAAAATAAAAAAAGCGTGTCGTAGCCAATACATTAAACAACATATTTGCAAAGTTTTAACTGTTTTAGTCAGAATTGTTTGTGTAAGAGTGCTAAAACGTATGGATTATACATTGACTAGTAAAAAGTTAAGAAGACCGTAAAATTTTTTCTAAACTATTTTAAGCAAAAATAAAAAAAGCGTGTCGTAGCCATTACATTAAACAACATATTTGCAAAGTTTTAACTGTTTTAGTCAAGAATTGTTTGTGTAAGAGTGCTAAAACGTATGGATTATACATTGACGAAAGCAAGCATAGGTGTTTTTTAATGTAAAAAGTTCAGAAGACTGCAAAATTTTTTCTTAATAATTTTAAGCAAAAATAAAAATAGCGTGTCGTAGCCAATACATTAAACAACATATTTCTAAAGTTTTAACTGTTTTAGTCAAGAATTGTTTGTGTAAGAGTGCTAAAACGTATGGATTATACATTGACGAAAGTAAGCATAGGTGTTTTTTAATGTAAAAAGTTCAGAAGACCGTAAAATTTTTTCTAAACAATTTTAAGCAAAAATAAAAAAAGCGTGTCGTAGCCAATACATTAAACAACATATTTGCAAAGTTTTAACTGTTTTAGTCAAGAATTGTTTGTGTAAGAGTGCTAAAACGTATGGATTATACATTGACGAAAGCAAGCATAGGTGTTTTTTAATGTAAAAAGTTCAGAAGACTGTAAAATTTTTTTCAAACATTTTTAAGCAAAAATAAAAAAAGCGTGTCGTAGCCAATACATTAAACAACATATTCGCAAAGTTTTAACTGTTTTAGTCAAGAATTGTTTGTGTATGAGTGCTAAAACGTATGGATTATACATTGACGAAAGCAAGCATAGGTGTTTTTTAATGTAAAAAGTTCAGAAGACCGTAAAATTTTTTCTAAACAATTTTAAGCAAAAATAAAAAAGCGTGTCGTAGCCAATACATTAAACAACATATTTGCAAAGTTTTAACTGTTTTAGTCAAGAATTGTTTGTGTAAGAGTGCTAAAACGTATGGATTATACATTGACGAAAGCAAGCATAGGTGTTCTTTAATGTAAAAAGTTCAGAAGACTGTAAAATTTTTTCTAAACAATTTTAAGCAAAAATAAAAAAAGCGTGTCGTAGCTAATACATTAAACAACATATTTGCAAAGTTTTAACTGTTTTAGTCAATTTGTGTAAGAGTGCTAAAACGTATGGATTATACATTGACGAAAGCAAGCATAGGTGTTTTTTAATGTAAAAAGTTCAGAAGACCGTAAAATTTTTTCTAAACAATTTTAAGCAAAAATAAAAAAAGCGTGTCGTAGCCAATACATTAAACAACATATTTGCAAAGTTTTAACTGTTTTAGTCAAGAATTGTTTGTGTAAGAGTGCTAAAACGTATGGATTATACATTGACGAAAGCAAGCATAGGTGTTTTTTAATGTAAAAAGTTCAGAAGACTGTAAAATTTTTTCTAAACAATTTTAAGCAAAAATAAAAAAAGCGTGTCGTAGCCAATACATTAAACAACATATTTGCAAAGTTTTAACTGTTTTAGTCAGAATTGTTTGTGTAAGAGTGCTAAAACGTATGGATTATACATTGACTAGTAAAAAGTTAAGAAGACCGTAAAATTTTTTCTAAACTATTTTAAGCAAAAATAAAAAAAGCGTGTCGTAGCCATTACATTAAACAACATATTTGCAAAGTTTTAACTGTTTTAGTCAAGAATTGTTTGTGTAAGAGTGCTAAAACGTATGGATTATACATTGACGAAAGCAAGCATAGGTGTTTTTTAATGTAAAAAGTTCAGAAGACTGCAAAATTTTTTCTTAATAATTTTAAGCAAAAATAAAAATAGCGTGTCGTAGCCAATACATTAAACAACATATTTCTAAAGTTTTAACTGTTTTAGTCAAGAATTGTTTGTGTAAGAGTGCTAAAACGTATGGATTATACATTGACGAAAGCAAGCATAGGTGTTTTTTAATGTAAAAAGTTCAGAAGACCGTAAAATTTTTTCTAAACAATTTTAAGCAAAAATAAAAAAAGCGTGTCGTAGCCAATACATTAAACAACATATTTGCAAAGTTTTAACTGTTTTAGTCAAGAATTGTTTGTGTAAGAGTGCTAAAACGTATGGATTATACATTGACGAAAGCAAGCATAGGTGTTTTTTAATGTAAAAAGTTCAGAAGACTGTAAAATTTTTTCTAAACAATTTTAAGCAAAAATAAAAAAAGCGTGTCGTAGCCAATACATTAAACAACATATTTGCAAAGTTTTAACTGTTTTAGTCAGAATTGTTTGTGTAAGAGTGCTAAAACGTATGAATTATACATTGACTAGTAAAAAGTTAAGAAGACCGTAAAATTTTTTCTAAACAATTTTAAGCAAAAATAAAAAAAGAGTGTCGTAGCCAATACATTAAACAACATATTTGCAAAGTTTTAACTGTTTTAGTCAAGAATTGTTTGTGTAAGAGTGCTAAAACGTATCGATTATACATTGACGAAAGCAAGCATAGGTGTTTTTTAATGTAAAAAGTTCAGAAGACCGTAAAATTTTTTCTAAACAATTTTAAGCAAAAATAAAAAAAGCGTGTCGTAGCCATTACATTAAACAACATATTTGCAAAGTTTTAACTGTTTTAGTCAAGAATTGTTTGTGTAAGAGTGCTAAAACGTATGGATTATACATTGACGAAAGCAAGCATAGGTGTTTTTTAATGTAAAAAGTTCAGAAGACTGTAAAATTTTTTCTAAACAATTTTAAGCAAAAATAAAAAAAGCGTGTCGTAGCCAATACATTAAACAACATATTTGCAAAGTTTTAACTGTTTTAGTCAAGAATTGTTTGTATATAAGTGCTAAAACGTATGGATTATACATTGACGTAAGCAAGCATAGGTGTTTTTTAATGTAAAAAGTTCAGAAGACTGTAAAATTTTTTCTAAACAATTTTAAGCAAAAATAAAAAAAAGCGTGTCGTAGCCAATACATTAAACAACATATTAGCAAAGTTTTAACTGTTTTAGTCAAGAATTGTTTGTGTAAGAGTGCTAAAACGTATGGATTATACATTGACGAAAGCAAGCATAGGTGTTTTTTAATGTAAAAAGTTCAGAAGACCGTAAAAATTTTTTCTAAACAATTTTAAGCAAAAATAAAAAAAGCGTGTCGTAGCCAATACATTAAACAACATATTTGCAAAGTTTTAACTGTTTTAACTGTTTAACTGTCAAGAATTGTTTGTGTAAGAGTGCTAAAACGTATGGATTATACATTGACGAAAGCAAGCATAGGTGTTTTTTAATGTAAAAAGTTAAGAATACTGTAAAATTTTTTCTGAACAATTTTAAGCAAAAATAAATAAAGCGTGTCGTAGCCAATACATTAAACAACATATTTGCAAAGTTTTAACTGTTTTAGTCAAGAATTGTTTGTGTAAGAGTGATAAAACGTATGGATTATACATTGACTAGTAAAAAGTTCAGAAGACTGTAAAATTTTTTCTAAACAATTTTAAGCAAAAATAATAAAAGCGTGTCGTAGCCAATACATTAAACAACATATTTGCAAAGTTTTAACTGTTTTAGTCAAGAATTGTTTGTGTAAGAGTGCTAAAACGTATGGATTATACATTGACGAAAGCAAGCATAGGTGTTTTTTAATGTAAAAAGTTCAGAAGACCGTAAAATTTTTTCTAAACAATTTTAAGCAAAAATAAAAAAGCGTGTCGTAGCCAATACATTAAACAACATATTTGCAAAGTTTTAACTGTTTTAGTCAAGAATTGTTTGTGTAAGAGTGCTAAAACGTATGGATTATACATTGACGAAAGCAAGCATAGGTGTTTTTTAATGTAAAAAGTTCAGAAGACCGTAAAATGTTTTCTAAACAATTTTAAGCAAAAATAAAAAAAGCGTGTTGTAGCCAATACATTAAACAACATATTTGCAAAGTTTTAACTGTTTTAGTCTAGAATTGTTTGTGTAAGAGTGCTAAAACGTATGGATTATACATTGACGAAAGTAAGCATAGGTTTTTTTTAATGTAAAAAGTTCAGAAGACCGTAAAATTTTTTCTAAACAATTTTAAGCAAAAATAAAAAAAGAGTGTCGTAGCCAATACATTAAACAACATATTTGCAAAGTTTTAACTATTTTAGTCAAGAATTGTTTGTGTAAGAGTGCTAAAACGTATGGATTATACATTGACGAAAGCAAGCATAGGTGTTTTTTAATGTAAAAAGTTCAGAAGACTGTAAAATTTTTTCTAAACAATTTTAAGCAAAAATAAAAAAAGCGTGTCGTAGCCAATACATTAAACAACATATTTGCAAAGTTTTAACTGTTTTAGTCAAGAATTGTTTGTATATAAGTGCTAAAACGTATGGATTATACTTTGACGTAAGCAAGCATAGGTGTTTTTTAATGTAAAAAGTTCAGAAGACTGTAAAATTTTTTCTAAACAATTTTAAGCAAAAATAAAAAAAAGCGTGTCGTAGCCAATACATTAAACAACATATTAGCAAAGTTTTAACTGTTTTAGTCAAGAATTGTTTGTGTAAGAGTGCTAAAACGTATGGATTATACATTGACGAAAGCAAGCATAGGTGTTTTTTAATGTAAAAAGTTCAGAAGACCGTAAAAATTTTTTCTAAACAATTTTAAGCAAAAATAAAAAAAGCGTGTCGTAGCCAATACATTAAACAACATATTTGCAAAGTTTTAACTGTTTTAACTGTTTAACTGTCAAGAATTGTTTGTGTAAGAGTGCTAAAACGTATGGATTATACATTGACGAAAGCAAGCATAGGTGTTTTTTAATGTAAAAAGTTAAGAATACTGTAAAATTTTTTTTGAACAATTTTAAGCAAAAATAAATAAAGCGTGTCGTAGCCAATACATTAAACAACATATTTGCAAAGTTTTAACTGTTTTAGTCAAGAATTGTTTGTGTAAGAGTGATAAAACGTATGGATTATACATTGACTAGTAAAAAGTTCAGAAGACTGTAAAATTTTTTCTAAACAATTTTAAGCAAAAATAATAAAAGCGTGTCGTAGCCAATACATTAAACAACATATTTGCAAAGTTTTAACTGTTTTAGTCAAGAATTGTTTGTGTAAGAGTGCTAAAACGTATGGATTATACATTGACGAAAGCAAGCATAGGTGTTTTTTAATGTAAAAAATTCAGAAAACCGTAAAATTTTTTCTAAACAATTTTAAGCAAAAATAAAAAAGCGTGTCGTAGCCAATACATTAAACAACATATTTGCAAAGTTTTAACTGTTTTAGTCAAGAATTGTTTGTGTAAGAGTGCTAAAACGTATGGATTATACATTGACGAAAGCAAGCATAGGTGTTTTTTAATGTAAAAAGTTCAGAAGACCGTAAAATGTTTTCTAAACAATTTTAAGCAAAAATAAAAAAAGCGTGTTGTAGCCAATACATTAAACAACATATTTGCAAAGTTTTAACTGTTTTAGTCAAGAATTGTTTGTGTAAGAGTGCTAAAACGTATGGATTATACATTGACTAGTAAAAAGTTCAGAAGACTGTAAAATTTTTTCTAAACAATTTTAAGCAAAAATAAAAATAGCGTGTCGTAGCCAATACATTAAACAACATATTTGCAAAGTTTTAACTGTTTTAGTCAAGAATTGTTTGTGTAAGAGTGCTAAAACGTATGGATTATACATTGACGAAAGCAAGCATAGGTGTTTTTTAATGTAAAAAGTTCAGAAGACCGTAAAATTTTTTCTAAACAATTTTAAGCATAAATAAAAAAACCGTGTCGTAGCCAATACATTAAACAACATATTTGCAAAGTTTTAACTATTTTAGTCAAGAATTGTTTGTGTAAGAGTGCTAAAACGTATGGATTATACATTGACGAAAGCAAGCATAGGTGTTTTTTAATGTAAAAAGTTCAGAAGACTGTAAAATTTTTTCTAAACAATTTTAAGCAAAAATAAAAAAAGCGTGTCGTAGCAAATACATTAAACAACATATTTGCAAAGTTTTAACTGTATTAGTCAAGAATTGTTTGTGTATGAGTGCTAAAACGTATGGATTATACATTGACGAAAGTAAGCATAGGTGTTTTTTAATGTAAAAAGTTCAGAAGACTGTAAAATTTTTTCTAAACAATTTTAAGCAAAAATAAAAAAAAGCGTGTCGTCGCCAATACATTAAACAACATATTAGCAAAGTTTTAACTGTTTTAGTCAAGAATTGTTTGTGTAATAGTGCTAAAACGTATGGATTATACATTGACGAAAGCAAGCATAGGTGTTTTTTAATGTAAAAAGTTCAGAAGACCGTAAAATTTTTTTCTAAACAATTTTAAGCAAAAATAAAAAAAGCGTGTCGTAGCCAATACATTAAACAACATATTTGCAAAGTTTTAACTGTTTTAACTGTTTAACTGTAAAGAATTGTTTGTGTAAGAGTGCTAAAACGTATGGATTATACATTGACGAAAGCAAGCATAGGTGTTTTTTAATGTAAAAAGTTAAGAATACTGTAAAATTTTTTCTGAACAATTTTAAGCAAAAATAAATAAAGCGTGTCGTAGCCAATACATTAAACAACATATTTGCAAAGTTTTAACTGTTTTAGTCAAGAATTGTTTGTGTAAGAGTGATAAAACGTATGGATTATACATTGACTAGTAAAAAGTTAAGAAGACCGTAAAATTTTTTCTAAACAATTTTAAGCAAAAATAAAAAAGCATGTCGTAGCCAATACATTAAACAACATATTTGCAAAGTTTTAACTGTTTTAGTCAAGAATTGTTTGTGTAAGAGTGCTAAAACGTATCGATTATACATTGACGAAAGCAAGCATAGGTGTTTTTTAATGTAAAAAGTTCAGAAGACCGTAAAATTTTTTCTAAACAATTTTAAGCAAAAATAAAAAAAGCGTGTCGTAGCCATTACATTAAACAACATATTTGCAAAGTTTTAACTGTTTTAGTCAAGAATTGTTTGTGTAAGAGTGCTAAAACGTATGGATTATACATTGACGAAAGCAAGCATAGGTGTTTTTTAATGTAAAAAGTTCAGAAGACTGTAAAATTTTTTCTAAACAATTTTAAGCAAAAATAAAAAAAGCGTGTCGTAGCCAATACATTAAACAACATATTTGCAAAGTTTTAACTGTTTTAGTCAAGAATTGTTTGTATATAAGTGCTAAAACGTATGGATTATACATTGACGTAAGCAAGCATAGGTGTTTTTTAATGCAAAAAGTTCAGAAGACTGTAAAATTTTTTCTAAACAATTTTAAGCAAAAATAAAAAAAAGCGTGTCGTAGCCAATACATTAAACAACATATTAGCAAAGTTTTAACTGTTTTAGTCAAGAATTGTTTGTGTAAGAGTGCTAAAACGTATGGATTATACATTGACGAAAGCAAGCATAGGTGTTTTTTAATGTAAAAAGTTCAGAAGACCGTAAAAATTTTTTCTAAACAATTTTAAGCAAAAATAAAAAAAGCGTGTCGTAGCCAATACATTAAACAACATATTTGCAAAGTTTTAACTGTTTTAACTGTTTAACTGTCAAGAATTGTTTGTGTAAGAGTGCTAAAACGTATGGATTATACATTGACGAAAGCAAGCATAGGTGTTTTTTAATGTAAAAAGTTAAGAATACTGTAAAATTTTTTCTGAACAATTTTAAGTAAAAATAAATAAAGCGTGTCGTAGCCAATACATTAAACAACATATTTGCAAAGTTTTAACTGTTTTAGTCAAGAATTGTTTGTGTAAGAGTGATAAAACGTATGGATTATACATTGACTAGTAAAAAGTTCAGAAGACTGTAAAATTTTTTCTAAACAATTTTAAGCAAAAATAATAAAAGCGTGTCGTAGCCAATACATTAAACAACATATTTGCAAAGTTTTAACTGTTTTAGTCAAGAATTGTTTGTGTAAGAGTGCTAAAACGTATGGATTATACATTGACGAAAGCAAGCATAGGTGTTTTTTAATGTAAAAAGTTCAGAAGACCGTAAAATTTTTTCTAAACAATTTTAAGCAAAAATAAAAAAGCGTGTCGTAGCCAATACATTAAACAACATATTTGCAAAGTTTTAACTGTTTTAGTTAAGAATTGTTTGTGTAAGAGTGCTAAAACGTATGGATTATACATTGACGAAAGCAAGCATAGGTGTTTTTTAATGTAAAAAGTTCAGAAGACCGTAAAATGTTTTCTAAACAATTTTAAGCAAAAATAAAAAAAGCGTGTTGTAGCCAATACATTAAACAACATATTTGCAAAGTTTTAACTGTTTTAGTCTAGAATTGTTTGTGTAAGAGTGCTAAAACGTATGGATTATACATTGACGAAAGTAAGCATAGGTTTTTTTTAATGTAAAAAGTTCAGAAGACCGTAAAATTTTTTCTAAACAATTTTAAGCAAAAATAAAAAAAGAGTGTCGTAGCCAATACATTAAACAACATATTTGCAAAGTTTTAACTATTTTAGTCAAGAATTGTTTGTGTAAGAGTGCTAAAACGTATGGATTATACATTGACGAAAGCAAGCATAGGTGTTTTTTAATGTAAAAAGTTCAGAAGACTGTAAAATTTTTTCTAAACAATTTTAAGCAAAAATAAAAAAAGCGTGTCGTAGCCAATACATTAAACAACATATTTGCAAAGTTTTAACTGTTTTAGTTAAGAATTGTTTGTATATAAGTGCTAAAACGTATGGATTATACTTTGACGTAAGCAAGCATAGGTGTTTTTTAATGTAAAAAGTTCAGAAGACTGTAAAATTTTTTCTAAACAATTTTAAGCAAAAATAAAAAAAAGCGTGTCGTAGCCAATACATTAAACAACATATTAGCAAAGTTTTAACTGTTTTAGTCAAGAATTGTTTGTGTAAGAGTGCTAAAACGTATGGATTATACATTGACGAAAGCAAGCATAGGTGTTTTTTAATGTAAAAAGTTCAGAAGACCGTAAAAATTTTTTCTAAACAATTTTAAGCAAAAATAAAAAAAGCGTGTCGTAGCCAATACATTAAACAACATATTTGCAAAGTTTTAACTGTTTTAACTGTTTAACTGTCAAGAATTGTTTGTGTAAGAGTGCTAAAACGTATGGATTATACATTGACGAAAGCAAGCATAGGTGTTTTTTAATGTAAAAAGTTAAGAATACTGTAAAATTTTTTCTGAACAATTTTAAGCAAAAATAAATAAAGCGTGTCGTAGCCAATACATTAAACAACATATTTGCAAAGTTTTAACTGTTTTAGTCAAGAATTGTTTGTGTAAGAGTGATAAAACGTATGGATTATACATTGACTAGTAAAAAGTTCAGAAGACTGTAAAACTTTTTCTAAACAATTTTAAGCAAAAATAATAAAAGCGTGTCGTAGCCAATACATTAAACAACATATTTGCAAAGTTTTAACTGTTTTAGTCAAGAATTGTTTGTGTAAGAGTGCTAAAACGTATGGATTATACATTGACGAAAGCAAGCATAGGTGTTTTTTAATGTAAAAAATTCAGAAGACCGTAAAATTTTTTCTAAACAATTTTAAGCAAAAATAAAAAAGCGTGTCGTAGCCAATACATTAAACAACATATTTGCAAAGTTTTAACTGTTTTAGTCAAGAATTGTTTGTGTAAGAGTGCTAAAACGTATGGATTATACATTGACGAAAGCAAGCATAGGTGTTTTTTAATGTAAAAAGTTCAGAAGACCGTAAAATGTTTTCTAAACAATTTTAAGCAAAAATAAAAAAAGCGTGTTGTAGCCAATACATTAAACAACATATTTGCAAAGTTTTAACTGTTTTAGTCAAGAATTGTTTGTGTAAGAGTGCTAAAACGTATGGATTATACATTGACTAGTAAAAAGTTCAGAAGACTGTAAAATTTTTTCTAAACAATTTTAAGCAAAAATAAAAATAGCATGTCGTAGCCAATACATTAAACAACATATTTGCAAAGTTTTAACTGTTTTAGTCAAGAATTGTTTGTGTAAGAGTGCTAAAACGTATGGATTATACATTGACGAAAGCAAGCATAGGTGTTTTTTAATGTAAAAAGTTCAGAAGACCGTAAAATTTTTTCTAAACAATTTTAAGCATAAATAAAAAAACCGTGTCGTAGCCAATACATTAAACAACATATTTGCAAAGTTTTAACTATTTTAGTCAAGAATTGTTTGTGTAAGAGTGCTAAAACGTATGGATTATACATTGACGAAAGCAAGCATAGGTGTTTTTTAATGTAAAAAGTTCAGAAGACTGTAAAATTTTTTCTAAACAATTTTAAGCAAAAATAAAAAAAGCGTGTCGTAGCAAATACATTAAACAACATATTTGCAAAGTTTTAACTGTATTAGTCAAGAATTGTTTGTGTATGAGTGCTAAAACGTATGGATTATACATTGACGAAAGTAAGCATAGGTGTTTTTTAATGTAAAAAGTTCAGAAGACTGTAAAATTTTTTCTAAACAATTTTAAGCAAAAATAAAAAAAAGCGTGTCGTCGCCAATACATTAAACAACATATTAGCAAAGTTTTAACTGTTTTAGTCAAGAATTGTTTGTGTAAGAGTGCTAAAACGTATGGATTATACATTGACGAAAGCAAGCATAGGTGTTTTTTAATGTAAAAAGTTCAGAAGACCGTAAAATTTTTTTCTAAACAATTTTAAGCAAAAATAAAAAAAGCGTGTCGTAGCCAATACATTAAACAACATATTTGCAAAGTTTTAACTGTTTTAACTGTTTAACTGTCAAGAATTGTTTGTGTAAGAGTGCTAAAACGTATGGATTATACATTGACGAAAGCAAGCATAGGTGTTTTTTAATGTAAAAAGTTAAGAATACTGTAAAATTTTTTCTGAACAATTTTAAGCAAAAATAAATAAAGCGTGTCGTAGCCAATACATTAAACAACATATTTGCAAAGTTTTAACTGTTTTAGTCAAGAATTGTTTGTGTAAGAGTGATAAAACGTATGGATTATACATTGACTAGTAAAAAGTTCAGAAGACTGTAAAATTTTTTCTAAACAATTTTAAGCAAAAATAATAAAAAACGTGTCGTAGCCAATACATTAAACAACATTTTTGCAAATTTTTAACTGTTTTAGTCAAGAATTAATTGTGTAAGAGTGCTAAAACGTATGGATTATACATTGACGAAAGCAAGCATAGGTGTTTTTTAATGTAAAAAGTTCAGAAGACCGTAAAATTTTTTCTAAACAATTTTAGGCAAAAATAAAAAAAGCGTGTTGTAGCCAATACATTAAACAACATATTTGCAAAGTTTTAACTGTTTTAGTCAAGAATTGTTTGTGTAAGAGTGCTAAAACGTATGGATTATACATTGACTAGTAAAAAGTTCAGAAGACTGTAAAATTTTTTCTAAACAATTTTAAGCAAAAATAAAAAAAGCGTGTCGTAGCCAATACATTAAACAACATATTTGCAAAGTTTTAACTGTTTTAGTCAAGAATTGTTTGTGTAAGAGTGCTAAAACGTATGGATTATACATTGACGAAAGCAAGCATAGGTGTTTTTTAATGTAAAAAGTTCAGAAGACCGTACAATTTTTTCTAAACAATTTTAAGCATAAATAAAAAAACCGTGTCGTAGCCAATACATTAAACAACATATTTGCAAAGTTTTAACTGTTTTAGTCAAGAATTGTTTGTGTAAGAGTGCTAAAACGTATGGATTATACATTGACTAGTAAAAAGTTCAGAAGACCGTAAAATTTTTCTAAACAATTTTAAGCAAAAATAAAAAAAACGTGTCGTAGCCAATACATTAAACAACATATTTGCAAAGTTTTAACTGATTTAGTCAAGAATTGTTTGTGTAAGAGTGCTAAAACGTATGGATTATACATTGACTAGTAAAAAGTTCAGAAGACTGTAAAATTTTTTCTAAACAATTTTAAGCAAAAATAAAAAAAAGCGTGTCGTCGCCAATACATTAAACAACATATTTGCAAAGTTTTAACTGTTTTAGTCAAGAATTGTTTGTGTAAGAGTGCTAAAACGTATGGATTATACATTGACGAAAGCAAGCATAGGTGTTTTTTAATGTAAAAAGTTCAGAAGACCGTAAAATTTTTTCTAAACAATTTTAAGCAAAAATAAAAAAAGCGTGTCGTAGCCAATACATTAAACAACATATTTGCAAAGTTTTAAATGTTTTAGTCAAGAATTGTTTGTGTAAGAGTGCTAAAACGTATGGATTATACATTGACGAAAGCAAGCATAGGTGTTTTTTAATGTAAAAAGTTCAGAAGACCGTAAAATTTTTTCTAAAAAATTTTAAGCAAAAATAAAAAAAGTGATTCGTAGCCAATACATTAAACAACATATTTGCAAAGTTTTAACTGTTTTAGTCAAGAATTGTTTGTGTAAGAGTGCTAAAACGTATGGATTATACATTGACTAGTAAAAAGTTCAGAAGACTGTAAAATTTTTTCTAAACAATTTTAAGCAAAAATAAAAAAAGCGTGTCGTAGCCAATACATTAAACAACATATTTGCAAAGTTTTAACTGTTTTAGTCAAGAATTGTTTGTGTAAGAGTGCTAAAACGTATGGATTATACATTGACGAAAGCAAGCATAGGTGTTTTTTAATGTAAAAAGTTCAGAAGACCGTAAAATTTTTTCTAAACAATTTTAAGCAAAAATAAAAAAAGCGTGTCGTAGCCAATACATTAAACAACATATTTGCAAAGTTTTAACTGTTTTAGTCAAGAATTGTTTGTGTAAGAGTGCTAAAACGTATGGGTTATACATTGACGAAAGCAAGCATAGGTATTTTTTAATGTAAAAAGTTCAGAAGACCGTAAAATTTTTTCTAAACAATTTTAAGCAAAAATAAAAAAAGCATGTCGTAGCCAATACATTAAACAACATATTTGCAAAGTTTTAACTGTTTCAGTCAAGAATTGTTTGTGTAAGAGTGCTAAAACGTATGGATTATACATTGACGAAAGAAAGCATAGGTGTTTTTTAATGTAAAAAGTTCAGAAGACTGTAAAATTTTTTCTAAACAATTTTAAGCAAAAATAAAAAAAGCTTGTCTAAGCCAATACATTAAACAACATATTTGCAAAGTTTTAACTGTTTTAGTCAAGAATTGTTTGTGTAAGAGTGCTAAAACGTATGGATTATACATTGACTAGTAAAAAGTTCAGAAGACTGTAAAATTTTTTCTAAACAATTTTAAGCAAAAATAAAAAAACCGTGTCGTAGCCAATACATTAAACAACATATTTGCAAAGTTTTAACTGTTTTAGTCAAGAATTGTTTGTGTAAGAGTGCTAAAACGTATGGATTATACATTGACGAAAGCAAGCATAGGTGTTTTTTAATGTAAAAAGTTCAGAAGACCGTAAAATTTTTTCTAAACAATTTTAAGCAAAAATAAAAAAAGCGTGTCGTAGCCAATACATTAAACAACATATTTGCAAAGTTTTAACTGTTTTAGTCAAGAATTGTTTGTGTAAGAGTGCTAAAACGTATGGATTATACATTGACGAAAGCAAGCATAGGTGTTTTTTAATGTAAAAAGTTCAGAAGACCGTAAAATTTTTTCTAAACAATTTTAAGCAAAAATAAAAAAAAAGTGTCGTAGCCAATACATTAAACAACATATTTGCAAAGTTTTAACTGTTTTAGTCAAGAATTGTTTGTGTAAGAGTGCTAAAACGTATGGATTATACATTGACTAGTAAAAAGTTCAGAAGACTGTAAAATTTTTTCTAAACAATTTTAAGCAAAAATAAAAAAAGCGTGTCGTAGCCAATACATTAAACAACATATTTGCAAAGTTTTAACTGTTTTAGTCAAGAATTGTTTGTGTAAGAGTGCTAAAACGTATGGATTATACATTGACGAAAGCAAGCATAGGTGTTTTTTAATGTAAAAAGTTCAGAAGACCGTAAAATTTTTTCTAAACAATTTTAAGCAAAAATAAAAAAGCATGTCGTAGCCAATACATTAAACAACATATTTGCAAAGTTTTAAATGTTTTAGTCAAGAATTGTTTGTGTAAGAGTGCTAAAACGTATGGATTATACATTGACGAAAGCAAGCATAGGTGTTTTTTAATGTAAAAAGTTCAGAAGACCGTAAAATTTTTTCTAAAAAATTTTAAGCAAAAAAAAAAAAAACGATTCGTAGCCAATACATTAAACAACATATTTGCAAAGTTTTAACTGTTTTAGTCAAGAATTGTTTGTGTAAGAGTGCTAAAACGTATGGATTATACATTGACTAGTAAAAAGTTCAGAAGACTGTAAAATTTTTTCTAAACAATTTTAAGCAAAAATAAAAAAAGCGTGTCGTAGCCAATACATTAAACAACATATTTGCAAAGTTTTAACTGTTTTAGTCAAGAATTGTTTGTGTAAGAGTGCTAAAACGTATGGATTATACATTGACGAAAGCAAGCATAGGTGTTTTTTAATGTAAAAAGTTCAGAAGACCGTAAAATTTTTTCTAAACAATTTTAAGCAAAAATAAAAAAAGCGTGTCGTAGCCATTACATTAAACAACATATTTGCAAAGTTTTAACTGTTTTAGTCAAGAATTGTTTGTGTAAGAGTGCTAAAACGTATGGATTATACATTGACGAAAGCAAGCATAGGTGTTTTTTAATGTAAAAAGTTCAGAAGACTGCAAAATTTTTTCTTAATAATTTTAAGCAAAAATAAAAATAGCGTGTCGTAGCCAATACATTAAACAACATATTTCTAAAGTTTTAACTGTTTTAGTCAAGAATTGTTTGTGTAAGAGTGCTAAAACGTATGGATTATACATTGACGAAAGTAAGCATAGGTGTTTTTTAATGTAAAAAGTTCAGAAGACCGTAAAATTTTTTCTAAACAATTTTAAGCAAAAATAAAAAAGAGTGTCGTAGCCAATACATTAAACAACATATTTGCAAAGTTTCAACTGTTTTAGTCAAGAATTGTTTGTGTAAGAGTGCTAAAACGTATGGATTATACATTGACGAAAGCAAGCATAGGTGTTTTTTAATGTAAAAAGTTCAGAACACTGTAAAATTTTTTTTAAACATTTTTAAGCAAAAATAAAAAAAGCGTGTCGTAGCCAATACATTAAACAACATATTCGCAAAGTTTTAACTGTTTTAGTCAAGAATTGTTTGTGTATGAGTGCTAAAACGTATGGATTATACATTGACGAAAGCAAGCATAGGTGTTTTTTAATGTAAAAAGTTCAGAAGACCGTAAAATTTTTTCTAAACAATTTTAAGCAAAAATAAAAAAGCGTGTCGTAGCCAATACATTAAACAACATATTTGCAAAGTTTTAACTGTTTTAGTCAAGAATTGTTTGTGTAAGAGTGCTAAAACGTATGGATTATACATTGACGAAAGCAAGCATAGGTGTTTTTTAATGTAAAAAGTTCAGAAGACTGTAAAATTTTTTCTAAACAATTTTAAGCAAAAATAAAAAAAGCGTGTCGTAGCCAATACATTAAACAACATATTTGCAAAGTTTTAACTGTTTTAGTCAGAATTGTTTGTGTAAGAGTGCTAAAACGTATGGATTATACATTGACTAGTAAAAAGTTAAGAAGACCGTAAAATTTTTTCTAAACAATTTTAAGCAAAAATAAAAAAAGAGTGTCGTAGCCAATACATTAAACAACATATTTGCAAAGTTTTAACTGTTTTAGTCAAGAATTGTTTGTGTAAGAGTGCTAAAACGTATCGATTATACATTGACGAAAGCAAGCATAGGTGTTTTTTAATGTAAAAAGTTCAGAAGACCGTAAAATTTTTTCTAAACAATTTTAAGCAAAAATAAAAAAGGCGTGTCGTAGCCATTACATTAAACAAGATATTTGCAAAGTTTTAACTGTTTTAGTCAAGAATTGTTTGTGTAAGAGTGCTAAAACGTATGGATTATACATTGACGAAAGCAAGCATAGGTGTTCTTTAATGTAAAAAGTTCAGAAGACTGCAAAATTTTTTCTTAATAATTTAAAGCAAAAATAAAAAAAGCGTGTCGTAGCCAATACATTAAACAACATATTTGCAAAGTTTTAACTGTTTTAGTCAAGAATTGTTTGTATATAAGTGCTAAAACGTATGGATTATACATTGACGTAAGCAAGCATAGGTGTTTTTTAATGTAAAAAGTTCAGAAGACTGTAAAATTTTTTCTAAACAATTTTAAGCAAAAATAAAAAAAAGCGTGTCGTAGCCAATACATTAAACAACATATTAGCAAAGTTTTAACTGTTTTAGTCAAGAATTGTTTGTGTAAGAGTGCTAAAACGTATGGATTATACATTGACGAAAGCAAGCATAGGTGTTTTTTAATGTAAAAAGTTCAGAAGACCGTAAAAATTTTTTCTAAACAATTTTAAGCAAAAATAAAAAAAGCGTGTCGTAGCCAATACATTAAACAACATATTTGCAAAGTTTTAACTGTTTTAACTGTTTAACTGTCAAGAATTGTTTGTGTAAGAGTGCTAAAACGTATGGATTATACATTGACGAAAGCAAGCATAGGTGTTTTTTAATGTAAAAAGTTAAGAATACTGTAAAATTTTTTCTGAACAATTTTAAGCAAAAATAAATAAAGCGTGTCGTAGCCAATACATTAAACAACATATTTGCAAAGTTTTAACTGTTTTAGTCAAGAATTGTTTGTGTAAGAGTGATAAAACGTATGGATTATACATTGACTAGTAAAAAGTTCAGAAGACTGTAAAATTTTTTCTAAACAATTTTAAGCAAAAATAATAAAAGCGTGTCGTAGCCAATACATTAAACAACATATTAGCAAAGTTTTAACTGTTTTAGTCAAGAATTGTTTGTGTAAGAGTGCTAAAACGTATGGATTATACATTGACGAAAGCAAGCATAGGTGTTTTTTAATGTAAAAAGTTCAGAAGACCGTAAAATTTTTTCTATACAATTTTAAGCAAAAATAAAAAAGCGTGTCGTAGCCAATACATTAAACAACATATTTGCAAAGTTTTAACTGTTTTAGTCAAGAATTGTTTGTGTAAGAGTGCTAAAACGTATGGATTATACATTGACGAAAGCAAGCATAGGTGTTTTTTAATGTAAAAAGTTCAGAAGACCGTAAAATGTTTTCTAAACAATTTTAAGCAAAAATAAAAAAAGCGTGTTGTAGCCAATACATTAAACAACATATTTGCAAAGTTTTAACTGTTTTAGTCTAGAATTGTTTGTGTAAGAGTGCTAAAACGTATGGATTATACATTGACGAAAGCAAGCATAGGTGTTTTTTAATGTAAAAAGTTCAGAAGACCGTAAAATTTTTTCTAAACAATTTTAAGCAAAAATAAAAAAGCGTGTCGTAGCCAATACATTAAACAACATATTTGCAAAGTTTTAACTGTTTTAGTCAAGAATTGTTTGTGTAAGAGTGCTAAAAAGTATGGATTATACATTGACGAAAGCAAGCATAGGTGTTTTTTAATGTAGAAAGTTCAGAAGACCGTAAAATGTTTTCTAAACAATTTTAAGCAAAAATAAAAAAAGCGTGTTGTAGCCAATACATTAAACAACATATTTGCAAAGTTTTAACTGTTTTAGTCAAGAATTGTTTGTGTAAGAGTGCTAAAACGTATGGATTATACATTGACTAGTAAAAAGTTCAGAAGACTGTAAAATTTTTTCAAAACAATTTTAAGCAAAAATAAAAAAAGCGTGTCGTAGCCAATACATTAAACAACATATTTGCAAAGTTTTAACTGTTTTAGTCAAGAATTGTTTGTGTAAGAGTGCTAAAACGTATGGATTATACATTGACGAAAGCAAGCATAGGTGTTTTTTAATGTAAAAAGTTCAGAAGACCGTAAAATTTTTTCTAAACAATTTTAAGCATAAATAAAAAAACCGTGTCGTAGCCAATACATTAAACAACATATTTGCAAAGTTTTAACTATTTTAGTCAAGAATTGTTTGTGTAAGAGTGCTAAAACGTATGGATTATACATTGACGAAAGCAAGCATAGGTGTTTTTTAATGTAAAAAGTTCAGAAGACTGTAAAATTTTTTCTAAACAATTTTAAGCAAAAATAAAAAAAGCGTGTCGTAGCCAATACATTAAACAACATATTTGCAAAGTTTTAACTGTATTAGTCAAGAATTGTTTGTGTATGAGTGCTAAAACGTATGGATTATACATTGACGAAAGTAAGCATAGGTGTTTTTTAATGTAAAAAGTTCAGAAGACTGTAAAATTTTTTCTAAACAATTTTAAGCAAAAATAAAAAAAAGCGTGTCGTCGCCAATACATTAAACAACATATTAGCAAAGTTTTAACTGTTTTAGTCAAGAATTGTTTGTGTAAGAGTGCTAAAACGTATGGATTATACATTGACGAAAGCAAGCATAGGTGTTTTTTAATGTAAAAAGTTCAGAAGACCGTAAAATTTTTTTCTAAACAATTTTAAGCAAAAATAAAAAAAGCGTGTCGTAGCCAATACATTAAACAACATATTTGCAAAGTTTTAACTGTTTTAACTGTTTAACTGTCAAGAATTGTTTGTGTAAGAGTGCTAAAACGTATGGATTATACATTGACGAAAGCAAGCATAGGTGTTTTTTAATGTAAAAAGTTAAGAATACTGTAAAATTTTTTCTGAACAATTTTAAGCAAAAATAAATAAAGCGTGTCGTAGCCAATACATTAAACAACATATTTGCAAAGTTTTAACTGTTTTAGTCAAGAATTGTTTGTCTAAGAGTGATAAAACGTATGGATTATACATTGACTAGTAAAAAGTTCAGAAGACTGTAAAATTTTTTCTAAACAATTTTAAGCAAAAATAATAAAAAACGTGTCGTAGCCAATACATTAAACAACATTTTTGCAAAGTTTTAACTGTTTTAGTCAAGAATTAATTGTGTAAGAGTGTTAAAACGTATGGATTATACATTGACGAAAGCAAGCATAGGTGTTTTTTAATGTAAAAAGTTCAGAAGACCGTAAAATTTTTTCTAAACAATTTTAAGCAAAAATAAAAAAAGCGTGTTGTAGCCAATACATTAAACAACATATTTGCAAAGTTTTAACTGTTTTAGTCAAGAATTGTTTGTGTAAGAGTGCTAAAACGTATGGATTATACATTGACGAAAGCAAGCATAGGTGTTTTTTAATGTAAAAAGTTCAGAAGACCGTAAAATTTTTTCTAAACAATTTTAAGCATAAATAAAAAAACCGTGTCGTAGCCAATACATTAAACAACATATTTGCAAAGTTTTAACTGTTTTAGTCAAGAATTGTTTGTGTAAGAGTGCTAAAACGTATGGATTATACATTGACTAGTAAAAAGTTCAGAAGACCGTAAATTTTTCTAAACAATTTTAAGCAAAAATAAAAAAAACGTGTCGTAGCCAATACATTAAACAACATATTTGCAAAGTTTTAACTGTTTTAGTCAAGAATTGTTTGTGTAAGAGTGCTAAAACGTATGGATTATACATTGACTAGTAAAAAGTTCAGAAGACTGTAAAATTTTTTCTAAACAATTTTAAGCAAAAATAAAAAAAAGCGTGTCGTCGCCAATACATTAAACAACATATTTGCAAAGTTTTAACTGTTTTAGTCAAGAATTGTTTGTGTAAGAGTGCTAAAACGTATGGATTATACATTGACGAAAGCAAGCATAGGTGTTTTTTAATGTAAAAAGTTCAGAAGACCGTAAAATTTTTTCTAAACAATTTTAAGCAAAAATAAAAAAAGAGTGTCGTAGCCAATACATTAAACAACATATTTGCAAAGTTTTAAATGTTTTAGTCAAGAATTGTTTGTGTAAGAGTGCTAAAACGTATGGATTATACATTGACGAAAGCAAGCATAGGTGTTTTTTAATGTAAAAAGTTCAGAAGACCGTAAAATTTTTTCTAAAAAATTTTAAGCAAAAATAAAAAAAGTTATTCGTAGCCAATACATTAAACAACATATTTGCAAAGTTTTAACTGTTTTAGTCAAGAATTGTTTGTGTAAGAGTGCTAAAACGTATGGATTATACATTGACTAGTAAAAAGTTCAGAAGACTGTAAAATTTTTTCTAAACAATTTTAAGCAAAAATAAAAAAAGCGTGTCTTAGCCAATACATTAAACAACATATTTGCAAAGTTTTAACTGTTTTAGTCAAGAATTGTTTGTGTAAGAGTGCTAAAACGTATGGATTATACATTGACGAAAGCAAGCATAGGTGTTTTTTAATGTAAAAAGTTCAGAAGACCGTAAAATTTTTTCTAAACAATTTTAAGCAAAAATAAAAAAAGCGTGTCGTAGCCAATACATTAAACAACATATTTGCAAAGTTTTAACTGTTTTAGTCAAGAATTGTTTGTGTAAGAGTGCTAAAACGTATGGGTTATACATTGACGAAAGCAAGCATAGGTATTTTTTAATGTAAAAAATTCAGAAGACCGTAAAATTTTTTCTAAACAATTTTAAGCAAAAATAAAAAAAGCATGTCGTAGCCAATACATTAAACAACATATTTGCAAAGTTTTAACTGTTTCAGTCAAGAATTGTTTGTGTAAGAGTGCTAAAACGTATGGATTATACATTGACGAAAGAAAGCATAGGTGTTTTTTAATGTAAAAAGTTCAGAAGACCGTAAAATTTTTTCTAAACAATTTTAAGCAAAAATAAAAAAAGCTTGTCTAAGCCAATACATTAAACAACATATTTGCAAAGTTTTAACTGTTTTAGTCAAGAATTGTTTGTGTAAGAGTGCTAAAACGTATGGATTATACATTGACTAGTAAAAAGTTCAGAAGACTGTAAAATTTTTTCTAAACAATTTTAAGCAAAAATAAAAAAAACCGTGTCGTAGCCAATACATTAAACAACATATTTGCAAAGTTTTAACTGTTTTAGTCAAGAATTGTTTGTGTAAGAATGCTAAAACGTATGGATTATACATTGACGAAAGCAAGCATAGGTGTTTTTTAATGTAAAAAGTTCAGAAGACCGTAAAATTTTTTCTAAACAATTTTAAGCAAAAATAAAAAAAGCGTGTCGTAGCCAATACATTAAACAACATATTTGCAAAGTTTTAACTGTTTTAGTCAAGAATTGTTTGTGTAAGAGTGCTAAAACGTATGGATTATACATTGACGAAAGCAAGCATAGGTGTTTTTTAATGTAAAAAGTTCAGAAGACCGTAAAATTTTTTCTAAACAATTTTAAGCAAAAATAAAAAAAAAGTGTCGTAGCCAATACATTAAACAACATATTTGCAAAGTTTTAACTGTTTTAGTCAAGAATTGTTTGTGTAAGAGTGCTAAAACGTATGGATTATACATTGACTAGTAAAAAGTTCAGAAGACTGTAAAATTTTTTCTAAACAATTTTAAGCAAAAATAAAAAAAGAGTGTAGTAGCCAATACATTAAACAACATATTTGCAAAGTTTTAACTGTTTTAGTCAAGAATTGTTTGTGTAAGAGTGCTAAAACGTATGGATTATACATTGACGAAAGCAAGCATAGGTGTTTTTTAATGTAAAAAGTTCAGAAGACCGTAAAATTTTTTCTAAACAATTTTAAGCAAAAATAAAAAAGCGTGTCGTAGCCAATACATTAAACAACATATTTGCAAAGTTTTAAATGTTTTAGTCAAGAATTGTTTGTGTAAGAGTGCTAAAACGTATGGATTATACATTGACGAAAGCAAGCATAGGTGTTTTTTAATGTAAAATTTTTTCTAAAAAATTTTAAGCAAAAATAAAAAAAACGATTCGTAGCCAATACATTAAACAACATATTTGCAAAGTTTTAACTGTTTTAGTCAAGAATTGTTTGTGTAAGAGTGCTAAAACGTATGGATTATACATTGACTAGTAAAAAGTTTAGAAGACTGTAAAATTTTTTCTAAACAATTTTAAGCAAAAATAAAAAAAGCGTGTCGTAGCCAATACATTAAACAACATATTTGCAAAGTTTTAACTGTTTTAGTCAAGAATTGTTTGTGTAAGAGTGCTAAAACGTATGGATTATACATTGACGAAAGCAAGCATAGGTGTTTTTTAATGTAAAAAGTTCAGAAGACCGTAAAATTTTTTCTAAACAATTTTAAGCAAAAATAAAAAAAGCGTGTCGTAGCCAATACATTAAACAACATATTTGCAAAGTTTTAACTGTTTTAGTCAAGAATTGTTTGTGTAAGAGTGCTAAAACGTATGGATTATACATTGACTAGTAAAAAGTTCAGAAGACCGTAAAATTTTTTCTAAACAATTTTGAGCAAAAATAAAAAAAGCGTGTCGTAGCCAATACATTAAACAACATATTTGCAAAGTTTTAACTGTTTCAGTCAAGAATTGTTTGTGTAAGAGTGCTAAAACGTATGGATTATACATTGACTAGTAAAAAGTTAAGGAGACTGTAAAATTTTTTCTAAACAATTTTAAGCAAAAATAAAAAAAGCGTGTCGTAGCCAATACATTAAACAACATATTTGCAAAGTTTTAACTGTTTTAGTCAAGAATTGTTTGTGTAAGAGTGCTAAAACGTATGGATTATACATTGACGAAAGCAAGCATAGGTGTTTTTTTATGTAAAAAGTTCAGAAGACTGTAAAATTTTTTCTAAACAATTTTAAGCAAAAATAAAAAAAGCGTGTCGTAGCCAATACATTAAACAACATATTTGCAAAGTTTTAACTGTTTCAGTCAAGAATTGTTTGTGTAAGAGTGCTAAAACGTATGGATTATACATTGACGAAAGCAAGCATAGGTGTTTTTTAATGTAAAAAGTTCAGAAGACTGTAAAATTTTTTCTAAACAATTTTAAGCAAAAATAAAAAAAGCTTGTCGTAGCCAACACATTAAACAACATATTTGCAAAGTTTTAACTGTTTTAGTCAAGAATTGTTTGTGTAAGAGTTCTAAAACGTATGGATTATACATTGACTAGTAAAAAGTTCAGAAGACTAAAATTTTTTCTAAACAGTTTTAAGCAAAAATAAAAAAAGCGTGTCGTAGCCAATACATTAAACAACATATTTGCAAAGTTTTAACTGTTTTAGTCAAGAATTGTTTGTGTAAGAGTGCTAAAACGTATGGATTATACATTTACGAAAGCAAGCATAGGTGTTTTTTAATGTAAAAAGTTCAGAAGACCGTAAAATTTTTTCTAAACAATTTTAAGCAAAAATAAAAAAAGCGTGTCGTAGCCAATACATTAAACAACATATTTGCAAAGTTTTAATTGTTTTAGTCGAGAATTGTTTGTGTAAGAGTGCTAAAACGTATGGATTATACATTGACGAAAGCAAGCATAGGTGATTTTTAATGTAAAAAGTTCAGAAGACCGTAAAATTTTTTCTAAACAATTTTAAGCAAAAATAAAAAAAGCGTGTCGTAGCCAATACATTAAACAACATATTTGCAAAGTTTTAATTGTTTTAGTCAAGAATTGTTTGTGTAAGAGTGCTAAAACGTATGGATTATACATTGACTAGTAAAAAGTTCAGAAGACCGTAAAATTTTTTCTAAACAATTTTAAGCAAAAATAAAAAAAGCTTGTCTAAGCCAATACATTAAACAACATATTTGCAAAGTTTTAACTGTTTTAGTCAAGAATTGTTTGTGTAAGAGTGCTAAAACGTATGGATTATACATTGACTAGTAAAAAGTTCAGAAGACTGTAAAATTTTTTCTAAACAATTTTAAGCAAAAATAAAAAAACCGTGTCGTAGCCAATACATTAAACAACATATTTGCAAAGTTTTAACTGTTTTAGTCAAGAATTGTTTGTGTAAGAGTGCTAAAACGTATGGATTATACATTGACGAAAGCAAGCATAGGTGTTTTTTAAATGTAAAAAGTTCAGAAGACCGTAAAATTTTTTCTAAATAATTTTAAGCAAAAATAAAAAATGCGTGTCGTAGCCAATACATTAAACAACATATTTGCAAAGTTTTAACTGTTTTAGTCAAGAATTGTTTGTGTAAGAGTGCTAAAACGTATGGATTATACGTTGACGAAAGCAAGCATAGGTGTTTTTTAATGTAAAAAGTTCAGAAGACCGTAAAATTTTTTCTAAACAATTTTAAGCAAAAATAAAAAAAGCGTGTCGTAGCCAATACATTAAACAACATATTTGCAAAGTTTTAACTGTTTTAGTCAAGAATTGTTTGTGTAAGAGTGCTAAAACGTATGGATTATACATTGACTAGTAAAAAGTTCAGAAGACTGTAAAATTTTTTCTAAACAATTTTAAGCAAAAATAAAAAAAGAGTGTCGTAGCCAATACATTAAACAACATATTTGCAAAGTTTTAACTGTTTTAGTCAAGAATTGTTTGTGTAAGAGTGCTAAAACGTATGGATTATACATTGACGAAAGCAAGCATAGGTGTTTTTTAATGTAAAAAGTTCAGAAGACCGTAAAATTTTTTCTAAACAATTTTAAGCAAAAATAAAAAAGCATGTCGTAGCCAATACATTAAACAACATATTTGCAAAGTTTTAAATGTTTTAGTCAAGAATTGTTTGTGTAAGAGTGCTAAAACGTATGGATTATACATTGACGAAAGCAAGCATTGGTGTTTTTTAATGTAAAAAGTTCAGAAGACCGTAAAATTTTTTCTAAAAAATTTTAAGCAAAAATAAAAAAAACAATTCGTAGCCAATACATTAAACAACATATTTGCAAAGTTTTAACTGTTTTAGTCAAGAATTGTTTGTGTAAGAGTGCTAAAACGTATGGATTATACATTGACTAGTAAAAAGTTCAGAAGACTGTAAAATTTTTTCTAAACAATTTTAAGCAAAAATAAAAAAAGCGTGTCGTAGCCAATACATTAAACAACATATTTGCAAAGTTTTAACTGTTTTAGTCAAGAATTGTTTGTGTAAGAGTGCTAAAACGTATGGATTATACATTGACGAAAGCAAGCATAGGTGTTTTTTAATGTAAAAAGTTCAAAAGACCGTAAAATTTTTTCTAAACAATTTTAAGCAAAAATAAAAAAAGCGTGTCGTAGCCAATACATTAAACAACATATTTGCAAAGTTTTAACTGTTTTAGTCAAGAATTGTTTGTGTAAGAGTGCTAAAACGTATGGGTTATACATTGACGAAAGCAAGCATAGGTATTTTTTAATGTAAAAAGTTCAGAAGACCGTAAAATTTTTTCTAAACAATTTTAAGCAAAAATAAAAAAAGCGTGTCGTAGCCAATACATTAAACAACATATTTGCAAAGTTTTAACTGTTTCAGTCAAGAATTGTTTGTGTAAGAGTGCTAAAACGTATGGATTATACATTGACGAAAGCAAGCATAGGTGTTTTTTAATGTAAAAAGTTCAGAAGACTGTAAAATTTTTTCTAAACAATTTTAAGCAAAAATAAAAAAAGCTTGTCTAAGCCAATGCATTAAACAACATATTTGCAAAGTTTTAACTGTTTTAGTCAAGAATTGTTTGTGTAAGAGTGCTAAAACGTATGGATTATACATTGACTAGTAAAAAGTTCAGAAGACTGTAAAATTTTTTCTAAACAATTTTAAGCAAAAATAAAAAAAGCGTGTCGTAGCCAATACATTAAACAACATATTTGCAAAGTTTTAACTGTTTTAGTCAAGAATTGTTTGTGTAAGAGTGCTAAAACGTATGGATTATACATTGACGAAAGCAAGCATAGGTGTTTTTTAATGTAAAAAGTTCAGAAGACCGTAAAATTTTTTCTAAACAATTTTAAGCAAAAATAAAAAAAGCGTGTCGTAGCCAATACATTAAACAACATATTTGCAAAGTTTTAACTGTTTTAGTCAAGAATTGTTTGTGTAAGAGTGCTAAAACGTATGGATTATACATTGACTAGTAAAAAGTTCAGAAGACTGTAAAATTTTTTCTAAACAATTTTAAGCAAAAATAAAAAAAGCGTGTCGTAGCCAATACATTAAACAACATATTTGCAAAGTTTTAACTGTTTTAGTCAAGAATTGTTTGTGTAAGAGTGCTAAAACGTATGGATTATACATTGACGAAAGCAAGCATAGGTGTTTTTTAATGTAAAAAGTTCAGAAGACCGTAAAATTTTTTCTAAACAATTTTAAGCAAAAATAAAAAAAGCGTGTCGTAGCCAATACATTAAACAACATATTTGCAAAGTTTTAACTGTTTTAGTCAAGAATTGTTTGTGTAAGAGTGCTAAAACGTATGGATTATACATTGACGAAAGCAAGCATAGGTGTTTTTTAATGTAAAAAGTTCAGAAGACCGTAAAATTTTTTCTAAACAATTTTGAGCAAAAATAAAAAAAGCGTGTCGTAGCCAATACATTAAACAACATATTTGCAAAGTTTTAACTGTTTCAGTCAAGAATTGTTTGTGTAAGAGTGCTAAAACGTATGGATTATACATTGACTAGTAAAAAGTTCAGAAGACTGTAAAATTTTTTCTAAACAATTTTAAGCAAAAATAAAAAAAGCGTGTCGTAGCCAATACATTAAACAACATATTTGCATAGTTTTAACTGTTTTAGTCAAGAATTGTTTGTGTAAGAGTGCTAAAACGTATGGATTATACATTGACGAAAGCAAGCATAGGTGTTTTTTTATGTAAAAAGTTCAGAAGACTGTAAAATTTTTTCTAAACAATTTTAAGCAAAAATAAAAAAATCGTGTCGTAGCCAATACATTAAACAACATATTTGCAAAGTTTTAACTGTTTCAGTCAAGAATTGTTTGTGTAAGAGTGCTAAAACGTATGGATTATACATTGACGAAAGCAAGCATAGGTGTTTTTTAATGTAAAAAGTTCAGAAGACTGTAAAATTTTTTCTAAACAATTTTAAGCAAAAATAAAAAAAGCTTGTCGTAGCCAATACATTAAACAACATATTTGCAAAGTTTTAACTGTTTTAGTCAAGAATTGTTTGTGTAAGAGTTCTAAAACGTATGGATTATACATTGACTAGTAAAAAGTTCAGAAGACTAAAATTTTTTCTAAACAGTTTTAAGCAAAAATAAAAAAAGCGTGTCGTAGCCAATACATTAAACAACATATTTGCAAAGTTTTAACTGTTTTAGTCAAGAATTGTTTGTGTAAGAGTGCTAAAACGTATGGATTATACATTGACGAAAGCAAGCATAGGTGTTTTTTAATGTAAAAAGTTCAGAAGACCGTAAAATTTTTTCTAAACAATTTTAAGCAAAAATAAAAAAAAGCGTGTCGTAGCCAATACATTAAACAACATATTTGCAAAGTTTTAACTGTTTTAGTCAAGAATTGTTTGTGTAAGAGTGCTAAAACGTATGGATTATACATTGACGAAAGCAAGCATAGGTGTTTTTTAATGTAAAATGTTCAGAAGACCGTAAAATTTTTTCTAAACAATTTTATGCAAAATTTAAAAAAGCGTGTCGTAGCCAATACATTAAACAACATATTTGCATAGTTTTAACTGTTTTAGTCGAGAATTGTTTGTGTAAGAGTGCTAAAACGTATGGATTATACATTGACGAAAGCAAGCATAGGTGATTTTTAATGTAAAAAGTTCAGAAGACCGTAAAATTTTTTCTAAACAATTTTAAGCAAAAATAAAAAAAGCGTTTCGTAGCCAATACATTAAACAACATATTTGCAAAGTTTTAATTGTTTTAGTCAAGAATTGTTTGTGTAAGAGTGCTAAAACGTATGGATTATACATTGACTAGTAAAAAGTTCAGAAGACCGTAAAATTTTTTCTAAACAATTTTGAGCAAAAATAAAAAAAGCGTGTCGTAGCCAATACATTAAACAACATATTTTCAAAGTTTTAACTGTTTCAGTCAAGAATTGTTTGTGTAAGAGTGCTAAAACGTATGGATTATACATTGACGAAAGCAAGCATAGGTGTTTTTTAATGTAAAAAGTTCAGAAGACCGTAAAATTTTTTCTAAACAATTTTAAGCAAAAATAAAAAAAGAATGTCGTAGCCAATACATTAAACAACATATTAGCAAAGTTTTAACTGTTTTAGTCAAGAATTGTTTGTGTAAGAGTGCTAAAACGTATGGATTATACATTGACTAGTAAAAAGTTCAGAAGACCGTAAAATTTTTTCTAAACAATTTTGAGCAAAAATAAAAAAAGCGTGTAGTAGCCAATACATTAAACGACATATTTGCAAAGTTTTAACTGTTTCAGTCAAGAATTGTTTGTGTAAGAGTGCTAAAACGTATGGATTATACATAGACGAAAGCAAGCATAGGTGTTTTTTAATGTAAATAGTTCAGAAGACTGTAAAATTTTTTCTAAATAATTTTAAGCAAAAATAAAAAAAGCGTGTCGTAGCCAATACATTAAACAACATATTTGCAAAGTTTTAACTGTTTTAGTCAAGAATTGTTTGTGTAAGAGTGCTAAAACGTATAGATTATACATTGACGAAAGCAAGCATAGGTGTTTTTTAATGTAAAATGTTCAGAAGACCGTAAAATTTTTTCTAAACAATTTTAAGAAAAATTTAAAAAAGCGTGTCGTAGCCAATACATTAAACAACATATTTGCATAGTTTTAACTGTTTTAGTCAAGAATTGTTTGTGTAAGAGTGCTAAAACGTATGGATTATACATTGACGAAAGCAAGCATAGGTGTTTTTTAATGTAAAAAGTTCAGAAGACTGTAAAATTTTTTTTAAACAATTTTAAGCAAAAGTAAAAAAAGCGTGTCGTAGCCAATACATTAAACAACATATTTGCAAAGTTTTAACTGTTTTAGTCAAGAATTGTTTGTGTAAGAGTGCTAAAACGTATGGATTATACATTGACGAAAGCAAGCATAGGTGTTTTTTAATGTAAAAAGTTCAGAAGACTGTAAAATTTTTTTTAAACAATTTTAAGCAAAAGTAAAAAAAGCGGTCGTAGCCAATACATTAAACAACATATTAGCAAAGTTTTAACTGTTTTAGTCAAGAATTGTTTGTGTAAGAGTGCTAAAACGTATGGATTATACATTGACTAGTAAAAAGTTCAGAAGACCGTAAAATTTTTTCTAAACAATTTTGAGCAAAAATAAAAAAAGCGTGTAGTAGCCAATACATTAAACGACATATTTGCAAAGTTTTAACTGTTTCAGTCAAGAATTGTTTGTGTAAGAGTGCTAAAACGTATGGATTATACATAGACGAAAGCAAGCATAGGTGTTTTTTAATGTAAATAGTTCAGAAGACTGTAAAATTTTTTCTAAACAATTTTAAGCAAAAATAAAAAAAGCGTGTCGTAGCCAATACATTAAACAACATATTTGCATAGTTTTAACTGTTTTAGTCAAGAATTGTTTGTGTAAGAGTGCTAAAACGTATGGATTATACATTGACGAAAGCAAGCATAGGTGTTTTTTAATGTAAAAAGTTCAGAAGACTGTAAAATTTTTTTTAAACAATTTTAAGCAAAAGTAAAAAAAGCGTGTCGTAGCCAATACATTAAACAACATATTTGCAAAGTTTTAACTGTTTTAGTCAAGAATTGTTTGTGTAAGAGTGCTAAAACGTATGGATTATACATTGACGAAAGCAAGCATAGGTGTTTTTTAATGTAAAAAGTTCAGAAGACTGTAAAATTTTTTTTAAACAATTTTAAGCAAAAGTAAAAAAAGCGTGTCGTAGCCAATACATTAAACAACATATTAGCAAAGTTTTAACTGTTTTAGTCAAGAATTGTTTGTGTAAGAGTGCTAAAACGTATGGATTATACATTGACTAGTAAAAAGTTCAGAAGACCGTAAAATTTTTTCTAAACAATTTTGAGCAAAAATAAAAAAAGCGTGTAGTAGCCAATACATTAAACGACATATTTGCAAAGTTTTAACTGTTTCAGTCAAGAATTGTTTGTGTAAGAGTGCTAAAACGTATGGATTATACATAGACGAAAGCAAGCATAGGTGTTTTTTAATGTAAATAGTTCAGAAGACTGTAAAATTTTTTCTAAACAATTTTAAGCAAAAATAAAAAAAGCGTGTCGTAGCCAATACATTAAACAACATATTTGCAAAGTTTTAACTGTTTTAGTCAAGAATTGTTTGTGTAAGAGTGCTAAAACGTATAGATTATACATTGACGAAAGCAAGCATAGGTGTTTTTTAATGTAAAATGTTCAGAAGACCGTAAAATTTTTTCTAAACAATTTTAAGAAAAATTTAAAAAAGCGTGTCGTAGCCAATACATTAAACAACATATTTGCATAGTTTTAACTGTTTTAGTCAAGAATTGTTTGTGTAAGAGTGCTAAAACGTATGGATTATACATTGACGAAAGCAAGCATAGGTGTTTTTTAATGTAAAAAGTTCAGAAGACTGTAAAATTTTTTTTAAACAATTTTAAGCAAAAGTAAAAAAAGCGTGTCGTAGCCAATACATTAAACAACATATTTGCAAAGTTTTAACTGTTTTAGTCAAGAATTGTTTGTGTAAGAGTGCTAAAACGTATGGATTATACATTGACTAGTAAAAAGTTCAGAAGACTGTAAAATTTTTTCTAAACAATTTTAAGCAAAAATAAAAAAAGCGTGTCGTAGCAAATACATTAAACAACATATTTGCAAAGTTTTAACTGTTTTAGTCAAGAATTGTTTGTGTAAAGTGCTAAAACGTATGGATTATACATTGACTAGTAAAAAGTTCAGAAGACTGTAAAATTTTTTCTAAACAATTTTAAGCAAAAATAAAAAAAGCGTGTCGTAGCCAATACATTAAACAACATATTTGCAAAGTTTTAACTGTATTAGTCAACAATTGTTTGCGTAAGAGTGCTAAAACGTATGGATTATACATTGACGAAAGCAAGCATAGGTGTTTTTTAATGTAAAAAGTTCAGAAGACTGTAAAATTTTTTCTAAACAATTTTAAGCAAAAATAAAAAAAGCGTGTCGTAGCAAATACATTAAACAACATATTTGCAAAGTTTTAACTGTTTTAGTCAAGAATTGTTTGTGTAAGAGTGCTAAAACGTATGGATTATACATTGACGAAAGCAAGCATAGGTGTTTTTTAATGTAAAATGTTCAGAAGACCGTAAAATTTTTTCTAAACAATTTTAAGCAAAATTTAAAAAAGCGTGTCGTAGCCAATACATTAAACAACATATTTGCAAAGTTTTAACTTTTTTAGTCAAGAATTGTTTGTGTAAGAGTGCTAAAACGTATGGATTATACATTGACTAGTAAAAAGTTCAGAAGACTGTAAAATTTTTTCTAAACAATTTTAAGCAAAAATAAAAAAAAGCGTGTCGTAGCCAATACATTAAACAACATATTTGCATAGTTTTAACTGTTTTAGTCAAGAATTGTTAGTGTAAGAGTGCTAAAACGTATGGATTATACATTGACGAAAGCAAGCATAGGTGTTTTTTAATGTAAAATGTTCAGAAAACCGTAAAATTTTTTCTAAACAATTTTAAGCAAAATTTAAAAAAGTGTGTCGTAGCCAATACATTAAACAACATATTTGCATAGTTTTAACTGTTTTAGTTAAGAATTGTTTGTGTAAGAGTGCTAAAACGTATAGATTATACATTGACGAAAGCAAGCATAGGTGTTTTTTAATGTAAAAAGTTCAGAAAACTGTAAAATTTTTTCTAAACAATTTTAAGCAAAAGTAAAAAAAGCGTGTCGTAGCCAATACATTAAACAACATATTTGCAAAGTTTTAACTGTTTTAGTCAAGAATTGTTTGTGTAAGAGTGCTAAAACGTATGGATTATACATTGACTAGTAAAAAGTTCAGAAGACTGTAAAATTTTTTCTAAACAATTTTAAGCAAAAATAAAAAAAGCGTGTCGTAGCAAATACATTAAACAACATATTTGCAAAGTTTTAACTGTTTTAGTCAAGAATTGTTTGTGTAAAGTGCTAAAACGTATGGATTATACATTGACTAGTAAAAAGTTCAGAAGACTGTAAAATTTTTTCTAAACAATTTTAAGCAAAAATAAAAAAAGCGTGTCGTAGCCAATACATTAAACAACATATTTGCAAAGTTTTAACTGTATTAGTCAAGAATTGTTTGTGTAAGAGTGCTAAAACGTATGGATTATACATTGACTAGTAAAAAGTTCAGAAGACTGTAAAATTTTTTCTAAACAATTTTAAGCAAAAATAAAAAAAGCGTGTCGTAGCCAATACATTAAACAACATATTTGCAAAGTTTTAACTGTTTTAGTCAAGAATTGTTTGTGTAAGAGTGCTAAAACGTATGGATTATACATTGACGAAAGCAAGCAATGGTGTTTTTTAATGTAAAAAGTTCAGAAGACTGTAAAAATTTTTCTAAACAATTTTAAGCAAAAATAAAAAAAGCGTGTCGTGCCAATACATTAAACAACATATTTGCAAAGTTTTAACTGTTTTAGTCAAGAATTATTTGTGTAAGAGTGCTAAAACGTATGGATTATACATTGACGAAAGCAAGCATAGGTGTTTTTTAAGTTCAGAACACTGTGAAATTTTTTCTAAACAATTTTAAGCAAAAATAAAAAAAGCGGTCGTAGCTAATACATTGAACAACATATTTGCAAAGTTTTAACTGATTCAGTAAAGAATTGTTTGTGTAAAAGTGCTAAAACGTATGGATTATACATTGACGAAAGCAAGCATAGGTGTTTTTAATGTAAAAAGTTCAGAAGACTGTAAAATTTTTTCTAAACAATTTTAAGCAAAAATAAAAAAAGCGTGTCGTAGCCAATACATTAAACAACATATTTGCAAAGTTTTAACTGTTTTAGTCAAGAATTGTTTGTGTAAGAGTGCTAAAACGTATGGATTATACATTGACTAGTAAAAAGTTCAGAAGACTGTAAAATTTTTTCTAAATAATTTTAAGCAAAAATAAAAAAAGCGTGTCGTAGCCAATACATTAAACAACATATTTGCAAAGTTTTAACTGTTTTAGTCAAGAATTGTTTGTGTAAGAGTGCTAAAACGTATGGATTATACATTGACGAAAGCAAGCATAGGTGTTTTTTAATGTAAAAAGTTCAGAAGACCGTAAAATTTTTTCTAAACAATTTTAAGCAAAAATAAAAAAAGCATCTCGTAGCCAATACATTAAACAACATATTTGCAAAGTTTTAACTGTTTTAGTCAAGAATTGTTTGTGTTAGAGTGTTAAAACGTATGGATTATACATTGACGAAAGCAAGCATAGGTGTTTTTTAATGTAAAAAGTTCAGAAGACCGTAAAATTTTTTCTAAACAATTTTAAGCAAAAATAAAAAAAGCGTGTCGTAGCCAATACATTAAACAACATATTTGCAAAGTTTTAACTGTTTTAGTCAAGAATTGTTTGTGTAAGAGTGCTAAAACGTATGGATTATACATTGACTAGTAAAAAGTTCAGAAGACCGTAAAATTTTTTCTAAACAATTTTGAGCAAAAATAAAAAAAGCGTGTCGTAGCCAATACATTAAACAACATATTTGCAAAGTTTTAACTGTTTCAGTCAGTAATTGTTTGTGTAAGAGTGCTAAAACGTATGGATTATACATTGACGAAAGCAAGCATAGGTGTTTTTTAATGTAAAAAGTTCAGAAGACTGTAAAATTTTTTCTAAACAATTTTAAGCAAAAATAAAAAAAGCGTGTCGTAGCCAATACATTAAACAACATATTTGCAAAGTTTTAACTGTTTTAGTCAAGAATTGTTTGTGTAAGAGTGCTAAAACGTATGGATTATACATTGACGAAAGCAAGCATAGGTGTTTTTTAATGTAAAAAGTTCAGAAGACCGTAAAATTTTTTCCAAACAATTTTAAGCAAAAATAAGAAAAGCGTGTCGTAGCCAATACATTAAACAACATATTTGCAAAGTTTTAAATGTTTTAGTCAAGAATTGTTTGTGTAAGAGTGCTAAAACGTATGGATTATACATTGACGAAAGCAAGCATAGTAGTTTTTTAATGTAAAAAGTTTAAAAGACCGTAAAATTTTTTCTAAACAATTTTAAGCAAAAATAAAAAAAGCGTGTCGTAGCCAATACATTAAACAACATATTTGCAAAGTTTTAACTGTTTTAGTCAAGAATTGTTTGTGTAAGAGTGCTAAAACGTATGGATTATACATTGACGAAAGCAAGCATAGGTGTTTTTTAATGTAAAAAGTTCAAAAGACCGTAAAATTCTTTCTAAACAATTTTAAGCAAAAATAAAAAAAGCGTGTCGTAGCATAATACATTAAACAACATATTTGCATAGTTTTAACTGTTTTAGTTAAGAATTGTTTGTGTAAGAGTGCTAAAACGTATGGATTATAAGTTGACGAAAGCGAGCATAGGTGTTTGTTAATGTAAAAAGTTCAGAAGACCGTAAAATTTTTTCTAAACAATTTTAAGCAAAAATAAAAAAAGCGTGTCGTAGCCAATACATTAAACAACATATTTGCAAAGTTTTAACTGTTTTAGTCAAAAATTGTTTGTGTAAGAGTGCTAAAACGTATGGATTATACATTGACTAGTAAAAAGTTCAGAAGACTGTAAAATTTTTTCTAAACAATTTTAAACAAAAATAAAAAAGCGTGTCGTAGCCAATACATTAAACAACATACTTGCTAAGTTTTAACTGTTTTAGTCAAGAATTGTTTGTGTAAGAGTGCTAAAACATATGGATTATACATTGACGAAAGCAAGCATAGGTGTTTTTTAATGTAAAAAGTTCAGAAGACTGTAAAATTTTTTCTAAACAATTTTAAGCAAAAATAAAAAAAAGCGTGTCGTAGCCAATACATTAAACAACATAATTGCAAAGTTTTAACTGTTTTAGTCAAGAATTGTTTGTGTAAGAGTGCTAAAACGTATGGATTATAAATTGACTAGTAAAAAGTTCAGAAGACCGTAAAATTTTTTCTAAACAATTTTAAGCAAAAATAAAAAAAGCCTGTCGTAGCCAATACATTAAACAACATATTTGCAAAGTTTTAACTGTTTTAGTCAAGAATTGTTTGTGTAAGAGTGCTAAAACGTATGGATTATACATTGACGATAGCAAGCATAGGTGTTTTTTAATATAAAAAGTTCAGAAGACTGTAAAATTTTTTCTAAATAATTTTAAGCAAAAATAAAAAAAGCTTGTCGTAGCCAATACATTAAACAACATATTTGCAAAGTTTTAACTGTTTTAGTCAAGAATTGTTTGTGTAAGAGTGCTAAAACGTATGGATTATACATTGACGAAAGCAAGCATAGGTTTTTTTTAATGTAAAAAGTTCAGAAGACCGTAAAATTTTTTTCTAAACAATTTTAAGCAAAAATAAAAAAAGCGTGTCGTAGCCAATACATTAAACAACATATTTGCAAAGTTTTAACTGTTTTAGTCAAGAATTGTTCGTGTAAGAGTGCTAAAACGTATGGATTATACATTGACGAAAGCAAGCATAGATGTTTTTTAATGTAAAAAGTTCAGAAGACTGTAAAATTTTTTCTAACCAGTTTTAAGCAAAAATAAAAACGATTGTCGTAGCCAATATATTAAACAACATATTTGCAAAGTTTTAACTGTTTTAGTCATGAATTGTTTGTGTAAGAGTGCTAAAACGTATGGATTATACATTGACGAAAGCAAGCATAGGTGTTTTTTAATGTAAAAAGTTCAAAAGACCGTAAAATTTTTTCTAAACAATTTTAAGCAAAAATAAAAAAAGCGTGTCGTAGCCAATACATTAAACAACATATTTGCAAAGTTTTAACTGTTTTAGTCAAGAATTGTTTGTGTAAGAGTGCTAAAACGTATGGATTATACATTGACGAAAGCAAGCATAGGTGTTTTTTAATATAAAAAGTTCAGAAGACTGTAAAATTTTTTCTAAACAATTTTAAGCAAAAATAAAAAAAGTGTGTCGTAGCCAATACATTAAACAACATATTTGCAAAGTTTTAACTGTTTTAGTCAAGAATTGTTTGTGTAAGAGTGCTAAAACGTATGGATTATACATTGACGAAAGCAAGCATAGGTGTTTTTTAATGTAAAAAGTTCAGAAAACTGTAAAATTTTTTCTAAACAATTTTAAGCAAAAATAAAAAAAGCGTGTCGTAGCCAATACATTAAACAACATAATTGCAAAGTTTTAACTGTTTTAGTCAAGAATTGTTTGTGTAAGAGTGCTAAAACGTATGAATTATACATTGACTAGTAAAAAGTTCAGAAGACCGTAAAATTTTTTCTAAACAATTTTAAGCAAAAATAAAAAAAGCGTTTCTTAGCCAATACATTAAACAACATATTTGCAAAGTTTTAACTGTTTTAGTCAAGAATTGTTTGTGTAAGAGTGCTAAAACGTATGGATTATACATTGACGAAAGCAAGCATAGGTGTTTTTTAATGTAAAAAGTTCAGAAGACCGTAAAATTTTTTCTAAACAATTTTAAGCAAAAATAAAAAAAGCGTGTCGTAGCCAATACATTAAACAACATTTTTGCAAAGTTTTAACTGTTTTAGTCAAGAATTGTATGTGTAAGAGTGCTAAAACGTATGGATTATAAGTTGACGAAAGCAAGCATAGGTGTTTGTTAATGTAAAAAGTTCAGAAGACCGTAAAATTTTTTCTTAACAATTTTAAGAAAAAATAAAAAAAGCGTGTCGTAGCCAATACATTAAACAACATATTTGCAAAGTTTTAACTGTTTTAGTCAAGAATTGTTTGTGTAAGAGTGCTAAAACGTATGGATTATACGTTGACGAAAGCAAGCATAGGTGTTTTTTAATGTAAAAAGTTCAGAAAACTGTAAAATTTTTTCTAAACAATTTTAAGCAAAAATAAAAAAAGCGTGTCGTAGCCAATACATTAAACAACATATTTGCAAAGTTTTAACTGTTTTAGTCAAGAATTGTTTGTGTAAGAGTGCTAAAACCTATGGATTATACATTGACTAGTAAAAAGTTCAGAAGACTGTAAAATTTTTTCTAAACAATTTTAAGCAAAAATAAAAAAAGCGTGTCGTAGCCAATACATTAAACAACATATTTGCAAAGTTTTAACTGTTTTAGTCAAGAATTGTTTGTGTAAGAGTGCTAAAACGTATGGATTATACATTGACGAAAGCAAGCATAGGTGTTTTTTAATGTAAAAAGTTCAGAAGACCGTAAAATTTTTTCTAAACAATTTTAAGCAAAAATAAAAAAAGTGTGTCGTAGCCAATACATAAAACAACATATTTGCAAAGTTTTAACTGTTTTAGTCAAGAATTGTTTGTGTAAGAGTGCTAAAACGTATGGATTATACATTGACAAGTAAAAAAATCAGAAGACTGTAAAATTTTTTCTAAACAATTTTAATCAAAAATAAAAAAAGCGTGTCGTAGCCAATAAATTGAACAACATATTTGCAAAGTTTTAACTGTTTTAGTCAAGAATTGTTTGTGTAAGAGTGCTAAAACGTATAGATTATACTTTGACGAAAGCAAGCATAGGTGTTTTTTAATGTAAAAAGTTCAGAAGACTGTAAAAATTTTTCTAAACAATTTTAAGCAAAAATAAAAAAAGCGTGTCGTAGCCAATACATTAAACAACATATTTGCAAAGTTTTAACTGTTTTAGTCAAGAATTGTTTATGTAAGAGTGCTAAAACGTATGGATTATACATTGACAAGTAAAAAAATCAGAAGACTGTAAAATTTTTTTCTAAACAATTTTAAGCAAAAATAAAAAAGCGTGTCGTAGCCAATACATTAAACAACATATTTTTAAAGTTTTAACTGTTTTAGTCAAGAATTGTTCCTGTAAGAATGCTAAAACGTATGGATTATACATTGACGAAAGCAAGCATAGATGTTTTTTAATGTAAAAAGTTCTGAAGACTGTAAAATTTTTTCTAAACAATTTTAAGCAAAAATAAAAAAAGCGTGTCGTAGCCAATACATTAAACAACATATTTGCAAAGTTTTAACTGTTTTAGTCATGAATTGTTTGTGTAAGAGTGCTAAAACGTATGGATTATACATTGACGAAAGCAAGCATAGGTGTTTTTTAAAGTAAAAAGTTCAGAAGACTTTAAAATTTTTTCTAAACAATTTTAAGCAAAAATAAAAAAAGCGTGTCGTAGCCAATACATTAAACAACACATTTGCAAAGTTTTAACTGTTTTAGTCAAGAATTGTTTATGTAAGAGTGCTAAAACGTATGGATTATACATTGACGAAAGCAAGCATAGGTGTTTTTTAATGTAAAAAGTTCAGAAGACTGTAAAATTTTTTCTAAACAATTTTAAGCAAAAATAAGAAAAGCGTGTCGTAGCCAATACATTAAACAACATATTTGCAAGTTTTAACTGTTTTAGTTAAGAATTGTTTGTGTAAGAGTGCTAAAACGTATGGATTATACATTGACTAGTAAAAAGTTCAGAAGACTATAAAATTTTTCTAAACAATTTTAAGCAAAAATAAAAAAAGCGTGTCGTAGCCAATACATTAAACAACATATTTGCAAAGTTTTAACTGTTTTAGTCAAGAATTGTTTGTGTAAGAGTGCTAAAACGTATGGATTATACATTGACGAAAGCAAGCATAGGTGTTTTTTAATGTAAAAAGTTCAGAAGACTGTAAAATTTTTTCTAAACAATTTTAAGCAAAAATAAAAAAAAGCTTGTCGTAGCCAATACATTAAACAACATATTTGCAAAGTTTTAACTGTTTTAGTCAAGAATTGTTTGTGTAAGAGTGCTAAAACGTATGGATTATACATTGACGAAAGCAAGCATAGGTGTTTTTTAATGTAAAAAGTTCAGAAGACTGTAAAATTTTTTCTAAACAATTTTAAGCAAAAATAAAAAAAGCGTGTCGTAGCCAATACATTAAACAACATATTTGCAAAGTTTTAACTGTTTTAGTCAAGAATTGTTCGTGTAAGAGTGCTAAAACGTATGTATTATACATTGACGAAAGCAAGCATAGATGTTTTTTAATGTAAAATGTTCAGAAGACTGTAAAATTTTTTCTAAACAATTTTAAGCAAAAATAAAAAAGCGTGTCGTAGCCAATACATTAAACAACATATTTGCAAGTTTTAACTGTTTTAGTTAAGAATTGTTTGTGTAAGAGTGCTAAAACGTATGGATTATACATTGACTAGTAAAAAGTTCAGAAGACTATAAAATTTTTCTAAACAATTTTAAGCAAAAATAAAAAAAGCGTGTCGTAGCCAATACATTAAACAACATATTTGCAAAGTTTTAACTGTTTTAGTCAAGAATTGTTTGTGTAAGAGTGCTAAAACGTATGGATTATACATTGACGAAAGCAAGCATAGGTGTTTTTTAATGTAAAAAGTTCAGAAGACTGTAAAAATTTTTCTAAACAATTTTAAGCAAAAATAAAAAAAGCGTGTCGTAGCCAATACATTAAACAACATATTTGCAAAGTTTTAACTGTTTTAGTCAAGAATTGTTTGTGTAAGAGTGCTAAAACGTATGGATTATACATTGACGAAAGCAAGCATAGGTGTTTTTGAATGTAAAAAGTTCAGAAGACCGTAAAATTTTTTCTAAACAATTTTAAGCAAAAATAAAAAAAGCGTGTCGTAGCCAATACATTAAACAACATATTTGCAAAGTTTTAACTGTTTTAGTCAAGAATTGTTTGTGTAAGAGTGCTAAAACGTATGGATTATACATTGACGAAAGCAAGCATAGGTGTTTTTTAAGTTCAGAAGACTGTAAAATTTTTTCTAAACTATTTTAAGCAAAAATAAAAAAAGCGTCTCGTAGCCAATACATTAAACAACATATTTTCAAAGTTTTAACTGTTTTAGTCAAGAATTGTTTGTGTAAGAGTGCTAAAACGTATGGATTATACATTACCGAAAGCAAGCATAGGTGTTTTTTAATGTAAAAAGTTCAGAAGACTGTAAAATTTTTTCTAAACAATATTAAGCAAAAATAAAAAAAGCGTGTCGTAGCCAATACATTAAACAACATATTTGCAAAGTTTTAACTGTTTTAGTCAAGAATTGTTTGTGTAAGAGTGCTAAAACGTATGGATTATACATTGACTAGTAAAAAGTTCAGAAGACTGTAAAATTTTTTCTAAACAATTTTAAGCAAAAATAATAAAAGCGTGTCGTAGCCAATACATTAAACAACATATTTGCAAAGTTTTAACTGTTTTAGTCAAGAATTGTTTGTGTAAGAGTGCTAAAACGTATGGATTATACATTGACTAGTAAAAAGTTCAGAAGACTGTAAAATTTTTTGTATACAATTTTAAGCAAAAATAAAAAAAGCGTGTCGTAGCCAATACATTAAACAACATATTTGCAAAGTTTTAACTGTTTTAGTCAAGAATTGTTTGTGTAAGAGTGCTAAAACGTATGGATTATACATTGACGAAAGCAAGCATAGGTGTTTTTTAATGTAAATAGTTCAGAAGACCGTAAAATTTTTTCTAAACAATTTTAAGCGAAAATAAAAAAAGCGTGTCGTAGACAATACATTAAACAACATATTTGCAAAGTTTTAACTGTTTTAGTCAAGAATTGTTTGTGAAAGAGTGCTAAAACGTATGGATTATACATTGACGAAAGCAAGCATAGGTGTTTTTTAATGTAAAAAGTTCAGAAGACTGTAAAATTTTTTCTAAACAATTTTAAGCAAAAATAAAAAAAGCGTGTCGTAGCCAATACATTAAACAACATATTTGCAAAGTTTTAACTGTTTTAGTCAAGAATTGTTTGTGTAAGAGTGCTAAAACGTATGGATTATACATTGACGAAAGCAAGCATAGGTGTTTTTTAATGTAAAAAGTTCAGAAGACTGTAAAATTTTTTCTAAACAATTTTAAGCAAAAATAAAAAAAAGCGTGTCGTAGCCAATACATTAAACAACATATTTGCAAAGTTTTAACTGTTTTAGTCAAGAATTGTTTGTGTAAGAGTGCTAAAATGTATGGATTATACATTCACTAGTAAAAAGTTCAGAAGACTGTAAAATTTTTTCTAAACAATTTAAGCAAAAATAAAAAAAGCGTGTCGTAGCCAATACATTAAACAACATATTTGCAAAGTTTTAACTGTTTTAGTCAAGAATTGTTTGTGTAAGAGTGCTAAAACGTATGGATTATACATTGACTAGTAAAAAGTTCAGAAGACTGTAAAATTTTTTCTAAACAATTTTAAGCAAAAATAAAAAAAAGCGTGTCGTAGCCAATACATTAAACAACATATTTGCAAAGTTTTAACTGTTTTAGTCAAGAATTGTTTGTGTAAGAGTGCTAAAACGTATGGATTATACATTGACTAGTAAAAAGTTCAGAAGACTGTAAAATTTTTTCTAAACAATTTTAAGCAAAAATAAAAAAAGCGTGTCGTAGCCAATACATTAAACAACATATTTGCAAAGCTTTAACTGTTTTAGTCAAGAATTGTTTGTGTAAGAGTGCTAAAACGTATGGATTATACATTGACGAAAGCAAGCATAGGTGTTTTTTAATGTAAAAAGTTCAGAAGACTGTAAAATTTTTTCTAAACAATTTTAAGCAAAAATAAAAAAGCGTGTCGTAGCCAATACATTAAACAACATATTTGCAAAGTTTTAACTGTTTTAGTCAAGAATTGTTTGTGTAAGAGTGCTAAAACGTATGGATTATACATTGACGAAAGCAAGCATAGGTGTTTTTTAATGTAAAAAGTTCAGAAGACTGTAAATTTTTTTCTAAACAATTTTAAGCAAAAATAAAAAAAGCGTGTCGTAGCCAATACATTAAACAACATATTTGCAAAGTTTTAACTGTTTTAGTCAAGAATTGTTTGTGTAAGAGTGCTAAAACGTATGGATTATACATTACCGAAAGCAAGCATAGGTGTTTTTTAATGTTAAAAGTTCAGAAGACTGTAAAATTTTTTCTAAACAATTTTAAGCAAAAATAAAAAAAGCGTGTCGTAGCCAATACATTAAACAACATATTTGCAAAGTTTTAACTGTTTTAGTCAAGAATTGTTTGTGTAAGAGTGCTTAAACGTATGGATTATACATTGACTAGTAAAAAGTTCAGAAGACTGTAAAATTTTTTCTAAACAATTTTAAGCAAAAATAAAAAAAGCGTGTCGTAGCCAATACATTAAACAACATATTTGCAAAGTTTTAACTGTTTTAGTCAAGAATTGTTCGTGTAAGAGTGCTAAAACGTATGGATTATACATTGACTAGTAAAAAGTTCAGAAGACTGTAAAATTTTTTCTAAACAATTTTAAGCAAAAATAAAAAAAGCGTGTCGTAGCCAATACATTAAACAACATATTTGCAAAGTTTTAACTGTTTTAGTCAAGAATTGTTTGTGTAAGAGTGCTAAAACGTATGGATTATACATTGACGAAAGCAAGCATAGGTGTTTTTTAATGTAAATAGTTCAGAAGACCGTAAAATTTTTTCTAAACAATTTTAAGCAAAAATAAAAAAAGCGTGTCGTAGACAATACATAAAACAACATATTTGCAAAGTTTTAACTGTTTTAGTCAAGAATTGTTTGTGAAAGAGTGCTAAAACGTATGGATTTTACATTGACGAAAGCAAGCATAGGTGTTTTTTAATGTAAAAAGTTCAGAAGACTGTAAAATTTTTTTAACAATTTTAAGCAAAAATAAAAAAAGCGTGTCGTAGCCAATACATTAAACAACATATTTGCAAAGTTTTAACTGTTTTAGTCAAGAATTGTTTGTGTAAGAGTGCTAAAACGTATGGATTATACATTGACCAGTAAAAAGTTCAGAAGACTGTAAAATTTTTTCTAAACAATTTTAAGCAAAAATAAAAAAAGCGTGTCGTAGCCACTACATTAAACAACATATTTGCAAAGTTTTAACTGTTTTAGTCAAGAATTGTTTGTGTAAGAGTGCTAAAACGTATGGATTATACATTGACTAGTAAAAAGTTCAGAAGACTGTAAAATTTTTTCTAAACAATTTTAAGCAAAAATAAAAAAAGCGTGTCGTAGCCAATTCATTAAACAACATATTTGCAAAGTTTTAACTGTTTTAGTCAAGAATTGTTTGTGTAAGAGTGCTAAAACGTATGGATTATACATTGACGAAAGCAAGCATAGGTGTTTTTTTATGTAAAAAGTTCAGAAGACTGTAAAATTTTTTCTAAACAATTTTAAGCAAAAATAAAAAAAGCGTGTCGTAGCCAATACATTAAACAACATATTTGCAAAGTTTTAACTGTTTTAGTCAAGAATTGTTTGTGTAAGAGTGCTAAAACGTATGGATTATACATTGACGAAAGCAAGCATAGGTGTTTTTTAATGTAAAAAGTTCAGAAGACTGTAAAATTTTTTCTAAACAATTTTAAGCAAAAATAAAAAAAAGCGTGTCGTAGCCAATACATTAAACAACATATTTGCAAAGTTTTAACTGTTTTAGTAAAGAATTGTTTGTGTAAGAGTGCTAAAACGTATGGATTATACATTGACGAAAGCAAGCATAGGTGTTTTTTAATGTAAAAAGTTCAGAAGACTGTAAAATTTTTTCTAAACAATTTTAAGCAAAAATAAAAAAAAGCGTGTCGTAGCCAATACATTAAACAACATATTTGCAAAGTTTTAACTGTTTTAGTCAAGAATTGTTTGTGTAAGAGTGCTAAAACGTATGGATTATACATTGACGAAAGCAAGCATAGGTGTTTTTGAATGTAAAAAGTTCAGAAGACCGTAAAATTTTTTCTAAACAATTTTAAGCATAAATAAAAAAAGCGTGTCGTAGCCAATACATTAAACAACATATTTGCAAAGTTTTAACTGTTTTAGTCAAGAATTGTTTGTGTAAGAGTGCTAAAACGTATGGATTATACATTGACGAAAGCAAGCATAGGTGTTTTTTAAGTTCAGAAGACTGTAAAATTTTTTCTAAACTATTTTAAGCAAAAATAAAAAAAGCGTCTCGTAGCCAATACATTAAACAACATATTTTCAAAGTTTTAACTGTTTTAGTCAAGAATTGTTTGTGTAAGAGTGCTAAAACGTATGGATTATACATTACCGAAAGCAAGCATAGGTGTTTTTTAATGTAAAAAGTTCAGAAGACTGTAAAATTTTTTCTAAACAATATTAAGCAAAAATAAAAAAAGCGTGTCGTAGCCAATACATTAAACAACATATTTGCAAAGTTTTAACTGTTTTAGTCAAGAATTGTTTGTGTAAGAGTGCTAAAACGTATGGATTATACATTGACTAGTAAAAAGTTCAGAAGACTGTAAAATTTTTTCTAAACAATTTTAAGCAAAAATAATAAAAGCGTGTCGTAGCCAATACATTAAACAACATATTTGCAAAGTTTTAACTGTTTTAGTCAAGAATTGTTTGTGTAAGAGTGCTAAAACGTATGGATTATACATTGACTAGTAAAAAGTTCAGAAGACTGTAAAATTTTTTGTATACAATTTTAAGCAAAAATAAAAAAAGCGTGTCGTAGCCAATACATTAAACAACATATTTGCAAAGTTTTAACTGTTTTAGTCAAGAATTGTTTGTGTAAGAGTGCTAAAACGTATGGATTATACATTGACGAAAGCAAGCATAGGTGTTTTTTAATGTAAATAGTTCAGAAGACCGTAAAATTTTTTCTAAACAATTTTAAGCGAAAATAAAAAAAGCGTGTCGTAGACAATACATTAAACAACATATTTGCAAAGTTTTAACTGTTTTAGTCAAGAATTGTTTGTGAAAGAGTGCTAAAACGTATGGATTATACATTGACGAAAGCAAGCATAGGTGTTTTTTAATGTAAAAAGTTCAGAAGACTGTAAAATTTTTTCTAAACAATTTTAAGCAAAAATAAAAAAAGCGTGTCGTAGCCAATACATTAAACAACATATTTGCAAAGTTTTAACTGTTTTAGTCAAGAATTGTTTGTGTAAGAGTGCTAAAACGTATGGATTATACATTGACGAAAGCAAGCATAGGTGTTTTTTAATGTAAAAAGTTCAGAAGACTGTAAAATTTTTTCTAAACATTTTTAAGCAAAAATAAAAAAAGCGTGTCGTAGCCAATACATTAAACAACATATTTGCAAAGTTTTAACTGTTTTAGTCAAGAATTGTTTGTGTAAGAGTGCTAAAATGTATGGATTATACATTCACTAGTAAAAAGTTCAGAAGACTGTAAAATTTTTTCTAAACAATTTAAGCAAAAATAAAAAAAGCGTGTCGTAGCCAATACATTAAACAACATATTTGCAAAGTTTTAACTGTTTTAGTCAAGAATTGTTTGTGTAAGAGTGCTAAAACGTATGGATTATACATTGACTAGTAAAAAGTTCAGAAGACTGTAAAATTTTTTCTAAACAATTTTAAGCAAAAATAAAAAAAAGCGTGTCGTAGCCAATACATTAAACAACATATTTGCAAAGTTTTAACTGTTTTAGTCAAGAATTGTTTGTGTAAGAGTGCTAAAACGTATGGATTATACATTGACTAGTAAAAAGTTCAGAAGACTGTAAAATTTTTTCTAAACAATTTTAAGCAAAAATAAAAAAAGCGTGTCGTAGCCAATACATTAAACAACATATTTGCAAAGCTTTAACTGTTTTAGTCAAGAATTGTTTGTGTAAGAGTGCTAAAACGTATGGATTATACATTGACGAAAGCAAGCATAGGTGTTTTTTAATGTAAAAAGTTCAGAAGACTGTAAAATTTTTTCTAAACAATTTTAAGCAAAAATAAAAAAGCGTGTCGTAGCCAATACATTAAACAACATATTTGCAAAGTTTTAACTGTTTTAGTCAAGAATTGTTTGTGTAAGAGTGCTAAAACGTATGGATTATACATTGACGAAAGCAAGCATAGGTGTTTTTTAATGTAAAAAGTTCAGAAGACTGTAAATTTTTTTCTAAACAATTTTAAGCAAAAATAAAAAAAGCGTGTCGTAGCCAATACATTAAACAACATATTTGCAAAGTTTTAACTGTTTTAGTCAAGAATTGTTTGTGTAAGAGTGCTAAAACGTATGGATTATACATTACCGAAAGCAAGCATAGGTGTTTTTTAATGTTAAAAGTTCAGAAGACTGTAAAATTTTTTCTAAACAATTTTAAGCAAAAATAAAAAAAGCGTGTCGTAGCCAATACATTAAACAACATATTTGCAAAGTTTTAACTGTTTTAGTCAAGAATTGTTTGTGTAAGAGTGCTTAAACGTATGGATTATACATTGACTAGTAAAAAGTTCAGAAGACTGTAAAATTTTTTCTAAACAATTTTAAGCAAAAATAAAAAAAGCGTGTCGTAGCCAATACATTAAACAACATATTTGCAAAGTTTTAACTGTTTTAGTCAAGAATTGTTCGTGTAAGAGTGCTAAAACGTATGGATTATACATTGACTAGTAAAAAGTTCAGAAGACTGTAAAATTTTTTCTAAACAATTTTAAGCAAAAATAAAAAAAGCGTGTCGTAGCCAATACATTAAACAACATATTTGCAAAGTTTTAACTGTTTTAGTCAAGAATTGTTTGTGTAAGAGTGCTAAAACGTATGGATTATACATTGACGAAAGCAAGCATAGGTGTTTTTTAATGTAAATAGTTCAGAAGACCGTAAAATTTTTTCTAAACAATTTTAAGCAAAAATAAAAAAAGCGTGTCGTAGACAATACATAAAACAACATATTTGCAAAGTTTTAACTGTTTTAGTCAAGAATTGTTTGTGAAAGAGTGCTAAAACGTATGGATTTTACATTGACGAAAGCAAGCATAGGTGTTTTTTAATGTAAAAAGTTCAGAAGACTGTAAAATTTTTTTAACAATTTTAAGCAAAAATAAAAAAAGCGTGTCGTAGCCAATACATTAAACAACATATTTGCAAAGTTTTAACTGTTTTAGTCAAGAATTGTTTGTGTAAGAGTGCTAAAACGTATGGATTATACATTGACCAGTAAAAAGTTCAGAAGACTGTAAAATTTTTTCTAAACAATTTTAAGCAAAAATAAAAAAAGCGTGTCGTAGCCACTACATTAAACAACATATTTGCAAAGTTTTAACTGTTTTAGTCAAGAATTGTTTGTGTAAGAGTGCTAAAACGTATGGATTATACATTGACTAGTAAAAAGTTCAGAAGACTGTAAAATTTTTTCTAAACAATTTTAAGCAAAAATAAAAAAAGCGTGTCGTAGCCAATTCATTAAACAACATATTTGCAAAGTTTTAACTGTTTTAGTCAAGAATTGTTTGTGTAAGAGTGCTAAAACGTATGGATTATACATTGACGAAAGCAAGCATAGGTGTTTTTTTATGTAAAAAGTTCAGAAGACTGTAAAATTTTTTCTAAACAATTTTAAGCAAAAATAAAAAAAGCGTGTCGTAGCCAATACATTAAACAACATATTTGCAAAGTTTTAACTGTTTTAGTCAAGAATTGTTTGTGTAAGAGTGCTAAAACGTATGGATTATACATTGACGAAAGCAAGCATAGGTGTTTTTTAATGTAAAAAGTTCAGAAGACTGTAAAATTTTTTCTAAACAATTTTAAGCAAAAATAAAAAAAAGCGTGTCGTAGCCAATACATTAAACAACATATTTGCAAAGTTTTAACTGTTTTAGTAAAGAATTGTTTGTGTAAGAGTGCTAAAACGTATGGATTATACATTGACGAAAGCAAGCATAGGTGTTTTTTAATGTAAAAAGTTCAGAAGACTGTAAAATTTTTTCTAAACAATTTTAAGCAAAAATAAAAAAAGCGTGTCGTAGCCAATACATTAAACAACATATTTGCAAAGTTTTAACTGTTTTAGTCAAGAATTGTTTGTGTAAGAGTGCTAAAACGTATGGATTATACATCGACGAAAGCAAGCATAGGTGTTTTTTAATGTAAAAAGTTCAGAAGACTGTAATATTTTTTCTAAACAATTTTAAGCAAAAATAAAAAAAGCGTGTCGTAGCCAATACATTAAACAACATATTTGCAAAGTTTTAACTGTTTTAGTCAAGAATTGTTTGTGTAAGAGTGCTAAAACGTATGGATTATACATTGACGAAAGCAAGCATAGGTGTTTTTTAATGTAAAAAGTTCAGAAGACTGTAAAATTTTTTCTAAACAATTTTAAGCAAAAATAAAAAAAAGCGTGTCGTAGCCAATACATTAAACAACATATTTGCAAAGTTTTAACTGTTTTAGTCAAGAATTGTTTGTGTAAGAGTGCTAAAACGTATGGATTATACATTGACTAGTAAAAAGTTCAGAAGACTGTAAAAATTTTTCTAAACAATTTTAAGCAAAAATAAAAAAAGCGTGTCGTAGCCAATACATTAAACAACATATTTGCAAAGTTTTAACTGTTTTAGTCAAGAATTGTTTGTGTAAGAGTGCTAAAACGTGTGGATTATACATTGACGAAAGCAAGCATAGGTGTTTTTCAATGTAAAAAGTTAAGAAGACTGTAAAATTTTTTCTAAACAATTTTAAGCAAAAATAAAAAAAAGCGTGTCGTAGCCAATACATTAAACAACATATTTGCAAAGTTTTAACTGTTTTAGTCAAGAATTGTTTGTGTAAGAGTGCTAAAACGTATGGATTATACATTGACTAGTAAAAAGTTCAGAAGACTGTAAAAATTTTTCTAAACAATTTAAAGCAAAAATAAAAAAAGCGTGTCGTAGCCAATACATTAAACAACATATTTGCAAAGTTTTAACTGTTTTAGTCAAGAATTGTTTGTGTAAGAGTGCTAAAACGTATGGATTATACATTGACTAGTAAAAAGTTCAGAAGACTGTAAAATTTTTTCTAAACAATTTTAAGCAAAAATAAAAAAAGCGTGTCGTAGCCAATACATTAAACAACATATTTGCAAAGTTTTAACTGTTTTAGTCAAGAATTGTTTGTGTAAGAGTGCTAAAACGTATGGATTATACATTGACGAAAGCAAGCATAGGTGTTTTTTTATGTAAAAAGTTCAGAAGACTGTAAATTTTTTTCTAAACAATTTTAAGCAAAAATAAAAAAAGCGTGTCGTAGCCAATACATTAAACAACATATTTGCAAAGTTTTAACTGTTTTAGTCAAGAATTGTTTGTGTAAGAGTGCTAAAACGTATGGATTATACATTGACGAAAGCAAGCATAGGTGTTTTTTAATGTAAAAAGTTCAGAAGACTGTTAAATTTTTTCTAAACAATTTTAAGCAAAAATAAAAAAAAGCGTGTCGTAGCCAATACATTAAACAACATATTTGCAAAGTTTTAACTGTTTTAGTCAAGAATTGTTTATGTAAGAGTGCTAAAACGTATGGATTATACATTGACGAAAGCCAGCATAGGTGTTTTTTAATGTAAAAAGTTCAGAAGACTGTAAAATTTTTTCTAAACAATTTTAAGCAAAAATAAAAAAAGCGTGTCGTAGCCAATACATTAAACAACATATTTGCAAAGTTTTAACTGTTTTAGTCAAGAATTGTTTGTGTAAGAGTGCTAAAACGTATGGATTATACATTGACGAAAGCAAGCATAGGTGTTTTTTAATGTAAAAAGTTCAGAAGACTGTAATATTTTTTCTAAACAATTTTAAGCAAAAATAAAAAAAGCGTGTGGTAGCCAATACATTAAACAACATATTTGCAAAGTTTTAACTGTTTTAGTCAAGAATTGTTTGTGTAAGAGTGCTAAAACGTATGGATTATACATTGACGAAAGCAAGCATAGGTGTTTTTTAATGTAAAAAGTTCAGAAGACTGTAAAATTTTTTCTAAACAATTTTAAGCAAAAATAAAAAAAAGCGTGTCGTAGCCAATACATTAAACAACATATTTGCAAAGTTTTAACTGTTTTAGTCAAGAATTGTTTGTGTAAGAGTGCTAAAACGTATGGATTATACATTGACTAGTAAAAAGTTCAGAAGACTGTAAAAATTTTTCTAAACAATTTTAAGCAAAAATAAAAAAAGCGTGTCGTAGCCAATACATTAAACATCATATTTGCAAAGTTTTAACTGTTTTAGTCAAGAATTGTTTGTGTAAGAGTGCTAAAACGTGTGGATTATACATTGACGAAAGCAAGCATAGGTGTTTTTCAATGTAAAAAGTTAAGAAGACTAAACAATTTTAAGCAAAAATAAAAAAAGCGTGTCGTAGCCAATACATTAAACAACATATTTGCAAAGTTTTAACTGTTTTAGTCAAGAATTGTTTGTGTAAGAGTGCTAAAACGTATGGATTATACATTGACTAGTAAAAAGTTCAGAAGACTTTAAAATTTTTTCTAAACAATTTTAAGCAAAAATAAAAAAGCGTGTCGTAGCCAATACATTAAACAACATATTTGCAAAGTTTTAACTGTTTTAGTCAAGAATTGTTTGTGTAAGAGTGCTAAAACGTATGGATTATACATTGACGAAAGCAAGCATAGGTGTTTTTTAATGTAAAAAGTTCAGAAGACCGTAAAATTTTTTCTAAACAATTTTAAGCAAAAATAAAAAAAGCTTGTCGTAGCCAATACATTAAACAACATATTTGCAAAGTTTTAACTGTTTTAGTCAAGAATTGTTTGTGTAAGAGTGCTTAAACGTATGGATTATACATTGACGAAAGCAAGCATAGGTGTTTTTTAATGTAAAAAGTTCAGAAGACTTTAAATTTTTTTCTAAACAATTTTAAGCAAAAATAAAAAAAGCGTGTCGTAGCCAATACATTAAACAACATATTTGCAAAGTTTTAACTGTTTTAGTCTAGAATTGTTTTGTAAGAGTGCTAAAACGTATGGATTATACATTGACGAAAGCAAGCAGAGGTGTTTTTTAATGTAAAAAGTTCAGAAGACTGTAAAATTTTTTCTAAACAATTTTAAGCAAAAATAAAAAAAGCGTGTCGTAGCCAATACATTAAACAACATATTTGCAAAGTTTTAACTGTTTTAGTCAAGAATTGTTTCTGTAAGAGTGCTAAAACGAATAGATTATACATTGACTAGTAAAAAGTTCAGAAGACTGTAAAAATTTTTCTAAACAATTTTAAGCAAAAATAAAAAAAGCGTGTCGTAGCCAATACATTAAACAACATATTTGCAAAGTTTTAACTGTTTTAGTCAAGAATTGTTTGTGTAAGAGTGCTAAAACGTATGGATTTTACATTGACGAAAGCAAGCATAGGTGTTTTATAATGTAAAAAGTTCAGAAGACTGTAAAATTTTTTTAACAATTTTAAGCAAAAATAAAAAAAGAATGTCGTAGCCAATACATTAAACAACATATTTGCAAAGTTTTAACTGTTTTAGTCAAGAATTGTTTGTGTAAGAGTGCTAAAACGTATGGATTATACATTGACTAGTAAAAAGTTCAGAAGACTGTAAAAATTTTTCTAAACAATTTTAAGCAAAAATAAAAAAAGCGTGTCGTAGCCAATACATTAAACAACATATTTGCAAAGTTTTAACTGTTTTAGTCAAGAATTGTTTGTGTAAGAGTGCTAAAACGTATGGATTATACATTGACTCTTAAAAAGTTCAGAAGACTGTAAAATTTTTTCTAAACAATTTTAAGCAAAAATAAAAAAAGCGTGTCGTAGCCAATAAATTAAACAAGATATTTGCAAAGTTTTAACTGTTTTAGTCAAGAATTGTTTGTGTAAGAGTGCTAAAACGTATGGATTATAGATTGACGAAAGCAAGCATAGGTGTTTTTTTATGTAAAAAGTTCAGAAGACTGTAAAATTTTTTCTAAACAATTTTAAGCAAAAATAAAAAAAGCGTGTCGTAGCCAATACATTAAACAACATTTTTGCAAAGTTTTAACTGTTTTAGTCAAGAATTGTTTGTGTAAGAGTGCTAAAACATATGGATTATACATTGACGAAAGCAAGCATAGGTGTTTTTTAATGTAAAAAGTTCAGAAGACTGTAAAATTTTTTCTAAACAATTTAAAGCAAAAATAAAAAAAAGCGTGTCGTAGCCAATACATTAAACAACATATTTGCAAAGTTTTAACTGTTTTAGTCAAGAATTGTTTGTGTAAGAGTGCTAAAACGTATGGATTATACATTGACGAAAGCAAGCATAGGTGTTTTTTAATGTAAAAAGTTCAGAAGACTGTAAAATTTTTTCTAAACAATTTTAAGCAAAAATAAAAAAAGCGTGTCGTAGCCAATACATTAAACAACATATTTGCAAAGTTTTAACTGTTTTAGTCAAGAATTGTTTGTGTAAGAGTGCTAAAACGTATGGATTATACATTGACGAAAGCAAGCATAGGTGTTTTTTAATGTAAAAAGTTCAGAAGACTGTAATATTTTTTCTAAACAATTTTAAGCAAAAATAAAAAAAGCGTGTCGTAGATAATACATTAAACAACATATTTGCAAAGTTTTAACTGTTTTAGTCATAAATTGTTTGTGTAAGAGTGCTAAAACGTATGGATTATACATTGACTAGTAAAAAGTTCAGAAGACTGTAAAAATTTTTCTAAACAATTTTAAGCAAAAATAAAAAAAGCGTGTCGTAGCCAATACATTAAACAACATATTTGCAAAGTTTTAACTGTTTTAGTCAAGAATTGTTTGTGTAAGAGTGCTAAAACGTGTGGATTATACATTGACGAAAGCAAGCATAGGTGTTTTTCAATGTAAAAAGTTAAGAAGACTGTAAAATTTTTTCTAAACAATTTTAAGCAAAAATAAAAAAAGCGTGTCGTAGCCAATACATTAAACAATATTTTTGCAAAGTTTTAACTGTTTTAGTCAAGAATTGTTTGTGTAAGAGTGCTAAAACGTATGGATTATACATTGACTAGTAAAAAGTTCAGAAGACTTTAAAATTTTTTCTAAACAATTTTAAGCAAAAATAAAAAAGCGTGTCGTAGCCAATACATTAAACAACATATTTGCAAAGTTTTAACTGTTTTAGTCAAGAATTGTTTGTGTAAGAGTGCTAAAACGTATGGATTATACATTGACGAAAGCAAGCATAGGTGTTTTTTAATGTAAAAAGTTAAGAAGACCGTAAAATTTTTACTAAACAATTTTAAGCAAAAATAAAAAAGCTTGTCGTAGCCAATACATTAAACAACATATTTGCAAAGTTTTAACTGTTTTAGTCAAGAATTGTTTGTGTAAGAGTGCTTAAACGTATGGATTATACATTGACGAAAGCAAGCATAGGTGTTTTTTAATGTAAAAAGTTCAGAAGACTGTAAATTTTTTTCTAAACAATTTTAAGCAAAAATAAAAAAAGCGTGTCGTAGCCAATACATTAAACAACATATTTGCAAAGTTTTAACTGTTTTAGTCAAGAATTGTTTGTGTAAGAGTGCTAAAACGTATGGATTATACATTGACGAAAGCAAGCATATGTGTTTTTTAATGTAAAAAGTTCAGAAGACCGTAAAATTTTTTCTAAACAATTTAAGCAAAAATAAAAAAAGCGTGTCGTAGCCAATACATTAAACAATATATTTGCAAAGTTTTAACTGTTTTAGTCAAGAATTGTTTGTGTAAGAGTGCTAAAACGTATGGATTATACATTGACTAGTAAAAAGTTCAGAAGACTGTAAAAATTTTTCTAAACAATTTTAAGCAAAAATAAAAAAAGCGTGTCGTAGCCAATACATTAAACAACATATTTGCAAAGTTTTAACTGTTTTAGTCAAGAATTGTTTGTGTAAGAGTGCTAAAACGTATGGATTATACATTGACTAGTAAAAAGTTCAGAAGACTGTAAAATTTTTTCTAAACAATTTTAAGCAAAAATAAAAAAAGCATGTCGTAGCCAATACATTAAACAACATATTTGCAAAGTTTTAACTGTTTTAGTCAAGAATTGTTTGTGTAAGAGTGCTAAAACGTATGGATTATACATTGACGAAAGCAAGCATAGGTGTTTTTTAATGTAAAAAGTTCAGAAGACCGTAAAATTTTTTCTAAACAATTTTAAGCAAAAATAAAAAAAGCGTGTCGTAGCCAATACATTAAACAACATATTTGCAAAGTTTTAACTGTTTTAGTCAAGAATTGTTTGTGTAAGAGTGCTAAAACGTATGGATTATACATTGACGAAAGCAAGCAGAGGTGTTTTTTAATGTAAAAAGTTCAGAAGACTGTAAAATTTTTTCTAAACAATTTTAAGCAAAAATAAAAAAAGCGTGTCGTAGCCAATACATTAAACAATATTTTTGCAAAGTTTTAACTGTTTTAGTCAAGAATTGTTTGTGTAAGAGTGCTAAAACGTATGGATTATACATTGACTAGTAAAAAGTTCAGAAGACTTTAAAATTTTTTCTAAACAATTTTAAGCAAAAATAAAAAAGCGTGTCGTAGCCAATACATTAAACAACATATTTGCAAAGTTTTAACTGTTTTAGTCAAGAATTGTTTGTGTAAGAGTGCTAAAACGTATGGATTATACATTGACGAAAGCAAGCATAGGTGTTTTTTAATGTAAAAAGTTCAGAAGACCGTAAAATTTTTTCTAAACAATTTTAAGCAAAAATAAAAAAGCTTGTCGTAGCCAATACATTAAACAACATATTTGCAAAGTTTTAACTGTTTTAGTCAAGAATTGTTTGTGTAAGAGTGCTTAAACGTATGGATTATACATTGACGAAAGCAAGCATAGGTGTTTTTTAATGTAAAAAGTTCAGAAGACTGTAAATTTTTTTCTAAACAATTTTAAGCAAAAATAAAAAAAGCGTGTCGTAGCCAATACATTAAACAACATATTTGCAAAGTTTTAACTGTTTTAGTCAAGAATTGTTTGTGTAAGAGTGCTAAAACGTATGGATTATACATTGACGAAAGCAAGCATATGTGTTTTTTAATGTAAAAAGTTCAGAAGACCGTAAAATTTTTTCTAAACAATTTAAGCAAAAATAAAAAAAGCGTGTCGTAGCCAATACATTAAACAATATATTTGCAAAGTTTTAACTGTTTTAGTCAAGAATTGTTTGTGTAAGAGTGCTAAAACGTATGGATTATACATTGACTAGTAAAAAGTTCAGAAGACTGTAAAAATTTTTCTAAACAATTTTAAGCAAAAATAAAAAAAGCGTGTCGTAGCCAATACATTAAACAACATATTTGCAAAGTTTTAACTGTTTTAGTCAAGAATTGTTTGTGTAAGAGTGCTAAAACGTATGGATTATACATTGACTAGTAAAAAGTTCAGAAGACTGTAAAATTTTTTCTAAACAATTTTAAGCAAAAATAAAAAAAGCATGTCGTAGCCAATACATTAAACAACATATTTGCAAAGTTTTAACTGTTTTAGTCAAGAATTGTTTGTGTAAGAGTGCTAAAACGTATGGATTATACATTGACGAAAGCAAGCATAGGTGTTTTTTAATGTAAAAAGTTCAGAAGACCGTAAAATTTTTTCTAAACAATTTTAAGCAAAAATAAAAAAAGCGTGTCGTAGCCAATACATTAAACAACATATTTGCAAAGTTTTAACTGTTTTAGTCAAGAATTGTTTGTGTAAGAGTGCTAAAACGTATGGATTATACATTGACGAAAGCAAGCAGAGGTGTTTTTTAATGTAAAAAGTTCAGAAGACTGTAAAATTTTTTCTAAACAATTTTAAGCAAAAATAAAAAAAGCGTGTCGTAGCCAATACATTAAACAACATATTTGCAAAGTTTTAACTGTTTTAGTCAAGAATTGTTTGTGTAAGAGTGCTAAAACGAATAGATTATACATTGACTAGTAAAAAGTTCAGAAGACTGTAAAATTTTTTCTAAACAACTTTAAACAAAAATAAAAAAAGCGTGTCGTAGCCAATACATTAAACAACATATTTGCAAAGTTTTAACTGTTTTAGTCAAGAATTGTTTGTGTAAGAGTGCTAAAACGTATGGATTATACATTGACGAAAGCAAGCATAGGTGTTTTTTAATGTAAAAAGTTCAGAAGACCGTAAAATTTTTTCTAAACAATTTTAAGCAAAAATAAAAAAAGCGTGTCGTAGCCAATACATTAAACAACATATTTGCAAAGTTTTAACTGTTTTAGTCAAGAATTGTTTGTGTAAGAGTGCTAAAACGTATGGATTATACATTGACGAAAGCAAGCATAGGTGTTTTTTAATGTAAAAAGTTAAGAAGACCGTAAAATTTTTTCTAAACAATTTTAAGCAAAAATAAAAAAAGCGTGTCGTAGCCAATACATTAAACAACATATTTGCAAAGTTTTAACTGTTTTAGTCAAGAATTGTTTGTGTAAGAGTGCTAAAACGAATAGATTATACATTGACTAGTAAAAAGTTCAGAAGACTGTAAAATTTTTTCTAAACAACTTTAAACAAAAATAAAAAAAGCGTGTCGTAGCCAATACATTAAACAACATATTTGCAAAGTTTTAACTGTTTTAGTCAAGAATTGTTTGTGTAAGAGTGCTAAAACGTATGGATTATACATTGACGAATGCAAGCATAGGTGTTTTTTAATAAAAAAAGTTCAGAAGACTGTAAAATTTTTTCTAAACAATTTTAAGCAAAAATAAAAAAAGCGTGTCGTAGCCAATACATTAAACAACATATTTGCAAAGTTTTAACTGTTTTAGTCAATAATTGTTTGTGTAAGAGTGCTAAAACGTATGGATTATACATTGACAACAGCAAGCATAGGTATTTTTTAATGTAAAAAGTTCAGAAGACCGTAAAATTTTTTCTAAACAATTTTAAGCAAAAATAAAAAACGCCTGTCGTAGCCAATACATTAAACAACATATTTGCAAAGTTTTAACTGTTTTAGTCAAGAATTGTTTGTGTAAGAGTGCTAAAACGTATGGATTATACATTGACGAAAGCAAGCATAGGTGTTTTTTAATGTAAAAAGTTCAGAAGACCGTAAAATTTTTTCTAAACAATTTTAAGCAAAAATAAAAAAAGCGTGTCGTATCCAATACATTAAACAACATATTTGCAAAGTTTTAACTGTTTTAGTCAAGAATTGTTTGTGTAAGAGTGCTAAAACGTATGGATTATACATTGATGAAAGCAAGCATAGGTGTTTTTTAATGTAAAAAGTTCAGAAGACTGTAAAATTTTTTCTAAACAATTTTAAGCAAAAATAAAAAAAATGTGTCGTAGCCAATACATTAAACAACATATTTGCAAAGTTTTAACTGTTTTAGTCAAGAATTGTTTGTGTAAGAGTGCTAAAACGTATGGATTATACATTGACTAGTAAAAAGTTCAGAAGACTGTAAAAATTTTTCTAAACAATTTTAAGCAAAAATAAAAAAAGCGTGTCGTAGCCAATACATTAAAAAACATATTTGCAAAGTTTTAACTGTTTTAGTCAAGAATTGTTTGTTTAAGAGTGCTAAAACGTATGGATTATACATTGACTAGTAAAAAGTTCAGAAGACTGTAAAAATTTTTCTAAACAATTTTAAGCAAAAATAAAAAAAGCGTGTCGTAGCCAATACATTAAACAACATATTTGCAAAGTTTTAACTGTTTTAGTGAAGAATTGTTTGTGTAAGAGTGCTAAAACGAATGGATTATACATTACCGAAAGCAAGCATAGGTGTTTTTTAATGTAAAAAGTTCAGAAGACTGTAAAATTTTTTCTAAACAATTTTAAGCAAAAATAAAAAAAGAGTGTCGTAGCCAATACATTAAACAACATATTTGCAAAGTTTTAACTGTTTTAGTCAAGAATTGTTTGTGTAAGAGTGCTAAAATGTATGGATTATACATTGACTAGTAAAAAGTTCAGAAGACTGTAAAATTTTTTCTAAACAATTTTAAGCAAAAATAAAAAAAGCGTGTCGTAGCCAATACATTAAACAACATATTTGCAAAGTTTTAACTGTTTTAGTCAAGAATTGTTTGTGTAAGAGTGCTAAAACGTATGGATTATACATTGACTAGTAAAAAGTTCAGAAGACTGTAAAATTTTTTCTAAACAATTTTAAGCAAAAATTAAAAAAGCGTGTCGTAGCCAATACATTAAACAACATATTTGCAAAGTTTTAACTGTTTTAGTCAAGAATTGTTTGTGTAAGAGTGCTAAAACGTATGGATTATACATTGACTAGTAAAAAGTTCAGAAGACTGTAAAAACTTTTCTAAACAATTTTAAGCAAAAATAAAAAAAAGCGTGTCGTAGCCAATACATAAAACAACATATTTGCAAAAGTTTAACTGTTTTAGTCAAGAATTGTTTGTGTAAGAGTGCTAAAACGTATGGATTATACATTGACGCAAGCAAGCATAGGTGTTTTTTAATTTAAAAAGTTCAGAAGACCGTAAAATTTTTTCTAAACAATTTTAAGCAAAAATAAAAAAAGCGTGTCGTAGCCAATACATTAAACAACATATTTGCAAAGTTTTAACTGTTTTAGTCAAGAATTGTTTGTGTAAGAGTGCTAAAACGAATAGATTATACATTGACTAGTAAAAAGTTCAGAAGACTGTAAAATTTTTTCTAAACAACTTTAAACAAAAATAAAAAAAGCGTGTCGTAGCCAATACATTAAACAACATATTTGCAAAGTTTTAACTGTTTTAGTCAAGAATTGTTTGTGTAAGAGTGCTAAAACGTATGGATTATACATTGACGAAAGCAAGCATAGGTGTTTTTTAATAAAAAAAGTTCAGAAGACTGTAAAATTTTTTCTAAACAATTTTAAGCAAAAATAAAAAAAGCGTGTCGTAGCCAATACATTAAACAACATATTTGCAAAGTTTTAACTGTTTTAGTCAATAATTGTTTGTGTAAGAGTGCTAAAACGTATGGATTATACATTGACAACAGCAAGCATAGGTATTTTTTAATGTAAAAAGTTCAGAAGACCGTAAAATTTTTTCTAAACAATTTTAAGCAAAAATAAAAAACGCCTGTCGTAGCCAATACATTAAACAACATATTTGCAAAGTTTTAACTGTTTTAGTCAAGAATTGTTTGTGTAAGAGTGCTAAAACGTATGGATTATACATTGACGAAAGCAAGCATAGGTGTTTTTTAATGTAAAAAGTTCAGAAGACCGTAAAATTTTTTCTAAACAATTTTAAGCAAAAATAAAAAAAGCGTGTCGTATCCAATACATTAAACAACATATTTGCAAAGTTTTAACTGTTTTAGTCAAGAATTGTTTGTGTAAGAGTGCTAAAACGTATGGATTATACATTGATGAAAGCAAGCATAGGTGTTTTTTAATGTAAAAAGTTCAGAAGACTGTAAAATTTTTTCTAAACAATTTTAAGCAAAAATAAAAAAAATGTGTCGTAGCCAATACATTAAACAACATATTTGCAAAGTTTTAACTGTTTTAGTCAAGAATTGTTTGTGTAAGAGTGCTAAAACGTATGGATTATACATTGACTAGTAAAAAGTTCAGAAGACTGTAAAAATTTTTCTAAACAATTTTAAGCAAAAATAAAAAAAGCGTGTCGTAGCCAATACATTAAAAAACATATTTGCAAAGTTTTAACTGTTTTAGTCAAGAATTGTTTGTTTAAGAGTGCTAAAACGTATGGATTATACATTGACTAGTAAAAAGTTCAGAAGACTGTAAAAATTTTTCTAAACAATTTTAAGCAAAAATAAAAAAAGCGTGTCGTAGCCAATACATTAAACAACATATTTGCAAAGTTTTAACTGTTTTAGTGAAGAATTGTTTGTGTAAGAGTGCTAAAACGAATGGATTATACATTACCGAAAGCAAGCATAGGTGTTTTTTAATGTAAAAAGTTCAGAAGACTGTAAAATTTTTTCTAAACAATTTTAAGCAAAAATAAAAAAAGAGTGTCGTAGCCAATACATTAAACAACATATTTGCAAAGTTTTAACTGTTTTAGTCAAGAATTGTTTGTGTAAGAGTGCTAAAATGTATGGATTATACATTGACTAGTAAAAAGTTCAGAAGACTGTAAAATTTTTTCTAAACAATTTTAAGCAAAAATAAAAAAAGCGTGTCGTAGCCAATACATTAAACAACATATTTGCAAAGTTTTAACTGTTTTAGTCAAGAATTGTTTGTGTAAGAGTGCTAAAACGTATGGATTATACATTGACTAGTAAAAAGTTCAGAAGACTGTAAAATTTTTTCTAAACAATTTTAAGCAAAAATTAAAAAAGCGTGTCGTAGCCAATACATTAAACAACATATTTGCAAAGTTTTAACTGTTTTAGTCAAGAATTGTTTGTGTAAGAGTGCTAAAACGTATGGATTATACATTGACTAGTAAAAAGTTCAGAAGACTGTAAAAACTTTTCTAAACAATTTTAAGCAAAAATAAAAAAAAGCGTGTCGTAGCCAATACATAAAACAACATATTTGCAAAGTTTTAACTGTTTTAGTCAAGAATTGTTTGTTTAAGAGTGCTAAAACGTATGGATTATACATTGACTAGTAAAAAGTTCAGAAGACTGTAAAAATTTTTCTAAACAATTTTAAGCAAAAATAAAAAAAGCGTGTCGTAGCCAATACATTAAACAACATATTTGCAAAGTTTTAACTGTTTTAGTGAAGAATTGTTTGTGTAAGAGTGCTAAAACGAATGGATTATACATTACCGAAAGCAAGCATAGGTGTTTTTTAATGTAAAAAGTTCAGAAGACTGTAAAATTTTTTCTAAACAATTTTAAGCAAAAATAAAAAAAGAGTGTCGTAGCCAATACATTAAACAACATATTTGCAAAGTTTTAACTGTTTTAGTCAAGAATTGTTTGTGTAAGAGTGCTAAAATGTATGGATTATACATTGACTAGTAAAAAGTTCAGAAGACTGTAAAATTTTTTCTAAACAATTTTAAGCAAAAATAAAAAAAGCGTGTCGTAGCCAATACATTAAACAACATATTTGCAAAGTTTTAACTGTTTTAGTCAAGAATTGTTTGTGTAAGAGTGCTAAAACGTATGGATTATACATTGACTAGTAAAAAGTTCAGAAGACTGTAAAATTTTTTCTAAACAATTTTAAGCAAAAATTAAAAAAGCGTGTCGTAGCCAATACATTAAACAACATATTTGCAAAGTTTTAACTGTTTTAGTCAAGAATTGTTTGTGTAAGAGTGCTAAAACGTATGGATTATACATTGACTAGTAAAAAGTTCAGAAGACTGTAAAAACTTTTCTAAACAATTTTAAGCAAAAATAAAAAAAAGCGTGTCGTAGCCAATACATAAAACAACATATTTGCAAAAGTTTAACTGTTTTAGTCAAGAATTGTTTGTGTAAGAGTGCTAAAACGTATGGATTATACATTGACGCAAGCAAGCATAGGTGTTTTTTAATTTAAAAAGTTCAGAAGACCGTAAAATTTTTTCTAAACAATTTTAAGCAAAAATAAAAAAAGCGTGTCGTAGAAAATACATTAAACAACATATTTGCAAAGTTTTAACTGTTTTAGTCAAGAATTGTTTGTGTAAGAGTGCTAAAACGTATGGATTATACATTGACGAAAGCAAGCAAAGGTGTTTTTTAATGTAAAAAGTTCAGAAGACCGTAAAATTTTTTCTAAACAATTTTAAGCAAAAATAAAAAAAGCGTGTCGTAGCCAATACATTAAACAACATATTTGCAAAGTTTTAACTGTTTTAGTCAAGAATTGTTTGTGTAAGAGTGCTAAAACGTATGGATTATACATTGACGAAAGCAAGCATAGGTGTTTTTTAATGTAAAAAGTTCAGAAGACCGTAAAATTTTTTCTAAACAATTTTAAGCAAAAATAAAAAAAGCGTGTCGTAGCCAATACATTAAACAACATATTTGCAAAGTTTTAACTGTTTTAGTCAATAATTGTTTGTGTAAGAGTGCTAAAACGTATGGATTATACATTGACGAAAGCAAGCATATGTGTTTTTTAATGTAAAAAGTTCAGAAGACTGTAAAATATTTTTTAAACAATTTTAAGCAAAAATAAAAAAAGCGTGTCGTAGCCAATACATTAAACAACATATTTGCAAACTTTTAACTGTTTTAGTCAAGAATTGTTTGTGTAAGAGTGCTAAAACGTATGGATTATACATTGACTAGTCAAAAGTTCAGAAGACCGTAAAATTTTTTCTAAACATTTTTAAGTAAAAATAAAAAAAAGCGTGTCGTAGCCAATACATTAAACAACATTTTTGCAAAGTTTTAACTGTTTTAGTCAAGAATTGTTTGTGTAAGAGTGCTAAAACGTATGGATTATACATTGACGAAAGCAAGCATAGGTGTTTTTTATTGTAAAAAGTTCAGAAGACCGTAAAATTTTTTCTAAACAATTTTAAGCAAAAATAAAAAAAGCGTGTCGTAGCCAATACATTAAACAACATATTTGCAAAGTTTTAACTGTTTTAGTCAAGAATTGTTGTGTAAGAGTGCTAAAACGTATGGATTATACATTGACGAAAGCAAGCATAGGTGTTTTTTAATGTAAAAAGTTCAGACGACTGTATAATTTTTTGTAAACAATTTTAAGCAAAAATAAAAAAAGCGTGTCGTAGAAAATACATTAAACAACATATTTGCAAAGTTTTAACTGTTTTAGTCAAGAATTGTTTGTGTAAGAGTGCTAAAACGTATGGATTATACATTGACTAGTAAAAAGTTCAGAAGACTGTAAAATTTTTTCTAAACAATTTTAAGCAAAAATAAAAAAAAGCGTGTCGTAGCCAATACATTAAACAACATATTTGCAAAGTTTTAACTGTTTTAGTCAAGAATTGTTTGTGTAAGAGTGCTAAAACGTATGGATTATACATTGACGAAAGCAAGCATAGGTGTTTTTTAATGTAAATACTTCAGAAGACTGTAAATTTTTTTCTAAACAATTTTAAGCAAAAATAAAAAAAGCGTGTCGTAGCCAATACATTTGTAGGACACTTATGCAAAATCTTATTTTGCCTTGTGTCCAAATTTTAATAACTTAAAGAAATTAATGTTAATCACTTGATATTATATTTTTCCTTTAAAAAAACAACAAATAAATATAGTAAAACTAATTCCCTAAAAAACTATTTTTAACAAACAAAATAAGTGCTAGTTAAAATGATTTTTGTCTTTGATTTCTTGATTGAACTGGAAATAGTTTGTTTATGGGTGTGGCTAAGGGAAAATGAGAGAATCAAATGATAGATCAAGTGATCTACAGTCCAAAGTCCAGGAAAATGAGAGAATCAAATGAGAGATCGCGTGATTATTGGAAATTCTAGAAAAAGAATCGAAAAACTATAAATACGCCCAATCAGAGCGTGAAGCAGGTCATTTACCTCGAAACAAGCACGAAGCGACACTCTGCTGCTCGAAAATTTAAGCGTTAGCCGCCATCTTGGAAAAGCTGATGACACCCGAGAAAACCTTCTTATACAACAACGTCGACGGGGCGAACAACTCGATTTGAGCTGTTAACGTGCCATAATCATAAGCCTACGCATACTGTAGCAGACAACTTCTTTGGATCATTTTGAACACTGAATTCCACGATTGAGTCCACAGCGTTCAAAGAAACAAACTTGAACATTCATCTTATTGAGCAAGCCCACACAGATTGTGGCGTCAACCTTAGCTACACTTCTACGAACAAGTTGTTTTCGTACTTTTAAATAATTCTGTCGTAATATTTATACATATTTATATTATCGTATCTATTTACTATTGTACTTGTATTGTAATATTTATACATATTTATATCATCGTGCCTATTTATATTGTATTTTATCGCCACGCTCCGATTACGGAAAGGAAACGGAAGAAGATCAAGCCACGTACATCAAGATTCTGTAAACGAGACGGACCAACGTCGAGTGCCAGAAACTGAGCGACCGGAGACCAGTGACACGTCTCCAGTGACACGTCAAGGAGGGAATCCAGAGCACGTTTTCCTTCTAATTGTTAACTTTAAGTGTTTAGACTTATTGTGAGCTGTCATTGCGTTTATTTGTACATAATAAAACAATATTACTTAGTTTTATTATATTTAGTTACATAAATTATATAGTTATGTCTATAAAACCTCTAAAAAAGGCATTAGTTTTGAAAGTGCCACGCACACATTCGTGCACCAAAATGAGTTGTTCCGAGACTACTGCTAACCTGGAATCTGATGAGATTGTCGAGCCTGAGACCGAGGCAATTTCGAAGGAAATCAGTGAGGCTCCTAGTCTGGGTAACAATATATTAAACAACATATTTGCAAAGTTTTAACTGTTTTAGTCAAGAATTGTTTGTGTAAGAGTGCTAAAACGTATGGATTATACATTGACGAAAGCAAGCATAGGTGTTTTTTAATGTAAAAAGTTCAGAAGACTGTAAAATTTTTTCTAAACAATTTTAAGCAAAAATAAAAAATGCGTGTCGTAGCCAATACATTAAACAACATATTTGCAAAGTTTTAACTGTTTTAGTCAAGAATTTTTTGTGTAAAAGTGCTAAAACGTATGGATTATACATTGACGAAAGCAAGCATAGGTGTTTTTTAATGTAAAAAGTTCAGAAGACTGTAAAATTTTTTCTAAACAATTTTAAGCAAAAATAAAAAAAGTGTGTCGTAGCCAATACATTAAACAACATATTTGCAAAGTTTTAACTGTTTTAGTCAAGAATTGTTTGTGTAAGAGTGCTAAAACGTATGGATTATACATTGACGAAAGCAAGCATAGGTTTTTTTTAATGAAAGAAGTTCAGAAGACCGTAAAATTTTTTCTAAACAATTTTAAGCAAAAATAAAAAAAGCGTGTCGTAGCCAATACATTAAACAACATATTTGCAAAGTTTTAACTGTTTTAGTCAAGAATTGTTTGTGTAAGAGTGCTAAAACGTATGGATTATACATTGACGAAAGCAAGCATAGGTGTTTTTTAATGTAAAAAGTTCAGAAGACTGTAAAAGTTTTTCTAAACATTTTAAGCAAAAATAAAAAAAATCGTGTCGTAGCCAATACATTAAACAACATATTTGCAAAGTTTTAACTGTTTTAGTCAAGAATTGTTTGTGTAAGAGTGCTAAAACGTATGGATTATACATTGACTAGTAAAAATTTCAGAAGACTGTAAAATTTTTTCTAAACAATTTTAAGCAAAAATAAAAAAAGCGTGTCGTAGCCAATACATTAAACAACATATTTGCAAAGTTTTAACTGTTTTAGTCAAGAATTGTTTGTGTAAGAGTGCTAAAACGTATGGATTATACATTGACGAAAGCAAGCATAGGTGTTTTTTAATGTAAAAAGTTCAGAAGACTGTAAAATTTTTTCTAAACAATTTTAAGCAAAAATAAAAAAAGCGTGTCGTAGCCAATACATTAAACAACATATTTGCAAAGTTTTAACTGTTTTAGTCAAGAATTGTTTGTGTAAGAGTGCTAAAACGTATGGATTATACATTGACGAAAGCAAGCATATGTGTTTTTTAATGTAAAAAGTTCAGAAGACTGTAAAATTTTTTTTGAACAATTTTAAGCAAAAATAAAAAAAGCGTGTCGTAGCCAATACATTAAACAACATATTTGCAAACTTTTAACTGTTTTAGTCAAGAATTGTTTGTGTAAGAGTGCTAAAACGTATGGATTATACATTGACTAGTCAAAAGTTCAGAAGATCGTAAAACTTTTTCTAAACAATTTTAAGCAAAAATAAAAAAGCGTGTCGTAGCCAATACATTAAACAACATATTTGCAAAGTTTTAACTGTTTTAGTCAAGAATTGTTTGTGTAAGAGTGCTAAAACGTATGGATTATACATTGACGAAAGCAAGCATATGTGTTTTTTAATGTAAAAAGTTCAGAAGACTGTAAAATTTTTTTTGAACAATTTTAAGCAAAAATAAAAAAAGCGTGTCGTAGCCAATACATTAAACAACATATTTGCAAACTTTTAACTGTTTTAGTCAAGAATTGTTTGTGTAAGAGTGCTAAAACGTATGGATTATACATTGACTAGTCAAAAGTTCAGAAGACCGTAAAAATTTTTCTAAACAATTTTAAGTAAAAATAAAAAAAAGCGTGTCGTAGCCAATACATTAAACAACATATTTGCAAAGTTTTAACTGTTTTAGTCAAGAATTGTTTGTGTAAGAGTGCTAAAACGTATGGATTATACATTGACGAAAGCAAGCATAGGTGTTTTTTAATGTAAAAAGTTCAGAAGACCGTAACATTTTTTCTAAACAATTTTAAGCAAAAATAAAAAAGCGTGTCGTAGCCAATACATTAAACAACATATTTTCAAAGTTTTAACTGTTTTAGTCAAGAATTGTTGTGTAAGAGTGCTAAAACGTATGGATTATACATTGACGAAAGCAAGCATAGGTGTTTTTTAATTTAAAAAGTTCAGACGACTGTATAATTTTTTGTAAACAATTTTAAGCAAAAATAAAAAAAGTGTGTCGTAGCCAATACATTAAACAACATATTTGCAAAGTTTTAACTGTTTTAGTCAAGAATTGTTTGTGTAAGAGTGCTAAAACGTATGGATAATACATTGACTAGTAAAAAGTTCAGAAAACTGTAAAATTTTTTCTAAACAATTTTAAGCAAAAATAAAAAAAGCGTGTCGTAGCCAATACATTAAACAACATATTTACAAGCTATTAACTGTTTTAGTCAAGAATTGTTTGTGTAAGAGTGCTAAAACGTATGGATTATACATTGACGAAAGCAAGCATAGGTGTTTTTTAATGTAAAAAGTTCAGAAGACTGTATAATTTTTTCTAAACAATTTTAAGCAAAAATAAAAAAAGCGTGTCGTAGCCAATACATTAAACAACATATTTGCAAAGTTTTAACTGTTTTAGTCAAGAATTGTTTGTGTAAGAGTGCTAAAACGTATGGATTATACATTGACTAGTAAAAAGTTCAGAAGACTGTAAAATTTTTTCTAAACAATTTTAAGCAAAAATAAAAAAAAGCGTGTCGTAGCCAATACATTAAACAACATATTTGCAAAGCTTTAACTGTTTTAGTCAAGAATTGTTTGTGTAAGAGTGCTAAAACGTATGGATTATACATTGACGAAAGCAAGCATAGGTGTTTTTTAATGTAAAAAGTTCAGAAGACTGTAAAATTTTTTCTAAACAATTTTAAGCAAAAATAAAAAAAGCGTGTCGTAGCCAATACATTAAACAACATATTTGCAAAGTTTTAACTGTTTTAGTCAAGAATTGTTTGTGTAAGAGTGCTAAAACGTATGGATTATACATTGACTAGTAAAAAGTTCAGAAGACTGTAAAATTTTTTCTAAACAATTTTAAGCAAAAATAAAAAAAAGCGTGTCGTAGCCAATACATTAAACAACATATTTGCAAAGTTTTAACTGTTTTAGTCAAGAATTGTTTGTGTAAGAGTGCTAAAACGTATGGATTATACATTGACGAAAGCAAGCATAGGTGTTTTTTAATGTAAATAGTTCAGAAGACTGTAAAATTTTTTCTAAACAATTTTAAGCAAAAATAAAAAAAGCGTGTCGTAGCCAATACATTTGTAGGACACTTATGCAAAATCTTATTTTGCCTTGTGTCCAAATTTTAATAACTTAAAGAAATTAATGTTAATCACTTGATATTATATTTTTCCTTTAAAAAAACAACAAATAAATATAGTAAAACTAATTCCCTAAAAAACTATTTTTAACAAACAAAATAAGTGCTAGTTAAAATGATTTTTGTCTTTGATTTCTTGATTGAACTGGAAATAGCTTGTTTATGGGTGTGGCTAAGGGAAAATGAGAGAATCAAATGATAGATCAAGTGATCTACAGTCCAAAGTCCAGGAAAATGAGAGAATCAAATGAGAGATCGCGTGATTATTGGAAATTCTAGAAAAAGAATCGAAAAACTATAAATACGCCCAATCAGAGCGTGAAGCAGGTCATTTACTTCGAAACAAGCACGAAGCGACACTCTGCTGCTCGAAAATTTAAGCGTTAGCCGCCATCTTGGAAAAGCTGATGACATCCGAGAAAACCTTCTTATACAACAACGTCGACGGGGCGAACAACTCGATTTGAGCTGTTAACGTGCCATAATCATAAGCCTACGCATACTGTAGCAGACAACTTCTTTGGATCAATTTGAACACTGAATTCCACGATTGAGTCCACAGCGTTCAAAGAAACAAACTTGAACATTCATCTTATTGAGCAAGCCCACACAGATTGTGGCGTCAACCTTAGCTACACTTCTACGAACAAGTTGTTTTCGTACTTTTAAATAATTCTGTCGTAATATTTATACATATTTATATTATCGTATCTATTTACTATTGTACTTGTATTGTAATATTTATACATATTTATATCATCGTGCCTATTTATATTGTATTTTATCGCCACGCTCCGATTACGGAAAGGAAACGGAAGAAGATCAAGCCACGTACATCAAGATTCTGTAAACGAGACGGACCAACGTCGAGTGCCAGAAACTGAGCGACCGGAGACCAGTGACACGTCTCCAGTGACACGTCAAGGAGGGAATCCAGAGCACGTTTTCCTTCTAATTGTTAACTTTAAGTGTTTAGACTTATTGTGAGCTGTCATTGCGTTTATTTGTACATAATAAAACAATATTACTTAGTTTTATTATATTTAGTTACATAAATTATATAGTTATGTCCATAAAACCTCTAAAAAAGGCATTAGTTTTGAAAGTGCCACGCACACATTCGTGCACCAAAATGAGTTGTTCCGGGACTACTGCTAACCTGGAATCTGATGAGATTGTCGAGCCTGAGACCGAGGCAATTTCGAAGGAAATCAGTGAGGCTTCTAGTCTGGGTAACAATACATTAAACAACATATTTGCAAAGTTTTAACTGTTTTAGTCAAGAATTGTTTGTGTAAGAGTGCTAAAACGTATGGATTATACATTGACGAAAGCAAGCATAGGTGTTTTTTAATGTAAAAAGTTCAGAAGACTGTAAAATTTTTTCTAAACAATTTTAAGCAAAAATAAAAAAAGCGTGTCGTAGCCAATACATTAAACAACATATTTGCAAAGTTTTAACTGTTTTAGTCAAGAATTGTTTGTGTAAGAGTGCTAAAACGTATGGATTATACATTGACTAGTAAAAAATTCAGAAGACTGTAAAATTTTTTCTAAACAATTTTAAGCAAAAATAAAAAATGCGTGTCGTAGCCAATACATTAAACAACATATTTGCAAAGTTATAACTGTTTTAGTCAAGAATTGTTTGTGTAAGAGTGCTAAAACGTATGGATTATACATTGACGAAAGCAAGCATAGGTGTTTTTTAATGTAAAAAGTTCAGAAGACTGTAAAATTTTTTCTAAACAATTTTAAGCAAAAATAAAAAAAAGCGTGTCGTAGCCAATACATTAAACAACATATTTGCAAAGTTTTAACTGTTTTAGTCAAGAATTGTTTGTGTAAGAGTGCTAAAACGTATGGATTATACATTGACGAAAGCAAGCATAGGTGTTTTTTAATGTAAAAAGTTCAGAAGACTGTAAAATTTTTTCTAATCAATTTTAAGCAAAAATAAGTAAAGCGTGTCGTAGCCAATACATTAAACAACATATTTGCAAAGTTTTAACTGTTTTAGTCAAGAATTGTTTGTGTAACAGTGCTAAAACGTATGGATTATACATTGACTAGTAAAAAGTTCAGAAGACTGTAAAAATTTTTCTAAACAATTTTAAGCAAAAATAAAAAAAGCGTTTCGTAGCCAATACATTAAACAACATATTTGCAAAGTTTTAACTGTTTTAGTCAAGAATTGTTTGTGTAAGAGTGCTAAAACGTATGGATTATACATTGACGAAAGCAAGCATAGGTGTTTTTTAATGTAAAAAGTTCAGAAGACCGTAAATTTTTTTCTAAACAATTTTAAGCAAAAATAAAAAAAGCGTGTCGTAGCCAATACATTAAACAACATATTTGCAAAGTTTTAACTGTTTTAGTCAAGAATTGTTTGTGTAAGAGTGCTAAAACGTATGGATTATACATTGACTAGTAAAAAGTTCAGAAGACTGTAAAATTTTTTCTAAACAATTTTAAGCAAAAATAAAAAAAGCGTGTCGTAGCCAATACATTAAACAACATATTTGCAAAGTTTTAACTGTTTTAGTCAAGAATTGTTTGTGTAAGAGTGCTAAAACGTATGGATTATACATTGACGAAAGCAAGCATAGGTGTTTTTTAATGTAAAAAGTTCAGAAGACTAAAAAGTTTTTCTAAACATTTTAAGCAAAAATAAAAAACAGCGTGTCGTAGCCAATACATTAAACAACATATTTGCAAAGTTTTAACTGTTTTAGTCAAGAATTGTTTGTGTAAGAGTGCTAAAACGTATGGATTATACATTGACTAGTAAAAAGTTCAGAAGACTGTAAAATTTTTTCTAAACAATTTTAAGCAAAAATAAAAAAAGCGTGTCGTAGCCAATACATTAAACAACATATTTGCAAAGTTATAACTGTTTTAGTCAAGAATTGTTTGTGTAAGAGTCCTAAAACGTTTGGATTATACATTGACGAAAGCAAGCATAGGTGTTTTTTAATTTAAAAAGTTCAGACGACTGTATAATTTTTTGTAAACAATTTTAAGCAAAAATAAAAAAAGTGTGTCGTAGCCAATACATTAAACAACATATTTGCAAAGTTTTAACTGTTTTAGTCAAGAATTGTTTGTGTAAGAGTGCTAAAACGTATGGATTATACATTGACTAGTAAAAAGTTCAGAAGACTGTAAAATTTTTTCTAAACAATTTTAAGCAAAAATAAAAAAAGCGTGTCGTAGCCAATACATTAAACAACATATTTGCAAAGTTTTAACTGTTTTAGTCAAGAATTGTTGTGTAAGAGTGCTAAAACGTATGGATTATACATTGACGAAAGCAAGCATAGGTGTTTTTTAATTTAAAAAGTTCAGACGACTGTATAATTTTTTGTAAACAATTTTAAGCAAAAATAAAAAAAGTGTGTCGTAGCCAATACATTAAACAACATATTTGCAAAGTTTTAACTGTTTTAGTCAAGAATTGTTTGTGTAAGAGTGCTAAAACGTATGGATAATACATTGACTAGTAAAAAGTTCAGAAAACTGTAAAATTTTTTCTAAACAATTTTAAGCAAAAATAAAAAAAGCGTGTCGTAGCCAATACATTAAACAACATATTTGCAAGCTATTAACTGTTTTAGTCAAGAATTGTTTGTGTAAGAGTGCTAAAACGTATGGATTATACATTGACGAAAGCAAGCATAGGTGTTTTTTAATGTAAAAAGTTCAGAAGACTGTATAATTTTTTCTAAACAATTTTAAGCAAAAATAAAAAAAGCGTGTCGTAGCCAATACATTAAACAACATATTTGCAAAGTTTTAACTGTTTTAGTCAAGAATTGTTTGTGTAAGAGTGCTAAAACGTATGGATTATACATTGACTAGTAAAAAGTTCAGAAGACTGTAAAATTTTTTCTAAACAATTTTAAGCAAAAATAAAAAAAAGCGTGTCGTAGCCAATACATTAAACAACATATTTGCAAAGCTTTAACTGTTTTAGTCAAGAATTGTTTGTGTAAGAGTGCTAAAACGTATGGATTATACATTGACGAAAGCAAGCATAGGTGTTTTTTAATGTAAAAAGTTCAGAAGACTGTAAAATTTTTTCTAAACAATTTTAAGCAAAAATAAAAAAAGCGTGTCGTAGCCAATACATTAAACAACATATTTGCAAAGTTTTAACTGTTTTAGTCAAGAATTGTTTGTGTAAGAGTGCTAAAACGTATGGATTATACATTGACGAAAGCAAGCATATGTGTTTTTTAATGTAAAAAGTTCAGAAGACTGTAAAATTTTTTTTGAACAATTTTAAGCAAAAATAAAAAAAGCGTGTCGTAGCCAATACATTAAACAACATATTTGCAAACTTTTAACTGTTTTAGTCAAGAATTGTTTGTGTAAGAGTGCTAAAACGTATGGATTATACATTGACTAGTCAAAAGTTCAGAAGACCGTAAAAATTTTTCTAAACAATTTTAAGTAAAAATAAAAAAAAGCGTGTCGTAGCCAATACATTAAACAACATATTTGCAAAGTTTTAACTGTTTTAGTCAAGAATTGTTTGTGTAAGAGTGCTAAAACGTATGGATTATACATTGACGAAAGCAAGCATAGGTGTTTTTTAATGTAAAAAGTTCAGAAGACCGTAAAATTTTTTCTAAACAATTTTAAGCAAAAATAAAAAAGCGTGTCGTAGCCAATACATTAAACAACATATTTTCAAAGTTTTAACTGTTTTAGTCAAGAATTGTTGTGTAAGAGTGCTAAAACGTATGGATTATACATTGACGAAAGCAAGCATAGGTGTTTTTTAATTTAAAAAGTTCAGACGACTGTATAATTTTTTGTAAACAATTTTAAGCAAAAATAAAAAAAGTGTGTCGTAGCCAATACATTAAACAACATATTTGCAAAGTTTTAACTGTTTTAGTCAAGAATTGTTTGTGTAAGAGTGCTAAAACGTATGGATAATACATTGACTAGTAAAAAGTTCAGAAAACTGTAAAATTTTTTCTAAACAATTTTAAGCAAAAATAAAAAAAGCGTGTCGTAGCCAATACATTAAACAACATATTTGCAAGCTATTAACTGTTTTAGTCAAGAATTGTTTGTGTAAGAGTGCTAAAACGTATGGATTATACATTGACGAAAGCAAGCATAGGTGTTTTTTAATGTAAAAAGTTCAGAAGACTGTATAATTTTTTCTAAACAATTTTAAGCAAAAATAAAAAAAGCGTGTCGTAGCCAATACATTAAACAACATATTTGCAAAGTTTTAACTGTTTTAGTCAAGAATTGTTTGTGTAAGAGTGCTAAAACGTATGGATTATACATTGACTAGTAAAAAGTTCAGAAGACTGTAAAATTTTTTCTAAACAATTTTAAGCAAAAATAAAAAAAAGCGTGTCGTAGCCAATACATTAAACAACATATTTGCAAAGCTTTAACTGTTTTAGTCAAGAATTGTTTGTGTAAGAGTGCTAAAACGTATGGATTATACATTGACGAAAGCAAGCATAGGTGTTTTTTAATGTAAAAAGTTCAGAAGACTGTAAAATTTTTTCTAAACAATTTTAAGCAAAAATAAAAAAAGCGTGTCGTAGCCAATACATTAAACAACATATTTGCAAAGTTTTAACTGTTTTAGTCAAGAATTGTTTGTGTAAGAGTGCTAAAACGTATGGATTATACATTGACTAGTAAAAAGTTCAGAAGACTGTAAAATTTTTTCTAAACAATTTTAAGCAAAAATAAAAAAAAGCGTGTCGTAGCCAATACATTAAACAACATATTTGCAAAGTTTTAACTGTTTTAGTCAAGAATTGTTTGTGTAAGAGTGCTAAAACGTATGGATTATACATTGACGAAAGCAAGCATAGGTGTTTTTTAATGTAAATAGTTCAGAAGACTGTAAAATTTTTTCTAAACAATTTTAAGCAAAAATAAAAAAAGCGTGTCGTAGCCAATACATTTGTAGGACACTTATGCAAAATCTTATTTTGCCTTGTGTCCAAATTTTAATAACTTAAAGAAATTAATGTTAATCACTTGATATTATATTTTTCCTTTAAAAAAACAACAAATAAATATAGTAAAACTAATTCCCTAAAAAACTATTTTTAACAAACAAAATAAGTGCTAGTTAAAATGATTTTTGTCTTTGATTTCTTGATTGAACTGGAAATAGCTTGTTTATGGGTGTGGCTAAGGGAAAATGAGAGAATCAAATGATAGATCAAGTGATCTACAGTCCAAAGTCCAGGAAAATGAGAGAATCAAATGAGAGATCGCGTGATTATTGGAAATTCTAGAAAAAGAATCGAAAAACTATAAATACGCCCAATCAGAGCGTGAAGCAGGTCATTTACTTCGAAACAAGCACGAAGCGACACTCTGCTGCTCGAAAATTTAAGCGTTAGCCGCCATCTTGGAAAAGCTGATGACATCCGAGAAAACCTTCTTATACAACAACGTCGACGGGGCGAACAACTCGATTTGAGCTGTTAACGTGCCATAATCATAAGCCTACGCATACTGTAGCAGACAACTTCTTTGGATCAATTTGAACACTGAATTCCACGATTGAGTCCACAGCGTTCAAAGAAACAAACTTGAACATTCATCTTATTGAGCAAGCCCACACAGATTGTGGCGTCAACCTTAGCTACACTTCTACGAACAAGTTGTTTTCGTACTTTTAAATAATTCTGTCGTAATATTTATACATATTTATATTATCGTATCTATTTACTATTGTACTTGTATTGTAATATTTATACATATTTATATCATCGTGCCTATTTATATTGTATTTTATCGCCACGCTCCGATTACGGAAAGGAAACGGAAGAAGATCAAGCCACGTACATCAAGATTCTGTAAACGAGACGGACCAACGTCGAGTGCCAGAAACTGAGCGACCGGAGACCAGTGACACGTCTCCAGTGACACGTCAAGGAGGGAATCCAGAGCACGTTTTCCTTCTAATTGTTAACTTTAAGTGTTTAGACTTATTGTGAGCTGTCATTGCGTTTATTTGTACATAATAAAACAATATTACTTAGTTTTATTATATTTAGTTACATAAATTATATAGTTATGTCCATAAAACCTCTAAAAAAGGCATTAGTTTTGAAAGTGCCACGCACACATTCGTGCACCAAAATGAGTTGTTCCGGGACTACTGCTAACCTGGAATCTGATGAGATTGTCGAGCCTGAGACCGAGGCAATTTCGAAGGAAATCAGTGAGGCTCCTAGTCTGGGTAACAATACATTAAACAACATATTTGCAAAGTTTTAACTGTTTTAGTCAAGAATTGTTTGTGTAAGAGTGCTAAAACGTATGGATTATACATTGACGAAAGCAAGCATAGGTGTTTTTTAATGTAAAAAGTTCAGAAGACTGTAAAATTTTTTCTAAACAATTTTAAGCAAAAATAAAAAAAGCGTGTCGTAGCCAATACATTAAACAACATATTTGCAAAGTTTTAACTGTTTTAGTCAAGAATTGTTTGTGTAAGAGTGCTAAAACGTATGGATTATACATTGACTAGTAAAAAATTCAGAAGACTGTAAAATTTTTTCTAAACAATTTTAAGCAAAAATAAAAAATGCGTGTCGTAGCCAATACATTAAACAACATATTTGCAAAGTTATAACTGTTTTAGTCAAGAATTGTTTGTGTAAGAGTGCTAAAACGTATGGATTATACATTGACGAAAGCAAGCATAGGTGTTTTTTAATGTAAAAAGTTCAGAAGACTGTAAAATTTTTTCTAAACAATTTTAAGCAAAAATAAAAAAAAGCGTGTCGTAGCCAATACATTAAACAACATATTTGCAAAGTTTTAACTGTTTTAGTCAAGAATTGTTTGTGTAAGAGTGCTAAAACGTATGGATTATACATTGACGAAAGCAAGCATAGGTGTTTTTTAATGTAAAAAGTTCAGAAGACTGTAAAATTTTTTCTAATCAATTTTAAGCAAAAATAAGTAAAGCGTGTCGTAGCCAATACATTAAACAACATATTTGCAAAGTTTTAACTGTTTTAGTCAAGAATTGTTTGTGTAACAGTGCTAAAACGTATGGATTATACATTGACTAGTAAAAAGTTCAGAAGACTGTAAAAATTTTTCTAAACAATTTTAAGCAAAAATAAAAAAAGCGTTTCGTAGCCAATACATTAAACAACATATTTGCAAAGTTTTAACTGTTTTAGTCAAGAATTGTTTGTGTAAGAGTGCTAAAACGTATGGATTATACATTGACGAAAGCAAGCATAGGTGTTTTTTAATGTAAAAAGTTCAGAAGACCGTAAATTTTTTTCTAAACAATTTTAAGCAAAAATAAAAAAAGCGTGTCGTAGCCAATACATTAAACAACATATTTGCAAAGTTTTAACTGTTTTAGTCAAGAATTGTTTGTGTAAGAGTGCTAAAACGTATGGATTATACATTGACTAGTAAAAAGTTCAGAAGACTGTAAAATTTTTTCTAAACAATTTTAAGCAAAAATAAAAAAAGCGTGTCGTAGCCAATACATTAAACAACATATTTGCAAAGTTTTAACTGTTTTAGTCAAGAATTGTTTGTGTAAGAGTGCTAAAACGTATGGATTATACATTGACGAAAGCAAGCATAGGTGTTTTTTAATGTAAAAAGTTCAGAAGACTAAAAAGTTTTTCTAAACATTTTAAGCAAAAATAAAAAACAGCGTGTCGTAGCCAATACATTAAACAACATATTTGCAAAGTTTTAACTGTTTTAGTCAAGAATTGTTTGTGTAAGAGTGCTAAAACGTATGGATTATACATTGACTAGTAAAAAGTTCAGAAGACTGTAAAATTTTTTCTAAACAATTTTAAGCAAAAATAAAAAAAGCGTGTCGTAGCCAATACATTAAACAACATATTTGCAAAGTTATAACTGTTTTAGTCAAGAATTGTTTGTGTAAGAGTCCTAAAACGTTTGGATTATACATTGACGAAAGCAAGCATAGGTGTTTTTTAATGTAAAAAGTTCAGAAGACCGTAAAATTTTTTCTAAACAATTTTAAGCAAAAATAAAAAAAAGCGTGTCGTAGCCAATACATTAAACAACATATTTGCAAAGTTTTAACTGTTTTAGTCAAGAATTGTTTGTGTAAGAGTGCTAAAACGTATGGATTATACATTGACGAAAGCAAGAATAGGTGTTTTTTAATGTAAAAAGTTCAGAAGACTGTAAAATTTTTTCTAAACAATTTTAAGCAAAAAAAAAAAAGCGTGTCGTAGCCAATACATTAAACAACATATTTGCAAAGTTTTAACTGTTTTAGTCAAGAATTGTTTGTGTAAGAGTGCTAAAACGTATGGATTATACATTGACTAGTAAAAAGTTCAGAAGACTGTAAAATTTTTTCTAAACAATTTTAAGCAAAAATAAAAAAAGCGTGTCGTAGCCAATACATAGACCATTAGGAGTCTTTTGATATGTTATTTTTTTAAAATAAATATTTATTGTAGAATGTGAAGCGCATTAAACACAGGTGTATTTGTTTTACAAAGCACGTACTTGTTAATTTTAGCCAAAGTTTATACAATAATGAAAGTTTTTTTAAGTCTTTATGATAAAAACAAAACTAAACTTACAAAACTACAGATTAGGAGTCTTTTGATATGTTATTTATTAAAAATAAATAGTTATTGTAGAAGTTGAAGCGCATTTTACACAGATGTGTTTGTTTTACAAAGCACGCACTTGTTAATTTTAGCCAAACTTTAGCCTGAAATAAAAGTTTTTAAAAGTATTTATGATAAAAACAAAACTAATCTTACAAAACTACAGACCATTAGCAGTCTTTTAATATGTTATTTATTGAAAATAAATAATTATTGTAGAAATTGAAGCGCATTAAACAAATATGATTTTGTTTTACAAAGAACGTACTTGTTAACTCTAGCCAAATTTGAGCCTAAAATAAAAGTTTTTTTAAAGTCTTAATGATAAAAATAAAACTAAACTTGCAAAACTATAGACCATTAGGAGTCTTTTGATAAGTTATTTTTTAAAAAGAAATATTTATTGTAGAAGTTGAAGCGCATTAAACACAGGTGTATTTGTTTTACAAAGCACGTACTTGTTAATTTTAGCCAAAGTTTATACAATAATGAAAGTTTTTTTTAAGTCTTTATGATAAAAACAAAACTAAACTTACAAAACTACAGACCAGTAGGAGTCTTTTGATATGTTATTTATTAAAAATAAATAGTTATTGTTGAAGTTGAAGCGCATTAAACACAGGTCTGTTTGTTTTACAAAGCACGTACTTGTTAATTTTAGCCAAACTTTAGCCTGAAATAAAAGTATTTTAAAGTCTTTTAAAATTCAACAAAACTAAATTTACAAAATGACAGACCACTAGAAGTCTTTTGAAATGTTATTTATTAAATATAAATAGTTATTGTAGAGATTGAAGCGCAATAAACACAGGTGTATTTGATTTACAAAGCACGTACTTGTTAATTTTAGCCAAAGTTTAGATTATTTTAAAAGTATTTTAAATCTTTATAATAAAAACAAAACTACAGACCATTTGAAATCTTTTGAAAAGTTATTTATAAAAAATAAATAGTTATTGTATAAGTTGAAGAGCATTAAACACAGGTGTGTTTGTTTAACAAAGCACGTACTTGTTATTATTAGCCAAAGTTTAGACTAAAATAAAAGTTTTTTAAAGTCTTTAAGATAAAAACAAAACTAATTTTACAAAACTACAGACTTTTAGGAGTCTTTTGATATGTTATTTATTAAAAATAAATATTTATTGTAGAAGTTGAAGCACATTAAACGCATGTGTGTTTGTTTTACAAAGCACGTATTTTTTAATTTTAGCCAAAGTTTAGACTATAATAAAAGTTTTTTAAATCTTCATGATAAAAACAAAACTAATCTTACAAAACGACAGACAATTAGGAGTCTTTTGAAAAGTTATTTATTGAAAACAAATAGTTTTTGTTGTAGTTGAAGCGCGTTGAACACATATGTTTTCATTTAACAAAGCACGTACTTGTTAACTTTAGCATAACTTTGCCCTAAAAAAAAAGTTTTTATAAAATTTAAAGATAAAAACAAAACTAAACTTACAAAACTATAGACCATTAGGAGTCTTTTGATATGTTATTAATTTTGAATAAACAGTTATTGTAGAAGTTGAAGCGCATTAAACACAGGTGTGTTTGTTTTACAAAGCACGTACTTGTTAACTTTAGCAAAACTTTAGCCTAAATTAAAAGTTTCTTTAAATATTTATAATGAAAACAAGGTATAGTTACAAAACTACAGACCATTAGGAGTCTTTTGATATGTTATTTATTAAAAATAAATAAGTATTGTAGAAGTTAAAGCGCATTAAACACATGTGTGTTTAATTTACAAAGCACGTACTTGTTAATTGTAGCCAAATTTTTGACTATAATAAAAGTTTTTTTAAAGTCTTTATGATAAAAACGAAACTAAACTTACAAAACTACAGACCATTAGGAGTCTTTTGATATGTTATTTCATTAAAATAAATATTCATTGTAGAAGTTGAGGCGCATTAAACACATGTGTGTTTGTTTTAAAAAGCACATACTTGTTTATTTTAGCCAAACTTTAGACTATAATAAAAGTTTTTTTAATCTTTACGATAAAAACAAAACTAATCTTACAAAACTACAGACCATTAGGAGTCTTTTGAAAGGCTATTTATTGAAAATAAATAGTTATTGTAGAAATTGAAGCGCATTAAACACAGATGTGTTTATTTTACAAAAAACGTACTTGTTAATTTTAGCCAAGGTTTATACTATAATAAAAAAATTTAAATCTTTATAATAAAAACAAAACAAAACTGACAAAATTACAGACCTTAAGAAGTCTTTTGATATGTTATTTATAAAAAATAAATAACTATTATAGAAGTTGAAGCGCATTAAACACATGTGTGTTTGTTTTACAAAGCACGTACTTGTTAATTGTAGCCAAAGTTTAGACAATAATAAAAGTTTTTTAAAGTCTTTATAGTAAAAACAAAACTAATCTCACTAAATTACAGACCTTTAGGTGTCGTTTGAAATGTTATTTATTAATATAAATAATTATTGTAAAAGTTGAAGCGCATTAAACACATGTGTGTTTGTTTAACAAAGCTCGTACTTGTTAATTATAGCCAAAGTTTAGACTATAATAAAAGTTTTTTAAAGACTTTATGATATAAACAAAACTAAAGTTACAAAACTAAAGACCATTAGGAGTATTTTGATATGTTATTTATTAAAAATAAATAATTATTGTAGAAATTTAAGCGCATTAAACACATATGTTTTTGTTTTACAAAGCACGTACTTGTTAACTTTAGCCAAAATTTATACAATAATGAAAGTTTTTTTTAGTCTTTATAATAAGAACAAAACTAAACTTACAAAACTACAGACCATTAGGAGTGTTTTGATATGTTATTTATTAAAAATAAGTTTTTATTGTAGAAGTTGAAGCGCAATAAACACAGGTGTGTTTGTTTTACAGAGCACGTACTTGTTAATTGTAGCCAAAGTTTAGACTATAATAAAAGTTTTTTAAAGTCTTTTTGATAAAAACAAATGTAATCTTACAAAACTACAGACCTTTAGGAGTCTTTTGATATGTTATTTATTAAGGATAAGTATTTATTGTAGAAGTTGAAGCGCATTAAACAAATAAGTGTTTGATTTAAAAAGCACGTACTTATTAACTTTAGCCAAACTTTAGCCTAAAATAAAAGTGTTTTTTAATCTTTATAATAAAAACAAGGTAAACTTACAAAACTACAGACCATTAGGAGTCTTTTGATATCTTATTTATCAAATAAAATAAATATTGTAGAAGTTGAAGCTGATTAAACACATGTGTGTTTATTTTACAAAGCACGTACTTGTTAATTATAGCCAAATTTTAGACTATAATAAAAGTTTTTTTAAAGTCTTTATGATAAAAACGAAACTAGACTTACAAAACTACAGACCATTAGGAGTCTTTGGATATGTTATTTATTATAAATAAATATTTATTGTAGAAGTTGAAGCGCATTAAACACATGTTTGTTTGTTTTACAAAGCACGTACTTGTTAATTTTAGCTAAACTTTAGACTATAATAAAAGTTTTTTAAAGACTTTATGATAAAAACAACACTAAAGTTAAAAAACTAAAAACCATTAGGAGTCTTTTAAAATTTATTGAAAATAAATAGTTTTTGTTTAAGTTTGATCGCATTAACGCATATGTTTTTATTTCACAAAGCACGTACTTGTTAATTTTAGCATAACTTTAGCCTAAAATAAAAGTTTTTATAAAGTCTTAATGATAAAAACAAAACTGAACTTACAAAACTATAGACCATTAGGAGTCTTTTGATAGGATATTTATTAAAAATAAATAGTTATTGTAGAAGTTGAAGCGCATTAAACACAGGTGTGTTTGTTTTACAAAGCAGGTACTTGTTAACTTTAGCCAAAGTTTACACAATAATGAAAGTTTTTTTAAGTTTTTATGATAAAAACAAAACAAAACTTACAAAACTACAGACCTTTAGGAGTCTTTTAATATGTTATTTATTAAAAATAAATAGTTATTGTAGAAGTTGAAGCGCATTAAACACATATGTTTTTGTTTTACAAAGCACGTACTTGTCAACTTTAGCCAAAGTTTAGACTATGATAAAAGTTTTTTAAAGTCTTTATGATAAAAACAAAACTAATCTTACAAAACTAAAAACCTTTAGGAGTCTTTTTATATGTTATTTATTAAAAATAAATATTTATTGTAGAAGTTGAAGCGCATTAAACACAGGTGTGTTTGTTATACAAAGCACGTACTTGTTAATTTTAGCCAAAGTTTAGACTATAATAAAAGTTTTTTAAATCTTTATGATAAAAACAAAACTAATCTTACAAAACTACAGACCATTAAGAGTCTTTTATTGAAAATTTATTAATATAAATATTTATTGTAGAAGTTGAAGCTCATTAAACACATGTGTGTTTGTTTTACAAAGCACGTACTTGTTAATTTTAGCCAAAGTTTAGACTATAATAAAAGTTTTTAAAGACTTTATGATAAAAACCAAATTAAAGTTACAAAACTAAAGACCATTAGGAGCATTTTGATATGTTATTTATTAAAAATAAATAGTTATTGTAGAAGTTGAGGCGCATTAAACACAGGTGTGTTTGTTTTACAAAGCATGTACTCGTTAATTTTAGCCAAAGTTTATACAATAATGAATTTTTTTTTAAGTCTTTATGATAAGAACAAAACTAAACTTACAAAACTACAGACCATTAGGAGTCTTTTGATATGTTATTCATAAAAATAAGTATTTATTGTATAAGTTGAAGCGCAATAAACACAGGTGTGTTTGTTTTACAAAGCACGTACTTGTTAACTGTAGCCAAAGTTTATACTATAATAAAAGTTTTATAAAGTCTTTATGATAAAAACAAAACTAATCTTACAAAACTACAGACCTTTAGGAGTCTTATGATATGTTATTTCATAAAAATAAATAATTATTGTAGAGTTGAGGCGCATTAAACACATGTGTGTTTGTTTTACAAAGCACGTACTTGTTAATTTTAGCCGAACTTTAGACTATAATAAACGTTTTTTTAATCTTTATGATAAAAAACAAAACTAATCTTACAAAACTACAGACCATTAGGAGTCATTTGAAAAGTTATTTTTTGAAAAAAAATAGTTATTGTCGAAATTGAAGCGCATTATACACAGATGTGTTTGTTTTAAAAACCACGTACTTGTTAATTTTAGCCAAGTTTAGACTATAATAAAAGTTTTTTTAATATTTATGATAAAAACAAAACTAATCTTACAAAACTACAGACCATTAGGAGCCTTTTGGTATGTTATTTATTGAGAAAAAAATAGTTATTGAAGAAGTTGAAGCGCATTAAACACATATGTTTTTGTTTTGCAAAGCACGTACTTGTTAACTTAAGCCCAAATTTATACTATAATAAAAGTTATTTAAAGTCTTTATGATATAAACAAAACTAAACTTACAAAACTACAGACCATTAGGAGTCTTTTGATATGTTATTTATTGAAAAAAAAAAAGGTTATTAAAGAAGTTGAAGCGCATTAAAGACATATGTTTTTGTTTTACATAGCACGTACTTGTTAATTTTAGCAAAAGTTTAGAATATAATAAAAGTTTTTTAAATCTTTATAATAAAAACAAAACTAATCTTACAAAACTACAGATCATAAAGAGTCTTTTGAAAGGCTATTTATTGAAATAAATAATTATTGTAGAAATTGAAGCGCATTAAACACAGGTGTGTCTGTTTTACAAAGCTTGTACTTGTTAATTTTAGCCAAAGTTTAGACTATAATAAAAAAATTCAAATCTTTATAATAAAAACAAATCTAAACTGACAAAACTACAGACCTTCAGAAGTCTTTTCATATGGTATTTATTAAAAACAACTAATTATTGTAGAAGTTGAAGCGCATTAAACACATGTGTGTTTGTTTTACAAAGCACGTACTTGTTAATTGTAGTCAAAGTTTAGACTATAATAAAAGTTTTTTAAAGACTTCATGATAAAAACAAAACTAAAGTTACAAAATTAAAGACCATAAGAAGTATTTTGATATGTTATTTATTAAATATAAATAATTATTGTAGAAGTTGAAGCGCATTAAACACATATGTTTTTGTTTTACAAAGCACGTACTTGTTAACTTTAGCCAAAGTTTATACAATAATGAAAGTTTGTTTAACTCTTTATGAAAAGAACAAAACTAAACTTACAAAACTACAGACTATTAGGAGTCTTTTGATATGTTATTTATTAAAATAAGTGTTTATTGTAGAAGTTAAAGCGCAATAAACACAGGTGTGTTTGTTTTACAAAGCACGTACTTGTTAATTGTAGCCAAAGTTTAGATTTTTATAAAAGTTTTTTAAAGTCTTTATGATAAAAACAAAACTAATCTTACAAAATTACAGACCTTTAGGAGTCTTTTGATATGTTATTTATTAAGGATAAGTATTTATTGTAGAAGTTGAAGCGCATTAAACAAATAAGTGTTTGATTTACAAAGCAGGTACTTGTTAACTTTAGCCAAACATTAGCCTAAAATAAAAGTTTTTTTTAATCTTTTTAATAAAAACAAGGTAAACTTACAAAACTACAGACCATTAGGTGTCTTTTGATATGTTATTTATCAAAAATAAATAAGTATTGTAGAAGTTGAAGCGCATTAAACACATGTGTGTTTATTTTACAAAGCACGTACTTGGTAAGTATAGCCAATATTTAGACTATAATAAAAGTTTTTTTAAAGTCTTTATGATAAAAACGAAACTAGACTTACAAAAATACAGACCATTAGGAGTCTTTGGATATGTTATTTATTGTAAATAAATATTTATTGTAGAAGTTGAAGCGCATTAAACACATGTTTGTTTGTTTTACAAAGCACGTACTTGTTAATTTTAGCCAAACTTTAGACTATAATAAAGGTTTTTAAAGTCATTATGATAAAAACAAAATTAAATTTACAAAACTACAGACCATTAGGAGTCATTTGAAAAGTTATTTTTTGAAAATAAATAATTATTGTAGAAGTTTAAGCGCATTAAACACAGATGTGTTTGTTTTACAAAGCACGTACCTGTTAATTTTAGCCAAGTTTAGACTATAATAAAAGTTTTTTTAATCTTTATGATAAAAACAAAACTAATCTTACAAAACTACAGACCATTAGGAGTCATTTTAAAAGTTATTTATTGAAAATAAATAGTTATTGTAGAAGTTGAAGCGCATTCAACACAGGTGTGTTTGTTTTATAAAGCAGGTACTTGTTAATTTTAGCCAAAGTTTATACAATAATGAAAGTTTTTTAAAGTTTTTATGATAAAAACAAAACAAAACTTAAAAACTACAGACGTTTAAGAGTCTTTTCATATGTTATTTATTAAAAATGAATAGTTATTGTAGAAGTTGAAGCGCATTAAACACATATGTTTTTGTTTTACAAAGCACGTACTTGTTAATTTTAGCCAAAGTTTAGACTATAATAAAAGTTTTTTAAATCTTTATGATAAAAACAAAACTAATCTTACAAAACTACAGACCATTAGGAGTCTTTTATTGAAAATTTATTAATATAAATATTTATTGTAGAAGTTGAAGCTCATTAAACACATGTGTGTTTGTTTTACAAAGCACGTACTTGTTAATTTTAGCCAAAGTTTAGACTATAATAAAAGTTTTTAAAGACTTTATGATAAAAACCAAATTAAAATTACAAAACTAAAGACCATTAGGAGCATTTTGATATGTTATTTATTAAAAATAAATAGTTATTGTAGAAGTTGAGGCGCATTAAACACAGGTGTGTTTGTTTTACAAAGCATGTACTCGTTAATTTTAGCCAAAGTTTATACAATAATGAATTTTTTTTAAGTCTTTTTGATAAGAACAAAACTAAACTTACAAAACTACAGACCATTAGGAGTCTTTTGATATGTTATTCATAAAAATAAGTATTTATTGTATAAGTTGAAGCGCAATAAACACAGGTGTGTTTGTTTTACAAAGCACGTACTTGTTAACTGTAGCCAAAGTTTATACTATAATAAAAGTTTTTTAAAGTCTTTATGATAAAAACAAAACTAATCTTACAAAACTACAGACCTTTAGGAGTCTTATGATATGTTATTTCATAAAAATAAATATTTATTGTAGAGTTGAGGCGCATTAAACACATGTGTGTTTGTTTTACAAAGCACGTACTTGTTAATTTTAGCCGAACTTTAGACTATAATAAAAGTTTTTTTAATCTTTATGATAAAAAACAAAACTAATCTTACAAAACTACAGACCATTAGGAGTCATTTGAAAAGTTATTTTTTGAAAAAAAATAGTTATTGTCGAAATTGAAGCGCATTATACACAGATGTGTTTGTTTTAAAAACCACGTACTTGTTAATTTTAGCCAAGTTTAGACTATAATAAAAGTTTTTTTAATATTTATGATTAAAACAAAACTAATCTTACAAAACTACAGACCATTAGGAGCCTTTTGGTATGTTATTTATTGAGAAAAAAATAGTTATTGAAGAAGTTGAAGCGCATTAAACACATATGTTTTTGTTTTGCAAAGCACGTACTTGTTAACTTAAGCCAAAATTTATACTATAATAAAAGTTATTTAAAGTCTTTATGATATAAACAAAACTAAACTTACAAAACTACAGACCATTAGGAGTCTTTTGATATGTTATTTATTGAAAAAAAAAAGGTTATTAAAGAAGTTGAAGCGCATTAAAGACATATGTTTTTGTTTTACATAGCACGTACTTGTTAATTTTAGCTAAAGTTTAGAATATAATAAAAGTTTTTTAAATCTTTATAATAAAAACAAAACTAATCTTACAAAACTACAGACCATAAGGAGTCTTTTGAAAGGCTATTTATTGAAATAAATAATTATTGTAGAAATTGAAGCGCATTAAACACATGTGTGTTTATTTTACAAAAAACGTGCTTGTTAATTTTAGCTAAAGTTTATACTACAATAAAAGTTTTTGAAAGACTTTATGATAAAAACAAAACTGCAAAACTACAGACGTTTAGGAGTCTTTTGATATGTTATTTTTGAAAATAAATAGTTATTGTGGTAGTTGAAGCGCATTAAACACAGGTGTGTCTGTTTTACAAAGCTTGTACTTGTTAATTTTAGCCAAAGTTTAGACTATAATAAAAAAATTCAAATCTTTATAATAAAAACAAATCTAAACTGACAAAACTACAGACCTTAAGAAGTCTTTTCATATGGTATTTATTAAAAACAAATAATTATTGTAGAAGTTGAAGGTCATTAAACACATGCGTGTTTGTTTTACAAAGCACGTACTTGTTAATTGTAGCCAAAGTTTAGACTATAATAAAAGTTTTTCAAAGTCTTGATAGTAAAAACAAAACTTATCTCACTAAACTACAGACCTTTAGGAGTCTTTTGATAGGTTATTTATTAATATAAATATTTATTGTAAAAGTTGAAGCACATTAAACACATGTGTGTTTGTTTTACAAAGCACGTACTCGTTAATGGTAGCCAAAAGTTTAGACTATAATAAAAGTTTTTTAAAGACTTCATGATAAAAACAAAACTAAAGTTACAAAATTAAAGACCATAAGAAGTATTTTGATATGTTATTAATTAAATATAAATAATTATTGTAGAAGTTGAAGCGCATTAAACACATATGTTTTTGTTTTACAAAGCACGTACTTGTTAACTTTAGCCAAAGTTTATACAATAATGAAAGTTTTTTTAACTCTTTATGAAAAGAACAAAACTAAACTTACAAAACTACAGACTATTAGGAGTCTTTTGATATGTTATTTATTAAAATAAGTGTTTATTGTAGAAGTTAAAGCGCAATAAACACAGGTGTGTTTGTTTTACAAAGCACGTACTTGTTAATTGTAGCCAAAGTTTAGATTATTATAAAAGTTTTTTAAAGTCTTTATGATAAAAACAAAACTAATCTTACAAAATTACAGACCTTTAGGAGTCTTTTGATATGTTATTTAATAAGGATAAGTATTTATTGTAGAAGTTGAAGCGCATTAAACAAATAAGTGTTTGATTTACAAAGCAGGTACTTGTTAACTTTAGCCAAACTTTAGCCTAAAATAAAAGTTTTTTTTAATCTTTTTAATAAAAACAAGGTAAACTTACAAAACTACAGACCATTAGGTGTCTTTTGATATGTTATTTATCAAAAATAAATAAGTATTGTAGAAGTTGAAGCGCATTAAACACATGTGTGTTTATTTTACAAAGCACGTACTTGGTAAGTATAGCCAATATTTAGACTATAATAAAAGTTTTTTTAAAGTCTTTATGATAAAAACGAAACTAGACTTTCAAAAATACAGACCATTAGGAGTCTTTGGATATGTTATTTATTGTAAATAAATATTTATTGTAGAAGTTGAAGCGCATTAAACACATGTTTGTTTGTTTTACAAAGCACGTACTTGTTAATTTTAGCCAAACTTTAGACTATAATAAAGGTTTTTAAAACCATTATGATAAAAACAAAATTAAATTTACAAAACTACAGACCATTAGGAGTCATTTGAAAAGTTATTTTTTGAAAATAAATAATTATTGTAGAAGTTTAAGCGCATTAAACACATGTGTGTTTGTTTTACAAAGCACGTACTTGTTAATTTTAGCCAAGTTTAGACTATAGTAAAAGTTTTTTTAATCTTTATGATAAAAACAAAACTAATCTTACAAAACTACAGACCATTAGGAGTCATTTTAAAAGTTATTTATTGAAAATAAATAGTTATTGTAGAAGTTGAAGCGCATTAAACACAGGTGTGTTTGTTTTATAAAGCAGGTACTTGTTAATTTTAGCCAAAGTTTATACAATAATGAAAGTTTTTTAAAGTTTTTATGATAAAAACAAAACAAAATTAAAAAACTACAGACGTTTAAGAGTCTTTTCATATGTTATTTATTAAAAATGAATAGTTATTGTAGAAGTTGAAGCGCATTAAACACATATGTTTTTGTTTTACAAAGCACGTACTTGTTAACTTTAGCCAAATTTTAGACTATGATAAAAGTTTTTCAAAGTCTTAATGTAAAAACAAAACTAATCTTACAAAACTAAAAACCTTTAGGAGTCTTTTGATATGTTATTTATTAAAAATAAATATTTATTGTAGAAGTTGAAGCGCATTAAACACAGGTGTGTTTGTTATACAAAGCACGTACTTGTTAATTTTAGCCAAAGTTTAGACTATAATAAAAGTTTTTTAAATCTTTATGATAAAAACAAAACTAATCTTACAAAACTACAGTCCATAAGGAGTCTTTTGAAAGGCTATTTATTGAAAATAAATAATTATTGTAGAAATTGAAGCGCATTAAACACAGATATGTTTATTTTACAAAGCACGTACTTGTTAATTTTAGCCAAAGTTTAGACTATAATAAAAAAAACTTAAATCGTTATTATTAAAAACAAAACTAAACTTACAAAACTACAGACCTTAAAAAGTCTTTTGATATGTTATTTATTAGAAATAACTAAGTATTGTAGAAGTTGAAGCGCATTAAACACATTTGTGTTTGTTTCACAAAGCACGTACTTGTTAATTTTAGCAAAAGTTTAGACTATAATAAAAAAATTTTAAAGTCTTTATAGTAAAAACCCAACTAATCTTACTAAACTACAGACCTTTAGGAGCCTTTTGATGTGTTATTTATTAATATAAATATTTATTGTAGAAGTTGAAGCTCATTAAACACATGTGTGTTTGTTTTACAAAGCACGTACTTGTTAATTTTAGCCAAAGTTTAGATTATAATAAAAGTTTTTTAAAGACTTTATGATAAAAACAACACTGAAGTTACAAAACTAAAGACCATTAGGAGTATTTTGATATGTTATTTATAAAAAATAAATAGTTATTGTAGAAGTTGAAGCGCATTAAACACATATGTTTTTATTTTACAAAGCACGTACTTGTTAACTTTAGCCAAAATTTAGCCTAAAATATAAGTTTTTATAAAGTTTTAATGATAAAAACAAAACTAAACTTACAAAACTACAGACCATTGGGAGTCTTTTGATATGTTATTTTTTAAAAATAAATACTTATTGTAGAAGTTGAAGCGCATAAAACACATGTGAGTTTGATTTACAAAGCAAGAACTTGTTAACTTTAGCCAAAGTTTAAATTATATTAAAATTATTTTAAATCTTTATAATAAAAACAAAACTAAACTTACAAAACTACAGACCATTTGGAATCTTTTGAAAAGTTATTTATTAAAAATAAATAGTTATTGTAGAAATTGAAGCCCATTAAACACAGGTGTGTTTGTTTTACAAAGCACGTACTTGTTAATTTTAGTTAATTTTAGACTATAATAAAAGTTTTTTAAAGACTTTATGATAAAAAAAAAACTAAACTTACAAAACTAAAGACCATTAGAAGTCTTTTAAAATGTTATTTATTGAAAATAATAGTTTTTGTTGAAGTTGAAGCGCAATAAACACAGATGTGTTTTTTTTACAAAGCACGTACTTGTTAATTTAAGCCAAAGTTTAGACTATTATCAAAGTTTTTTAAAGTCTTTATGATAAAAACGAAACTAAACTTACAAAACTACAGACATTTAGGAGTCTCTTGATATGTTATTCATTAAAAATTAATAGTTATTGAAGAAGTTGACGGGCACAAAACACATGTGTGTTTGTTTTACAAAGCACGTACTTGTTAATTTTAGTTAAAGTTTAGACTATAATAAAAGTTTTTTAAAGTCTTTATGATAAAAACGAAACTTAACTTACAAAACTACAGACATTTAGGAGTCTTTTGATATGTTATTTATTAAAGATAAATATTTATTTCAGAAGTTGAAGCGCATTAAACACATGTGTGTTTGTTTTACAAAGCACGTACTTGTTAATTTTAGTTAAAGTTTAGACTATAATAAAAGTTTTTTAAAGACTTTATAATAAAAACAAAACTAAACTTACAAAACTAAAGACCATAAGGAGTCTTTTGAAAAGTTATTTATTGAAAATAAATAGTTATTGAAGAAGTTGAAGCGCAATAAACACAGGTGTGTTTGTTTTACAAAGCAAGTACTTATTAATTTAAGCCAAAGTTTAGACTAAAACAAAATTTTTTTAAACACTTTATGATATAAACAAAACTAAATTTACAAAACTACAGACCTTTAAGAGTCTTTTGATATGTTAATTATTAAAAATAAATAGTTATTGTAGAAGTTGAAGCGCATTAAACACATGTGTGTTTGTTTTACAAAGCACGTACTTGTTAATTTTAGCCAAAGTTTATACTATAATATAAGTTTTTTAAAGTCTATATGATAAAAACAAAACTAAACTTACAAAACTAGAGACCATTAAGAGTCTTTTGATTTGTTATTTATTAAAAATAAATTGTTATTGTAGAAGTTGAAGCGCATTAAATACATATGTGTTTGTTTTACAAAACAAGTACTTGTTAGTTTAAGCCAAAGTTTGGACTAAAACAAAAGTTCTTTAAAGTCTTTATGATAAAAACAAAACTAAACTTACAAAACTAAAGACCTTTAAGAGTCTTTTGATATGTTATTTATTAAAAAAAAATAGTTATTGTAGAAGTTGAAGCGCATTATACAAAAGCGTGTTAGTTTTACAAAGCTACTACTTGATAATTTTAGCCAAAGTTTATACTATAATAAAAGTTTTTTAAAGTCTTTATGATAAAAACAAAACTAAACTTACCAAACTACTGATTATTAACAGTCTTTAGATATATTATTTATTAGAAATAAATAGTTAATGTAGAAGTGGAAGCGCATTAAACATATGTGTGTTTGTTTTACAATGCACGTAATTGTTACATTTAGTCTAAGTTTAGACTAAAATAAAATTTTTTTAAATTCTTTATTATAAAAACAAAACTAAACTCACAAAAATACAGACCATTAGGAGTCTTTTGATTATTATTGTTTAAAAATTAATATTTATTGTAGAAGTTGAAGCGCATTAAACACACGTGTGTTTGTTTAAACAAAGCACGTACTTGTTAAATTTAGTCAAAGCTAAGCCTATAAAAAAAGAATATTGAAGTCTTTATGATAAAAACAAAACTAAACTTTCAAAACTACAGACCTTTAAGAGTCTTTTGATATGTTAATTATTAAAAATAAATAGTTATTGTAGAAGTTGAAGCGCATTAAACACATGTGTGTTTGTTTTACAAAGCACGTACTTGTTAATTTTAGCCAAAGTTTATACTATAATATAAGTTTTTTAAAGTCTATATGATAAAAACAAAACTAAACTTACAAAACTAGAGACCATTAAGAGTCTTTTGATTTGTTATTTATTAAAAATAAATAAGTATTATAGAAGTTGAAGCGCATTAAACACATGTGTGTTTGTTTTACAAAGCACGTACTTGTTAATTTTAGTTAAAGTTTAGACTATAATAAAAGTTTTTTAAAGACTTTATGATAAAAACAAAACTAAACTTACAAAACTAAAGACCATTAGGAGTCTTTTGAAAAATAATTGATTGAAAATAAATAGTTTTTGTTGAAGTTGAAGCGCAATAAACACAGGTGTGTTTGTTTTACAAAGCAAGTACTTCTTAATTTAAGCCAAAGTTTAGACTATAACAAAAGTTTTTTAAAGACTTTATGATAAAAACAAAACTAAACTTTCAAAACTACAGACCTTTAAGAGTCTTTTCATATGTTATTTATTAAAAATAAATTGTTATTGTAGAAGTTGAAGCGCATTAAATACATATGTGTTTGTTTTACAAAACAAGTACTTGTTAGTTTAAGCCAAAGTTTGGACTAAAACAAAAGTTCTTTAAAGTCTTTATGATAAAAACAAAACTAAACTTACAAAACTAAAGACCTTTAAGAGTCTTTTGATATGTTATTTATTAAAAAAAAATAGTTATTGTAGAAGTTGAAGCGCATTATACAAAAGCGTGTTAGTTTTACAAAGCTACTACTTGATAATTTTAGCCAAAGTTTATACTATAATAAAAGTTTTTTAAAGTCTTTATGATAAAAACAAAACTAAACTTACCAAACTACTGATTATTAACAGTCTTTAGATATATTATTTATTAGAAATAAATAGTTAATGTAGAAGTGGAAGCGCATTAAACATATGTGTGTTTGTTTTACAATGCACGTAATTGTTACATTTAGTCTAAGTTTAGACTAAAATAAAAGTTTTTTAAATTCTTTATTATAAAAACAAAACTAAACTCACAAAAATACAGACCATTAGGAGTCTTTTGATTATTATAGTTTAAAAATTAATATTTATTGTAGAAGTTGAAGCGCATTAAACACACGTGTGTTTGTTTAAACAAAGCACGTACTTGTTAAATTTAGTCAAAGCTAAGCCTATAAAAAAAGAATATTGAAGTCTTTATGATATAAACAAAACTAAATTTACAAAACTACAGACCATTAGGAGTCTTTTTATATGTTATTTATTAAACACTAAAAGTTTTTGTAGAAGTTGAAGCGCATCAAACAGATGTGTGTTTGTTTTACAAAGCACGTATTTGTTAAATATAGTCAAAGTTTAGACTATAATAAAAGTTTTTTAAAGTCTTTATGATAAAAAAAAACTAAACTTACAAAACTACAGACAATATAAAGTCATTTTATATGTTATTTATTTAAAAAAAAAAGATATTGTAAAAGTTGAAGCGCATTTAACACATGTGTGTTTGTTTCACAAAGCACGTACTTGTTAATTTTAGCCTAAGTTTATTGTATAATAAAAGTTTTTTTAACTTTTTATATTATTTATTAAAAACTAATAGTTATTGTAGAAGTTGAAGCGCATTAAACACGGGTGTATTTGTTTTACAAAGCAGGTACTTGTTAAATTTAGCCAAAGTTTAGACTAAAAGAAAAGTTTTTCAAAGTATTTATGAAAACAACAAAACTAAACTTACAAAACTACAGACCATTAGGAGTCTATTTATATGCTATTTATTAAGAATAAATAGTTATTGTAGAAGTTGAAGCGCATTAAACACATGTGTGTTTGTTTTACAAAGCACGTACTTGTTAAATTTAGTCAAAATTTAAACTATAATGAAAAAAATTTTAAGTCTTTATGATAAAACAACACTAAACTTACAAAAGAACAGACCATTAGGAGACTTTTTATATTTTATTTATTATTTTATTATTTTATTATTTTGTTGAAGCCTGAAGAGATTGACTATCTGTCTTTCGAAACAGATGTTGTTAAACAAAATAAACTATAGCACTCTTTTCGTATTTTATTTATTATAAATAAATAGTTATTGTAAAAGTTGAAGAGCATTAAACACATGTGTGTTTGTTTTACAAAGCACGTACTTAATAATTTTAACCAAACTTTAGCCTAAAATAAAATTTTCTCAAAGTCTTTATAAAAATACAAAACTTAACTTACAAAATACTGACCATTAGGAGCCTTTTTATATGTTATTTATTAAAAACAAATAGTTATTGTAGATTTTGAAGCGCATAAAACACATGTGTGTTTGTTTTACAAAGCACGTACTTGTTATTTTTAGCCAAACTTTAGAATAAAAGTTTTAATAAGTCTTTATGATAATAACAAAACTAAACTTACAAAACTACAGACCATTATGGTTTTTTATATGTTGTTTATAAAAAATAAATAGTTATTGTAGAAGTTAAAGCGCATTAAACACAGGTGTGTTTGTTTTAAAAAGCAAGTACTTGTTAATTTTATCGAAACCTTAGCCTAAAATAAAAATGTTTTAAAGTCTTTATAATTAAAACAAAGCTAAATTTAAAAAACTATAGACATTTAGGAGTCTTTTGATATGTTATTTATTAAAATAAATAGTTATTGTAGAAGTTGAAGCGCATTTAACACATGTGTGTTTGTTTTACAAAGCGCGAACTTGTTATATTTAACCAAAGTTTAGACTAAAATTAAAGTTTTTTAAACTTTTTATGATAAAAACTAAACTAAACTTACAAAACTACAGACCAATAGAATCTTTTGATATGTTTTTTTTTATAAATAACTAGTTATTGTAGAAGTTGAAGCGCATTAAACACAGTTATGTTTATTTTATAAAGCACGTACTTGTTAATTTTAGCCAAACTATAGATTAAAATAAAAGTTTATGAAAGTCTTTATGATCAAAACAAAACTAAACTTACAAAACTACAGACTATAAGAGTCTTCTGATATGTTATTTATTTAAAGTAAATAGTTATTGTAGAAGTTGAAGCGCATTCGTCAGAGATGTGTTTATTTTGCAAAGCAAGTACTTATTAATTTTAGCCAAACTTTATATTACTGTAAAAGTTTTTTGAAGTCTTTATGATAAAAACAAAACTAAACTTACAAAACTACAGACCATTAGTAGTCTTTTGATATGCCTTTTACTAAAAATAACTAGTTATTGTAGAAGTTGAAGCGCATTAAACACATGTGTGTTTGTTTTACTACGCACATACTTGCTAATTTTAGCCAAACTTTAGATTAAAATAAAAGTTTATGAAAGTCTTTGCGATAAAAACAAAACTAAATTTACAAAACAACAGACCATTAACAGTCTTTAGATATGTTATTTATTTAAAAAACTAGTTATTGTAGAAATTGAAGCGCATTAAACACATGTGTGTTTGTTTTACAAAGCACGTACTTGTTAATTTTAGCCAAACTTTGATTAAAGTAAAAGTTTTTTAAAATCTTAATGATAAAAACCAAACTAAACTTACAAAACTACAAACCATTAGGAATCTTTTGATATGTTTTATTTTAAAATAAAAAGTTATTGTAGAAGTTAAAGCGCATCAAACACAGGTGTGTTTATTTTAAAAAGCACGTACTTGTTAATTTTAGCAAAACTATAGATTAGAATTAAAGTTTTTTAAAGTCATTATGATATAAAAAAATCAACTTACAAAACTACAGATCATTAGTAGTCTTTTGATATGTTTTTTTTAATAATTATTTATCGAAGAAATTGAAGCGCATACGTTACAGGTTTGTTTATTTTACAAAAAACATACTTGTTAATTTTAGCCAAACTTTAGTCTAAAATAAAAGTTTTTTAAAGTCTTTATGATAAAAACAAAACTAAACTTACGAATTAAACTTTCAAAGGCCATTAAGAGTCTTTTGATATGTTTTATAATAAAAGTAAATAGTTATTGTAGTAGTTGAAGGTCCTTTGTCAAAGGTGTAGTTATTTTACAAAGCACATACTTATTGGTTTTAGCCAAAATTTATATTAAATTAAAAGTTTTTTAAAGTCTTTATGATACAAACAAAACTAAACTTACAAAACTACAGACCATTAAGAGTCTTTTGATATGTTTTTTTATTAAATCTTAGTTGTTATTGTAGACGTTGAAGCTCATTAAACACCGATGTGTTTGTTTTACAAAGCACGTACTTGTTAATTTTAGCCAAACTTTAAATTGAAATAAAAGCTTTTTCAAGTCTTATCCTATCAAGGAAGTAAACTATGGATTAAGCTACCATTATGTTTAAAAAATTAAGTTACTTTTAAAGCTCCAATGACCTTAAAAGTTATTGACTTTAAAGTGATTAACAAGGTCTATAGTGATCATTTCTACCTGTCTAATTACTTTTGTTTAAGGAATAAATAGTATTTTTCATTTGATAAGGAACGTTTTTATTTATTTTTGTGTTTTTTTTAATTGAAAGTTGCATCGTTTTGTTACAATAACAGTCGTTTAGTCTAAATTGCAGCATTTTCTATCTGGGTATTATAAAGATTATATTTAAGATTACTATTTTGAATTAAGTTCAGATTACTTACAAACTTTTTGTTTTTTTAGGCATAGCAACGTAATAAAATGTTACAGATGTATATACTTAAACAGATTATTAAAAATTTAAAAAGTGTGCTGAGATAACCGTTTCAAGCAAACTTATGTTGAAAAATATCTTTTTCTGAAAAAATCAGAAAAAAATAACTTTTATTGTGTTTACAAACGTTTTTTGCCTTGTAGTATTTCAATTTTAGAGTTAGACAAGTGTTCAAAACATAAAAAAGTATATTTTAAAACAGAAGGAAATTTTTTGTTTTTGTTAATATTAATATTATTGTTGTTTTTTTTTTTTTTGCTTTCTTATTAGAAGCATAAATTTAGCAGTACTTATCTTTTTATTTTAATTTATACAATTTAAGTTCAGTCATGGTAGAATTCACTTCTTTAAAATTATTAAAAAAGGCTGCACGACCATTTAAATTTAGACAACTCAAATTCCAACAATCAAATTCTTTAGAAAAATTGAAAGGGCCACAAATAAAAAATTAATGTATATTTGTCAAATATAAAAGATACATATGTAGGTCTACAAAACATCTTTTTCATTATGCAAAGCATTAAATATTTTTTTGAAATATAGCTTAAAGAAAGTAGAAAACATTGATATTTATAGTAATTCTAAAATATCTTGAAGATTATTTAAAATTTTGCAAAAAAAAAGTGCTTGTAGATATTATAATGATCCACATATGTATATTTTATTTTATTCAAATTTATATTACTTATTGAGATAAAGTCTTTTTAATATTTTTTTAAGAATTTGGTATTTCGGAATTTGAGTTGTCCGAATTTGAATTGTCATGTAACCATTATAAAAAAATGCAATAGTTTATTTATCTATTCAAAAGTAAAATTGTTTTACTGTTAATTAAAACTATTAAATAAAATTAAGTTAACACTTTTAGTACAAAAAACTGATAAAATTAAACGTATAAATATTTCAGCGTATTATATTTTTACTTTCTTTAAAGAGGTTTTAACCTATCAGTAAAGTATTCAAATGTTTGCTATAAGTATTGTTTATCTCCTTAATAAGTTGATTAAAAGTTATGTCTTTTGTTTAGTTCTTATGTTACTAAACAAGTTTTTAAATACATTTTTATACACAAAATTCTGCTAGTTTTTGTTTGGTTTTTTTTTCATTTCGTTTGACTGATTTTTTTATTACAAAAGATTTAAAAGATAAAAATTAAGTCTATTAGCTCTTATGAAATTTTATAATCAAGAGGTGTCCGACTCTATAACCAAAAATTTCCTTTATAAACCAGGTCCTCACCCCAAACTTTTTGAGCGCTTTTTTTCTCGTTCAGTAAGCAGTATATAAAATATTCTAGAAGTGTATCATATCTATCTGTAAAACAAAATACATGAAGAGTAAATATTAAATATACCATAACCAAAAATACTGAAATAAAAATAAACATAGTTGAGTTACCAAACTAAATAAACACTATTAGCACGATAGTTTGTTAAACTAGGCAAAAAGTCGAATGTTCGCATTCATTGCAATTCAATGATTACTTATGTTTATAAGCCCACTATTACCAACCTAACATATACCTTACCCAACCTAACAGTACACTGGATTTCTTAGATTGAGCTCTACAGTAAGATCTCAAAAATTTATAAACATCGACCGTCCATCATTTTAAGCCTGCAAGCTGCTAGATCACAGTCTGCTGCAACGCAGACTTGCAATTAATTAGATTAAAAAAAAAGTATATAGATGTTTGAGTCACTTTGAGTACTTTAAATATTAAAAGAATTTATTTTACGGGGGATATTTTGTTCAATATTATTTATTCAGTTCTCTACAGTATCTCTAAAACAAAATATTCATTTTACAATAAAAAACGTCAAATAAAAAAAATAGTTGAGATAGTTGAGATACCGAATTAAACAAACTATAAAGTCAAGTACTTTATTAATTAAAATTAATTCAAATAGAAAAAATCTGATTTACCGGATCCGGATAATACTTTCAAATTAGGATCCGGATCTAAACAAGGATCCAGCTGGATCTGATAGGTCACTAACTCGAAATGTTTTGCCCGCCAAGAACTAACTTATTCCGGATCCGGCCCGTTGATTGCCCACCCCTAGTCTAAACGACCTACCACTAATATGATGTTCTCTGTAAGTTAGTTACAAAAATGAGCAAAATGTAATTTATTTATCGCTTTTTGAGCTCAATAAAGCCTTCGACTTTGTGAGTAAAAAGGAACTGCTTACTCCACTAAATATATAATTTCTACAAACTTTATCTAAACTTAGATGTTTTTAGTAAAACATAGTTTCAAGCGAAAAGCTACAAAAAGATACATTTTTTCAGAATATTTCTTAACATCTTGTTTACTTAAAAAATCAATTATGAAAAAAGTTATGATTCAATAAACAGCCTTATGTAATAACTAAACAAACTAAAAATTTACATTTGTTAAATAAATTATTATATTATTTTACTTTTTTGACTCTACATTTTAATTTACAAAACTTAAATTTCATTGAGTTTTTAGAAGGTTTTTATCTAAATAACACAGTATGTGTTTTCTGAAAAAAAATAAACTAAATACTCTTTAAGTTTAAAAATACTGATTTCTTTTAGGAAAATAACTAAGTTATAATACCTGACGGTCTTAACGCAGAGTTTCTAAATAATGACAGAAAAAATAGTACATATTTCCGTAAACTATTAGTTTAAGTTTTGAATTCGTTCCTAAACTTTTAATACTATTTAAATAAATTTTAAGTATGTAAAAACTGCATCATATCATACATTACTAACTTCAAAATATTTCAACTAAACTCTTTGTACCAAAAAAGTTTGTATGGTGAAAGTGAAAAAGTTCTGACTTTTATGCTCTAATAGGCACAAGTTTGCTTAATAATGCTAATAAGGCAACAAACATAACTAGAATTACAGCAACTGAACTTTATTATGTTTTATTTATAAGTAAAATCTTTAAATACTATTTAATTTCTAAATAAAATAAGTAAGTTTGTTATGTAGTTTACTTATAAGTTTTGTTTTATAAAAAAGGCTCACAAGTGATAAATTTTACATTTAGTCATAAATTCATTACCTATGTAGTAATATTAAAATATAACCTAACATTTTTACAAATTTTATTTAAAGTTTTAGTACTATATTAATTGGTAATATAAAGTTGTTAATAGGCAGTCAAACTTATGGCAAAGGTACCTTTTTTGGTAGTTAGTTTATTACTTTAATTATAAGCTTAGTAATAAATATATTTTTCTACAAAGTTTTCACTTTGTCAAATTTAAGCAATTCATGTTTAGCTGTTTAGTCTGTACAAATTTTAAATAACTTACACAAAACATTTGTAGCTTTAAAGTTAGATAAAAGTTATCAATATACGACACTTCATATGAAACTTGACACATACGTTAATCGTAGAATATTACCTAAAATGTTTTATTGAAACCTTCTAACTGTTGTATTTAGTTACAATTTATAAAAAAAAAACATTAAAATATTAAAAAAAAAACATGTTTAGATAAAAATGATAGATTTTTAACTGAATAAAATGTTTTAAATGACCATAAAAACAGCCGTACGGACATATTAAAAAGTTAATTTCGAAAATGATTTTATTATTTTTATTTGTAAATCCGGTTATTGCATAAGCTACAGTTTCTCTTATAACAACATTTTACTAATCTTGATAAACTTAATACTAAATTCTTTCGTTTTAAACCACTGCACTTATTAAAGTTTAATTTTAGTACAGTACAAATACTTGAAGTTAAATTTAATTGGTAGATGTTAATTATTGTTTCGACCAGTGCTCTTCACAGAAATTTAAATCTGTGCACACTAAACTTAAATAAAAATAATTTTTGGCACATTAAACTAGAATAAAACAATTTTGTGCACATCAAGCTAAAAATCCCTAAAAAGTGTGAAGTTATTTTCATTATGTCAAAATTAACTTATATCATAAAAAGATTTAATATAAGTTTTTTTTCAGGATTTAATAATCAGTTTTACTGTTTTTATTGTTTAATAAAGTCTGCATTTTTTCTACTGAAAACTGCTAATAAATAAAATAGTTTATTAGTACTTGTATTTTATTTTATAAATTGTAACAAAAGTACACTAAAATATTTTCAATTTTTTTTTATCAGAAATTACAGCCATTACAACATTTGATAAGTTTACACGGCTGGCAAATAAAACTACATTTAATTGGCATAAAATTATGTTAAAAAATAAATCATACTAACTTGTTTAAATTTTAATAAAACAAATAAGATTTGGTTTTTAGGGTTTTGAACAAAAAAGTAAAAAATAATTCAATATTTTGTATACGACCGAACATTACAAGTTAACCCTAGCCCTAAAAACATTTACACTTTTATTTTTGCTTATTATTCTTGATTATAGAAAACTCTTCATTAGAGGATAACACAAACTCAGTTGTTGTAAAGTACTATGATTTTAAGAAAAAACTAAAAGAGAGTTCCAAATATCTGTTTAGTTTTAAGGTAAAAAAAAACTGTTACCAGTCAGTGTGCGATTTTACCCTTTTCACCATAAACGTAAAGTACCTGAATTTCTCACCAGTATGTTTACATACTTTTATAATTTTTAAACAGACAAATTTCGATGTTAATTTTAGCAAATTTCAATGTCATAATATACAAGTTTTGATCTATAATAGATATTCAGCTTTGTTTTGGTAATATTTACTTAGTTTAATATATATTTTGCAGTTCTGTAAAAACTGAAAAAAAATATGACTATGTATGGAAAAATCGCTGTAAATGCTATTGAATTTATTAAAAAAATCGAAAAAATATATAAAAACGTGATGTATACATTTTTTCAAACATAATGGTTAAATAAATTGTTATACAAAAATTATAATAGCATTAGATTTTTGAAAATATAAATAAATAAACAAAGCAAAATTGTTAGATTTGTTTACAAGTTAAGTTGTTTTGGTTAAGGTTAGAATTGTGTACTATTGAGTGTAAATTGATTTTAAATGTAGAAGGTTTATTTCAAAAATTATTTGAAATTGCAACTTCTTGTTTTTTCAACTCTAAAAACATTAGTATGCTAAACTTACAATGGTCTTTTACAACTTTAAATTATTTTTTAAACTTATTTGAAACTACTAATTAGCTTTTAAGAGTTTACTTATAAGTTTACTGACTTTTTTTAGACAAAGCTAATTTAACTTTCAAACTCCTTAGTTGACAAGGCAAGTTGTTTAATCATGCTTTGTTGTTTTTTTTTGACATACGCATTGTTTCTACGATAAACTAGATATCATTTAAAAAGAAAAAAAGTTTTAGTATAAAAACTTAGTAAACGTAACCGTTAATAAGCCAGTTAAAATAAAACTATTGTTTACCAGCCAAATGAGTTTAACGTAAAAATAAAATACAAGAATTTTTTTTGTCAATTTTTTCTATTAGGTTTAATAGTTAAGCATTTAACTCAGAAAAGAGACCAAGCCCCCTAAATTTCCTTGGTATTAGTACCTCACACCAGACTCGAACTACAACCCTTACCCTAAAGTATACAGTTTTTAACTAAACGCAAGGTTTATCTATGCTTTTATACCAATTATTCAGTTCTTTTCTGGTTTACTTTGTGAAACAAACAGCTTTTTTTTTCAGATATAAACAACTCTATTGTACGCATTACTAAAATATAATATATGATATAAAAAATTAAGCAAAAGTTCTTTACTGTTGAACCAAAGATAAGTTGACATAAAATAGTAAAATTCTTAGTTCATTTAATATTTATGAAAAGCTGTTCCAAAACAATCTCTATAATATTACTTAATTTTTTACATAGCACATCATAATACTACTTCTCAATTTATTTTAAACAGTTTTATAAACATTTTATGCTGAAAGTTTGGCTGCTATATTAGATCTAAATTACAATATACTTGTCTTAAAATAAAGTTTGCAATACAATTAATTTAAGGGTTGATCATATCAATTCAATCATAAAACTACAAGCTTCGGCAGACTGAGACCGGTTTCGTCCTTTTTAGGAATCATCAGTCAGTCACAACCGAAAAACTTGCAGTTTCAATCCACAAACGGTTTATCAGGCTTTCACATAAAGCAACCATTGCTTGAGCTTTGTCTCACACATACGATGGTCCTGGCTTCTGCTCTGCGGATTTTCGCCGATGTTTTTGTTAATTGTATTAAATACGAGCGTACCAGATGCCTTGCCTAGTGGACAATGTATTAAACGTTGCATGACAAAAGAAAATGCTGACGTCACTGATCAATGCCGGCAAATGGTTGCTTTATGTCAAATCATTATAAACCGTTTGTGAATTGAAGACTGCAATGGCTGACTGACAGCTGATAGTTGTAGACTACAATTGAAGTCAGTTATTACTGAATGATAATTTCTATTAAGAACAAAACCGGTCTAAGTTTGCTGAAGCTTGTGGTCTGATGATTGAATTGATATAATCAACTATTTTGTTAAACTTGAGCTTTGTCTCACGGCATACGAAGGTCCGGGATTCTACTCTGCGGACTTTCGCCGATGTTTTGGTTGATAAAAATTAATTTAGGTTAGTATATTTAATAGAGACAATCGTATTTAAATTCAATTCTAAAATTTTTATAACTAGTTTTAGTTATTTGTTTAAATCAAATTGTTAATTAAATTAATAGTAAAAAATAAACAACATAAAATAAAAGTCGGCAGCAGTGGCACATACTCTGCGCAATGTTTAAAATGCAATAAAGTTATGTGGGCTAGACTAAAAATAGTTAAGATGAAACACACACAAAATAGTTGGAAAAGATTCCAATTATTTTTTTATTTTAAATGGGGAATAATCTGCCTTATTAACATACTTTTTTGTGAAAAATCGTGCTGGTATTAGAAATTTAGCGATCTGCTTACAATATAATGTTTATAAATAAAACTGAAATAAATGGTTTTAACTAAAAAGAACATTTATAGTTTACTAACTCAAAAAATAAATAGAACAAAACAAGAATGATTAATATTTTAATACTTAAAATGGGCGATCAGTGTATAAAGAGAATTTTGTTTACACGATTGATTTTTTTTGCTTGTTTACTTGTACACATTTTTAAGTATATTAGTTTGTTGAATTTAAATTTAAATTTATGGAATTTATTTTGTGTTAATGTATTTGTTTTTTATGTACTTAAAACTCTTAATAAACTTTATACAATCATTAAAAGTTTAAATTGAAAATATCTTTTATGATAATCAAACTAATAATTTACTTTATTTTATCCCCCGTAATTGTATAACGGCGGTTTTCATTAAAAATATAACGAAAGTTCTTGTGTACTGTGCGTTTGTTCATTAAGCTAAAAGCAGTGAGTTTGAAATTGTCATATACTTATAAATTGTTCTCTTCTTAATACTAATATAAGTTATATTAACTATATTTAATTATGCTTGATTTAGTTAAATAGATATTATTAAGTTAACATTGAGAAAAAATATTATTTTTAATTTTTTTGTTACATCTTTTATTTACTTTTGTTTTATCTAAATCATATTTATACTATTTTAAACATAACTTATCAATTTATTCCTGTTATACAAACATTTTTTATTCTTATGACTTAAATTTTTTGTACAATCAAAAGAAAAACTTTGTGTCGATACGTTAGCAAAATTAGTAATAGTTTGACTTTGAACTAAAATAATGTTACTTTTTTATTTTTACCTTTTTTCTTAGCTTAAACAGCCATAAAATTTTAAATAATTGAGTTTAAAGTCTCAAACAGCTTTTTAATAGTTGAATGTTTTATAAATCACATATAAGATAGGACTAGCGCATGTTTAGTTTCAGAGCGATTCTATAATGTTCATAACTGTAGATTCGAATATAACAAGTTAACCAATGTAAACAAAAACAAAAAAAATACAACTTAAATGTTTACTATAGTAATCTTTATGAAAGAACATAAATACAAAACTTATCTAACATAAGTTATAATCGAATTTACACTTTAGTCGTAGATTTAGTATATCAAAGACTATGTAATTATACAAAAGAAGTATTATATTATAAAATGTGTTTTTAATAATACTCTTAATTTAATTAAAACATATTAGTAGTTCTGTAAGCATAAACTGGACTATTGTCAGAAAAAAGCCAATTAAAACACTTAGCAAAGACTATCTTTAGGTATAAGATATTTATTAGTATTCTCCTTAAACGCATAATAACAGTATTTAAATTGTTACTTTTCTATACTTTATTCATATAATTGCTCTTTTAATAAAAAACCCTTCAGGTAAATCTAGATCAACAATACTTTCGTTTAATCAACTGGTAAATAACATATCAAAGATAAAAACAACAACCAAGAAGTTAAACTCTATAAAAAATACACTTTTTAAAATAACCGATCAAGACAAACATTTATTCATAAAATAGTATTGAGTAAGCAAAATCAAAAATTTATTTTAAATATTTTTCGGAAGCAACCGTTAGATAACCATTTGCTAGTGCTTTGGAACGTGCTTTGGAAGTTAATTGCCATTTATTTTCAGTAATATCATAAACTGAGATAAATTTTTCATATGAACTATCAAACTGACACCAAGTATCAAATACAAAAATTTTGTTGCCATCTGTTTGTAAATAAGGTCTTCTGAATACATCATTTATGCGAAATGGGGCAATAAAAGTAAACTTTCTTGTTACGCAATCGTACACTTCATGCGTAATGGCATAACGTGTACCATGAACAACAAACAATTTATTACCCTGTGCTAACAATCCAGGTTCTTTTCGTCCAACGTTTAAGTCTGGTAAAAGCGACCACTTGTCAAGGTGGTGGTCATAAGTTTCAACAGACTTTAATCTTTTCTCATTAAATCCAACAAACGTAAAACCACCTACAACAACGCATTGTCCGTTAAAAACTGTGCATGACGAACCAAATTTGTCTAAAATATTCATGCTCGAAATGTTCTTCCAATTATTTGTTTCCGGATCGTACAACCAAACTTTTTCACCAAAAACATAAATTTTTCCCATAAATGAACAGGTACAAAAATTCCTTCTATAATCCGCAATTTTTAGGTGTGTCCACGCATCTGTTAGTTTACAATAAACCTGAAAAGATTTTTCTCTTTTCGACTCAACAAATGGAAGGTTTTCAGAAAAACAATATATTTTTGTTCCTATTATTATACAGACACATTGTGAAGGCATTTTTTTAGCCATGTTGGTTGTTGATTTTATTTCCTTTATTCTTTTCCTATCAGTTATGTGAGAAAGAATTAACGGTGTAAAAGTTTTATTCTTGGTTTTAACATGATTTAATTCATGTCCAAAGAATAAGACTTTGTTTTTATCAAACTTTTTCTGATAATTGAAACGATTTTCCAACCAAAATTTAGGCACATTTTGAAAATTGTTTCTTTTTGCTAATAAAGCCTTATTGATTATGTTTTTACATTTAGTACTTTTAATGCACAGAAGATGTTTTTGTATAATATCAACAAGTATTTCTTCAGTCAACAAAGGTAAACGTACTAAATTTAAAAGTTCGTCCATGTAGCATTTTCGTTCAAGTTTTTTATAGCTCACCCAACTTACTACTGCGTTGAATATTTCTAACTCAGAGTCAACTTTTAAATTAGAAGAGGAAACTAGAATACACATATCTGTAAAACTCAATTCTAACAAAACATCAGGTCTATAGTTTGTTAGATAACATTTTAAGCACAACTTTAACAAAAATTCTCGCAAATCGTTTAAGTAGAATAGCTTAGTAAGATGCAAGAAAAACAAGCAACTTTTTGCGTTCACATGTTTAGCTATATAGTTACAAAGGTACATTCTTAAATCGAAGTTTCCAAGTATTCTTTCGGCTTCAAATAGTTTTATTAAACTCTTTTTATCAACTTTAGTTTTACCTGAAAAAAATAGTTTTATCAAAAATATTTTAAAAACAATATTATATATTTACAGTTTTTTTCGTCAGTTAAATTAGAGTAAAATAATATCTTCTTTCTGATCAAAATTTTAATAAAATTTAACCATGAAACCTGTTGTAGTATTACAAAAAGTGTTAATAGCCACTTTTATGCCTGTGTTGTTTATATATTTACATTAATCTTAGTTACAGTAAAATTTTGGCATGCTCATTTGTAATATGATGTTAGAAATGTTTATTAATCGTCTTTAGAACTAATACAATAACTTGATTAAAAGTTTATTAAAAGTTAGCAATCATAAACAAAGTATAAATCATTTAATTACGAACTTTCTGATTGACCTTGGTTTAATCGTTATTGAAATTATGTAGTCTATTGCAAAAAACAATTTTTAAACATTCAGTTATCTCAAACAGTGGTTAGTTTAGAATTTTTAAAATAATTTTTCTTTCATTGATAAAATACTAAACCAAAGTCTAAGTTTGAGGGGAGCTTACTTTTTGAAAATTTAGTTGATTTATAAAACTATTAGGAGTTCCTGATTTTAAAACGAAACAAAAAGGGGAATTACATCTTTTATTAAAAAAATATAAAAAACTGCTTACCTTTTTCTAAAAAGTGCAAAATACTCAGCATAGTAGACTCAGATATTTTTGGAAACTCAAAAACTGGTTTCTTAGCAAACTTTAAAGAGTTTTTATTTTTAAAGTAGCCAAAGTTTTCAAGTAAAACATTAAAAGAAACAACAATTTTGGTTTCTCTTTTGCTTACAATCAACACTGCATTAGTATTCTGTTGTTCATTTTTGATATTTTCTACATTCATTTCAAGTTTATATATTTTTTAAAAAAATTTCTAATGAATTTTTTTAATTTCCAGCTGTCCTGTAATTTATAAGAAATGTTAAACATAGTACACTTTACACAAAAATAATGTTCAAAACTAAATAAAACTGGTCAAAGTTTAGCTTTTGTGTTAAATTTGTAATAAATTAATTGCAGAGAACTTTATCTATTTTAGCTTTTAAAAATGAAATAAATTTACTTTGTAAAACACTGTAAGCAAATTTATTTACTTTTAACACTTCCTGTAAAAAAGTAATAAGCATTTTAAGTCGTAGAAAATATTAACAGGAAAATGAGTTACATAAATACTTTTATATACAAGTAATAAGTGAATTTGAAAAAAGACGTAAGTACATTGTAAAAAGTAGATAAATAAGTAAAATTCCAACAAAATATCATCATGTTACAAACACACACATGTACTTGATCTTTAAGGAGTAAAACACATCAAGATGCTTCTAGCTACTTGGCCTTTGACAAAGTTATCAGTGTTTACACAAAGCAACAATAGCCTCAGTTTAATGATTCAAGTACTGACTTTTGAGCTAATAAATACTATTTTAAAGAGATACACCTTGCAAATTTATATTTTATTACATACTATTGACGTCGTTTCGACTTTTCGTCAGTCATTTTCAAATAAAAATTGTGCAAAATAACTAAAAATTAGTGTTAAACAAATAAATGTACAAGATAAAATAAATAAATAGATATATATAAACACTTATATATAAAAATTATAAACTACAGTAAAATTACAGGTTAAATAAATATTTATACATTGTTAAAAAATAAAGAAAATCACAAGTCAAAAATTCTTAGTGGGTGGTTAGTATTCGGTTTAGTTAATTTTTGTTTAAAATTGGATTACAACGTTAAACAAAAATAGCTTCGCTGATCAGGGTGTCAAGTTTATTTCTACATTCTTTTAAAATACCAAAGTTGTTAACAGTTATTCTTTCATCTTTACAAATGTTACAATTACTAATGTGGTCAGATACAGCTGTTTTACCTTTTAAATGTTCTTTGACTCTTTCTCATATTGAAATCTAATGTGGTCTACGAATATAATGTATTTAGTTGTTTAGCACTAATTTTTAGTTATTTTGCACAGTTTTTTATTTGAAAATGACTGATGAAAAGTTGAAACAGCGTCATCAGTTTGTAATAAACTATAAAATTGCAATGTAAAAATTTTTATTTAAATCTAAAAAATTTTATTTAAAAACTCCAATATTCCTTTCTGTATTTTAAGCTACTAAGTTCAAAGCTCCAATATAATTACATTTCAAACGGTTTATTTTGTTATGAATATGAAATTTAAATCTTTCTTTCTTGTAAGTATAAGGTTAATCTAAGTACATTTCATTTGAATTAATCTCTTAAGTTGTATTCAACTGGTTATGTAAAGTTGTAGTGTACAAGCAACTTAAAAACAATAATTAAGTTTAAACTCAACTTAAAACTAAAAAATACTTTAAGGTGTTCTATACGTATTACAAAAACTAGGCATGAACTTTGGTGGTAGTATTTTATATTAAAGAACTTATCAAACACTTAAAATAAAGGACAACAATCTTTAGAACATACTTTAATTGCGGTCAAAACTTTTACACAAGAACAAAATCTAACAGGAATATACTATAACAATGTATAAATAAATTAAAAATTAACTTTTTAGAATTAAAATCAAAAAATCATTTATAAGTAATAAATTTTATCTGAAAAAGAACTTTAAAATAAACAATATAACAAGAAATAAGCTTAGTTTTGGAACTTTATCTGGAAGGTCTTGACTATAAATTCACTACAATCAAACTGTGGCTGATTTATATAGCTATATCTTTAAAACTTCCTTCAAAACAACTTCCTTTCTTGTGGACTGATTTTATAATATTTGATGTTCAACTAAATGAAACAGTAAAGAAACTAGTACACCACTAAATTTACTCTTTCTACCATTTCTAAAGATAATCTAACTCTACCCTTCCTCTTCATTTATGCTCAAAAAGAATTTAATTTCACTCTTCTTTTTTTTTACTAAGAGAATGGTGATTTCTTATGTCAAACAGTGCAACTTTCCCTAGGTCTATAAAATAACTTCTAAAAAAAATTATAAAATAAACAAAATAAAAAATAAGTCTTAGAACTAATTTATTAGGAAACACTCAAGTAGACAGTAACAAGAAAACAAAACGTTTTCAAAAAATGGTTTTTAGGTTCTCTTACTTTAAAAAACTTGTAGTTTTCAAAATTCTCTAAAAGCTTTTTCAGGATATTTAACTAACAAAGCTTTTCAATAACTAGGCAAAAATAACATTATAATAGAAATAACTTTTTATCACTCAATTGTTATGTCTACACAAACCCCTATGATACAAATTCCAAAAATAAATAGTATGTTACTGGTCTTTGCTCTTTTAGTAACTAATAAATAATGTAACTTTCTATAATTCTATTTAGATTCAATGGTTTTACATAAACTTAAATGACTTACTTAAAATTAAACACCAATTTTTGTGACTTGTTTATACTCATACATTGTCAATACTCTTGTGAGTTATTTGGACTTGTATTTTGTCAGTTTTATAGTGAATTTGTAGACTTAAATTTTGTCAGTTTTATTTTGACTATGTGGACTTAAAATTTGTCAGCTCTATTTTGACTTTGTGGACTTCAAATTTGTTACTTCTATAGTGACTTAGTTGACTCACACTGGGACAATAATCTTTGATCTTTATCCCTATGGTACTCTAATCAACTTGACTCCTTATTTATTGATGATTTTTTCAACCCGCTATGTCTTTTTGGTTATGGATAAACCTCAAGGGTTTTGTAAGACAAACAGTAAATTTGAGTTTTTCTTCTTAAAAATTAAATGCAAGATTTATTGTAAAATATTTTAAAGTTTACTGTTAAAAAAAAGAATAGGAAATGAAAATGTCAAACATATAAGAATGTCAGATAAATTTACGGTAAATAAAGCCTTTAAAAAAGTTATACATACAAGTATAATTTGTTTGCGTAAAATACTTTCTTGGTCTTATTTAACTATTACCTAAAAGACTGGTGGTTCTTTACCTTAAGGGCGCCGTGTAAAGTTAAAAAGTAAACAACCACACTAAAAACCATAATTAAATATTAATTTAACTTTGAACTAAATGATACTTAAAGGTATCCTATCCTACTTATAATAACTAGGCATGACTTTTAGTGGTTATATTTAATTTTAAAGAACATATCAAATACTAAAAAATAAAGAACATCAAACTTTATAATATAGTCTAAATGTGGTCAAAACTTTTAAACAAGAATTAAATCTAACAGAAGTATACTATAAATTGAGAATTGAGTACTTGGAATTTAAATTGTAAACATTATTTAAAAAAGAACTTTAAATAATCAATATAGTGATAAGTAAGTTCAGTTCTGGAACTTAAATCTGAAAATTATTGAGTAAAAAATCACTTCCATTACACTGTGCCTGGTTTATTTAGAAATAGCTTTAAAATGTAAAATTATTTTAGAACAACTTGCTTTCTGGTTGACTGATTTTATAGTATTTGCTGTTCAACAAAATGGAACAGCAGTGGAACTATTATTCCATTTCAGTTGGCTGCAGTAGTAAGGTTTTTGACCTTTTTATTTAAAATTTTATGTTAATGAAGTAAAGTAAAAACAAAGCATTACATTAATAAGACTTAAACCTCTATCTGTAACCCATTTTACCTAAATTTTAAAATCTATACCCTACCTTTAACTCACCTTACCCAAACATATAATAAGTTAGTAACAAAAATATATATTTTTTACAATTTAAAATGAACAAAAGCAAATTATTATCCAATCAGAAGCGCCTAGAGATCGCAGCTATCAGGTATTATACAAACCAAATTTTTAATTAAGGTTCTATTTTAAGTATATTCGTTTTAAATTATTGTGCATTGTTTTTTCGCCTTGTTAATTTAGTAAAAAAAAACTTTGCTAAAGTGTTATTGTTGTTCAAATTCGACTAGAGTACTTTTGTTCATTCAATAAATAATATGGACAATATTTCTTACTATTTAAATAGAGAAACTTCCAAGGAAGCCCATATGATGGCATGGATAGTTAAAAGAAAAATCATCTTCTATTGCATACAAGCTAAAGAATTAAAAACTTTTTTACTTCTTTTTTTTAAATACTGAAACTAGATTTGTTAAAGACTGAAAGCATAAAAGAACTTTAAAACTACATTAAACTAATTATTGTCATAAACTTGTGGTTTGATTCTTCAGAAATAAAAGTGTTTCATAACAGAGCGGTACAACTTGTATTTGATAAGAAAACTATTTAATTAAGTTTAATATCGTTCTGAATTTTACGAAATTGAACCAAATTTTTATTTTCAGGATTTTATTTTGTGTTATTTTCTATGAGATAACTAGTCTTACCTTTACTTATGGAAAATTACAAACAACAACACATTAAAAATTGAATAAAACTAAAACCTGGTCATCAACTTGTCTATTATATTTACCATTTTATTTGTGATGGTAAAATAAAGTATTTTATACAAATTCAACAAATCTAAACTCTAAAAAGTTAAAATTTATATCATTTTGCATATCACAGCTTTTAAACTATGACGGTTAATTTTATTGAATTAAAAAGTTAAATAAAAAAGTTTGCAAGAGAGGTAACTATTGTTGTTAATAAATTTTTTTAATTAAATTCGACCTCTTGTTTAAAGTTATTAAATGTAATGAAATTAAATAGAAACAATATAGCCATAACTTTGACGTATTACATAGTTTATTAAAGGACAAAAAAAAAGAAAGAAATAAATTTTTGAGATATGATATCTAAAGTAGTTAAAGCATTATTAGTTATTCTTTTAAAATTATAAGAATTCTATGTATTATAGTTTTTTTGTTATTCAAGTATGTTTAAAACTTAATCCTTCATGAACTTTCATATTTTTTGTAATTTGTTTATCTTTAGAGGTGTAGCCTCCTAAATATTTTTTAGACTACAACTTTATAGTTTACTGTGATAGGCTAAGTAAAAGGTTACTAAATTTCAATTTAAGAAATATTATATTAAAAACAAAATAACAATTGTTAGAGTTTTATAAAAAAAAATTTAAGTAAAACCAATGAGCTTTAAAAAATTAATTAAAAAACTTTAAAAAAAGAAGACAAAAAAAATAATCCATTAACATAAAAGTTTGAAACCATTCTATAATAAGTTAAAGTCATAAACCTATTTGTATAAAATTAAAATATTATAAACACATTAAAAGAAATTAGGTGTAAAGAATTTCAAATTCATATTGGTTTAGCTACTAAAAGACCAAATGAGTGCATATCATTGACAAAACTTAAATGTTTTTAGTTTTTGTTTATTGAGTAAAAATATTCCAATTACAGTTATTATGGTTTCGTACAAGGGTCTGCCAATCGAAATTTATAGCTTAAAACGATTTGTTTAAAACAACAAAACTGAAGATTTTGATAACAAACAGTTAGAAGTATGCTTTTAAAATAATTATGATTAAAAATTTATGCTTATTTAAAGATCATTTCATTACAATTTTATTTTCATAGAATATTTTGATCTTTTTTTAAATTTAAGTTTGCTCACGAGACCTTTTTTCCATAATATATGCTTGCAAGGCTTTTTCTAGTAAATATGGTCTTTAACTTGCAAAAAGTCCAGTATAACAATTTAAAAGTTACAGTAATCTACCACGTAGATACTCATGTTAAGGCCAAATTTATAAAATTTCATTATATAAAACTTATGACCTAAAGTTTAAATGTATAATGTTAAAAATTATAATTTGACACAGATTAAAATATGATTTATGGCTGCTCGAACTTTTCATGAAACCAATTATGATACAGATTTTGAAGATTACCGATATATAAGTTCAACACAAACTTCAACTTTATATGTAATAGGAGATACACTTTTGTTAGATAAATTGTTAAAATAAACTCAGTGTTAAAAATTCAAGAGATAAAAAGATTGATTTTAAAAAATTCTAGTTTCTTTGTTTAAAAAAATCAAAAAACTATATGCAAATGATGGTTGTAATGAATAACTAACTAAACTTCATACAAAATTAAATTACATAGAAAACAAGACCAAATTTAATCAATAACATATTTTCTGTATATAATACTGAGTCTAGACTGAAATTCTCAATCGAAACTATTGTCAGTAGACTCTATTAATTCATACACAAAATCCTTGGACCAAATTTTCATCAAAGAACAACACAAATAATAATAGTAAAAAATAAAAATAAAAATTGTCTGTAGCTTTCAATTTTCTTTTAGTTGATTTTCAAAGTAAGCATTGCTTAAATAAAAATATGGTTAATAGTGATAAGCAGTCTCAAGTTAAGATACATTTTAATCAAGCTAAATTTTATTGTGACTGGAATATTGTAAATTTAAGTAATTTTGTGCTTGTAATAGTTACGAAGATTTAAATTTTGCTTGAATAATTTAGAAAAAAAAACTTTTAACTTTAAGAAAATTATAGCTACAAGAATTAAAAAGCATGCATAAAACCTGTATTGCGGGTAACTTAAATTTTTAAGTAAAGTTTTCGGAAGTGCGGGCAGGAATAAAAGAGTTTGTACCGTTTGTTTAGATTATACCTTCTGTCTGCTTTAGCGATCGCGACCTTTTCTAATATGTAAAGTTTCAAAAAAATATGGAACTTTCAAAAAAAAAGTGGCACAACCATATTAGTGACTTTAAAAACTATAAAGAGAACGGAACTGAAACATCGAAGTATATATGGAAGCTTAAAAATAAAAACATTGACTACAAAATAGATTGGGAAATTATCCACCATATTGGCAAAGCCAAAAATCCAAAAAGCATTTGCAAGACTTGCATATTAGAAAAGGTCGCGATCGCTAAAGCAGACAGAAGGGATAATCTAAACAAACGGTACGAACTCTTTTATTTTGAATTTTGAACTTATAAAATTTTGTTTCGTTTAGTTTTGTATGTTTTAATTCTTTTTTCTTTGAATAAAGTAAAATAAATTAAATTAACAGAAATTTAATAGTACGTTTTGTTATATATATTCATAATATAACTAAGGTAGATAATTTGTAAAAAAAGCGATATTTTGTTCTTATCCGGCTAAAGACAAATCCGGCCGTATTTTCAAAAAAATCTTGCCCAACTTGGCCGGATTAGCGAGGAAGCACTGTATTTAAAAAATGCTATTCCCTAAAGATCATAGAAAAACTGATCTAGAGATAAGTGAAAAGCTATATTTCTTGTGAATTTTTAAAAGCATTGAAAAGGTTGACCTTCAAAATTTTATTTTTTAAGCTTTTTGTTTTGTATCAAAAACATTTAGTAAAATCTTTCCACACACTCAGGATAACTCAAGATTCTATGAAGTTTTGGAAAACTTTATTATGACTCAGTTAAAACCAGGATAACTTTTTTTAATTTTTTATAAAATTAAGTATTTTTAAGCTCAGGCTGACTAAGGATATATTTGTTTTTTTTTTGTTAACTCAGGGTAGATTAAGTGGTTTTAAAAGCTTTTTTTAACAACAGCCTAGTTTCTATTAGTTTAAGAACAATAAAAAATACCTTTAAAAAAATTTAAAATGCCTATGATGACACATGATGTTTTTAAACTAACTCAGGATAGTTATTTTGACTCAAAGAGTGGCAAGGCAATCCTGATAGCTTCAAAGTTGGTTGTTTTTTGAAAATTTGTTTTATAAAACTAAATAAAAAGTAAAATCTGTTTTTATTAATTTTTAGAATATTATTAAAAAAAAATATGCAAAGTAGTATTGTATGGAATGCTGCAAGTCTAAAAATGTGTCAGATAGGAAAATTATCTAAAGCTCAAAAACTTGAATTGAAAAATAGCAGACCAACACCAGATATTGCTATTACTCAAGACTGCAGTTCAAGTGGTATAAAATTTTAATTTTTGTTTATACTTCAGATTTTCTTCATTTGTTAAGATATATTTTTACAGTTTTATATTGTAATATAGCCAAAAATGTAAAAGTTAAAACAAAAAAAAAACTAGCTCTTTAGATTCAAAACTTTTAATTTTAATACTGAAATTTTAACATTTTTATATAAAAGATAGAGATAGTATATTGAAAGCTGCAACAAACTAAAGTATGAGTTATTTTAAGTTTAATACAATTCTTTTTTGCTGATATAAAATAGATATTGAACATTATTTAGAAATTGCACAGAGAAAAATGTTTTAATGTATTAATTGTTGTACTTAGTTGACTATTTATTTGTAGTTTAAGGCCATAGAGGGGTGAGCCATGTTTTTTAGAAGTTGATATTATTTTATAGATTTTTTTAAAGCTTTAAGATACTTTTTGTTGTTTTAAAAAATTCTATTTTTTTTAGATATGAACATTCAAAGTCAGGCCGCATAATAGGTTCCCTATTAGAAGGGAAAACTAAAACAGCGAAAAAAGGCTAGTTTGTTTAAAATCTATCTACTAATACTTTTTTCAAGCAATCTTCTTCAAACTTTAACAGTTTAATCTTTATACAATAACAAAAAAACATTACTTGTGAATTGAAAAATTTGTAGTAATTTTTTTATTTTTGAAAAAAAAAAATTATTTTTAAATTTTTTATATAAAATTTTTATTTATTTTAATTTTCTAAATTCATGAGTACATTTTTTTCTTGTAATGTAAGGAACATTTTCTAAAATTTGAAGAAAATTGCTTGAAAAATGAAGGAGATAGATTTTTAGTAATTTCTTACATTTCCGAGAAAATTGACCCCGAAAAAATTGCGGCCCAAAAGTTTTAATTTAAGAAACTTTTTGAGAAAAAAATTTGCGCACCCCCTGACCAAAATACCACGCTACGCCACTGGTACGCACCCCGCCTTAAGTACGCACTTATTTAGCAACACAAAAAGAATTTCTAAATTTTCTATACATTTTTTATAATTTTTTTTCACTTTTACAATTTTTAAACTAAGGTGAGTGATCCTGAGTAGTCTAAGTGGCCTGAGATTGTGACAGTCCTGTTATTAAATGTTAATAAACTAAATACTTACGTAGTGGTTGCATAAAAGTGAAAAGAATAATGATATTTGAGCTGTAATGCTATAAAATAAATAAATCTAGATGATAAAGTTAAAAATACCTACAAATAAAACATAGTTAAGTCATAATTTAATTTAAATGTACACACATTGATGTTTTGAAAATATTTGGTAAACACAATGTAGTTTGGTACTTTCCCTCTACCAAAACAAAATATGAAAAATATGGCTTAATATTCTTTTTTATATCTTTGACTGACATTGACTTTCTATATTAAATGTATGTATTAATTATGTAGAAACTTTTTATAGAAAAAATAAATTATTTTAAAATCTATTAAAACTTTTTTTAGGTTAGAATTATGTATTAAATATTATTTAAAATAAAAAGACTTGTTTATTTGGCTCAATTATTTGGTGGCTAGTTGTAAGAAAGAAAACACACAATCAAATTTCATATTATACTATGTCGTCAAAAAGTACGCACCACCCGTGCTAAGTACGCACTTTTTGGTCGGGTTCAATTTGCGTACTTAAGCGGTAGTCTACTGTAGTTATTGTAGAAGTTAAAGCGCATTGAACACAGTTGTGTTTATTTTACAAAGCACGTACATGTTAATTTTAGCCAACTTTATACTAAATAAAAACATTTTTAAGGTCTTTTGATAAAAACAAAACTAAACTTACAAAACTACAGACCATTAAGAGTCTTTTGATATGTTATTTATTAAAAATAAATAGTTATTGTAGAAGTTGAAGCGAATTAAACACATGTGTGTTTGTTTTACAAAGCACGTACTTGTTAATTTTAGCCGAAGTTTAGACTATATGGAAATCTGGTTATTGATTGTAAATCGGTTATTGCATAAGCTACAGTTTCTCTTATAACAACATTTTACTAATCTTGATAAATTTAATACTAAATTATTTCGTTTTAAACCACTGCACTTATTAAAGTTTAATTTTAGTACAGTACAAATACTTGAAGTTAAATTTAATTGGTAGATGTTAATTATTGTTTCGACCAGTGCTCTTCACAGAAATTTATATCTATGCACACTAAACTAGAGTAAAAACAATTTTTGACAAATTAAACTAGAATAAAATAATTTTGTGCACCTCAAGATAAAAATCCCTAAAAAGTGTGAAGTTATTTTCATTATGTCAAAATTAACTTGTATCATAAAAAGCTTTGATATAAGTTTTTTTTTCAGGATTTAATAATCAGTTTTACTATTTTTATTGTTTAACAAGGTCTGCATTTTTCTACTGAAACCTGCTAATAAATAAAAAAGTTTATTAGTACTTGTACGATTACTTTAGAAACTGTAACAAATGTAAACTAAAATATTTTCAATTTTTTTTATCAGAAATTTCAGTCATTACAAGATTTGATAAGTTTACATGGCTGACAAATAAAACTACATTTAATTGGCATAAAATTATTTAAAAAATAAATCGTACTAGCTTGTTTAAATTTTAATAAAACAGATAAAATTTGGTTTTTAGGGTTTTGAACAAAAAATCTAAAAAATAATTCTTTTTTTTTGTACGATGAAACTTTTTGAGTTAACTCTAGCCCTAAAAACATTTACACTTTTATTTTTGTTTATTATTCTTGATTATAGAAAACTCTTCATTAGAGGATAACACAAACTCAGTTGTTGTAAAGTACTATGATTTTAACATAAAACTAAAAGAGAGTTCCAAATATCTGTTTAGTTTTAAGGTAAAAAAAAACTGTTACCAGTCAGTGTGCGATTTTACCCTTTTCACCATAAACGTAAAGTACCTGAATTTCTCACCAGTATGTTTACATACTTTTATAATTTTTAAACAGACAAATTTTAATGTTTAATATACAAGTTTTGATCTATAATAGATATTCAGCTTTGTTTTGGTAATATGTACTTAATTTAATATATATTTTGCAGTTCTGTAAAAACAAAAAAAAATATGACTATGTATGCAAAACTCGCTGTAAATGCAATTAAATTTATTGAAAAAAATCAAAAAGTTGTAGAAAAACGTGATGCATACATTTTTTCAAACATAATGCTTAAATAAATTGTTATACAAAAATTATAATAGCATTAGATTTTTGAAAATATAAATAAATAAACAAAGTAAAATTGTTAGATATGTTTACAAGTTAAGTTGTTTTTGTCAAGTTTAGAGTTGTGTACTATGGAGTGTAAATTGATTTTAAATATAGAAGGTTTATTTCAAAAATTGTTTGAAATTGCAACTTCTTGTTTTTTCAACTCTAAAAACATTAGTATGTTAAACTTACAATGGTTTTTTTACAACTTTTAAAGATTTTTAAACTTAACCACTAATTAGCTTTTAAGAGTTTACTTATAATTTTACACACATTTTTTGATGTGGATATTTTTAACTTTTAAACTCCTTAGTTGACAAGGCAAGTTGTTTAATCATGCTTTGTTGTTTTTTATTTGACATGCGCATTGTTTCTACGATAAACTATATATCATTAAAAAAGAAAAAAAGTTTTAGTACAAAAGCTTAGTAAACGTAACCATTAATAAGCCAGTTAAGATAAAACTATTGTTTACGAGCCAAATGAGTTTAACGTAAAAATAAAATACAAGAATTTTTTTTGTCAATTTTTTCTATTAGGTTTAATAATTAAGCATTTAACTCAGAAAAGAGACCAAGCCCCCCTAAATTTCCTTGGTTTTAGTACCCCACACCAGACTCGAACTACAACCCTTACCCTAAAGTATACTTATATTTTAACTAAACGCAAGGTTTATCTATGCTTTTATACCAATTTTTCAGTTCTTTTCTGGTTTACTTTGTAAAACAAACAGCTTTTTTTCAGATATAAACAATTCTATTGTACGCATTACTAAAATATAATATATGATATAAAAAGTTAAGAAAAAGTTATTTACTGTAAATATAACGAAAAGGCTTAATTACTGTGCTTTTGTTCTTGATACTAAAGGCAGTGAGTTTCAAATTGTCCTATACTTATAAATTGTTCTCTACTTGATGCTAATATAAGTTAAATTAACTATATTAAGTTATGTTTGTTTTTTTAAATAGAAATTATTAAGTTAATATTGAGAATAAACAGTTTGTAATTTTTTTGTTATATATATTTTTTTGTTTTATCTAAATCATGTTTATACTATTTTAAACATAATTTATTAATTTATTCCTCTTAGACAAACAGTTTTTTTTTTATGACACAAATGTTTTGTACAACAAAAAGAAAAATTTCGTGTCGATACGTTAGCAAAACTATTAATAGTTTGCACTTTGAACTAAAGAAATGTTACTTTTACATTTTTTACCTTTATTTTAGGTTAAACAGCCATAAAATTTTAAAGTATTTAGTTTAAAGTCTGAAACAGCTTTTTAATAGTTGAATGTTTTATAAATCACATATAAGATAGAACTAGCGCATGTTTATTTTCAGAGCGATTCTGGAATGTTCATAACATACTCTTTAATAACTCATAACATAAAAAGTTTGTTTTCATCTTTGTTATTTTTTCTTTTTATCCATGTTTCTTCTTGGTTATATAAGACAGATTTTGTTGCATTAAAGAATATCTTTTTTTCTTGTGTTGTAATTTGTGTGGTTTTGTTAGCAAAATTTAGAGCATCTTTTAGTAATTTTTCTGTTATTGATGGGTAAAAGTTTTCTATATCAAATTTCATTAATTTGTATTTGTGCATTTCTAGGTTTTTGTACCATTTGATTACTTCTTGTGTACTTTTCCATTGGTTGTATTGGTTTGTTTTTCTTAAGTTGTTGTTGATTTTGTCTAAGATAATTTTACTTATTTGTCCTATGTCAGAATAACATAGATTTATTAGTCTGGTTTTTGGGTCTGTCTTATATATATATGTATTATATATAATCTGTCTTATATAACCAAGAAGAAACATGGATAAAAAGAAAAAATAACAAAGACGAAAACAAACTTTTTGACATCACAATGGGTGCAAAGCACGGGGCAGAAATTTGTGAACTAATTGGGCTATACATTTTGCAGGGATTAAAAGATATCTTACCAAACTTAATAATTGGATTACATAGAGATGATGGACTTATAGCTGTAGAAAAAAATTAAACAATTTAGAAATAGAAAAAATTAAGAAAAAATTACACAAATTCACTAAAAGCATAGGCATAAATATAATTATAGAAAACCCCTCTTAGAGATTGACTACTTAGACCTAAATTTCAACCTACTGAACCATACATTCTACCCATATAGAAAACACAACAACAAAATAAGTTACATAAATTCAAAATCAAACCATCCACCAACCATACTCAAACAAATCCCAAAAATGGTAGAAACCAGACTCTCTAATAATTCAAGTAACAAAAACCTATTCAACAACATAAAAAAAGACTATAATGATGCTTTAAAGGTAAACGGATACAATTATGAAATTAACTATACAGAAGAATTTAAAGATAAAAGTATAAACAGGAAAAGAAAAATTATATGGTTCAATCCCCCATATTGCAAATCAGTAAAAACAAACATAGGTAAAAAGTTTCTAAAAAAAGTAAACAAGCACTTTGGAGAAAATAGTAAGTTAAAAAAGTATTTAAACAAAAACAATATAAAATTAAGCTACAGCTGCATGTCAAACATTGAAACAAAAAAGTAATAAACAACAACAAAGTAAACAAAGATGAATCATGCAACTGCAGAAAGAAAGAAACTTGCCCCCTTGAAAGGAGGAGAATGTAGGGCAGAAAATGTAATCTACCAGGCAACAATAGAAACAGATAATTCAAAAAAAATATACATTGGACTAAGTGGTAATCAACTAAAAAAACGCATATCTATACACAACACAACAATAAAAAGCAATCCAAATGACAAAAACTACCTCCAGTATAAACAAGCAACTGAACTCTCATAATTAACCCATAAATTAAAAAATGAAAATAAGAAATACAAAATAAATTGGAAAATATTACAAAGGGAGAAAAAACCAAAACCAGTAGTTATGACATGCAGGTTGTGCTTAAAAGAATCTTTACTAATACTCGAATCCGGTACAAATTGCATCAACAAAAGAACGGAATAAATGAACTCATGCAGACACAGAAACAGATTTTTATTAATAAACTGGAAAGCAGATAAAACTTAAAACAAATCATAATTACAGTAAAAAATAGGTTAATTTTTCTTGATTTTTTCATTGAGTTTTTGTTGACATTTGGCTTAAATTGAAAAAAAAGTTTTTTAGAAAGTTCTTAATTCAACTTAGATAAATTTTTAGAATTTTTTTTTAGATAGTTCTTAAATCCGTTTAAATTTTGACTGTTATGTTAACTTAACACAAATTAGACTTTGAGATCTTCAGCGACTTTGAGTTTTATTTATGTTTTGTTGACTCTTGGCTAAAAACCACAATTTTTGACAATTCTTAATTTCATTTAGATATATTTCAAGGTATAAATATTTTATTATTTTTTTTTTTAAAGCTCTGGATTCAGTTTTTTATTTGACTCATTATATTAATATTAATTCAATCCGTTTTTTTTTAAACTAGTACCAATTTTACCTAAATATACTCTGATATGCTTGAATTTTCGAATATGCATGATTTTAGTTTTTTTTTTTATTCTTCACGTATGAATAAGTTTTTAAACAACAGTATAATTAACTAACATTGTTATTTGCAATTTCATATTTTATTTGTGCTTGAAAAAGTCGCAATCTCTTGCCACCGAAACCGGTCGCGAATAAAATATACAATTTTCATAAATCTATTTAAACTTTAAACTACAATATTTACAGGTGTACTATAAAAACCTTGGTACTTGCTTGTAACAAACAGTATTTGCATGTTGTTGTGGTGTAAACAAATAGTTTTTCTTAAACTACTAGTAAAAAACGTTTTTTAATAAGGTAACTAAAGCTATTTAGAGAGGTTGTTTTTATTTAAACTCAAAAAAACAACTCTGTTTAAATTTTTTATAGAAAATTTAGGTTTATAAAAAAAAAATACAAAGTTCACCAGCAATAAATAATTACAATAACAAGCTTAACTTTTGAAACGCATGTAATTGCTTGTTTTGTCAAACGTGAAATGTTTTTAATGCTATTATTTTGTAGAGAACTACTTTGTAACCTATGAATGTTGGTACCTTTAACTAAACAGTTTTATTCAATAAAACTTAGGGCTACTCTATATAAAACTAGGCATGACAATAAATGAACTTGTTGTTTAAAGAACAATTGCGAACACAAATAAAAATATAAATAACATCATATTTTAGAAACTACTTTAAATTTAGTCAAAACTATACACACGAATCAATTTATAGAAATATACTTTAAGAATATATAAAACAAAATAATATTCAACTACTTAGGATTTGAATAAAAGTTAATATAATAAGTAACATTGTTAAAAATATACTTTAAATAACACAAGAAAACAATTTAAGTGTCTATTCAACATGAACATCATCTTTCCTGCAGCAGGCTGTGGCTAGGACATCTCACTACTTTCTGTGGCTGGTTTATATATCAGCGTTTTTAACTTTTAGCAACATTACATCAGTAATTTCTTGTTTGCTTTTTATTTTCTGCTTTTGTTAACTGTATTAAACTTGCATCAGTATAAAACTTGCATCAGTATAAAACTTTACATTGCGAGCTTTCTCTTAACCGCTTGAATGAACAATGATTGTAGCTCACAAATTTCCGACAAATCTAAACAGTATTCAAGTGGAATTTGATATATTGTTGCAACTTCGTATTAATTGAAGCTATAAATGTATTTTTAAGTTTTGTGAAAACATACCAGACTTAAAAGTTTAAAAATAATGAATTGACGAATCGACAAATGAAATATTGTTGCTAACTAATAGTACATAACTTTGTAAATTAAACTTCTTTTTTTTTTGTTTTTACTTGTTTTAATTTAGTTCAAGTAATGTACGTACAATCTAATTGCAGTTTCGAGAACAACGAGAAGTAACGGATCGAGAAACAGATGGCATGAATGAGTCAGCGATGGAGAGGCAAGGACCTGATCTCGATGGCGGTACGGTGATCAAGGTGGAGAACAGATGAGGTGACCGCGGTCTATAGATGAGGCGGAGCGAGTACTAACAGCGGAGAAACTTCTAAACTTCCTACATTTTCTGTCATTTTGTAAAATTGCATCATGCTTTTATTAATTTTGTGTGTTTTCAACTGATTTTATAAAATTTTCAAAGTAAAGTAAAGAGATTTTTAACTACTAAGCAGACAAAAGTCGACGACAGTAGGCGGTCGTTTTTTATTCAAGTTTTTATATTAGAAGTTGTTTAGTATTTTTTACAAGTTTAGTCAAACTAAAAGTAATGTTTTTCCGAAACCTAAGGTGAAATTCTAAAAAACACAACATAAGAGTAAGCAATGTAATGCTATTAGCGTTTTTGCAGTCGAAAGTGGCTTTTTTCTTTCTTTCTCTTCTTTCAAGCTTGATATAAATTGGACGTGAGCGCTTGTTTTTGGTTGGTTAGTTGCTATTTTCTCTTGAGTCGCTTATGTTTTAAGTTGTTGTAGCTGGGCCGTTTTGTTTATAAAGAGTGATGTTTTTCACTTTGGCTTTTGAGCCATTAGTGTTATTTTTTTGGCAGTTTGTTGTATTTTTTTTGTCGTATTTTTATTCATTGTAAATACACCCTTTTGTTGTGAGGTTCGATTTCTTTATACTAATAGTTTAAGCATTCTAACAATCTTACTACTTAAATAAGCTAAGTTTAAATGATAGTATACGTTTAAATTGCGTTTTATAAATCGACTTAGCTAAGTTATTTAGGTAAGTCGATTCTTAACATTAGCTTAAGTAACCGTCACCGACATTGTCATAACGCGTTAAGTCAGTTAAGTTCCAGGTCCGCGTAACTTAAGTATCTGCTTTATGTGACCGGTACAACTGAAAGGTCTTTCTTTACATCAATTCATTGACCATAGTTGTGACTGTGAGCGTTAACATTTTTCATTCTTTTTTTCTTTTTAATTGAGAATAAAGGTTTTGGTAACTAAATTTTCATTAGTCACTAGTTACTAATATTAAATATACGGGGAATAACCTAAACTATGACTTATTTCTTTACATTATTCGAGGGATTTCTAGCTCAAGTGCTATGAATTTATATAAAACTTGCATAGGTCATATATTAATAAAAAAATTGAAAAAAACAATATATTTCCTTATATAAAAATTATTTTAATGAAGACATTGAAAATATAAGTTATTTAAAAAGTATTATATATTTGCAGTAAAGCCATGATAAGTTTGAATAATATATGGAATTTTTTTTTAAGTGATATCTTATTTAAAAAAATTACAGGAAAAAAGAACTTCTTAATAATAAACCTAGTTTGATAAGTAAGTTAATAAAAAAATATTATTTTACTTTTGGAGAAAAGCTAAAATAAGTAAAATAATTATAAAAAAAACTTTAAGTATTTAAATGTGTATCATATATGTACACATTTATGTTAAGAATAAAAATAAAACCTTATAATAAAAAGCGCTAATCCAAGATTGCTTATTTCTGGCTAGCAGAATAACCCGTTCTGGGCAAGTTTTAGTTTAAATTTTATAATGTCACTCTGGAAAATTCAAAACAACTTAAAAGATTAAAGAAGTTTTATTGTTAATCTTTGATCTTTGTAGATCATTATAAAAAAAAATTTTATAAAAATAATGAAGTATAAGTCATGAAGGAAGCACTAAAGTTGATCAATTTTCGTTTATGTTGTCAAGTTGAATGATACACATAAAAAGTTCTTCAGAATTAAATAAAATTCAAGTTAGCTTTAAAGGTAAGGAAGATAGTTAGATCTAAAGTTTGGACATATTACAATTAGCAGAAAAAGGTATTCAAGCCAAAGTAACCCTCATAAATTTTTTTATCTAGTTACGCTCAAACTTTCAGAATTCATTAAAACGTCAAATAATTTAGTAGAACAAAAATTATTAAAATTCAAACTTTTCTAAAACTTGGTACTTAGCTTTTAGTAAAATTTTATTTGAAAATGTTAAATCTCACTGAAATTTAGAAACTTAAGCACTTGTAGTATTGATTGGTCTATAAATAATGAGTTATATTAATAAGTACTCCAGCATGTTATTAGTTCTTTATTTAAAATTAGATGTTTTTACTGTGTATAGAACAGAAATTTTACCTTGAATAAGCTGAAATTTAAAAGTTTAAAAATAATTAGTTTCATGATCTCTGAAATAAGATTAGTTAAAAAAAACTATAACAGAGCACCTACTTATTAAATAATTTCTATAATATTTCATTGTAAATAAAGTAGTACAAAACTCTTAAATTAAATAGTTTAAAACATAGAAAAAAGATTACTAACTTATTCACACTTTTATACTACAAAAAAAGGTTAGTTTAGTAAAATGTATCTAGCTGTGGATGTTATCTTAAAATTAAAACTAAAAACTTTAATTAAATAAAATAACAACTAAAAATTACAAAAAATCATAACTTTGTTTACATAGATTTAATATAAAAATTTATTTAAATTGTTTTTTAAAGATTTAAAATATAATATTTTCTTTATACTTAAAAACTTTTAACTGTTTTATTTTGTAAACTTTATGAAAATTAGCTTTCTTGTAATAAAATGTTTATATATTTCAGGTATTTTTAATGTTGTACTTTTTTTTTGTTAATAATACCATATTTTTACTTCTTTTTTGCCAAAATTTTAAATTTCATGTTTTTCTATATATTTAACCCCTACCTTAATTATTTCAGCAATCTTTCATTAAATCATTAAAGTTTCATTAAATTGTATATCAAATGATAATTAACAAATCTAAGTTATCAACAAAATTATCAATTACAATATAAAAGTTAAGTTATTGAACTTTACAAATATTGTTTCAGTATAGTATCAGTAATTTTGATTTGTCTACAAACAAATAATGCAATTTATAATAATAGTAATATAACTGTATTACATCTTGAGTGATCAAAAAGTGCAAACCGATAGTAAATTACAAAAAACTACTTGTAAATAAAGTTTGTTTAGGGGGAGCCAAGCCACTGATGTTAAATTTAACTAACCTGATACAGCTTGAGTTTATGAGAAAAAACAGTATGGCTAAAAATAGAGATTGAAACCATAATTAAATAAAGTTACAGCACTCTAAAAATACCAAATCAAGCTTTTAGTTTGTTTTTAAAAACTACTAAATATTGAAGGGTTAAAAAAATCAAAGAAGATTTAGAAAAAAAGTTGAAGTGTCTTAACTTAAAAAAAAATAAAAAGTAAATTTATGTAGTTTTTCCACTCTTTTAATTAAGAAACATTCCTGTATAAAAACTACTCTGCTGATCATAAACTGTCCTGAATCATCCTTAGATTTTTTAAAATCCTTAAGAAAAAATTCTTTAACTCTTAAAAATTGATAAAAGTTCTTTAACAAAATTGGTTTAAAAAAAATATTGAAACTAAACATCATTCAAAACCTAGACAAAAAGTTGTCCCGGGATTTTCAAGAAACCTTAAAAGTATTTTGAGCTTTTTTTAAAAATAAAAATCTATCCTAAGTCAGCTTGAATTTTTTTTTTAATTTAAATGTCCTGAATTATTCTGAGAAGTCTTGAGTCATCCTAAAATTTCAAAATGTCATGAGTATGTGGCAACCTGCCTAAGGCAACATATGTTTAAGAAAAACTTTAAACAGGTTCAAACTCACAAAAAAAGACCAGTTAGCCAGAAATTACAAGCTGGAGGCCCCCTTAGGGGCCAAAGGGGAGCCATGAAGCTATCATTTGAAACTTACACTAAACATTCTGGAGTCTTATGCAGTATTTAAGAAAAATTTTAAACTTATACTGGATATTAAGGATATATTTTTGAAATTTAGGGTGCCATAAGTTGTGAAAGGGGGGCCACAAGGACATAATTTTCAACTTACACTAAATATTCTAAAGGGGCTATGATGAAGATCAAAAAATAGGTCTTAGGTGTATTAAGTGGTAGTTTTTGAAACAACTTGTCGGAGGAGGCTATAGCTTTTTTGTTCTTTTAAGGGGACTTGTGAATAAAGGTTTGGTGAACCCTGAGTGATAGTTTGTAAACCTTACTACAAAATTATCTTGGTAATCAAAAGTGATTCTTTAAATTTTGATTAAAATAACATCCAAAATTTAGCTAACTTTCACTCATATAAAACTTCAGCACAATGCCATACATATGTATAAAAGTTATAAATTTCTATTACATAAGTTTCAAGTATTATAACTATTTCAAGATAGTGGTTCAGCCATAAAAACAAAAATTACTCTGGTTACTTTTAGTTTTTATCTAAATTTTAAAAAGTTGGCTTATTTCCTCTGAAATTTTCTTAGAAAACCTCTCAGAAATATTTCCAAGGTAAGAAAGTTTTAAGTATACTGGACACTTCTGAGGGCCAATCATTTTTAAAGCTGTTGAACTTCTAGCTCTTGTTATAACTTTCGAAACTAAGTTACCTGGATAACCAAGCGAAAGGAAAGTGTTTTGAAGTGTTTTCAACTCGCCTTCAAGAAAGCAAGGAGAACAAAGCCAGTTGAAACGCTTCACCATACCCGTTAAAACTCCTAACTTCTGCTTGACTGGACCAAAAGATGCTTTTAAACATAAAATGCTTCTGAATTTAATTTACGATGAATTTTAGTTAAAAGTTCTCCCTCAACTGATCGTTGGACACAAACATCTAAAAAGTTTAACGAATTGTTGTGTTCTTCTTCTTTTGTAAAACTGAGATTTTGTGAAGATTATTAAGATCATTAAGAAAACTGGAGCTCTCTTGTCTATTTTCAAACATAACAAAAGTGTCATCTACGTATCGAAGATACATGAGAGGAATTTTACAGTTTATAAATAACTTACTTTCTAGGTAACCAACAAAAATATTAGCCAAGATAGGACCTAAAGGTGAACCCATTGCAACCCCATCTATTTGTTTATACATTTTACCATCAAAACTAAGCTTAACACCTAACACAGCCATGTGTAACATTTCTTTACACACAAATTCCGGCATCAGAGGGTGTTTTAAATCGGAATGATACAATACCTTAAAGCAAATTTCAATAACCTCCACTACTGGAATATTAGTGAACAAGCTTTTGATATCATATGAAATCATATAGCTACTTTTGACTTTGGAACGAGAAATTAGACTAATTTTTTCTATAAATTGGAAAGAAACTTAAAGAGATTAATTTGAAAATTTGTGTAAAACTGGTGCAAGTGTTTTTACTAAGAATTTTGCCAAATCATTTTGTGGCGAACCTATCATTGATAAAATTGGCCTTAAAGGGCAATCATTTTTAAGACCATACAGTTTCGGACGTTGTGAGCCTACCGGTCTGATTGAATTATACGTAATTTCACTAATGAATTTATTTTTGTACCAATCATTAGCACTTATTTAATTTTTAACATTTGATTATTACGTCATTTTATATCTTAAAACTTTAAACTGCAGTATAATTTTATTTCAATTTGTATTAATTCCAATTCAGTAGGAAACTATTTCTGACGAGTCCTACTTGAAAGTACTTAAATAAATTTAATGAAAATGAAATGTATTCTGTTATATATTTCTAGTAAGTTATGCACCGGAAAAAAGCTGTTCAAATCTTTTTTAGTAGTGTTTTTTTTCAATTTCTAATAAAAAACACATACTTAATTTTTACTCTATTTTTAAAGCAAAAAATATTTTATTAATTTTTCTTTTCAACTAAAATATAAATGGAAGGTTTCTTAATAGTATATATTAATGTTTAAAATTTATTTTACATCTTTTAATGGTTTTGGTTTGCGAATAGTGGAATTATGATATTAATTTTTCTTTCCTTGCACAAGAATTCTAAAAATTATTCTATAATATAAACAAATAGTCTAAATATAAGCAGTTTTTTACAGACTATTCTAATGTAAAAGCATTTCAAAATATTATTGTTAACACTTAGTATATATACATTTTATACTTTAACACTAATCAAAAACAAACAAAAAGTTCTTTTTAACAATGCAAAGATTATACAAAAACTTTTTATAACTCATTTCAACCGATTGAAATTTTGCATTTTAATTCTTTTAATAAAGAATTTAGATATTGTTTTAATAAGCATAAAAGCTTTTATATGGTTTTCTAGCTTATACATTAATAAATTAAGGTTAAATCTTTTTTTTTAATTTTAAAAAGACATTAAGTAGATTTCGTAGTCTTGACTACATCTTATTTGAAAAACTTTGATAATAGAATAAATTTCAGGTTTTAGATGTAATTAGATAAAGTAAATTAGTAAAGGATATATTTCTTAATAGAAAGAACGAAAAATGTGAACGCTCACAACTTTGGTCAATGGATTGGTGTGGAGAAAGACTTTTCGGTCATCCAGCCTCACACCATACATTTAATAACACTTTTTGAGCAGTTTTAATTGAAACAATAAAAAAGAAACTTAAGATCTATGAAAAATCAATATTATTATCAAATAGTTGCTTTTTTTTCTCTCTTTGAAGTATTATTATTTAAAGTAAGTCAAAACAAAATTATTTTTAAAAGAAAAAGAGGATGTAAGTACATTGTTGATGATTGCATTTTTTTCGGTTGCGACTGACTGACGAGCTTGAGGTATTGACAAAAAAATAAAATTTAATGTCTTTAAATTAAATTTTTTTTTTTAATTTGAAATTAATAATCAATATTTATATTTAAAAAGAAGTTTAATTGTTGATATATGAAAAAAAACTCTTGCAGACAAGTAAAATAAATATTTCTTTAATAATTCAAGCACCTTGAAAACTCATATATTTTTCAAAATAGATTAATCAAAACATAACTTTTTTATTTTTAAAAGAATGTAGACCATTTATAACGACTAAATATTTAATAATATAGATGTTTAGTAAATTTTTCTACATAAATGTTTTGTGTTTAAACACTTTAGATAAAAAAAAGGTTTTAGGTAACGCATAACATGACTATATGTTAAAACTCATCGTTGTTGCAAACTTTTTTTAAATTAAAATTCAAAAGTTATTTTTAATTATGAAATTCAATTACGAATAAAAAACAATAAAAATTTTCCTAAGTCAGCAGTTAATTTATGCAGTAGAATTAATTTTCACCATTCAGTTACATGCATTATTCTTGATTTTTTTTGCAGTTTCGTAAATTTTTTGAACTAGCTACGCCTCTGTTCAACAGTAAAACATGACAAACCGTTTAAAGATTGACGATTGCAAGTTTTTCGGTTGCGATTGACTGATTAGTCCCAATGAAGACGAGACCCGGATCGCAGTCATAGAAGGCTTGTAGTTTACTTATGCCAACTTGGTATTTTTAATGCTAAAACTTATGAAATCCTAAACAAATCCACAAAAAAAACTAAAAACTACAAGTGATTGAAAATTTACAGCGTTATAGAAACTTTTAGATTATCTTTATAATTATATAAAGATCTAAGAACTGTGTTTACAGGAAAAAAATCCCGTTATTAGAGAGTGCCTTCATTGAAGGGTTTTTATAGCTATTAAATATTACATTAAATCGAACTTAGTTTTATTAAACTCAGATACGAATTTTTTATATACTAAACTTGTTATAAAGTTTTAAAATTTATTCTACCACGATGAAAAATGAGTTAGTCAATTACTTTAAACAAGTTATTAAAAAGTATAGATTGTTACTAAACAGTTATTATAATATTAGTTTGTTTAAATTCGTTAATTCAAGATTAAAATAAATATTCTTCTTTTCCAGCAATATTTTTAGTTAACAATTATTTTGTACTGTTTTTTGATGCTACCTATTATGTGAGGCCAGCAATAAAAATATATTTTAAGTAAACATTTTTTTAAATTAACAAAATAATACTTACCAAACGTTTTAATGAGTTTAATTTAATATTAACAAATTTACACAGTATACTTTTTTTATTAAACTAACACATATTTCTGTGTTTTAAGAAGTTATCTCACTTAAAAGGAGCTCTGTATAAAATCAAATACTATAAGGAAAGAATAGAAGCTATAGAAGCTAAAGTAGGTGTATGTATTATTTAGTTTCATATAGTAGTGTGTAAATTTGTTATTATTATATATTTCTGTGAACTTGTTTCGCTAAAATCTCTAATAGCAAACGATTGACTTTAAACTTTGAACAGGTGTATTTAAACCATAAAAATATTTCACAAATTAAACACATTAGTCATTAAGACAAGTAAAAAAGAAATTTTGAACTATGCTTGACGTTGAAAAGGTTCAAGTATACAAATATTCCGTAAAATAGTTATCAATAATTAAAAAAAAATATTTAAACACTAGCATGGACTTGTAGTTTAGACATTAACATTAATAACTTAAATAACCGCATTAACTGAATAAAACTGCAATTTGCTTGTTTTTCATTTACAGCAGCTATTAATTACTTTACAAAATTTGAAATTAGTTATGTAGTAAAATTTAAGTAGTTATGACAAAAGAGAAATATGTCTCTGTATTCTATTTCCAAAAATGCTTATATATAAACACTGTTTAATATTAGTTAGGTAGAGACCGTATGAATTACTTAAACACTAAATACAAAGTTTTTATTTTACCTTCAAATTAAAATGACTTGAATAAAAAACAAGACTTTAACACGAGTAATAATTTGACAAAAAGCCGCTAAACCACAAGTAAGAATATATCGCGGGCTAAGTACTTAATGTGGCACATAAGATGCTATATGCAATTTCAGATTTACAACTTGTTACTATTAATTATTCTTACAACTATTCTTGTTGCAATTTTTTTTGAATATTTCTTTTTTTTTTTAATTGTTTTTGATATATTATTTAAAATGCTCTTAGTGCCCATTATAAATTGTTACTTAGTGTAAATCACTCTCGAATAAGTATTGTTTTTCTAATAGAAAGTACAATTTTACTTAAAAAATGTCCAATATCATCACTAAAGTTTTATTTTACTTAGTTGATTGTAAATAATAATGTTGTATGAAGCTATTAAACTTTGAAAAGTTTAATTCAGAGAGTTTTCCAAATCTTTTTTAGACCAAACACACCACCTAGCAATTTATTTTTTTATCATTTAATGGTATTTTAATGTTTTTATTTAAGTTATTTTAGTTTTGTATTTAAATTAATTCTTAAATTTTTGAAATTTTCAACTCAAAGAGATTTAAAAACCATCATTAGAAATCCTGCACCATCAGGCAAAAATTTAATTATAATTTAAAGATATTTTATTTCATGATTTTAATTAAATAATTAAAAATGTAATTTAATTGTAATAGTCTAAACATTTTTTTAATGAAATTTTAATTTTAATTTAAGTTGTTTTATTTTTGTCGATTTGTTGGCCACAAAGTTGAATAAGAGTTGTACAATTGTGTAAGTCTAAAAATTTTTTTTAAGTGAAATGTCTTTTTTTTTTTAAAGTTGTTTTACTTTTATATATGTGTTGGCCACAAAGTTGATTCTTGAATTTTTGAAATTTTCAACTTACAGAGATTTAAAAACCATCATTAGAATCCCTGCACCATTAGACAAACATTTATTAATAATTTAAATAATTTTAAATTTAGTTGTATAAGTCTAAACATTTTTTTAGTGAAATTTTAATTTTTATAGATTAAACTACTTGAAAAAATTATTTCTATTATAAATAGATATATAAATGTGAATAGTTTAAAATTAAATGAAAAATTTGTAAGAATTCCATCTGTACTAACACTTAAATTAAAATTTGTAATTTTATAACTTTTTTCTGGTTCTTTTAGTTTTAATTTATCTAAATTTGATACAGTATATTAAATAAAAAATGATATTTTTCTACTATTTTTATCTACTACTTTTATATGTTTTTTTTTTGTTTCTAACCAAAACTACTGTGAACCCCCATTAGAAAAAAGTCTAGACACGCCCTTGTCCTTTAATTGCATCTAAAAACAAAAATTTATTCTATTATTAAAGTTTTTCAAATTAGAAGCAGTCAAGACTAGGAAATCTACTTAATGTCGTTTCAAAAAAAAAATTTATGCTTTTATCTTTATTAAACAATAAATAAGCTAAAAAACCATATAAATGTGTACATTCTTGTTGAAACAGTACCTAAATTCTTTATTAAAAGAATTAAAATGCAAAATTTCAATCGGTTAAAATGAGTTATAACAAGTTTTTCTATAATCTTTGCATTGTTAAAAAGAACTTTTTGTTTAACTTTTATTAATGCTAAAATATTAAATGTCTGTATACTAAGTTCAAAAAAACATTATTCTTGAAATGCTTTTCCATTAAAATAATCTATACTATTAAATTTATATGTTTGATTTAATATGCTTCATAAAACTTGTTAATTTGTTTATATTAGAAAATAATTTTTAGAATTTGTGTGCTGATTGATACTTGAAAAGAATATTTTTGCATCACCGTAATAACAAAATGGTTTTTTACAAATATGGCTCTTTAAAAGTTCATTGGGTTTTTAAGTACCATTGTTTATTTTTTAGCTGTGCACTGCAAATTTACATGAACTGTTTTTTTTTTTGTTGAAATTCTTTTATTTTCTTTTTTTTTTTAATTTAATAAAATGTCTTAGACTTTTTACTATGCTTTTAATACATCCAAGTTTTCTAAAATCAGTAAAAGATTGATAGTTCCTAAGGATAATTAAATTTACCATGCTTAAAAAAGTATAGAAACTAAAATTACTATAGAAATGAAGAATAAGTCATGTACAAAAATCAGGTTAGTATTAAGGTAAAAAAATATTAATAAAACAGAATAAATAGTTGTATGGAATCTAAGCTGGTCTAAGGATAGAGATTTATTTTCAGAAACTCAATAAAAGATACAGGGTTTCTCTGGTTTATATAAAGTCAGGCTATTTTTAGCTTCAATTGAAAAAAAAATTTTTCAGTTCTTTATAAATTAAAAACTAAAAAATAGTTAAGCTAATACAGTTTTTTTTAAAGCTAGTGATTTTTTGGTTTAGTCTGTTTGAATGCTTAGAGGTATCTAAATTTCTAGTGTTCAAAACTTTTTTTTTTTTTTGCATTTGAAAAAAATTTCTAAGGTATTATTTTTTTTAAGTGTGTAGTTCACTCTTTTTATTTACTTTATTTACTTTTACTTGAAGAAGAGTTTTAAACTTGTAAAATATTGGTAAATTAAAACTCAACATTGCTGCAATATTTAGGTTTTTAAACACTCAGATCATTCAGGCTAACGCAATCTATTTAAACTTTTTTAAAAACTAGAATTGTCTGAACCTTTTCAAATGCAAAAATTCAAAGATTGGACTTTTTTTTAAATTTATTCAAGCAACTTCACTTTCGTACTCAGGACGAGTGTGAAGTTAGCTTGAATAAATTTTTTTTAAATGTCCAATCTTTGGATCTAATTATTTTCTTTATCTTAATAGATAATTAAAAACTTGTTTTTATTCTAGAGAACAGTCCTTTGTCTAAAAAAATCTTTTGGATCGGGGTTTCGTTTTTTGAGTGGGGCCCTTGGAAAAAATTGGGTTTGAAAAAAAAATTTTTGAGTTTGAGTAAATGAAAAAAAATGTTTTTTTATAACCTTCTTAATAATATGTGTATAAACGGCTATATTTTTTTTACTAATTGTCAATACTTTGCACAATTTGGCCTTAATAGAGTTTTTTTATGGATTTTTAAATTTTATGAGTTTGATTTCATAATTCATAAACTTCATAAAAAAACCCAATAGAGCTAAACTATACAAAATACTGACAGTTAATAAAAAAAAATATAGCCGTTTATACACATATTATTAAGAAGATTTAAAAAAACAATATTATATTTTTCATTTATTTAAACTCAAAAAGTATTTTTTTCAAACTCAATGTTTTCTAAGGGGCCCCACTCAAAAAAACGAAACCCCAATCCAAAATATTTTTTTTAGTTTTTAGACAAAGGAATGTTCTCTAGAATTAAAAAAAGTTTTTAATTATCTATTAAGATAAAGAAAATAATTAGATGCAAAGATTGGACATTTTTTAAAAATTTATTCAAGCTAACTTCACACTCGTAAACTCAGGCTGGTTTTTATCTATTTTTAAATTTCAGGCTACTTATTATGACTAAAAATCGTTTTTATGTATTTATTAGGTAGGGATGTAAGTACACTTAACTTATTGGTACTACTTATCTAAATTAGATCCTACCTTATTTAATTACTATATTATAAAAACTAGATGATATTTCATTCTACTATATATAAATCAGACAACACAGTTGAGGTAATAAATTTAATATATAAAAGAACCACCAAATACTACTGCACTAAAGCAACACTATATCAAAAACTTTAGTTACTTTTAAAATTCACTTGGAACAAATTAAACTTAAAATCAAATCAACTTTAAGTTAAAATACTTTAAAACTATAACTAACGTGACAACTATAAGATATTCAAAGAACTCTAAAACAACTAAACATCGTTTAAATGATACTTTAATGCTTGAACCATAAAAGTATACTAATAAATTTGCATTCAGTTTTTACTATAAAATAAAGGTCTAAACTTCAGTTTCAGGGATAATCCTAAAACTCTATCGCATAATGTTGATACATTGCTTGAGGTACTTGCGGTCTAGGTGATTCGTCACACTCAACATTCAAACAATGGAAGAGCATAGAAGGTTCACTTCATCTTCTTCCCCCTATATGAAGAGGATCTTCACTCTACCCTCTGCTTACCTCTTGCTAACAAAAATTAAATATGATGTATCATTTAAATCTAATTGGTGAATAGCAAAACTTAAAAAACTCCAATATAATCAAATAAAACATAAATAAACTCAAACTTGTCACAAAAATAATTTTTATGAGAATTAGAAGTAATTACCACTAATATAATAAAATGATATATAACTGGTAATTTAACTTAAATAACTCATTTTTTACTTTTTATAAGAAACATGCAAACATTTATATTAGAATAACTAACTTGAAAAAAAATTTTTGATAAATGTAAAACAATTGATCTCAACGTTATAGTATTTGTATAAAAAATAAAGAAATAAAAAGTTTTAGTCAAACAGAAGTATTACTCAAGTATCATGTCTAAAATAACCCTTGATACTAATATTTTACATTGGTATTACTAAAACTTTATTTGTTTTTTACTTAGTCTTAAATTTAGTACTCTCAACATTTTTTTTAATTTTTTATTTTTTAGACCTTCTTTTATGAGCTCATCTTGTTTTAAATGTAGTATTAAAATTTTTTTTTGAGGTTTTGCCAGTTCTTTTTTATTGTGAATAGATTTATAACCTGTTGTAATATTTTTTTGTCTTGTTTCAAGAACTGACATGGTTGTTTTCTTTTGCAAATGGTCTAACATAAGCTGTTGTAGCTTGATCACTCGGTTTGTGGTTGTGTCTTCTATTGTGATTGTTCTGATGTTGATGGATTCTTAGTTTGCAATAATCATTGACCAAATAACTGTTTGTTTAGGCCTCTGCTGCTTGTTTAACCACTAGTTATAGCTTAGCCACTTTTCTTATAGCCGAAGTGATCTACCTATTTGACCTGTCACTTTCGTAGCCAGTGGTATATCTTTAACTTTCATTATTACACCAAACTAAACAATCTAACCTTGTGCAAGTGACCTAAAAAACTTATTAGGGTTGTTTTTAGTAATATCAGTGAAGGGAACAAATATATCACTGTCCTTATCGTCATGATTAATAAAACCAAAGCCCTTAAAAACATTAAACCAAATGATATATAACTGGCAAATGTTATACTACAACCCCCCTTTTAGCGCAACATTAAAGACCAAAATATGAAAATCTTCTTAAATTAGTAGATAAGTGTTTACCTAATAACGGATAAATAAAATTCTCAACAGAAAGACAATCAAAATAAGTTATTCACGTATGCCCATTAATAATCCGAAATCACCGAATCAAATCTCAAAATCATAGAGGAAAGTAAAAAAAGCAGAAGAAAAATGAAACAACTTGCAATTGTAGAATTATAAGCTCATGCCCAGTGGAAGGTTTTCCAGACGTGTCATATACAAAGCTACTGTCTCATATAATAACAAAGAACAGCATTATATTGGATCCACTGCAAGAAACTTTAAAACAAAATACAATGAAAATATGCATAGCTGCAGAAATTAAATTCTGAAAGAATCCACAAAATTCAGCTCATTTATTCAGGCCGCTAACTTCAAAGATGATATGATTAAGAACAATGTTAAATGGAAAATAATGCATAAAATTGATCAACGCAAACCGAGCAGAACATGCTTTCTGTGTAATATTGAAAGACTTGAAATAGCATTCGCTGACAAAAAAAACCTTTCTCAACTCCAGAACTGAGCAAATTGGTAAATGTAGACATTTCGCTAAATTTTATTCAATATCATAACATTTTCATGTCCGTAATTGCATATTTTACCATTTTCTAAGTTTGTTGCATTTGTGCTTGTATTTATATCGTATTTGTACTTCATATTTTTATTTCATTGTATGCTATATCCAATAAGTTTTTTGTATTAAAATTTAATTTAACCCTCATAATAACTCGAATGATAGCTCTATAATAATTGTTCATTTCCTTATTAAACACTTTGGAATTTTTGTTAAGTTAACAGACTTTTTAAATTTAATCAGTGTTAACGAGAATCTAATTAGTACTAATTTTTAGCACTTTATAATAGTATATATAGCTTTGTCAGTCTTACTTAAAGAGGTTTTAGTTCGTAATCATTGCATTACGCATGAAACATTGAGTAAAACAAAAACTCAAAATTTCAAATTGTTTAATTAATTTTATTTAGAATATAAATATTGCGCTACTTTTAAATAAAAGTTAAGATAAACTATCATCTTTTAAAGATCAAGTTAAATGTTATTAATATAAATTTAATAACAAAAAGCTTTTAGCATTTTCTATTTCCGTTTATAACAATTACTGCAGTTTATAAGTTTACTTCAACAGCATTTTTGTTTTTAACTTTAACATTTTATTTTTTAAAAAGCAAGTACTTTAAGTTTCACTAGTAACTATACTATTTTGATAACTTTATAATTATAATATATTTTTTACTCATTGAGATGTTACAAACTCGATAGTAAGCTTGATTATTGTATTTGTTTTAATTTCAAAGTAAATAGTAAAACAAACTCACTACAAAATACTATTTTTAACAACATCATCAAAACTAAAAGTTACCATAAGCTTTGTGTTTTAAAAAATTAATTACTTGAAATTTGTGCTACAGTAAACACTGTAAAGCTAATTTTAATATTAATGTTACTGTGTTTTTAAATAATTGATGACATAATTAAATATATTCAAGCTGAGTATTTTTGATTTATAAAAGTACAAAACACCTATGAAATAAAAAGCCAGTACAGAGTTGTACAACTAAAAAGGTAGTATTCAAAAATAAATAAATAAATATTCAGTTGTGTATATGTATGTATACAGTAATTTAAACTTTTATTTTTTTTTTCTAGAACGAAACGACATGTAATAAAAACTCCACAAGTTTTTTTTTTGAACTGTAAGGACCTTTTAAAGCTACTGTTAATTCATAATTTTGCCTTAGAATAATATGACTGCAGTTTTTAATTTTTATTGAGTATTAAGCAATTAAGTTGAAGAAGTATCATCAGATTTGCACCTGACGCCACTTGAAGCTAATTAATTGATAGCTCACTTAATTTTAATGTATAAACAAGTATTTAATCAAACTTCGTTTGTAGAGCGACAATTCCAATAGCGGATAACATTAAGCACTACTTTAAAATAAAAGAATTTAAATGTTAATAATAAATCTATTTACGAGTGCTTTATCATAGTATATTTTATCATATTTTTATTTTTTTAATGTTTTATTTAAGTGTGGACCGCGACAACGTTTTTTTTAAGGGCACTGCGACTTCTGGTTTAGGCTACCATTGTGGTACGGTCCTGCTTCATTCCAAACAATTTAATGACGTAATAATGGTAAAAAACTTTAATTTAAAATGTGTACCTTTTGACTTGTATTTTACTGAATTAAATTGAAATGTATTCTGAAATATTAAGTACAACTTATTTTATCAACTAACTTATAAACTAAAACAAACAATGTTCACCTATTAGTAAGAAAGACTAGGAACAAGTATATCTAATTCACTTCGTTTCTGGTTCTTGAGTCTTTTTGCGTCTACTTGGTCCTTCTTCATAGTAACCTATGAAATAACACGTTTTAAATATAAATAAAATTGTTTATATTTTCATAAAACTGTTTATATGTTAATTGTATGCACACCTCTTAAGGAAAAAGAACACGAAAGCGTTAGACAAAGGAGGTCACAGGCACAACTGGGGTACAACGCTACAAAATAAATAACATAAGATTCTTTGACCACCGTTTTGTGTAAGGGTTAAGACGAAAACAAGTTGAAGTTTCAAACAGGGTAACCAGAGGTTTTTAAGAAAATTCTTCGGGTACTCTGAATTTCTTTTAGGTTTTCCAAAGTACAAGTTTTAAGGTTGATTTTTAGTATAAAATTAAGTTTAAGGTAAAAAGCTGCCATAAATAGTACAAAAAGAAATCTACTTTAAGTGCGTTTTCAACAAAGAAAAAATTAACAATGACAAAACATTTTTATTTTATAACAACTTTTTTATGTCAATATTATACGTGTAAAACTTTTGGATTCCAGGTATTTTAATTATTTTTGTTCAAAATTCCCGGTTTTATTTTTATTATTTATGTTTTAAATTACAGGTTTTTTCTGATTTCTTTTGGTCTAAATTGTCAAATTCTAGGTTTTTTACAAGCTTAAAGGCAACAATGTTTATGGTATTGTTTAATAAACTCTTTGGACTAAACACTCGTACAACTATATGTTCAACATAAATCTGTAGAAAATATTTTACTACTCTCGCATGCCAAACAAAAATATGTAAATAAGGTCCGACAATCGTAAAATGGTGGAGGAAGAATCAGAACACACGAAAAAATATGCAATTACAAAGAAAAATGTATGTTCGAATGCATATTATCAAACGTCGTATAAATAGCGATTGTTTAAGTACTAAGCAATACGCTGGGTCATCAGGATCTATGTTTTAAAGCAGATAAACTATGCCTGAATGGTTTTAATAACATCAAAAACGAACTTAAACTTGTAATCTTTTATATCTATTTCGTTTTTTTTCTTTCTTTTTCGTTATTTTTTTTCTCGTTTCAACTCTTTTTTGTACCGAAAGTTTTTCACGGTTGCCAGAAAGAATCACTTTATTTCGTCGATGGACAAAACTCTTCATTTTTAGTTTTACCCATTATTTTTGATATGATTTTAAATGATAAGACTTAAAAATGTTTTAAATGATAAAGATTTTAATGAGAAAGGTAATAATACTTCATAAAAGTAGTGTTTTCACTTTTTATACTTATTTTTAATTTTTACATAAAAAAAAATATAAATAGTATAACAACTGTATCATCATAAAACATTTTTTTAACATTATGAATCAATTTCCAAAAACTCAAGTAATCATCAAAACTAAGAAGTTAATATAATTTAATGTTTTATATATAAAAATTTGAATTATATACAGCAATACTTAAACTTGTTGTTGTAAAAGTGTGCTGTTATAAAATTTTAAATAATTATTGACATCACTTAATACATTCTAGTGTATTTTTTATAGTTTGTTAAAAGTACGATAAACTTTAAAACTACTTATTTTTTAACATTAGTAGTTTGTACAACTAATAAAATTATAGTAATAACATATTCTAATTTTATGTACATTAATTATTTTAAAATCTGTAAAATAAACTAGCTTCTTACAAACGCGATTATTCATTAATAGTTTTGTTTTATTATCATTATAAGACATGCACAATAAGAGTATATTTTATTTTTGAGATGTAATGAACAACAATAAAAGTAATGTCAAAATAAAGAGGTTGCTTACGGGTAATTAGATACGGATTTGTATGAGTATCTAAGAGAATATCCTGTGATAAACCATTGTCTTATTTCTAAATGTTGATTAGTTATATTTACCCACAAGATTTAATAATTAGCAAGCTAGATTAAAGCTAAATTGATAACAGACAGTACAAATGAAAAATAACTATCAAGTAAGAACTTCAGACGGAACAGTCACATCTTTTAGTCCGAATACATTTACATACTTAATTGTCACCATTTTATAATGCGCGAAAATGTAAGTAAATACTGTTTTTTAAGCATTGAAAAGAACGTAAATCTTGGTAAAAAAATAGTTTGATTTATAACATATATGTTTACAAAAACTTCACAGAGTGTTATTTTTTATAACTTGAAAATATTTATTTATTTGTTGTACTATTATTAGCACATTTGCGTATCTTTAAAACTTATAAAATATTTTTGTTTTCGCGGTACAACAATAACTCTAAAAACTTAAACTAAATCTTGCGAAAGTATTAAGAAATTAAGTTTTTCAATGTATTTAGTTAAGTGCTTTCAAATGTACATAGTTTTGAATAACTTTTAGTTAAACATGTTCAAGCTTCTTTTTGACCTATAAAGTATTCTGTTAAAAGCATCAACAAAACAGAACTTTTATATTAACCCAGGTGTATTTTAGCTTCTAAGTGTAACAGACACATTATAAAATAATGGAATCAAGAGATTTGGCATCTTAAACACAAAAGTGGTATACGACTCAAACACCGTCTCAAGAATATGTCTATTCAACAAACTTTAATTTACAAGAAATATTTGTTCGACTTTAGTCATTTTGAAAATATCTAGTTTCAATTATCTAGTACCTTTTTTAATGAGCACCTAAACGCAGTGTTATGTGTTAAAAGTTATTTTTACTAGGCACAAAAATTGCACACCGGTACGGTATATATATTTATAATAAAATAATTCAACTTATCAATACCATAATATTCAATTCAGTTAATTACTTAATTTCAACATAGATTAGTGTTAATTAAAAGTTTTTTTTTTGTTAGAATAGCAAGTATAGTCACCTCTCGCGAATCTACGCACGTTGTGTCCACAGCGAAAGTGCGTAATTAAACGATAGATAGCGAAAATACCTAATAAATTGGCTGTTTTCCTATAATGAATTTGATTAAATACATTTCAAGGACTTTTCCTTTTTTTGTTTACAATAAGTGTTTTTGTTAGAGTTGTACATATATGCGAAAAGTTTTTTATTAGAAATCGTTTATACGTATACAAAGTTTTTTTACTTTGTTCTTCGGCCACCTAAGTTTAAATTTGTTCTACATAGTACTTAAAAAAATACTTTTTTGTTCAATTAATCATTAGAATTTAGCAAAAAATAAGAAAAATATTGTTTAAAATGCGACTTTATGCCATAAATATTCTGAGAAATTGAACAGTGTACCGTGTTTGATTTAAAGGTCACCATGGGGACTAAGACACTTAAAATAGTAAGAAAGCCATAGAATTCAATAGGTTCCTTAAATAGACACAAATTTTAAAAGCAATCAATTTTATTAAAAGTTTACTAAGTATAAACAAATAAAGATTTAAGTTAGCATTAAAATTTAAAATATTATATGTATATTGTAAACTGAAAATATACAATAAATTTACAGGATTAGATATATACTAAGTTATAATTTTTTGTATTTTCGAAAGCAGTCAACTTTTTAGGGACTGAAATAAGTTTAAAAAAGACAAATATAAGACATTAGTTTATAGTTTTGCTTTGTTTAGTAGCCCCGATCTGTAGCCTACCTAAATCTAAATTTTAAGTACAAAGAATTTAACTAATTGAATAGAACCTCATTGAATTGGTTAATTTCAAGCCTAGATAAAGACCTCTACCAACTTAAAATATGGGAAGAGCGCATAGCTAGTTAGATAAATATGATACAAAAGGACGTGACCTGATTTACTCAGCAGATTGTGCATAGCATCAATGAGGTGGAGTTAGGCGCCTCGAAGTAATTGAGTGAGACCACAAAAATTTCATCAAGATTATAACAGCCTGTAACGAAGTTATAGATCCAACCTTAAAATTGAGTTGTTCAGAGCAGAGATTAGCAAAATACAAAGTAGGCGCGATGTATTCGAGAAAACACAGTACGAGAAAAGAGTATGGTTTGATTATCAAGGGCTTAGCAATAGAAAGTACCAAAACGTTTTAAAAGAAAAACTTTTAGGGAGCTAAAAACTACAAAACGAGCCTTGAAATTTCTCTCTTCATTGGGTCTTATCCAAACAATTTCGAACATTGAAACCGTGTTTAACAAGCTCGAAAACTCTGTAGGTTTAACTATATCGACGAACTTATAGAGAAAGTAACAAATTTGTCTTATTTTCTAGTATACTACTTTTAAAATATATGTCAAGTCGTTTTAGTTCGGCTAGAGTTGAACAAAGAAAATTCATTAACTTAAATTTATTTTTACGTAACACACATTCGAAAATTCGTGAAAAACTCAGCGACCAGTACCACAAGCGCAAACAGAAAACCTCTCAAGAGAGGAGTTTGAAAAGCAACAAAATAATTTTGCTAGAGAAATTCGCAAAAAAAGGCAAATACTACGCGAGTTCGAAGCAAAATGAGTCGCTAAGACCACCAAACCCAAGCCTGATTTGGCCTGATGCGCACGAACCCTGTAGTAACACACTAAGCTACTTTTGAAAGTTAAATTGAAAAATATAGTTATATACTGACAACAACTACGATATTTTAAGTAGAATCTTAATGAAGCGTTTTTTTAACTACTGATAAATACTAAACACTTCAATAATGCAAACAAAACTTCAACTAACAAAAAATACAATGTTGACTACGAATTTGACCATTGAGTTCCTTAACAATTTCAACGAGCAGGATTGTGTTCCTGGTAAGCTCCAACTTGAGTTCCATTTCAGCCTTGTTCATCCATCTGCCTTCCATGTCACCGTTCTGCTGTATAGTGTGCAAGAACACTTCTCTGTACAAACATATTCATTTGTTTAATACATAATTTGAATCAACCTACTATTGTACATTTTTATAAGTAAATAAGCTAAAAACGCTAATCTAATTTCTACTACGTCTTGACAAATTAGTTTATCTTTAGTTTTAAGAAGCAGTTTGAAAACTAAAACCAGTTTTACCAGACTCTATTCTTAAGTAAAAACTATAAAAAAAGTTTTAGTTAAAATTCAAAACTCTACAAAGTAGTAAAATATCAAAGTAAATTAAAAGATACAGTAAGTTCAAAGAACCTTAAGAATAACTTTTAATACTTAATTCATGGACAAAAGAATATTTTGAAACCATTAAACACTCTAATTCTTTTTTTTATCAAAACCACGATTTAAAGTAATAATTAAAACGATACTGAAGAGAAAGTTCGTGCTTATTAGACAAAATTAATATTCTTGTTTTATTTAAAAATTTTATTTACTTACGCCTCTGCTGATAAGCAAGTGAGGTGTCTGGGTGCCTGTGACGTAACAATAGTGGTTGTGGATGATCTGACCAGTGTTTTCCAGCCTCTTGCGCTAAAACACTTCCTACCTTCTCACCGCACAGCTTGCCGAAACTTCCCGCGCCTGCATCTTTGCCGGCTCCCAGCGGATCTCATCGGGGATTTCCCATTTCTGAAGACATTTTTCTCTCACGTCCGACTGCCGCGTCTCCTTCAAGATCCTGTGCGACAAAATAAGAAAGTTTGTTTTATTTAATTTAATGATTTGATTTTACTTTGCACAACTAAAACACTAAAAGTTAAAAGATAATTGACCTGAAACTTTAAAAGTGTTTTCTAAAATAAACCTACAATTCAAAATTTAAATACAGTTTTTTTTAAGTATCATCTGACGTTAAATTAAACAACAAATTATAAACTTCAAAATCTAAAAAAAAACCGCAATAAAAATATTAATAGAACCAACCATTTTCTAATTTGTCTCTACAATATGCCTGGAGTTTTGACAAAGCTTCGCATTGTTCATCAGCAATTCTGTAGAAAACTGTGGTATTTACTTAAGCTTTTCAAATTTAAATATATTTACTCTTTATATTACACCAAAAAAATTAAATTACATAAATGTAAATACATAAAACATTTATAAAGACAAACTGAAAAGGCGTATAAAAAGATACTTTTCTATACTTTTTAATGAATGTTTAAATAATCTAATCAGAGTAACTTTTGATAAAATAAAATGTTATAACAGTAAGTGAATAGAAGTTGTTTTAGTGTTTTAAATATAAAACTTTTTAAACAAATATTGATTTTAAAATAATGTATATGAAAGCATTGTATTTGCTTATATTTTCTCACAAAGTAAAACTATAAGCAGTAAACGAGTTTAGTTTGGCAAATGTTTTGACAAAAAAAGAGGCTAAAAGTTTTGAAGTGCTCTTAAATAAGATTAGGATATAGTTGGTGTAAGTTATTTAACAATATTTACCTAAATATTTACTAAAATTCACATGTATTTGACGGATATTCAACGGCCTAAGGCTGATAAACTCATGAATATACACAAGTTTATGCAATTTTACTGCAAACTTTAAAATGCAAAAAGCTATAAAGCTACTGGATAAGCTTTATTTATAGCTTTAAAAGTGTTTATTCATAGCAATTCTTAATAAAAAATTCAAAACTCTAACATTTAATCTGATTAAAAGAAATGTCTTGAATGAAAGCTTAGTGAACTTATGTTAATTCTAATGGTAAAAAAAATAACCATACAGTATACTCATTCATAGTTTAATAACAAATAATAATTTCAATTCATATAAAAAACATTTACAAATTATCATAATTTTTCTAATATACACAAAAACCAATCATTAGTTTCAAAAAAAAAAGCAACCTTTCGGAATTTGCGGGCCGGCTGGTGACCGGCTATGGTGAGTTTTGTGATGCGGTGCAAGTATTGTGAAGGGGGTGCACATGTCAGCATGAAGTTCTGCATATCAGCCACGCGGTGGCGAACTGGCACATTGTATTTTCTCGATGTTCCTCTGCACTGCTCTGCCTATGAAAAATTAAATGAATGCTTGTTATGATGAATTTTGTTTAATGGTGAATCTCAACTGTAAAATTTGAAACTGAATGTCAAATAGCTTTATGACCAGCATAAACTTATGTTTGGATCTTAATATAGTCTTTTGGAAATTTAAACGCACTTGCAGTCCAAGGACCCAAGTATAGTAGTTCAGTAATAAAAAATCAGAAAACGTAAACATGCTTTATAACTTATTAAAGTAGCAGTGTTATATCTACTGATTTATATTTTAGCGGTTCTAAAAAAATTATATCAAAAGTAAATATTGTTAAGTTTAATTAATATTCTTAAAATCCCTAATCATAGAATCTTTTTTTTTTTTTGATAGTAAGTCAATAATAAGTGAAATAATAACAATAATAAGTACAATAATACAGTAAGTGAAAAAATAAAACGTAAATGATAACCAAACGATAAAAAAAATATCTTATATCTTATAAGTTTCTCTTTAGTATTGTAATGTGACAAACTGGAGCTATACATTAAAAATAGCATTTAAAAACAGATTATTAAATCAAGCATTAACACAACGGTTTATGAGGAAATATTTGGGCCTTAATAAAGAGAAGCACATGAATAATGTATGAGCTCAACAAATAACTTTCAACATAAGGAGCTGATTTGGATAACTTTATAGTAGGTTTCACATTCAAAGATTAGAAAAAGTTTATAAAATTTAATATTTCACTTATTTCAAACAAACCTATTTTTAATTCAAAAGTAAAACAAACCGTAGTGGGGCTCGAAAAGCTCGCTGTTGGTCGAGTGGAAGTCGTACAAATTGAAGTCGTTTTTCCCGCGCAAACCCGAATCCCTTCCACCTCCTCCGCCACACAATTTGCTGAAGCCTGCCGGCCCGGCGCAGACGTCGGCCAAGTACAAAAGCTCCGACGACTTGATTCCCTGCAAAACGACGAAAGTTTTTAATTAATGCTTGTTATGATGAATTGTGTTTAATGGTGAATCTCAACTGTAAAATTTGAAACTGAATGTCAAATAGCTTTATGACCAGCATAAACTTATGTTTGGATCTTAATATAGTCTTTTGGAAATTTAAATGCACTTGCAGTCCAAGCACCCAAGTAAAGTAGTTAAAAAGTACTGTTAATTTTCAAAGGCAGTAGAAAGTTATATGTGACATAATAATGCAACACTTAAAATTTAACTATTCTGATTTATCACGATATCATCTATTAAGATTTCTGGTTTACTAATACATCTTAGAGATAACTTTAATAAACTTTATTTTAGGAAAATATATTCAAAAATGTGTGGCTAATAACATTTTTAAAACTACTTTAACGATTAACAAATAACATATTTATCTTAACTTTATGTATAGAAATATTATATAAATGATTTTTTTGATTTTATTAGAGGTAATTTGATTTTTTATTGTTTTTATTTAAACTAACTAATAATGAATAGGTGACAGTTGAAACTTCCAGCTACAGCAAAATAAAATTTTGCGACTTGTTGAATCACATTTGCAAGAAAACAATTAGTTTACAATGAAAAAACATATTTATAGATTGTAAATTGATATGTTAAGTTTTTAAGTTTTGCATTGGATCTAAAATGTAAGAGAAAACAATTAAAATCTAAATCATATAATTTATAGTGGATATATGCTTCTTTTTAGAATATAATTAAACTTTAGTTGTATTTATTTAAACGTTAGTTTAGGTAGTGTTTAGAAAAGTAAATAAAAGAATATTCTAACTTTTTTACCAATTTGTTAAATAGGGGGTATAATAAGTAAGCGAGTCAAAGAGGGGGTAGATGTAAAATTTGCACGAGGGGACAAAATTGCACGACAATACCAATACTTTTGCACGAGAGTCACTTTTGCACAAGCAGACAACTTTGCACAGAGACATTTGCATGGATGATTTTTTTTACTTAAACTGTTACCCCTAACCCTTAACTTCGGTGAACAGTTTTTTTTAGTATTTTTTTTTAGTAATTTATTTTAGTTATTTTTTTATTTTTACTATCACTGTAACCCCTAACCCTTACCCTCGGTAAGTAATCTTTTTTTCCTTTTTGATTTTTTGTTAATTTATCTTTTTTTTTTTGTTTTTCTGTTTATTTTTATTTTTTTCTGCTTTTTTTTACTCTCGTGAAAAATTTTCTCCGTGCAATTTTGTTTCCTTGTTTATTTTTTGTTCTCGTGCAATTTAGTAACCTCGAGCAATTTTGACCCGTTCTTTTGATAACACATTATGTAGATATCATTTCAAATTTGAATTAGTTATAAAATGCTTAAACGACATTATTTTAATATCATACTTTATGGGTGCACGACTATTCAAATTCCGACAACTCAAATTCCGACAATTCAAATTCCGACAATTCAAATTCTTAAAAAAAATTGTAAGGGCCACAACTAAATAAGTAGTTTATGTTTGTCAAATATAAAAAATATATATGTTGGTCCTAATAATATCTACAAGCCATTTTTTCTTTTTGCAAAACATTAAATATTTTTTGAGATATGGCTTAAATAAAATAAAAAACATAGTTATTTAGAGTAGTTATAAAAAATCTTTTTAAATATTTGAGATTTTGTGAAAAATAATAAGTGGCTTGTAGATATTAATAAGATCAACAAATGCATTTTATATTTTTTTAAACTTGTACAACTTTTTTACATAAAGTCTTTTAACTATTTTTTTAAGAGTTTGAATTGTTGGAATTTAAGTTGTCCAAATTTGAATTGTCATGTAACCATACTTTATATGGTAGAATTTTTATATTTTATAATTTACTAAAAAGTTGTAAGTAAAACAAAATACTTTTATTTGAAAAAACAAGCTTTTTTATTAATGCTAAAATTCATAATTAGTTTACAAAAATCATTGGTAATTACCTAGCATGATTCTACCAATATCAAACTGAAATTATATTTTATTCTTGGTCTATTATAACCATAATCTCAAGCTAAAAATGACATTGTAATACATAAATAATAAAACAAGCTTATTTATCATAAACTAATAAAACTTAAATGTTTAATTGCTTTATTTTACAGTATTGTTCTTAACTTAAACATTGTATTTATATAACCGATTTATATTGTAAAATTTAAGTGATTAGTTGTTCAAAACTACTAGTTAAAATCAAATAAATTTAATTTTATTTATATATTTATAAAGCTTGTTTAAAACAAAATATAACTTAGACTAAACTTATGGTTATAATAGAAATAGACCAAGAACAAAATGTAATTTCAGTTTGATATTTGTGCAACATCATGCAAGGTAGTGGTTATTTAAACATAACTAATATATTTAATTATTGACTTACTGATTTGGTGAACAAAAACTTTTTATATAAAACTAAAATTACATTAATTAAGAAATAAAATAAAAATTAACAACTATGACTATTACTAATGCAGTATAAACATACTAAGTATAATCAAAACTAGTAAAAATTAAATTTTTTAATGAATTTGATTTGAGTTATTCATGACTAAAAGAAATTAAAATTAACTTAAACCATTCTTTTAGCTTTTACCTTTAACTTAACAACATTATGCAGTAACTATTATAAGCTAGCAACGAATTATAGAAAAATTGTTTACATTATCGTCATCTAAAATACATTAGCTTTGTTATTTTTTTTACATTTTATACCATTAAAGCTTATAATTAGGACAAAAAAAAATTTAAGTAAAAAAAAAGGAAAAGCAAAAGTACTTTATGTTCATATAATTTCTTTAAGTTTTACCAAATGTTTTATTTTTATTTTAAAGCCATTTTCATAAGTGAAACTTAGAATGCTATTAAACTTTTTTTTAATCTTACTACTATGCTCCTTAATATTTTTTAAACTGGAAAATTGATTTGTTTTGCTGTTAAATAAACTTCAATGAATGAATTTTATTAAAAACAATTGGGTTTATATTTAAAGATTGGCCCATCATTATGCAAAAATGAATCCCAGTATTTTGTTTTTTAATCCTTTTTTCTAGTTAAACCATTTTGCAGAAAGTTTATAAAATTTTGACAATTTGTAGAAAATTTATACAATTTTTTGAATATTTGGAGAATAATTTACTCTTTGCTAGTAAGAAAATTTGTTAGTAATTACCTAAGATGATGTCGCACCAATATCAAACTGAAATTACATTATATTTGATGTCTTTTTTATCATAAACTAATAAAAATTAAACACTTAATTGCTTTTATTTTACAATATTAATCAATTATATCAATACAATATTTTCTTGTTTCAATATTGAAAAAAAAACTGATTAATTAATTAGGTTTATAATAAATAACTTTAATTCTTAATGTGTATTTATATAGGTTGTTTAAAAAAAATAAAGATTAGATTAAACATATTAGGCTTAAAAAATTGATTTTTACCCTAAAGTTATGGTTTCATAAGACATCAAATACAATATAATTTCGGTTTGATATTGATGCAACATTTTCCTGGGTAATTACTGAATTGTTATAAATTTATATTTGCAAAATAATTATGAAAATCTTTTTAACTATTTACTTCCCACTTAAAGGCATTTTAATTAAATACTTGAAATAATTACAGGGTGGCCACTAGTTTTTCAGAATTTTTTTCCAAGTTATTGGGTTTATTTTTAGTTTATAATTAAGCTTCAAGTAAAAACTGTGTTAAATAGTATAACAATATTTTAAAGATACTTTGCATGTGTTTCCAATTAAGTCTTTTTTGATTATGACAAAAAGTTTTGGTCCATATAATAATTATTTTGTGTCAAATCTATACTTAACATGTAGAAAATGTTTAAAACTCAAGGTTTTTCCAATTTTTTTTTTAATTTGCCATATTTCTTTATGATTTTAGGTTTGGTGACCACTCTGTAATTATGCTTAATCTATAAAAATACAATTTTGTCAATAAATACATAAAACAAATTTTAGATTCTATATATTACATTAAGACATTTAAGGAATATATTGACAATTATATTTGTATTTATTTACAGGATTGCCACTCCTTTTTAACATCTTTTTCCAGGTTTTCCAAATTTCTTCCAGCTTTTTAAAAGTACACATTTTTGGGTCTATTTTTAGTTTAATGTTAATTTTTATATAAGAAACTGTGTTAAATAGTATAAAAACTTTGAAAAGATACTGTAAAGTTACTCTAAATGTGTCTTTTATAAAAAAAATTTTGATGATGACAAAAAATTCTTATTTATATGATAGATTTTTTGTGTCAAATTGAAATTTTACTACTGAAAATGTTAGAATAATGAAAAATTTCAGGTTTTTTGATCAAAATTCCAGGTTTTTCTAGGTTTTCTTCAAAATTTCTCAAATTCCAGGTTTTACTAGGTTATTTTTGCTTAAATTGTCCAATTCCAGGTTATTCCAGGTTTCCAGGTAAAGTGGCAACCCTGTAATTAGATAAATTTTAAGATAATAATCACATTACTTTAAAATGTAGTACAAAAACTTACCTTTCCAACATCTTAAACTTGTTTTTAGTACAAGTTAGTTTACCTGAATATTTTACAAAACACCCGGGGAATCCCAAATAATCTCATAGCAGTTATAACAAACCAGGTACTTCAGCGACACAAAGGAACTATTTTTATTTTTAAATAAAACAATAAGTACAGATAATAATTTATTTAATAAAAACATCAGTCTTTTTTACACGTTTATTTCAAAAACTTAATTTTAATTAATATTACAAATGCATTAGTAATTGCTCAATGTTTACGTTACTAAACAGATTTGGGAAAGAAAACTTTCAGCCTTATAATATAACAATTTCATAAAAACTAACAGTTTTACTTAAGTTTTATTGTTTTTTAATAAATTAATTTCAAACACATTTAAAGTTCTGTTTTAACTATGTTCTCAAAACAACGTGTTTGAATTGTGTTTGTCTTTTTGTTATACGTTTTAAAACTACTTTAGTATCTTATAATATAAATTTAACTTAAAGTAGAAAAATTATTCGATTCTGTAAAAAATGTTTTATTGAATTAAATAATAGTAAACTTTTAATAGTTAAAATAGTTATAGTTCAGTTTATAAGCATTTTGTATATAAAGGTGTTGTATTTTATTTATTAGTCATATTCACTTTAAACTTCGAGTATTTAAGTTTTATTATTTAAATTACTTTTAAAGTTTCGTTAAAAAATGTATGGCTTCTACTCATTTAAGTTAGATTAAACTTCTGGCATTAAAAAATACATAATTCATTATTTAACATTTCCTTATTTAAGTAATGAGAAAATAATTATACAAATAAGTTTAAACTTAATAATATTATTAAGAAAAAGTAAAAAAAGTTATAAAAAGTATTTTCAATATTTACTATTAGTATTGTATTTACTAAATACTGTTTTTTGTTGTATTATTAAAAACATTTAGCTCCAATTTAACTTGTCTAGTATTAGTGACCGCAACTTTATAAAAATAATATTACATATATAAATATTCAAAATATATTTTTGGGGGTTTACTAATAAAATTCCTAGCGAAACAAGTTCAATGGTAAATATATTATTAACAAATATAAACAGTACTTTGAAGTGTAAAAAAGAAAGAGTACAGTTTAAATTTGTTACTATTAATATATAATTTTATACATATATATAGAACTTTTTAATCATCAGCTGTAGGTACGAAATAAAGTGCATTTGCTAAACTATAATAGAAAAGTTAAACAAAAAAAAAGACTTAATAATTGCATATTGTAGAGTACAAATATACAGTGCAAACATTACTCTTCCATCTAAACAAACAATAAAAATTCACAATACTACATATAAGTGACTATTACATTAGATACTTATAAATTTTTAGATTTTAGAGGAGGTTTTTCATGTGTCTGAAAAATGATAGAAAAACCTTTTACTAGTTAATTTATATGTTTGATTTGCTTAAAACGTAAGCAGATGGTACTGGTACATTAAGTTAATATAAAAGTATTTAACCTGAAATAGGTAAGTAAAAATAACAAAAAAAGGTTTCATTATTTAGTCACAACTTCATTTTACATTAAAATTTTTTTTTTTTCATTTATTCAAACTCAAAAAATATTTTTTTTTATACCCAATTTTTTCTAAGGGGCCCCACTCAAAAAACGAAACCCCAATTAAATTTTTTTTTTAAATTTTTAGACAAAGGACTGTTCTCTAGAATTAAAAAAGAGTTTTTAATTATCTATTAAGATAAAGAAAATAATTAGATGCAAAGATTGGACATTTTTTAAAAGTTTATTCAAGCTAACTTCACACTCGTAAACTCACGCTGGTTTTTATTTATTTTTTAAATTTCAGGCTACTTATTATGTCTAAAAATCGTTTTTATGTATTTATTAGGTAAGGATGTAAGTACACTTAACTTATTGGTACTACTTATCTAAATTAGATCCTACCTTATTTAATTACTATATTATAAAAACTAGATGATATTTCATTCTACTATATATAAATCAGACAACACAGTTGAGGTAATAAATTTATTATATAAAAGAACCATTAAGTACTACTGCACTAAAGCAACACTATATCAAAAACTCAAGTTACTTTTAAAATTCACTTGGAACAAATTAAACTTAAAATAAAATCAACTTTAAGTTAAAATACTTTAAAACTATAACTAATGTGACAACTATAAGATGTTCAAAGAACCCTAAAACAACTAAACATCGTTTAAATGATACTTTTATGCTTGAACCATAAAAGTATACTAATAAATTTGCATTCAGTTTTTACTATAAAATGAAGGTCTAAACTTCAGTCTCAGGGATTATCCTAAAACTTTATCGCATAATGTTGATACATTGCTTGAGGTACTTTCGGTCTAGGTGATTCGTCAAACTCAACATTCAAACAATGGAAGAGCATAGAAGGTTCACTTCATCTTCTTCCTCTTTTATGAAGAGGATCTTCACTCTACCCTCTGCTTCCCTCTTGCTAACAAAAATTAAATATGATGTATCATTTAAATCTAATTGGTGAATAGCAAAACTTAAAAAACTCCAATATAATCAAATAAAACATAAATAAACTCAAACTTGTCACAAAAATAATTTTTATGAGAATTAGAAGTAATTACCACTAATATAATAAAATGATATATAACTGGTAATTTAACTTAAATAACTCATTTTTTACTTTTTATAAGAAACATGCAAACATTTATATTAGAATAACTAACTTGAAAAAAAATTTTTGATAAATGTAAAACAATTGATCTCAACGTTATAGTATTTGTATAAAAAATAAAGAAATAAAAAGTTTTAGTCAAACAGAAGTATTACTCAAGTATCATGTCTAAAATAACCCTTGATACTAATATTTTACATTGGTATTACTAAAACTTTATTTGTTTTTTACTTAGTCTTAAATTTAGTACTCTCAACATTTTTTTTAATTTTTTATTTTTTAGACCTTCTTTTATGAGCTCATCTTGTTTTAAATGTAGTATTAAAATTTTTTTTTGAGGTTTTGCCAGTTCTTTTTTATTGTGAATAGATTTATAACCTGTTGTAATATTTTTTTGTCTTGTTTCAAGAACTGACATGGTTGTTTTCTTTTGCAAATGGTCTAACATAAGCTGTTGTAGCTTGATCACTCGGTTTGTGGTTGTGTCTTCTATTGTGATTGTTCTGATGTTGATGGATTCTTAGTTTGCAATAATCATTGACCAAATAACTGTTTGTTTAGGCCTCTGCTGCTTGTTTAACCACTAGTTATAGCTTAGCCACTTTTCTTATAGCCGAAGTGATCTACCTATTTGACCTGTCACTTTCGTAGCCAGTGGTATATCTTTAACTTTCATTATTACACCAAACTAAACAATCTAACCTTGTGCAAGTGACCTAAAAAACTTATTAGGGTTGTTTTTAGTAATATCAGTGAAGGGAACAAATATATCACTGTCCTTATCGTCATGATTAATAAAACCAAAGCCCTTAAAAACATTAAACCACACCACTCGGCCAGTTAACTCAGATGCTAGAGTTTTCCTCTTGACATGAAGCTTTTTGTTTGGCGCTTTGTGACTTTTTGACTAACAGAAGGAATTCCAGTAATTGCAAAGAAGTAGCACTGTTTTACCATTATCCACTGTACAGAAGCATTTTGACCCTGAGAATCATCTACTTGATGTTTGTCATTTCTGATATTGTTGTTGTACTCACTACTTTGACCAATATGTCTTTTGTTTTTAGAAAAGTAGCTTGGATTAGGCATTTTCTTATTAAACCTGAAACCACTACAACTTGTATTTCCTGCATCTTCTCTCGTGTTCTGTTTGATCTACATAAAAATGCTTGTCTGCAGCAGTGTTTAAAATTATAATATTCTAAATAAAGAGTTTCTCTCATTTTCTTCTTCAAGCGATCAGGATCAAGGTGTATGTAAAAAAAAACTTTTAGGGTCTCACTATATCTCACTTCAGCTTCCAATTATTTTTTTACTTTAAGTTCTAAGATTTGGCCATCAAAAGAATTAAGTAAGTTTTAAGCAAAAAACCTTCTTAGGTGGCCATTTCTGTTTGAAAGATAATTTATTAGAAAGTGGTGGTCGCCCTTTTCATAGTCAACTGATGTATAGTAATTTATTATGTCCCTTTGTGGCCAGACTTAAATAAGAACCTGGTCCTTACTTGTCGATCAAATATTTCAAGACTGCAACACACATCCTAAAGTAACTTATCTTACCTCTCAGGTTACTACTATATCTATGTTTGTAATGGATTTAGGTTCTAAAACTCTATCATTGTCCACAGACCCCCATTACCACTTCCGGGTTTGTGAAAATTAACATTGTTTAAAACACCTGATGCACACCTGTGTGTTTGCTTTAAATTATTATTAAAAATTTCCCCAACATGTCCTTGAAAACCCTTAGGTGCATAGGAGGAACTACATAATTTGAAATATCTATCTCAACCTGCCGAGCTGTTAATATTTTTTTTGGTAACAAGTTGTTTCAGTTTTGTGTACTGAATACGCTGAGGGTGTGACACTTTAATGTTCGGGATTATCTTTAAAAAAATCTTTGATTATACTGACCCTCTATGTCTTCAAGATTTAAGTCAAATTCCAATGTCATTCGTTTAATATTACCCCCTATACCAATTTTTTACAACTATATTTAAGGCTTGTTTGTTATAATTCCTATGAAAGTTTAATAAAAAAGCTAAGTATTTGCCGCAAATTTTAATATTAAAGTTTTTACCCCAAAAATGTTGTTTGAAGATTTTATGTATATCTTCAAAATAACTTTAACGTTCTAGATAAGCAGAAGCTGAATATGTTTCAGTTGGTGAGGATAAATTTAAAAGAATTAGTTTTACAATTAAAAAAAAGAAAAATTACAAGTGTTTTAAATTTTTCTTTAGTAGAAAAGTAGAGTTATGATTCTTTTCCAAAATTGGAAGAAGAGAAAGTCTAACAGGATATCAAAACGCAACTTATAATTGTTTTTATTAAATTGAAAGATTTTAGTTCAAGCTCTTGTTCATCCAAGCGTTTAAGAGAAATCTCGCATGGTCACGTGTTTTACTAGATATTGATAGAGTTTAGATAAGGAGAAAATAAAGAGCAGTCACGAGTTTACTGATGCAAGTTTGCATTCTTATTTTACAGCCACATATAAACTCTCATCAGTTGGAGCAGGAATTAATTCTTTACTACCTTGCTGACATGTAGTTCATTTAGACATTTTTATTATTTATTGTTTATTGTAAAGTTCTTTTTTAAACAGTTTCATTTCTTATAAGCAGTTTTTTGATTTAAGTTCTATGTAGTTAAAATTAATAATCTCTTCATACATTCTTTAAGTATATTCCTGTTTAATTTAATTCTTGCGTAAAAGTTTCAACCACATTTAAATTTTTTCTAAAGTATGGTGTTTTTTGTGTGTTTGTTAGTGTTTGCAACTTTTCTTCATTATAAAGTGTGTTCATTTATATCATGCCTAGTGTTATATAGAGTAGCCCTAAATATTATTTAATATTGGTATGGTTAAAGTTTAACTTAGTAGTTGTTAGTGTGATTGTACAGACCACATGAACCCTACACAGCATTATTTAAGCATAAAGAGTCACTTTTGCACGAAACATATGTTTGTCACGACGTTAACACAAAACTTGAATACTGTACATCACCTACATTGGAGCGTCACTTTGTAACTGTGTTACTTTTTGCAGAGCTTAGTTTTCAAAGAACTAAAAGTTTTAAATTATGCCATTTTTAGTAACGATAAATAATTTTTGTATAAATGAATTCAGATGATTTTTTTTACCATAACTATCCAAACAAATAGAACTTCATGTACATACTTTTAAAACTCAAGTTTTGATTAAAAGCTGTGGATATCTATAAAAGTTATTAATTTGGAATAGTCATGTAACCTTAGTTTTTTAGGTTTCAGATAACCCAGGTTAATTCAGACTAGTTTGAGATTACCAACTTTTAGCTTTTCAGTTAAACAGTACCAATCCTGATTGTTTTATTGTAATATATTATAAACTATTTTTTTGTTTAATGCACTCTTCTAAAGTTTGTTTTTACTTTCGATCATTAAAAAAGTATATTAAAACAATATTTTAAGAGCTGTATTTACTGTCTGATAAAATATTTTACTACTATTTTTTAAAACAATCAAATCGTAAACTTAAAATTTTTATATTTTTATAGGTTAAGTATTTTAAAGACGTTAATCAAAAAGAGTTCTATGGCTAAGAATAAATGGTTTTTTAAAAATGTAAAAAACAAGAAAGTTTTGCCGGGTAAAGAAATAGAAAAGTTTTGTGAAAACTGGAAAACAAGACTAAATGCTGCTAATGCTTTAACGGCATTTTATTTCTCTCATCTTTTTAAGCTGTCTGAGTTGAATAAGCTATCTTTATTGAGATTAGAGAGTTGTTTTACAATCATAGCTGACTCAAAAAACTTCTTAGAATTAGATTTTAGATATGTTCTCAAAATCCTTTCTAGCAATGAACTAGATATTGATTCAGAATTACAAGTTTTTGAAGCAGCAAATAAATGGCTTAGTCACAAAGCTCTTGAGCGAAGAAAATTTTCAAAAAAAATTCTGCAAAAGATTCGTTTCGTGCTTTTATCAGTTCCTACTTTAAACTATATTTTACGTGAAAAATCCTGCTTTAAAGAGGATAAGGAATGTGCTTGTATCGTTAATAAAGTTTTAGAAAGTAAAAATAGATCTGTTTTGAAACACTTTAACACTACAACTAGATGTTGTACTCAAGATGACTTTAAAGTTTTGCTTTTCGGAGGTTTTTCGAATGTTTATGAAAATGAACAAAAAATCGGAGAAGAAATTAACAAAAATGTGTATATTGTTAAGGCAAACAATTTAAAGAGTGTAAATAATTTACCCCAAATAAGAAAAGGAAGACTAAAATGTTGCGCATTTTGTATAAAAGGTGAAATATATGTATTCGGTGGGTTTCTGATACAAAGGTCTAAAACTATTACTGGTGATTACTACAGTTTTGATAACTTTGAAATGGAACGTAATTTTTCTATTGAAAAGTATTCTCCTTTAGACAACACTTGGGAAAAAGTTGGCAAGTTTGATGAAGTTCCTACTGAAGCGTCCAGTTGTTCATTTATAAACAGCATTTATTTAATAGGAGGAAAAAAATGGGTCGACAATGAGTGGGTTTTAGCACTTAACTCATGTACTGCATTTAACACAAGCTCTCAAACTTTGAAGTTATCTTGCATGAAGGACACGAGAGGTGCACATTCATCTTCAGTGTTTCAAGGAAGATTAGTTGTTGCAGGGGGAAATAACTATGATAACCAATGGTTGAACACTGTAGAAGAGTTTGATCACATAGAAAACAAATGGTCGTACTTGCCTAATATGGTCCACAGCAGAACATGTCATAAATCAATTGCTTTAAAAAATAAGTTATTTATAACAAACGGGTTCCATAGAAAAGATTGTGAAGTTTTTGATCCAGTGTGCAACAAGTTTGTTCTAATAAAACCAGAACTTAAAAGATGTCTTATGAATATGTTTCCCATCGGTGAAAAAGTTTTAATGTTTTTTCAATATTCAAATCGTGTTTTATTTTACGATGTAGAAAACGACTTAGTTTCAGAAAAAATATGTGAAGTAACTGAAGGGGAAAGAGATTTTACTTGTGTTAAAGTTCCTTTTATTTAAAAAAGTTTTTCTGGGAAACATATATGGAACATATCGATTGGACTTTATTAACATTGTTTTTACTTCTTTTTTACTTGTTTGTTTGTTTGTTTTTTACACCACCAAGTAGATTTTTATTTTTAATATTAAGAAGTTAAATGATATTTTTTAGTCAATTATAATAAAAATGCGTTTCTACAATTATAAACCAGTTTAAATTTTTTATATATTAGTTTAGTTTAATTTGAATCAACTTAAAAAATTTTTTTATTGTAAACTTTGCTCTATTTTTTAAACATTAACATACGATATGTACTTTTTACTTTGAAAATTAATAAAATATTGTACAAACACAGTTGCAGTGTTAAAAATTTCAAAAAGTTCGTTGTATTCAACTATTTAATATTTCTTCTAATTTAAACATTATATATCTTTAAAATCCAGTACAGGCTTACTGTTTAGTGTATGTTATCTTTAAAGTAAGTACAGTAAAACGTTTGATTTTATTTTAATACAACCTTTTAAGTTTCACTACAAAATAACTATATTTGCAATCGGATGTTATATTTTGTTAAAATATTCGAGGACATTTCAATTAAATAAACGTAAACACCCACTGATAAAAATATGTGGCATTCAGTTTATCGTCGAAAAGGTAAATACCAAGTTAATAAGACTATACATAATGCTACAATTGTTTTTTTTAGAAAAGATTAATAAATATCAAATTTACTAAAATAAGCAATCTTAAGCAATTTTAAAATCTTTTATTAACCATTTCTGTAAAAAAATATAAATTAAGAATAAAATAAGAAGGTTTGTAAAAATTTAATTATTCAGTTTTAGAATAGTTAAAAATAAAGAGGTGTAATAAAAGATATTTTAGAGTTAAATGATAATTTTGAATTTATTAAATAAGAACTCACAAGTCTTTTAAAAACGCAAAAACTAACTTAAGGTAAAAAAAACATCAAGGAAGCTTTAGTTAAGCTAAAAGCTTAAGAACATTTAATTTATATGCCACACAAACTTGCGAAAATTTCTTTTTTCAAATTTTTAATTAATGTATTTTAATAATTTTTTGCAATGTAAAAATAAAAAACAAGTAATTTTACAGCAATTGAAACAATTGAAATATAACTGTATTAAATAAAAGCTTAAGGTAGTATAAACTGAACAAGATTTTTATTTAGTTTGTAAAGTACAGCTTCATGTATCTAAGTTGGTATTAATGTTACAAGTAAAATGTACAACCTTAATATATTACACATCATATAACAGAAGTACTGATGTTTTCGGACAGCATGAAACCGGCCACAAGGTGGTGAACAGGAGCCGCAGTGAGGACATCGACATGTCTATTTGCCTGTTGAAGAATAAAAACAACATGGTACAAAGCACAAGTAATAACATGTCAAAATTTTATTTTCAATAAAAAAATGCACCATTTATAATAAACTGCTTTGGTTATGCTTTCTTAATTGAAATAGTCAGTTTACAACTTATTGTAATTAATTATTAATAAGAAAACTTGTAGTTTTAAATTATGAAATTTAAGGTATTTAATTTGAAAATGCTAACAAGCTTTAGTATTTATTATTTGAATTTTTTCATAGTGAGAGTAACAATTTCAAAAATAATCAAACGTTCAAAAATTATAATAAAATTAGTTTAAAAAATCAATATAGATATTAATAATCTTAAACATAATAAAATATTCATAAAAATAAAATTTATATTAGAGACCTGTTAGTAGTATAAAAGCACATGTTGTTATAAAGTTTCTTATAGGGAGGAATATGTATATGTAATAAAAATTTTTATTCAGTGTTGTTTTCAAATAAAACTTGTTGTTTGTATAACTTTGTTATATTTAAAACAGCTAGCAATGCAAATGAACCATATTTGTTACATGTTAAACTTCACAGCTGTTTAACTGAAAATAAAACTGTACTTGCTATAAAGTATAGATAATATAAAAATAAAATACCCAACATTTAAGTTTGAAAAAAGTGAAAACTTTCACATTTATACTTTATAAATTAACTCATTGTTATTGTAAGTGCGTACTTTACGCAAATGCGTACCTCTTAAAGTCCTTATCGATGTGTATAGTGCATGTGGTAAACATGATCATATAAAGAGTATAACATACAAGTTAAGCAATATTGAAAACAAGTGATTTTATAAAAGAGAGAAAAAGATTGACTCTCTTGAGGTAGCCAAATTTTTCAACAAGAACATTTCGGCATCATACGCGTATGCTTAATGTTACACTATTAAGAAAGGCACTTGTAGTGTGCCAGAAAGCGAGCTGACGACTTAGTCAGCTTAGGGATTTTACAATGTAAAGCTGTAATGAATAAATCCCTAGACGTCTAAGCGGGTAGACGTCGTCAAGGCGAGTTGAGTATTAGTGTTTTGCAGGCATATAGCTTGAGTTGACGTGGCCGTCGACTCGAGCTGGAGTTGAAAGACCGCAGCTGGGCGGTTAGAAGTCGTAAAGCAGACCTCATTGAATAAGTAGCGAGGGAAGGTAAAGCGAGAGGAATGGCAGGTACCGTCCGAAGAAAGCCATGTAAAAGCCGGGCTCTCGCAAGAAGTAAAGGTAAAGCGAGAGGAATGGCAGAAACCGTCCGAAGAAAGCCATGTAAAAGCCGGGCTCTCGCAAGAAGTAAAGGTAAAGCGAGAGGAATGGCAGAAACCGTCCGAAGAAAGCCATGTAAAAGCCGGGCTCTCGCAAGAAGTAGCAGTGAGTAAACGATCTCTGATATGATTCAGCCCAAGTAAAAGAACGAGTGCGAAATGAAGTGATTAAAGCATTTCTAGAGGTAAAGGTTTGGCCGGGGCGACTGAAGCAGAGAAGGCGAGGTACTAGAAATGGCGAATGGTAAAGCACTCAAAATGTAACAAGTAAAAAAGCGACTGAATCTCACGGTCGCTTTACTGATCAGAGCTCATGTGCAGCGAAGAGTTTTGCGAACAAAGCAGAAGCTTTGAGAAAAAAATTACAGCAAAAGGGGAGGGCTGTTTTTTTCGAAAATTAGTTGAAAATGAATTTTATAATGTGAGAGAGTTTGATAGAAAAGATTGAAAAAAAATGGGAAAATTTTGGAGCAAAAAAAGGCCCCGAAGCCGCCGCGGCGGCTTCGGGGCCTTTTTTTGCTCCAAAATTTTCCCATTTTTTTTCAATTTATTTTTTCCAATGGCGTTCGTCGAAAGACGTTCGTCTTTTTTTTTACCAATTTTTTTCAGGCTTTAACATTATATTTCAAGGGCGTTTGTCGAAAGACAAACGTCCTTTTTTTTGGCTTGCCCAAGAGAGTCTCCCTTATTAAATGACTGTTTTTTTATTTAAGTTATATCCTATATTTTGAGCGGTTGCGCCGAAAGGTGAGCATATTTTTTTTGCCCAAATTTTGTTTGACAAAATTATCAATAGCCTTATTAGTATAATGCTGTTTATTTTTAATACTTATAATAAATCAGATTTACAATCAAAAGAAAGATGGTAGTTAGGTTTGATTACTTTGATACATATAAAATGAAAATTTTACATGTTTCAAAACCTACTTTCATCTTTGATTTTTTGATTTATTAACCTGATATGTTAAGTTACAATACTAGACTTATTTTAATATGTTGAATGTGTTTATTATGTGGAAATTTTTTTTTTATAAATTTTTTTTTTTAAGCTTAAAGATGAAGTAATAGTTATTTTTGTAAGAAAAATTTATAGTTTTATTAATTTAACCTATATGTGAGTTTTTGTTACAATATGCTTAATTTAATTAAAATAGATAATTGTAATAGAAAATTTTTAAGCTTAGGCAAGCATTATGGTTTTAAAAAACTGGACACCAAGAAAAACAAAAATCAAACTTTCAACCAAAGACTATTTTATTAATGCCATGGACAAAAGGTATCTTTTCTTTTAGTATATTTTACAAAATATAATCTATTTTCTGAACAGTTTTTAATAGTGACTAGTCATTAAACGCAATTAAGTTATGTTATAGGCAGTTAAAATATTTTCTTATTCTTTTACAAAACGTTTAAATTAATTGTTTGCTTTTACAACATAAGTATGTGGTTATTTATAAATTAATAATGTATTAGTTTTACAACTAGCTTGTAATAAGTTTACATGTTTAAATGCTAAAACGTTTTTAATGTATATTGGAAGAATACTTAAATATTATTAAAGCTTTCTAACATTTTAATTTATGATCATCATTTTAGTCCCTAATTTAAGTTTTATATGAGTATATGCAGTACTCTGCTAAAAAACATGTTAAACCTTACTTTTCTAGTTTAACATATACTTTTTTGAATAGCAAGTATTTCAAGTTGTACTAAGAGCTAAAAATTTAACCAACCTCTTATACATTATCTTTCTTTTATTTTATTATTGCAAACCGATAGTAGGCTAGATCATTGTATTTTTATTAACACTAAAATAAATTTAAACGCTTGTATTTTACCATTTTTGTTTTAGTTTAAAGTCTTTTAATGTTTTAGTTGAAATACTTTACTTATTTTTAATAAATAGAGTTTTTTCAGTATAAACTGTTACGAGTTATAGTTAGTTGTTAAAGTTAGTGAACATGATTTTAAGAAACATCCTTAATTTAAATTTAAGTCCATTGTTTAAAAACTTCTGGCACAGTTGTTACTACAAAACAAAATTTTTCCTTAAAATAGAATCTTATAGCAGAAAGTTGGTAAGCTTAGGCAAGCATTAAAATTTTAAATAAAAAGAAGAAGGTAAACACTTTGTACAAATATTTAACTTCAAACCAAAAGCAGTAAATTTTAATTGAAAAGCGTGAACAAAATATTTCTTGTGTTTACATAAGGTCGTTGAATTTCTCAATAGTTTTAGTAATGTTAAGAAGAGTGACCAGTAATTTTATTTATTATGTAAAAGTAAAATTACCTTCATGTTGTGTATTATAACATATACATTGATTGTTTGCTGTAGCAGATGCGTCTAACATACTATTTGGTTGTTTAGAAATATAATTATTGCTAACAATTTAGAATACACTTAAAGAAAAAATTAAATTACAGCAATGGAAAAAAAAAAACTGATAATGTTATAAAATGGTTTAATAAAATTAACTTTATCGTTTGAAAGTTTGAAACTTAATCGTTTCGTTCCTATTGATTAACTCAAACCAATTTTTATCTAAAGATAACTTCGAGTTGTAACGCAATGATGGACTTCTGATAATTAAAAAGCGATAAAAAGAATCATAAAAATATTATAAAAAATAAATATAATAGAATATAAATAAAAATATTAAGATATTAGAGCGGGTTACTCTGAACAAAATTTAAAAATAAAGATCGAATTGGGTAGCAGTAAGATAGACTTTCTTGATGTAATACTTGATCTAGAGAATGATATATCATCCCCACAGAAAACCCAACGCTAAAGAAAAAAACATAAATATAAACTCTAACCATCCACCAAGCGTCAAAAGAGAACTACATTATATGATACAAAATATATTATCTGCTTTATCAAAAAACAAGACTATGTCCAATTATTACAAGGAATCATACGAGAAGGCGTTAAAAACAGTGGCTTTAATAAAGTCTTAGACTATTCATATCAAAATTATGGTACGGCCGGTAGAAAAAGAAGAAAAAAGCAAATGTTATACTACAACCCCCCTTTTAGCGCAACATTAAAGACCAAAATATGAAAATCTTCTTAAATTAGTAGATAAGTGTTTACCTAATAACGGATAAATAAAATTCTCAACAGAAAGACAATCAAAATAAGTTATTCACGTATGCCCATTAATAATCCGAAATCACCGAATCAAATCTCAAAATCATAGAGGAAAGTAAAAAAAGCAGAAGAAAAATGAAACAACTTGCAATTGTAGAATTATAAGCTCATGCCCAGTGGAAGGTTTTCCAGACGTGTCATATACAAAGCTACTGTCTCATATAATAACAAAGAACAGCATTATATTGGATCCACTGCAAGAAACTTTAAAACAAAATACAATGAAAATATGCATAGCTGCAGAAATTAAATTCTGAAAGAATCCACAAAATTCAGCTCATTTATTCAGGCCGCTAACTTCAAAGATGATATGATTAAGAACAATGTTAAATGGAAAATAATGCATAAAATTGATCAACGCAAACCGAGCAGAACATGCTTTCTGTGTAATATTGAAAGACTTGAAATAGCATTCGCTGACAAAAAAAACCTTTCTCAACTCCAGAACTGAGCAAATTGGTAAATGTAGACATTTCGCTAAATTTTATTCAATATCATAACATTTTCATGTCCGTAATTGCATATTTTACCATTTTCTAAGTTTGTTGCATTTGTGCTTGTATTTATATCGTATTTGTACTTCATATTTTTATTTCATTGTATGCTATATCCAATAAGTTTTTTGTATTAAAATTTAATTTAACCCTCATAATAACTCGAATGATAGCTCTATAATAATTGTTCATTTCCTTATTAAACACTTTGGAATTTTTGTTAAGTTAACAGACTTTTTAAATTTAATCAGTGTTAACGAGAATCTAATTAGTACTAATTTTTAGCACTTTATAATAGTATATATAGCTTTGTCAGTCTTACTTAAAGAGGTTTTAGTTCGTAATCATTGCATTACGCATGAAACATTGAGTAAAACAAAAACTCAAAATTTCAAATTGTTTAATTAATTTTATTTAGAATATAAATATTGCGCTACTTTTAAATAAAAGTTAAGATAAACTATCATCTTTTAAAGATCAAGTTAAATGTTATTAATATAAATTTAATAACAAAAAGCTTTTAGCATTTTCTATTTCCGTTTATAACAATTACTGCAGTTTATAAGTTTACTTCAACAGCATTTTTGTTTTTAACTTTAACATTTTATTTTTTAAAAAGCAAGTACTTTAAGTTTCACTAGTAACTATACTATTTTGATAACTTTATAATTATAATATATTTTTTACTCATTGAGATGTTACAAACTCGATAGTAAGCTTGATTATTGTATTTGTTTTAATTTCAAAGTAAATAGTAAAACAAACTCACTACAAAATACTATTTTTAACAACATCATCAAAACTAAAAGTTACCATAAGCTTTGTGTTTTAAAAAATTAATTACTTGAAATTTGTGCTACAGTAAACACTGTAAAGCTAATTTTAATATTAATGTTACTGTGTTTTTAAATAATTGATGACATAATTAAATATATTCAAGCTGAGTATTTTTGATTTATAAAAGTACAAAACACCTATGAAATAAAAAGCCAGTACAGAGTTGTACAACTAAAAAGGTAGTATTCAAAAATAAATAAATAAATATTCAGTTGTGTATATGTATGTATACAGTAATTTAAACTTTTATTTTTTTTTTCTAGAACGAAACGACATGTAATAAAAACTCCACAAGTTTTTTTTTTGAACTGTAAGGACCTTTTAAAGCTACTGTTAATTCATAATTTTGCCTTAGAATAATATGACTGCAGTTTTTAATTTTTATTGAGTATTAAGCAATTAAGTTGAAGAAGTATCATCAGATTTGCACCTGACGCCACTTGAAGCTAATTAATTGATAGCTCACTTAATTTTAATGTATAAACAAGTATTTAATCAAACTTCGTTTGTAGAGCGACAATTCCAATAGCGGATAACATTAAGCACTACTTTAAAATAAAAGAATTTAAATGTTAATAATAAATCTATTTACGAGTGCTTTATCATAGTATATTTTATCATATTTTTATTTTTTTAATGTTTTATTTAAGTGTGGACCGCGACAACGTTTTTTTTAAGGGCACTGCGACTTCTGGTTTAGGCTACCATTGTGGTACGGTCCTGCTTCATTCCAAACAATTTAATGACGTAATAATGGTAAAAAACTTTAATTTAAAATGTGTACCTTTTGACTTGTATTTTACTGAATTAAATTGAAATGTATTCTGAAATATTAAGTACAACTTATTTTATCAACTAACTTATAAACTAAAACAAACAATGTTCACCTATTAGTAAGAAAGACTAGGAACAAGTATATCTAATTCACTTCGTTTCTGGTTCTTGAGTCTTTTTGCGTCTACTTGGTCCTTCTTCATAGTAACCTATGAAATAACACGTTTTAAATATAAATAAAATTGTTTATATTTTCATAAAACTGTTTATATGTTAATTGTATGCACACCTCTTAAGGAAAAAGAACACGAAAGCGTTAGACAAAGGAGGTCACAGGCACAACTGGGGTACAACGCTACAAAATAAATAACATAAGATTCTTTGACCACCGTTTTGTGTAAGGGTTAAGACGAAAACAAGTTGAAGTTTCAAACAGGGTAACCAGAGGTTTTTAAGAAAATTCTTCGGGTACTCTGAATTTCTTTTAGGTTTTCCAAAGTACAAGTTTTAAGGTTGATTTTTAGTATAAAATTAAGTTTAAGGTAAAAAGCTGCCATAAATAGTACAAAAAGAAATCTACTTTAAGTGCGTTTTCAACAAAGAAAAAATTAACAATGACAAAACATTTTTATTTTATAACAACTTTTTTATGTCAATATTATACGTGTAAAACTTTTGGATTCCAGGTATTTTAATTATTTTTGTTCAAAATTCCCGGTTTTATTTTTATTATTTATGTTTTAAATTACAGGTTTTTTCTGATTTCTTTTGGTCTAAATTGTCAAATTCTAGGTTTTTTACAAGCTTAAAGGCAACAATGTTTATGGTATTGTTTAATAAACTCTTTGGACTAAACACTCGTACAACTATATGTTCAACATAAATCTGTAGAAAATATTTTACTACTCTCGCATGCCAAACAAAAATATGTAAATAAGGTCCGACAATCGTAAAATGGTGGAGGAAGAATCAGAACACACGAAAAAATATGCAATTACAAAGAAAAATGTATGTTCGAATGCATATTATCAAACGTCGTATAAATAGCGATTGTTTAAGTACTAAGCAATACGCTGGGTCATCAGGATCTATGTTTTAAAGCAGATAAACTATGCCTGAATGGTTTTAATAACATCAAAAACGAACTTAAACTTGTAATCTTTTATATCTATTTCGTTTTTTTTCTTTCTTTTTCGTTATTTTTTTTCTCGTTTCAACTCTTTTTTGTACCGAAAGTTTTTCACGGTTGCCAGAAAGAATCACTTTATTTCGTCGATGGACAAAACTCTTCATTTTTAGTTTTACCCATTATTTTTGATATGATTTTAAATGATAAGACTTAAAAATGTTTTAAATGATAAAGATTTTAATGAGAAAGGTAATAATACTTCATAAAAGTAGTGTTTTCACTTTTTATACTTATTTTTAATTTTTACATAAAAAAAAATATAAATAGTATAACAACTGTATCATCATAAAACATTTTTTTAACATTATGAATCAATTTCCAAAAACTCAAGTAATCATCAAAACTAAGAAGTTAATATAATTTAATGTTTTATATATAAAAATTTGAATTATATACAGCAATACTTAAACTTGTTGTTGTAAAAGTGTGCTGTTATAAAATTTTAAATAATTATTGACATCACTTAATACATTCTAGTGTATTTTTTATAGTTTGTTAAAAGTACGATAAACTTTAAAACTACTTATTTTTTAACATTAGTAGTTTGTACAACTAATAAAATTATAGTAATAACATATTCTAATTTTATGTACATTAATTATTTTAAAATCTGTAAAATAAACTAGCTTCTTACAAACGCGATTATTCATTAATAGTTTTGTTTTATTATCATTATAAGACATGCACAATAAGAGTATATTTTATTTTTGAGATGTAATGAACAACAATAAAAGTAATGTCAAAATAAAGAGGTTGCTTACGGGTAATTAGATACGGATTTGTATGAGTATCTAAGAGAATATCCTGTGATAAACCATTGTCTTATTTCTAAATGTTGATTAGTTATATTTACCCACAAGATTTAATAATTAGCAAGCTAGATTAAAGCTAAATTGATAACAGACAGTACAAATGAAAAATAACTATCAAGTAAGAACTTCAGACGGAACAGTCACATCTTTTAGTCCGAATACATTTACATACTTAATTGTCACCATTTTATAATGCGCGAAAATGTAAGTAAATACTGTTTTTTAAGCATTGAAAAGAACGTAAATCTTGGTAAAAAAATAGTTTGATTTATAACATATATGTTTACAAAAACTTCACAGAGTGTTATTTTTTATAACTTGAAAATATTTATTTATTTGTTGTACTATTATTAGCACATTTGCGTATCTTTAAAACTTATAAAATATTTTTGTTTTCGCGGTACAACAATAACTCTAAAAACTTAAACTAAATCTTGCGAAAGTATTAAGAAATTAAGTTTTTCAATGTATTTAGTTAAGTGCTTTCAAATGTACATAGTTTTGAATAACTTTTAGTTAAACATGTTCAAGCTTCTTTTTGACCTATAAAGTATTCTGTTAAAAGCATCAACAAAACAGAACTTTTATATTAACCCAGGTGTATTTTAGCTTCTAAGTGTAACAGACACATTATAAAATAATGGAATCAAGAGATTTGGCATCTTAAACACAAAAGTGGTATACGACTCAAACACCGTCTCAAGAATATGTCTATTCAACAAACTTTAATTTACAAGAAATATTTGTTCGACTTTAGTCATTTTGAAAATATCTAGTTTCAATTATCTAGTACCTTTTTTAATGAGCACCTAAACGCAGTGTTATGTGTTAAAAGTTATTTTTACTAGGCACAAAAATTGCACACCGGTACGGTATATATATTTATAATAAAATAATTCAACTTATCAATACCATAATATTCAATTCAGTTAATTACTTAATTTCAACATAGATTAGTGTTAATTAAAAGTTTTTTTTTTGTTAGAATAGCAAGTATAGTCACCTCTCGCGAATCTACGCACGTTGTGTCCACAGCGAAAGTGCGTAATTAAACGATAGATAGCGAAAATACCTAATAAATTGGCTGTTTTCCTATAATGAATTTGATTAAATACATTTCAAGGACTTTTCCTTTTTTTGTTTACAATAAGTGTTTTTGTTAGAGTTGTACATATATGCGAAAAGTTTTTTATTAGAAATCGTTTATACGTATACAAAGTTTTTTTACTTTGTTCTTCGGCCACCTAAGTTTAAATTTGTTCTACATAGTACTTAAAAAAATACTTTTTTGTTCAATTAATCATTAGAATTTAGCAAAAAATAAGAAAAATATTGTTTAAAATGCGACTTTATGCCATAAATATTCTGAGAAATTGAACAGTGTACCGTGTTTGATTTAAAGGTCACCATGGGGACTAAGACACTTAAAATAGTAAGAAAGCCATAGAATTCAATAGGTTCCTTAAATAGACACAAATTTTAAAAGCAATCAATTTTATTAAAAGTTTACTAAGTATAAACAAATAAAGATTTAAGTTAGCATTAAAATTTAAAATATTATATGTATATTGTAAACTGAAAATATACAATAAATTTACAGGATTAGATATATACTAAGTTATAATTTTTTGTATTTTCGAAAGCAGTCAACTTTTTAGGGACTGAAATAAGTTTAAAAAAGACAAATATAAGACATTAGTTTATAGTTTTGCTTTGTTTAGTAGCCCCGATCTGTAGCCTACCTAAATCTAAATTTTAAGTACAAAGAATTTAACTAATTGAATAGAACCTCATTGAATTGGTTAATTTCAAGCCTAGATAAAGACCTCTACCAACTTAAAATATGGGAAGAGCGCATAGCTAGTTAGATAAATATGATACAAAAGGACGTGACCTGATTTACTCAGCAGATTGTGCATAGCATCAATGAGGTGGAGTTAGGCGCCTCGAAGTAATTGAGTGAGACCACAAAAATTTCATCAAGATTATAACAGCCTGTAACGAAGTTATAGATCCAACCTTAAAATTGAGTTGTTCAGAGCAGAGATTAGCAAAATACAAAGTAGGCGCGATGTATTCGAGAAAACACAGTACGAGAAAAGAGTATGGTTTGATTATCAAGGGCTTAGCAATAGAAAGTACCAAAACGTTTTAAAAGAAAAACTTTTAGGGAGCTAAAAACTACAAAACGAGCCTTGAAATTTCTCTCTTCATTGGGTCTTATCCAAACAATTTCGAACATTGAAACCGTGTTTAACAAGCTCGAAAACTCTGTAGGTTTAACTATATCGACGAACTTATAGAGAAAGTAACAAATTTGTCTTATTTTCTAGTATACTACTTTTAAAATATATGTCAAGTCGTTTTAGTTCGGCTAGAGTTGAACAAAGAAAATTCATTAACTTAAATTTATTTTTACGTAACACACATTCGAAAATTCGTGAAAAACTCAGCGACCAGTACCACAAGCGCAAACAGAAAACCTCTCAAGAGAGGAGTTTGAAAAGCAACAAAATAATTTTGCTAGAGAAATTCGCAAAAAAAGGCAAATACTACGCGAGTTCGAAGCAAAATGAGTCGCTAAGACCACCAAACCCAAGCCTGATTTGGCCTGATGCGCACGAACCCTGTAGTAACACACTAAGCTACTTTTGAAAGTTAAATTGAAAAATATAGTTATATACTGACAACAACTACGATATTTTAAGTAGAATCTTAATGAAGCGTTTTTTTAACTACTGATAAATACTAAACACTTCAATAATGCAAACAAAACTTCAACTAACAAAAAATACAATGTTGACTACGAATTTGACCATTGAGTTCCTTAACAATTTCAACGAGCAGGATTGTGTTCCTGGTAAGCTCCAACTTGAGTTCCATTTCAGCCTTGTTCATCCATCTGCCTTCCATGTCACCGTTCTGCTGTATAGTGTGCAAGAACACTTCTCTGTACAAACATATTCATTTGTTTAATACATAATTTGAATCAACCTACTATTGTACATTTTTATAAGTAAATAAGCTAAAAACGCTAATCTAATTTCTACTACGTCTTGACAAATTAGTTTATCTTTAGTTTTAAGAAGCAGTTTGAAAACTAAAACCAGTTTTACCAGACTCTATTCTTAAGTAAAAACTATAAAAAAAGTTTTAGTTAAAATTCAAAACTCTACAAAGTAGTAAAATATCAAAGTAAATTAAAAGATACAGTAAGTTCAAAGAACCTTAAGAATAACTTTTAATACTTAATTCATGGACAAAAGAATATTTTGAAACCATTAAACACTCTAATTCTTTTTTTTATCAAAACCACGATTTAAAGTAATAATTAAAACGATACTGAAGAGAAAGTTCGTGCTTATTAGACAAAATTAATATTCTTGTTTTATTTAAAAATTTTATTTACTTACGCCTCTGCTGATAAGCAAGTGAGGTGTCTGGGTGCCTGTGACGTAACAATAGTGGTTGTGGATGATCTGACCAGTGTTTTCCAGCCTCTTGCGCTAAAACACTTCCTACCTTCTCACCGCACAGCTTGCCGAAACTTCCCGCGCCTGAATCTTTGCCGGCTCCCAGCGGATCTCATCGGGGATTTCCCATTTCTGAAGACATTTTTCTCTCACGTCCGACTGCCGCGTCTCCTTCAAGATCCTGTGCGACAAAATAAGAAAGTTTGTTTTATTTAATTTAATGATTTGATTTTACTTTGCACAACTAAAACACTAAAAGTTAAAAGATAATTGACCTGAAACTTTAAAAGTGTTTTCTAAAATAAACCTACAATTCAAAATTTAAATACAGTTTTTTTTAAGTATCATCTGACGTTAAATTAAACAACAAATTATAAACTTCAAAATCTAAAAAAAACCGCAATAAAAATATTAATAGAACCAACCATTTTCTAATACGTCTCTACAATATGCCTGGAGTTTTGACAAAGCTTCGCATTGTTCATCAGCAATTCTGTAGAAAACTGTGGTATTTACTTAAGCTTTTCAAATTTAAATATATTTACTCTTTATATTACACCAAAAAAATTAAATTACATAAATGTAAATACATAAAACATTTATAAAGACAAACTGAAAAGGCGTATAAAAAGATACTTTTCTATACTTTTTAATGAATGTTTAAATAATCTAATCAGAGTAACTTTTGATAAAATAAAATGTTATAACAGTAAGTGAATAGAAGTTGTTTTAGTGTTTTAAATATAAAACTTTTTAAACAAATATTGATTTTAAAATAATGTATATGAAAGCATTGTATTTGCTTATATTTTCTCACAAAGTAAAACTATAAGCAGTAAACGAGTTTAGTTCGGCAAATGCTTTGACAAAAAAAGAGGCTAAGAGCTTTGAAGTGATAAGATTAGGATATAGTTGGTGTAAGTTATTTAACAATATTTACCTAAATATTTACTAAAATTCACATGTATCTGACGGATATTCAACGGCCTAAGGCTGATAAACTCATGAATATACACAAGTTTATGCAATTTTACTGCAAACTTTAAAATGCAAAAAGCTATAAAGCTACTGGATAAGCTTTATTTATAGCTTTAAAAGTGTTTATTCATAGCAATTCTTAATAAAAAATTCAAAACTCTAACATTTAATCTGATTAAAAGAAATGTCTTGAATGAAAGCTTAGTGAACTTATGTTAATTCTAATGGTAAAAAAAATAACCATACAGTATACTCATTCATAGTTTAATAACAAATAATAATTTCAATTCATATAAAAAACATTTACAAATTATCATAATTTTTCTAATATACACAAAAACCAATCATTAGTTTCAAAAAAAAAAGCAACCTTTCGGAATTTGCGGGCCGGCTGGTGACCGGCTATGGTGAGTTTTGTGATGCGGTGCAAGTATTGTGAAGGGGGTGCACATGTCAGCATGAAGTTCTGCATATCAGCCACGCGGTGGCGAACTGGCACATTGTATTTTCTCGATGTTCCTCTGCACTGCTCTGCCTATGAAAAATTAAATGAATGCTTGTTATGATGAATTTTGTTTAATGGTGAATCTCAACTGTAAAATTTGAAACTGAATGTCAAATAGCTTTATGACCAGCATAAACTTATGTTTGGATCTTAATATAGTCTTTTGGAAATTTAAACGCACTTGCAGTCCAAGGACCCAAGTATAGTAGTTCAGTAATAAAAAATCAGAAAACGTAAACATGCTTTATAACTTATTAAAGTAGCAGTGTTATATCTACTGATTTATATTTTAGCGGTTCTAAAAAAATTATATCAAAAGTAAATATTGTTAAGTTTAATTAATATTCTTAAAATCCCTAATCATAGAATCTTTTTTTTTTTTTGATAGTAAGTCAATAATAAGTGAAATAATAACAATAATAAGTACAATAATACAGTAAGTGAAAAAATAAAACGTAAATGATAACCAAACGATAAAAAAAATATCTTATATCTTATAAGTTTCTCTTTAGTATTGTAATGTGACAAACTGGAGCTATACATTAAAAATAGCATTTAAAAACAGATTATTAAATCAAGCATTAACACAACGGTTTATGAGGAAATATTTGGGCCTTAATAAAGAGAAGCACATGAATAATGTATGAGCTCAACAAATAACTTTCAACATAAGGAGCTGATTTGGATAACTTTATAGTAGGTTTCACATTCAAAGATTAGAAAAAGTTTATAAAATTTAATATTTCACTTATTTCAAACAAACCTATTTTTAATTCAAAAGTAAAACAAACCGTAGTGGGGCTCGAAAAGCTCGCTGTTGGTCGAGTGGAAGTCGTACAAATTGAAGTCGTTTTTCCCGCGCAAACCCGAATCCCTTCCACCTCCTCCGCCACACAATTTGCTGAAGCCTGCCGGCCCGGCGCAGACGTCGGCCAAGTACAAAAGCTCCGACGACTTGATTCCCTGCAAAACGACGAAAGTTTTTAATTAATGCTTGTTATGATGAATTGTGTTTAATGGTGAATCTCAACTGTAAAATTTGAAACTGAATGTCAAATAGCTTTATGACCAGCATAAACTTATGTTTGGATCTTAATATAGTCTTTTGGAAATTTAAATGCACTTGCAGTCCAAGCACCCAAGTAAAGTAGTTAAAAAGTACTGTTAATTTTCAAAGGCAGTAGAAAGTTATATGTGACATAATAATGCAACACTTAAAATTTAACTATTCTGATTTATCACGATATCATCTATTAAGATTTCTGGTTTACTAATACATCTTAGAGATAACTTTAATAAACTTTATTTTAGGAAAATATATTCAAAAATGTGTGGCTAATAACATTTTTAAAACTACTTTAACGATTAACAAATAACATATTTATCTTAACTTTATGTATAGAAATATTATATAAATGATTTTTTTGATTTTATTAGAGGTAATTTGATTTTTTATTGTTTTTATTTAAACTAACTAATAATGAATAGGTGACAGTTGAAACTTCCAGCTACAGCAAAATAAAATTTTGCGACTTGTTGAATCACATTTGCAAGAAAACAATTAGTTTACAATGAAAAAACATATTTATAGATTGTAAATTGATATGTTAAGTTTTTAAGTTTTGCATTGGATCTAAAATGTAAGAGAAAACAATTAAAATCTAAATCATATAATTTATAGTGGATATATGCATCTTTTTAGAATATAACTTAAATTTAATTCCATTTATTTTAACGTTAGTTTAGGTAGTGTTTAGAAAAGTAAATAAAAGAATATTCTAACTTTTTTACCAATTTGTTAAATAGGGGGTATAATAAGTAAGCGAGTCAAAGAGGGGGTAGATGTAAAATTTGCACGAGGGGACAAAATTGCACGACAATACCAATACTTTTGCACGAGAGTCACTTTTGCACAAGCAGACAACTTTGCACAGAGACATTTGCATGGATGATTTTTTTTACTTAAACTGTTACCCCTAACCCTTAACTTCGGTGAACAGTTTTTTTTAGTATTTTTTTTTTAGTAATTTATTTTAGTTATTTTTTTATTTTTACTATCACTGTAACCCCTAACCCTTACCCTCGGTAAGTAATCTTTTTTTCCTTTTTGATTTTTTGTTAATTTATCTTTTTTTTTTTGTTTTTCTGTTTATTTTTATTTTTTTCTGCTTTTTTTTACTCTCGTGAAAAATTTTCTCCGTGCAATTTTGTTTCCTTGTTTATTTTTTGTTCTCGTGCAATTTAGTAACCTCGAGCAATTTTGACCCGTTCTTTTGATAACACATTATGTAGATATCATTTCAAATTTGAATTAGTTATAAAATGCTTAAACGACATTATTTTAATATCATACTTTATGGGTGCACGACTATTCAAATTCCGACAACTCAAATTCCGACAATTCAAATTCCGACAATTCAAATTCTTAAAAAAAATTGTAAGGGCCACAACTAAATAAGTAGTTTATGTTTGTCAAATATAAAAAATATATATGTTGGTCCTAATAATATCTACAAGCCATTTTTTCTTTTTGCAAAACATTAAATATTTTTTGAGATATGGCTTAAATAAAATAAAAAACATAGTTATTTAGAGTAGTTATAAAAAATCTTTTTAAATATTTGAGATTTTGTGAAAAATAATAAGTGGCTTGTAGATATTAATAAGATCAACAAATGCATTTTATATTTTTTTAAACTTGTACAACTTTTTTACATAAAGTCTTTTAACTATTTTTTTAAGAGTTTGAATTGTTGGAATTTAAGTTGTCCAAATTTGAATTGTCATGTAACCATACTTTATATGGTAGAATTTTTATATTTTATAATTTACTAAAAAGTTGTAAGTAAAACAAAATACTTTTATTTGAAAAAACAAGCTTTTTTATTAATGCTAAAATTCATAATTAGTTTACAAAAATCATTGGTAATTACCTAGCATGATTCTACCAATATCAAACTGAAATTATATTTTATTCTTGGTCTATTATAACCATAATCTCAAGCTAAAAATGACATTGTAATACATAAATAATAAAACAAGCTTATTTATCATAAACTAATAAAACTTAAATGTTTAATTGCTTTATTTTACAGTATTGTTCTTAACTTAAACATTGTATTTATATAACCGATTTATATTGTAAAATTTAAGTGATTAGTTGTTCAAAACTACTAGTTAAAATCAAATAAATTTAATTTTATTTATATATTTATAAAGCTTGTTTAAAACAAAATATAACTTAGACTAAACTTATGGTTATAATAGAAATAGACCAAGAACAAAATGTAATTTCAGTTTGATATTTGTGCAACATCATGCAAGGTAGTGGTTATTTAAACATAACTAATATATTTAATTATTGACTTACTGATTTGGTGAACAAAAACTTTTTATATAAAACTAAAATTACATTAATTAAGAAATAAAATAAAAATTAACAACTATGACTATTACTAATGCAGTATAAACATACTAAGTATAATCAAAACTAGTAAAAATTAAATTTTTTAATGAATTTGATTTGAGTTATTCATGACTAAAAGAAATTAAAATTAACTTAAACCATTCTTTTAGCTTTTACCTTTAACTTAACAACATTATGCAGTAACTATTATAAGCTAGCAACGAATTATAGAAAAATTGTTTACATTATCGTCATCTAAAATACATTAGCTTTGTTATTTTTTTTACATTTTATACCATTAAAGCTTATAATTAGGACAAAAAAAAATTTAAGTAAAAAAAAAGGAAAAGCAAAAGTACTTTATGTTCATATAATTTCTTTAAGTTTTACCAAATGTTTTATTTTTATTTTAAAGCCATTTTCATAAGTGAAACTTAGAATGCTATTAAACTTTTTTTTAATCTTACTACTATGCTCCTTAATATTTTTTAAACTGGAAAATTGATTTGTTTTGCTGTTAAATAAACTTCAATGAATGAATTTTATTAAAAACAATTGGGTTTATATTTAAAGATTGGCCCATCATTATGCAAAAATGAATCCCAGTATTTTGTTTTTTAATCCTTTTTTCTAGTTAAACCATTTTGCAGAAAGTTTATAAAATTTTGACAATTTGTAGAAAATTTATACAATTTTTTGAATATTTGGAGAATAATTTACTCTTTGCTAGTAAGAAAATTTGTTAGTAATTACCTAAGATGATGTCGCACCAATATCAAACTGAAATTACATTATATTTGATGTCTTTTTTATCATAAACTAATAAAAATTAAACACTTAATTGCTTTTATTTTACAATATTAATCAATTATATCAATACAATATTTTCTTGTTTCAATATTGAAAAAAAAACTGATTAATTAATTAGGTTTATAATAAATAACTTTAATTCTTAATGTGTATTTATATAGGTTGTTTAAAAAAAATAAAGATTAGATTAAACATATTAGGCTTAAAAAATTGATTTTTACCCTAAAGTTATGGTTTCATAAGACATCAAATACAATATAATTTCGGTTTGATATTGATGCAACATTTTCCTGGGTAATTACTGAATTGTTATAAATTTATATTTGCAAAATAATTATGAAAATCTTTTTAACTATTTACTTCCCACTTAAAGGCATTTTAATTAAATACTTGAAATAATTACAGGGTGGCCACTAGTTTTTCAGAATTTTTTTCCAAGTTATTGGGTTTATTTTTAGTTTATAATTAAGCTTCAAGTAAAAACTGTGTTAAATAGTATAACAATATTTTAAAGATACTTTGCATGTGTTTCCAATTAAGTCTTTTTTGATTATGACAAAAAGTTTTGGTCCATATAATAATTATTTTGTGTCAAATCTATACTTAACATGTAGAAAATGTTTAAAACTCAAGGTTTTTCCAATTTTTTTTTTAATTTGCCATATTTCTTTATGATTTTAGGTTTGGTGACCACTCTGTAATTATGCTTAATCTATAAAAATACAATTTTGTCAATAAATACATAAAACAAATTTTAGATTCTATATATTACATTAAGACATTTAAGGAATATATTGACAATTATATTTGTATTTATTTACAGGATTGCCACTCCTTTTTAACATCTTTTTCCAGGTTTTCCAAATTTCTTCCAGCTTTTTAAAAGTACACATTTTTGGGTCTATTTTTAGTTTAATGTTAATTTTTATATAAGAAACTGTGTTAAATAGTATAAAAACTTTGAAAAGATACTGTAAAGTTACTCTAAATGTGTCTTTTATAAAAAAAATTTTGATGATGACAAAAAATTCTTATTTATATGATAGATTTTTTGTGTCAAATTGAAATTTTACTACTGAAAATGTTAGAATAATGAAAAATTTCAGGTTTTTTGATCAAAATTCCAGGTTTTTCTAGGTTTTCTTCAAAATTTCTCAAATTCCAGGTTTTACTAGGTTATTTTTGCTTAAATTGTCCAATTCCAGGTTATTCCAGGTTTCCAGGTAAAGTGGCAACCCTGTAATTAGATAAATTTTAAGATAATAATCACATTACTTTAAAATGTAGTACAAAAACTTACCTTTCCAACATCTTAAACTTGTTTTTAGTACAAGTTAGTTTACCTGAATATTTTACAAAACACCCGGGGAATCCCAAATAATCTCATAGCAGTTATAACAAACCAGGTACTTCAGCGACACAAAGGAACTATTTTTATTTTTAAATAAAACAATAAGTACAGATAATAATTTATTTAATAAAAACATCAGTCTTTTTTACACGTTTATTTCAAAAACTTAATTTTAATTAATATTACAAATGCATTAGTAATTGCTCAATGTTTACGTTACTAAACAGATTTGGGAAAGAAAACTTTCAGCCTTATAATATAACAATTTCATAAAAACTAACAGTTTTACTTAAGTTTTATTGTTTTTTAATAAATTAATTTCAAACACATTTAAAGTTCTGTTTTAACTATGTTCTCAAAACAACGTGTTTGAATTGTGTTTGTCTTTTTGTTATACGTTTTAAAACTACTTTAGTATCTTATAATATAAATTTAACTTAAAGTAGAAAAATTATTCGATTCTGTAAAAAATGTTTTATTGAATTAAATAATAGTAAACTTTTAATAGTTAAAATAGTTATAGTTCAGTTTATAAGCATTTTGTATATAAAGGTGTTGTATTTTATTTATTAGTCATATTCACTTTAAACTTCGAGTATTTAAGTTTTATTATTTAAATTACTTTTAAAGTTTCGTTAAAAAATGTATGGCTTCTACTCATTTAAGTTAGATTAAACTTCTGGCATTAAAAAATACATAATTCATTATTTAACATTTCCTTATTTAAGTAATGAGAAAATAATTATACAAATAAGTTTAAACTTAATAATATTATTAAGAAAAAGTAAAAAAAGTTATAAAAAGTATTTTCAATATTTACTATTAGTATTGTATTTACTAAATACTGTTTTTTGTTGTATTATTAAAAACATTTAGCTCCAATTTAACTTGTCTAGTATTAGTGACCGCAACTTTATAAAAATAATATTACATATATAAATATTCAAAATATATTTTTGGGGGTTTACTAATAAAATTCCTAGCGAAACAAGTTCAATGGTAAATATATTATTAACAAATATAAACAGTACTTTGAAGTGTAAAAAAGAAAGAGTACAGTTTAAATTTGTTACTATTAATATATAATTTTATACATATATATAGAACTTTTTAATCATCAGCTGTAGGTACGAAATAAAGTGCATTTGCTAAACTATAATAGAAAAGTTAAACAAAAAAAAAGACTTAATAATTGCATATTGTAGAGTACAAATATACAGTGCAAACATTACTCTTCCATCTAAACAAACAATAAAAATTCACAATACTACATATAAGTGACTATTACATTAGATACTTATAAATTTTTAGATTTTAGAGGAGGTTTTTCATGTGTCTGAAAAATGATAGAAAAACCTTTTACTAGTTAATTTATATGTTTGATTTGCTTAAAACGTAAGCAGATGGTACTGGTACATTAAGTTAATATAAAAGTATTTAACCTGAAATAGGTAAGTAAAAATAACAAAAAAAGGTTTCATTATTTAGTCACAACTTCATTTTACATTAAAATTTTTTTTTTTTCATTTATTCAAACTCAAAAAATATTTTTTTTTATACCCAATTTTTTCTAAGGGGCCCCACTCAAAAAACGAAACCCCAATTAAATTTTTTTTTTAAATTTTTAGACAAAGGACTGTTCTCTAGAATTAAAAAAGAGTTTTTAATTATCTATTAAGATAAAGAAAATAATTAGATGCAAAGATTGGACATTTTTTAAAAGTTTATTCAAGCTAACTTCACACTCGTAAACTCACGCTGGTTTTTATTTATTTTTTAAATTTCAGGCTACTTATTATGTCTAAAAATCGTTTTTATGTATTTATTAGGTAAGGATGTAAGTACACTTAACTTATTGGTACTACTTATCTAAATTAGATCCTACCTTATTTAATTACTATATTATAAAAACTAGATGATATTTCATTCTACTATATATAAATCAGACAACACAGTTGAGGTAATAAATTTATTATATAAAAGAACCATTAAGTACTACTGCACTAAAGCAACACTATATCAAAAACTCAAGTTACTTTTAAAATTCACTTGGAACAAATTAAACTTAAAATAAAATCAACTTTAAGTTAAAATACTTTAAAACTATAACTAATGTGACAACTATAAGATGTTCAAAGAACCCTAAAACAACTAAACATCGTTTAAATGATACTTTTATGCTTGAACCATAAAAGTATACTAATAAATTTGCATTCAGTTTTTACTATAAAATGAAGGTCTAAACTTCAGTCTCAGGGATTATCCTAAAACTTTATCGCATAATGTTGATACATTGCTTGAGGTACTTTCGGTCTAGGTGATTCGTCAAACTCAACATTCAAACAATGGAAGAGCATAGAAGGTTCACTTCATCTTCTTCCTCTTTTATGAAGAGGATCTTCACTCTACCCTCTGCTTCCCTCTTGCTAACAAAAATTAAATATGATGTATCATTTAAATCTAATTGGTGAATAGCAAAACTTAAAAAACTCCAATATAATCAAATAAAACATAAATAAACTCAAACTTGTCACAAAAATAATTTTTATGAGAATTAGAAGTAATTACCACTAATATAATAAAATGATATATAACTGGTAATTTAACTTAAATAACTCATTTTTTACTTTTTATAAGAAACATGCAAACATTTATATTAGAATAACTAACTTGAAAAAAAATTTTTGATAAATGTAAAACAATTGATCTCAACGTTATAGTATTTGTATAAAAAATAAAGAAATAAAAAGTTTTAGTCAAACAGAAGTATTACTCAAGTATCATGTCTAAAATAACCCTTGATACTAATATTTTACATTGGTATTACTAAAACTTTATTTGTTTTTTACTTAGTCTTAAATTTAGTACTCTCAACATTTTTTTTAATTTTTTATTTTTTAGACCTTCTTTTATGAGCTCATCTTGTTTTAAATGTAGTATTAAAATTTTTTTTTGAGGTTTTGCCAGTTCTTTTTTATTGTGAATAGATTTATAACCTGTTGTAATATTTTTTTGTCTTGTTTCAAGAACTGACATGGTTGTTTTCTTTTGCAAATGGTCTAACATAAGCTGTTGTAGCTTGATCACTCGGTTTGTGGTTGTGTCTTCTATTGTGATTGTTCTGATGTTGATGGATTCTTAGTTTGCAATAATCATTGACCAAATAACTGTTTGTTTAGGCCTCTGCTGCTTGTTTAACCACTAGTTATAGCTTAGCCACTTTTCTTATAGCCGAAGTGATCTACCTATTTGACCTGTCACTTTCGTAGCCAGTGGTATATCTTTAACTTTCATTATTACACCAAACTAAACAATCTAACCTTGTGCAAGTGACCTAAAAAACTTATTAGGGTTGTTTTTAGTAATATCAGTGAAGGGAACAAATATATCACTGTCCTTATCGTCATGATTAATAAAACCAAAGCCCTTAAAAACATTAAACCACACCACTCGGCCAGTTAACTCAGATGCTAGAGTTTTCCTCTTGACATGAAGCTTTTTGTTTGGCGCTTTGTGACTTTTTGACTAACAGAAGGAATTCCAGTAATTGCAAAGAAGTAGCACTGTTTTACCATTATCCACTGTACAGAAGCATTTTGACCCTGAGAATCATCTACTTGATGTTTGTCATTTCTGATATTGTTGTTGTACTCACTACTTTGACCAATATGTCTTTTGTTTTTAGAAAAGTAGCTTGGATTAGGCATTTTCTTATTAAACCTGAAACCACTACAACTTGTATTTCCTGCATCTTCTCTCGTGTTCTGTTTGATCTACATAAAAATGCTTGTCTGCAGCAGTGTTTAAAATTATAATATTCTAAATAAAGAGTTTCTCTCATTTTCTTCTTCAAGCGATCAGGATCAAGGTGTATGTAAAAAAAAACTTTTAGGGTCTCACTATATCTCACTTCAGCTTCCAATTATTTTTTTACTTTAAGTTCTAAGATTTGGCCATCAAAAGAATTAAGTAAGTTTTAAGCAAAAAACCTTCTTAGGTGGCCATTTCTGTTTGAAAGATAATTTATTAGAAAGTGGTGGTCGCCCTTTTCATAGTCAACTGATGTATAGTAATTTATTATGTCCCTTTGTGGCCAGACTTAAATAAGAACCTGGTCCTTACTTGTCGATCAAATATTTCAAGACTGCAACACACATCCTAAAGTAACTTATCTTACCTCTCAGGTTACTACTATATCTATGTTTGTAATGGATTTAGGTTCTAAAACTCTATCATTGTCCACAGACCCCCATTACCACTTCCGGGTTTGTGAAAATTAACATTGTTTAAAACACCTGATGCACACCTGTGTGTTTGCTTTAAATTATTATTAAAAATTTCCCCAACATGTCCTTGAAAACCCTTAGGTGCATAGGAGGAACTACATAATTTGAAATATCTATCTCAACCTGCCGAGCTGTTAATATTTTTTTTGGTAACAAGTTGTTTCAGTTTTGTGTACTGAATACGCTGAGGGTGTGACACTTTAATGTTCGGGATTATCTTTAAAAAAATCTTTGATTATACTGACCCTCTATGTCTTCAAGATTTAAGTCAAATTCCAATGTCATTCGTTTAATATTACCCCCTATACCAATTTTTTACAACTATATTTAAGGCTTGTTTGTTATAATTCCTATGAAAGTTTAATAAAAAAGCTAAGTATTTGCCGCAAATTTTAATATTAAAGTTTTTACCCCAAAAATGTTGTTTGAAGATTTTATGTATATCTTCAAAATAACTTTAACGTTCTAGATAAGCAGAAGCTGAATATGTTTCAGTTGGTGAGGATAAATTTAAAAGAATTAGTTTTACAATTAAAAAAAAGAAAAATTACAAGTGTTTTAAATTTTTCTTTAGTAGAAAAGTAGAGTTATGATTCTTTTCCAAAATTGGAAGAAGAGAAAGTCTAACAGGATATCAAAACGCAACTTATAATTGTTTTTATTAAATTGAAAGATTTTAGTTCAAGCTCTTGTTCATCCAAGCGTTTAAGAGAAATCTCGCATGGTCACGTGTTTTACTAGATATTGATAGAGTTTAGATAAGGAGAAAATAAAGAGCAGTCACGAGTTTACTGATGCAAGTTTGCATTCTTATTTTACAGCCACATATAAACTCTCATCAGTTGGAGCAGGAATTAATTCTTTACTACCTTGCTGACATGTAGTTCATTTAGACATTTTTATTATTTATTGTTTATTGTAAAGTTCTTTTTTAAACAGTTTCATTTCTTATAAGCAGTTTTTTGATTTAAGTTCTATGTAGTTAAAATTAATAATCTCTTCATACATTCTTTAAGTATATTCCTGTTTAATTTAATTCTTGCGTAAAAGTTTCAACCACATTTAAATTTTTTCTAAAGTATGGTGTTTTTTGTGTGTTTGTTAGTGTTTGCAACTTTTCTTCATTATAAAGTGTGTTCATTTATATCATGCCTAGTGTTATATAGAGTAGCCCTAAATATTATTTAATATTGGTATGGTTAAAGTTTAACTTAGTAGTTGTTAGTGTGATTGTACAGACCACATGAACCCTACACAGCATTATTTAAGCATAAAGAGTCACTTTTGCACGAAACATATGTTTGTCACGACGTTAACACAAAACTTGAATACTGTACATCACCTACATTGGAGCGTCACTTTGTAACTGTGTTACTTTTTGCAGAGCTTAGTTTTCAAAGAACTAAAAGTTTTAAATTATGCCATTTTTAGTAACGATAAATAATTTTTGTATAAATGAATTCAGATGATTTTTTTTACCATAACTATCCAAACAAATAGAACTTCATGTACATACTTTTAAAACTCAAGTTTTGATTAAAAGCTGTGGATATCTATAAAAGTTATTAATTTGGAATAGTCATGTAACCTTAGTTTTTTAGGTTTCAGATAACCCAGGTTAATTCAGACTAGTTTGAGATTACCAACTTTTAGCTTTTCAGTTAAACAGTACCAATCCTGATTGTTTTATTGTAATATATTATAAACTATTTTTTTGTTTAATGCACTCTTCTAAAGTTTGTTTTTACTTTCGATCATTAAAAAAGTATATTAAAACAATATTTTAAGAGCTGTATTTACTGTCTGATAAAATATTTTACTACTATTTTTTAAAACAATCAAATCGTAAACTTAAAATTTTTATATTTTTATAGGTTAAGTATTTTAAAGACGTTAATCAAAAAGAGTTCTATGGCTAAGAATAAATGGTTTTTTAAAAATGTAAAAAACAAGAAAGTTTTGCCGGGTAAAGAAATAGAAAAGTTTTGTGAAAACTGGAAAACAAGACTAAATGCTGCTAATGCTTTAACGGCATTTTATTTCTCTCATCTTTTTAAGCTGTCTGAGTTGAATAAGCTATCTTTATTGAGATTAGAGAGTTGTTTTACAATCATAGCTGACTCAAAAAACTTCTTAGAATTAGATTTTAGATATGTTCTCAAAATCCTTTCTAGCAATGAACTAGATATTGATTCAGAATTACAAGTTTTTGAAGCAGCAAATAAATGGCTTAGTCACAAAGCTCTTGAGCGAAGAAAATTTTCAAAAAAAATTCTGCAAAAGATTCGTTTCGTGCTTTTATCAGTTCCTACTTTAAACTATATTTTACGTGAAAAATCCTGCTTTAAAGAGGATAAGGAATGTGCTTGTATCGTTAATAAAGTTTTAGAAAGTAAAAATAGATCTGTTTTGAAACACTTTAACACTACAACTAGATGTTGTACTCAAGATGACTTTAAAGTTTTGCTTTTCGGAGGTTTTTCGAATGTTTATGAAAATGAACAAAAAATCGGAGAAGAAATTAACAAAAATGTGTATATTGTTAAGGCAAACAATTTAAAGAGTGTAAATAATTTACCCCAAATAAGAAAAGGAAGACTAAAATGTTGCGCATTTTGTATAAAAGGTGAAATATATGTATTCGGTGGGTTTCTGATACAAAGGTCTAAAACTATTACTGGTGATTACTACAGTTTTGATAACTTTGAAATGGAACGTAATTTTTCTATTGAAAAGTATTCTCCTTTAGACAACACTTGGGAAAAAGTTGGCAAGTTTGATGAAGTTCCTACTGAAGCGTCCAGTTGTTCATTTATAAACAGCATTTATTTAATAGGAGGAAAAAAATGGGTCGACAATGAGTGGGTTTTAGCACTTAACTCATGTACTGCATTTAACACAAGCTCTCAAACTTTGAAGTTATCTTGCATGAAGGATACGAGATGTGCACATTCATCTTCAGTGTTTCAAGGAAGTTGTTGAAGGGGGAAATAATTATGATAACCAATGGTTGAACACTGTAGAAGAGTTTGATCACATAGAAAACAAATGGTCGTACTTGCCTAATATGGTCCACAGAAGAACATGTCATAAATCAATTGCTTTAAAAAATAAGTTATTTATAACAAACGGGTTCCACAGAAAAGATTGTGAAGTTTTTGATCCAGTGTGCAACAAGTTTGTTCTAATAAAACCAGAACTTAAAAGATGTCTTATGAATATGTTTCCCTTCGGTGACAAAGTTTTAATGTTTTTTCAATATTCAAATCGTGTTTTATTTTACGATGTAGAAAACGACTTAGTTTCAGAAAAAATATGTGAAGTAACTGAAGGGGAAAGAGATTTTACTTGTGTTAAAGTTCCTTTTATTTAAAAAATTTTTTCTGGGAAATATACATGGAACATATCGATTGGACTTTGTTAACATTGTTTTTCTTCTTTTTTACTTGTTTGTTTGTTTTTTTCACCACCAAGTAGATTTTTATTTCTAATATTAAGAAGTTAAATGATATTTTTTAGTCAATTATAATAAAAATGTGTTTCTTTAATTATAAACCAGTTTAAAGTTTATATATATTAACTTAGTTTAATTTGAATTAACTTAAAAAAAATTTTTATTGTAAACTTTGCTCTATTTTTTAAACATTAACATACGATATGTACTTTTTACATTGAAAATTAATAAAATATTGTACAAACACAGTTGCAGTGTTAAAAATTTCAAAAAGTTCGTTGTATTCAACTATTTAATATTTCTTCTAATTTAAACATTATATATATCTTTAAAATCCAGTACAGGTTTATTGTTTAGTGTATGTTATCTTTAAAGTAACTACAGTAAAACGTTTGATTTTATTTTAATACAACCTTTTAAGTTTCACTACAAAATAACTATATTTGTAACCGGATGTTATATTTTGTTAAAATATTCAAGGACATTTCAATTAAATAAACGTAAACACCCGCTGATAAAAATATGTGGCATTCAGTTTATCGTCGAAAAGGTAAATACCAAGTTAATAAGACTATACATAATGCTACAATTGTTTTTTTGAGAAAAGATTAATAAATATCAAATTTACTAAAATAAGCAATCTTAAGCAATTTTAAAAACTTTTATTAACCATTTCTGTAAAAAATTTTAAATTAAGAATAAAATAAGAAGGTTTGTAAAAATCTAATTATTCAATTTTAGAATAGTTAAAAATAAAGAGGTGTAATAAAAGATATTCTAGAACTAAAAGATAATTTTGAATTTATTAAATAAGAACTCACAAGTTATTTAAAAACATAAAAACTAACTTAAGGTAAAAAAACATCAAAGAAGCTTAAGTTAAGCTAAAAGCTTAAGAACATTTAATTTATATGCCACACAAACTTGCAAAAATTTCTTTTTTCAAATTTTTAGCCTAATAAAACACAAAATTATACTGGCTAAAATTGGAAGTAAAACGGATGGTTTTAAAGAACTTTTTATATTTTTATATCTTTCTCTAATAGGTTAAACATATACGACCATGGTATAAAAGTTTGTCAAGGTAGCTTATCAATATTGTAATGATAAATGTATAAATAAATTAAAGCATTTATAATCGTTAGGACTGTTTATTAAACTTGAAGAACAGCTAGCTTCTTGTTTATTTTAAGTGAATTTAATAACAATTTAAAATGTCTGAAACAAAATAAGTATAAACATATAAACTAAAATGAGCTAAAACTTAATAATTAACTCATAAAAGAATTACATCCACCTAAACGTCAATAACAAACTTATTTTAAACAGTTTTTAATAATTTAACTCTATTTGACTTATGTATTTGAGTTTTATCAATTTATCATTCTCAGCTCATACTCCTGGTTTTATAAGCTACAAATGATTTTGTTTGCTCCTAAATACAGTTTCATTACAAAAACATTTCAGATTACAAAATTATACAATGTGTTTACTATATTTCATTGAAATTACCATTCTGTGAACAAAAACGAGTTTCAACTATACTAAAGACCCACAATGATTGTTTTATTTTTTTCATAAAAAGTGTTTACCTTTGTTGACTAAGTAGCTATTGCCTACTGTTATTAAAATTTTGAATATGTTATGATGTATAGTTCTAATTTGTTTAAAAAAAAAATTGCCAAAAACATGTTAAAATAATTAAATTTTGACAAAATGAAACTCACCTCAAGCAGTAATAAAGTGCAACAAGACGCTGGAAACTGATCTTAAACTCTGTAAATTAATTAATGTATTTTAATAGTTTTTTGCAATGTTAAAATAAAAAACAAGCAATTTTACAGCAATTGAAATAATTGAAATATAACTGTATAAAATAAAAGCTTAAGGTAGTAAAAACTGAACAAGATTTTTATTCAGTTTGTAAAGTACAGTTTTAACAACATTTAATTATTGCTAGCTTCATGTATCTTAGTTGGTATTAATGTTACAAGTAAAATGTACAACCTTAATATATTACACATCATATAACAGAAGTACTGATGTTTTCGGACAGCATGAAACCGGCCACAAGGTGGTGAACAGGAGCCGCAGTGAGGACATCGACATGTCTATTTGCCTGTTGAAGAATAAAAACAACATGGTACAAAGCACAAGTAATAACATGTCAAAATTTTATTTTCAATAAAAAAATGCACCATTTATAATAAACTGCTTTGGTTATGCTTTCTTAATTGAAATAGTCAGTTTACAACTTATTGTAATTAATTATTAATAAGAAAACTTGTAGTTTTAAATTATGAAATTTAAGGTATTTAATTTGAAAATGCTAACAAGCTTTAGTATTTATTATTTGAATTTTTTCATAGTGAGAGTAACAATTTCAAAAATAATCAAACGTTCAAAAATTATAATAAAATTAGTTTAAAAAATCAATATAGATATTAATAATCTTAAACATAATAAAATATTCATAAAAATAAAATTTATATTAGAGACCTGTTAGTAGTATAAAAGCACATGTTGTTATAAAGTTTGTTATAGGGAGGAATATGTATATGTAATAAAAATTTTTATTCAGTGTTGTTTTCAAATAAAACTTGTTGTTTGTATAACTTTGTTATATTTAAAACAGCTAGCAATGCAAATGAACCATATTTGTTACATGTTAAACTTCACAGCTGTTTAACTGAAAATAAAACTGTACTTGCTATAAAGTATAGATAATATAAAAATAAAATACCCAACATTTAAGTTTTAAAAAAGTGAAAACTTTCACATTTATACTTTATAAATTAACTCATTGTTATTGTAAGTGCGTACTTTACGCAAATGCGTACCTCTTAGTGTCCTTATCGATGTGTATAGTGCATGTGGTAAACATGATCATATAAAGAGTATAACATACAAGTTAAGCAATATTGAAAACAAGTGATTTTATAAAAGAGAGAAAAAGATTGACTCTCTTGAGGTAGCCAAATTTTTCAACAAGAACATTTCGGCATCATACGCGTATGCTTAATGTTACACTATTAAGAAAGGCACTTGTAGTGTGCCAGAAAGCGAGCTGACGACTTAGTCAGCTTAGGGATTTTACAATGTAAAGCTGTAATGAATAAATCCCTAGACGTCTAAGCGGATAGACGTCGTCAAGGCGAGTTGAGTATTAGTGTTTTGCAGGCATATAGCTTGAGTTGACGTGGCCGTCGACTCGAGCTGGAGTTGAAAGACCGCAGCTGGGCGGTTAGAAGTCGTAAAGCAGACCTCATTGAATAAGTAGCGAGGGAAGGTAAAGCGAGAGGAATGGCAGGTACCGTCCGAAGAAAGCCATGTAAAAGCCGGGCTCTCGCAAGAAGTAAAGGTAAAGCGAGAGGAATGGCAGAAACCGTCCGAAGAAAGCCATGTAAAAGCCGGGCTCTCGCAAGAAGTAAAGGTAAAGCGAGAGGAATGGCAGAAACCGTCCGAAGAAAGCCATGTAAAAGCCGGGCTCTCGCAAGAAGTAGCAGTGAGTAAACGATCTCTGATATGATTCAGCCCAAGTAAAAGAACGAGTGCGAAATGAAGTGATTAAAGCATTTCTAGAGGTAAAGGTTTGGCCGGGGCGACTGAAGCAGAGAAGGCGAGGTACTAGAAATGGCGAATGGTAAAGCACTCAAAATGTAACAAGTAAAAAAGCGACTGAATCTCACGGTCGCTTTACTGATCAGAGCTCATGTGCAGCGAAGAGTTTTGCGAACAAAGCAGAAGCTTTGAGAAAAAAATTACAGCAAAAGGGGAGGGCTGTTTTTTTCGAAAATTAGTTGAAAATGAATTTTATAATGTGAGAGAGTTTGATAGAAAAGATTGAAAAAAAATGGGAAAATTTTGGAGCAAAAAAAGGCCCCGAAGCCGCCGCGGCGGCTTCGGGGCCTTTTTTTGCTCCAAAATTTTCCCATTTTTTTTCAATTTATTTTTTCCAATGGCGTTCGTCGAAAGACGTTCGTCTTTTTTTTTACCAATTTTTTTCAGGCTTTAACATTATATTTCAAGGGCGTTTGTCGAAAGACAAACGTCCTTTTTTTTGCCAATTTTTTTTTGGCTTGCCCAAGAGAGTCTCCCTTATTAAATGACTGTTTTTTTATTTAAGTTATATCCTATATTTTGAGCGGTTGCGCCGAAAGGTGAGCATATTTTTTTTGCCCAAATTTTGTTTGACAAAATTATCAATAGCCTTATTAGTATAATGCTGTTTATTTTTAATACTTATAATAAATCAGATTTACAAAAGAAAGATGGTAGTTAGGTTTGATTACTTTGATACATATAAAATGAAAATTTTACATGTTTCAAAACCTACTTTCATCTTTGATTTTTTGATTTATTAACCTGATATGTTAAGTTACAATACTAGACTTATTTTAATATGTTGAATGTGTTTATTATGTGGAAATTTTTTTTTTATAAATTTTTTTTTTTAAGCTTAAAGATGAAGTAATAGTTATTTTTGTAAGAAAAATTTATAGTTTTATTAATTTAACCTATATGTGAGTTTTTGTTACAATATGCTTAATTTAATTAAAATAGATAATTGTAATAGAAAATTTTTAAGCCTAGGCAAGCATTATGGTTTTAAAAAACTGGACACCAAGAAAAACAAAAATCAAACTTTCAACCAAAGACTATTTTATTAATGCCATGGACAAAAGGTATCTTTTCTTTTAGTATATTTTACATAATATAATCTATTTTCTGAACAGTTTTTAATAGTGACTAGTCATTAAACGCAATTAAGTTATGTTATAGGCAGTTAAAATATTTTCTTATTCTTTTACAAAACGTTTAAATTAATTGTTTGCTTTTACAACATAAGTATGTGGTTATTTATAAATTAATAATGTATTAGTTTTACAACTAGCTTGTAATAAGTTTACATGTTTAAATGCTAAAACGTTTTTAATGTATATTGGAAGAATACTTAAATATTATTAAAGCTTTCTAACATTTTAATTTATGATCATCATTTTAGTCCCTAATTTAAGTTTTATATGAGTATATGCAGTACTCTGCTAAAAAACATGTTAAACCTTACTTTTCTAGTTTAACATATACTTTTTTGAATAGCAAGTATTTCAAGTTGTACTAAGAGCTAAAAATTTAACCAACCTCTTATACATTATCTTTCTTTTATTTTATTATTGCAAACCGATAGTAGGCTAGATCATTGTATTTTTATTAACACTAAAATAAATTTAAACGCTTGTATTTTACCATTTTTGTTTTAGTTTAAAGTCTTTTAATGTTTTAGTTGAAATACTTTACTTATTTTTAATAAATAGAGTTTTTTCAGTATAAACTGTTACGAGTTATAGTTAGTTGTTAAAGTTAGTGAACATGATTTTAAGAAACATCCTTAATTTAAATTTAAGTCCATTGTTTAAAAACTTCTGGCACAGTTGTTACTACAAAACAAAATTTTTCCTTAAAATAGAATCTTATAGCAGAAAGTTGGTAAGCTTAGGCAAGCATTAAAATTTTAAATAAAAAGAAGAAGGTAAACACTTTGTACAAATATTTAACTTCAAACCAAAAGCAGTAAATTTTAATTGAAAAGCGTGAACAAAATATTTCTTGTGTTTACATAAGGTCGTTGAATTTCTCAATAGTTTTAGTAATGTTAAGAAGAGTGACCAGTAATTTTATTTTATTTATTATGTAAAAGTAAAATAACCATCATGTTGTGTATTATAACATATACATTGATTGTTTGCTGTAGCAGATGCGTCTAACATACTATTTGGTTGTTTAGAAATATAATTATTGCTAACAATTTAGAATACACTTAAAGAAAAAATTAAATTACAGCAATGGAAAAAAAAAAACTGATAATGTTATAAAATGGTTTAATAAAATTAACTTTATCGTTTGAAAGTTTGAAACTTAATCGTTTCGTTCCTATTGATTAACTCAAACCAATTTTTATCTAAAGATAACTTCGAGTTGTAACGCAATGATGGACTTCTGATAATTAAAAAGCGATAAAAAGAATCATAAAAATATTATAATAAATAAATATAATAGAATATAAATAAAAATATTAAGATATTAGAGCGGGTTACTCTGAACAAAATTTAAAAAAAAAGATCGAATTGGGTAGCAGTAAGATAGACTTTCTTGATGTAATACTTGATCTAGAGAATGATATATCATCCCCACAGAAAACCCAACGCTAAAGAAAAAAACATAAATATAAACTCTAACCATCCACCAAGCGTCAAAAGAGAACTACATTATATGATACAAAATATATTATCTGCTTTATCAAAAAACAAGACTATGTCCAATTATTACAAGGAATCATACGAGAAGGCGTTAAAAACAGTGGCTTTAATAAAGTCTTAGACTATTCATATCAAAATTATGGTACGGCCGGTAGAAAAAGAAGAAAAAAGCAAATGTTATACTACAACCCCCCTTTTAGCGCAACATTAAAGACCAAAATATGAAAATCTTCTTAAATTAGTAGATAAGTGTTTACCTAATAACGGATAAATAAAATTCTCAACAGAAAGACAATCAAAATAAGTTATTCACGTATGCCCATTAATAATCCGAAATCACCGAATCAAATCTCAAAATCATAGAGGAAAGTAAAAAAAGCAGAAGAAAAATGAAACAACTTGCAATTGTAGAATTATAAGCTCATGCCCAGTGGAAGGTTTTCCAGACGTGTCATATACAAAGCTACTGTCTCATATAATAACAAAGAACAGCATTATATTGGATCCACTGCAAGAAACTTTAAAACAAAATACAATGAAAATATGCATAGCTGCAGAAATTAAATTCTGAAAGAATCCACAAAATTCAGCTCATTTATTCAGGCCGCTAACTTCAAAGATGATATGATTAAGAACAATGTTAAATGGAAAATAATGCATAAAATTGATCAACGCAAACCGAGCAGAACATGCTTTCTGTGTAATATTGAAAGACTTGAAATAGCATTCGCTGACAAAAAAAACCTTTCTCAACTCCAGAACTGAGCAAATTGGTAAATGTAGACATTTCGCTAAATTTTATTCAATATCATAACATTTTCATGTCCGTAATTGCATATTTTACCATTTTCTAAGTTTGTTGCATTTGTGCTTGTATTTATATCGTATTTGTACTTCATATTTTTATTTCATTGTATGCTATATCCAATAAGTTTTTTGTATTAAAATTTAATTTAACCCTCATAATAACTCGAATGATAGCTCTATAATAATTGTTCATTTCCTTATTAAACACTTTGGAATTTTTGTTAAGTTAACAGACTTTTTAAATTTAATCAGTGTTAACGAGAATCTAATTAGTACTAATTTTTAGCACTTTATAATAGTATATATAGCTTTGTCAGTCTTACTTAAAGAGTTTTTAGTTCGTAATCATTGCATTACGCATGAAACATTGAGTAAAACAAAAACTCAAAATTTCAAATTGTTTAATTAATTTTATTTAGAATATAAATATTGCGCTACTTTTAAATAAAAGTTAAGATAAACTATCATCTTTTAAAGATCAAGTTAAATGTTATTAATATAAATTTAATAACAAAAAGCTTTTAGCATTTTCTATTTCCGTTTATAACAATTACTGCAGTTTATAAGTTTACTTCAACAGCATTTTTGTTTTTAACTTTAACATTTTATTTTTTAAAAAGCAAGTACTTTAAGTTTCACTAGTAACTATACTATTTTGATAACTTTATAATTATAATATATTTTTTACTCATTGAGATGTTACAAACTCGATAGTAAGCTTGATTATTGTATTTGTTTTAATTTTAAAGTAAATAGTAAAACAAACTCACTACAAAATACTATTTTTAACAACATCATCAAAACTAAAAGTTACCATAAGCTTTGTGTTTTAAAAAATTAATTACTTGAAATTTGTGCTACAGTAAACACTGTAAAGCTAATTTTAATATTAATGTTACTGTGTTTTTAAATAATTGATGACATAATTAAATATATTCAAGCTGAGTATTTTTGATTTATAAAAGTACAAAACACCTATGAAATAAAAAGCCAGTACAGAGTTGTACAACTAAAAAGGTAGTATTCAAAAATAAATAAATAAATATTCAGTTGTGTATATGTATGTATACAGTAATTTAAACTTTTTTTTTTTTTTTCTAGAACGAAACGACATGTAATAAAAACTCCACAAGTTTTTTTTTTGAACTGTAAGGACCTTTTAAAGCTACTGTTAATTCATAATTTTGCCTTAGAATAATATGACTGCAGTTTTTAATTTTTATTGAGTATTAAGCAATTAAGTTGAAGAAGTATCATCAGATTTGCACCTGACGCCACTTGAAGCTAATTAATTGATAGCTCATTTAATTTTAATGTATAAACAAGTATTTAATCAAACTTCGTTTGTAGAGCGACAATTCCAATAGCGGATAACATTAAGCACTACTTTAAAATAAAAGAATTTAAATGTTAATAATAAATCTATTTACGAGTGCTTTATCATAGTATATTTTATCATATTTTTATTTTTTTAATGTTTTATTTAAGTGTGGACCGCGACAACGTTTTTTTTAAGGGCACTGCGACTTCTGGTTTAGGCTACCATTGTGGTACGGTCCTGCTTCATTCCAAACAATTTAATGACGTAATAATGGTAAAAAACTTTAATTTAAAATGTGTACCTTTTGACTTGTATTTTACTGAATTAAATTGAAATGTATTCTGAAATATTAAGTACAACTTATTTTATCAACTAACTTATAAACTAAAACAAACAATGTTCACCTATTAAGTAAGAAAGACTAGGAACATATTTGCAGTATATCTTATTCACTTCGCTTCTGGTTCTTGAGTCTTTTTGCGTCTACTTGGTCCTTCTTCATAGTAACCTATGAAATAACACGTTTTAAATATAAATAAAATTGTTTATATTTTCATAAAACTGTTTATATGTTAATTGTATGCACACCTCTTAAGGAAAAAGAACACGAAAGCGTTAGACAAAGGAGGTCACAGGCACAACTGGGGTACAACGCTACAAAATAAATAACATAAGATTCTTTGACCACCGTTTTGTGTAAGGGTTAAGACGAAAACAAGTTGAAGTTTCAAACAGGGTAACCAGAGGTTTTTAAGAAAATTCTTCGGGTACTCTGAATTTCTTTTAGGTTTTCCAAAGTACAAGTTTTAAGGTTGATTTTTAGTATAAAATTAAGTTTAAGGTAAAAAGCTGCCATAAATAGTACAAAAAGAAATCTACTTTAAGTGCGTTTTCAACAAAGAAAAAATTAACAATGACAAAACATTTTTATTTTATAACAACTTTTTTATGTCAATATTATACGTGTAAAACTTTTGGATTCCAGGTATTTTAATTATTTTTGTTCAAAATTCCCGGTTTTATTTTTATTATTTATGTTTTAAATTACAGGTTTTTTCTGATTTCTTTTGGTCTAAATTGTCAAATTCTAGGTTTTTTACAAGCTTAAAGGCAACAATGTTTATGGTATTGTTTAATAAACTCTTTGGACTAAACACTCGTACAACTATATGTTCAACATAAATCTGTAGAAAATATTTTACTACTCTCGCATGCCAAACAAAAATATGTAAATAAGGTCCGACAATCGTAAAATGGTGGAGGAAGAATCAGAACACACGAAAAAATATGCAATTACAAAGAAAAATGTATGTTCGAATGCATATTATCAAACGTCGTATAAATAGCGATTGTTTAAGTACTAAGCAATACGCTGGGTCATCAGGATCTATGTTTTAAAGCAGATAAACTATGCCTGAATGGTTTTAATAACATCAAAAACGAACTTAAACTTGTAATCTTTTATATCTATTTCGTTTTTTTTCTTTCTTTTTCGTTATTTTTTTTCTCGTTTCAACTCTTTTTTGTACCGAAAGTTTTTCACGGTTGCCAGAAAGAATCACTTTATTTCGTCGATGGACAAAACTCTTCATTTTTAGTTTTACCCATTATTTTTGATATGATTTTAAATGATAAGACTTAAAAATGTTTTAAATGATAAAGATTTTAATGAGAAAGGTAATAATACTTCATAAAAGTAGTGTTTTCACTTTTTATACTTATTTTTAATTTTTACATAAAAAAAAATATAAATAGTATAACAACTGTATCATCATAAAACATTTTTTTAACATTATGAATCAATTTCCAAAAACTCAAGTAATCATCAAAACTAAGAAGTTAATATAATTTAATGTTTTATATATAAAAATTTGAATTATATACAGCAATACTTAAACTTGTTGTTGTAAAAGTGTGCTGTTATAAAATTTTAAATAATTATTGACATCACTTAATACATTCTAGTGTATTTTTTATAGTTTGTTAAAAGTACGATAAACTTTAAAACTACTTATTCTTTAACATTAGTAGTTTGTACAACTAATAAAATTATAGTAATAACATATTCTAATTTTATGTACATTAATTATTTTAAAATCTGTAAAATAAACTAGCTTCTTACAAACGCGATTATTCATTAATAGTTTTGTTTTATTATCATTATAAGACATGCACAATAAGAGTATATTTTATTTTTGAGATGTAATGAACAACAATAAAAGTAATGTCAAAATAAAGAGGTTGCTTACGGGTAATTAGATACGGATTTGTATGAGTATCTAAGAGAATATCCTGTGATAAACCATTGTCTTATTTCTAAATGTTGATTAGTTATATTTACCCACAAGATTTAATAATTAGCAAGCTAGATTAAAGCTAAATTGATAACAGACAGTACAAATGAAAAATAACTATCAAGTGAGAACTTCAGACGGAACAGTCACATCTTTTAGTCCGAATACATTTACATACTTAATTGTCACCATTTTATAATGCGCGAAAATGTAAGTAAATACTGTTTTTTAAGCATTGAAAAGAACGTAAATCTTGGTAAAAAAATAGTTTGATTTATAACATATATGTTTACAAAAACTTCACAGAGTGTTATTTTTTATAACTTGAAAATATTTATTTATTTGTTGTACTATTATTAGCACATTTGCGTATCTTTAAAACTTATAAAATATTTTTGTTTTCGCGGTACAACAATAACTCTAAAAACTTAAACTAAATCTTGCGAAAGTATTAAGAAATTAAGTTTTTCAATGTATTTAGTTAAGTGCTTTCAAATGTACATAGTTTTGAATAACTTTTAGTTAAACATGTTCAAGCTTCTTTTTGACCTATAAAGTATTCTGTTAAAAGCATCAACAAAACAGAACTTTTATATTAACCCAGGTGTATTTTAGCTTCTAAGTGTAACAGACACATTATAAAATAATGGAATCAAGAGATTTGGCATCTTAAACACAAAAGTGGTATACGACTCAAACACCGTCTCAAGAATATGTCTATTCAACAAACTTTAATTTACAAGAAATATTTGTTCGACTTTAGTCATTTTGAAAATATCTAGTTTCAATTATCTAGTACCTTTTTTAATGAGCACCTAAACGCAGTGTTATGTGTTAAAAGTTATTTTTACTAGGCACAAAAATTGCACACCGGTACGGTATATATATTTATAATAAAATAATTCAACTTATCAATACCATAATATTCAATTCAGTTAATTACTTAATTTCAACATAGATTAGTGTTAATTAAAAGTTTTTTTTTTGTTAGAATAGCAAGTATAGTCACCTCTCGCGAATCTACGCACGTTGTGTCCACAGCGAAAGTGCGTAATTAAACGATAGATAGTGAAAATACCTAATAAATTGGCTGTTTTCCTATAATGAATTTGATTAAATACATTTCAAGGACTTTTCCTTTTTTTGTTTACAATAACTGTTTTTGTTAGAGTTGTACATATATGCGAAAAGTTTTTTATTAGAAATCGTTTATACGTATACAAAGTTTTTTTACTTTGTTCTTCGGCCACCTAAGTTTAAATTTGTTCTACATAGTACTTAAAAAAATACTTTTTTGTTCAATTAATCATTAGAATTTAGCAAAAAATAAGAAAAATATTGTTTAAAATGCGACTTTATGCCATAAATATTCTGAGAAATTGAACAGTGTACCGTGTTTGATTTAAAGGTCACCATGGGGACTAAGACACTTAAAATAGTAAGAAAGCCATAGAATTCAATAGGTTCCTTAAATAGACACAAATTTTAAAAGCAATCAATTTTATTAAAAGTTTACTAAGTATAAACAAATAAAGATTTAAGTTAGCATTAAAATTTAAAATATTATATGTATATTGTAAACTGAAAATATACAATAAATTTACAGGATTAGATATATACTAAGTTATAATTTTTTGTATTTTCGAAAGCAGTCAACTTTTTAGGGACTGAAATAAGTTTAAAAAAGACAAATATAAGACATTAGTTTATAGTTTTGCTTTGTTTAGTAGCCCCGATCTGTAGCCTACCTAAATCTAAATTTTAAGTACAAAGAATTTAACTAATTGAATAGAACCTCATTGAATTGGTTAATTTCAAGCCTAGATAAAGACCTCTACCAACTTAAAATATGGGAAGAGCGCATAGCTAGTTAGATAAATATGATACAAAAGGACGTGACCTGATTTACTCAGCAGATTGTGCATAGCATCAATGAGGTGGAGTTAGGCGCCTCGAAGTAATTGAGTGAGACCACAAAAATTTCATCAAGATTATAACAGCCTGTAACGAAGTTATAGATCCAACCTTAAAATTGAGTTGTTCAGAGCAGAGATTAGCAAAATACAAAGTAGGCGCGATGTATTCGAGAAAACACAGTACGAGAAAAGAGTATGGTTTGATTATCAAGGGCTTAGCAATAGAAAGTACCAAAACGTTTTAAAAGAAAAACTTTTAGGGAGCTAAAAACTACAAAACGAGCCTTGAAATTTCTCTCTTCATTGGGTCTTATCCAAACAATTTCGAACATTGAAACCGTGTTTAACAAGCTCGAAAACTCTGTAGGTTTAACTATATCGACGAACTTATAGAGAAAGTAACAAATTTGTCTTATTTTCTAGTATACTACTTTTAAAATATATGTCAAGTCGTTTTAGTTCGGCTAGAGTTGAACAAAGAAAATTCATTAACTTAAATTTATTTTTACGTAACACACATTCGAAAATTCGTGAAAAACTCAGCGACCAGTACCACAAGCGCAAACAGAAAACCTCTCAAGAGAGGAGTTTGAAAAGCAACAAAATAATTTTGCTAGAGAAATTCGCAAAAAAAGGCAAATACTACGCGAGTTCGAAGCAAAATGAGTCGCTAAGACCACCAAACCCAAGCCTGATTTGGCCTGATGCGCACGAACCCTGTAGTAACACACTAAGCTACTTTTGAAAGTTAAATTGAAAAATATAGTTATATACTGACAACAACTACGATATTTTAAGTAGAATCTTAATGAAGCGTTTTTTTAACTACTGATAAATACTAAACACTTCAATAATGCAAACAAAACTTCAACTAACAAAAAGTACAATGTTGACTACGAATTTGACCATTGAGTTCCTTAACAATTTCAACGAGCAGGATTGTGTTCCTGGTAAGCTCCAACTTGAGTTCCATTTCAGCCTTGTTCATCCATCTGCCTTCCATGTCACCGTTCTGCTGTATAGTGTGCAAGAACACTTCTCTGTACAAACATATTCATTTGTTTAATACATAATTTGAATCAACCTACTATTGTACATTTTTATAAGTAAATAAGCTAAAAACGCTAATCTAATTTCTACTACGTCTTGACAAATTAGTTTATCTTTAGTTTTAAGAAGCAGTTTGAAAACTAAAACCAGTTTTACCAGACTCTATTCTTAAGTAAAAACTATAAAAAAAGTTTTAGTTAAAATTCAAAACTCTACAAAGTAGTAAAATATCAAAGTAAATTAAAAGATACAGTAAGTTCAAAGAACCTTAAGAATAACTTTTAATACTTAATTCATGGAAAAAAGAATATTTTGAAACCATTAAACACTCTAATTCTTTTTTTTATCAAAACCACGATTTAAAGTAATAATTAAAACGATACTGAAGAGAAAGTTCGTGCTTATTAGACAAAATTAATATTCTTGTTTTATTTAAAAATTTTATTTACTTACGCCTCTGCTGATAAGCAAGTGAGGTGTCTGGGTGCCTGTGACGTAACAATAGTGGTTGTGGATAATCTGACCGGTGTTTTCCAGCCTCTTGCGCTAAAACACTTCCTACCTTCTCACCGCACAGCTTGCCGAAACTTCCCGCGCCTGAATCTTTGCCGGCTCCCAGCGGATCTCATCGGGGATTTCCCATTTCTGAAGACATTTTTCTCTCACGTCCGACTGCCGCGTCTCCTTCAAGATCCTGTGCGACAAAATAAGAAAGTTTGTTTTATTTAGTTTAATGATTTGATTTTACTTTGCACAACTAAAACACTAAAAGTTAAAAGATAATTGACCTGAAACTTTAAAAGTGTTTTCTAAAATAAACCTACAATTCAAAATTTAAATACAGTTTTTTTTAAGTATCATCTGACGTTAAATTAAACAACAAATTATAAACTTCAAAATCTAAAAAAAACCGCAATAAAAATATTAATAAAACCAACCATTTTCTAATTTGTCTCTACAATATGCCTGGAGTTTTGACAAAGCTTCGCATTGTTCATCAGCAATTCTGTAGAAAACTTTGGTATTTACTTAAATTTTTCAAATTTAAATATATTTACTCTTTATATTACACCAAAAAAATTAAATTACATAAATGTAAATACATAAAACATTTATAAATAAAGACAAACTGAAAAGGCGTATAAAAAGATATTTTTCTATACTTTTTAATGAATGTTTAAATAATCTAATCAGAGTAACTTTTGATAAAATAAAATGTCATAACAGTTATTGAATAGAAGTTGTTTTAGTGTTTTAAATATAAAACTTTTTAAACAAATATTTATTTTAAAATAATGTATATGAAAGCATTGTATTTGCTTATATTTTCTCACAAAGTAAAACTATAAGCAGTAAACGAGTTTAGTTTGGCAAATGTTTTGACAAAAAAAGAGGCTAAAAGTTTTGAAGTGCTCTTAAATAAGATTAGGATATAGTTGGTGTAAGTTATTTAACAATATTTACCTAAATATTTACTAAAATTCACATGTATTTGACGGATATTCAACGGCCTAAGGCTGATAAACTCATGAATATACACAAGTTTATGCAATTTTACTGCAAACTTTAAAATGCAAAAAGCTATAAAGCTACTGGATAAGCTTTATTTATAGCTTTAAAAGTGTTTATTCATAGCAATTCTTTATAAAAAATTCAATACTCTGACATTAAATCTGACTAAAAGAAATGTCTTGAATGAAAGTTTAGTGAACTTATATTAATTCTAATGGTAAAAAAAATAACCATACAGTATACTCATTCATAGTTTAATAAAAAATAATAATTTCAATTCATATAAAAAACATTTACAAATTATCATAATTTTTCTAATATACACGAAAACCAATCATTAATTTCAAAAAAAAAAAGCAACCTTTCGAAATTTGCGGGCCGGCTGGTGACCGGCTATGGTGAGTTTTGTGATGCGGTGCAAGTATTGTGAAGGGGGTGCACATGTCAGCATGAAGTTCTGCATATCAGCCACGCGGTGGCGAACTGGCACATTGTATTTTCTCAATGTTCCTCTGCACTGCTCTGCCTACGAAAAATTAAATGAATATTTGTTATGATGAATTGTGTTTAATGGTGAATCTAAACTGTAAAATTTGAAACTGAATGTCAAATAGCTTTATGACCAGCATAAACTTATATTTGGATCTTAATATAGTCTTTTGGAAATTTAAATGCACTTGCAGTCCAAGGACCCAAGTATAGTAGTTCAGTAATAAAAAATCAGAAAACGTAAACATGCTTTATAACTTATTAAAGTAGCAGTGTTATATCTACTGATTTATATTTTAGCGGTTCTAAAAAAAATTATATCAAAAGTAAATATTGTTAAGTTTAATTAACTTTCTTAAAATCCCTAAATCATAGAATCTATAATTTTTTTGATAGCAAGCGCAATAATAAGTAAAATAATAACAACAATAAGTACAATAATACAGTAAGTGAAAAAATAAAACGTAAATGATAACCAAACGATAAAAAAAATATCTTATATCTTATAAGTTTCTCTTTAGTATTGTAATGTGACAAACTGGAGCTATACATTAAAAATAGCATTTAAAAACAGATTATTAAATCAAGCATTAACACAACGGTTTATGAGGAAATATTTGGGCTTAAATAAAGAGAAGCACATGAATAATGTATGAGCTCAACAAATAACTTTAAACATAAGGAGCTGATTTGGATAACTTTATAGTAAGTTTCACATTCAAAGATTAGAAAAAGTTTATAAAATTTAATATTTCACTTATTTCAAACAAACCTATTTTTAACTCAAAAGTAAAACAAACCGTAGTAGGGCTCGAAAAGCTCGCTGTTGGTCGAGTGGAAGTCGTACAAATTGAAGTCGTTTTTCCCGCGCAAACCCGAATCCCTTCCACCTCCTCCGCCACACAATTCGCTGAAGCCTGCCGGCCCGGCGCAGACGTCGGCCAAGTACAAAAGCTCCGACGACTTGATTCCCTGCAAAACGACGAAAGTTTTTAATTAATGCTTGTTATGATGAATTGTGTTTAATGGTGAATCTCAACTGTAAAATTTGAAACTGAATGTCAAATAGCTTTATGACCAGCATAAACTTATGTTTGGATCTTAATATAGTTTTTTGGAAATTTAAATGCACTTGCAGTCCAAGCACCCAAGTATAGTAGTTAAAAAGTACTGTTAATTTTCAAAGGCAGTAGAAAGTTATATGTGACATAATAATGCAACACTTAAAATTTAACTATTCTGATTTATCACGATATCATCTATTAAGATTTCTGGTTTACTAATACATCTTAGAGATAACTTTAATAAACTTTATTTTAGGAAAGTATATTCAAAAGTTTGTGGCTAACAACATTTTTAAAACTACTTTAACGATTAAGAAATGATATATTTATCTTAACTTTATGTATAGAAATATTATATAAATTATTTTTTATAATTTTATTAGAGGTGATTTGATTTTTTAGTTTTTATTTAAACTAACTAATAATGAAAAGGTGACAGTTGAAACTTCCAGCTACAGCAAAATAAAATTTCGCGACTTGTAGAATCACATTTGCAAGCTGTTAAAGAAAACAATTAGTTTACAATGAAAAAATATGTTTATAGATTGTAAATTATTATATTAAGTTTTTAAGTTTTGCATTGGATCTAAAATGTAAGAGAAAACAATTAAAATCTAAATCATATAATTTATAGTGGATATATGCTTCTTTTTAGAATATAATTAAACTTTAGTTGTATTTATTTAAACGTTAGTTTAGGTAGTGGGTAGTGTATAAAAAAGTAAATAAAAAATGTTCTAACATTTTTACCAATTCGTTAAATAGGGGGTATAATAAGTAAGCTAGTCAAAGAGGGGCTAGATGTCAAATTTGCACGAGGGGACAAAATTGCACGACGATACTTTTGCACGAGTCTTTTTTGCACAAGCAGACAATTTTGAACAGAGACATTTGCATGGATGAGTTTTGTTTTTACTTATACTGTTACCCCTAACCCTTAACTTCGGTGAACAGTTTTTTTTAGTATTTTTTTTTAATAATTTATATTAGTTATTTTTTTATTTTTACTATCACTGTAACCCCTAACCCTCGGTAAGTAATCTTTTTTTCCTTTTTGATTTTTTGTTAATTTATCTTTTTTTTTCTGTTTTTCTGTTTATTTTTATTTTTTTCTGTTTTTTTTTACTCTCGTGAAAAATTTTCTTCGTGCAATTTTGTTTCCTTGTTTATTTTTTGTTTTCGTGCAATTTAGTGACCTCGAGCAATTTTGACCCGTTCTTTCAAAGAAGATGATAAAACATTATGTAGATGTCATTTCAAATTTAAATTAGTTATAAAATGTTTAAACGACATTATTTTAATATCATACTTTATGGGTGCATGACTGTTCAAATTCCGACAATTCAAATTCTTAAAAAAAATTGAAAGGGCCACAACTAAATAAGTAATGTATATTTGTCAAATATAAAAAATATATATGTTAGTCCTAATAATATCTACAAGCTATTTTTTCTTTTTGCAAAACATTAAATATTTTTTGAGATATGGCTTAAATAAAGTAAAAAACATAGTTATTTAGAGTAGTTATAAAATATCTTTTAAATTTTTGAGATTTTGTGAAAAATAATAAGTCGCTTGTAGATATTAATAAGATCAACAAATGCATTTTATATTTTTTAAAACTTGTATAACTATTTTAGATAAAGTCTTTTAACTATTTTTTTAAGAGTTTGAATTGTTGGAATTTAAGTTGTCCAAATTTGAATTGTCATGTAACCATACTTTGTATTGTAAAATTGTTATATTTCATAATTTACTAAATAGTTGTAAGTAACACAAAATACTTTTATTTGAAAAAAACAACCTTTTCTATTAGTGCTAAAACTCATAATTAGTTTACAAAAATCAATGGTAATTACCTAGCATGATTGTACCAATATCAAACTGAAATTATATTTTATTCTTGGTCTATTATAACCATAATCTTAAGCTAAAAATGACATTGTAATACATAAATAATAAAACAAGCTTATTTATCATAAACTAATAAAACTTAAATGTTTAATTGCTTTATTTTACAGTATTGTTCTTAACTTAAACATTGTATTGATATAACCGATTTATATTGTAAAATTAAAGTGATTAGTTGTTCAAAACTACTAGTTAAAATCAAATAAATTTAATTTTATTTATATATTTATAAAGCTTGTTTAAAACGAAATATAACTTAGACTAAACTTATGGTTATAATAGAAATAGACCAAGAACAAAATGTAATATCAGTTTGATATTTGTGCAACATCATGCAAGGTAGTGGTTATTTAAACATAACTAATATATTTATTGACTCACTGATTTGGTGAATAAAAACTTTTTATATAAAACTAAAATTACATTATTTAAGAAATAAAATAAAAATTAACAACTATGACTTTTACTAATGCAGTATAAACATACTAAGTATAATCAAAACTAGTAAAAGTTAAATTTTTTAATGAATTTGATTTGAGTTATTCATGACTAAAAGAAATTAAAATTAACTTAAACCATTCTTTTAGCTTTTACCTTTAACTTAACAACATTATGCAGTAACTATTATAAGCTAGCAACGAATTATAGAAAAATTGTTTACATTATCGTCATCTAAAATACATTAGCTTTTTTATTTTTTTTACATTTTATACCATTAAAGCTGATAAATAGGACAAAAAAAATTTTAAGTAAAAAAAAAGAAAAGCAAAAGTACTTTATGTTCATATAATTTCTTTAAGTTTTACCAAATGTTTTATTTTTATTTTAAAGCCATTTTCATAAGTGAAACTTAGAATGCTATTAAACTTTTTTTTAATCTTACTACTATGCTCCTTAATACTTTTTAAACTGGAAAATTGATTTGTTTTGCTGTTAAATAAACTTCAATGAATGAATTTTATTAAAAACAATTGGGTTTATATTTAAAGATTGGCCCATCATTATGCAAAAATGAATCCCAGTATTTTGTTTTTTAATCCTTTTTTCTAGTTAAATCATTTTGCAGAAAGTTTATAAAATTTTTACAATTTGTAGAAAATTTATACAGTTTTTTGAATATTTGGAGAATAATTTACTCTTTGCTAGTCAGAAAATTTGTTGGTAATTACCTAAGATGATGTCGCACCAATATCAAACTGAAATTACATTATATTTGATGTCTTTTTTATCATAAACTAATAAAAATTAAACACTTAATTGCTTTTATTTTACAATATTAATCAATTATATCAACACAATATTTTCTTGTTTACAATATTGAAAAAAAAACTGATTAATTAACTAGGTTTATAATAAATAACTTTAATTCTTAATGTGTATTTATATAGGTTGTTTAAAAAAAAATAAAGATTAGATTAAACATATTAGGCTTAAAAAATTGATTTTTACCCTAAAGTTATGGTTTCATAAGACATCAAATACAATATAATTTCGGTTTGATATTGATGCAACATTTTCCTGGGTAATTACTGAATTGTTTTAAATTTATACTTGTAAAATAATTATGAAAACCTTTTTAACTATTTACTTCCCACTTAAAGGCATTTTAATTAAATACTTGAAATAATTACAGGGTGGCCACTAGTTTTTCAGAATTTTTTTCCAAGTTATTGGGTTTATTTTTAGTTTATAATTAAGCTTCAAGTAAAAACTGTGTTAAATAGTATAACAATATTGAAAAGATACTGTAAAAATACTTTGCATGTGTTTCCAATTAAGTCTTTTTTGATAATGACATAAATTTTTGGTCCATATAATAATTTTTGTTTCAAATCTATACTTAACATGTAGAAAATGTTTAAAACTCTAGGTTTTTCCAATTTTTTTTAAAATTGCCAAATTTCTTTATGATTTTAGGTTTGGTGACCACTCTGTAATTATGCTTAATCTATAAAAAATACAATTTTGTCAATAAATACATAAAACAAATTTTAGATTCTATATATTACATTAAGACATTTAAGGAAGATATTGACAATTATATTTGTATTTATTTACAGGATTGCCACTCCTTTTTAACATCTTTTTCCAGGTTTTCCAAATTTCTTTCAGGTTTTTAAAAGTACACATTTTTGGGTCTATTTTTAGTTTAATGTTAATTTTTATATAAGAAACTGTGTTAAATAGTATAAAAACTTTGAAAAGATACTGTAAAGTTACTCTAAATGTGTCTTTTATAAAAAAACTTTTGATGATGACAAATAAATCTTATTTATATGATAGATTTTTTGTGTCAAATTGAAATTTTACTACTGAAAATGTTAGAATAATGAAAAATTTCAGGTTTTTTGATCAAAATTCCAGGTTTTTCTAGGTTTTTTTCAAAATTTCCCAAATTCCAGGTTTTCCTAGGTTATTTTTGCTTAAATTGTCCAATTCCAGGTTATTCCAGGTTTCCAGGTAAAGTGGCAACCCTGTATTTAGATAATTTTTAGGATAATAATCACATTACTTTAAAATGTAGTACAAAAACTTACCTTTCCAACATCTTAAACTTGTTTTTAGTTTAAGTAAGTTTACCTGAATATTTTACAAAACACCCGGGGAATCCCAAATAATCTCATAGCAGTTATAACAAACCAGGTACTTCAGCGACACAAAGGAACTCTTTTTATTTTTAAATAAAACATTAAGTACAGATAATAATTTATTTAATAAAAACATCAGTCTTTTTTACACGTTTATTCCAAAAACTTAATTTTAATTAATATTACAAATGCATTAGTAAATGCTCAATGTTTACGTTACTAAACAGAATTGGGAAACAAAACTTTCAGCCTTATAATATAACAATTTCATAAAAACTAACAGTTTTACTTAAGTTTTATTGTTTTTTAATAAATTATTTTCAAACACATTTAAAGTTCTGTTTTAACTATGTTCTCAAAACAACGTGTTTGAATTGTGTTTGTCTTTTTGTTATACTTTTTAAAACTACTTTAGTATCTTATAATATAAATTTAACTTAAAGTAGAAAAATTATTCGATTCTGTAAAAAATGTTTTATTGAATTAAATAATAGTAAACTTTTAATAGTTAAAATAGTTAAAGTTCAGTTTATAAGCATTTTGTATATAAAGGTGTTGTATTTTATTTATTAGTCATATTCACTTTAAACTTCGAGTATTTAAGTTTTATTATTTGAGTTACTTTTAAAGTTTCGTTAAAAAATGTATGGCTTCTACTCATTTAAGTTAGATTAAACTTCTGGCATTACAAAATACATATTTCATTATTTAACATTTCCTTATTTAAGTAATGAGAAAAAAATTATACAAATAAGTTTAAACTTAATAATATTATTAAGAAAAAGTAAAAAAAGTTATAAAAAGTATTTTCAATACTTTTTATTAGTATCGTATTTACTAAAACATCTTGTTTAATAAAAATATATTTTTATGGCAGATAATCAAACAGATAAATAAATCGTGACTTGTACTTTAAGAACAAAATTAAATTGCTTGTATTTATATTTTATAATTAAGTTACAAATTTTATTTCATAATCACTGTTAAAACATATATATAATAAAAATTGAAAATTAAGTTCTACATTAATTTATTAGGTAGTAACTTACTTAAGTAATCATTAATAAACGATATTTATTTGTATTTAAAAACAAGTTATTTCTACTTAGTTAGTATGTTGTGTTTTGAAAGACTTAGCTTTTACAACTTTTTTTTTTTTTTTTGAGGAACTGAAAACAATTACGACTTACAAATAATTAACTAGAATAAATATAATTTAAACAAAAGTAAGGTACATTGTTTTTTGTCAACTTATTAAACATATTAACTTGAAAACTTGGAAAATATCGTAAGTAAAAAAAATTAAAACCTTTGATCAAAACTTCACCTTTGGTCATTATTTATGTTAATTAAGTGTATGGAGTAAAAAAGTTTGAAAGCCGATAATTAAATAAAGTTTACCACTAATGTTGCCTTTGTTCCAATGTACTAGCTCCCTTGGAGTCCACGGTCCCATTCCTGGATATTGAATCTTTTTTTCTACCCTTCTTTGCAGGTGATCCGACCTAAATAATGATACATAATTGTATAAATTAACTGTTAATATATATACATATAAATTTGCAAACATGTTCTAAATTTATGATATTAACATGAGAAGTGTTTAAAAGGCTTAATGGCATATGGAGGTTCGACATTTTTATATATCATTGGATTTTATATGTTACCATGGACATGAAAACAGTTAAGGAACCGATCAAAAAGCAGAAGTATTAGGCTGATGCAAAAGCTACTCTTACTCGTACTGAAGTCGCATCAAATACAAACAAATAAAAAACACTTGTAAACTATTTAAATCACATTTCTTCTCTCAAACTCGTTTCTTCTCAAACTTTTCCCTCACTTCCGGAATCCACTTGTCCCGATCCTCCCAAACCCCATTCACATAATCGGGTTCAAAGGTGCCGGTACGGTAGTTGAAGTGGCTCCAATCTACTTCCGGGTGGAAGTACACTAGGTGGCGCATGCTCCTCAGCTGCCACGTGTTGGGGACTGTTATGATTTAAAATTATAAAATTTATTCTGTTTGAGTTTATTTTTGTTGATGCTATTTTTAAAAGAAGAAACAAAAACGTGTAATGATAATTTTTTTTGTTAGGTTAAACTAAAAGTACTTCTTAATATTAATGAATAGTTTTATAATTATTAAATTGTATGAATTTAATTAATTTTGCTATAATAAAATTAAAACAATCATTTTTAATATGTTAAATTTATTCTCTGCGTTAGTTTTGTACGAATACATTTACGAGGTAAAAACTGTTTGTAAAGAACTTACATTACTTACTTGAATATTTTATTAACCAATGTTTAAAATAGAGAAATAATTCAAAGCTAAAAAGTAACCGATTTTGCTTAAATTTATGAACAATTAAAACTTCATTGTTAAACAGAACTATACTTCAATAGTTCATTTTTATTTATTAACGTTTATTCAAATGATAAATAAAAATTCAAACCTGTAATATTCAACATCCGTCTGACCGCGAATTGCTCCACCAGTTCTGTTTTGTAATTAATAATTAAAAATAAAATTATAATAATTCGTTTTAACAAATTGTTCCATATACTTTATATATATATATATTATAGTATATATAACATTATAGACTAAATAAAAACATGATCTGTATAACACAGGGTTTTCCAAAGTGAGCTATGTCAGATATCTAGGGGCCATGAGCAGCAAAAGGGCCACAGGGGGGACATGAGGTCATAATTTGAAACTTTCACTAGATTTATGTCGCTGATGAAAAGCAAAAGAAAAAGTGTTGTTCTTTATTGTAGGTTTTGAGTAATCTTGTTGAAAAGGGCCATTTGAAAGAAGGTTTGGGACACACGGAACAGTCTAACGGAACAGTGAAACATTTGTATTAGTAAAATGTAGTATTGTGTTAATATGTATAAACATATTCTAAATTATGTAATAAACAACAGTTTTATACAGCTGCTTTGTATATGAGATGTTTATAACAATTTTAAATTCTAAACTTATACAAAATATGTTTGATAAACTAAAGCTTTACTGAAGACTATATGAGATATTTCTATTAGCTTAAAACTGTTTTTTGTTGTATCATTAAAAACATTTAGCTCCAATTTAACTTGTCTAGTATTAGTGACCGCAACTTTATAAAAATAATAATACATATATAACTATTCAAAATATATTTTTGGGCGTTTACTAATAAAATTCCTAGCGAAACAAGTTCAATGGTAAATATATTATTAACAAATATAAACAGTACTTTGAAGTGTAAAAAAGAAAGAGTACAGTTTAAATTTGTTACTATTGATATATAATTTTATACATATATATAGAACTTTTTAATCATCAGCTGTAGGTACGAAATAAAGTGCGTTTGCTAAACTATAATAGAAAAAATAAACAAAAAATATATGACGTAATTATTGCATATTGTAGAGTACAAATATACAGTGCAAACATTACTCTTCCATCTAAACAAACAATAAAAATTCACAATACTACATATAACTGACTATTACATTAGATACTTATGAATTTTTAGATTTTAGAGGAGGTTTTTCATGTGTCGGAAAAATGATAGAAAAACCTTTTACTAGTTAATTTATATGTTTGATTTGCTTAAAACGTAAGCAGATGGTACTGGTACATTAAGTTAATATAAAAGTATTTAACCTGAAATAGGTAAGTAAAAAAAACAAAGAAAAGGTTTCATTATTTAGTCACAACTTCATTTTACATTAAAATATTTTTTTTTTCATTTTTTCAAACTCAAAAAATATTTTTTTTTATACCTAATTTTTTCTAAGGGGCCCCACTCAAAAAACGAAACCCAAATTAAATTTTTTTTTTATTTTTAGACAAAGGACTGTTATCTAGAATTAAAAAAAAGTTTTTAATTATTTATTAAGATAAAGAAAATAATTAGATGCAAAGATTGGACATTTTTTTAAAGTTTATTCAAGCTAACTTCACACTCGTAAACTCAGGCTGGTTTTTATTTATTTTTTAAATTTCAGGCTACTTATTATGACTAAAAATCGTTTTTATGTATTTATTAGGTAGGGATGTAAGTACACTTAACTTATTGGTACTACTTATCTAAATTAGATCCTACCTTATTTGATTACTATATTATAAAATTTAGATGATATTTCATTTCACTATATATAAATCAGACAACACAGTTGAGGTAATAAATTTATTATATAAAAGAACCATTAAATACTACTGCACTAAAGCAACACTATATCAAAAACTCAAGTTACTTTTAAAATTCACTTGGAACAAATTAAACTTAAAATCAAATCAACTTTAAGTTAAAATACTTTAAAACTTTAACTAATGTGACAACTATAAGATATTCAAAGAACTCTAAAACAACTAAACATCGTTTAAATGATACTTTAATGCTTGAACCATAAAAGTATACTAATAAATTTGCATTCAGTTTTTACTATAAAATAAAGGTCTAAACTTCAGTTTCAGGGATAATCCTAAAACTCTATCGCATAATGTTGATACATTGCTTGAGATACTTGCGGTCTAGGTGATTCGTCACACTCAATATTTAAACAATGGAAGAGCATAGAAGGTTCACTTCCTCTTCTTCCGTCTTGCTAAAAAAAATTAAATATGATGTTTCATTTAAATCTAATTAGTGAATAGCAAAACTTAAAAAACTCCAATATAATCAAGTAAAACATAAATAAACTCAAACTAGTAACAAAAATAATTTTTATGAAAATTAGAAGTAATTACTACTAATATAATAAAATGATATATAACTGGTATTTTAACTTAAATAACTCATTTTTTACTTTATATAAGAAACATGCAAACATTTATATTAGAATAACCAACTTGAAAAAAATCTTTGATAAATGTAAAATAGTTGATGTCAACGTTATAGTATTTGTATAAAAAATACAAAAATAAAAAGTTTTAGTCAAACATAAGTATTACTCAACTATCATGTCTAACCTAACCCTTGAATACTAATTTTTACATTGGTATTACTAAAACTTTATTTGTTATTTACTTAATCTTAAATTTAGTACTCTCAACATTTTTTTTAATTTTTTATTTTTTAGACCTTCTTTTATGAGCTCATCTTGTTTTAAATGCAGTATTAAAATTTCTTTTTGAGGTTTTGCCAGTTCTATTTTATTGTTAATATATTTATAACCTGTTGTAATATTTTTGTCTTGTTTCAAGAACTGACATGGTTGTTTTCTTTTGCAAATGGTCTAACATAAGCTGTTGTAGCTTGATCACTCGGTTTGTGGTTGTGTCTTCTATTGTGATTGTTCTGATGTTGATGGATTCTTAGTTTGCAATAATCATTGACCAAATAACTGTTTGTTTAGGCCTCTGCTGCTTGTTTAACCACTAGTTATAGCTTAGCCACTTGTCTTATAGCCGAAGTGATCTACCTATTTGACCTGTCACTTTCGCGGCCAGTGGCATATCTTTAACTTTCATTATTACACCAAACTAAACAATCTAACCTTGTGCAAGTGACCTAAAAAACATATTAGGCTTGTTTTTAGTAATATCAGTGAAAGGAACAAATATATCACAGTCCTTATCGTCATGATGAATAAAACCAAAGCCCTTAAAAACATTGAACCACACCACTCGGCCAGTTAACTCAGATGCTAAAGTTTTCCTCTTGACATGAAGCTTTTTGTTTGGCGCTCTGTGACTTTTTGACTTTCCTAACAGAAGTAATTCCAGTAATTGCAAAGAAGTAGTGCTGTTTTACCAGTATACACTGTACAGAAGCATTTTGGTCTTGACCCTGAGAATCTTGATGTGTGTCACTTCTGATATTGTTGTTGTACTCACTACTTTGACCAATATGTCTTTTGTTGTTAGGTGGCCATTTCTGTTGAAAGATAATTTATTAGAAAGTGGTGGTCGCCATTTTCATAGTCAACTGATGTATAGTAATTTATTATGTCCCTTTGTGGCCAGACTTAAATAAGAACCTGGTCCTTACTTGTCGATCAAATATTTCAAGACTGCAACACACATCCTAAAGTAACTTATCTTACCTCTTAATTTACTATCTATATCTATCTTTGTAATGGATTTAGGTTCTAAAACTCTATCATTGTCCACAAACCATTCATTACCACTTCCGGGTTTGTGAAAATTAACATTGTTTAAAATACCTGATGCACACCTGTGTGTTTGCTTTAAATTATTATTATAAATTTCCCCAACATGTCCTTGAAAACCCTTAGGTGCAAAGGAGGAACTACATAATTTGAAATATCTATCTCAACCTGCTTAACTGTATTGTTGAGAGCTGTTAATATTTTTTTTGGTAACAAGTTGTTTCAATTATGTGTTCTGAATATGCTGAGGGTGTGACACTTTAATGTTTGGGATTATCTTTAAAAAAATCTTTGATTATACTGACCCTCTATGCAGACATGTTAAAAAGCTCTGCTTTGTTTACTCGAGCGTGAAATTACTAACTTAAAACAAACCAAAGTTTATACGCTTCATTGCTGAATTACCATAGTAATTGTTAGCATTTTAACAAGTCTGCCTCTATGTCTTCAAGATTTAAATCAAATTCCAATGTCATTCGTTTAATATTACCCCCTATACCAATTTTTTACAACTATATTTTAAGGCTTGTTTGTTATAATTTCTATGAAAGTTTAATAAAAAAGCTAAGTATTTGCCGCAAATTTTAATATTAAAGTTTTTACCCCAAAAATGTTATTTGAAGATTTTATGTATACCTTCAAAATAACTTTAACGTTCTAAATAAGCAGAAGCTGAATATGTTTTAGTTGGTGAGGATATATTTAAAAGAATTAGTTTTACAATTAAAAAAAAGAAAATTACAAGTGTTTTAAATTTTTCTTTAGTAGAAAAGTAGAGTGATGATTCTTTTCCAAAATTGGAAGAAGAGAAAGTCTAACAGGATATCAAAACGCAACTTATAATTGTTTTTATTAAATTGAAAGATTTTAGTTCAAGCTCTTGTTCATCCAAGCGTTTAAGAGAAATCTCGCATGGTCACGTGTTTTACTAGATATTGATAGAGTTTAGATAAGGAGAAAATAAAGAGCAGTCACGAGTTTGCATTCTCATTTTACAGCCACATATAAACTCTCATCAGTTGGAGCAGGAATTAATTCTTTACTACCTTGCTGACATGTAATTCATTTAGACATTTTTATTATTTATTGTAAAGTTCTTTTTTAAACAGTGTCATTTCTTATAAGCAGTTTTTTGATTTAAGTTCTATGTAGTTAAAATTAATAATCTCTTCATACATTCTTTAAGTATATTCCTGTTTAATTTAATTCTTGCGTAAAAGTTTCAACCACATTTAAATTTTTTCTAAAGTATGGTGTTTTTTGTGTGTTTGTTAGTGTTTGCAACTTTCCTTCATTATAAAGTGTGTTCATTTATATCATGCCTAGTGTTATATAGAGTAGCCCTAAATATTATTTAATATTGGTATGGTTAAAGTTTAACTTAGTAGTTATTAGTGTGATTGTACAGACCACATGAACCCTACACAGCATTAATTAAGCATAAAGAGTCACTTTTGCACGAAACATATGTTTGTCACGACGTTAACACAAAACTTGAATACTGTACATCACCTACATTGGAGCGTCACTTTGTAACTGTGTTACTTTTTGCAGAGCTTAGTTTTCAAAGAACTAAAAGTTTTAAATTATGCCATTTTTAGTAACGATAAATAATTTTTGTATAAATGAATTCAGATGATTTTTTTACCATAACTATCCAAACAAATAGAACTTCATGTACATACTTTTAAAACTCAAGTTTTGATTAAAAGCTGTGGATATCTATAAAAGTTATTAATTTGGAATAGTCATGTAACCTTAGTTTTTTAGGTTTCAGATAACCCAGGTTAATTCAGACTAGTTTGAGATTACCAACTTTTAGCTTTTCAGTTAAACAGTACCAATCCTGATTGTTTTATTGTAATATATTATAAACTATTTTTTTGTTTAATGCACTCTTCTAAAGTTTGTTTTTACTTTCGATCATTAAAAAAGTATATTAAAACAATATTTTAAGAGCTGTATTTACTGTCTGATAAAATATTTTACTACTATTTTTTAAAACAATCAAATCGTAAACTTAAAATTTTTATATTTTTATAGGTTAAGTATTTTAAAGACGTTAATCAAAAAGAGTTCTATGGCTAAGAATAAATGGTTTTTAAAAAATGTAAAAAACAAGAAAGTTTTGCCGGGTAAAGAAATAGAAAAGTTTTGTGAAAACTGGAAAACAAGACTAAATGCTGCTAATGCTTTAACGGCATTTTATTTCTCTCATCTTTTTAAGCTGTCTGAGTTGAATAAGCTATCTTTATTGAGATTAGAGAGTTGTTTTACAATCATAGCTGACTCAAAAAACTTCTTAGAATTAGATTTTAGATATGTTCTCAAAATCCTTTCTAGCAATGAACTAGATATTGATTCAGAATTACAAGTTTTTGAAGCAGCAAATAAATGGCTTAGTCACAAAGCTCTTGAGCGAAGAAAATTTTCAAAAAAAATTCTGCAAAAGATTCGTTTCGTGCTTTTATCAGTTCCTACTTTAAACTATATTTTACGTGAAAAATCCTGCTTTAAAGAGGATAAGGAATGTGCTTGTATCGTTAATAAAGTTTTAGAAAGTAAAAATAGATCTGTTTTGAAACACTTTAACACTACAACTAGATGTTGTACTCAAGATGACTTTAAAGTTTTGCTTTTCGGAGGTTTTTCGAATGTTTATGAAAATGAACAAAAAATCGGAGAAGAAATTAACAAAAATGTGTATATTGTTAAGGCAAACAATTTAAAGAGTGTAAATAATTTACCCCAAATAAGAAAAGGAAGACTAAAATGTTGCGCATTTTGTATAAAAGGTGAAATATATGTATTCGGTGGGTTTCTGATACAAAGGTCTAAAACTATTACTGGTGATTACTACAGTTTTGATAACTTTGAAATGGAACGTAATTTTTCTATTGAAAAGTATTCTCCTTTAGACAACACTTGGGAAAAAGTTGGCAAGTTTGATGAAGTTCCTACTCAAGCGTCCAGTTGTTCATTTATAAACAGCATTTATTTAATAGGAGGAAAAAAATGGGTCGACAATGAGTGGGTTTTAGCACTTAACTCATGTACTGCATTTAACACAAGCTCTCAAACTTTGAAGTTATCTTGCATGAAGGATACGAGAGGTGCACATTCATCTTCAGTGTTTCAAGGAAGATTAGTTGTTGCAGGGGGAAATAATTATGATAACCAATGGTTGAACACTGTAGAAGAGTTTGATCACATAGAAAACAAATGGTCGTACTTGCCTAATATGGTCCACAGCAGAACATGTCATAAATCAATTGCTTTAAAAAATAAGTTATTTATAACAAACGGGTTCCATAGAAAAGATTGTGAAGTTTTTGATCCAGTGTGCAACAAGTTTGTTCTAATAAAACCAGAACTTAAAAGATGTCTTATGAATATGTTTCCCATCGGTGACAAAGTTTTAATGTTTTTTCAATATTCAAATCGTGTTTTATTTTACGATGTAGAAAACGACTTAGTTTCAGAAAAAATATGTGAAGTAACTGAAGGGGAAAGAGATTTTACTTGTGTTAAAGTTCCTTTTATTTAAAATTTTTTTTCTGGAAATATATATGGAACATATCGATTGGACTTTATTAACATTGTTTTTCTTCTTTTTTACTTGTTTGTTTGTTTTTTTCACCACCAAGTAGATTTTTATTTCTAATATTAAGAAGTTAAATGATATTTTTTAGTCAATTATAATAAAAATGTGTTTCTTTAATTATAAACCAGTTTAAAGTTTATTTATATTAACTTAGTTTAATTTGAATTGACTTAAAAAAAAAAATTATTGTAAACTTTGCTCTATTTTTTAAACATTAACATACGATATGTACTTTTTACATTGAAAATTAATAAAATATTGTACAAACACAGTTGCAGTGTTAAAAATTTCAAAAAGTTCGTTGTATTCAACTATTTAATATTTCTTCTAATTTAAACATTATATATATCTTTAAAATCCAGTACAGGTTTATAGTTTAGTGTATGTTATCTTTAAAGTAACTACAGTAAAACGTTTGATTTTATTTTTATACAACCTTTTAAGTTTCACTACAAAATAACTATATTTGTAACCGGATGTTATATTTTGTTAAAATATTCAAGGACATTTCAATTAAATAAACGTAAACACCCGCTGATAAAAATATGTGGCATTCAGTTTATCGTCGAAAAGGTAAATACCAAGTTAATAAGACTATACATAATGCTACAATTGTTTTTTTGAGAAAAGATTAATAAATATCAAATTTACTAAAATAAGCAATCTTAAGCAGTTTTAAAAACTTTTATTAACCATTTCTGTAAAAAATTATAAATTAAGAATAAAATAAGAAGGTTTGTAAAAATCTAATTATTCAATTTTAGAATATTTAAAAAAAAAGAGGTGTAATAAAAGATATTTTAGAGTTAAAAGATAATTTTTAATTTATTAAATAAGAACTCACAAGTTATTTAAAAACGCAAAAACTAACTAAAGGTAAAAAAACATCAAAGAAGCTTAAGTTAAGCTAAAAGCTTAAGAACATTTAATTTATATGCCACACAAACTTGCGAAAATTTCTTTTTTCAAATTTTTAGCCTAATAAAACAAAAAATTATACTGGCTAAAATTGGAAGTAAAACGGATGGTTTTAAAGAACTTTTTATATTTTTATATCTTTCTCTAATAGGTTAAACATATACGACCATGGTATATAAGTTTGTCAAGGTAGCTTATCAATATTGTAATGATAAATGTATAAATAAATTAAAGCATTTATAATCGTTAGGAGTGTTTATTAAACTTGAAGAACAGCTAGCTTCTTGTTGATTTTAAGTGAATTCAATAACAATTTAAAATGTCTGAAACAAAACAAGTATAAACATATAAACTAAAATGAGCTAAAACTTAATAATTAACTCATATAAGAATTACATTAACCTAAACGTCAATAACAAACTTATTTTAAACAGTTTTTAATTTAACTCTATTTGACTTATGTATTTGAGTTTTATCAATTTATCATTCTCAGCACTTACTCCTGGTTTTATAAGCTACAAATGATTTTGTTTGCTCCTAAATACAGTTTCATTACAAAAACATTTCAGATTAAAAAATTATACAATGTGTTTACTATATTTCATTAAAATTACCATTCTGTGAACAAAAACGAGTTTCAACTATACTAAAGACCCAAAATGATTGTTTTATTTTTTTCATAAAAAGTGTTTACCTTTGTTGACTAAGTAGCTAACTGTTTGTTTAAACCAGGGTTTCCCAAACTTTTTTTTAAGGGCCCCCTTTAAAAAAATAAAAAAGCTATGAAAGTAAATTAATTAATGTATTTTAATAATTTTTTGCAATGTAAAAATAAAAAACAAGCAATTTTACAGCAATTGAAACAATTGAAATATAACTGTATTAAATAAAAGCTTAAGGTAGTATAAACTGAACAAGATTTTTATTTAGTTTGTAAAGTACAGTTTTAAAAACATTTAATTATTGCTAGCTTCATGTATCTAAGTTGGTATTAATGTTGCAAGTAAAATGTACAACCTTAATATATTACACATCATATAACAGAAGTACTGATCAGACATGTTAAAAAGCTCTGCTTTGTTTACTCGAGCGTGAAATTACTAACTTAAAACAAACCAAAGTTTATACGCTTCATTGCTGAATTACCATAGTAACTATTAGCATTTTACCAACTCTGGTACTGATGCTTTCGGACAGCATGAAACCGGCCACAAGGTGGTGAACAGGAGCCGCAGTGAGGACATCGACATGTCTATTTGCCTGTTGAAGAATAAAAACAACATGGTACAAAGCACAAGTAATAACATGTCAAAATTTTATTTTCAATAAAAAAATGCACCATTTATAATAAACTGCTTTGGTTATGCTTTCTTAATTGAAATAGTCAGTTTACAACTTATTGTAATTAATTATTAATAAGAAAACTTGTAGTTTTAAATTATGAAATTTAAGGTATTTAATTTGAAAATGCTAACAAGCTTTAGTATTTATTATTTGAATTTTTTCATAGTGAGAGTAACAATTTCAAAAATAATCAAACGTTCAAAAATTATAATAAAATTAGTTTAAAAAATCAATATAGATATTAATAATCTTAAACATAATAAAATATTCATAAAAATAAAATTTATATTAGAGACCTGTTAGTAGTATAAAAGCACATGTTGTTATAAAGTTTGTTATAGGGAGGAATATGTATATGTAATAAAAATTTTTATTCAGTGTTGTTTTCAAATAAAACTTGTTGTTTGTATAACTTTGTTATATTTAAAACAGCTAGCAATGCAAATGAACCATATTTGTTACATGTTAAACTTCACAGCTGTTTAACTGAAAATAAAACTGTACTTGCTATAAAGTATAGATAATATAAAAATAAAATACCCAACATTTAAGTTTGAAAAAAGTGAAAACTTTCACATTTATACTTTATAAATTAACTCATTGTTATTGTAAGTGCGTACTTTACGCAAATGCGTACCTCTTAGTGTCCTTATCGATGTGTATAGTGCATGTGGTAAACATGATCATATAAAGAGTATAACATACAAGTTAAGAAATATTGAAAACAAGTGATTTTATAAAAGAGAGAAAAAGATTGACTCTCTTGAGGTAGCCAAATTTTTCAACAAGAACATTTCGGCATCATACGCGTATGCTTAATGTTACACTATTAAGAAAGGCACTTGTAGTGTGCCAGAAAGCGAGCTGACGACTTAGTCAGCTTAGGGATTTTACAATGTAAAGCTGTAATGAATAAATCCCTAGACGTCTAAGCGGGTAGACGTCGTCAAGGCGAGTTGAGTATTAGTGTTTTGCAGGCATATAGCTTGAGTTGACGTGGCCGTCGACTCGAGCTGGAGTTGAAAGACCGCAGCTGGGCGGTTAGAAGTCGTAAAGCAGACCTCATTGAATAAGTAGCGAGGGAAGGTAAAGCGAGAGGAATGGCAGGTACCGTCCGAAGAAAGCCATGTAAAAGCCGGGCTCTCGCAAGAAGTAAAGGTAAAGCGAGAGGAATGGCAGAAACCGTCCGAAGAAAGCCATGTAAAAGCCGGGCTCTCGCAAGAAGTAAAGGTAAAGCGAGAGGAATGGCAGAAACCGTCCGAAGAAAGCCATGTAAAAGCCGGGCTCTCGCAAGAAGTAGCAGTGAGTAAACGATCTCTGATATGATTCAGCCCAAGTAAAAGAACGAGTGCGAAATGAAGTGATTAAAGCATTTCTAGAGGTAAAGGTTTGGCCGGGGCGACTGAAGCAGAGAAGGCGAGGTACTAGAAATGGCGAATGGTAAAGCACTCAAAATGTAACAAGTAAAAAAGCGACTGAATCTCACGGTCGCTTTACTGATCAGAGCTCATGTGCAGCGAAGAGTTTTGCGAACAAAGCAGAAGCTTTGAGAAAAAAATTACAGCAAAAGGGGAGGGCTGTTTTTTTCGAAAATTAGTTGAAAATGAATTTTATAATGTGAGAGAGTTTGATAGAAAAGATTGAAAAAAAATGGGAAAATTTTGGAGCAAAAAAAGGCCCCGAAGCCGCCGCGGCGGCTTCGGGGCCTTTTTTTGCTCCAAAATTTTCCCATTTTTTTTCAATTTATTTTTTCCAATGGCGTTCGTCGAAAGACGTTCGTCTTTTTTTTTACCAATTTTTTTCAGGCTTTAACATTATATTTCAAGGGCGTTTGTCGAAAGACAAACGTCCTTTTTTTTGCCAATTTTTTTTTGGCTTGCCCAAGAGAGTCTCCCTTATTAAATGACTGTTTTTTTATTTAAGTTATATCCTATATTTTGAGCGGTTGCGCCGAAAGGTGAGCATATTTTTTTTGCCCAAATTTTGTTTGACAAAATTATCAATAGCCTTATTAGTATAATGCTGTTTATTTTTAATACTTATAATAAATCAGATTTACAATCAAAAGAAAGATGGTAGTTAGGTTTGATTACTTTGATACATATAAAATGAAAATTTTACATGTTTCAAAACCTACTTTCATCTTTGATTTTTTGATTTATTAACCTGATATGTTAAGTTACAATACTAGACTTATTTTAATATGTTGAATGTGTTTATTATGTGGAAATTTTTTTTTTATAAATTTTTTTTTTTAAGCTTAAAGATGAAGTAATAGTTATTTTTGTAAGAAAAATTTATAGTTTTATTAATTTAACCTATATGTGAGTTTTTGTTACAATATGCTTAATTTAATTAAAATAGATAATTGTAATAGAAAATTTTTAAGCTTAGGCAAGCATTATGGTTTTAAAAAACTGGACACCAAGAAAAACAAAAATCAAACTTTCAACCAAAGACTATTTTATTAATGCCATGGACAAAAGGTATCTTTTCTTTTAGTATATTTTACATAATATAATCTATTTTCTGAACAGTTTTTAATAGTGACTAGTCATTAAACGCAATTAAGTTATGTTATAGGCAGTTAAAATATTTTCTTATTCTTTTACAAAACGTTTAAATTAATTGTTTGCTTTTACAACATAAGTATGTGGTTATTTATAAATTAATAATGTATTAGTTTTACAACTAGCTTGTAATAAGTTTACATGTTTAAATGCTAAAACGTTTTTAATGTATATTGGAAGAATACTTAAATATTATTAAAGCTTTCTAACATTTTAATTTATGATCATCATTTTAGTCCCTAATTTAAGTTTTATATGAGTATATGCAGTACTCTGCTAAAAAACATGTTAAACCTTACTTTTCTAGTTTAACATATACTTTTTTGAATAGCAAGTATTTCAAGTTGTACTAAGAGCTAAAAATTTAACCAACCTCTTATACATTATCTTTCTTTTATTTTATTATTGCAAACCGATAGTAGGCTAGATCATTGTATTTTATTAACACTAAAATAAATTTAAACGCTTGTATTTTACCATTTTTGTTTTAGTTTAAAGTCTTTTAATGTTTTAGTTGAAATACTTTACTTATTTTTAATAAATAGAGTTTTTTCAGTATAAACTGTTACGAGTTATAGTTAGTTGTTAAAGTTAGTGAACATGATTTTAAGAAACATCCTTAATTTAAATTTAAGTCCATTGTTTAAAAACTTCTGGCACAGTTGTTACTACAAAACAAAATTTTTCCTTAAAATAGAATCTTATAGCAGAAAGTTGGTAAGCTTAGGCAAGCATTAAAATTTTAAATAAAAAGAAGAAGGTAAACACTTTGTACAAATATTTAACTTCAAACCAAAAGCAGTAAATTTTAATTGAAAAGCGTGAACAAAATATTTCTTGTGTTTACATAAGGTCGTTGAATTTCTCAATAGTTTTAGTAATGTTAAGAAGAGTGACCAGTAATTTTATTTATTATGTAAAAGTAAAATTACCTTCATGTTGTGTATTATAACATATACATTGATTGTTTGCTGTAGCAGATGCGTCTAACATACTATTTGGTTGTTTAGAAATATAATTATTGCTAACAATTTAGAATACACTTAAAGAAAAAATTAAATTACAGCAATGGAAAAAAAAAAACTGATAATGTTATAAAATGGTTTAATAAAATTAACTTTATCGTTTGAAAGTTTGAAACTTAATCGTTTCGTTCCTATTGATTAACTCAAACCAATTTTTATCTAAAGATAACTTCGAGTTGTAACGCAATGATGGACTTCTGATAATTAAAAAGCGATAAAAAGAATCATAAAAATATTATAATAAATAAATATAATAGAATATAAATAAAAATATTAAGATATTAGAGCGGGTTACTCTGAACAAAATTAAAAAAAAAAGATCGAATTGGGTAGCAGTAAGATAGACTTTCTTGATGTAATACTTGATCTAGAGAATGATATATCATCCCCACAGAAAACCCAACGCTAAAGAAAAAAACATAAATATAAACTCTAACCATCCACCAAGCGTCAAAAGAGAACTACATTATATGATACAAAATATATTATCTGCTTTATCAAAAAACAAGACTATGTCCAATTATTACAAGGAATCATACGAGAAGGCGTTAAAAACAGTGGCTTTAATAAAGTCTTAGACTATTCATATCAAAATTATGGTACGGCCGGTAGAAAAAGAAGAAAAAAACAAATGTTATACTACAACCCCCCTTTTAGCGCAACATTAAAGACCAAAATATGAAAATCTTCTTAAATTATAGATAAGTGTTTACCTAATAACGGATAAATAAAATTCTCAACAGAAAGACAATCAAAATAAGTTATTCACGTATGCCCATTAATAATCCGAAATCACCGAATCAAATCTCAAAATCATAGAGGAAAGTAAAAAAAGCAGAAGAAAAATGAAACAACTTGCAATTGTAGAATTATAAGCTCATGCCCAGTGGAAGGTTTTCCAGACGTGTCATATACAAAGCTACTGTCTCATATAATAACAAAGAACAGCATTATATTGGATCCACTGCAAGAAACTTTAAAACAAAATACAATGAAAATATGCATAGCTGCAGAAATTAAATTCTGAAAGAATCCACAAAATTCAGCTCATTTATTCAGGCCGCTAACTTCAAAGATGATATGATTAAGAACAATGTTAAATGGAAAATAATGCATAAAATTGATCAACGCAAACCGAGCAGAACATGCTTTCTGTGTAATATTGAAAGACTTGAAATAGCATTCGCTGACAAAAAAAACCTTTCTCAACTCCAGAACTGAGCAAATTGGTAAATGTAGACATTTCGCTAAATTTTATTCAATATCATAACATTTTCATGTCCGTAATTGCATATTTTACCATTTTCTAAGTTTGTTGCATTTGTGCTTGTATTTATATCGTATTTGTACTTCATATTTTTATTTCATTGTATGCTATATCCAATAAGTTTTTTGTATTAAAATTTAATTTAACCCTCATAATAACTCGAATGATAGCTCTATAATAATTGTTCATTTCCTTATTAAACACTTTGGAATTTTTGTTAAGTTAACAGACTTTTTAAATTTAATCAGTGTTAACGAGAATCTAATTAGTACTAATTTTTAGCACTTTATAATAGTATATATAGCTTTGTCAGTCTTACTTAAAGAGGTTTTAGTTCGTAATCATTGCATTACGCATGAAACATTGAGTAAAACAAAAACTCAAAATTTCAAATTGTTTAATTAATTTTATTTAGAATATAAATATTGCGCTACTTTTAAATAAAAGTTAAGATAAACTATCATCTTTTAAAGATCAAGTTAAATGTTATTAATATAAATTTAATAACAAAAAGCTTTTAGCATTTTCTATTTCCGTTTATAACAATTACTGCAGTTTATAAGTTTACTTCAACAGCATTTTTGTTTTTAACTTTAACATTTTATTTTTTAAAAAGCAAGTACTTTAAGTTTCACTAGTAACTATACTATTTTGATAACTTTATAATTATAATATATTTTTTACTCATTGAGATGTTACAAACTCGATAGTAAGCTTGATTATTGTATTTGTTTTAATTTCAAAGTAAATAGTAAAACAAACTCACTACAAAATACTATTTTTAACAACATCATCAAAACTAAAAGTTACCATAAGCTTTGTGTTTTAAAAAATTAATTACTTGAAATTTGTGCTACAGTAAACACTGTAAAGCTAATTTTAATATTAATGTTACTGTGTTTTTAAATAATTGATGACATAATTAAATATATTCAAGCTGAGTATTTTTGATTTATAAAAGTACAAAACACCTATGAAATAAAAAGCCAGTACAGAGTTGTACAACTAAAAAGGTAGTATTCAAAAATAAATAAATAAATATTCAGTTGTGTATATGTATGTATACAGTAATTTAAACTTTTATTTTTTTTTTCTAGAACGAAACGACATGTAATAAAAACTCCACAAGTTTTTTTTTTGAACTGTAAGGACCTTTTAAAGCTACTGTTAATTCATAATTTTGCCTTAGAATAATATGACTGCAGTTTTTAATTTTTATTGAGTATTAAGCAATTAAGTTGAAGAAGTATCATCAGATTTGCACCTGACGCCACTTGAAGCTAATTAATTGATAGCTCACTTAATTTTAATGTATAAACAAGTATTTAATCAAACTTCGTTTGTAGAGCGACAATTCCAATAGCGGATAACATTAAGCACTACTTTAAAATAAAAGAATTTAAATGTTAATAATAAATCTATTTACGAGTGCTTTATCATAGTATATTTTATCATATTTTTATTTTTTTAATGTTTTATTTAAGTGTGGACCGCGACAACGTTTTTTTTAAGGGCACTGCGACTTCTGGTTTAGGCTACCATTGTGGTACGGTCCTGCTTCATTCCAAACAATTTAATGACGTAATAATGGTAAAAAACTTTAATTTAAAATGTGTACCTTTTGACTTGTATTTTACTGAATTAAATTGAAATGTATTCTGAAATATTAAGTACAACTTATTTTATCAACTAACTTATAAACTAAAACAAACAATGTTCACCTATTAAGTAAGAAAGACTAGGAACATATTTGCAGTATATCTTATTCACTTCGCTTCTGGTTCTTGAGTCTTTTTGCGTCTACTTGGTCCTTCTTCATAGTAACCTATGAAATAACACGTTTTAAATATAAATAAAATTGTTTATATTTTCATAAAACTGTTTATATGTTAATTGTATGCACACCTCTTAAGGAAAAAGAACACGAAAGCGTTAGACAAAGGAGGTCACAGGCACAACTGGGGTACAACGCTACAAAATAAAACATAAATAACATAAGATTCTTTGACCACCGTTTTGTGTAAGGGTTAAGACGAAAACAAGTTGAAGTTTCAAACAGGGTAACCAGAGGTTTTTAAGAAAATTCTTCGGGTACTCTGAATTTCTTTTAGGTTTTCCAAAGTACAAGTTTTAAGGTTGATTTTTAGTATAAAATTAAGTTTAAGGTAAAAAGCTGCCATAAATAGTACAAAAAGAAATCTACTTTAAGTGCGTTTTCAACAAAGAAAAAATTAACAATGACAAAACATTTTTATTTTATAACAACTTTTTTATGTCAATATTATACGTGTAAAACTTTTGGATTCCAGGTATTTTAATTATTTTTGTTCAAAATTCCCGGTTTTATTTTTATTATTTATGTTTTAAATTACAGGTTTTTTCTGATTTCTTTTGGTCTAAATTGTCAAATTCTAGGTTTTTTACAAGCTTAAAGGCAACAATGTTTATGGTATTGTTTAATAAACTCTTTGGACTAAACACTCGTACAACTATATGTTCAACATAAATCTGTAGAAAATATTTTACTACTCTCGCATGCCAAACAAAAATATGTAAATAAGGTCCGACAATCGTAAAATGGTGGAGGAAGAATCAGAACACACGAAAAAATATGCAATTACAAAGAAAAATGTATGTTCGAATGCATATTATCAAACGTCGTATAAATAGCGATTGTTTAAGTACTAAGCAATACGCTGGGTCATCAGGATCTATGTTTTAAAGCAGATAAACTATGCCTGAATGGTTTTAATAACATCAAAAACGAACTTAAACTTGTAATCTTTTATATCTATTTCGTTTTTTTTCTTTCTTTTTCGTTATTTTTTTTCTCGTTTCAACTCTTTTTTGTACCGAAAGTTTTTCACGGTTGCCAGAAAGAATCACTTTATTTCGTCGATGGACAAAACTCTTCATTTTTAGTTTTACCCATTATTTTTGATATGATTTTAAATGATAAGACTTAAAAATGTTTTAAATGATAAAGATTTTAATGAGAAAGGTAATAATACTTCATAAAAGTAGTATTTTCACTTTTTATACTTATTTTTAATTTTTACATAAAAAAAAATATAAATAGTATAACAACTGTATCATCATAAAACATTTTTTTAACATTATGAATCAATTTCCAAAAACTCAAGTAATCATCAAAACTAAGAAGTTAATATAATTTAATGTTTTATATATAAAAATTTGAATTATATACAGCAATACTTAAACTTGTTGTTGTAAAAGTGTGCTGTTATAAAATTTTAAATAATTATTGACATCACTTAATACATTCTAGTGTATTTTTTATAGTTTGTTAAAAGTACGATAAACTTTAAAACTACTTATTCTTTAACATTAGTAGTTTGTACAACTAATAAAATTATAGTAATAACATATTCTAATTTTATGTACATTAACTATTTTAAAATCTGTAAAATAAACTAGCTTCTTACAAACGCGATTATTCATTAATAGTTTTGTTTTATTATCATTATAAGACATGCACAATATAAGTATAATTTAGTTTTGAGATGTAATGAATAACAATAAAAGTAATGTCAAAATTAAGAGGTTGCTTACGGGTAATTAGATACGGATTTGTATGAGTATCTAAGAGAATATCCTGTGATAAACCATTGTCTTATTTCTAAATGTTGATTAGTTATATTTACCCACAAGATTTAATAATTAGCAAGCTAGATTAAAGCTAAATTGATAACAGACAGTACAAATGAAAAATAACTATCAAGTAAGAACTTCAGACGGAACAGTCACATCTTTTAGTCCGAATACATTTACATACTTAATTGTCACCATTTTATAATGCGCGAAAATGTAAGTAAATACTGTTTTTTAAGCATTGAAAAGAACGTAAATCTTGGTAAAAAAATAGTTTGATTTATAACATATATGTTTACAAAAACTTCACAGAGTGTTATTTTTTATAACTTGAAAATATTTATTTATTTGTTGTACTATTATTAGCACATTTGCGTATCTTTAAAACTTATAAAATATTTTTGTTTTCGCGGTACAACAATAACTCTAAAAACTTAAACTAAATCTTGCGAAAGTATTAAGAAATTAAGTTTTTCAATGTATTTAGTTAAGTGCTTTCAAATGTACATAGTTTTGAATAACTTTTAGTTAAACATGTTCAAGCTTCTTTTTGACCTATAAAGTATTCTGTTAAAAGCATCAACAAAACAGAACTTTTATATTAACCCAGGTGTATTTTAGCTTCTAAGTGTAACTGACTTATTATAAAATAATGGAATCAAGAGATTTGGCATCTTAAACACAAAAGTGGTATACGACTCAAACACCGTCTCAAGAATATGTCTATTCAACAAACTTTAATTTACAAGAAATATTTGTTCGACTTTAGTCATTTTGAAAATATCTAGTTTCAATTATCTAGTACCTTTTTTAATGAGCACCTAAACGCAGTGTTATGTGTTAAAAGTTATTTTTACTAGGCACAAAAATTGCACACCGGTACGGTATATATATTTATAATAAAATAATTCAACTTATCAATACCATAATATTCAATTCAGTTAATTACTTAATTTCAACATAGATTAGTGTTAATTAAAAGTTTTTTTTTTGTTAGAATAGCAAGTATAGTCACCTCTCGCGAATCTACGCACGTTGTGTCCACAGCGAAAGTGCGTAATTAAACGATAGATAGCGAAAATACCTAATAAATTGGCTGTTTTCCTATAATGAATTTGATTAAATACATTTCAAGGACTTTTCCTTTTTTTGTTTACAATAAGTGTTTTTGTTAGAGTTGTACATATATGCGAAAAGTTTTTTATTAGAAATCGTTTATACGTATACAAAGTTTTTTTACTTTGTTCTTCGGCCACCTAAGTTTAAATTTGTTCTACATAGTACTTAAAAAAATACTTTTTTGTTCAATTAATCATTAGAATTTAGCAAAAAATAAGAAAAATATTGTTTAAAATGCGACTTTATGCCATAAATATTCTGAGAAATTGAACAGTGTACCGTGTTTGATTTAAAGGTCACCATGGGGACTAAGACACTTAAAATAGTAAGAAAGCCATAGAATTCAATAGGTTCCTTAAATAGACACAAATTTTAAAAGCAATCAATTTTATTAAAAGTTTACTAAGTATAAACAAATAAAGATTTAAGTTAGCATTAAAATTTAAATTATTATATGTATATTGTAAACTGAAAATATACAATAAATTTACAGGATTAGATATATACTAAGTTATAATTTTTTGTATTTTCGAAAGCAGTCAACTTTTTAGGGACTGAAATAAGTTTAAAAAAGACAAATATAAGACATTAGTTTATAGTTTTGCTTTGTTTAGTAGCCCCGATCTGTAGCCTACCTAAATCTAAATTTTAAGTACAAAGAATTTAACTAATTGAATAGAACCTCATTGAATTGGTTAATTTCAAGCCTAGATAAAGACCTCTACCAACTTAAAATATGGGAAGAGCGCATAGCTAGTTAGATAAATATGATACAAAAGGACGTGACCTGATTTACTCAGCAGATTGTGCATAGCATCAATGAGGTGGAGTTAGGCGCCTCGAAGTAATTGAGTGAGACCACAAAAATTTCATCAAGATTATAACAGCCTGTAACGAAGTTATAGATCCAACCTTAAAATTGAGTTGTTCAGAGCAGAGATTAGCAAAATACAAAGTAGGCGCGATGTATTCGAGAAAACACATTACGAGAAAAGAGTGTGGTTTGATTATCAAGGGCTTAGCAATAGAAAGTACCAAAACGTTTTAAAAGAAAAACTTTTAGGGAGCTAAAAACTACAAAACGAGCCTTGAAATTTCTCTCTTCATTGGGTCTTATCCAAACAATTTCGAACATTGAAACCGTGTTTAACAAGCTCGAAAACTCTGTAGGTTTAACTATATCGACGAACTTATAGAGAAAGTAACAAATTTGTCTTATTTTCTAGTATACTACTTTTAAAATATATGTCAAGTCGTTTTAGTTCGGCTAGAGTTGAACAAAGAAAATTCATTAACTTAAATTTATTTTTACGTAACACACATTCGAAAATTCGTGAAAAACTCAGCGACCAGTACCACAAGCGCAAACAGAAAACCTCTCAAGAGAGGAGTTTGAAAAGCAACAAAATAATTTTGCTAGAGAAATTCGCAAAAATAGGCAAATACTACGCGAGTTCGAAGCAAAATGAGCCGCTAAGACCACCAAACCCAAGCCTGATTTGGCCTGATGCGCACGAACCCTGTAGTAACACACTAAGCTACTTTTGAAAGTTAAATTGAAAAATATAGTTATATACTGACAACAACTACGATATTTTAAGTAGAATCTTAATGAAGCGTTTTTTTAACTACTGATAAATACTAAACACTTCAATAATGCAAACAAAACTTCAACTAACAAAAAATACAATGTTGACTACGAATTTGACCATTGAGTTCCTTAACAATTTCAACGAGCAGGATTGTGTTCCTGGTAAGCTCCAACTTGAGTTCCATTTCAGCCTTGTTCATCCATCTGCCTTCCATGTCACCGTTCTGCTGTATAGTGTGCAAGAACACTTCTCTGTACAAACATATTCATTTGTTTAATACATAATTTGAATCAACCTACTATTGTACATTTTTATAAGTAAATAAGCTAAAAACGCTAATCTAATTTCTACTACGTCTTGACAAATTAGTTTATCTTTAGTTTTAAGAAGCAGTTTGAAAACTAAAACCAGTTTTACCAGACTCTATTCTTAAGTAAAAACTATAAAAAAAGTTTTAGTTAAAATTCAAAACTCTACAAAGTAGTAAAATATCAAAGTAAATTAAAAGATACAGTAAGTTCAAAGAACCTTAAGAATAACTTTTAATACTTAATTCATGGACAAAAGAATATTTTGAAACCATTAAACACTCTAATTCTTTTTTTTATCAAAACCACGATTTAAAGTAATAATTAAAACGATACTGAAGAGAAAGTTCGTGCTTATTAGACAAAATTAATATTCTTGTTTTATTTAAAAATTCTATTTACTTACGCCTCTGCTGATAAGCAAGTGAGGTGTCTGGGTGCCTGTGACGTAACAATAGTGGTTGTGGATAATCTGACCGGTGTTTTCCAGCCTCTTGCGCTAAAACACTTCCTACCTTCTCACCGCACAGCTTGCCGAAACTTCCCGCGCCTGAATCTTTGCCGGCTCCCAGCGGATCTCATCGGGGATTTCCCATTTCTGAAGACATTTTTCTCTCACGTCCGACTGCCGCGTCTCCTTCAAGATCCTGTGCGACAAAATAAGAAAGTTTGTTTTATTTAGTTTAATGATTTGATTTTACTTTGCACAACTAAAACACTAAAAGTTAAAAGATAATTGACCTGAAACTTTAAAAGTGTTTTCTAAAATAAACCTACAATTCAAAATTTAAATACAGTTTTTTTTAAGTATCATCTGACGTTAAATTAAACAACAAATTATAAACTTCAAAATCTAAAAAAAACCGCAATAAAAATATTAATAGAACCAACCATTTTCTAACTTGTCTCTACAATATGCGTGGAGTTTTGACAAAGCTTCGCATTGTTCATCAGCAATTCTGTAGAAAACTTTGGTATTTACTTAAATTTTTCAAATTTAAATATATTTACTCTTTATATTACACCAAAAAAATTAAATTACATAAATGTAAATACATAAAACATTTATAAATAAAGACAAACTGAAAAGGCGTATAAAAAGATATTTTTCTATAGTTTTTAATGAAAGTTTAAATAATCTAATCAGAGTAACTTTTGATAAAATAAAATGTCATAACAGTTATTGAATAGAAGTTGTTTTAGTGTTTTAAATATAAAACTTTTTAAACAAATATTTATTTTAAAATAATGTATATGAAAGCATTGTATTTGCTTATATTTTCTCACAAAGTAAAACTATAAGCAGTAAACGAGTTTAGTTTGGCAAATGTTTTGACAAAAAAAGAGGCTAAAAGTTTTGAAGTGCTCTTAAATAAGATTAGGATATAGTTGGTGTAAGTTATTTAACAATATTTACCTAAATATTTACTAAAATTCACATGTATTTGACGGATATTCAACGGCCTAAGGCTGATAAACTCATGAATATACACAAGTTTATGCAATTTTACTGCAAACTTTAAAATGCAAAAAGCTATAAAGCTACTGGATAAGCTTTATTTATAGCTTTAAAAGTGTTTATTCATAGCAATTCTTTATAAAAAATTCAATACTCTGACATTAAATCTGACTAAAAGAAATGTCTTGAATGAAAGTTTAGTGAACTTATATTAATTCTAATGGTAAAAAAAATAACCATACAGTATACTCATTCATAGTTTAATAAAAAATAATAATTTCAATTCATATAAAAAACATTTACAAATTATCATAATTTTTCTAATATACACGAAAACCAATCATTAATTTCAAAAAAAAAAGCAACCTTTCGAAATTTGCGGGCCGGCTGGTGACCGGCTATGGTGAGTTTTGTGATGCGGTGCAAGTATTGTGAAGGGGGTGCACATGTCAGCATGAAGTTCTGCATATCAGCCACGCGGTGGCGAACTGGCACATTGTATTTTCTCAATGTTCCTCTGCACTGCTCTGCCTACGAAAAATTAAATGAATATTTGTTATGATGAATTGTGTTTAATGGTGAATCTAAACTGTAAAATTTGAAACTGAATGTCAAATAGCTTTATGACCAGCATAAACTTATATTTGGATCTTAATATAGTCTTTTGGAAATTTAAATGCACTTGCAGTCCAAGGACCCAAGTATAGTAGTTCAGTAATAAAAAATCAGAAAACGTAAACATGCTTTATAACTTATTAAAGTAGCAGTGTTATATCTACTGATTTATATTTTAGCGGTTCTAAAAAAAATTATATCAAAAGTAAATATTGTTAAGTTTAATTAACTTTCTTAAAATCCCTAAATCATAGAATCTATAATTTTTTTGATAGCAAGCGCAATAATAAGTAAAATAATAACAACAATAAGTACAATAATACAGTAAGTGAAAAAATAAAACGTAAATGATAACCAAACGATAAAAAAAATATCTTATATCTTATAAGTTTCTCTTTAGTATTGTAATGTGACAAACTGGAGCTATACATTAAAAATAGCATTTAAAAACAGATTATTAAATCAAGCATTAACACAACGGTTTATGAGGAAATATTTGGGCTTAAATAAAGAGAAGCACATGAATAATGTATGAGCTCAACAAATAACTTTAAACATAAGGAGCTGATTTGGATAACTTTATAGTAAGTTTCACATTCAAAGATTAGAAAAAGTTTATAAAATTTAATATTTCACTTATTTCAAACAAACCTATTTTTAACTCAAAAGTAAAACAAACCGTAGTAGGGCTCGAAAAGCTCGCTGTTGGTCGAGTGGAAGTCGTACAAATTGAAGTCGTTTTTCCCGCGCAAACCCGAATCCCTTCCACCTCCTCCGCCACACAATTCGCTGAAGCCTGCCGGCCCGGCGCAGACGTCGGCCAAGTACAAAAGCTCCGACGACTTGATTCCCTGCAAAACGACGAAAGTTTTTAATTAATGCTTGTTATGATGAATTGTGTTTAATGGTGAATCCCAACTGTAAAATTTGAAACTGAATGTCAAATAGCTTTATGACCAGCATAAACTTATGTTTGGATCATAATATAGTCTTTTGGAAATTTAAACGCACTTGCAGTCCAAGGACCCAAGTATAGTAGTTAAAAAGTACTGTTAATTTTCAAAGGCAGTAGAAAGTTATATGTGACATAATAATGCAACACTTAAAATTTAACTATTCTGATTTATCACGATATCATCTATTAAGATTTCTGGTTTACTAATACATCTTAGAGATAACTTTAATAAACTTTATTTTAAGAAAATATATTCAAAAATGTGTGGCTAATAACATTTTTAAAACTACTATAACGATTAACAAATGATATATTTATCTTAACTTTATGTATAGAAATATTATATAAATGATTTTTTTGATTTTATTAGGTGATTTGATTTTTTATAGTTTTTATTTAAACTAACTAATAATGAAAAGGTGACAGTTGAAACTTCCAGCTACAGCAAAAAAAAATTTCGCGACTTGTAGAATCACATTTGCAAGCTGTTAAAGAAAACAATTAGTTTACAATGAAAAAATATATTTATAGATTGTAAATTGATATGTTAAGTTTTTAAGTTTTGCATTGGATCTAAAAAGTAAGAGAAAACAATTAAAATCTAAATCATATAATTTATAGTGGATATATGCATCTTTTTAGAATATAACTTAAATTTAATTCTATTTATTTTAGCGTTAGTTTAGGTAGTGTTTAGAAAAGTAAATAAAACAATATTCTAACTTTTTTACCAATTTGTTAAATAGGGGGTATAATAAGTAAGCGAGTCAAAGAGGGGGTAGATGTAAAATTTGCACGAGGGGACAAAATTGCACGACGGTAATTTTGCACAAGAGTCACTTTTGCACAAGCAGACAATTTTGCACAGAGACATTTGCATGGATAATTTTTTTTTTACTATCACTGTAACCCCTAACCCTTACTCTCGGTAAGTAACCTTTTTTTCCTTTTTGATTTTTGTTAATTTATCTTTTATTTTTTTTCTGTTTTTCTGTTTATTTTTATTTTTTTCTGTTTTTTTTTACTCTCGTGAAAAATTTTCTTCGTGCAATTTTGTTTTCTTGTTTATTTTTTGTTCTCGTGCAACTTAGTAACCTCGAGCAATTTTGACCCGTTCTTTCAAAGAAGATGATAACACATTATGTAGATATCATTTCAAATTTATATTAGTTATAAAATGCTTAAACGACATTATTTTAATATCATACTTTATGGGTGCACAACTGTTCAAATTCCGACAATTCAAATTCTTAAAAAAAATTGAAAGGGCCACAACTAAATAAGTAATGTATATTTGTCAAATATAAAAAATATATATGTTGGACGTAATAATATCTACAAGCCATTTTTTCTTTTTGCAAAACATTAAATATTTTTTGAGATATGGCTTAAATAAAGTAAAAAACATAGTTATTTAGAGTAGTTATAAAATATCTTTTAAATTTTTGAGATTTTGTGAAAAATAATAAGTGGCTTGTAGATATTAATAAGATTAACAAATGCATTTTATATTTTTTTAAACTTGTATAACTTTTTTAGATAAAGTCTTTTAACGATTTTTTTAAGAGTTTGAACTGTTGGAATTTAAGTTGTCCAAATTTGAATTGTCATGTAACCATACTTTATATGGTAGAATTGTTATATTTTATAATTTACTAAAAAGTTGTAAGTAACACAAAATACTTTTATTTGAAAAAAACAAGCTTTTTTATTAATGCTAAAATTCATAATTTGTTTACAAAAATCATTGGTAATTACCTAGCATGATTCTACCAATATCAAACTGAAATTATATTTTATTCTTGGTCTATTATAACCATAATCTCAAGCTAAAAATGACATTGTAATACATAAATAATAAAACAAGCTTATATATCATAAACTAATAAAACTTAAATGTTTAATTGCTTTATTTTACAGTATTGTTCTTAACTTAAACATTGTATTGATATAACCGATTTATATTGTAAAATTAAAGTGATTAGTTGTTCAAAACTACTAGTTAAAATCAAATAAATTTAATTTTATTTATATATTTATAAAGCTTGTTTTAAACAAAATATAACTTAGACTAAACTTATGGTTATAATAGAAATAGACCAAGAACAAAATGTAATTTCAGTTTGATATTTGTGCAACATCATGCAAGGTAGTGGTTATTTTTTTAATCTTACTACTATGCTCCTTAAAATTTTTAAAAACTGGAAAATTGATTTGTTTTGCTGTTAAATAAACTTCAATGAATGAATTTTATTAAAAACAATTTGGTTTATATTTCAAGATTGACCCATCATTATGCAAAAATGAATCCCAGTATTTTGTTTTTAATCCTTTTTTCTAGTTAAACCATTTTGCAGAAAGTTTATAAAATTTTGACAATTTGTAGAAAATTTATACAATTTTTTGAATATTTGGAGAATAATTTACTCTTTGCTAGTCAGAAAATTTGTTGGTAATTACCTAAGATGATGTCGCACCAATATCAAACTTAAATTACATTATATTTGATGTCTTTTTTATCATAAACTAATAAAAATTAAACACTTAATTGCTTTTATTTTACAATATTAATCAATTATATCAATACAATATTTTCTTGTTTACAATATTGAAAAAAAAACTGATTAATTAATTAGGTTTATAATAAATAACTTTAATTCTTAATGTGTATTTATATAGGTTGTTTAGAAAAAATAAAGATTAGATTAAACATATTAGGCTTAAAAAATTGATTTTTACCCTAAAGTTATGGTTTCATAAGACATCAAATACAATATAATTTTGGTTTGATATTGATGCAACATTTTCCTGGGTAATTACTGAATTGTTTTAAATTTATATTTGCAAAATAATTATGAAAACCTTTTTAACTATTTACTTCCCACTTAAAGGCATTTTAATTAAATACTTGAAATAATTACAAGGTGGCCACTAGTTTTTCAGAATTTTTTTCTAAGTTATTGGGTTTATTTTTAGTTTATAATTAAGCTTCAAGTAAAAACTGTGTTAAATAGTATAACAATATTGAAAAGATACTGTAAAGATACTTTGCATGTGTTTCCAATTAAGTCTTTTTTGATTATGACAAAAAGTTTTGGTCCATATAATAATTTTTTGTGTCATATCTATACTTAACGTGTAGAAAATGTTTAAAACTCAAGGTTTTTCCAATTTTTTTTTTAATTTGCCATATTTCTTTATGATTTTAGGTTTGGTGACCACTCTGTAATTATGCTTAATCTATAAAATGTACAATTTTGTCAATAAATACATAATACAAATTTTAGATTCTATATATTACATTAAGACATTTAAGGAAGATATTGACAATTATATTTGTATTTATTTACAGGATTGCCACTCCATTTTAACATCTTTTTCCAGGTTTTCCAAATTTCTTCCAGGTTTTTAAAAGTACACATTTTTGGGTCTATTTTTAGTTTAATGTTAATTTTTATATAAGAAACTGTGTTAAATAGTATAAAAACTTTGAAAAGATACTGTAAAGTTACTCTAAATGTGTCTTTTATAAAAAAAAAATTTGATGATGACAAAAAAATCTTATTTATATGATAGATTTTTTGTGTCAAATTGAAATTTTACTACTGAAAATGTTAGAATAATGAAAAATTTCAGGTTTTTTGATCAAAATTCCAGGTTTTTCTAGGTTTTTTTCAAAATTTCTCAAATTCCAGGTTTTCCTAGGTTATTTTTGCTTAAATTGTCCAATTCCAGGTTTTCAGGTAAAGTGGCAACCCTGTATTTAGATAAATTTTAGGATAATAATCACATTACTTTAAAATGTAGTACAAAAACTTACCTTTCCAACATCTTAAACTTGTTTTTAGTTCAAGTAAGTTTACCTGAATATTTTACAAAACACCCGGGGAATCCCAAATAATCTCATAGCAGTTATAACAAACCAGGTACTTCAGCGACACAAAGGAACTCTTTTTATTTTTAAATAAAACATTAAGTACAGATAATAATTTATTTAATAAAAACATCAGTCTTTTTTACACGTTTATTTCAAAAACTTAGTTTTAATTAATATTACAAATGCATTAGTAATTGCTCAATGTTTACGTTACTAAACAGAATTGGGAAATAAAACTTTCAGCCTTATAATATAACAATTTCATAAAAACTAACAGTTTTACTTAAGTTTTATTGTTTTTAATAAATTATTCTCAAACACATTTAAAGTTCTGTTTTAACTATTTTCTCAAAACAACGTGTTTGAATTGTGTTTGTCTTTTTGTTATACTTTTTAAAACTACTTTAGTATCTTATAATATAAATTTAACTTAAAGTAGAAAAATTATTCGATTCTGTAAAAAATGTTTTATTGAATTAAATAATAGTAAACTTTTAAAAGTTAAAATAGTTATAGTTCAGTTTATAAGCATTTTGTATATAAAGGTGTTGTTTATTAGTCATATTCACTTTAAACTTCGAGTATTTAAGTCTTATTTTTTAATTACTTTTAAAGTTTCGTTAAAAAATGTATGGCTTCTACTCATTTAAGTTAGATTAAACTTCTGGCATTAAAAAATACATATTTCATTATTCAACATTTCCTTATCTAAGTAATGAGAAAAAAATTATACAAATAAGTTTAAACTTAATAACATTATTAAGAAAAAGTAAAAAAAGTTATAAAAAGTATTTTCAATACTTACTATTAGTATTGTATTTACTAAAACATCTTGTTTAATAAAAATATATTTTTATGGCAGATAAAATCAAACAGATAAATAAATCGTGACTTGTACTTTAAGAACAAAATTAAATTGCTTGTATTTATATGTTATAATTAAGTTACAAATTTTATTTCATAATCACTGTTAAAACATATATATAATAAAAATTGAAAATTAAGTTCTACATTAATTTATTAGGTAGTAACTTACTTAAGTAATCATTAATAAATGATATTTATTTGTATTTAAAAACAAGTTATTTCTACTTAGTTAGTATGTTTTTTTTTGAAAGACTTAGCTATTACAACTGTTTTTTTTTTTGAGGAACTGAAAACAATTACGACTTACAAATAATTAACTAGAATAAATATAATTTAAACAAAAGTAAGGTACATTGTTTTTTGTCAACTTATTAAACATATTAACTTGGAAAATATTGTAAGTAAAAAAAATTAAAACCTTTGATCAAAACTTCACCTTTGGTCATTATTTATGTTAGTTAAGTGTATGGAGTAAAAAAGTTTGAAAGCCGATAATTAAATAAAAGTTTACCACTAATGTTGCCTTTGTTCCAATGTACTAGCTCCCTTGGAGTCCACGGTCCAATTCCTGGATATTGAATCTTTTTTTCTACCCTTCTGTGCAGCTGATCCGACCTAAATAATGATACATGATTGTATAAATTAACTGTTAATATATATACATATAAATTTGCAAACATGTTCTAAATTTGTGATATTAACATGAGAAGTGTTTAAAAGGCTTAATGGCATATGGAGGTTCGACATTTTTATATATCATTGGATTTTATATGTTACCATGAAAACAGTTAAGGAACTTTAATCAATCAAAAAGCAGAAGTATTAGGCTGATGCAAAAGCTACTCTTACTCGTACTGAAGTCGCATGAAATACAAACAAATAAAAAACATTTGTAATAAAACTATTTAAATCACATTTCTTCTCTCACGTCGTTCAAACTTTTCCCTCACTTCCGGAATCCACTTGTCCCGATCCTCCGAAACTCCATTCACGTGATCGGGTTCAAAGGTGCCGGTACGGTAGTTGAAGTGTCTCCAATCTAATTCCGGGTGGAAGTACACTAGGTGGCGCATGCTCCTCAGCTGCCACGTGTTGGGGACTGTTATGATTTAAAATTATAAAATTTATTCTGTTTGAGATTTTTTTGTTGATGCTATTTTCAAAAGCAGAAGAAACAAAAACGTGTAATGATAATTTTTTTTTGTTAGGTTAAAAGTACTTCTTAATATTAATAAATAGTTTTATAATTACTAAATTGTATGAATTTAATTAATTTTGCTATAATAAAATTAAAACAATCATTTTTAATATGTTAAATTTATTCTCTGCGTTAGTTTTGTACGAATACATTTACGAGGTAAAAACTGTTTGTAAAGAACTTACATTACTTACTTGAATATTTTATTAACCAATGTTTAAAATAGAGAAATAATTCAAAACTAAAAAGTAACCGATTTTGCTTAAATTTATGAACAATTAAAACTTCATATAGAACTATACTTCAATAGTTCATTTTTATTTATTAACGTTTATTCAAATGATAAATAAAAATTCAAACCTGTAATATTCAACATCCGTCTGACCGCGAATTGCTCCACCAGTTCTGTTTTGTAATTAATAATTAAAAATAAAATTATAATAATTCGTTTTAACAAATTGTTCCATATACTTTATATATATATATATATATATATTATATTATATTATATATAATATTATAGACTAAATAAAAACATGATCTGTATAACACAGGGTTTTCCAAAGTGAGCTATGTCAGATATCTAGGGGCCATGAGCAGCAAAAGGGCCACAGGGGGGACATGAGGTCATAATTTGAAACTTTCACTAGATTTATGTCGCTGATGAAAAGCAAAAGAAAAAGTGTTGTTCTTTATTGTAGGTTTTGAGTAATCTTGTTGAAAAAGGCCATTTGAAAGAAGGTTTGGGAAACCCTAGTCTAACGGAACAGTGAAACATTTGTATTAGTAAAATGTAGTATTGTGTTAATATGTATAACATATTCTAAATTATGTAATAAACAACAGTTTTATACAGCTGCTTTGTATATGAGATGTTTATAACAATTTTAAATTCTAAACTTCTACAAAATATGTTTGATAAACTAAAGCTTTACTGAAGACTATATGAGATATTTCTATTAGCTTAAAACTGTTTTTTGTTGTATCATTAAAAACATTTAGCTCCAATTTAACTTGTCTAGTATTAGTGACCGCAACTTTATAAAAATAATATTACATATATAACTATTCAAAATATATTTTTGGGCGTTTATTAATAAAATTCCTAGCGAAACAAGTTCAATGGTAAATATATTATTAACAAATATAAACAGTACTTTGAAGTGTAAAAAAGAAAGAGTTTAAATTTGTTACTATTAATATATAATTTTATACATATATATAGAACTTTTTAATCATCAGCTGTAGGTACGAAATAAAGTGCATTTGCTAAACTATAATAGAAAAGTTAAACAAAAAAAATGACTTAATTATTGCATATTGTAGAGTACAAATATACAGTGCAAACATTACTCTTCCATCTAAACAAACAATAAAAATTCACAATACTACATATAAGTGACTATTACATTAGATACTTATGAATTTTTAGATTTTAGAGGAGGTTTTTCATGTGTCGGAAAAATGATAGAAAAACCTTTTACTAGTTAATTTATATGTTTGATTTGCTTAAAACGTAAGCAAATGGTACTGGTACATTAAGCTAATATAAAAGTATTTGACCTGAAATAGGTAAGTAAAAATAACAAAAAAAAGGTTTCATTATTTAGTCACAACTTCATTTTACATTAAAATATTTTTTTTTTCATTTATTCAAACTCAAAAAATATTTTTTTTAATACCCAATTTTTTCTAAGGGGCCCCACTCAAAAAACGAAACCCCAATTAAATTTTTTTTTTAATTTTTAGACAAAGGACTGTTCTCTAGAATTAAAAAAGTTTTTAATTATCTATTAAGATAAAGAAAATAATTAGATGCAAAGATTGGACATTTTTTTAAAGTTTATTCAAGCTAACTTCACACTCGTAAACTCAGGCTGGTTTTTATTTATTTTTTAAATTTCAGGCTACTTATTATGAATAAAAATCGTTTTTATGTATTTATTAGGTAGGGATGTAAGTACACTTAACTTATTGGTACTACTTATCTAAATTAGATCCTACGTTATTTAATTACTATATTAAAAAAACTAGATGATATTTCATTTTACTATATATAAATCAGACAACACAGTTGAGGTAATAAATTTATTACATAAAAGAACCATTAAACACTACTGCACTAAAGCAACACTATATCAAAAACTCAAGTTAGTTTTAAAATTCACTTGGAACAAATTAAACTTAAAATCAAATCAACTTTAAGTTAAAATACTTTAAAACTATAACTAATGTGACAACTATAAGATAACCAAAGAACTCTAAAACAACTAAACATCGTTTAAATGATACTTTAATGCTTGAACCATAAAAGTATACTAATAAATTTGCATTCAGTTTTTACTATAAAATAAAGGTCTAAACTACAGTTTCAGGGATAATCCTAAAACTCTATCGCATAATGTTGATACATTGCTTGAGGTACTTGCGGTCTAGGTGATTCGTCACACTCAACATTTAAACAATGGAAGAGCATAGAAGGTTCACTTCATCTTCTTCCCCCTATATGAAGAGGATCTTCACTCTACCCTCTGCTTACCTCTTGCTAACAAAAATCAAATATGATGTTTCATTTAAATGTAATTGGTGAATAGCAAAACTCAAAAAACTCCAATATAATCAAATAAAACATAAATAAACTCAAACTAGTCACAAAAATAAATTTTATGAAAATTAGAAGTAATTACCACTAATATAATAAAATGATATATAACTGGTATTTTAACTTAAATAACTCATTTTTTACTTTATATAAGAAACATGCAAACATTTATATTAGAATAACAAACTTGAAAAAAAATCTTTGATAAATGTAAAATAATTGATGTCAACGTTATACTATTTGTATAAAAAATACAGAAATAAAAAGTTTTAGTCAAACAGAAGTATTACTCAACTATCATGTCTAACCTAACCCTTGAATACTAATATTTTACATTGGTATTACTAAAACTTTATTTGTTATTTACTTAATCTTAAATTTAGTACTCTCAACATTTTTTTTAATTTTTAATTTTTAGACCTTCTTTTATGAGCTCATCTTGTTTTAAATGTAGTATTAAAATTTCTTTTTGAGGTTTTGCCAGTTCTATTTTATTTTTAATAGATTTATAACCTGTTGTAATATTTTTTGTCTTGTTTCAAGAACTGACATGGTTGTTTTCTTTTGCAAATGGTCTAACATAAGCTGTTGTAGCTTGATCACTCGGTTTGTGGTTGTGTCTTCTATTGTGATTGTTCTGATGTTGATGGATTCTTAGTTTGCAATAATCATTGACCAAATAACTGTTTGTTTAGGCCTCTGCTGCTTGTTTAACCACTAGTTATAGCTTAGCCACTTGTCTTATAGCCGAAGTGATCTACCTATTTGACCTGTCACTTTCGCGGCCAGTGGCATATCTTTAACTTTCATTATTACACCAAACTAAACAATCTAACCTTGTGCAAGTGACCTAAAAAACATATTAGGCTTGTTTTTAGTAATATCAGTGAAGGGAACAAATATATCACAGTCCTTATCGTCATTATGAATAAAACCAAAGCCCTTAAAAACATTAAACCACACCACTCGGCCAGTTAACTCAGATGCTAAAGTTTTCCTGTTGACATGAAGCTTTTTGTTTGGCGCTCGGTGACTTTTTGACTGTCCTAACAGAAGTAATTCCAGTAATTGCAAAGAAGTAGTGCTGTTTTACCAGTATACACTGTACAGAAGCATTTTGGTCTTGACCCTGAGAATCTTGATGTGTGTCACTTCTGATATTGTTGTTGTACTCACTACTTTGACCAGTATGTCTTTTGTTGTTAGGTGGCCATTTCTGTTGAAAGATAATTTATTAGAAAGTGGTAATCGCCCTTTTCATAGTCAACTGATGTATAGTAATTTATTATGTCCCTTTGTGGCCAGACTTAAATAAGAACCTGGTCCTTACTTGTCGATCAAATATTTCAAGACTGCAACACACTTCCTAAAGTAACTTATCTTACCTCTTAATTTACTATCTATATCTATGTTTGTAATGGATTTAGGTTCTAAAACTCTATCATTGTCCACAGACCCCCATTACCACTTCCGGGTTTGTGAAAATTAACATTGTTTAAAATACCTGATGCACACCTGTGTGTTTGCTTTAAATTATTATTATAAATTTCCCCAACATGTCCTTGAAAACCCTTAGGTGCAAAGGAGGAACTACATAATTTGAAATATCTATCTCAACCTGCTTAACTGTATTGTTGAGAGCTGTTAATATTTTTTTTGGTAACAAGTTGTTTCAATTGTGTGTTCTGAATACGCTGAGGGTGTGACACTTTAATGTTCGGGATTATCTTTAAAAAAAACTTTGATTATACTGACCCTCTATGTCTTCAAGATTTAAATCAAATTCCAATGTCATTCGTTTAATATTACCCCCTATACCAATTTTTTACAACTATATTTTAAGGCTTGTTTGTTATAATTCCTATGAAAGTTTAATAAAAAAGCTAAGTATTTGCCGCAAATTTTAATATTAAAGTTTTTACCCCAAAAATGTTATTTGAAGATTTTATGTATATCTTCAAAATAACTTTAAGTAGAACTAACGTTCTAAATAAGCAGAAGCTGAATATGTTTCAGTTGGTGAGGATAAATTTAAAAGAATTAGTTTTACAATTAAAAAAAAAAACTACAAGTGTTTTAAATTTTTCTTTAGTAGAAAAGTAGAGTGATGATTCTTTTCCAAAATTGGAAGAAGAGAAAGTCTAACAGGATATCAAAACGCAACTTATAATTGTTTTTATTAAATTGAAAGATTTTAGTTCAAGCTCTTGTTCATCCAAGCGTTTAAGAGAAATCTCGCATGGTCACGTGTTTTACTAGATATTGATAGAGTTTAGATAAGGAGAAAATAAAGAGCAGTCACGAGTTTACTGATGCAAGTTTGCATTCTCATTTTACAGCCACATATAAACTCTCATCAGATGGAGCAGGAATTAATTCTTTACTACCTTGCTGACATGTAGTTCATTTAGACATTTTATTATTTATTGTTTATTGTAAAGTTCTTTTTTAAACAGTGTCATTTCTTATAAGCAGTTTTTTGATTTAAGTTCTATGTAGTTAAAATTAATAATCTCTTCATACATTCTTTAAGTATATTCCTGTTTAATTTAATTCTTGCGTAAAGGTTTCAACCACATTTAAATCTTTTCTAAAGTATGGTGTTTTTTGTGTGTTTGTTAGTATTTGCAACTTTTCTTCATTATAAAGTGTGTTCATTTATATCATGCCTAGTGTTATATAGAGTAGCCCTAAATATTGTTTAATATTGGTATAGTTAAAGTTTAACTTAGTAGTTATTAGTGTGATTGTACAGACCACATGAACCCAACACAGCATTATTTTAGCATAAAGAGTCACTTTTGCACGAAACATATGTTTGTCACGACGTTAACACAAAACTTGAATACTGTACATCACCTACATTGGAGCGTCACTTTGTAACTGTGTTACTTTTTGCAGAGCTTAGTTTTCAAAGAACTAAAAGTTTTAAATTATGCCATTTTTAGTAACGATAATTAATCTTTGTATAAATGAATTCAGATGATTTTTTTACCATAACTATCCAAACAAATAGAACTTCATGTACATATTTTTAAAACTCAAGTTTTGATTAAAAGCTGTGGATATCTATAAAAGTTATAAATTTGGAATAGTCATGTAACCTTAGTTTTTTAGGTTTCAGATAACCCAGGTTAATTCAGACTAGTTTGAGATTACCAACTTTTAGCTTTTCAGTTAAACAGTACCAATCCTGATTGTTTTATTGTAATATATTATAAACTATTTTTTTATTTAATGCACTCTTCTAAAGTTTGTTTTTACTTTCGATCATTAAAAAAGTATATTAAAACAATATTTTAAGAGCTGTATTTACTGTCTGATAAAATATTTTACTACTATTTTTTAAAACAATCAAATCGTAAACTTAAAATTTTTATATTTTTATAGGTTAAGTATTTTAAAGACGTTAATCAAAAAGAGTTCTATGGCTAAGAATAAATGGTTTTTAAAAAATGTAAAAAACAAGAAAGTTTTGCCGGGTAAAGAAAAAGAAAAGTTTTGTGAAAACTGGAAAACAAGACTAAATGCTGCTAATGCTTTAACGGCATTTTATTTCTCTCATCTTTTTAAGCTGTCTGAGTTGAATAAGCTATCTTTCTTGAGATTAGAGAGTTGTTTTACAATCATAGCTGACTCAAAAAACTTCTTAGAATTAGATTTTAGATATGTTCTCAAAATTCTTTCTAGCAATGAACTAGATATTGATTCAGAATTACAAGTTTTTGAAGCAGCAAATAAATGGCTCAGTCACAAAGCTATTGAGCGAAGAAAATTTTCAAAAAAAATTCTGCAAAAGATTCGTTTCGTGCTTTTATCAGTTCCTACTTTAAACTATATTTTACGTGAAAAATCCTGCTTTAAAGAGGATAAGGAATGTGCTTGTATCGTTAATAAAGTTTTAGAAAGTAAAAACAGATCTGTTTTGAAACACTTTAACACTACAACTAGATATTGTACTCAAGATGACTTTAAAGTTTTGCTTTTCGGAGGTTTTTCGAATGTTTATGAAAATGAACAAAAAATCGGAGAAGAAATTAACAAAAATGTGTATACTGTTAAGGCAAACAATTTAAAGAGTGTAAATAATTTACCCCAAATAAGAAAAGGAAGACTAAAATGTTCCGCATTTTGTATAAAAGGTGAAATATATGTTTTCGGTGGGTTTCTGATACAAAGGTCTAAAACTATTACTGGTGATTACTACAGTTTTGATAACTTTGAAATGGAACGTAATTTTTCTATTGAAAAGTATTCTCCTTTAGACAACACTTGGGAAAAAGTTGGCGAGTTTGATGAAGTTCCTACTCAAGCGTCCAGTTGTTCATTTATAAACAGCATTTATTTAATAGGAGGAGAAAAATGGGTCGACAATGAGTGGGTTTTAGCACTTAACTCATGTACTGCATTTAACACAAGCTCTCAAACTTTGAAGTTATCTTGCATGAAGGACACGAGAGGTGCACATTCATCTTCAGTGTTTCAAGGAAGATTAGTTGTTGCAGGGGGAAATAATTATGATAACCAATGGTTGAACACTGTAGAAGAGTTTGATCACATAGAAAACAAATGGTCGTACTTGCCTAATATGGTCCACAGCAGAACATGTCATAAATCAATTGCTTTAAAAAATAAGTTATTTATAACAAACGGGTTCCATAGAAAAGATTGTGAAGTTTTTGATCCAGTGTGCAACAAGTTTGTTCTAATAAAACCAGAACTTAAAAGATGTCTTATGAATATGTTTCCCATCGGTGACAAAGTTTTAATGTTTTTTCAATATTCAAATCGTGTTTTATTTTACGATGTAGAAAACGACTTAGTTTCAGAAAAAATATGTGAAGTAACTGAAGGGGAAAGAGATTTTACTTGTGTTAAAGTTCCTTTTATTTAAATTTTTTTTTCTGGAAATATATATGGAACATATCGATTGGACTTTATTAACATTGTTTTTCTTCTTTTTTAATTGTTTGTTTGTTTTTTTCACCACCAAGTAGATTTTTATTTCTAATATTAAGAAGTTAAATGATATTTTTTAGTCAATTATAATAAAAATGTGTTTCTTTAATTATAAACCAGTTTAAAGTTTATTTATATTAACTTAGTTTAATTTGAATTAACTTAAAAAAAAAATTTATTGTAAACTTTGCTCTATTTTTTAAACATTAACATACGATATGTACTTTTTACATTGAAAATTAATAAAATATTGTACAAACACAGTTGCAGTGTTAAAAATTTCAAAAAGTTCGTTGTATTCAACTATTTAATATTTCTTCTAATTTAAACATTATATATATCTTTAAAATCCAGTACAGGTTTATTGTTTAGTGCAGTGCTTCTGAACCTTTTTCTAGTGGCGGAACCCTTTTCCAAAGTTCAACTTTTCCGCGGAACCCCTAATTTAATTTTACATAAAATGTTTAATGTAATATTTCCTGCAAAAAACAAAAGAATTTCAATAAAAAACGATTTTTTTAGCAAAACTATATCGTTGTTTGAAATCATACCAATTGCAATATTATTAAGTCGAGTCAAACTCAAAATGCGCCAGAGTCAATAAGTTATTATGAATCTAGAATAAATAAATGAAAACAAACATGATTAATCGCAACATCATAAAAATCTTTCCATGCATAATAAAAACAAAATGAGAGCTACAAACAATAACGAAATGAACATGAATCTAATCAAATTCACAGATTACTGTAATAAACGGGTAAGATGCTTAACAAAAAATTAATAAAAAACATTTAGTGCGAAACTTGAACTTGTCTCTTAGCAACAAGCATGTCAATGTGCGGCTGGATTTTGGATATACTGAGACGGAGACAGGCAGATAAGGTTGGAGTAAGCATACAGTTCCTTTGCTTCGTTTTAATGTTTGTTACATGCGAAAAGCCGAACTCGCAAAAAAAAAGTGGTGGTGAATGGTAAAAGAAATTTTACTGCACGCTTTGCTAAGACGGGGTACTTAGACGTTGCACATATCCAAAAATCTAAAAGCTTCTTCCCTTTGAAACTCAATTTTAAATTGCTATTTTCAGATAGATTTACTTCTTCTGAAGCAATATCACACATAAAAGGATTCAAAATCCATAAGTTTCCGATGCGAACATCTTCAGGAAAATAAAGTTAAAACTTTATAGACAAAAGATCAAGGTGGTTGTATATTTCGTCAGAGAAGTTGAATTCTATGCATTTTTCATGGGTCTCATCAAATCGGTGAAACTTCGCAAAATTACTATTGCTAACCTTTTTCTTCCAAAAGTTAATTCTATTTTTAAACGCCTCAATCTTGTCTGTCATGAGAAAAATGGAATTTTGCTTCCCTTGCATGCTTAAGTTCAAAGCGTTCAATTTTACGAAAATATCGGTGAGATAATCTAGCCTGGCCGAAAAAAACATCATCTTCAAAGAACTTCACTAATTCTGAGCCTTAATCTTTAAGAAAGGTGAACACCTGCTTCTTTAATTCAACGAGACGAACCAGTGTCCGCCCCTTCGACAGCCAGCGAACATCATTGTGATAAAGAAGTCGCAGATAGTCAGCATCTAAACTTTCACATAGGTCTTTAAAACATCTGGCCTTTTTGTCATTTTTTTTTATAAAATTAACGGTTTTAATCGACGCTGAGAGAACTTCTTGTAAACAAGAAGGAACACGTTTTGTTGCCAAATTTTCTCTATGTAAAAAACAATGTATCCACTTAGCTTCAACTGTATTATCCCATTAAAATAAACATTAAAAGTCTACCGCTAGATACACACTAAGCAGATCAATGAATGATATAATTATATATGTTTTCCATTTTAGTGTTCCATTTTTTTTTTGAAGTTTTATGATTTATGTTTTTTTTCTTTCAAATTTCTTTTTTTAATTTCAAAAGGCTTCGCGGAACCCCTGAGAGGCGTCGCGGAACCCTAGGGTTCCGCGGAACCCCATTTCAGAAGCACTGGTTTAGTGTATGTTATCTTTAAAGTAACTACAGTAAAACGTTTGATTTTATTTTAATACAACCTTTTAAGTTTCACTACAAAATAACTATATTTGCAACCGGATGTTATATTTTGTTAAAATATTCGAGGACATTTCAATTAAATAAACGTAAACACCCACTGATAAAAATATGTGGCATTCAGTTTATCGTCGAAAAGGTAAATACCAAGTTAATAAGACTATACATAATGCTACAATTGTTTTTTTTGGAAAAGATTAATAAATATCAAATTTACTAAAATAAGCAATCTTAAGCAATTTTAAAATCTTTTATTAACCATTTCTGTAAAAAATTATAAATTAAGAATAAAATAAGAAGGTTTGTAAAAATTTAATTATTCAATTTTAGAATAGTTTAAAATAAAGAGGTGTAATAAAAGATATTTTAGAGTTAAAAGACAATTTTGAATTTATTAAATAAGAACTCACAAGTCTTTTAAAAACATAAAAACTAACTTAAGGTAAAAAAACATCAAAGAAGCTTAAGTTAAGCTAAAAGCTTAAGAACATTTAATTTATATGCCACACAAATTTGCGAAAATTTCTTTTTTCAAATTTTTAACCTAATAAAACAAAAATTTAGACTGGCTAAAATTGGAAGTAAAACGGATGGTTTTAAAGAAAGTTTTATGTTTTTATATCTTTCTCTAATAGGTTAAACATATACGACCATGGTATATAAGTTTGTCAAGGTAGCTTATCAATATTGTAATGATAAATGTATAAATAAATTAAAGCATTTATAATCGTTAGGACTGTTTATTAAACTTGAAGAAGAGCTAGCTTCTTGTTGATTTTAAGTGAATTTAATAACAATTTAAAATGTCTGAAACAAAACAAGTATAAACATATAAACTAAAATGAGCTAAAACTTAATAATTAACTCATAAAAGAATTACATCCACCTAAACTTCGATAACAAACTTATTTTAAACAGTTTTTAATAATTTAACTCTATTTGACTTATGTATTTGAGTTTTATCAATTTATCATTCTCAGCACTTACTCCTGGTTTTATAAGCTACAAATGATTTTGTTTGCTCCTAAATACAGTTTCATTACAAAAACATTTCAGATTACAAAATTATACAATGTGTTTACTATATTTCATTGAAATTACCATTCTGTGAACAAAAACGAGTTTCAACTATACTAAAGACCCACAATGATTGTTTTATTCTTTTCATAAAAAGTTTTTACCTTTGTTGACTAAGTAGCTAATTGTTTGTTTAAACCAGGGTTTCCCAAACTTTTTTTTAAGGGCCCCCTTTAAAAAAATAAAAAAGCTATGACGCTCTCAACTCTAGAATATTTAGTGTTAGTTTAAAAATTAACCGTAAAAGCGCCTAAAACCTTTTCTTTTTTTTTGATCTTCATTATCAACTCCAAAATATTTAGTGTAAGTTTCAAATTACGACCTTATAACCCCAAAGAGGGCTACTTTAGGAAACTGATTTAAACTAAACGTTTCGTGAAATAATTTTAAAGAACTGTTTAACACTATATCAACGTGTCTAATTTAATCAAAAAAATCTTTCAAAGGTTATTTAAAGAATAATCACAAAAATTAACAACCAAACTGTAAATAAATTTTATGCATATTCCATAACTAAGTCAAAGAACTTTACACATTATCAAATGAATATAAAAGTATTAACAACAACAACAACAAACTATATAATAATATATAAATAAATAAAGAAAATGTGCAAAATATATTATTTTCGTAAAATAAAGTAAAACACAAGCTTATAAAACCAAACTATTGCTTCTTTTATCAAACACTGTTTGTACTTACTTGAAACTACATACTGATTTCTTTTTAAACATATTTATTTGAAAAAGGGTTTGAATTTTCCAAAAACTTAATGAATTTTTACTCAATCATTTTTCAAGGAACCGTATAACATTTAGCTTTATTATATTACTTAGAATTTGTAATTAGCTTTATGTTATTATAACTACATTTACTTAGTTTTGTAGTTGTAAATATAAAGATTGAATATATTTGTATTCAATAAAACGAGCCATATCAAAGCTTCTATTGGTAAAAACCCTAATATAACTAATATATTCAAACTACTCTATTAGGGACAAAAACTTCCAATGAAGATTTTGAAACTTACTAACCCAGAGTCCAGGTAACCTTTTATAATATGCGTGGCAACTATAAAAACTTGTTTGCGAGCCGATCTGTATTGAAAAAATTCTTCCGCAGGGCGCAGTTATTGCAAAACATGGGTAGTAATTAACGTATTAAAACTATTTTTACAGAAATTGTAGTTAAAAAAGCAATAAAAGAGCACTAGTAAAGAGAAACTATTAAATTAAGAGCCTAGTTGTAAGCCTTTATAACAAAAAAAATTAATTTTACATTTATTTAAAGGTATATTCGAGTCTTTTTGTAGCAATAATGTAAATCCCTTACTATAAAAAGTAAATTAAAACTATCATGTTAGGGACAAAACTTTAAATTTATAACTAATAAATTGAAACTACATTTTCACGGACAAAAACTTCGATTGTAGATTTTATAAATATTATTTGTTGTAATATTTAATTACACTATTCCACAAAATTCCCATGCGATCAAACCAAAAAATGACTTATCGACTTAAGGTAAGGTTTCAGGGTTAAAAAGATAGTAAAATATTCAATAAACAAAAAACGAAAAATTAAGTGGGGTTGGTACTGATCGCGTGTGATGACGTAATACAATATAATTAATAATGACGTAATACAATATAATTGTATAAATATTTCTAATGAACGAAATATAATTAACTAAAGGTATGAAAAAGAAGTTGAATTAGTTCATAAGATAACAATTATAATAATTGCTATAAAACACCTAGTTATTAATAAAACAACAAAAGTATCACTAAAAAATTTATTATGTCAAAAAAATTTCCATAGACAAAAATAATAAAAATTAGATGCAAAAACAGTTTTTTCAGCTTACTTAATAATATCAAAAAATTTAGGTATGAAAAAGTTAACAAACAAAAAAGACTTTATTAAATTGCAAAAACAGTTTTAAACTTAAACAACTATGTTTTTTAGCTATATATTATAAATTAAAAAGTGAAATGTATTTAAAATCGAAACCAAAACAGACTTAAAATATTCGTGCATCATAACCTAGGTCTAAATGTTTTGAGCTTCTTTTTTATCGTTTAAGAGAATTTTAACTTTAATAATAAATTATAGCATTGTTATAATATTTTAAAATATTTGTTATACAAGCAAACTAAAAAAGACTTTCATAAAATGAGGGGTCGAATGCTTTTAGAATAAGATCTATGAGAGTTTAAATCTGGGAAAATTTGCCAGAAACCATTGGTCAACCTTTACCTACTAGTTATTTGTAAATATATTACAACAATATACTTAACTTTACTTGATGAATGTGATAACTTAAAGTGAGGCTGTTTAAAAATTTGGTTTTGAAAAAAAGAGCACCTTATAAATAGTATCAATTTGAGTTATCCTATAAAGTTTAATAAAAGAGTCATGCAATATATAACTTTTGGTAGAAAAACGTTAGTTTCACTATTCCTTCTACAACAATAAACGTATTTTGAAAAAAGTTGTCATCACCTCTAGTTCTACCTATCCCTTTAAAATTAACCTTAAATTAGCCTGAAAAAACAGCTATGTAACAAAAAAAAATCCTTGTTGAAAAGTCATTTGGCAAACACTCACAAGGTAAAAATATCAACAATAAAAACCACAAAGCATGGGAAAATCATGAATATCAAATCCACAAGCAAGTATATGCCGCTGCAACATTAATACATCAACAATCCAACAATGTTGTCACTGCCACAAGTGTAAACTCGCAGTCAGCTGATGAAATTTTAAATAAACAAGTATCTAACTAAAAGTATCACTAAGAGTTCTACAAAAGTATTTTTAAATTTTTATTTAAATAGATTTATGCAAATTGTATATTTTATTCACGACCGGTTTCGGTGGCAAGAGATTGCGACTTTTTCAAGCAAAAATAAAATATGAAACTGCATATAACAATGTTAGTTAATTATACTGTTGTCTAAAAACTTATTCATGCGTGAAGAATATAAACAAAAAAAATTGTGCATATTCGAAAATGCAATCTCTTGCCACCGAAACCGGTCGCGAATAAAATATACAACTTGCATAAATCTATTTAAATAAGCTCTTTACATCCCAGTAAATTGAGGATTCTTTTTTAGTTAAGGCATATAACTATATAAATTCTTAAGTACTAACAAAAAATTGATATTAGCCTTTATACTTAACAAACAAGAATAAGAAGTTTAAAAAAATCTTTCAAGAAAAAATCTCACTAAAGAATTTACTTTAAACCTTTGCTTAAAAAAATTATAATCTGCAAACTTCAATTAAATTATCACAAAAACAAAATCAACGAATGTTATTTAAAATAAAATATGGCTAATAAATTAAAGACTTTTTAAATGTTTTGAAAAAATATTTATTATTTTTAACAATGAAATTATTTAAGAAAAAAAGCTAAAAATAATTTTTTGTGGCTTGCTCATGCATGCAAGAATTTATTTTTTTAATAACAAAATACTCATGAAAGAATAACTCCTTTTTGAACTAAGTGAATTTAAGAACAATTTAAAATATCTGAAACAAAACAAGTATAAACATATAAACTAAAATGAGCTAAAGCTTAAAAATACTACATCCCCTTCTGCTCATTTAAATTTGAGGTAAAACAAAGCTTAAATGAGGGAATCTTGATAAGTAACAAAAGGCATTTATAAAAAGTTAAAATAAATTGGATAAACTAATAAAATTCAACTGGCTTTAACCAAAATAAATGTAAGGATTTTTTTAAACAAATAAGTAATACGACTGTATAACAACAAAAAAAAACATTGCAGTTAAATTCTACATAACTAAGCATATCAAATACTATGTGAATCTTTTCTGGCTTTGTTAATATCACCAATTTGGACCTGGGTATTGAAGTCCTTAAATCTACGCAGAGAAATAAGGTGCTCTTCCTCAACATTCTCATGATCCCCATCAGCTTCTTTTGTCGCGTCAGTTCTAAAACACTCGAACCATCTTAAAACATTGAAAGCGAATCAGGAGATTGATGACTTACATTGTCCTGCTATGAGCTAGCTTTATCTCGATGCCAACCATGGAATGCCTTTGTATCGATACTCGTTGAGATTAGGTTGTGCAATCTCAAAAACCTTCTATTCTTTCGCGTCAACCTCCGTGAGCCATCAATTCTTACCACAAGTTGATCATGTAGAAGTTAACTCCATAACACTCCTGTCGCATTTAAGGAATGGGTGCCGCTCTGGTTCTGCAGTAGACACCTACAGACAGCTTATTAATAATTACTATAACGACTACATATCTTAAAAGTATAGGTGTTTAGAAATTTTTTCTACAAAAATGTTTTGAGCTTAAAACACTTTATATATAAAAAAAGTTTTAAGTAACACCTGACTATATGTTAAAAAACACTCATCTTTGTTTTAAAATGTTTTTTTAATGAAATTCAAAAATGATTTTAAAAAGTCAGCAATTATGGATAAAAAACAATAAAAAGTTGCCTAAGTCAACAGCACGAGCGTGAACTTGGCTTTAATGGCTTTTTTGTATTTTTTTTTAACCAAACTTTAAAACTAATTATTTTCTAATTCTTTAATGCTAACTTGGAACTGTTTTTTAACTTCTAAAGAACGTTCTTTTGCTTTGTTTTTACAATAACTTCCATCGAATTGGAGTTTTACTTTTGTAGTGGAGCCTCTTTTAAATTTTTTTTTTCTATTTTTTAAATTTTACAAGTTTTTTTTGAAAATAACAACTTTTTTTCGAATTTTTATTTTTTAACATACTTATTAAACTAAGTTTAAACTTGTAATTATTTTTTATTTCAATTTATTTTTTTACCACAAGCCTAAACAAATTTTTCAGAAAAATTCCAATTTTGCACTATTTTTGGTTTTTAGGTTTACAGACTTTTATAGCAAAAGTAATTATTATTTTAAGTTTTTATTTCAAAAGACTTGTATAACTAAGTTTTGTGATTTAATTACAATTTTCCTCAAATAACTATTGTCTTTTGAATATAATAACATTTTTTTTTAATAATTTTTGTTTTTAAGAGACTTGTATAGTTAAGTTTCTTTATGTTATTATATTTTTTCCTAAATAATTATTGTTTTTTAAATATAGGACCCATACAAGTTTAACCTAAATTCTTAGCAAAGCTGTTTGAAGGAATTCTTACTCAAGTGCTCAGAATTTAGGTAAAACTTGTATGGGTCACATATTGTAAAAACAATAATCAAATGGGAAAAAGATATAATTACATCATGAAACTTAAGTATACAAGTCTCTTAAAAATAAAAATCATTTAAAAAAAAATGTTTTTACATAAATGGATGTAAACTTAAAAATCAAAAATCATGCAAAATTGGAAATTTTCTGAAAAATTTATCTAGGCTTGTGGTATTAAAGAAAATAAATTGAAAAAAATTAATTACAAGTTGAAACTTAGTTTAATAAATATGATAAAAATTTTTTTTAATATATAATTTTTCAAGAAAAACTTAGAAAACTAAAAAAAATAAATATTTTAAAAGGGGCCCCACTATAAAAGTCAAACCCCAGTTCGATGGAAATTATTGTGAAAATCAAAGCAAAAGAACGTTTTTAGAATTAAAAAAAAGTTCCAAGTTATCATTAAAGAATTTGAAAATAACCGGTTTTAAAGTTTGGTTAAAAAAATACAAAAAAAAAGCCATTCAAGCCAAGTTCACGCTCGTGTCAACAGTTAATTTATGCAGTAGAAATAATGTTCACCATCCAGTTACATACACAACTTTTTTACAAAATATTTACAACCAATAGTAGTACAGTATTAATCACATATCCGGACGCTCACTTATCCGGACAGTTTTAGTCAGAAGAAAATTCAGAAAGTTTACAATGTTAAACACTAACATTTTTGTATGATGCAAATATTTAAGCTTATCATTGATGTCAGCCAGAAGCCACACCAGAAAAAGTATCACAACTTATTAAGTTCCGTGAGTTTTATGCTGAAAAACGTGAAAAAACTATAAAAAGAAACGTCTATTCTTTCTTATTTTAGTAAAAATAGTTTGTTTGGAGTGATACGTTTACATTAAATTGACTTAAAACTTAGTTAAAGTTTTTCGTTTTTCTTTATGTATGTTTTTTTTCTTCTTCTTTGTTTAAAAGGTTTTTTTGTCATTTAGAGAGATAAGTTTACTTTATTTTTGGCTTTATTAATAATTTTGATTTATATTTTCTCTTAAACAAAAATTGATCCTTTTTTTAAATTAATAGTCAGAGCAGGTGAAATTACAAATGGTGAGTTTTACTTGTTTGACCCTCAAAAAATGTATATCGTTGCAGAGAGTTAGTAAGTCTGATGTTTTTCTACCTTACAAAAATAAATTATTAATCTAAAATCAAGATTCTATTATTTATCATTACATTGTATATTACTCGCATTACTATGTATTTATTTTTACCATAATACTTTTATTATGCATTGCATTATATGCAGCAGTTATATTATTATATGAAAAATTTAACTTTTTGTACTTATCCGGAATTATGGTTACCCGGACATTTTTACAGAAAAATCTTGCCCAATGTGTCCGGATAAAGGAATAAGCACTGTATTAAGAAATATATCCTTTAATTACATCTAATACCTGAAATTTATTCTATTACTAAAGTTTTTCAAATAAGAAGCAGTCAAGACTAGAAAATGTACTTAGTGTCTTTTTAAAATTAAAAAAAATAAATATGATTTAACCTTTATTAATTAATATATAACCTAGAAAACCATATAAAAGTTTTTATGCTTATTAAAACAATATCTAAATTCTTTATTAAAAGAATTAAAATGCAAAATTTCAATCGGTTGAAATGAGTTATAAAAAGTTTTTGTATAATCTTTGCATTGTTAAAAAGAACTTTTTGTTTGTTTTTTATTAATGCTAAAATGTAAAATGTCTATATACTAAGTTTTAACAATAGGAATTATTCTTGGAATGCTTTTTCGTTAAAATAATCTATACTATTAAATTATTTTGTTATATTTAATATGCTTCATAAAACTTGTTAATTTATTTATATTAGAAAATAATTTTTAGAATTTGTGTGCTGATTGATATTTGAAAAAAAATTTTGCATCACCGTAATAACAAAATAGTTTTTTACAAATATGGCTCTCTAAAAGTTCATTGGATTTTTAGTACCATTGTGTAATTCTTTAGCTGTGCACTGCAAAATGACACAATTTTTTTCTTTTTGGAGTTTCTTTTACTTACTTTTTTTTTTCGAGTTTAATAAACTGTCTTAAATTTTTTCTTATACAAATGTACAAGTCTTATACAACTTTTTTGCCAACAGATATACAAAAATAAAACAACTTTAAAAAAAAAGTTGACATTTCATTTAAAGTAAAATGTTTAGAGTTATACAATTGTACAAGTCTTATACTACTTTGTGGCCAACAGATTACAAAAATAAAACAACTTAAATAAATATTGAAATTTCACTAAAAAAAGTAATTGGACTATTACAATTAATTTACATTTTTAGTGCATATTTAGGAAACAGGTTACTGCATTTAGTAAAATAGTGAACATCTTAAACTGATTACGACACTTACTTTTATATTCTAGTATTAATGAGTTTCATATAAATTAAATAAAGTACTTTTTATTCAGTTTTAAAATCAAAAATGTATTCACTAATAAAATTACAGTACATGTATAAAGTATCTCGAAAATGTTAGAAAACGAAAAGTACAGTTTCTCGTTTCAAAATTCACCTAAACACAAACTTTTTTTTGAATCATAAATTTTAGCAGCTATAAGTATCAAAGTGTTACAATTACGTTTTTTTTGAGTTAAAGGTTAGTTAATGTAAATTCAGTAATGTTTTTTAAAACTTTGAATTAAAATTAATATATAATTATCAAGCTATGTGCATTATCTCCAATAGTACTTTAAAAAAATAAGTCAAATCTAATGTTCAATTACTTTAAAACAAGCTAATATAGCTCTTCTCAATTTAAAAAACTTTAAAGAGCTTCAAATAAAAGGTTCAGTGATTCTAAGTTATTTTAAAACTACAGTTTCGCAGTAATATTACTACCAGTTCTCACCAGTCAAAATAAACTTGCAAAATCACTACCTATGGTTATATATATATTGAAAATTAAAAAACTATTTGGGAGTGTTAATTGTAAAGCTGATTAGTTTGCTTTTGTAATTAAAAATATATATAAGTAAATATAAGTAAAAGAGATTAGTAGATTACGTAAACAAAGTTTCATAATAAAAACTTGGTGTATTAAAACTTTAACGGAAACGACATGATAAAATAACAAAAAGAAATTTTTGTTACAAAAACATACAGTTATTTGTCTTAACCGAAAAGGATTGCTCGATTTACTGAAACGTAAAGAGCTTATTTAAACAAAAAACTGCCAATTTTATATCTTATTTACTACCGGGTTTCGTTGGCTAATAAAAAAGATTTCGCTAGCAAAAAAAAATCATGATCTTTTCAAGTATAATAAGATGGTAAGTTGCACATAAAAATTTATTTGTAATGTGATTTTAAAACTTATTCATGCATGATTAGCCAAAATGACCTGGTAGTAAATAAATTAGCCAAAGCAAAAAACTAAATGTTACATATTCGAAAATTTAAGCTAATAAGTGTATTATTGGGTAAAATTAGTACTATATTTGTAACAAACTGAATTTAATTAATTGATGTTTCAAAAAATAATTTAAATTAAGAGCTATAAAATAAAAATACATATACCTTGAAATTTATCTAAATAGAATAAAAAGCTATCTGAAATTTGAATTTGAGTGAAGTATTAGAAAAACATTAACAAAACTGAAAGTCACTGAAAATTTAAAACCTAATTTTTATTGACTAATGTAACTGTCAAAATTTAACTCGATTTAAGAACTATCTAAAAATATTTCTAAAAACTTGTTTAAATTGAATTAAAAACTATACAAAATTTAAATTTAAACCAAACATCAACAAAACTCAATGAAAAAGTCAAAAAACTTATTTTTTACTAGTAATATATTCTTATTTAAGTTTTAATTACTATCCAGTTTATTAAGTAAAAAAATTTCTATGTCTGCATAAGTTCATTAGTTCCGTTATTCTGTTGATGCAATTTATATCAGATTTAAGTATTAACAAAGCTTCCTTTTAGCACAACTGCATGTTATTGTTCCTGGTTTAGATTTTTTAGTACTTTCCAAGTTTATTCTTAGTTATCGTTTTCATTTTTTAATTTGTGTGTTTAAATTTTTCAAGTTCAGTTGCTTGTTTGTACTGGAGGTAGTTTTTGTCGTTTGGTTTGCTAACAATTCAGGTATTGTGTGTTGCTATACGTTTTTTTAACTGATTGGCACTTATATATATATTACTAAGCCCAATGTATATTTTTGATGAATTATCTATTTTTAGTGTTGACATTTTTTACCAGTGACCTGGTAAACGACATTTTTTACCCTACATTCACCTCTTTCCAGGGGCATGTTTGTATCCTTTCTGCAGTTACATGTCATATTTGTTTATTTTATTGTTGTTTAATAAAATATAATAAAACAAATGTTTATGTACTGCTCCGGTTTATTACCTGGTTTCGCTGAGCGTTAGCTGACCTTATCAAATAAATTCAAAACAGTAAATAACATTTAGACATTGGCAGTAATGTGAATCTGAACTCATTGATGCGTAAAAAATAAATAAACATTAATTATTCAAATTTTAATGAAAAATGCACAATTAGGTGAACTTAATATTGGTATTAAATAAAAATAAACAAATTTTAAAAAAACTAAATGCAATATAAACGAAAACACAACAAATTCTTAACAAAATTCTAAAAAAAGAAAAAAAAAATCTAACAGATGATTAAAATCCTATGAATATTTAAATTATTAGGTTTTAGATTCATTCCAATAAAATAATAAAATTTATTGTTGTTTATAAGTTTTTTGTTATGGTTTTTTATTATTGATTTAATGTTTAACAAGCAGTTGTAACTTAATTTTTTGTTGCTTTTGGTTAAATATGATTTTAATTACTATCTTCTTCAAAGTGTTTGTTTATTAGTTTTAGAAAATTTTTACCTATGTTAGTTTTTACATATTTGCAATATTGGAAATTGAACTATACAGCTTTTATTTTTCTATTTAATTTATATTTTTACATTCTTCTATATAATTAACTTTATAGTTGCATCCGTTTATCTTTAAAGCATCAATATAGTCTTTTTTATGTTGTTAAACAGGTTTTTGTTTTCTGACTTTTAGATAGCCATGTCTCTATCATTTTCGATTTGTTTGAGTATGGTTAGTGGGTGGTTTTATTTTGAGTTTATACAAATTATTTTGTTATTGTCTTTTCGGTATGGGTAGAATGTAAAGTTCAGTAGGTTGAAATTTAGATCTAAGTAATCAATCTTCCAAGAGGGGTTTTCTATAATTAAAATTACCTATGCTTTTAGCAAATTTGTACATTTTTTCTAATTTTTTCCAATTTCTACATTGTTTAATTTCTTTTTTATCGCTTTTAGTCTGTCGTCTCTGTATAATATAATAAGAAAGCCTATTATTAAGTCTAGCAATATATTTTTAGTCCCTGTAAAATGTATAGCCCAACTAACTCACATATTTCTGCTCCGTATTTTCCACCCATTGTAATGTCAAAATGTTGGTTTTCATCTGTGTTATTTTTCTTTATTTTTTAGTATTTATAGAGATGGTGGGCTTGAAGCGCTTCATAAAAATACAAGTGGACCAGATATCACTAAAATTAAGAAGAAAATGCACTAATATGCAAACGAAATAGGGATGTAAATTGAATTGGAAATCCCAGCATCTAAAATAAATTACCTAAATTTAAGAAATAGAACATTTCATCAATACAGAAAGCCTAACAACGAAGGCAAGTATAATGATGGTAACTCAAACCACCCTCAGATAATCAAAAAACAATCATAAGGTAACTACCAAGTATGATTGAAAAAAGAACCAACAAAAACTCAAGCAATAAAGTAGATTCGAATCAATAAAGCACGTAGTCAATGAAGAACTAAAAAGAAGTTAATTTAACAAAAAGATTAATAATTTCATAATCAAAAAAGGTATAAAAAGAAAACGACAAGTATTATGGTTTAATCCGCCATATGACAATGCTATGAAAAAAACAAAAGCAGAAATTTCATCAACATAATAAACAACCGTTTTGGTGAAAAGAATACAATGAAGAAATTCATCAACAAAAGTAATGTGGAAATCAGCTACTCCTGCATGATTAACATTGAAAATATTATAAAATGTCATAACTCCAAGATGCTCCAAACCAATAAAGATGCAATAGTTCAAATAAGTGCAATTGCAGAAAAAAACACGAATGTCCAGTAAAAAATATTGAATATAGAAAATAAAATGTCATATATAAAGCTAAAATAGAGTTTAACAACGACAACAAAGTGTATATAGGACTAACAGAAAATCAAATCAAAAAAAAAAGAATTGCAGTGCATAAGACAACATTTAAGTTTGACCCAGATCAGAAGAACCATCAAAATATAAGAACTTAACAGAACTATCTAAAGAAATCCACAAACTAAAATTAAAAAAAAAACAAGAATATGATAATCTTTATAGAATAATTGAACAAACTAAAAAACAGGCAAGTAAAAGACACCTGCAAAGTATAACAGTGGCCCAAACAATTTTAAAGGAGAAAATAAACTATATCAACAGAAGAAACCAACTCATTAACACCTGTAGACATCAAGCACACTATCTACTTAAAAACTGGAGAAAAACATAAGCAGAGTGGTGTATTTAATTTGTAGTGTCTATTGTACTTATTTCTGTGTTACTATACCAAAAATTTTTTTTTGTTATTTTATCATGTCGTTTCCGTTAAAGTTTTAATACACCAAGTTTTTATTATGAAACTTTGTTTACGTAATCTACTAATCTCTTTTACTTATATTAATTACAAAAGCAAACTAATCAGCTTTACAATTAACACGCCCAAATAGTTTTTTAATTTTCAATATATATATAACCATAAGTAGAGATTTTGCAAGTTTATTTTGACTGATGAGAACTGGTAGTAAAATTACTGCGAAACTGTAGTTTTAAAATAACTTAGAATCACTCAATCGTACATAAGTCTAATTTAAATATCACTTAAAATAAAGTATTATGGTACTTTATTGATAGTTGCTAGTGTGATAATTTTAAGTTTGTAAGAGACAAATTACTTTTTCTTTTTTTTTTTGATGTCCAAAAATGAAATTTTAAATAGAGTAAAAATTGGTATACAAGTTGATCAAATACATTATGAAATAAAATTTTCAATTAATAAAGTTAGTTGAAAGTTTTACCTACAAACAAATCATTACAAACTAAAATGTTTTGTATTTGTTTTCTATACATAATTCAAAATGATGAAATCATTATTTATTTTAATAAAATTTTAATTAACAAACTCTAGACTTGAAATGAATTTTTCATAGGCTATTGAGGTATTGATATAGTTACTTATATCCACAGTTTTAATCACTTAACTTTTATTAGTTCTATATAATTGTATTAACACTATAATGCCTATTTAATTATCTGGACAGTTGGGCAAGCTTTTTTTTTGTTACTACGGCATGACAAGAGCAATCTACTTTAATTAACATATCATTTTAATACTATACAATGCATATAACACGTTTTAAGATCAAACTCTACATACAAACGTTCCTTATAAGCAATAATTCAAAATTTTCAAAGCTTTTTAGTGATCTCAATTAAAGAAAACTTTGACTATAGCTGAAAAAAAAAAACCGACTGAAACTGGCAGGATAAATGAGAGACAGGATAAATCGGAACCGGATAAGTAAGGATGCTTTCTATTAGAAAAAACGTCCGAACAACCAAACAAAAAGCATAGAACCTTCTTTTTACACATCTATATTTTTAAAAGCTCGGAATACCTAATGTGAGTTTCAAAAACATACATGCACGTAGGCCCTAATTTAACTTAGTGGGTTTACCCATAGCGGTCCGCATCCGTAAAAAAAAGAATATATTTTCTCGGGACGTAATTTGCTCACCCCTGCTCTAGAATATAAATAAATTTAATTTTTAAGAAGTAGTTAAAAGTTACATATAGCTTACCTTTTTAATCTTAAGCAGGTTGAAATGTCAAAACTACAGGAACAGAAACTTGATCTTGCGTCTTTTATCAATAAAGCAGCGGTAAGAAAGGAGAATAAGAAGAAACTAGATAATATGATAAATTTGATTGGAAATGGAGACGATTTGATGTTCCTGGTTAGTAAAACTTCAAATTTGCATTTATAAAGTTATAAGGATATTTTTTATATCCACTTCAAATGTCATATTATGTATACTAATTTGTATACGAGTTTTAAAACTTTTAAATAATAAATGAATAAAAATTTATGTTGGAAAGATATGGATTCTTTAAACAAAGTGCGATATCTGCAAAATTACTAACTTTAAAAAAATAAGTCTAACCTATACAACACTTTAAATAAACTATTATAGTATTTTATTAAGTATTGTTAGTGAATTTTTTTTAATAGCTCAAGAGACATACTATTACTTTTTTCTTTTTTAAACGCAAAAATTAAACTTTAGTAGATCAAAAAAGGTATATAAGTTAAATTTTACTTTAAATTGGCATTTTTAGATAAAAAGTAAGTTTAAGTTTTAATTAAACTCAAAGGAAAATATAATTTCAATCAAGAAGTAAGTAGTAGCTTAATAATATATAAATATATATATTCAAAGACTTTTGCACGTAGCAAGTTAAATTTTTTCTAATATTTTTAAGGCCTTTTGGTTTAAGTAACTAAGTTTTTGAATATAAAAGTTTTAGTAAAAACTATAATTGTTATTTGATTAAAAAAGAATACATAAAATAATAATTAGAAAATAAACTAGCAGAATTTCGCAAAAATCATTTAATTATTCTTCAATTAGTTACTTTTACTAACTTAAATATAATGCAGGACACAGAATTTAGAAACAAACACAATTTCATAAAAGATGAGGTAAGCTTTGAGGAAGAAAACTTTGAGAAGTCACGTAAAAACGTAGGTCGTCTATCCACAGGAATAAGCAAAATTGGATTCTGTTTCGGAAGTTCTAAAACGATTGAAAATGTAATGTTTTTAAATGTTCGCAAAGTTTTGTAAAAAATATTCAATTTAAAATTTAAGTTTTTAATTTTTTTCACTTCGATTTAAACGCCTAGTAACATAAATTACAAAAAATATTACTTATTTTATATTCTTAAAGGGAAAACTCGGAGCAAGAATTGAATTCGAGTTTCACAACGAAAAAGCAAGAGAAGAATTTGCGAATCAATGGATGGCAAATTTTGTTCCTAAAAAAGACAATTTAAAGTGTTTACTTTTTGGGGGGTAAATATTGAATAACTTTAACACTAAGTATAAGTTTTATTTTCTTGTTTTTTTATTCGATATATACGCTTTATTGTCTTTTTATAAACTTCTTTAATAAATAATTAAACTTCAACCTTTAATAAATGTATTTAATAAAAAAGTAGTCATCTAGATAGTTTCTGGCATTTAAAAAAAACTTTTTTAATAGGTATATTTTTTTAATTATGTAATTTTTTAAATAGCTTTCTAAACTTTTTAAAAAGCTTATTAAATCCTATTTAAATAATTCAACTATAAACGATTTTAATAAATTATATTTGAATGAATTTAATTCGTTTAAATTTAACTATAACAAAATTATATTTAAACATAAATAATTCAGCGTCCATGATGTACTGCAAATTACAAGACTTTTAGACAGCGAAACGTTTCAGATGAATTTCAAAAACTTTATCAACCGTATGAAAGAATTGTTACCTGCTATATGGGATATTAAGCTGATTGTAGAAAAAGGTTTCTTCTACAATTTCCATAAAGATTTACAACAATTTATAGTTAGTTAGTTCGATAAGTTATTAAGAAAATCAAAATTAATTCGTTGCCCATGCTTTTATTGAAATTTTTAAACTACTTCAACTTAGATTCTTTTTTATCGAAGATTAATATACTTTACATTTTAAATGAATTTGTGTTTTTATTAATTATACATTTAGGTTTTTAAAATTAAAAATCTTAAGTTTCAGTAACACAAATCTTATTTCTATTCATACTTTATAATATGCTTTTAGTGCATACTTAAATTTATTTCTCACGCAAAATTATTATCAGGCTAAGTTAATTATCTTAAATAGTACGTTTTACTTATCTTAAGTTCAACTTCTATTTTTATATTATTCAAAGTATTAAATGTTACTTAAAGTTGTTTAGTAGAACAACTAGTTACTACTTTTTCTAGTTTACTTTAAATAGTAAACTTTATTTTTACACAACGTTAAAACTAAGATTTACAGGGCTTTGGACTGCAAAACTTCCATAAAGAATTAGGAAAAATTTCACCAACTATCAAAAGAATGAATATCAAGCATCAACACAATCCTTCATTCGACGCCGAGTTGACAGCTAGAATATTTATATACTTAAAAAAATCACTTAAAATAAATTGCTTTAATGAACTCTTCAAGAATCAAATATTTGGCTTGCATCCAATCGCAAGCGACTACTTAACCACCCAGAACTGTAAAGGTAAGAAATAAAACTAATTGTAAAAGGAATTAAATGTACTAAAGAATTGTATTTTGTTTATATATCTAAAAGATAAATGTTTATTTTTGGTGCTTTAAAACAGTCGAAACAAAATGTTAATAAGTAGTTAAGATTTTAATATATTACAGGAAACAAACGAAGAAAACTTTTTTACATGAAGAGCGAAAAAGCAAGGCTATTAGAAGAATACGATAACTTAGCTTGTGGAGCAGTGTGGTATTTTAAAGGTGAAGAAATATATGGCAGTGGACAAGTGTTTAAAGATACCGAAATAAATTCAATACTTCAATTTCTAAATGGTTTGAGTTATAATTGCTACGTCACAGATACAAAACACTAAGTATAAAAAATAATTTTACATCATTTAAGCTCTTTTAACTATTAGTTTTATTCATTCAATTAAACTTGCAATAGTTCGGTCAAATAGATTATAAAATTTGAAACTTTATGTTTTGTAACAAATTCAAAACAACGATTCTTTTATTTTTAGAAAAAAAAAAAGGAACTTCAAAGCGAATAAGAGAAGTAATTTCAAGTCACAAACCAGATGCCTAGGAATAAAAAATACAAGCGGCGCAAACATCAACATATGCAATGACTTTTTTTTCGCATTTAACTCCTGTAATATATTAATATGTTTATCTTAGCCAAACTTGTGCTTAACAAATAACTTCTTTTATGGGAAAAGCACAAGTCTGTTTGTTTTTATAATTTTTTATTTATAACTTTATATTTAACGCCTACATTAAAATATATTTTTTTAAATTTAAAAAAATTTGCATTAATTTTGTACAATGTTACTTTTTTTTTGTTTCAATAAGAATTCTAGCAAAACTTGAACTTCAAAAATTATGTCTTTAATATAATATAATCTGGTTAATTTTTTGTCATTATTTTGGATTTTTTATTAAAGTAATGTACTAATAGTTAAAAGTTCATTTATTTTTGTAAAATATCATAATTTTTCATAGTAAAAAAAGTGTTAACATTTTATAAACTTAAAAGCTTCTACTTTGTAAAATAATTAGTGTTTTTATTTATAAGTTTAATCTTTGTGTCTTTTTATTTCAAAAATAATAAACCAAAATGAACGAAAATAAGGTTTTTAAGATTTAAGTAAACAATATATACTACTTTCTTTAGTAAAAAGACTTGCTTGAAATATTAAAAAACATTATATAAAATTTTGCATATAATAGCAGTTTCAAGAGAATTTTAAGTACACTAAACTCGATATGCTTTAAGAAAGCAAAACGAAAACAGTAGTTTGAGAGAGTAAAGAGAAAGTAGTCACATTGAGCCAATAGCAATGAAATAAAATTTTAATTTACTTAGTTAAATTAAATTTAAAATAAAGATAAATACAGAAAGTTTATTGTAAACTTTGCTTTTTTTACTTATTTTTATACTAAATAGTTTGTAAAAATAAGTAAAATAATTGTAGAATAAACACGCAATTAAAAAACGTATAAAGAGGGTTAATGAACAACAGGCTTAGACTTATCTAAATAAAACAAGATGCATGTTCTTCCACTCTGGCGAAATTGATATTTGGAAAATCATAAATTTAGATATAAAAGTTGGTAATTCAACTATATCGAAGGTAAATGATTATAAATATTTGGTTGTTACAATTGACAGTAATCTTAATTGGTCTGGCCATATTGAAACATTAAAAACAAAATGATTAATGACAATAGGTATTTTATACAGAACACAGTACTATTTAAATCAAAAATCTTTGTATTACATTTTTAATTCACTTCTGATCAGTCATGTTAGATATGGATTACTTTATTGGGGTAGAGCAAGTAGAACTAAAGTTAATGAAATCAATAAACTTGAAAGTAGAGCAATAAGGTGCATGCATTTTAAAAGTTGGATTGAAAATGTTAGCAGTATAAAAATATTAACTTTTCTAGATGATGAAAACATGCTTTGGTATGAGTTAGGAGTTTTTATGTAAAATTCAAAAAAGGTATATTGCCAATTAATTTCAATCCTTACTTTACAAGTATAAACATCTAATCACAATCATTCAATGAATTTTTCATAGAAAAAGTCTTTAATGTTCTAAATCTTTATCCTATCTTGGATGTTAGGTATGGGAGGAAATTTCAAAAAGCTTAAAAGAACAAAAATATCTTATAGCATTTCATTCTGGAGTCAAAAATGTATTACTTAAAAATCAATCAGACAAATGTCAAATTTAATTTCCTGTTTTATATAATGTCACATAAAATGATTTCTCGGCTAATTACGTTTTTACGCTCTATTTCATTATAAGACTAATCAATGGCATTTGTGTTAGCTGGGTGTTAGCGGAGTTGATTTGCTCTTGGTTATAGTTTTCAAACATGCAGTTTTCATTTACTAGCTTATTTTATTTAATTATGATTTTCTTGCGAGTTTTGTAATTAACTATGATTATTATTTATTTTTTTTTGAAACAGTTATTAAGTTTATTTTATAAGTAATAATAGTTTTTGACCAAGTAAAGCTGAAATTTATTTTGATTATTTTTAGATATTTACTAATAAGTTTATTATTTACTTAAACAGTTGGTAATTTTTATTTTTTTAAACATTTAAGTGTATATTTATAAATGTAATTTTAAAAAATTTTTTACATGTATCTGGTATTTATTAGTGTAAGAACTATTTATTGTAAGTAAGTGATTTTTAAATAAAAATTATAAGAAAATACTAAATGCTTTTACTTTTTTGTACTTATAAGCTCATTGATCTGTAGATTTTATTAAAATAGGTAATGCTCTACAGTTAATGCTTATACTCATATTTTCTTTTACATATATAAAAGATTATTGTATTAAGAGTGCATACCATTTGTTTTTGTAAATAAAAAACTAGTTAATAAACCTCACTTAAAAATAAACAAAATAAGTTTCAACTATACATGACAAAAACTTTGTTGCTTTAAAATAAACTCTACAATTATTTAAAAAAAAAAACATAGTTAATTACAAAACTCGCAAGAAAATCATAATTAAATAAAATAAGCTAGTAAATGAAAACTGCATGTTTGAAAACTATAACCAAGAGCAAATCAACTCCGCTAACACCCAGCTAACACAGCTGCCATTGATTAGTCTTATAATGAAATAGAGCGTAAAAACGTAATTAGCCAAGAAATCATTTTATGTGACATTATATAAAACAGGAAATTAAATTTGACATTTGTCTGATTGATTTTTAAGTACAGTGCTTCCTCGCTAATCCGGCCAAGTTGGGCAAGATTTTTTTGAAAATACGGCCGGATTTGTCTTTGGCCGGATAAGAACAAAATATCGCTTTTTTCACAAATTATCTACCTTAGTTATATTATGAATGTATCTAACAAAACGTACTATAAAATTTAGTAGTTAAAGTAGTTAAAAATTCTCAGGGTTCGTGCGCGAAATTCCTTTTCTTTTAGCCTGACAAAGACCTATTTAGCCTGACATTTTTTTAAAGTAAAAAAAATCACCTTCAGAAGGCATTTTGGGTATCGGGGGGTCTTAATTAGCAAATTAACGCAATAAAAGTATTCACAAAACTACTTTTAAGGAAAAAAAAAGTTTAAATGATTTTTTTTTCAACATCTATCAATCCCTTACCCAGCAACTCGGATATTTTTAACTGGTCATTATAATTTCTGCTTCAATGAATTCATACCTTTATTAAATTTTGGGGCTTAGTTACATCCACCACTTATCACCCATATACAAGGTTCGTGTCAATTAGTACTTGAATTCGTCAATTATAAGTTACATGATTGGACCAGAAGCTTTTATTAAAACAGACATGTGAATAAGTCTGTAAAAGAAAAACAAAATGTAATTAAACACATCTCTCAAAAACTTTATATTATCATTAAAGCATCTTAATTTTTAAAATAACTAATTAAAATAATCATGATATTACATAAGTAATTTTTTAGTCTTGTGAATATCTCTAATAACTTTGAATACAGAAAATAAAATATATGAACAAACTGCTAAGAGTATTAATCTATAAAGTATTTGGTATAAAGCCTTTATATTAGAAATTAAAACAGTTTAACCAACTAAGCTCTGAAAAACAAAGCTCATGTAAACAAATTCAAACAAACAGTCAAGTTGTTGAACTAAACTGTAATGTTTAAACTGTACTTTTTTATGAATTTTTATAATTATGACGTATATAATCTACTAAAAACGAAATAATGAAGATTTTTAAAATTATTTTAGAGATTCAACAAAAGGTTTTAAGCACTTATTTTTACAAATACCGACTGATTTTGTCTTTAATAACTAAATCTTTATTTAGAAATAAATTCACATCTCAATTTGATCTTAATTAAAAAAAATTTCATGCACTTGAACTGACAAAAACTGAGATTCTCAAATTTTTAAACACAAAAACTGATTTAGCCTGACGTTTTTCAACTTTTTTCAAAAAAACTGATTTAGCCTGATTTAGCCTGACTTAGCCTGACGCGCACGAACCCTGATTCTATAGTTTTAGCAGCTCCAGTTAGTCCCAGCTCCTCCTTTTCGGCTTTAAACTTTTTGAACTTTTCTTCGCCTCTCAAAATGTCATTTAAAGTTGACTTACCAATGTTAAACTAGATCATTATAACAGCTTTAGGCACATTGTTGTTTGCCATTTCGCAAATTTTTAACTTGTTTTCAATTGTTAGTTGAACGCGTTTTCGTTTCTTTGCTGTCTTATCTATTTTTGAATAGATATGTTGATTGTAGTATATTAAAGTGTAACTTGCTTAGCAAAGACGGAAAAATTGCAAATGAATAATAAACAAGTTTGTTACAACTGAGCGGGAAAAGTATGAAAAAAAACTAAAGATTATACAAATGATACTTTATTACGACGTAACGATATATTGCTTGCATACTTATAAAACGTAAATTGAATACTAATTCGAAGTAATATAAAATTAAACGCTAAAGTAAATAAGTCGACTTCTCGACTAAATCGGCCGGATTAGCGAGGAACCGGATTAGCGAGGACCGGATTAGCGAGGAAGCACTGTAATACATTTTTGACTCCAGAATGAAATGCTATAAGATATTTTTGTTCTTTTAAGCTTTTTGGAATTCAGTCGCTGACGGTTTCGTTGCTTGTAGTTTGAACTAGTGGTGTACCGGACCCACAATTTCGGGTCCGGCCGGACCCGGATCCGGACTTTTTTTCAAATTAGAATCCGGCCGGAACCGGACCCGGACTTTTTTTTCAAATTAGAGTCCGGCCGGACCCGGATCCGGACTTTTTTCTCAAATTAGAATCCGGCCGGAACCGGACCCGGACTTTTTTTTCAAATTAGAGTCCGGCCGGAACCGGATCCGGACTTTTTTTTCAAATTAGAATCCGGCCGGATCTGGATATCAGACAAAAATGGCAATATCTGGCCGGACCCGAATAGTGAGTCCGGTACATCACTAGAATAAACTAGCCTGAGTCAGAATGAGGTTTTTAAAAACTGAAAAAAAAGAACTTTAATCTAATAATAAGTAGAACAGCTAGCCACAAGGTTTACAAGTTTAGGTGTTATTTACAATTAAAAATCTGAAATCAAGTTCTTGGACAAAATACAATAGAAAATAACAAAATATTGAAAACTGGATCAGCTCAAACTCATTCAAAATCTTAAAGAAAACTAGCCTGAGTTTTTATAAAAAACTAAACTAGCCTGAGGCAGTCCAAGATTTTCTAAAATTTCCAATAATTTTAAAACTAGCAGGGTTGCCACTGTTTAAGTCAATAAAACTAGCTAGAGTGAGTATAAACTAGTGATGTACTGGACTCACTATCCGGGTCCGGCCGGATATTGCCATTTTTGTCTGATATCCGGATCCGGCCGGATTCTAATTTGAAAAAAAAGTCCGGATCCGGTTCCGGCCGGACTCTAATTTGAAAAAAAAGTCCGGATCCGGTTCCGGCCGGATTCTAATTTGAAAAAAAAGTCCGGATCCGGCTCCGGTACATCACTAGTATAAACAAGCCTGAGTCAGAATGAGGTTTTTAAAAACTGAAAAAATTACTTTAGTCTAACAATCAGTAGAACAGCTAGCAAAGGTTGACAATTTGGTAGTAAAGTTGTGGACTGATTGTGGTACACTTAACTTATTAGTACTACCCATCATAATTAGATCCTACCTTATTTAATTAATATCTAACAAATACTAAATTCTAACTGAGACTACATTCTATAATCAGACACGATAGTTTTGAGTGATGAATCTTTTATATAAAACACAACAAGAAATACTAGCATATACAAAATTATTAATTACTTTGGTAACGCTTTAAAAACTGGAAGCTATTTAAATCTATATCAAAAGACTTAAAATAAAAACTAAAAGTTACATAAAACATTTAGTAAACAAGAAACTGTAAAATTTTTAATAAACTATTAAACTATAAACCTGACTTAAATATTTAAACAATTAAACACCAGTTGAAATATTTACTTTTAAAACAAAACACTACTTACAATAAGCATTCACAAAAACGTTCAAGATATTTTGTTGCTTCAAGCTACACACCAAACTAAATAACTGCTTACATATAAACTGCCTGTCATGTTCTTATGTTTTGTAGCATCAGTATTTAGTTTGAAACATTTCGATATATGATACTCATTGGCTCGTAAATTCAACCGTATTAACTCTAAATATTCTCTGAGCTCAACTTTAAACAATAAATATTGCAAGTATTTATTCCAAAGTTTTCAATTTTACAACATATGTAAAGAGTTGCATTTCATGAAATTTTTATTTCATAGTTTAAATGTAAACAAATGTAAATTAGTCACGTGTACAAAATGAGCCAATCACGGTAGGTGTTTGATTTTAACTGACGAAAACGACTCTTTAAAATTTACACAGGGTTTGTTTTTGAATAAATACTTTTCAGTATGCTCTTTTTTACTAACTAGATCCGGATCCGGCCGGGTCTCTGTTAGGATCCGGCCGGACCCAGACTTTTTTCTCAAATTAGAATCCGGCCGGAACCGGACCCGGACTTTTTTTTTCAAATTAGAGTCCGGCCGGAACCGGATCCGGACTTTTTTCTCAATTTAGAATCCGGCCGGATCCGAATATCAGACAAAAATGGCATTATCCGGCCGGACCCGGATAGTGAGTCCGGTACATCACTAGTTTGAACCCACCTCAAGCATCAAAAGCAATGGCTTGCATTTGTTTCAGTAAAGATACTTCTTTTTAAACAGTGATTTTTTTACCTTGACTTTAGAGTCAGGGTAGTTTATTTGGTGTTATTTTTAAGTTATTTGGTGTATTTTTTCGTACATTTATTCATTGTAAAACACACTTTTAGTTTTTGTACTCGATTTCATTATACTAGTAGTTTAAGCATTCTAACAATCTTACTACTTCAACAGGCTAAGTAAAATAATAGTATAAGTTCAATTTGTGTTTGATAAATCGACTTTATTAATAAGAAAGTAATTATAAACATAAGCTCAAAAAACTGTTAACAATATTGTTATAATAGCGCGTTAAGTCAGTTAATTGCCAGGTCCGCGTAAACTTGAGTAACAACACCGGTTGACCGGTTCATGGTGCCCGGATGTTTGTCCCGTAACCTTGATTAATTCCGTATCCTTCTCTTTTTTAATTTCTACGTTAAGTAGTTGTGACCCAACATTAGTTTTTAATTTCATTAACACTTTAAATTTAGGACACTAACAAAGTCTACTAGTATTATGGACATGATTTATTCTAGACTTTGTAGCAGCCAACTTGCTAGGGACTGGAATGAGTTTAAAAAGGATAAATTTGAACACTTTCTGATTTTCCTTTGGGTAATCCCCCAAACCAGTAACCTACAGAAATCTAAATTGTAAGTGCAATCAGATTAACTTCTTAGAAACAGCCTCAATAAATTGGTTAATATGGAGTCTAGATAACGACCTCGACCAACTATGGGAACAGCGTGTAGCTCACTCCTTAAATTTTATTCAACTGGGGTTCGAACCGACTTTTTTGGCAGACCATAAAGCTCACTAATATGGGTGCGTCCAGGTAATCAAGTCAGAACGCAAAACTCTCAAAACGATTATGATAATAGCTTGAAACGAATAGATTTGTTAAGAGCTGAGATTATCAAAAGACAAAGTATGCGCAATATACTCGATAAAACGCAGTACGAGAAAACCGTATGGTTCGAGTATAAAGGGTTTAGCAATACACAGTACAAAGTTGTATATAGAGAAACTTTAAAGAGCTAGAAATTATAGAGAGTGTCTTGAAGTTCCTCCTCTTATTAAGTCTCATCGAAGAATTCTCGCATATGGAAGTTGCAACTAACACATTCGAAAATTTTTGTAGGTACAAAGGCATCGACGAACTAAACCATAGCGAGAAAATTAAATTCGTTTTATTTTCTAATATATTACCTTCTAAAAAGATGTGTACATTTTTTTAGTAACACGACAATTGAGCACAGAAATCCCATTAACTAAAGCTACTTTTACGTGACACCGATAGAAGTATTCGTGAGGAGTGTAGGCGCAAATCAAAGCAAAAAATACGCAAATTAGAAGCCGAATTAGCCGCACTCGAACGCAAGCACGCTGTCAGAATAGCTGCTAGTAAAGCAAAACTCAATCACGCAATACCGAATTATGATGTCACAAGTACGGCGCATAAAAATCAAAGTTGGACGGTTTTGGTCGTAAAGAAACAGCAAAACTACTTTAGTCGAACGAAAAACATGTACGTCTATTGTTGGAATTGACGACAATTCTTCTTCAGTCAGATCGACAAATATACGGGAATTCCCCTTGACTACGAACAAAATCACGAGATCAGAGACTGAAGTGAGGCCAAGAGACATATCAGAGACTATCGTAGGACCAGGAGCCAGATCAGAGGCTGCCGCAAGACTAAGAGACAGACCAGAAACTGAAGAAATGTCTAAAATCAGATCTGAGACCGACGAAACTAAAGGGAATGTTAAGCCCTATTGCGAAATCTTAGCAGAAAAACACATTTTTTACTTGAAACGCGAAACGATTGCAAATAACGAAAAACCTTTAAGAAAAAGCGTAAGATTTTTAAAATAAACCACGAATTAATTTGGCTTATCTTCCATCATTGGTGTAATAAAACCGAAAAATTTTTTAACAATAGCGTAGCACACATTTTTAAAATAAACCACGAATTAGTTTGGTACACATTTCATTGGTGGCTATTTAAACATCTTAAAATTGAAAAACTTGTTACAGTAAGCGTTAGTCAGAAAATAAACCGTAGTGAAACTTTGAGTATATGTTCGAATGCAATTTATCATCTTTGGAATTTTAAATTAAGATGTTGTTGAAACTTTACGGTTAATTGATTCTTGAACAGAAATTTAAAATCACCGAAAGAATAAATTGTTAATATTTATTTATAGCAGACAACTAGTCTAAGAAGCTTTCTAAACAAAGCTTAAATAACCACGAAATCGAGTCGTAAAAAATTTAAAGAGTATTTTTAGAGTGCTAAGCTTTAACTTAAACTTTATGTCATCTTTTGCTGATATTAGAAATATTGTCTTAAAATTTAAAACTTGCTTTCATTTTGTTTTTAGCAACGGTTTTATGTTCAAACAAAAAGTATAACATTTACAGTTGTACTATAAAAACCTTGGTACTTGCTTGTAACAAACAGTATTTGCATGTTGTTGTGGTGTAAACGAATAGTTTTTCTTAAACTACTTGTAAAAAACGTTTTTTAATAAGGTAACTGAAGCTATTTAGAGAGGTTGTTTTTATTTAAACTCAAAAAAACAACTCTGTTTAAATTTTTTATAGAAAATTAAGGTTTTTAAAAAAAAATACAAAGTTCACCAGCAATAAATAATTACAAAAACAAGCTTGAACTTTTAAAGCGCATGTAATTGCTTGTTTTGTCAACTAACTCGTGTCAAATGTGAAATGTTTTTAATATGCTAAAATTTTGTATAGAATTATTTCGTATCAACTGATGCTATAAATGCTTTTTAAGTTTCTTGAAAACATATCAGACTTTAAAGTTTAAAATAATAAATTGACTAATCGACAATGAAATGTTGTTGCTAACTAATAGCACATAACTTTGTAAATTTAACTTCTTCTCTACGTTTTTACTTGTTTTAATTGAATTCAAGTAGTTTTACGTACACTCTAATTGCACTTCCGCACTAACGGCCCGGAAACAAGAAGCAGAAACAAAACAACAAAGGAGAGGTAAGAATCTGATCTCAGCAATCAGCGAGGAGCATGTACGGGTGTGGAGAACAGGTGAAACGACCGAGGTCTGGAACGAGGGGAGCGAGTAATAAGAGCGGATAAACTTCTAACATTTTTCTGTCTTTTTGTAAAAATTGCATCAAGCTTTTATTAATTTTGTATGTTTTCAACTGATTTCATAGAATTTTTAAACTAACGAGATTTTTAACTACTAAGCAGACAAAAGTCGACGACAGTAGGCGGTCGTTTTTCATTCATGTTTCTATATTAGAAGTTTTTTTTTGTTTTTTTCAAGCTTATAACTAACTAAAATATTTTTTTCCAAAATTTAAGCTCAAATTCTAAAAAGAGAAAAAAAACGTAAGCAAAATGTAACACTTGACAGTGTTTAGCAGTCAAAGGTGGCTTTCTTTCTCTTCTCTCAAGCTTGCTTAAAATTTAACCAACGCGCTTAAAACAAGCTTGTTTGTTTTAGTCGCTGACGGTTTCGTTGCTTGTAGTTTGAACCCACCTCAAGCCATGACTTGCATTTGTTTCAGTAAAAATACTTCTTTTTAAACAGTGAAGTTTTTCACCTTGAGTCAGGGTAGTTTATTTGGTGTTATTTTTAAGTTATTTGGTGTATTTTTTCGTACATTTATTCATTGTAAAACACACTTTTAGTTTTTGTACTCGATTTCATTATACTAGTAGTTTAAGCATTCTAACAATCTTACTACTTCAACAGGCTAAGTAAAATAATAGTATAAGTTCAATTTGTGTTTGATAAATCGACTTTATTAATAAGAAAGTAATTATAAACATAAGCTCAAAAAACTGTTAACAATATTGTTATAATAGCGCGTTAAGTCAGTTAATTGCCAGGTCCGCGTAAACTTGAGTAACAACACCGGTTGACCGGTTCATGGTGCCCGGATGTTTGTCCCGTAACCTTGATTAATTCCGTATCCTTCTCTTTTTTAATTTCTACGTTAAGTAGTTGTGACCCAACATTAGTTTTTAATTTCATTAACACTTTAAATTTAGGACACTAACAAAGTCTACTAGTATTATGGACATGATTTATTCTAGACTTTGTAGCAGCCAACTTGCTAGGGACTGGAATGAGTTTAAAAAGGATAAGTTTGAACATTTTCTGATTTTCCTTTGGGTAATCCCCCAAACCAGTAACCTACAGAAATCTAAATTGTAAGTACAATCAGATTAACTTCTTAGAAACAGCCTCAATAAATTGGTTAACATAGAGTCTAGATAACGACCTCGACCAACTATGGGAACAGCGTGTAGCTCACTCCTTAAATTTTGTTCAACTGGGGTTCGAACCGACTTTTTTGGCAGACCATAAAGCTCACTAATATGGGTGCGTCCAGGTAATCAAGTCAGAACGCAAAACTCTCAAAACGATTATGATAATAGCTTGAAACGAATAGATTTGTTAAGAGCTGAGATTATCAAAAGACAAAGTATGCGCAATATACTCGATAAAACGCAGTACGAGAAAACCGTATGGTTCGAGTATAAAGGGTTTAGCAATACACAGTACAAAGTTGTATATAGAGAAACTTTAAAGAGCTAGAAATTATAGAGAGTGTCTTGAAGTTCCTCCTCTTATTAAGTCTCATCGAAGAATTCTCGCATATGGAAGTTGCAACTAACACATTCGAAAATTTTTGTAGGTACAAAGGCATCGACGAACTAAACCATAGCGAGAAAATTAAATTCGTTTTATTTTCTAATATATTACCTTCTAAAAAGATGTGTACATTTTTTTAGTAACACGACAATTGAGCACAGAAATCCCATTAACTAAAGCTACTTTTACGTGACACCGATAGAAGTATTCGTGAGGAGTGTAGGCGCGAATCAAAGCAAAAAATACGCAAATTAGAAGCCGAATTAGCCGCACTCGAACGCAAGCACGCTGTCAGAATAGCTGCTAGTAAAGCAAAACTCAATCACGCAATACCGAATTATGATGTCACAAGTACGGCGCATAAAAATCAAAGTTGGTCGGTTTTGGTCGTAAAGAAACAGCAAAACTACTTTAGTCGAACGAAAAACATGTACGTCTATTGTTGGAATTGACGACAATTCTTCTTCAGTCAGATCGACAAATATACGGGAATTCCCCTTGACTACGAACAAAAGCACGAGATCAGAGACTGAAGTGAGGCCAAGAGACATATCAGAGACTATCGTAGGACCAGGAGCCAGATCAGAGGCTGCCGCAAGACTAAGAGACAGACCAGAAACTGAAGAAATGTCTAAAATCAGATCTGAGACCGACGAAACTAAAGGGAATGTTAAGCCCTATTGCGAAATCTTAGCAGAAAAACACATTTTTTACTTGAAACGCGAAACGATTGCAAATAACGAAAAACCTTTAAGAAAAAGCGTAAGATTTTTAAAATAAACCACGAATTAATTTGGCTTATCTTCCATCATTGGTGTAATAAAACCGAAAAACTTTTTAACAATAGCGTAGCACACATTTTTAAAATAAACCACGAATTAGTTTGGTACACATTTCATTGGTGGCTATTTAAACATCTTAAAATTGAAAAACTTGTTACAGTAAGCGTTAGTCAGAAAATAAACCGTAGTGAAACTTTGAGTATATGTTCGAATGCAATTTATCATCTTTGGAATTTTAAATTAAGATGTTGTTGAAACTTTACGGTTAATTGATTCTTGAACAGAAATTTAAAATCACCGAAAGAATAAATTGTTAATATTTATTTATAGCAGACAACTAGTCTAAGAAGCTTTCTAAACAAAGCTTAAATAACCACGAAATCGAGTCGTAAAAAATTTAAAGAGTATTTTTAGAGTGCTAAGCTTTAACTTAAACTTTATGTCATCTTTTGCTGATATTAGAAATATTGTCTTAAAATTTAAAACTTGCTTTCATTTTGTTTTTAGCAACGGTTTTATGTTCAAACAAAAAGTATAACATTTACAGTTGTACTATAAAAACCTTGGTACTTGCTTGTAACAAACAGTATTTGCATGTTGTTGTGGTGTAAACGAATAGTTTTTCTTAAACTACTTGTAAAAAACGTTTTTAATAAAGTAACTGAAGCTATTTAGAGAGGTTGTTTTTATTTAAACTCAAAAAAACAACTCTGTTTAAATTTTTTATAGAAAATTAAGGTTTTTAAAAAAAAAATACAAAGTTCACCAGCAATAAATAATTACAAAAACAAGCTTGAACTTTTGAAGCGCATGTAATTGCTTGTTTTGTCAACTAACTCGTGTCAAATGTGAAATGTTTTTAATATGCTAAAATTTTGTATAGAATTATTTCGTATCAACTGATGCTATAAATGCTTTTTAAGTTTCTTGAAAACATATCAGACTTTAAAGTTTAAAATAATAAATTGACTAATCGACAATGAAATGTTGTTGCTAACTAATAGCACATAACTTTGTAAATTTAACTTCTTCTCTATGTTTTTACTTGTTTTAATTGAATTCAAGTAGTTTTACGTACACTCTAATTGCACTTCCGCACTAACGGCCCGGAAACAAGAAGCAGAAACAAAACAACAAAGGAGAGGTAAGAATCTGATCTCAGCAATCAGCGAGGAGCATGTACGGGTGTGGAGAACAGGTGAAACGACCGAGGTCTGGAACGAGGGGAGCGAGTAATAAGAGCGGATAAACTTCTAACATTTTTCTGTCTTTTTGTAAAAATTGCATCAAGCTTTTATTAATTTTGTATGTTTTCAACTGATTTCATAGAATTTTTAAACTAACGAGATTTTTAACTACTAAGCAGACAAAAGTCGACGACAGTAGGCGGTCGTTTTTCATTCATGTTTCTATATTAGAAGTTTTTTTTTGTTTTTTTCAAGCTTATAACTAACTAAAATATTTTTTTCCAAAATTTAAGCTCAAATTCTAAAAAGAGAAAAAAAACGTAAGCAAAATGTAACACTTGACAGTGTTTAGCAGTCAAAGGTGGCTTTCTTTCTCTTCTCTCAAGCTTGCTTAAAATTTAACCAACGCGCTTAAAACAAGCTTGTTTGTTTTAGTCGCTGACGGTTTCGTTGCTTGTAGTTTGAACCCACCTCAAGCCATGACTTGCATTTGTTTCAGTAAAAATACTTCTTTTTAAACAGTGAAGTTTTTCACCTTGAGTCAGGGTAGTTTATTTGGTGTTATTTTTAAGTTATTTGGTGTATTTTTTCGTACATTTATTCATTGTAAAACACACTTTTAGTTTTTGTACTCGATTTCATTATACTAGTAGTTTAAGCATTCTAACAATCTTACTACTTCAACAGGCTAAGTAAAATAATAGTATAAGTTCAATTTGTGTTTGATAAATCGACTTTATTAATAAGAAAGTAATTATAAACATAAGCTCAAAAAACTGTTAACAATATTGTTATAATAGCGCGTTAAGTCAGTTAATTGCCAGGTCCGCGTAAACTTGAGTAACAACACCGGTTGACCGGTTCATGGTGCCCGGATGTTTGTCCCGTAACCTTGATTAATTCCGTATCCTTCTCTTTTTTAATTTCTACGTTAAGTAGTTGTGACCCAACATTAGTTTTTAATTTCATTAACACTTTAAATTTAGGACACTAACAAAGTCTACTAGTATTATGGACATGATTTATTCTAGACTTTGTAGCAGCCAACTTGCTAGGGACTGGAATGAGTTTAAAAAGGATAAGTTTGAACATTTTCTGATTTTCCTTTGGGTAATCCCCCAAACCAGTAACCTACAGAAATCTAAATTGTAAGTACAATCAGATTAACTTCTTAGAAACAGCCTCAATAAATTGGTTAACATAGAGTCTAGATAACGACCTCGACCAACTATGGGAACAGCGTGTAGCTCACTCCTTAAATTTTGTTCAACTGGGGTTCGAACCGACTTTTTTGGCAGACCATAAAGCTCACTAATATGGGTGCGTCCAGGTAATCAAGTCAGAACGCAAAACTCTCAAAACGATTATGATAATAGCTTGAAACGAATAGATTTGTTAAGAGCTGAGATTATCAAAAGACAAAGTATGCGCAATATACTCGATAAAACGCAGTACGAGAAAACCGTATGGTTCGAGTATAAAGGGTTTAGCAATACACAGTACAAAGTTGTATATAGAGAAACTTTAAAGAGCTAGAAATTATAGAGAGTGTCTTGAAGTTCCTCCTCTTATTAAGTCTCATCGAAGAATTCTCGCATATGGAAGTTGCAACTAACACATTCGAAAATTTTTGTAGGTACAAAGGCATCGACGAACTAAACCATAGCGAGAAAATTAAATTCGTTTTATTTTCTAATATATTACCTTCTAAAAAGATGTGTACATTTTTTTAGTAACACGACAATTGAGCACAGAAATCCCATTAACTAAAGCTACTTTTACGTGACACCGATAGAAGTATTCGTGAGGAGTGTAGGCGCGAATCAAAGCAAAAAATACGCAAATTAGAAGCCGAATTAGCCGCACTCGAACGCAAGCACGCTGTCAGAATAGCTGCTAGTAAAGCAAAACTCAATCACGCAATACCGAATTATGATGTCACAAGTACGGCGCATAAAAATCAAAGTTGGTCGGTTTTGGTCGTAAAGAAACAGCAAAACTACTTTAGTCGAACGAAAAACATGTACGTCTATTGTTGGAATTGACGACAATTCTTCTTCAGTCAGATCGACAAATATACGGGAATTCCCCTTGACTACGAACAAAAGCACGAGATCAGAGACTGAAGTGAGGCCAAGAGACATATCAGAGACTATCGTAGGACCAGGAGCCAGATCAGAGGCTGCCGCAAGACTAAGAGACAGACCAGAAACTGAAGAAATGTCTAAAATCAGATCTGAGACCGACGAAACTAAAGGGAATGTTAAGCCCTATTGCGAAATCTTAGCAGAAAAACACATTTTTTACTTGAAACGCGAAACGATTGCAAATAACGAAAAACCTTTAAGAAAAAGCGTAAGATTTTTAAAATAAACCACGAATTAATTTGGCTTATCTTCCATCATTGGTGTAATAAAACCGAAAAACTTTTTAACAATAGCGTAGCACACATTTTTAAAATAAACCACGAATTAGTTTGGTACACATTTCATTGGTGGCTATTTAAACATCTTAAAATTGAAAAACTTGTTACAGTAAGCGTTAGTCAGAAAATAAACCGTAGTGAAACTTTGAGTATATGTTCGAATGCAATTTATCATCTTTGGAATTTTAAATTAAGATGTTGTTGAAACTTTACGGTTAATTGATTCTTGAACAGAAATTTAAAATCACCGAAAGAATAAATTGTTAATATTTATTTATAGCAGACAACTAGTCTAAGAAGCTTTCTAAACAAAGCTTAAATAACCACGAAATCGAGTCGTAAAAAATTTAAAGAGTATTTTTAGAGTGCTAAGCTTTAACTTAAACTTTATGTCATCTTTTGCTGATATTAGAAATATTGTCTTAAAATTTAAAACTTGCTTTCATTTTGTTTTTAGCAACGGTTTTATGTTCAAACAAAAAGTATAACATTTACAGTTGTACTATAAAAACCTTGGTACTTGCTTGTAACAAACAGTATTTGCATGTTGTTGTGGTGTAAACGAATAGTTTTTCTTAAACTACTTGTAAAAAACGTTTTTAATAAAGTAACTGAAGCTATTTAGAGAGGTTGTTTTTATTTAAACTCAAAAAAACAACTCTGTTTAAATTTTTTATAGAAAATTAAGGTTTTTAAAAAAAAAATACAAAGTTCACCAGCAATAAATAATTACAAAAACAAGCTTGAACTTTTGAAGCGCATGTAATTGCTTGTTTTGTCAACTAACTCGTGTCAAATGTGAAATGTTTTTAATATGCTAAAATTTTGTATAGAATTATTTCGTATCAACTGATGCTATAAATGCTTTTTAAGTTTCTTGAAAACATATCAGACTTTAAAGTTTAAAATAATAAATTGACTAATCGACAATGAAATGTTGTTGCTAACTAATAGCACATAACTTTGTAAATTTAACTTCTTCTCTATGTTTTTACTTGTTTTAATTGAATTCAAGTAGTTTTACGTACACTCTAATTGCACTTCCGCACTAACGGCCCGGAAACAAGAAGCAGAAACAAAACAACAAAGGAGAGGTAAGAATCTGATCTCAGCAATCAGCGAGGAGCATGTACGGGTGTGGAGAACAGGTGAAACGACCGAGGTCTGGAACGAGGGGAGCGAGTAATAAGAGCGGATAAACTTCTAACATTTTTCTGTCTTTTTGTAAAAATTGCATCAAGCTTTTATTAATTTTGTATGTTTTCAACTGATTTCATAGAATTTTTAAACTAACGAGATTTTTAACTACTAAGCAGACAAAAGTCGACGACAGTAGGCGGTCGTTTTTCATTCATGTTTCTATATTAGAAGTTTTTTTTTGTTTTTTTCAAGCTTATAACTAACTAAAATATTTTTTTCCAAAATTTAAGCTCAAATTCTAAAAAGAGAAAAAAAACGTAAGCAAAATGTAACACTTGACAGTGTTTAGCAGTCAAAGGTGGCTTTCTTTCTCTTCTCTCAAGCTTGCTTAAAATTTAACCAACGCGCTTAAAACAAGCTTGTTTGTTTTAGTCGCTGACGGTTTCGTTGCTTGTAGTTTGAACCCACCTCAAGCCATGACTTGCATTTGTTTCAGTAAAAATACTTCTTTTTAAACAGTGAAGTTTTTCACCTTGAGTCAGGGTAGTTTATTTGGTGTTATTTTTAAGTTATTTGGTGTATTTTTTCGTACATTTATTCATTGTAAAACACACTTTTAGTTTTTGTACTCGATTTCATTATACTAGTAGTTTAAGCATTCTAACAATCTTACTACTTCAACAGGCTAAGTAAAATAATAGTATAAGTTCAATTTGTGTTTGATAAATCGACTTTATTAATAAGAAAGTAATTATAAACATAAGCTCAAAAAACTGTTAACAATATTGTTATAATAGCGCGTTAAGTCAGTTAATTGCCAGGTCCGCGTAAACTTGAGTAACAACACCGGTTGACCGGTTCATGGTGCCCGGATGTTTGTCCCGTAACCTTGATTAATTCCGTATCCTTCTCTTTTTTAATTTCTACGTTAAGTAGTTGTGACCCAACATTAGTTTTTAATTTCATTAACACTTTAAATTTAGGACACTAACAAAGTCTACTAGTATTATGGACATGATTTATTCTAGACTTTGTAGCAGCCAACTTGCTAGGGACTGGAATGAGTTTAAAAAGGATAAGTTTGAACATTTTCTGATTTTCCTTTGGGTAATCCCCCAAACCAGTAACCTACAGAAATCTAAATTGTAAGTACAATCAGATTAACTTCTTAGAAACAGCCTCAATAAATTGGTTAACATAGAGTCTAGATAACGACCTCGACCAACTATGGGAACAGCGTGTAGCTCACTCCTTAAATTTTGTTCAACTGGGGTTCGAACCGACTTTTTTGGCAGACCATAAGGCTCACTAATATGGGTGCGTCCAGGTAATCAAGTCAGAACGCAAAACTCTCAAAACGATTATGATAATAGCTTGAAACGAATAGATTTGTTAAGAGCTGAGATTATCAAAAGACAAAGTATGCGCAATATACTCGATAAAACGCAGTACGAGAAAACCGTATGGTTCGAGTATAAAGGGTTTAGCAATACACAGTACAAAGTTGTATATAGAGAAACTTTAAAGAGCTAGAAATTATAGAGAGTGTCTTGAAGTTCCTCCTCTTATTAAGTCTCATCGAAGAATTCTCGCATATGGAAGTTGCAACTAACACATTCGAAAATTTTTGTAGGTACAAAGGCATCGACGAACTAAACCATAGCGAGAAAATTAAATTCGTTTTATTTTCTAATATATTACCTTCTAAAAAGATGTGTACATTTTTTTAGTAACACGACAATTGAGCACAGAAATCCCATTAACTAAAGCTACTTTTACGTGACACCGATAGAAGTATTCGTGAGGAGTGTAGGCGCGAATCAAAGCAAAAAATACGCAAATTAGAAGCCGAATTAGCCGCACTCGAACGCAAGCACGCTGTCAGAATAGCTGCTAGTAAAGCAAAACTCAATCACGCAATACCGAATTATGATGTCACAAGTACGGCGCATAAAAATCAAAGTTGGTCGGTTTTGGTCGTAAAGAAACAGCAAAACTACTTTAGTCGAACGAAAAACATGTACGTCTATTGTTGGAATTGACGACAATTCTTCTTCAGTCAGATCGACAAATATACGGGAATTCCCCTTGACTACGAACAAAAGCACGAGATCAGAGACTGAAGTGAGGCCAAGAGACATATCAGAGACTATCGTAGGACCAGGAGCCAGATCAGAGGCTGCCGCAAGACTAAGAGACAGACCAGAAACTGAAGAAATGTCTAAAATCAGATCTGAGACCGACGAAACTAAAGGGAATGTTAAGCCCTATTGCGAAATCTTAGCAGAAAAACACATTTTTTACTTGAAACGCGAAACGATTGCAAATAACGAAAAACCTTTAAGAAAAAGCGTAAGATTTTTAAAATAAACCACGAATTAATTTGGCTTATCTTCCATCATTGGTGTAATAAAACCGAAAAACTTTTTAACAATAGCGTAGCACACATTTTTAAAATAAACCACGAATTAGTTTGGTACACATTTCATTGGTGGCTATTTAAACATCTTAAAATTGAAAAACTTGTTACAGTAAGCGTTAGTCAGAAAATAAACCGTAGTGAAACTTTGAGTATATGTTCGAATGCAATTTATCATCTTTGGAATTTTAAATTAAGATGTTGTTGAAACTTTACGGTTAATTGATTCTTGAACAGAAATTTAAAATCACCGAAAGAATAAATTGTTAATATTTATTTATAGCAGACAACTAGTCTAAGAAGCTTTCTAAACAAAGCTTAAATAACCACGAAATCGAGTCGTAAAAAATTTAAAGAGTATTTTTAGAGTGCTAAGCTTTAACTTAAACTTTATGTCATCTTTTGCTGATATTAGAAATATTGTCTTAAAATTTAAAACTTGCTTTCATTTTGTTTTTAGCAACGGTTTTATGTTCAAACAAAAAGTATAACATTTACAGTTGTACTATAAAAACCTTGGTACTTGCTTGTAACAAACAGTATTTGCATGTTGTTGTGGTGTAAACGAATAGTTTTTCTTAAACTACTTGTAAAAAACGTTTTTAATAAAGTAACTGAAGCTATTTAGAGAGGTTGTTTTTATTTAAACTCAAAAAAACAACTCTGTTTAAATTTTTTATAGAAAATTAAGGTTTTTAAAAAAAAAATACAAAGTTCACCAGCAATAAATAATTACAAAAACAAGCTTGAACTTTTGAAGCGCATGTAATTGCTTGTTTTGTCAACTAACTCGTGTCAAATGTGAAATGTTTTTAATATGCTAAAATTTTGTATAGAATTATTTCGTATCAACTGATGCTATAAATGCTTTTTAAGTTTCTTGAAAACATATCAGACTTTAAAGTTTAAAATAATAAATTGACTAATCGACAATGAAATGTTGTTGCTAACTAATAGCACATAACTTTGTAAATTTAACTTCTTCTCTATGTTTTTACTTGTTTTAATTGAATTCAAGTAGTTTTACGTACACTCTAATTGCACTTCCGCACTAACGGCCCGGAAACAAGAAGCAGAAACAAAACAACAAAGGAGAGGTAAGAATCTGATCTCAGCAATCAGCGAGGAGCATGTACGGGTGTGGAGAACAGGTGAAACGACCGAGGTCTGGAACGAGGGGAGCGAGTAATAAGAGCGGATAAACTTCTAACATTTTTCTGTCTTTTTGTAAAAATTGCATCAAGCTTTTATTAATTTTGTATGTTTTCAACTGATTTCATAGAATTTTTAAACTAACGAGATTTTTAACTACTAAGCAGACAAAAGTCGACGACAGTAGGCGGTCGTTTTTCATTCATGTTTCTATATTAGAAGTTTTTTTTTGTTTTTTTCAAGCTTATAACTAACTAAAATATTTTTTTCCAAAATTTAAGCTCAAATTCTAAAAAGAGAAAAAAAACGTAAGCAAAATGTAACACTTGACAGTGTTTAGCAGTCAAAGGTGGCTTTCTTTCTCTTCTCTCAAGCTTGCTTAAAATTTAACCAACGCGCTTAAAACAAGCTTGTTTGTTTTAGTCGCTGACGGTTTCGTTGCTTGTAGTTTGAACCCACCTCAAGCCATGACTTGCATTTGTTTCAGTAAAAATACTTCTTTTTAAACAGTGAAGTTTTTCACCTTGAGTCAGGGTAGTTTATTTGGTGTTATTTTTAAGTTATTTGGTGTATTTTTTCGTACATTTATTCATTGTAAAACACACTTTTAGTTTTTGTACTCGATTTCATTATACTAGTAGTTTAAGCATTCTAACAATCTTACTACTTCAACAGGCTAAGTAAAATAATAGTATAAGTTCAATTTGTGTTTGATAAATCGACTTTATTAATAAGAAAGTAATTATAAACATAAGCTCAAAAAACTGTTAACAATATTGTTATAATAGCGCGTTAAGTCAGTTAATTGCCAGGTCCGCGTAAACTTGAGTAACAACACCGGTTGACCGGTTCAGGCTCACTGATACTGACACGTAGAAACAGAAGGTTTCTAAGGTTGTACAATCCAGTCTCAACAAATAAAATAACGTTTGTTAATTGAACCTTCTCGTACATTTCTTTTTTATTTGTTTTTTAATAGATCTTGAATTTTAGCTGTCAATCAACTATTTACAAGGCAAGCGTATATATGTACTGATACAAATACAACAATTCTACTTACCAGGCAAGCGTTTATTAATGCAAATTGCTGAGAAACGCAGTCCTCAGAGGCATTCTTCCCCAACATTAGCTCTTTGAAAAATAATTTTTACCAACTTTATTCTCCTTGGTGGCCTTGATTCCATGCTTTTTACTGCTATTTTATTAATTTTTTTTATTAATTGTCTTAGGTGTACACTTAGTGTTAACAAAACTTTAAAACTTAAAAAATTCTAAGGCGTTGCCAACTTTTTTTGATATGTATTTTATTTTTATTTAAAGCAAATTATTTTAGATTGTTTGAGCGTTCAATAGTTTTTCTGCTGTGAAGTTTTGTTTTTCTAAACTATCATGTGCATTAATCTTGTGTATTTAATGTTATACTAGTTATTTCATTTTTCGCAAAAAGATGCAAATTAAATTTATTTATTTATTAAAAGGATTTCTCCAAATTTTAAAATTTACTTCAGCAAAAATAATAAAAAAATTCTACTGCTCTTAAGCTAGTATTTATTTGTCTTTTTTTTTCATTATGTGTATAATTAGTGCTAACAAGTGATTATATGATTTGGAGCGTTTATAGCACAAAAAACTAATTTTAATGAGATTTTAAAGCTGTAGTTTGAAGAAATTTATTAAACCTTAAAAAATATGTACAGTATAACTCATAAGTAATTCCTAAATTATTGACCAACATAACTTTTATTAATTTATAATTTCATTTCATAAAAAACTGTTTCTTCTATAATCTTTGTAAGATTTTAGGTTATTAAAATTAATTTGAGATCAGATTAAATAAACATTGCTTAAGAATATTAATTGACAAAATATTGAAATTTAATCAATAGTTTCTTAAAGTTTGAAAATTATTTGAAACTAACTTATTAATACAGCTGGTAAAATTTGTATAACTTACTAAATAAATTTAAGTAGAAAAAAAAACTTTTAATGTTATGTTCATAGATACATTAATGAAATAATGTGAATGTAGATATTTTAAAAATCCCTAAATAAGTAAATTTATACAACTTTTTAGATAAATTACACATCTTGTAAAATATTATAATAAACAATTTTAATGCTTAAAAGTAAATTAAAACTTTATGTAAAATATAACAACAAACAAGTAAGCATGTGGATAGACGTGACAATTTATAAATTATGAGATTTTATAACAATTCAGTTAATACTTTCAATAATTTTTTATTAAAATTGTTTATTAAACAGCTAAGAATTAAAACACTACATTTAACTGTTTAAGTTTTAAGTAGTCTAAAAAGAAACAAATTTGTAATCAATATTTTGTTGATAGCTTAATTTTTCTGATTTTAGTTTAAAATTAAAAATAATAAGGTTAATAACAAAAAATAATTTGTTTTAAATCAATTTTTTCATTATTTTTTTCAAACAACTTACTGGTTAAACATTCTTAAGTTTTTCTTTTATTTTTGAGGCTTATAAGGATCTTTACAAAAAATTTAAAAAATACTATAAATATAAACGATCTTCCCATTAAAAACTAGCTTATTACTTTAAATATTGAACAAACTTTAGTAAAGTAACGGTATAACCAAAAAAATATTTGATAATGTAAATTACATTTTACTTAATATAATAAAACTTAACTTAAGTTTAATTCTTTTAATTTTTTGATCTTGATTTGTGAGTTGTAAGTTATATTAACAGTAATAATTTAAGCATAAACAATTATATTTATTCAATTTAGATGTAAAAATATTCAGTTTAAAAATTAATATTTCAAAATTTTTAAATAAACTTCACATTTTATTTTGTCAAAGAAAATGTTTATACTTAAATCTATATGCAAAAATAAACTTTTTTATAAACTTTTGACATGAATTAATACCTGTATTTATTATATGCCTAAAGATTAAATTATAAGATAGTTTGATAAAAACTAAAACTTTAATAAACTTTTTATATATTAGTTGTTCATGCACAGCTATAGAGTTTTATGATATTAATAAACGAAGCAGAACTTAGGGTTGCCACAAATCGAGCAGAAATAAAAGATTCTTAATTTTCTAAAATAAATTCTTAATCAAAACCAATTCAAAAATACATAGCCAAAAACTTGAAAGATTTTATTATATTCCAAAAATTCAATTGGACCCTGAAGTTATGATAAGTTGTAAAAGCGAAAACATTTAGAAATAACATAAGCAAAAAGCTGTTTTTAGTGATAATGAACTTTCTTATTAAGAGCATGTTTATATCAAATTTCCTATAATAAAGTTGATTGAAAAAAAAACCGTAGAAAATAGCTGTCTCAACTGATTAAAAATAAAACCAACTAGTTTAAAGATCTTTCGTTTTATCAAAACATTTTCAATTCTGTCGAAATTTATTTGATTTAAGAGAAATAAAGTAAATACATTTTTATTTTGGATATGTTTTAATAAGAAACTAAAATTCAAATTTATTAGAAATAATACTTAAATGTGTAAAAATATTCAATAATTCACTGTAATTTAAGGCAAAATAATATATGTTTAAAACAAAATGAAAAATAATAACGAAATTTCTTTGAATCTAATTAGAGAAACTTTTTTTTGTTACTAATTTTTACTGTAAATTTGGTTACTACAAACAACAATTGTAAACAAATATTAAAAAATCCCCTAAAACAGAACTTACAATAAAAAACTTTGTATATTACTTTATATTTTTTGATTTGTTGTTTCAACACAATGTTTAAATTATTTTTTGATTTAGATTTTAGAGTTCATCATTGTTCAACTAATTCTAAATTATTTCTTACTGGTCTCTAAAAAATTGTACATTATATGCTTCTTTGAAGAAGAGTGGATAAAAAGAACTAAATCAAAAATTAATTTAAGCAATGTGTTCAAACTATAATTCAAAAAAATTAAAAGCATTTTAAAAAGTTTTTCATTTAAGTTCTCTTTTAAGGGATTATTTAAACATTTGTTTACAGTTGTTGTTTATAGTTACCTTAGTTACAGCTAAGTAGAAAATTTAACTGGTAGTTTTTAGCTTATTGAAAACAAAGCTCAAAATATTTGGTTTTACTAGGACCTGGTGCACAAAGAACCTTTCGGTTATCAAGTCGTACACCACAGGCACTTTTTAATGTCTTGTCCAGGACAAGGAACTAATAGTATGTCTACTCAGATTCGAAAAAAATGTTGTTATTATTTTTGTTTATTTTTAAATATATATCAAAAATTCTTACATTAAGTGAATTATTTAAAATTTCTACATATTTAGGTACTATGTTTAATATATTTGAATTTAATTTCCTCTTATATACATATCCAAACTAAAAGGGTCTTTATGTTTACTATATTTTTCTAAAAGCAAATAATTTTCAACAGAATTGAAATTTTTTTATTAAATAAAAGATCTCTAAACTTGTTGTTTTTATTTATTAAATAAAGAATTGAGACAGCTTTTTTTATGGGTTTTTTTAAATAGTTTTATTGTATGTAAATCAAATTATTCGAAGCTCTCCAATTTTTAATATAAAAAAGGCAGACTACCTACAAACCATTTATTTGAAATATCAAATTTCTTAACTTTTTTTTGAAACTCAGTTCAAGTAGCATTAAACTTGAATTAGTTGTCATTAAGTTGCAAATTTTATTGTCAACACAAAACTGTTTCAACCACAAATAGGATCAAAAAAAGAGAAAAGCTTTGTTTTGTTGATTACTTTTATTAGAATTTAAATAAACTTGTTTTAAACTCTAAGCTGAAATAAGTATTTAAACAGTTTATACTCCAAAAGAAAGCTAATTTACTAACTTTTTTTACAATGTTAGAACAACCGTATAAAAAAGTTATAATAATGTGAGTAAACTTTTATTATCTGTTTATATGTAACAACAGTGATGTTCTAAAAAAATAATTTTGAAGCTTCCAATATTTTTTAATCTACATCAGGGTTTCCCAAACTGGGCTATTACAAAAATTTAGGGGGCCATGAGCAGCAAAGCGTCATGATGTCATAATTTAAAACTACATTAGATATTCTAGAGTTGATGATGAAGAGCATAAAAAAAAGTCTTAGGCAGGTAGTTTTGAAACTTATACTAGATATTATGGAAAAAAATTAAGGGCATAGGGAGGTCCACCTTGATTTTTACAAGTTGATCTTATTTTATAGAGTTTTATCGGAGCTATCAGACATTTTTAACGGCTTGAAAATATTCAAAGTATGTTTTGAGATATGAGCAGTCAAAGTTGGTGATTCAATAGGTTCCTATTGGGCAAACTAAAAACGCAAAAAAAAAAACATTTCACTAAAAATCTATCTTCTCCTTCATTTTTTAAGCAATCTTCTTCAAATTTTTACAAAAAATGTATTATTAAATTTTAAAAAGATTGAATGCAGATATTTTTTAAATTTTGAAAACTAAAATTAATATTAAAAAAAACCACCTATTTTTTTAGTTTTTTTTATGAAAAACTTTTTTTTTTAATATTTATAAAATTCTAACATTCAAAGTCTTTCAAACTATAAAAGAAACATTTCCTGAAAGTTTGAAGTATCTATCTCAAAAAATGAAGGAGAAGATAGATTTTTTTAGTGATTTTTTAAGTTTCCAAAAAAATTGACCCCAAAAAACTTGGAAATTTTTTTTAATAATTACAATATCTCAAAAATTAAATAATATTTTTAAATTCTATAAAAACTGGCTGGTAGTTTGTACTTTAAGTATTCATATAAGATCCAATTCTATTTTTAAGAAAAAAAATGTTGGACCCCCCCCTATGCCCTTAACGGTTGCACAAGCCGTAAAATGTATAATTTGAAACTTTATATTTTGATATTCTTGAGTTGATGATGAAGAGCAAAAAAGGTCTTAGGCAGTTTTAATGGTAGTTTTATGAGAAATCTTGTCAGCTTGAAACAGTTTATATATAGTTTAAATGAAAACATAAGTATAAAAACTACACTTATCTTTTTTAAACACCCAATGCAAATATTGAAGGGAACGGGACAAAATTGCACTAAGACAAAATTGCACCAAGATACTTTTATACAAAGATAAGGGGACAAAATTGCACCAGGGTACTAAATTGCACAAAGACAATTTTGCACCATTAGTCAAATTTGCACCAGAGTAAAAAAAACTAAGATAAGTTAAAAAACAAAAACAAAAAAAATTACTGATTAAGGGTAAGGGACTAATGGTGCAAAATTGTCTTTGGCAATTTAGTACCCTGGTGCAATTTTGTCCCCTTGTCTTTGTATAAAAGTATCTTGGTGCAATTTTGTCTTAGTGCAATTTTGTCCTGTTCCCTTCAATATTTGCATTGGGTGTTTAAAAAAGATAAGTGTAGTTTTTATACTTATGTTTTCATTTAAACTATATATAAACTGTTTCAAGCTGTTTTTTATTACTTTAAAATGTTAAATATGTTTTCAGCATACTAAAAACTGATCACAAAAATTTTTTTAAAGTATTAATTACATTTGCAACTGTTAATTATGGTAACAGTGATAGTAAAAAAAAACATATATTTATTAAAAATTATGATTAAAAAAAGATAAATTTATTAATATGAGTTGATTAAAAAAAAAGCTACCAACCAAGGGTATGGGTTAGGGGTAACAGTGATAGTAAAAAAAATAAAATAAAATTCTTTTAAAATTAAAATAATAGTTAATATTAAAAAGTAATAAGTTATTGATTGAAGGTTAGGGGTAACATACAGTGATAGTAATACAAAAAACTAAACTAAAAAAACAATCAATGAACTTTACCTCAAGATCAACAACAACAGCATCTGAGACAACCTGCAACCTGTTACTCATCAAGCAGGCTTAGTGCAAGAAACCGCAGGCTTAGGTACACAAAGTACTGAAGTCAAAAAAATCTCAACTCTGTTAATGATGGCCGTATTAACAACTGGTAAAAAAATAAATTTAATAAAAACATTACTTAAAAAAATAAACTGTGCAAAAGTGACCCTTGGTGGAAAAGTGTCTTTGTGCCATTGTACAAATTTGACAGCTACCCAATATTTAAAGTTTTTATTGGTTGCATCAAGCTTTTATCATGCTTGCCAAATTTTTTTGAGAAATTTTTCAAAGTTTTCTGAATTTCTTTAAGATTTTCAATGGTACATGTTTTTGGGTCTATTTTTAGTTTAAAACTTAATTAAAGTTAAAAAACTGTGTTAAGTAGTATAACAACGTTGAAAAGATACTGTAAAGCTGCTTTAAATATGGTTTTAATTTTTTTTTAATTTGATGACAAAAACTTTTTATCTGTATCATAGTTTTTTTGTGTCAAATTAAATTTTACTATTTAACATGTAAAAATTGTTAAAAATTCCAATTTTTTTCAGGTTTTTAGTGACTTTTGTTCAAAATTCCAGGTTTTTTTCAAAATTAGCCAAATTCCAGGTTTTTTAGCCTAAACTGTCGAATTCCAGGTTTTTCCAAGATTTATGGGTTTTTGGCAACCCTATTCTATTTATTTGCTGACTGATGAAATAAACTTACCATAAAACTCTTTACAAAACCTATAAGATTTAAAAAAATAATGTGCTATTTTGTAAACTATAGCAAAATAGTACAAATAACAATAAAGTACCAATTTTCTAAAAGTTTTGTATTGTAAATAACAGCCTTATCTTATATAATCTCAATTTAATTAATTAATGACTAAATTTTTTCAAAAATTAGGTTTCTAAATTTAATTAAATTACAGGGTTTAATAATTTTGATGGCCACCATGTCTATTTTAATTTCATTTTTTCAGGAAAAAACAAATATTAAGGGCATAGGGGGGTCCACCTTGATTTTCTCAGAAGTTGACCTTATTTTATAGAGTTTTATCTGAGCTATCAGACATTTTTAACCACTTGAAAAAATTCAAAGTATTTTTTGAAATCAAATCAAAGTCGGTGACCTAAATAGGTTCCTAATGGAAGCATTTTTTAAGCAATCTTCTTCAAATTTTAACAGAAAGTGTATTATTAAATTTTAAAAGGATTGAATGCAGGATATAAAAATTTTATAAAAAAAACGCCTATTTATTTTGTTTTTTTATCTAAAATTTTATTTTTAAAAAAATAATTCCTGCATTAAATCTTTTTAAAATTAATAATACACTTTTTATAAAAATTTGAAGAAGATTGCTCAACAAATGAAGGAGAAGAGAGGTTTTTAGTAATTTTTCAAATTTCCAAGAAAATTGACCCCAAAAAATTTGGATGTTTGTATGTATGGAAACTTTTTATTAAGATTACAATATCTCAAAAGCTAAATAAGATTTTTTAATTTTATAAAAACTGGCTTGTAGTTTATACCTCAAGCTTTCATATAAAATCCAATGTTATTTTTAGTAAAATGTCGGACCCCCCAAAAAATGTCAGACCCCCCCCTATGCTCCTAAACTTGTAAATCACAATAGCTTTGAAAAAATTAACAACGTATACAATATACATACTATTTTTTAAATGTTCAAAAGTATTTGTAGAGCAAAGATTTTTATTTCTTACATAAGCATTTAAACAATAACTACTACATCAAAAGGTCTCCAATGAATTTGGCCCCTCAGGTATTTTTTTTCTTAGGCAGCTTGTTATGATTTCATAATGACTTTTTTGAACAAAAAAATTACAATTTAAAAAGACAGTTATTAACTTCTTAATTAATTACAACAGTATTGAGAATATTCCATCAAAAATGCTAAAATTTTTACAAACATGAATATTAATTTTTTTATTTTGTAAAATTTACAAAAATTTTAACTATATTCTGTTAATCTATTACAAAAAACTTATAAAAATATAATCATAGTAATATTTTGGCACTAGCTTTAAACTAATAAATAAAAAACAAAAATAGTAATTCCTCTTGTAAGTAATAAATAAATTCTTTTTACATTAGTGTTGATCAAAGATTAAGTTATATAGGAAAATACTTTTAATTTTAAAAATACTAAATTAATTTAATCTTGTATTAATAAGTGAAAACTTACATGTTTGTACTAGATTTATTTAAACTCATAATCACACTCTTTGATGTACCAACTATTTAAAGAGAAATGCACTTGTTTTGTTTTTCTTAACTAGTCTGCTGAATATTTGACCAATGCGTCGCTGATTTGTTTAAAATTTGTAGCGCTAAAAAGCATAAAACATTTTGAATTTTTTTAAATAAATACGAAACCAGGGACAAACCAGTAAACAATTTGGTAGTTTATAAAAGTTTTTGCATATTGAGTATTTTAAGAAAGAAAAAAAAGAAAAATTTGAACGCTTACAACTAAGGTCAATGTATTAGTGTGTAGAAAAACCTTCCGGCCATCGAGCTGCACACCATTCACTTGTAACTAAAACTTTGAGCTAACTTTGAAAAAATAATGAAAAAATTTAAAAAGAAAACTTAAAAATAAGTTATATATACATTAAAAACTTTCTTTTCTTTTTTTAATTTTAAAAATGGTAAGCATCCTTTCTTAAGCCATTACTGTCAATACTGACCATGAAAACCATAGTCTACCATGGGCTCCACACCGTCACCTCCCCTAGATTTAAATTTTTATGATCATTTACGTTCACATTTTTCTTGTTGCCCTCTTTACAAGAGCAACCACGAAAAATCCAACAAATATCTCAAAACTGAATAAGAGTGGAGAATTAGTAATGTCAGTATACATAAAATATTTAGTATAGTCATAAAACTTTTAAAGCACCATGTATTTTTAAATAGTGTCTATGATTTCCTAGGATGTATATATGGTTATAGGCAAATAAAAGTTTAGAGCTAGAAAAAATTGTTAAAACTGTTTTATAGATTCGGAAACATTTCAGTTTTAATCAATGAAATCTAGCACTAGTAATTGATTGAATTTGTTTAAACTACTTAAAATAAAATCACTCCTAATAGTAAACAGCTAATTTAGCGAAAATAAAATTCTACAACTTAACAAGTATTCTGAAAAAATCAAGTTAATATAAAAGTATTTTAAATTAGTTAACAAACTTTTTGTAAACCTAAAACTAAATTTTAACAAATAAAAACAACCAGAATATCTTAAAAATATGAATATCTTTAATTTATAATCTCTGGCTTCTGAAATAGATAAACACCTAATATCTAGTAAAACAAAAAACTACAAAAAGATAAAAAATAAAAATACACTTACTTGTTTAATCACACCATCAATAAGGACGAAACAACACTATTAAATTCTATATATAAAAAAACGATTAGAGATATATGTATATAAAATAAATAAAGTTATAATAATAGAACCAACTTATACCAATCCAGCTCCACTTACACCCAGTTTATGAGACCAACAGCAATCAGCCCAAAAACAGTACAAAAACCAAAACAAAGATATAATTTTAACTTAAAGTTTGGACAATTGTCTACCAATGCTTATTAAACTTAAATATGGTGAAATAAAAGCTTAGTTTTAATAATTAAATTAGTCGTTTACAAAAATTTATTGAAAAAAGTAGTACCGTAAAACTTAAATTAAAAATTTTGCCATAGATGGTAGTGATTTCTATCTTCATTTAAGTAACATACAATTGATATGAAATAAACCTTGCCAAAGTTATTTAATAAAAAAAGAACGTTAAAACCAGCAGTACCCGTGTTTAAAACAATAAAAAAAAATTATTTTGAACACAAACTGTTTATTAATTTGGGCTAGTATACTTAAAGTTCATTTTAACTGACAAAAAACTGAGTCAATAAAAAAAATAGAAGCTTTTTTTTTTCATTTAATTTTGATTTTAACTATTTATACTTTATTTTTTGAACAATTTTTATTATGTTTGGAATTGGTGGGTTAGGATAAAACTAGCAAACGCATTACAAACGGTTCCAAAGAAGACTTTCGAATTGCTAGGGACTTGTAAAGATGGTTCACGCTTTGTCGGTGTTTTATTTTATGTGGGTTTCTACGCGGGCTTCCACTACAGGGGAAAGTACCTAATCTCGTTTAATTTGGAAAACGTGTACTTAACCCGTACTTTTTGTAGATCCCTGGCAGAAATCTATAAAAGCACCTCAACTACTTGCTGCCTCGGACAAAAATAAAATACGAGCAAGTACTTTGAAACAAAAAGCAAAAAATGTCGTTCCACGAAATCGGACTGACAGGCATCGAATTGACAGTCTACTTGGTTTATTTAGTCATTGTGTTTGTCGACTATTTCTTAGAGGTTTATTTAATACTATTGCACAAGATACTGTTCAGTTTTGGTAAAATAGCAAGCACCGGTTCATCGGTAGCAACAGTTTTTGAAGATTGGAATGAGGCGATAACACAAGTACTTGCCATTCTACCAAAACCAATGCCGTAATATTATTGAGGACTGCAACTTACGGCAATGTGAACAAAAGTTGTAGAATTTACTTTGCAGGTATTTAAGTTTTACTTTTATGACATTTTTAAGTTTCAAATTGTACACACTATTATTGCCACTTTCTTTGGCAGTGTGTAAAATTATTGTTAGTTTTAAAAAGTTTTAATAATTTTTTAAACCGGTCCACACAAACAAAAAGTTAAACTTTAAAAACGGCATCATGAGCAGCTTGTTCAACCAAATCAAAAGATCGAAAACCCAATCAAAAGATCGAAAACCCAATCAAAAGACTGATCCAGCGTACAAACTGAACCCCGATTTACCGCCCCAAGAGCCCGGTTACTGTACATCAGCGCAGTTCGTCTACTTGGTTTACTTCTTGCAGGAATCTTGCGGCCAGGAAGGAACATCATTTCCAATTTTCTTCAGGAGCAGGAAAGGTGCTTGCGCGCGAAAACATGGTAGGCAATCACAAGTTCCCTTGCAAAATATGCAGCACAAAGGGCAAAGTGGATGAAAGGCGCAAAACGTGCACGCCTGAGTGCTACCATTAGATGCATCAAGTGTTTGCAGGGAAGTTCGATCAAGCTGATTACGGCGGTGGAAGATGGGGAGCGCAATGACAACTGAGTTGAGGTTGAGAAGGCTGCAGTTGGAGGCAAAAAAAAAACAATTTGTACAAACAAATCGAAATTGTTAATTTATATTTAATAAATAAAAGTAATTTGTTATTAGGTGTTGAGTTTTTATTCATACTTTAAATATTTTTCAATTTATAGTTTTAATTAAAAATTGTATTAGCTTTTATTTTATGTGATATTTTACTTAGTTGTCTTTACTTAAATAAAGATGTGCAAATTAAATGTTTTATTTACAACCAGATTTCGGTGACAAAAAATTTCAACCTCTTCAAGTAAAATAAGATAGTAAGCTGCACATAATAAACTCAGTCTTTTTTAGTTAAGACAAATAACTGTATAGTTGACTTTACTTAGAAAATTATCGTTTAATTAAGGCTCTGTGTTATTTTGTTTAAGCATTTATGAAGAGATTATTAGTATTTTCTTTAGTACTATGCAAGTTTTTGTTTTAATTAAAATTCTTTTAAATAATTGTTGGTAGTATTTTTTTTTGCAAAGATTAGCTGTTTTACTTAATGTTTCAAAAAATATATGTACATTCTGTTATAAGTGTAACTATTGCTATTTAAGTTGCTTATGTAGTATCACACTGTTAATAAACACTTTATTTTGTCACAATTATTTGAACACTCTGATATTTTACGTCACCAAGTTTTTCCTAAAGTGAAACTCATGAAACAATTGAAAGATTTCAGAGTAAAAGTTTTTTACTCTAAAATTATTTACAATTAAGTTATAAGGCTGTGAAATTTATTCATATTCAACATAATTCAGTTTTTTTCAAATTATCCACGTACTTTTTTTTTTAATTGAATGCACTCTTTAATTGGAAACTATTCTGCTTATAACTAGTAAACTTAGTAGGCGTACAATTATTTGGTTTTACATACTTTTTATCAACTATTTAACAACTAGATTTTATATAAAAGAAGCTTATTAAGCCCTATATTACCTTAGTAATCTATAAACAACCATTATGATAAGTTTTAAAGTAATCTGTTAAATCATTACTTTTCTTACTATTGTTTTTACTATTAATAGTTTACATTCATTTAATGATAAATACTTGAAAACCATAGGTTAACTTATTTATGATCAGAAAGTTTATAAGCAACGCCTTAACATGACGATAATTGGGATCAGAAGTTTTTGAGTTGAAGGTGATTCCCCTTTTCCTCACCCTAGTCAATCAGCACCATATATTCGAGGAGGCACCACCAACCTGGGCCAATGAAAATTTGGGAAACAAAATTATTTCAAGAAACATTAATAAGCTAACTGTTGATGAAGTCATGTTTGTTATCTATCTCGGATTTTCAAAACAGAAAATATTCGACCTGAATATTTTTGTGGGGTCACTTAACGTTCCATACACCAGCATGACAGGACCAATCAAAAGTGCTTCAGGTTATATACTAAAAAAGCTTCAAAGAAGAAATGCAATAAAACACAACCCATAAAATTTTAAGGTTCAATTTGACTTTAGTAGTTCTTCACGTAAAAAATTTAGCAATTAATTAGTTTAGTTCATTTTGGTTTCATAGAACTTTGTGCACCAGAAAGATAAGGGCGTTAGAACTTTTAACATCTTTAGGATCAGTATACAGAGGTCAGACTCGGATCTAAAATGTCGGAATCTCCTCTTGAACTTTTTACAAATGTGTAGAAGAACCGGGTAGAACAGATTGTTCAAGTGCATAAATACTTCAGGTATACATCCTTTAATACAATACCTGCAACTTTTTATTTTGTTTTGCTTTGTTTTTGATAATAAATGATACATAAATTATTTATAATTTATACAAAAATTAGTTAAGTTTAAGATTCACTTCTTTACAAACTAGGTTTTTTTACTTTTAACTATTGTCTTTAAACATTTTGTATACAAAATTTGCAATTTTGAACCATTTATACTATTCTTTTAAATGTTGTATGTTGAATTCTGCTTAAATTTAAAACAAATGAAATAAATAAAGTTTTGCTTTAAAAACAAACTATGACGTTAGAATACTACATCTCTGTATGTCTATTAGTAAGTGTAAATTTCAAAGAATACTTAAAAACAAAGTTTTATTGTTTACCAGTTTTTAAAATATCAGCAGACAACTATAAAAGAATTATTTAAATTTATAAAACAAAAGATGACTGCCAGTTGCGATTACAACTGAATAAATAAAATTCTCTTAATTACTGCTATGTTGTCAAGTGAGCTAATAATTTATCATTTTTATTTGCTAATAAAAAAGTTTTAGCTTACTAGTACATATTTAAACGCTTTAGTAGTAAAAAGACCTTACAACACAAATCGGTAATAGTTAATCTATAGTAGTAAATTTAGATTCATAATTGAATTGTAACAATATTTAACTTAAAACTATTAAACTAATAAATTACAGTTTAAAGGAATAATATAAAAAGCTTGTTTAATTTAGTACAAGATATCCAAACTGTCTTAATAAAGATACTTTTATGTCAACGAATTAATAACAACGGTATTTCATTGTAAGATTATATACTAAAGCTTAATTCTTTAAAATTAGGTTTCTCCTTTATAGAATTAGATCATAAAATAATAAAAACATTGACCTATAATTTCTTGGTCTTTTATAGATCTACACTTTACTAACTACTGAAATATTTTTAAACTTTTCCAATGGATATACATTAATTTTAAAAACATCAACGTCAACTAAATATTTACTTTCTTTTAATATTTTATCATTTAATTTAAATGAATTAAAACATTTAAGGTATTCTTCAGGAAAAAGTGTAAAAAAAAACTATTACTTAAAAGATATAATTGTTAAACATCATACATTGTTTGTATAGTAGTTTATTATGTACAAAAGTGCATTTTTTGTTTTGAACAAAGCATAATAAACAGGTATAAACATAAATTTAGCAAGGTTAAAAATTATCTGCTGAAGTTCGATATATTTTAAAAAATCAAGTATTTTCGTCTTTTTTTTCATTAATGCTATTTCTTTCTGTATGATTAAATCACTATTAGCAAAAAAATTAATTATTTATTACTTTTACGAATGCCCAGCCCATATTAAAACTATTTTTATAAGTCTTTTTTTTCAGAAATTATGTTGTATTTACAACAGCATAACTAATGATATACTAAGGTTGTTTAGATAACTTGTGAGTGTTTCTACTTTTTTTTCAATTACTTAAGTGTGAGTTTCAATAAATAATAAATAAACTTAAAAATTGTTTTGGCGAACTATCCCCATATTTGCATTTATAAGAAATTTCATGAATATTCATCACTTTCTTACAAGTTTCAGACAACTCATTATTATACGCGTGGAACAAGTTATGTTAAAACTTTTCATGTTCTCAGCTTATTAGAGCTTATAAATAATAAAAATTTCTTTTACATTTTAACTTTCTGTTTTTTTAGAAAAATTTTACAAATAGATAAGTTAATAATTTATATATGTATGTACAAATAAAAAGTAATTTTTAAATTTATTATTTTGTTTACAAATATGTACAGTTTTAATGAACAAAGTTTTAAAACATTTTTAACATTAAACAACTTACTACTAGATGGCAATTTTGATTTGATATTTGAACATTTATCAGTTACTGGTTAAACTTTATAAATTAAATATCAGGAATCTGTAAACTTAAGTCTGGAAAGCATAGAAAGCTGGACTGTGACGTAACTAAATACCGAAGTTAAAATTTCTTATAATTAATTTTCAAAACTGGCTTTATTTTGATTTCAAGAAAACAGTAGCGCTTATTTAATGAAATTTTATTGAATTCTTGCTATTACAGAGTTTTTCTTTAGCGCTTTATGTACAACTACCAAAATTTGGAAGGCTTTTTAATTAAAAGTTTCTATAAATCTGGAAGCTTACTTGTAAAAGGCTGCCGAACGTAAATTTAAGCTACACTACCTGCCTTCTATGAAATAGGAAAACTTATTATTATACTTAGGTTATAAAATATTACAACTATTAAACCAAAGTATTAATAGAAGTTTTATGAAAATTAAAGTGCAAAAAATTTTACTTCTAAAAATAACTATATCTGAACGCACATATTGAGAAGATGTCATGTAAGTTGAAAGAAAAAGTTCCATAACTGTTTTGTACAATTTCTTCATTATTGGAAGTATTTTGTTTTAAATTAAAGATCCCCACAGATGACCCAGAGTCTATTAACACTTTTTAATTTCAAGTTTAGTCGAACATAAATAATTGATACCGCTTTTTAAAGTTTATTATGTATATATTTATAAAACTATAAAATTAGTTTATTTGATGCTTTATAGAATTTTTAAATATTTAGCTTATTTAATTTATATTTAATAATTAATGATACCAAAAGCTAGCATATTAAAAATTATTTTACTTATGTTTGTAAAGTATCGCTGTACAAAAAATAAATAACTTTTGATATTATAACTTTATCTTAAATTGTTTAAAATGTAAGTTATAGCTTTTTATAATCCAACATGTAAACATTATTTTTAAATTTAAAAAACATTAAAACTTAAGTAAAAAGAAAAAGCAATTATTTAGTTTGAGCGTTTAGTTAAGAAAAACAAATTTATTAAAGATTTTTTTTCTGTGTTACGTCTTTAAAATATTGTCAATCTAAAAACTTACATACTTTATATGAATTAAGATGCTAATGAGTTTAAATACGTAAACTAAATTTTACATGTAGTATCTATTTCTCAAACAAAGTCTTAGTTTTATAAAAAGAGTATTTATAAGTTTACTATTTAGAAAAAGTAAATGAAATTTTATTTTTCAAAATATTCGTGATCATCAATGCATAAACATCAATTGATATAAATTTTGTGGATAGTTTATTTCAACAACTGCTAATAAAAAAGCATATTACCAAATTAAACAGATTTTTAATTCCTATTTTAAATTTATAGCAATTTGTTCTTTGCAACACTTTACTATTGTTTTTTGACTAAAAGTTTACTTAAACTTCAGCTTTAACTCATATTTAGATTTTTACTTTAAGGGCTTTTATTTTTAAGTTTTAACTTAGTAGATTTAAGCAATACTCTGTTTAAATTTAGAGTATTTTATAAAAGAAATTATATAAAACAACACTTATTTTTTTTTACATAACAAAAGATCTTTTTTATAATTTAAAGCGTTAATTTGAAACTTTTACTTAAAACTCCAATCAGTTCTAAAACATTTCTAAACTAATATTTTTTGAACTAAAAGCTACTTATTGTGTTATATCGTATCACCTTAATAAATCAATTTTAATAAATTTTACTTTAAAGCTTAAAACTTAATTAACAGTTCTACTTAATCCGAATTTAATTAAAAATTATAACCTTGCACAATTGATTTTTTTATCTAAAGTATTAAAGCATTATACTAATGAGCACAAATACACACAAATTTTATATTTTTTACAAAAGTTTTTGAAATATAATAATATTGTTTTTTGGACGACGAAATACGCGCTCAAAAAGTTTAGTCTAAGGACCTGGTGTACAAAGGAACCTTTCGGTTATCGAGTTGTACACCACATGCTTATAAAGTTTCTTACGAACACATAGTTTTTTTATCATCTAAATATTCAATTCTTTAGTAATGAATAATCAATTTAAGAAAAGAAAAATGAAAGAAAATAAAACTAAGCGAAAATTAACAGAATTTTGTGTTTAATAATGTACTATGAATCTTGTTTAGTATCATATGAACTAAAAAAAATATACAACTTTAAATTAACTTTTAAAAGTAGATAAACAACACTAATAACAAACGTGTGAGTACGTGAATTATAGGTTACAACTTTTTTAAAGAAAGTAAAATGTAATACGCTGAAACTTTTTACATTAAAAAAAATTTATTAATTTTTTGTTAAAAGGTTAATTTTTATTTTATTTAATAATTTAACTTGAACAGTAAAAACAATTTTACATTTGAATAGTTAAATGAATTATTGTAATTTTTATTTTAAGAACTTTAAAGAGGTAAATTTTACAATAACTGAACTTAACTTTTATAGAATATGAAAATAAGTACTGTAAAATTTATGCTATAAAAAGATAAATACCATAACAATTTTAACAATAATGATATTAACAATAACAAATTTCCTTCTATTTTAAAATATTTCTTTTTTTAATAAATTCTGTATTTTATAGTTGTTAAAAGCACAATAATATAAATAATAAAAAACTCTGTAGTCAGAACTTTACTAATAAGAATCTTTTAATTTATAATTGAACAATCATTAGACTGTTAAAGTTTTTCTGTTGTATCTAGAAATTAGTCTATTAAAATGGATATTATTGTAGTAGTAAAATTGGCTTAAAACTTTTTAAAGCTTCAATCTGTTTTATTGAAACATTTTTGTAATAATGATAAATAATAAACAAAGAAAATTAACTCATCAAATGTTGCTTTTGTCTTTTATATTTATTAAGTAGTCAAGACCATACAAACTTTCAATAAATTACTTTTATCTGCTATATTTGATTAGCGATTTCTTAAAAAGACAAACTTTCTTTAAACAAAAAGTTCAAAACTTTTCCAAATGAAAACACTTGACAAGAACTTTAATGAGAATTTTTTTAGTTAGCAGAACTTCCACTTTCTAGATTTATTATGCGCTTTTTTAAATGCTTAAACAACTAGTACCATACGAGTCGCATTTTAATTTATGTAATTTTATAAATGAGTTTTTATAAGAAAGCCTTCTTTTGAATACTCTAGCTCTTAAATTAAGTTAAGCTATTTTTTTATTGTAATATTTAAGTTTCATATAAAAAGAATAATAAAGAAATCATAAAAGTTTTAATATTATTCTTGCAGTTGCTAAACTACCAAGTTTTTATGTATTTTTGTTTTTTTTTCTGATTTTTAAGAGTATAGTTTTTTTTTACTTTCGATTAAAATATGTCATCATTCTATCTGAGTTTATTACAAACATTTCTTTATTCCTAAATATATAAAAGTTTATCAAAAACTCGATGAACAAATTATAATGAAAAAATTGTCTTTAATACAAAAAAAATAAGCTATATTTTTGCTATAGTTTTTTTTTTAAATCAATTTCAGTTTCATGTTGAATTTCATAAAATTGAATGTATAACTTGACAGATCAACTTTAAAAGAAACAATGTAACTTATGTTTTAAAATTTTAATTTCTCATTTAAAAATGCTGAAGTTATTAAAAGCGAAAACTTCTAAAATTACAAACAAAGCTTTTCTATTTTTTAAGCGGTTGCTTTTACACTAAAGTTATACTATTTTACTATGTATTAAATCATAAATCTTTTTGAACTTTATTAAACTCGTTTTAAAAATAAGTTACATGTAAAAACAGTTCAGTTAACCATTTTTCAATAATAAAAACTTGTTTTCTGTCTAGGCTTACGTCAACTTCATTGCGTGATTCTAAAACTTACTTTTTCAATTTTAACGTTTTTAGAACATAAAGTAACTTTCAATTAAATAAAAATGACAAGATAGTTATTCATAAAACAATTAAAATGAAAACACAAAGCCACTAACTCAAGGCTTTCATAAGTTATCGGTATCAGTTCCTTGGATGATACTTTGTATACAGGAGGCGATAACTAGTAAGTCAGCGAAAAAGTATCAAGTCGGGTAATTAACTAGTGAAGGGGCGATTTGTTATAAGGACGGGATGGGAATTTTGTTTCTGTTAAATGGAATTTAACAGAAATTTAAATGGATTCGAAAAATAATTTAGGAAACCCTGAACTACCTCAAATAACCTGAAAATTATAAATTACAAAAAACTACATATTATATGGTCAGACAATTAAAATTTGAAATTGCTTTTCGTTACTTTTCTATACAAAGTGTGCAACTATTACGTAATATGTTATTATGACGTAACTTCCTGCATGGACAAATTACCGGCTCGTGCCACTTATTTCTTTATGATGCAATAAGAGCTGTGCTTATTGAGTCACAAAAATCAACAGAAAAAATTATTTCAGTTTAATGTTTACTTGATTATTTTTAAACACTTTTAACTGCAATTTCGCAGAAGAAAGAGATTTGATAATAATTTTTAAATATGCTTTTGTAAAATTCCAAATAAGTTTCTTGTTCAACGCACGAGTTAACTTAAAAAGTTTATTTAATGTCAAAACAGGTTTTCAGGATATAAATGTAGAAAGCTTTTACACTTGAACACAAATTATTTTGCTATATGGACTTTTTGTGCATTTTTATTTTTTACAATCATATATTGTTAAAATTTTGTTAAAATGCAAAGAAGTTTATACAAAACTTGTTTATATTTATTTTACAAGACATTAACACTTTGATCTAAACTTTTGGTTAGTTTGTTCTGTTTTACATTTAAAATATATTATTTCGACTAAAAATAAAATTTATAAAAACTAGTTGGTATGAATTAACTATAACAATAAAACTAAATATTTCTCTATTAATAAACAGTATTCGCGATAAACAAGTTATGTACTTAATTCAAAAATATACATATTTGAAGTATTTTTTCTGTAAAATGAGAAAGTTTAGTTGATTTTGTTTATTTTAGATTTAAGATGTGATTTAATCGTTCAAACTAACATAGCTTCAAGCTAAAATGTTACTCAAGTATCACTTACAACATTTAACTTTATAATTAATTCTAAATTTATACAAAGTTTTTATATCGTTTATGTTAATTTCACCAGACAAGTTTTGTTAAATAAATTTAGTTTATTATAAATTTTTATTATTAAATAAATAAATAATTTAACAATTGGCTACAACTTTTAGAATCAACAATAACTTCTATTTTCTTTTTTATAAATATACTTTATATTTAATGCTTTAACTTGATTGTTTTACAAGATATATTTTATGCAACAAATTTTATGTAATAATAATAAAAAAACGTATAAGAGCAACTTTTAGCTTAATATAAGTCAATTTGTAGTTTAAGTACAATTATGGGATAAAACGACTTAAAAAGCGACTAAGCTTTAAATTTCTGTGCTCTTTTATGGAAAAAAGTTTTTGTTCAAACCTCTTTATTGTCTTTTAACAATATCATACACAAAAGAAAAGTATCTGTTTTTTATTAGTGATATAATAAAACTCATAAGCTAGTAAAATTTTAGTATGACTTAATATTTATTAATTTTTCTTATGATAGCAGAAACTACACTGAATCCTTAAAGTTTTCTGAATACTAATATATTTTTTCTAGTTCTGCATGCTTTACTTTTCGCTAATTAGCTATTTAAATAAATATTTAAAATGCCAATAGTTTACTCGAAAAACTATCAGCTCATCGATTTTTTGAAATGTTATTAAGCTATAGAGAACAAATTATTTCCATAAAATAAAGATAACATACTAGGTGACTTTAAATAATTGAAAATTTATTGAAAATAAAAATTTCAAACATTTAATAAGTATCAATATTTTTGTATTGTGTTTGACTAATTTTAATTGATAGATGAAACAAGTACTCATATTTAATTCCTTTCCTTGTCTACTGTAATCATTTCAATATTTAATGCTAACTTTAAAATTAATTATACTAAAAGTATAAATAGTTATTTTGAGTACAATTAGTTTTGTGAAAATTTTTTGTCTAATTAATAATAGGTTAACATAACAATTTATAATCGAAATTATTTTTTGTACACTAAATGAATGTACTTGTGTTTACATAAATTTTGCTCTACATACTTTATTAAAATCAGACTGTTGAAAACTAATCTACTTTTTAAGCTTGTATTATATTCACTTATTGATATAAAAATTTGTTTTCAATCTAACCTAATGTTTTTCTTTGAAGCTACTGAATTTAAAATACTGGTTACAGTCGCTTGAAAACAAATTCATTATAGCCAATAAAATTTTAAGTAGCATATTTTTTCTGATTATAAGTATCTAACAACAAGTTAGAAAACAATAATTAAAAACTTAAAAAAATTAACATATATTTAAAGGCTATAAAAAACTATTAATTTGTGCAAATTTATAAACACAAAAATGTGTTTAAATTAAATGTTTGATCTAATTAAATTGTTTTTCTTAATGTTATGAAACTAAATCTTTACTACTTTCAGTAAAAGAAAATTAAAACTTTAACTGAAAACAAAATAAAGTGTAATAATAAAACTTCTTAATACTATAATTTTCTATTCAACTTATAAATTAGTTAAAACAATGTTTTTACTTTAGAAATGAAAATTTATAAAATTAATTTTATGACAACAAACACATATATTAATAAAGTAACATCAACAAAAAAGCTTACCATTACTAAAAGTTGTTTTTTCTTATTAAATCAATCGTTTTTAAAAACTATAAAGCTAAAAAAAAGTTTTAAAACGTTTTTACTTGTATTTACAGTCAAAACAATTAATTAGAGTGAATTATAAGTGTTAGAAAAAATTCAACAAAACTATTTTAGAAACACTAAAGAGACAGTTTGAACTATTTTAAAACTTTTCACTAGTAAAAACTTAAACCTCATATATAAACACATCGAAGTAGTTTGTAATTAAAATTTAATCAAGAAGCAGTAACAATTAACACGTATTGTTTTATGGAGAGAATAGATGTTTCAGCAGATAAAAATTTCAAATTTAAACTAAGAAAGGAACTTATAAGTAGAATTGATTTAAAGTTTCTTCCAAGTTTATTTTGATTGTGTAATATTTAGAAGTCTCCTTCTAAATTATATAAAAGCTTTTAATAAATCAATATATCTTTCTATACTTACCTTCAAGAAACTCAATTCAACTATTAAGCGAATAAATGCTTGAAAAATTTTAGAGTACTATTCTTCGTTTATAAAACTAACTTAATGGAGTAATAAAACAGTGATATAATTATTATATTTGTAGTTTTTTTAAATTTATTTTCGTTTTAATTATTTGATTTCTTAATTCATAGTTTTTATATTTTTATGCTGTTTTTTATATATGCTGATATGAAGTTTTGCATTTATACTTAATAAAAATTTAGTTGTTGGTTTAATAACAGTTGTAAAACTTTTTATAAGCTTCAAATATGTTCTAGTTATAGTAATGCATCTCAAACTTGTTTAATAAAATAATTGTTAGGAACTTTCATAAAGTACTATATAAACAAAAATGTTACTTTTGAGAATCTTTTGATCTATGTAGCACTCTTTTTATAACTTTTGTATAGTTTAATGATGTAAAAACTAGTGTTTTAAAAAAGTTTTAAATGTTAGAAGTTTATTGAACATATCTCTAAAACTTGAAATTGTTTTATTTTAAAATATGGTTTCATGACATGTCTATTTTTATTAGTTCACTCAAAAGCTAACTTTTGTTTAACTTAATAAAACAAACTTCTTTTGTTTTTTTGAAAAAACTTTATTTGAAAATTTTAATTTTTACAAAGCTATAATTGTTATAAAATAGACGATAACTAAATTAACTTAAGTTTTTTATATTAATTAAAACTATGATTTTTTTCAATGTTTAAAAATTGAATTCGTATTTATTAATTGTACTTCACATTCTACTTTTATTTTATTGTTTTTCAACACAACATTAAATCGAAACTTCTAAAGGCTATATAAGATTGCTATACTTTATTTTTAAATTTTTACTTCTAAGCTAAAGACTTTAAAAAAAAAAGTTAAATACGAAACTTTTTAGAAAAACAGTTTTATAATTTGTTTTATAAATAAACCAAGAGTTTGAAAAATGAACAAAACAGTTTTGTAAAGCTTTAACTGAAATAAAATAAGTTCGTGAAAATTTTTAGTAAAATTCGTAAACAGTAAATAAACACTTTACTTGTCAACACTTGTAACTTATAATTTAAACAAATATTACAAATACATTTTGAAATAACTTTCAAACATTGTGATTCAGTTGAAAACTGTTTCAAGCTTCTAAGCTGCTTTAATATAACGCTTGTGACTAAGTGTGATTCTTGTTTTGAAATTATATGAGCTTTTTTCATTAAATTAGTGATTAAAGACATAAAAACAAAACAAATCTAACAATATAGTTTGTAACAAACTTAAAATGTTACATTTTAATTACTTGTTTTTACGTATTTACAATGCATTATTTAAGTTCAAAAGAAGTTAACTTTGTTTTTTTTCGAAGACAGGTTTTAAAAACGTAATTTTCAAGTTTATCATAAAAAGTTATACAAAACAAACAGAGTTTAATATTTTTATTTAGTTTTTATTTCAATAGATAAATATTCTCCGCTTAACACTGCGGAAAAAGTTACAATAAACACTGCGTATCTGATTATAAAGTCAGATAAATTTTGTTCGATGTTGTCAGAACTAAATTATTTTATCTTCGAATATTGAACAATAGCAAAACAACTCTTTTCATATAACACCCAATATCTATCTAGGCTGGAATTTAAATTTAAAAATTTAATGTTTTAAACAAAATTTTATTATAAAAATTTCTTAATTTGCGTTTTTTAGTGAAAACTCTTACCTACGACCGCTTCAAAGTAAAAAAAAATAAAATAAAATGTTGAAATATTTATTTGAGAAAAATTTTTTTAGTTGAATATTATAAAAGTTAATTAAATAGAATAACCTTGTTAGATTTTTTTAAACATACAAACACTTTAAAAGACTTCAACTATTAATACATTTGCTTGTTATTTAACAAAAATTAAGACAAACTTTTCAAAAAATATTTTAAAATTTGAGTAAGTTAATTTTCGACTAATTCAAGTAAAAGTAAATTGAAAATAAAAACATCGATTTTACAAACTTTTAACATGAACTGGTGGAAAATTTTACTTTATACTTTCAACTATTATTTTCACAAATATCAAATTAAAATTATTAAATCTATTAAGTAAACTGAAAGGTTTTAATGAACAATATTAAGTATATACCTTATAGTTAGTTTGTTTTATAAATAAGTAAAAGTAAAATTTTGTTCATTTGGTTCTTAATGACATAATTGTGATGTTTAAAAATCGAAGTTATCTCATTTAAATCTTACAAAAACAAATAAAGTCTTATTCATCTGTAAGTACTTAGAGATATAACTTTAATAAACAAACTGTTTAGACATTCAAATCAGATATTTTTTCAAAACATTATGTTTCAAATAAATCCTTAAAACCAGTTAAAAGAAGGTAATACACATTAACTATATTGTATTTTGAAAGTTTTTAGTGATTAAATATTCTCCTTAAAAAGACAAATAAACTCATTAGATATTTGTTATTCTAAAAAGTATGCTTGTATTAATCCATTAGTATACCTTTAAAGGTATTTAAATTAAAACTAACATTTAAAATATCTAGTATTAGCTAATTTTTTAATTTATTTATTTACAAGGCAACAATGTTTCTCCCCTAAGGGATCTTCAGGCCTGTAAAATAAGATAAACATAAAACGATGGACAACTTAAGAAAATACAATAATGCAAAAAATTATAATTGAGTTCAAATTAAAAACTCAATTATAATTTTTTGCATTATTGTATTTTCTTAAGTTGTCCATCGTTTTATGTTTATCTTATTTTACAGGCCTAGGGGAGAAACATTGTTGCCTTGTAAATAAATAAATTAAAAAATTAACTTTGTCTCCAATTATTTAAATTATCGAGACCTCTTGTGCCCAAGGAATAATCCTTGCATATATCATATATCTAGTATTAGCATAAAATAAATCGTTTAAAGTTAATGGTTTTATCATAAACATATAGATTTTATCGCACTTTTTCTAATGTTAATGCTATTCATGTTTAAAATCAATTTGAAATATTTTACTCTGACGTATTTAGAAGAAAAGTTATTATTCAATGTTTATACTTTGTTTTTAAACCTTAAACTTTCTAATTGTATTACAAAAACAAAACAATTGTTTAAACTATAATAGTTTCAAAAAATTGCTTTTAAATACAGATAATTTACGAGTTATTACTTTTTTAATAAACTTTTTTTTTTATTGTTTCATCCTTTTTTTATCTTCTAACTATTTTTAAAACAATTATCTGGTAATAAAAGTAATTTTTTACTTAAATTAGTTCAATCTATTTAACATTCTTTAAGTACGTTAAGTTCTACTTCTTAAGAAATTTTATATTTTCTACAGAGTCTAAAACTTTTTTGTCTGTTAATTATTAGTTTTTTTACAAACTGTCGTTTTGAGACTAAATAAAAATATAAAGTACTTAATTTCATACTAAAACTTAGTTAAGTAACAAGTAGAAACTTGACTATTTAATAAGATACTTAAGACATATATTCGTAACTACTTTATATTCGTAACTAATATCTCTGCATAAATTTTTGTACTTAGATATAATAATAAGTTAATAAAATTTTAACTAATTTAAACGTTGAAGCAAACATGTAAAAAAAAATCTTAAAAATTTCAATTATTTTGCTTCTAAATTTGAACTTGTTTCGTAAAACTATGTTTATGAGAAAATATGCTGTGTTTTTTATAAACAAAGTTTAGAATATGAAGTATATATCACTACACTTTATAAACAAGTACGAATTGCAATATTAATTTTAACTGTTTGCGAAACTATAACTTATCATATAAAGTAATAAACATCAGTAAGTTTTTTTAATGATGAAACTGTTTAGATTTCTGTTGATAAAGTTTTCAAGATTGAAAAATAAACTTAATGAAAATACTTTTAGAACTTTGGCTAAAACTTGTTTTGTAAAAATTTAATTAATATTTAGAAAACATGATAATCTTGTTTTTAGTCTACTAGAAGTTTATGAAGTGGTTAAAGCTTCGTGCAAAAACTCTTGTTATATCTTTTACTTACAACTTTTGGTTTTTGTTTTTAATTTTCGCACAACTTTCTAATAACTTTAAACTTTATTATATATCATAAAGAACACAACTTTGCATTTTTGAAAGTTTTTATTGAAAACATAAATTTCATAAGTAAATAAAGTTTTATTACTTTTAAGCAAAAGATTAGAAAAAATACAAAAAAAAAACTTAAACTTCAGATAAAGTTTTAAGTTCACAACGTTCATTAAGTCTGGAAATAAATTTTCCTTTCAGTAAAAAGTAAATAAATAATTTACTACAAGTTTAAATTAAGATAAATTATTAACAAAGATGTGAAAAGTTTTGGAATATTTAATGCTATAATGCCCTATCAGTGAAAACATAAAGTTATCTATTGACGTTTAAAAATAATTACATTATACTTTCGAGTTTTAAAAATTACTAAAAATAAACATTAATTTACATACAGTATTTTAAAAGTTCATTAATCAAAAAAACATTTTTTGTTTATCTAAACATTTAAACAAGTAACACTAAGTTAAAGAGAAAAATTTTTACTATGGTAATTTAATTTTCTTTTAATATAGGTTAGTTTTAATTTATTAAAAATCCCTACTTTGATTCTATAACTAATATATACACAAAAATTTTAGTTGAGTTTAAAGTATTTGTTAGGTTATTTAACTGCCTAAAAGCTATTACTATTGAAACAATAGTGCTTTTTAATTCAAAAAACATGTTTTAAACTGTTATTTTAAAATGTTGTTAGTGGTATAACATCTATTTTTAATATGGTACTAAATAGTTAGTTTATATTATTTCTTTTTACAACACAATTTAATAAAGTTGAATTAAAATTCAAGCATTTTAGTTAATTTGAAACCTAATTAGTAAGAACATTAATATCTATTTTTAAAACGATCTATCTTATTTAGTAACTTACTTACGAAAAAATCTTATTTAGATAAACTCAGTTAATAGCTTACACAACCACTTTATGTTTAAATATTATATTTTAAAGACAAAATTAATATTTATATAATAAATAGTTTAATCTATTTTAATAAAAAGTTTTTACTAGTTGAAACACAACTGGTTAAGATCACAACAGCGGTTTCTCGCAACTATGCCTGCCTGATGAGTCCTAATAAGGACAAAACCGGTCGTAGGTTGTCTCGGGTGCTGTTGTTGTTGGTCGTGCGGTGAAGTTCCTTGTTTTTAGTTGAAGAGTAAAGAAGCAAATGTTAACTTATACTACTTTTGAGACAAATTTAAGTTTGTTGTTTTAATCAATAAGTTAGTTAAACTACAAGTTTTTAAAAAGTAGTAAATTTAATGATTTCAAAGTTACTTAATTCAACTTTTAGAATTAGATAAATATTGATAGTTAACTTGATTTTTACTTTTCTTTGTGTACTTTTAATTGCAATTTTTGCAGTTTAACATTTTTTTCACTTATTTTCAGAAAATAGTACAGAAAAATATAATTAGTTTCAAAAACAAAATTCAGTATTTTGAAATAAATTAACTCAAAGACAAAACCATTTTAAAAACCTTATTAAACAACTATGTTATTTAAATTAACATTATGTAGTAGCTGTAGAAATATTTCTGTTAACAATTAAATTACAATACTGTTATCAGTACAATAACTTATGCTAACTACAAACAAGAATACTACTAGCTGAGGTTAGTTATTAACAGAAATGTAATTTATTCAACTGAAATAAAACAATCAACCTCTGACAGATTTGTTTTACTTCAACAAATTCTTCTAACTTTGAAATATTTTCATGATAAAAGTTGAGACACAGTTTATGCATTTAGTTTTTTATAATTCTTTTGATTTTATAAGTAATATCGAAACTGTTTCTTATGTCCTTACAATATATAATTGTTTATCTGATAAGTAATATTTTATTAATAATTGACAAAATTGAAATTGTTTCTCACAGAAACCTGGTAATAAGTAGAATAATTAATTTACACTTTTACTTTTATTGTTGTTATTTACATTAAAATCTAAATATTTACAAACTTATTTTGTCTCTGGGTAGATTTTTAATAAGCATGTGTTAGTTGGTTAACTTTGTTATTCTAAAATATCAAGACAAAGTTTTTTTTTAGCACCAGCAAGAATTGTTTTTTTTTATATTTACGTATTATATACTTTTATCAAACAAAACATAAAATAAAATGAAAGTTAAGAGTTAAGACTATAGTTTTTTTTGGGTTATACTTATAAAATAAATACTATAAAACTGTTTAAAATCTTTATTTAAGACCATACCATAGTTTGGTCTACATTAGAGTTGACTAATTGAAAATGTACCAATTTGATTTATTTTATTGAAATTAGTTTCAAGCTTTTATTCTTACAAAACGGTCCAGGACAAATATTAAATTGTATCTATGGTATATGATTCGATAAGAAAAACATTGCACCAGGTCCTCGGGCCGAAATTTTTGAACGCTTTTTTTTGTCGTTCATTAAACATTTTTCCTTACAAAAGTCATCAGTCAGTCAATATAATTTAAATCTAGTGAACATAGATCCTAGCAAAGACTATTCTTTAGTTTTGTTTTAAATTATTTAATATTTTTAATTAAAAATTACATAGTTTAAAATTAATTAATAAAAAAACTTCATTAAAGTTCTTGAGTAGACTAAATACTTCTTTACTACTTTAAAGGCTAAATAGTTAAATAATAATCTAAGTCATAGTTTATATCTGAACTCTAATTCTAATTGTCAAATAACTTGACTTAAGTGTTTTGAAATATAAATTTGAATATTAAATAGAACTTTTGCTGTTTACTTACTGAATAAATATAACCAAAAGTTAGTTTTAATGGTCAGTGTTATTTTTTCTATAATAATAATTCAGTTTACTTTTTTGTATTAAATATATTATTTTGTTAAGCAAAAAAAATCAAAAATACTCAATGTATCCAGTTTGTCATTAAAGTTTAATATTTTATATTTTTCATTCATTTTGTAAATATAACTATGTGTGATAACTTTTATAACAGAAATCCTCATTTGTATAATTTTTAGTTTTACTATCAAATTTATTACCAAGTTGATAATTAGTATTTATTTTAAACATGTTATAACTGTTTCTAAATTCTTAGCAAAATATTACATCTGTGCAAAGTATTGTTAGTGAAAATTACTTTACTACGTATATAATCGTTTTCAAAAAATTCAAATAAAATATTTTTTTTAATAGTGTCAACTCGACTTTCAAGATATTTCATTACACGTTTTATCATTCTAATATCCACAAGGTAAATAAAATGCTAATAAAATTACACTAAATAAGACTTTTGAAAATTTTAAGTGTAAAAATTTTCATTTTATAAAGTATTTTTATTTATTTTTTATATTTTTGCAAATAAAAAATAGTCAGACTTTAAGTTATAGTGAATTCTATAAAATTACTAAAAGCTGTTGTACATATTTTGTTTAAATCCATTTCTTAATTTATTAATAGATTTGTTATAGACATATCCTTTAGATAAAAGAAATAAAAGAGTAAAACAAATTTTGTTAAATGTTGTGCACGAAATACTTTCTGTTACAGTTTTTATAAATAATTTATAAAAATAGTATAATGTTTTGACGGACAAATTTACAAATTTGCACATCTAAGAAATGCATTAATATTTTATTGTTATTGTTGTTGAAATTTCAAACAAATTATTACAACTTTCAAAAAACTAAAATTTCTAGTTTTATTCAGTTTTACAGCAAATAAAAACTAAAACTTAAGAAATATTTCATTTGAAACACTTTTAAAGCTAACAAAAATGCTAACTGATAACTATTATTAAATGTTTAAAAGTTTATTAAGAAATGATTCTTACAGTCGAATGTATTTTTTCACATTGAAGATAGCTATTACATTGTATAAATATAAGTATTATAAAAACTATAACTGGATACTAGTAGTTTTTTTTAAACATCAACAATATCAAACATATTTAAACAATTTGTATGAAAACGTTAAACTATAAAATAATTTTATTGATACCAGAAAATAATTTTTGAAATAAAAACTGATACAACTAGTTCTACTTCAAATCATGTATTAGAACAGGGGTCAGCAAACTGCGGCCCGCGGGCCAAATACGGCCCTCAAAGACAAAATCTGTGGCCCGCGAGGTACATTTCAGCTAAAAACATACTTTTTTAATTCAATACAAAAAATACTTTTGGTAATAAAAAATTGCAACTAGGGCTCAATTTAAGTAATTACGCATTATTAGCGCTCTTTTAAAGCTATTTTCGTCACATTTTTTGGTTTAAAATAGCATTATTGTATTAATTATTACAATATATTTCTAAAAACTGCGGCCCGCGAAGATTTTTTTCTGTATAGTGCGGCCCGCGAGCAAATTTTTGTTAAAAAATTGGCCCGCTATTTATATAAGGCTGCCGACCCCTGTATTAAAACATAATTTTAGTGGTATTTAAGAATTGTATTTTTATAAAGCAATTTTTATGAGGTCTTAAAAAACTTATTTTTTTAATTTGTGTAGGTAATAACCAAAATATTTTCAATAAAAACTCTCTTCAAAACTTGAAGAAATCATATTATAAATTAAATTCAAAGTTTTGTGATAATTGATTTTTACATTATTGTACTAAAAATATTTGATATTAATAATATTTAATTTTCTTAAAACCAAAATATATTATATTATTGTACTTAATTTAAAATGTAGTAATTTTTGCACTACAACAAAAAAATAATTTGTTGTAATTCTTGTGAACTTTAAACTAAAGACTTACAGTAATTTTAATTTTTTTAGTCAATTTAAACTTAAATGAGTTCAATAAATTGATGGTTTGATAGAAGACAAAACATTGACTGAATATTTAATAAGTTTATTAGCAAACTTAATGTGCTTGATTACATAATAAGAAGTTCAGACGACAAGTCTTAAGTGGTAAACTTGAAATAAATTTTTCAGATATCAAGATTTATCAGTTGTTTTCTGAAAAAGTACTGAAATGAGCAAGCAAATTATTTCTTTTGTTTTCAAAATATTTGTATTCAACCAAGCATCAAATTCAATTGATAAAAATTTTGTGGCAAATTTATTTCAACAAGTATTTAATTGAAAGTTTAAAATATTTTATTTATTCAAAAATATATTTCTAATTTTTTTCTTTTTTTTCCTGTTTTATAATAGAGATTTCATTAATCAATTCTTGGTATATCTTTAACTTTTTTTTTTTACTTTAAAATGTTTAACCTATGAGCTATTCTTTTTTTAAAACAAATTTAGTTATTTTTAAACATATTTTATTCTGCTTATTGTAGATTAAATTTTTTTTTGAAGAATTAGAGAAACAATAAGAAAACACTTTTAAACTTAGTAACTACTTTTAAGCTCATTTTATATAAAAAGTCATTTGTTAAAAGTAAATGTTCATTTGTAATTTTTCATATTAAACTTTTTTTCCATACAAGTTGTGTTTGTAACGCTCGATTTGGTATAAAAAGTTGTAAAAACTGGTTTCAAAACTTTTCTAGAAATATAAAAACAAGAATATTTAATTTTTATTTTAATTTCAGTTTCAATATTTATCCAAAACAAATTTTACAAGTTATATTAGTTTAAATTTTATTTTGATAGCTTTTAAATATACAACTAATCGGCAATATTTTGATCAATTACACTAAATCTATTTAATCCGTACTAATATAACTAGTTTAATGTGTTAAAGTTGGTGATTTCAGTCAAACAAAAATAAATTTATTAATAATTACTTCAAGAAATCACTTATGTTACATATTCAAAAAATAAGAGACTATTTCTATATTCTCTTATAAATCAGATGGAACTTAATTAACTTATACGATATATTTTATGCTTACACATTTGTTAATTGAAAACAGTTTTATTAATAACGCTTTTAGAGTTTCAAATATGTTAAAACTAAAATTTTTACTTGTTTATTGATTATAAAAAAACAGTTTATATTTACAATTCGTTTATTAGTGGAATACCGCATTTAATTTGCATGAAAAAAAGGCAAAAAATATTTAAGCAAAAAAAACGAATAATAATAATTAATAATAGCAGTGAAAAAATGTGCAAAAAAAAAGTTCAATTTAATTGAAAATGCTTGAAAATAAATATTTTTATCAGTAACTAAATATTGAATTGTATCAGCAATAATGTTGTCACGTTAAATGAAAAGTAGCGAAAAAAAAAGTAATATTTTCATGATTTTCATAGAAAAAAACAGAAAATTTCAACAGTTTTGTCAAAACACGATTATAATAATTAGTGAAAAACAAAAAAAAAACGAATAAAAATGAAAAATTCAAAGAAAAAAACGAATTAAGCCACAGGCTTTACAATGAACATTCTTAATTTTCTACAATAAAAAATTCGAAATAATTTTACAGCAAAATATAACTTGATGTTTAATAATTTTACGTATTTTACAGAAAACTTACGCAAATTTACAGACCTACGTATAAAAACGATAAAAATTTTCAGTTTTTTTGTTTTTTTATTTTTTGTTCCGAACCAGCGGATGTTGAAAGTTGCCTAATAATATTCTGTTTGTGACGTCATAATCACCTTTTGAGCTGGGGCGAGTATTTGGGAGGAGGCGAGCTGATTGTGACGTCATCTATCTGCGATGACGTCATGGCCGCCTCACGGTAGCTCGGTAATTCGTCCATCCTGATGTTTTGAATATTTTGGTGATCTTTCGTCTGAATTCTTTTTATCGGCCTCTCATTTCGGTGGTACCTCGGCAACATGTATCTGTTCAAATATTAAATTTTTATTAAAATAAAAAATTCAAAAGTTTAATATTTATAAGTTACATGTATATGAACAAATATATTGTAAAATTTAATTATTTATCGGTAATATATGTTTATATTTTTCTTTAAAACAAAAAACTTTTATTTCCAACATGAATTTAAATTAAAATATGTTTTTCTCACCTTGCAACTTCAACATCCGATTCGTCGTTAATCACGTCATAGTTCTGATCGACGTCATAGTTCTGGTCGTACTCCTCCTCTCTGACGTCATAATCGTCGTCGGTGCTGACCTCCCCCCTCCTGATCTGAATCGTGTGAAACCTGCCGCCGACGTCACGTGACTTGTAGTGGTTCGTCACGTTCATTGTGACGTTGCTGTTCAAACAAACCACCTTCACTTCTTCTCTCTGGCGCACCCTGGCGGCGGCCTGCTTGGTGGTACTTCCACGAGGTTTGCCGCGTCCCCGCTTGCGAGGGACTTTCCCGTTTGCGAAAGTTGGTTGTGGAGGGCGCTGGTAGTTTTTTGAGTTTTTTGAATTTTGAACTGAAACTTTCACGACTTTCTGGTGGGTCGGGACGAATGTCGTCATTTCCTCCTGAAAAATTTTTATTATTTAAAAATTTAAAATTTTTAGAAGGTGGTCGGTTAATGCACTACTAATAAAATATTTTTATAGAAATTATTTGCTTTATTATTTATTATTGTCATTTTCTTACACTAATATTTTTAAATTAAATATACTTATTATTAACAAGACGACTTTAAATAAAATTTGTTGCAAATAAAAACCTGATTGAAATGGTTCGGTTTGACGACTTTTTGTTTTTTTCTTCTGAAATAAACAAGAACAGCGACGAGCAGCAGAATGCAGCCAACCAGAGTGCAGATCATCGGAATGAGGTAAGTTTGCGTTTTTGTTATTTTATTATATTTATATTCGCTTGTTATTATTTCCGCTGCCTTCATCGAACTCAAGTCTCTCGTGTCAGTTGTGTTCGAAGACTGTTGAAGTTATGTTTTAGTTTTTCATTTATTTCAATTATATTTAACTTGTAAAATATTTTGAATAATACTTTTGAATAATACTTGATAAATATATAAAGTTTTTTATATATTAATTTTTTAAAGTTTAAATTATTTACATTCCACGTTTTTCATTTATGTCAATAATATTTAACTTGTAAAATATTTTGAATAATACTTTTGAATAATACTTGATAAATATATAAAGTTTTTTATTCAAGTTAAAATCAGTTAGATGATATACTTATACAAAGCAAAAAATAATCGATAAATGAGTTCATGTGTCTGTATTAATTATGATAAATATTTCAGAAAAACAAAAAGACAGTTCCTACTTGAATTACTTTTAATTTATTAACTAAAATCACTACAATATTAATAAAGTATTTAATTTCATTACATAACATTTTTTTCCTAAATTTCAATAAACTTACCACAGTGACGATAATTTGTTCGTGATTAATTTTCTTGCATCTGATGTACAACGTGTTCTTCATTGCAAACTCAAATAATTTCCTGTTGCTTCTAATTCCCGCGCAAATATCCTCCACGTATCGACCCTGAATGAAATAAAATTATAAATTAAAAAAAATTAAAAATACTTGATTTTAATAGATCTAAAATAGTTTTGCAACCATATTTTAAACAATTCGGTACGCAAGTTTTTATCATGATTAATTAAAAGTAAACAAAATGCTTCTGAAAATAATCATATTTTGTGTAATTTAAAGTAAAGGAACTTAGCTTGGTTTATTTCGCTTTGAAATATTAAACTTATTAAATTTATATTTAATGGAAATTAATTTCATTGTTTATCGTATATATTTTATTTTATACAAGCCAAGTAATTTAAAACGAAATTATTTTATCTGCAGATGACCTTACTGTATTTATTGTAGTGGAAATACTAAAATATTATATTTCAAATGGAAACAATTTCTAAATTTTTATAGCATAAAAGAAATTGTTATAATTATCAGTAAGCAGTAATATATTTGATAACAAAACTAATATTTGTAACACATAACAAACTAATATTTGTAATACATAACAAACTAACAGGTTTCTTGAGGTCAGCTTTAACATCGACGATAATTTTATGACAGTTCCAATTTTCAGCGACACCTTCGTAGGGCAAGCATTTGTGCTGATTTGTAGTTGAAACGCAAACGCTTCTTCTGTTGCAAGGTGGAGTGTAGCAGTCAGTTGAAGACAACCTCGTGCACACCTCATTTCTGTCCGTACACGATATATGTTCGCTTGGAGATTCGCATATACGAGGCCCGCACCAAAACTAAAAAAATATTTATCATTTTCATATTTGTTTATTTATTGTTGTATTTTGAAAGCATATTTATTTGAACATTTTAGCAATATTTTAAAAGTGAACAAAACTTTATTTTTTAGTTTATTTTTTACTATATAAACTAATTTAATTAACAATTAAAACCTTAGTGCAAGTAATAACACCATTTTCACATTCGCATTTATTGCATTGCCTGTCAAAAGAAGCCTGATTGTTGTAAATATTTCCACTCAATTCATCGTAACAACTTGAAGAACTTGATATCACTGAATACAGATTTAATAGTTTAACTAGTGAAAATATATTATACTAATAATATAGTATAGTCTCTACTTTTACTTGCTTTTTTACTGAAATATATTGGTTGAATTATTAACTTTTACAAAAACAACATTTAAAAATAATTTAAATAAACATCGCTAAGCAATTAAACTTTGATATATTTTAGAAATTTAATATAGAAAGAAAATTAAAAGCGAAGTCTAATAAACTTAAAAGTAAATTGGAAAGAAAACAAACAAATTAATAAACTTTTGAACTTCTTAATCTTATCTCATATCTAATTTAATTTGCGAAACAACTTTTTTTTTGCAAGTAACATTTTAAACTGATTTGAAAGTTGATTAATAAATTATTTTAAGATAACAACTTTCTACTTCTTATAAATCGATTTAAATTGATTTTTTGAATAATTGTATTACAAGACAGTTATCTCTGTATTAAATTTAAACTTGATGTTGAAAGTTTATTTTCTTATAATGAATACTAAACGTTCATCTACAATTTACTTGTCATGATACAAGTTTTAATTTTAAATGTTTTTAATATAATTAACCTTGATGACAATTTTTTCCAGTTCTACCTTTGGGACAAACACATTTATAAGAATTAATTTGATCGATACAAGTAGAGCCGTAAGAACATGGGTTTGAAGCACATTCATTTATATCTGTTAACAAAAACAATATTTGCAAGTGTTTCGTTTTCAATGTTAAACAAGTTTAACAACACAGTTTTATAAAACGCAACAAGTTTGCACATTATCTTCGGGATAATGAAGGTAAATCTGGGGGATTATTTTACGCGAAGTTTAATTCTAAATACGTGATTTTCAGTTAAATATTAAATATAACCACACCGCGTGAACTTTTATATAAGCTCTAAATTTAAATTCGGAGAAAAAATTATTTTCTTTATATTTTAATACAGTATATTTATTTTCTTAACACTTTTAATACAATTTATTCATTCACTATTCAATAATCTATCTCAAACAAATTAAACAAAAACTTGTCATATTATGTGTGGTAGACAAATAAACAAAGTTATTATTTTGCTAACTAAAAAATAATTATAAAAACTGACTAATAATACAATTAGGAGAAGTAAAACCGGGCAAACACTCGCATTTATAATGATTAATTCCGTCGATACACCTTCCTCTGTTGTAGCATGGATATGGGTTGCAATCATCTATATCTATGAAAAATAATTATTTTACATTAAAACTAATGTAATACTTATTAAATTAACAGGCCAATAATAATAATCTACAAGATATCTATCAACAAGAAAATACAAACCAATTTGGCAAAGGTTTCCGGTAAATCCTTCTTTACAGTAGCAAGTGAAGTTTTCACCTTCGTTTATGCAAGTTGCGTTGTTTTTGCAAGGATTCGACAAACAAGACTCGGTTTTTCCTGCAAATATATATATTGTTGTAGTAAACATGTTATTTTTCGCAGCAAATATGTTTAATTTTCCCATGCAACGCGAACAGCTGTTACTATTGCGTCACAAACGAAATTTTAAAACATGTCTGCTTGATACAAGTCGGTGCCTGTATATTTGCTGTACGGGTTTCCACTAATCTATCAGATCAACATTAAAACTTACTTTTATTACAAGTAGTTCCAGTCCATCCGCTGTAGCAGGCACATTTAAAATTTCCGTTCGTAGTTTCGCTACATTTTCCGTTCATACAAGGTTCTTCATCGCACGCATTTGTTCCTGTGAAAATATATACATTGTGTGTGAATATTGTTTTGTTCCTGTGATACATAATTAAGTAAAAATATGAAACAGTTGTTTGTGTGATAATTACATTTTAGTAGTAAGAATATATACTAGTTTGTTCTTGTGTTAAATACTAAACAGTTTGTATTTAAAAGGGGAATTTGAAAGGTGATATAGTTTTAAGTAAAAAAAAATCGTGATTTAGAATTGTAAATAATCGGGTGAAAATAAAAATATCAGATGATTGAGTATAAATATTTTTGTGTAACTTTAAGATTTGGTAGTCACTCAAGTTGTTATTAACTTCGGTGATAATTATCGTGATTAATGTGACGTCACAAACATGTTATATATTTGTATCGTGAGAAAGCAGTTGTTGTGTGTAATTAGCAAGACACCTGCCAGTATACCAGATGTATATATATGTAGCTAATATATTACTTTCATGTTCTTCTTAATTAACAAGTTCACAAGTTTATAACAAGTCGCGATATTTGATGACTAACGGGAATTGCAAGTTTTTCCTTTCCACCCGTCCTGACATCTGCACAAGAAATCGTTAATAAGATCAATGCAAGTTCCCCTTCCGTGGCATGGCGACATTTTGCAATCGTCCCTGTCTGTTGGAATATTGTCATTAGTCTCAAATATAAGGCGACATTTACAACTGTCTGTTGAAATATTGTCATTAGTATTAAATATAAAGTGAATATTTTACAACTGTCTGTTGAAATATTGTCTATAGTATTATATATAAGGCGACATTTTACAACTGTCTCTATATGTTATGATATATATAATGGGGACATGCATATATAAATACATATTTTACTACTTATTACATAACATGACTAATATCTCTAATATCAAAAAATAAATAGGTTTCTATTCAATTTTAAAACAAATAGTTTAACGTACATATAAATGAAGTAAAAATTCGCGTAAATTGTTTACACAGATTATAACAATTTAAATCGTACAAAGAAGGTTACTTGATCATTAAATTTTTATATCAAGATTTTATACTAACTTATTTGACAATATGTTAAAAACTAACTTATTTGACAAAATATTAAAAACTAACTTATTTGACAATATGTTAAAAACTAACTTATTTGACAAAATATTAAAAACTAACTTATTTGACAAAATATTAAAAACTAACTTATTTGACGAAATATTAAAAACTAACTTATTTGACAAAATCTTCCCTCATAGCCCTCGTTGCAAACACAAGTGTAAGAATTAACACCGTCGATACAAGTAGCTCCGTTGGAACATTTGTTGTGAACACAGTCGTTGTTATCTGAAAATATTAAATTTATTCTTCTCTGGTGTTTTGTAAACAGTTTATATTGTAGCAAGTATACAGCAACTTATCGATTTATTTTAAATTTAATTTATTTTCTTCTACATGCAGGTATAAAATATTTCTTGCACTCGCGAAATCTCACTCTATTTTGTTTCTTTTTTTATATTTATAAAAATTACGTTTATATCTATTATACGGTTGAAAGTGAAAACTGTGAAAACCATCATGATAAGAAATGCCAATAAAAATGAAATACAGTAAAGAATTGCCTTAATACTTAATATACACTTACTGTATCTATTAAATTTTGTATTCAAACAATTAGTCCTTGTTTTATATATAATCAAAGTTAAATAAACTTCTAAGCAAATGCTAATAACAAACAAATTGTTACAACAATAAACTAAATGATCTGACAATAAAAAAATGTATACTAACTAATCTGACAATGATCCCCGCTGTACCCCTGATCGCATTTACATTTATACTCATCAGCACCACTCCCATCTTCAACACATCTCCCGTTGTCACCGCATATCGACGAGTATTGAGTTTTATATCCGCTAGATGACGTGTTTGAAGGAATTCGAATCCGGCACGAGTCCAGAACTGCAAATCAGTTGTTAATTAAATGATGTAAATTATTTGGAAAAATACTCTTTAGTGGTCGAACAATACTTTTGTTTTGCCTCAGTGTATATAGAATCATTTAATATTCTAACCTTGACAGTTTCCGTTTTTGCATTCGTTTTTGAGTACGGAGCAGTTTTTACCCTCGTACTTGTCCGTACAGTTGCAGAAATAATCTTCGTTCAAGTTGTAGCATAAAGCACCATTTTGACAAGGATGCGGCTCACAGTACCCCACGTTCAGCTGCAAAATTATATATATATATATTAACATGAATTATATATTAATTAATATATATTGATATTGATAATATTTCAAACAATCACACATGAATTTGATTAATTAACTGTGTTTGCTCAGTAACATTGTTTAAAAGCTTATACAGGCACATCTCAATTTAAGTATTTTAATTGGAAAAAGTTTAAAGTGTTGAAGCGAAATATTAAGAAGCAAGATTCAATACTCATATACACAACCAACGCTTTATTCTCAATATATAATTTTTATACGGACTAAAACAACTTAAACATTTCTATGTAAGAATTTAATCAAATAAAATATTTTCAAAATATAATTTATATTCGGAAGTACAAACAAAGCTTTAATCTCAATATACAATTTTTATATTGTAAAACTTTAAAGTTTTCAATATACAACTTTTATGTGAGAAAACTTTAATGTGTTTAATAATTTTTATGGTGGGAAATGCAAACAACGAATCCACAAAACCTTTCAAAATTTATCTGTGAAAGATAATATTTACAGAATCACGCAAGAACAAACAAAACATCCAGGCTGATTCGGACAAAGCTGCCATCAAACATTAAATCCGCCATCAAATAAAATGCAGGTAGCAGCGACTTCTTATCTTTTAATTAAAATCTTATCTCTGCAAAGGTCGTAAATATCAAATGTGGCAAACATCATAAATTGTTGCCATGGTTACCACCTCGTGCGCGGTGATGCGCATCGAAAACCACTCGGCCGTGACCGTCAAAGCTGGATATCAAATTTTATCGAAATGTTTTTCTTGGCACAGGAAACTTTTTAAACTTTTTCAACCGTTTTATTGCGTCATAATCGAAAATATATTGTTTCGAGTCGAAACACTTTCAACTTTTGCAAATTGATTTTCGCCCAACCAAGAGCTTAGTGACGTCATAATAATATATAAAAATCTAACCTGACAGTGTTTTCCAGAGTAGCCGGGCGGGCAAATGCAGTGATAATAACCGATTTGATCGACGCATTGTCCGCCGTGCAGGCAAGGCTCGTTCTTGCAATCATTTATGTTTATCTGGCATCTTTTGCCGCTGTAACCCGGCTGACACTGACAGTGATAATCGTTCACCAAGTCCTACAAACATATTGTTAAAAGTCTAATAAATCACGACGGTAGAATTGAAATGAATGAAAAATTCCAGCCAACTTTTGTGGCATATCTGATAAATAGCGGAATGGGGGCAAACAAGAAGTTTGTAATAAACAAAAGATGGTTATTTGAGGTATGAATGTCACACACTTTTGTTGACAAAACGTGATCATTATATTGTAGACATAACAAGCTTGCACGTTTCATATTTAATAATTTTTGATAATTTACCTGACAAACATTTAACAATTTTTAATTTTTTACCTGGCATATCCCTCCATGCAAACACTCGTTGTTCAAACAATCGTCTATATCTGTTGGAAAAAAATTAAATGTGGTGTAAAAATTTTTAAATCATAAAAAAATAAGTGTTGAAACTGTCTATGGTATAAAAAATTTAACAGTAAACTACGGAATAGAACTTACAGTAGTTATACTGACTTATGTGTCATGTCTGTGAACAGTAAAAATTTAATGATTATAAATTGATATTTTTGTTGAACTTACTGATATTACAGTCTTTTCCTGTCCACCCTTTTTCGCAGTGACATTTGTAATCACCAACCAAATTGACGCATTCAGTGGCGTGTTGACATGGAGAGTCCTTGCACTCGTTTGCATCTGTTAATTTACAATATATGTTTGCATCTGTGTAATTTACAATATATGTTTGCATCTGTGTAATTTACAATATATGTTTGCATCTACAAGTAGTAAGTATAATGATATATATATGTTAGTTTGTACAGTTGAATGTGTATCAACATATATACAAGGTAAACTTTGCATATAAAGCAACATATGTTATTTGTGTTTACGAGTTTGCTGTAGAAACTTACTATTTTACCTGTGAAATTCATTACTAAAAAGCTCCAAATATGTTTTTCTAGGTGTTGTGTTGGTTTCTTGACAATTTAAAAATGCTTTTAAGAGTTCTTAATGTGTTTACTTTCACACATACTTGTTAGTAAACAAAACAAGGTAATGTGCTTTTTTACCAAACAAAGTTTGAAACACATTAGAGTTATTCATTTAGTCAGAAATGAACTGGCATTTCAAAATAAGGCTTATGTAATTTTGATTGATGTTTATAAAAAATTAATATTTTTGTTTACAAATTCTGAATTTGTTTGTTGACTTTTAAAGAGGGAATTTTGTTTACTTTAAACTAATTAAACAGACCAAATAAAACTGATAAAAAGTGACAAGTGATATTTGTTGTTTATATTTGTCACTTAATATTTGTATTAATTTAAACTGACTTGTTTATTTTAAGCCACGCGTCCGTTATAATTAATTATTAAATTTTTTCAACTCGAAAAACTTTTCGCCACAATTTTCACTAATTTAAGTTTTTCTCAAATAATTTGCTGATTTTTTTTAGTAGGAAATACAGACTGTCTATTCAGCTTTTATATGTGCCGACATGTATTATGAGTACGTGTTATTTTTAACACTTTTATTTGTGGGAACAATTATATGTTTGTGTGTTTTGCATTTTGTGTGGATTAAATTGTGAAGAGGTAGATTTCGAAAATATTTCCAACTTTTTTGATTTTCTTTTCTTTTTTTTGTTTTCCAATTTTTTGAAGTTTTTTGTTTTCCCCACTCGAAGGCAATAAGTCCAGACAAAAGTCTCATTTTATACAATTGTTCAACATTTAAAATTTATTTTATACAATTGTTCAACATTCAACTTTTTTCAACCTCCAACTTTGTTGTTGTATTGTCAAACTTCGTATAAGTTGAAAATTTTTGTTCGCCATTTTATTGTTGCTTGGTCAATTTTGAACTTTATACTTAATTAATTACACACAAGAACTAAGAAACATGTAAACTACAGCATATGTATAATGTGTGTATCTATATATAAACAAAAATATTTGGTTCAATAAATACTATTTATAATAATCAAAATAACTCCTTACATGTTAGATCTCTATACAAATGTCAAAGTTATATCGTGACATCACAGTATTACAATCATATTTTGACGTCACAAGTGTATTATGACGTAACACTATTACAGGTATACTATGACGTAACAACCAACCTAACTGGCATCTAGGCCCCTCCCACTCGACGGGACATTTACAGTAAAATCCGTTAAAAAGATCAGTGCAAGTTCCATTGTGTTTGCATGGATTCGGCTCACAATCGTTCAAATCTGTAATATTTGTTTGTATTAAATAATATTACAATTAATATATATTAAGTTTTATATACTTGTTTGTGTTAAATATCCTTTAATATCTATAAAAAATTGTTTGATAACAACAACCGTTCAAATGTAATCTTTTTGAGTTGTATTGAAATTTACATCAACTCTTATGAAGTTTGTGTAAATATCAAAGAAATAATAAAACATATTCATCGTTTTTTGTTCAATTCGTAACATTGTGACGCAATAAACGCGATTTTTTAATAAAACGAGGAAATGTGCAACATGTAAGGTCACAAATTTATATGAAGCACCCTCGAACCTATTCAGTTGTACTTCAACAGTCGACATTTCCCACGAAAATTTTAATTAAATTTTCCATTTTGAACTCTTATTGCATGAATCACACAACAAATTACTTTTTTATTTCACCTTCATTCGTGTGTTTTCAAAGATTATATATCCTAAATGTTAAATCGAACATGGAAAATTGTAATTTGACAAATTGATTTTTAAATATCATCTGTAAGCCAACCAATCCTTTTCCTAACAAAAGATGTGGCAGTGAAATGAACAAAAACGAATAATAATTAATGTTGCGTATAAAAACCACGAATATGAGAACTTATTTCTTATGCAGATTAATTTTGTGTATTCATGTTAATATTAGAAATATTTGTGAGGTAGCCGATATATGTTTCATGTAATTACCGAGATAAATTTGTTTTAGTACCTTGAACAAATAAATAAACTACAAATTAAATAACAAGCAATCATGTAACTTAATGCTAAAATAATATACTTTACATTAAACTAATGATTTTGGTAAGCCAAACTTAATTTGAAACATTTAAGTTCTACTTAAAAGTTAATTAAGATAAAACAACAAACAAACCATAACGTGTTTAAATAAAACTTGGAAAACACTTTACACAAAATTTAATCAAATCAAACGTTTTTACAGATTATTTTAAATTTTTGAACAGCATAATGCGCTTTAATATTTAAATTGTTTATGTGCATTAATAAATTGATAAATATTAAAATTTTCAGACACTTTCAATGACCGTTGCGAATTAGGGGTGTCAGAATTAAGTATACAAAACCTAACTGATATTAAATATTAACCGTGTTTATCAAAACTTTCAACTAAAACTAATTTGTAGCTCGACAAGGCGCTTAATTTTGTAATTAGCAAAAAGCAAATTTGTTTTCTCAATTTTACGCTTTTAAAACCTACAGACACTTTTTAAAGTTTCGCGTAATTTTTATGTTTAAATTTTTTTAAACGTTGCATTAGTCTAATAGCTAAGACAAACAAGTCAAAAGTTTAATAATTTATATTTCATAAACAACAAACTAGTGAATATTAAATGTAAATTCAAAAAAGTTGTTGTTTTTAGTAGTAATTTAAAATGATAAGAAGCATATAAAAAACTTTATCAATTTGTCTTATATATGTTAAATATCAAGTATGTTAATGTAATATTTTCAATTCCAGTTTATTTGTCGTAGATCATCATAATAATCAACGGGATCATACTAAAATAGTTGTATATAAATTACCTTCTTCGCAAGTAGGACCGGTCCATCCGGGCGGGCAGGAACAAGTGAATTTGTTAACTTCGTCGTTCTCACAGATGCCACCATTTTTACATGGGCTCGACACGCAAGCGTATATGGAATCCTGACATCTGTCCCCACTGTAACCCTCAGGACACCTGCAGTGAAACTTGTCAGCTTCGGGGTTGCTGCAGATTCCACCGTTCAAACACGGGTGGTAAGTTCCACAGTAGTTCAGATCTGTTAGAAATGATGTAATTTTTTTGATTATTGTTGTTTCGAACATTATAATAATTATCAACTGAAATCGGCGTTTTGTGCGTTTTTTTGTTTATCATTCTTTATAGCTTGATAAATATTAAAATTTAAATATACGTAAACCATAGTTTTTTTATACAAAGATTTACGTGTATTTGTTGATTAAATTGCAGTTGATGTTTATTTAAACTGTAATATAAAAAAGTTAATAAATAAAAAAAAATAATTTCCACATAAAAAAATGTTACATATTGACGAAATAAACAATTGTATATGTTTTGTATATTCACTCAAATATTTTGTATATTCTGGGAAAATTCAACATTGTAAAGTCTGTTTAGTTTAATAAAAACCACAACTTGTCATTCGTGAAATAGCACTGATAACTTATCGAAACTTGATTAATTTCACAAGATAAAGAATCAGACAGTTATGTAAATATTATCAACAACTTGCAAAACTTTGATCAACTAACAATTGTGATTTAAACAAGTTGTTAAGTATTTTTAATTATAAGAAGCTAACATGTTTAATTTCACTATAAAGAAGAAACATATTCTGCAAAACAAATTGTATATTTTCTACATATTAGCTGTGAAAATTTTATTGCAGACAGATAAGCAAAGTTTATATTGAAAATGTTTATCTAAATTACAATAAACACTTTTTAATCTTTGAAACTTATCAAATGTTTACGGTGATTTATCGGAGTACGTGCAAGTTGTAATTTTTTTAATAAAATAATTGCCACAAGTCATACTTTGTAATAAGATTAACACAAACGAGTCATTTCATTTTATAGTATAATTACTGAGTGTCACTCTTGATTTCTTATAACTATTGTTCAATTACTTGCTACAATTTGTTAAAGCTTTCCTTTGTTTAATAAATTAACAATTTTTTGAATTTTATAACTTTGGGAAAGAAATTCAGATAATGTTAAAAAATAATTTTGAGGCGTTTTTTGTCGAGTAATTTATCTTTAATTATTTAAAATTTGTTTTGAAAATAAATATTAAGCTGGTAAAAGCTCTTTACAGTATTTACTTAAATAACTTCTAATATCGAACATCAAACGTCAATAATTATTTATAATAACCAAATTGTTTATCTTGGGTATTTTAATAACATTTAAATGTTGATTTAATTTATGTGATAATAGCATTTGATTTAAATATTTATTATGGTCTGGCAGACACTTTAATTACTTTAATGTACTTTACACATACTTAAATGAACTTGTACAAAATAAATTCATGAACTTACTTCTGTGACAAGCAAGGCCTCCCCAATTTTTTTTACAGAGACACTGCCACGCATGTATGCAGGTACCGTGCTCACAAGAAGGGTAAATCATGCATTCGTTACAAAGTTCGCCTTTCCATCCCGGCATGCATCTGTGTTTATTGTGTTAATTGCAAATATATTTATATCATACTAGTTGTGTATATTTTAAATCTTTTAAACTTAATTTTCCAAACCAGTTATTAATTAGTAAAAAAAATTCACTAAAAACTCATGATAAAAAGCTTATTATAAATATTTATGCAGAAAAAAGTGAATTCGCAGATGTTGCCATTCTTATTGAGTGACACTTTATTAAATTTCTCTCGAGACTTGTCAAAAATTTCACGGTAAAATATTCAACAAGTAAGGTGCATCTTTGTAGGTGGTAAAAATAACATCAATACAAAATTATTTGAAAATTTTGGTACAGAGTTCAGTTGAACAAAAAATGTCGATGCGTAATAATTTAGTTGATTGAAATTCTTAAATATTCAAATTTTATTAAATTTGTCAAAGCGTCTGAACTTTGACAAATTGAAAAGTTTAAACAATTTTTCTAACTGACATGTAACTAAAGTTTCGAAGATAAAAGCGTTTGAACGTCTTCAACGTTTTATGTGAACTTTAAAACAAACAAAAAAATTATCAGTTTTATAAAAGTTTATGCGAAAAATTTAATCGAAAATTAAATACTAAAAAAGTGTAAAAGGATTACCTTTTTGTTTGTCGAAAAGATTAACCGAAAAAACAACTTAAAAACGAACAAATATAGAGGTAAATTTTAGCCTTGTAAGTTGGAAAAAATGAAACTGGGAAGGTTTTTGTTAGGTTTTCATATTTTCAAGTGCTAATAAAACATTTGTCCATTGAAATTTGTTGTGTTAAAAACTTATCCGTTTATCAATTGCTGGTAAGAAGTTACAATACCCACTTGTTTGCGCAGAACAAAGTTATATTGTTGAACTTTTTTAAGTTACTTTGTTGAATTATTTCAAGTTATTTTGTTGGATCAAGTTTAAAGTTTGTTTCAATTAAATGTTAATTGAATGACCTTTAAAAACAACAAACAGTTGAAAAATTTGCACCGAAATAGTTAAAAAGTTAACTTTTAATTAATAGCCGGTATTTGAAAAAGTACAGTGGTGTGTGCAACTGATTTGAAAAGCACTTTAGAAATAATTAATTAGTAACAAGACACTTTGTTAGTTGGTTGTTGTAAATTATAACTGACGTTCGTACCGATATAATTGGAAGCGATAAATTAGCGCGAACATTTAATTTAATTATGTTGAGTATTATTAATAGCAGAAGATCAAAATGTTTATATGATTAATCACTCTCAAGCTTGCTCAATAGTAGCTTGTGTGAACACTAACATGATTTTTTATCATTTTCTCTAAATTTGCAGTGAATTAAATCGTGTTTAATGTAAAAATTTTATATATGTAACATTTAAACAAATTTTATCGCTTAAATAAACAAAAAACTGAATTTTTGTGCGAAATTTAGTAAACTAATTAGAATTTAGCTTTTACTTGTCAGAATTAGCAGAATAATCTTAAACCGCCTAAATAAACATTCGAAGCGGTTTTTCAACTTTTTTCAACGAATTTTTATGTGAATTTGTGTGAAAATTAGTTGTAACTTAAAACTAATCACTCTCCTTTCATGTTGCATATTCGCATTTTTGTTTGAAAATTGTTAAAACTTAACTTGAAATGCTGAAAACATTTTATTACTTATAAAAATACACTTTGAAACACAATTAACATTTGTAAAAATATAAAACAAAACATAAATTTGAATTCCGCAAATATCCAACGTGCAAAATTAAAACTCAATGAAAATTTTCGACAAATATTAAAAGGAACAAGAATTTTGTTTAAAAAAAACAAATAAACACGAGAATCGAGCAGAAATATATTTTAAAGAATCGAATGCGGTTTTTTAACATCGCTACGTTCCCACGCATTTCTATTTATCTTTTTCCTCCTACTTTTTCAACAATTTCTCTTTTTTTTTCATTTTCTCACTTTTTTTAATTTAGCCACAATTTAATTTTACGCCGAAATCTGTTCTCATGTAAATAAAAATCCAGAAAAAATTCTGTTTTTCGTAAGAAAACAACATTCCTGCATACGAGGTTCTAATGTTTTTCAAACATTTTGTGCTTATTTATATTTGCTTGTACTTTTGCTAACTTATTTGTGTGATTTGTGTTTTTTATAATAACAGTTTTTCAAAGCATATATATTTTGTCTGGAAAATTTATTATGTTTTGAACTAATGTGAATATTTCAGATTATATTTTGAGCAAGGTATTTTTTTTTAAATAAAATTTATATTTGTGATTTAATCACGCTGCAAATTTCTTTATATAAAAGTTAGATTCTCATTTCAAATTTTACCGCTCTTCAGAGTGATTATGACGTAATAATGCATGTTGTATGGTCAGCACATACACGTGACGTCATCATAATTGGTTACTAGCATCTGGTTGCCAAGTAATTGGTCGCCATGCAACTAGTAATTGCATGTTAATTTGCATATTTGACAAATAAAAACAAATATCTATTATAAATGCAGGTAGATACAACATATTGGTGAAATGTTGTGAAAAAATTAGTTGTATTTGTACATAAATAAAAGCTTTCTAATCAGTTTTCATATTAAAGAATTTAGTAATAATAAACAACATGATAAATCAATTTACACAATAAAAAAATTATAAAAAACTGCAAATAATTGTTGGGAGTTTGAAAAAGGAGTTCCACTTGAAATTTTGTTCAGAGAAATGAAGTGTTCAACAGGTAACTGAAGTGCTGGTGTGACGTCATAATAGCTTTCTGCGGTACTTGTGACATCACAACAAAAGTGAAAAGTTCAATTGAACAGGTATCAATGTGAACACTTCAATGTATGTGGTTGTCGCCTTATATGAACAACTGTTTAATTAAAATTTCACTTCTTTGCAAGTTTTTAACAAAAAATATTCTATTTGCTTGTTTGTCCCTTTATACCAACACAAGAACTTTGAGATTTAATTTTCTCTTTTTGTGTGTTATTATGTTCTTGATAATTTCAAAAGCTTTTAAGTCAACACAAGAACATTTTCTGCTGAAGTATTTAATCTGAATGGAAATTAATGCACCTTTTGGCAGCGGATTAAATAGCTACCTAGCAACAGGAAGTAACCAGCAACTGCATGGCAACCAGAGGGTGCAGTTACCATGGCAACCCGGGGTGAACTGAAGCTTCATGCTTGGTTAGCAAGTATGCTGGTGAAAGCAATCAAATTTGATCTGATTAATTTCATTTGTAAAGATTTTCATAAATTGCAAGTTGATATTCAACTTATTAAATTTCAAATAAAACAAGTTTTTATTATGTCTTAACGGAAACATTATTGAGTAACAAATATATTATATATCACCACTCGTCTGTAAATATTGTCTGGAAAAAAGCAAGCGAATAGCAGGTAGTAAAAGTTGTAAAAATATTAATTATCTTCTGTTTATTTTGTAATATAAACTTTCTCGCTGTAAAATGGTGTGGTAATTATCAACTTTTGCTACTTATTTGTTGTACTTGGAAATATCACAGATCTAATCTGCTATGACAACAAAAAATATTCACAAAAGAAAATTTCCAGGAAAATTTGCTGATAACATTCAAGGTCTAAACTCTGCCTTTATTATTTATTTATTGGAACAGGGTTTAAACAACTATATTGAGGGTTACATGGAGTTTATACGCATAAACAAAATTCATCATATTTGTGGTATTTCAATTTTATTTATACAAGCTAAAAGTCAACAAAATTTTTTTGAAGTAAAAAAAATTCCAGATGATTATTTTCAGGTAATAATTTAAAGATTAATAAAAGGTTACAGCAATTTCACTTATGAATCGTATTATGACGCAATAGCGGTTGTATAAACAAGAGAAGTGATTAAAAGCTGCCACTCAATGCGCTTCCTACTTGAAATTCTTGTTTAAACTAAATTTATTTTTTTAATTCAAAAATTATGATGTTATAATATTTATACTTTTTTATTTACTTTATTCTTGCTTTTATTTCAAATAAATCATTCGGATGAATATTAATTATTTCAATTTTTTATAAAAATATTTTAGTGAAAAAATGTCTATAATGACAAAAATTAAAAAAGAAAAACTTCCTGTAAATTTTTTCATACAGACTTTTTTTGCAGAAAATTTTTGTTTGTAAATTGAATATTTGATTGTGTAATGCCTACAGACGAATGAGGCACTTTAAATTAATTCAACCAAAAACTTCTGTACAAACACAGCAAATGTAATTAGCAAAAGCTTGTCAAATAATTCAATTTAGTTTTCTTAATGTAGCTTTTTTTTCTGCTGTGGTAATTACACTTTTAAAATCTTTCACAAAAATTTCAGCTGGCAAAAGAGTTACAATCGATTTTGCTCGTAAAAAGCTCAGCGAAATTCTCCACACAAACTTCTAATCAACATCTTGAACTTTTGTTGTTCTTCTGATCTGCACTGGACTTATAATGAAAAATTTTGTTGTCTAGTTTCAACCGTAAAATGTTCAGATAAGATTAAAACTTTGACATTGAATTTCTTAAAAGCATTTATTTCTTTGATAAACTTGCATTATTAGTATTAGATTTCCAAGTAAAAAAGATAATCTAGGTTAATCAAAACTGTAAATTAATGAATCAAGCACAGAAAACTTATGTAAGTTTTCATTCTGAAAAGTCCAAATAAAATCAAGTTCAATTCAAATTTTTTGATTGAAATTCAACACATACGGGAAGTTTAACAGCGGCTTAAAAGTTTCCAAAGCATATAAAACATACAAGGTTGATAATAATCAAAATTAACCGTATAGACCGAACAATGAAGTTTAAAGGAAGTTTTAGATTTTTGCACCAAGTTTTTTTCTATATATATTTTGTAGCTAATCACGACATTAATTGCAGCGCTCAACTTGCTATCAACTTTTAAACTTCATAGCAATTAATTTAAAACTATCTGTATAATTATTTGAACTGTTTGTATACAATACTTTGATTGCATTTTGTACAAACAGTTAATTTAAAACTACCTGAAAATCTTGTAAGTATTTGTTATACATTATAAATATATATTATTTTATTCTAATTAACTATTTTACTAACTTGCATTCATATGGTTGTTCGCAACTTCCGTGGTCAATATCACATCCAAGTCGACATTGCGCTGTTCATAATATTATTGTTAAGTTGTTTGTAATTATATATATATATATATATATGTATATTAACTATTGTGCTGTTCATAATATTAATGTTAAGTTGTTTGTAATTATATATATATATATGTATATTAACTATTGTGCTGTTCATAATATTATTGTTAAGTTGTTTGTAATTATATATATATATATATATATATATATATTAACTATTGCGCTGTTCATAATATTATTGTTAAGTTGTTTGTAATGTATATATTTACTAACGAGTTGTACAATTTTCTCCAATCCAACCATCATTGCATTTCTTCTTACCATTTTCATCGCAAGTATAATGGCCATTTATTGTTGAGTTCCTTGGTTTGCAGAAAGTTGTACAGTTGAACCCATAGTAGTTTGGGTAACAACCAACTCGTACCTATAAAATTTCATATTAGTACTACTGAATTTAATTTAACTTATAGTAGTTATTTTGTTGCAATGAATAAAATAAGACAGCTTGTATTTACTTTATATTTGATATGAGCTCTTGCACCACTGTTGCTTTTAAGATGCCATTCAGTTGATGGAACCAACATGGTTCTGTGTTCGTCAACTTCAACTAATTTCTCACTTACTCCGCTTCTAAGTTGCTCTGTAATAAAAATAAAACCACTATTTTGCTTAACTTCTAAATAGGTTGTATGAACTGTTTGAAACATGCATTTGCTTACCAAGTACTGTATTTCCTCAATTTATTTCATAAACATAATTGGAATTATAAAACGTTAACCAAACCAATGAAATTTGAGCAAAACACTGAAGATAGTTTTACAAGGCTTCAAAATTGATTGCTTGTTTTTGTTATTTTACTTTCAAAGATTGTTTTTGAAGCCCAAAAGCTTTAAGTGTATGTTTTAATTGTTTACAATTTACTTTCAAGTTGATGAAATTAGATTAGCTTTTGTTGAAGAGACATTTTAATTTATACAAAGTAGATCGAGCAATGTAAGCTGCTTGTATTTTGTCAGTTCAAACGATTTACTATATTGTAGACAGAAGTGCATACAAATGTTTGAAATATTTTCTTATAACATTACCAAGAAAAACATACATAATAATTTAAGTAGATTATTAGAAAGTTCAGCTAAAATTATAATAAAAATTGAGTAAAACATAAATCTTTTTGTAACTTTTTACTGCATGACTGGATGTATATAATAAATATTTTCCATCAATATTCATGAAATATGATATAAACAGAAAAGTTTATACTTGAAAAGCTCATAATTGAAAATTACACTAGAAATTACCAATTACATTGATACACTCTCCTTCATGAACATAAAAAGATTGAACTTTGAAAAGATAAAACTTTCAAACTTTGTATTTTACAGTTAATAGCTTAAAATACCAAAACTTTTAAATGACTAACTAAACATGAACAGAGTAAATTTAATTTACACTAAATTTGTAATGAGGGCAACATTTGATTAATTATGATGTAAATTTAATATCAAACAGGATCCATGTTAACCATGTTTACAAACCAACATTGTTGATGTTGATAACAATGTTACTGCAGTGGTAAAAATTTTAATGCCTGCAGTTTTTTGTGACACAAATTTTGTAGTAAAAATTTTTCTCATAAAAATATATAATACTAATCATGTATAGTTTTTTTTTCAAGCTTAAACTTTAAATTGCTGTAAGAGTTTTTTTTTAATTCTATAAACTATATATTTTGTATAAGTTTTTATAAACTTACCCAAAGCGTCATCGTGGTCCCAAACTTCTAGTCTCAGAGTGAAAGTTCTCTGAAAAAAAATACAATAAATAATAAATAAATATCAGCAACTCAATCAAAGTCAGCAGTGAAAAAGTTGGAATTGAAAACAAATTGATGAATTAATATTTTCTGTGCCACCAACATAGAATTCATTCATCCAAACACAGAGGAATATTTTAGTAGCAAATTTCGTACATGCATGACTTATCAACTTATAAAATTCTTCTGTTTAATGATCCATTTTGTATTGTTTTGTTGGCTGGTTGAAGGTTTTGTTCATTTTTTTGTTATTTCTCACAAACAATTGTCTGGATGAAATTCGTCTACATTCTTTGTAATAAATTCACAATATTCATTTTACAAGATAAATCATTTGAGTTAAATTTGTGATAATTAACCGCATTTTTTAAGTATTTGTCTTTACTCTGTACTTACAAACTACAAGGTAAAATCCTTAAGAAAACATCTAAATGATACTACAATTTGTTTAACAGTGGTAAGAAGGTAAAAAAGTAACAAAGTGCAGGGAAATTGGCAGAGAAAATGAAACAAATTAGCCAGTTCTCACTAAGAATGAAAATCTGATATTTTTTTAATGGAGTTTCACGCTCAATTAAATGTTCAGATTCTCAAGTCATGCATCAGTGACCACCAATAGAAAATCTCCAATTACAAAATGATGAGTAACCTGCCAGTTGCCGTGGTAACCAACCTATGGCCCCATAATCCCCTTTTCACTTCACTTTGCCAAGTAGAAGTATATTGGAGCAAATGAGATTAAAATATAAAATGTCTCACGCTGCTAACAAAAACTTTTGTTTGTTGTCAACAGCCAATAAATAAATGTTTATGTTTGTTGATTAATAACTTATCAAAATAATGAAATAACAAAAAGTTTTACTGTCAAACATTTAACTTGCACAGACAAATTTAGCTTGTATATAAAATATTATTTCACAAAAATAACTAGTTATAAATATATCATTTTTAAAATTAAACACTGCTCATAAAAGTCAACATATATTAATTGGTCACTTAAAAAAGTTCATAAAGAAAAATATTGTGTAGAGATAATTTTCAGCGCGATTAAAACTTTTTATGCTGCACACTTGAGTTGTGACTTTTTAGTTAATGTTTAGCCAGCAAATTGCAGGTTGCACAGACGTATAATCAACATGACCACTGAACCATTAACTCTGTACCTGGCAATTTTCTTGGTAATTTAACTCACTTTTTGTGTTTAAACATGTTTTTCACCTTAAAAACTCACATATGAATTTGTCACAAAACTTCATGGAACTGAAAAATTAAATGTTTTCTTAAACTTACAAAAAAAAAACCAAGCTGTAAGACTTTGGTTGAAAAAGCAACTTTTGAGAAATTTTGACAACATATTTGTATGTAATCTGGTAATCTGTGGTGACGCATTATAAAGCACTTTCTAGTATGGCAGCTGTTCAGCGAACTTTAGAGTACTACTTGTACTGCGGACTACTGAGAAAAACTTTCATATACATGTTTGTTTGGAAAATAAAAAATTACCTTCATAAACTTTTTGGGCCCCAAATAAACTATTTTTGATAAAGTACACTTCAGTTTTAACTGAAATTGTACTTTAAAAGCGAGCAAATAAAACTTGTTTACTTTTGTAAGTGCTATCTACTGTTATGTAGGTTGAATAAGACTGTTTGTAATTATGTTTACTTTTCACTCACCAACTTACATTTATTTCACAACAACAATAAAGTGTACAAGATTTTTTTCAAAATTTATCAAACAAATAAGACTGACTGGGTATAAAAGTACAAATGAACTTATGACAAAGGTAAATGAAAACTGATTGTTTAACAACTAATTAAACTTATAATTAGTGCAGCTTTCAAGCAACATATGTTGATAACAGCTTATGCAGTAACAGAAATTTCAGTGAAAATTTTTAGCCAGACGATGTTCGGCAAGAATCTGTCACAATTTTTGAGGGGATTTTTTGACAATATGCTGCAAATATTAGTACCTAAAGAAACTTTTAGAAAAAACAAGTATTTTAATACATTTTATCTATTGTTTTAATGTTTTTATTTAAATACTACTGTATTAAAATAATATACAAAATTTTAACAGTATGCTGCAAGTATCAAACTGTATGGAAACTTTTACTAGAAAAAAAAAGGAATAATAGTCAAAATAATTTATTAACAAAAAACTAAGCACTCACCACCCAAGTAGATAATAAATTGATTCTGATTCTTCCAGGGTTGTTGGGATTGTCAGGGTCATTGAAAATAATAATATTGTTACCAAGAACTTCAGAGGTCGCGCTCCCAAACACGCAGCCGTTGTTGTCAGAATTGTGATATTCCTTGATGCAAACTTTCACAAACAAATCACACTCGTTGAAGTCGCATCTTTCCAAATCATCACGGTGCCAATCGCAACAATCCCCAGTTGAATATTCACCTGCGGCATTCCTGATTTCCAATATCTGAACCTCAAAAAATCCCCCAAACTTGTTTGTTTCACCACCACTCAGTTGTGTTGTCAGTGTCTGTTATATATATGTTAAATTTATAAGTTTGTTTATTTTAAAAAGGTTTGGAAAATAATGGCTATAAGTTAAACCACAAAGATAAACAAAATTTAATTTGAGATTTTGAGATTAAATTAAATTTTAAAAGTTTATAATAAAAATCATTTTAAACACTCAGTAAAAAAATATATAATTTTTATAGTATTTTATATCAAATATGTTTTATTTATAAGTATTACTTAATAGTTTAAATTAAACTTTACATTGTAAATTGCAAATGTTCAAATAAACTCAACAATGTAGTTTTAATTAAAAAGTCAGTGTAGGTTGGCACGACCGTGTAAATTTGCATTGTACAAACAAAAAGTACCTGTTTAAACAGCACCACTACAAGCAAAAAGATCGAAAATAATTTCATCTCGGCTACATGCACCACTAGAACTTTTATATTTACCTGTTTCTCTGTAAAATGTCATTAGTTTGTACAATGTTTGAAAAAATAGATCAATAATTTAGCTCAAACAAAAGTTAAGTTTTGGCTTGTAAGAAGCTTTTTATTTACTTTAAGGTAAACAAACTTAACAAACTTTAAATTTGTAGTTTAAAGAACACATTTTGTTATAATTTAATAAATATTAAAAACTAGAATGCTGAATTTAAAAAAATATATTAATCTAAAATAAATGCTAAATCACAGTCAAAAAATATGAAAATTTAACACTTTCAATAAAATTGAAATTATAAATAAACTTTTTACAAAAATATAACACTTCTACTTAAATAAATACATCAATTAAAACAAAAAACTTATACAAACATGAATAAAAATCAACAAATGATTGTGACTAATAACAAAACTAGAAGCGACACAAATTTCAAACAGCCGCAGCAAATTGAAGACAGGCTAACATGAGAAAATTAACAAAATACAGCTTTTTTCACATCAACAAGACCAGTTTGTCTTCAGCTAGAGAAGAGTTTTTAGCTTTGAGGAAAAAAGTGGCTTTTTACTTTTTGGTCGGTTTTTCAGCACACAGCTCAAGTCGTAATTTTTTACACCAAAATGAAAACGAGATATTTGAATAAGAAAAAGAGAGCAGCATTTTGATTGGCGTTAGTAGCGATAATAATGAAAATTTTCTTAATGTTTGCTTTAATGCGTGAGATGCTAAATGTAAAATTTTAATATTTAATAAAGGAGTTGTAAATTCACCTGCACTTTTCAAGCAAATTGCAATAAATTTTCACTGTCAAACTGTTTAAACAAATAATCAATCTGGAACTAAAATTTCAAGTTGATTAAGAAAAATTTCAATAAAAATTTTAAATAATATTACATTTTGTTCTTAACTATCAAAAAAAATTCCAGCCCAACCGTTTGAATAAACCGATTTAGATGTAACATTAAAAGTTACATCTAATTTGTTATTTTGTTATAATTTTTTTTAAGAATATTATTTAATAGCAAAAATATTTATTTTTTTTAAATAACATTTATTATGTTTATCTTATTTTTTGACCTGATTCGACCATCAAAAATTCTTAGGTAAAAGGTTTTAAAGTGTATCTGACAGAATTAAAAAGTAGTTCGTTGATTTAAAATGTTTTTATAACATGTAATTTATTTTCAATCCACTGTAAATTTACTATTAAAAAAATCCCTAGTGATCGAAAACAAATCGTGTTAAATAAAGTTTTAATGAAAACTAATATGTTTTCTTAAAATTTCAATAAGAAGTATTTGTTTTATAAAATTTTACATAGTAAATTTTGATATGTAATTTTATTAGTATACTTGTCGTAAAATAAATACATTTAACTCACATAAAAGATACTTTTTGTTATTAAATCGTATAATACAAATAGTTTTCTGTTTATGATACTTTTTTAAATGCAATGCATATACGTATTATATACTTACTAAAAACTAACTAAACCTACAATATAAAAATGGTTTTGGCTTTAAAACTTTATATTCTTTTAGTATATTAGGTTTTGTATAAGCATGAAAAATTTTTTCTATATTTTACAATTTAAATCATAGAATTAAATGAAAGCAAACAAAAGCTAGTTTGGAAAAAACTTTTTTTTTGCAATATAAAATATCCCATTACTTTAAAGTTTAACTAAAAGGTTGAAGTAGTTATATATATTGAAAACTTCTCAAGGTCTTATAAATTATTTATTTATATTCGGCTAAACTTGAAATGAAAATGTGTTGATAGACTCTAAGTCTACACACAATAAAAACTTTTAGGTTTAGACTTGAAAAGTTGAAATCTTTCAATGTTTGATTGTTGAAAACAAACCTTTGCAGGTTTTTCGATAATTTTATGTTTTTGTCTTGTACCATTGTCAATTCTTTTTGAAATAAAATAATTAGTTTTACTTTTTTTCTATCATCAATAAAACAAATTACTTCTTGCTAGCTAAACTAAAATAATAATAAATATTCAATTTAATTTAGCTAGTTTTTTCAAGTTAAAGTTTAAAATATAAAAAAGTAAAGGCAAAAAAATAAACAAAGCATACTTTTAAACAATCTTTTTAATGCTTTTAAGCATAAATCTAGTTTGGTGATTCCTTTTACATACTTAATTTTAACTTAAAAGTTAAGATGCGTTAAAGTTAATAAATTTTTAAGTAATTTGAATTATATACTACTTAACAGTCCTAACTTACGATACAGTTTTATAAAATCGTATTTTAAAGGTTAAGTTTCATATTTGTTTAAGTACTGAATTGTTAATATTATAGATATAAAAATGAATCATTTATAAAAATCAATGAAAAGTTGTCTTTTATAGTTGTAAAAAGAGAAGTAACATGAAGTTTAGGAATTTAATCCAAATAAATTTTTACGTTACTTGAAATAATTAAATAGTTTCAAAGTTTCAACTTGTTGTTTTAAGATTATCTTGAACTATAGAATAAAAGTTTTAGAATTAGAAAACCAAAGTATTTCGTCATTCAAAAAACTTTGAGTTTAATTTCAGTTGTTTTATTCACTTGATTAATTTTTAAACTTATTTATACGTAAGTGTTTTAACATTTTTGATATTCTATTTTTTAATAATTATTTAAAAAAGCTTTAGATTACGACAAGCTAAGAAAATTTCTAACTGTGCATAAAGTTGAAATAAATATTTAAATAAGAATATTTGAGTAATATATAATGTATAAAAAAAATAAAAAGTAAATGCTTGATACAACATTAGTATTTTAAAAATAGTAAGTTAACAAAAAATAAGTAAATTATTATATTTCTAACAAACAAAATTTTGAAATTTTAGAACAAAATATTAATTCAGTAAAGTTTTTAGAAAATTGGCAGTTTTTCGAAAATTCGAAACTAGTTTATGTAAATTTGAACTTTGTGACTCAATAAGCAAAGTTATTATGACGTCACAATGAAAACGTACGAATCGGTAATTTGTCAGGAAGTAAGTGACGTCATAATTGCAGCGATCGAGCATCGGAAAGTGTTAAATTTACAATAATTACTTAATAAATACTAATAGTCGCTATGATTTGTGTGTGAACATACTTTAGTTTATGCAAAAATTTGACCATTATAAACTTATTAATCTCCTTCTTGAGTCTGATTTTTTTTTAATCACATCTATTTTAAGTATTTAAAAGTGAAAACAATAAATCTTTAAATCATGCTCCTAATAAAAGTGAGAAAAACGATGCAATATTTTAATGAAAGTATTTTCAAATTAACTTATTAACACATTTAGTTATGCAAAAGATATTTTACAATTGTTATATTTAATATTCAATTTTTAGTAATACTAAATTATTCTTAAGTCTTTTAATTTCAAAAAGTTTACTGTTAAATATTAAATACAAAACTATTTTTAAATATTATTATATCAAATGAACTTTAGTTTTAAGAAGAAACAGCAAACTTCTACAAAACAGTTGTTTTTGTCTTGAGCATGGTTCTTTGTGTTTCATGTAACAAAACTCAAATCAGAATGTTTCATATATTAAATTGTGACGTCACAATAGAAAAGTCGGCATCTTTGAAGCTTGAAATCAATTTCGCAATCTGGAATAATTTGAAAGTTGGAAACTTTTGAATGGGTTGTTTGTTGCAGTTTTTTTTTAATATTTTTGCTTAAAAACATATTTTTTTTATTACTTTATTTTTGTCTTTAAGCTTTTTAACTTGAATGATGCAGTGCAGTGTATACAATTATAAAAATTTAGCTACTTATTATACACTTTATACTTGTTAACAAACTAACGTAGTTTTTATGCTGTAAAAACGAACTGTAGTAGTTAAATAAAGCATTTATAGATAAAAAGTAGTTTAAAAAGTTTACGATGTTTTTAAGAAAAAAAAAAGTTTACAATATAAAAAATTTAGCTATACAAAATTTCAAAACATGTGTTAACTTAAGTAAAAAAAAATTCAGTTAAAATATTTTTATGGTTGTAGCTAAATTAATATTTTAGCAAAAGACATTATGCTTAAAATAGCCTTGTGTTTAACTATATAAGTTTATTATTTATGTTTATAATTTAAGATGTTCTTTTTCAAAGTAAGCATTGAAAAAACTTATCTTTTTTTAAGTGCAAACAATTCAATTTACAAATTAATCGTTAATCTTTGTTAACGAACATTTATATTGAGAGTGTGAGACAAATCCAATTAATATCTATATTTTAGTTATTTGCTGTTAAAAGTATATCATACAAATTTGTAATTTGAAATAAATTACCACTTTAAAATAAAACATTTTCTAAAATATAAGTGACTCAAATAAATATGTGAAGATAAAATAAAACTTGATTAAATAAGTATTAGTTAAAGTTATTAGTTTGGGAAAATTTTATGATTTCAGTTTATGAAAATAAGTATATTAATTAAACAAGATATAAAAAAATTACCACGAAATATAAGATAAAAAGCATATTTAAATAAACAATATAAACAAGTTTTGTAAGAATGAGTAAATAATCTAGCTTGGTAATAACTCGATAAAGCTATGAACCAAATTCTTATATACTTATATTATCTTATTATTTTTATCTTAATGTTTTTAAGTTTCAATAAAAAAGTTCTGGTGAGAAAAGTGTTTAGTGTGGTTTGTAATACAAACATTAAAATTTCAGAAATAAATTTGATTAATCAACTCAAGTGTGTGGTAAGTAACTGAGTAAAATTTCACATATTTCGTGTGTTTATTCAATTGTTTATTTTTATAAAATATACTTGACAACGTTACATCACTACATATTTTTGTATGTTTTTAAAATGATAAGTATTTTAGAAATGCTGTAACTTAAACACTTGAAAAAAATTCTGTAAAGTATTTTTAACTAGTAATGTATAAACTAATATGACAAAATTTATTACCGTCTTTTTATAAATAATTTTTTGACATGTATTTCAAATGAAAAAAATTTTATAAATTTCAAGTACTTCAGTTATTGGTTGAAAGTAGCTTGTTATATTAACAGAGAAAATAATAGAAAAACTTTGATAAGTATGAAAAATATGAAAATATAGTGTATTAACACTTATTATGTTTGAAAAATATAGTTAGTATAGGTTTATTAACGACAAAAATGCGCTCAAATATTTGGTGTTTTGAACTGGTATACAAAAAACTTCGTTATCGATTATAAACATTTTACTTACAACCTTTATTAAAAACTGATTTTCATTTATATAAGGTGTATTTAAAAACTAAATAAAATTATCTAAACACAAAAGAAATTTTTAAAACTTTTGTTCCACGTTTTTATACCTACTACCTTTTTTAGTTGAACTTTAAAAGTAAATAAAAATCAAGTTATTGATAAAAGATGAAGTAATTATTTCCTCAAAAAATAGTTTAATTTAAATTCTAACCTTTGACATTAGTTACCGGTTATTATAAAGTAAAGGGAAGCTCTTTCAGATTTTTTTCAATTTATTTTTTTTGAAATAATAAAACTTGACCTCAATTTTAAAACTTCTGTTTTATTTGTTTAGCTTTTAGTTGTTATTTGGTACAACAAATTATAAGTTAAATGAACAACAAAAATTTGAAGTATAAGAAAACATATTTGATAACCGACTAATTTTTTTTTCTAAAATTAGTTAAACTGATTTAAAACTTAATTAAAATATATGTTTATTACAAATTTTTTAAAGTTTTATTTTTTCAACTTTCAATTGAGTATTCCTATATACTATTACATAGAATTTCTTAGTTCTCAAAATTAGTTATCAAGTTAAAACACAAAATACTAAATTTAAAAATATTATTTGTATTATCTATTAGCATTAAGCTATTTACAAGTTTACATAGTAAAACCTTTTGAAAAGGAAGTGAATTAAAGCTACTAGTTTTCTTTTAAAAGTTATAAACTTATAATTTTATAAAATTAGTGGATCTACAATAACTTTGATGTTTAATTTTAAACAGAAACAAATATATTTTTACTTTACTGAAAAGTTCTAAACTTTACAATTCCACTTTGAATAAAAACTTCTTAAACACGGAATTTACCAAACACTAAGAAGTTTTGACGATTTGTATATTGTTGTTGTGTTGTTAGTGTGCTGTTTGTGCATATTTCTTTTTATTAATTTTAAACTTTATTTGTTTACCTAAATACTTTTCTTGGTATAATGTTATACTGGTGCTGTTATAAAAACTTGTGATTTTCAGTGTTTGGCATTATTTTATTTGTTTCAGATTTTATTTTGATAATGAAAAATTCCGTGTGAAAACCAGTCAAAAGAATTTATTAAAATAAAAATGTTAATTTATTAAGTTTTTTTACTTAAAGTTTGATTAAGTTTAACAATTGCTTTGTGTTTAATTAGAATTCTTATAAGTGTTAAACAGCAATTTTTACATTTTTCAAAACATTTTAAGAACAAGTAGAAATTTATTGTTATCACAAAATTCCTAAATTTTATTAAAATATTATTACGTTGAGATAGACGTTCTGTTTTTTATCGTTAAAAGATGATTTTTTATATATAAAACTGATAAAACTACCTGTAAAACAGCTATTCTTCGAACAGAATAAAGTTGAGTTTTTGCGTGTGTAAATTGAAAAAAAAGCTAAAGATAACAAACTTAATCTAGTCAATAAACTCGAATTATGTGTTTTTATTAATTATATCTTGTCCTTCAAGCAGATATTCATTAAAAACAAATTAATAAAACTGCTAATAAAGCTATCTAAGAGGCTTAAGATTAGGAGATTGTCAATTAAATTGATATTATTTTTTTGAAATAGCTTTTTAACGAAAAACTTTTATAAACTTAGATGTTTAATAACTTAGTTGACTTTTTAGTTTTGTAGTTTAGAATTTAAGCTTTATATTTTGAGTACTTCAAAGGTATAGTAAATTTGTTAGTCAAAAAAACAAAGCATAACAAAACTTTTATTTCTTTGTATGTAAAATCTGCGTTTTTATAATTAAAATTCAAAAAAAAATAGTGCTATATTTTGCGAGATTAGAAATTTAAATTGTATTAACCTAATTTACAAATTCTATTTAATCATCTAATTTTTTGATTAAAAGATGTCTTCACGAAAAAACGACAAAATTTAAAACATAATCTAATATATAAATATCAATTAGTTTTCAGATCAATAATTTTTTTCAAAATTAAGGACAAAATATAGATAAAAGTTTCTGTTGACTGATTGTTGGCAGCTTCAGTGACGTAATAATAGAATCATGATGACCTCACATTAGTTTCGATTTGCTTCGTTGATTACGGATATTGTTTCAAATTAAAAAGGAAAAAGTTTTCACATACTTGATCAATCGTTTTATTACTTATGTCAAAGTTTTTTTTTGAGCATTAATTTATTATTTTCTAAATCAGTTAATTCAACTTTTAAAGTTATATTACTTTACAAAAAAGTGATTGGATAAAATTAGTTAGAACCTATACTTCATTTTTATTTATTTTTGAATATACTTTAAGTTAAGAGACTTGATAAACAAAAATTTATGTGAATACTGCTATAGATTTAAAAATTCTTTAAAAAAACATAAATTATTAAAGTTATTTGATAACTTACTAGCTATTTGTCTAAAATATTATACAAAATTTAACATAATTTAACGTATTGCACCTTAGAAAAACTATAAATTTAAGAAGTTCTTTGTTTATAAAAAAAAAAACTTTTTAGATAGCTTAGAAAGGTTGTGATAAAAAAAAAGCTTTAAAAAGTTTATTTTATTTTAGTTTGATTAAGTTTACTTTTTAAGCAAATATTCTTAATAGTATACTTTTAATCTGAATAAAAATGAAATTTAATTGATATTCCGTACAATTAGACAATGCGATATTTCCAAAGCTTTCTTTATAAATTATTTTTAATTTTAAAAATAGAAAACTAATTCTAAAAAAGTTTTTGGTTTTTAAAAACAATATTTATACTTATGTTAAATAAAATAGATTTGTATTTAAACAGAAGTTTTATCAAGTTGATTTTTATTATAAACATTTTTTTGAAAACTTTGTTCGAATAGTTAGAATTTAAGTGAAACTTCGTAAAGTTTCAATTACTATACAATTAAAAAAACCGAATCTGTTTAAAAAGTAAGTTTATATGAAAAACTATTTAATGTTTATTTCAGATTTTTACTTAATTTTTTGCATCTAACTGCAATTAACCGAAAACAAAATAATTAAGTGCTCAAAAGTTTAACTAAAAGGCAAGAATAGTTTTGTATTTTGAGAACTTTTCAAAGTCAAATAAATTATTTATTTATATTCGGCTAAACTTTAAAAAAAATATGTTAATAGACTTTAAGTCTACCCATAGTGAATACTTCAAAATTTAGAGAAAAACTTAAAGGTAAAAACAATTTAAGCACAGTGGTATAGAGTTTTCTAAAAAAGTTAAAGAACATTTACTTTTATTAAGCTTTAATACATTTCGGTTTCAAAACTCTGTCTTTTCATTAGCGTTTTATATATTTAAAAAAAAAACAACTTACGAACATAATTATTTCTCATCCCTAGTCGACAGATATAAACTTTTTTTCGCGTAAAAAAGACCAAACATTACAAATTAACTCTTTTAGATAAAATAGTTTGTTACGAAGCTAAAAAATGTACAACTATCAACAATAGAAACAATTAGTAAAGATGAATAACTTTATATCAAAGTAAAAAGGTTTATGACACTAATTTAATTGTCTACGATAGAAAAATATATTGTCTGTTTTTAATAAATATAGAATATTATAAACTAAAGATTTGTTTGATAGAATATTTGTTTAAGTTATTGAGTGTGTTTTAAAGCTACGGTTTAGAATACTTAAAAAATCTTTTTCGATAATCAATAAAAAGTTGTCTTTTAAAATTTTAACAAGAAAGTTTACAAGAAGTTTAAAAAATAAACCTGTTGTTTGAAGTCGTACTTGAAATAAGTTTTTCATTGCAAACATGTTTAAACAAATCAATTAACTTTACATGTGTATCTTTATCTTAACCTTTCTTTTGAACTATCGTGAGTTGACGCTTTTTTTCTGTCAATAAAAGTGCGATATATTCAATGTATTTAAACTTAAAATATTTTTAACGTTATTTATCTTCACAATTTGTATGGTATTGTTTAGAGTGAATAATAATATAAGTAAAGTAAACCTGCTGCCTATATTATTGATTGAAGCAAAAACTATATTTCGTTTTATATATATATTGGTTGAAATAAACTATTATTCTTAATTTTAATCTTTTAATCGTAGTTTGCATTACAATTTACAAACTAGTAAAAAACATTTTCAAGAAAGTTTTACATCTAAATGTATATATATAAAACTAAATGAAAATTCTTTAAAAGTATTGATAATTATAAATTATACAAAAATGTACTGGAGTATTTAGTAAAAACTAGCTCATTAGTTTTATTATTTTACATGTAGCTTTTATTCGTTTTTTTTTTTTTGTAAAATATCTATTACTATTTTTTGTATAAAAACTTAAAATTTAAAAAAACTACAGAGCTTTAATAGAAACAATATAAATTATTACATTAAAAGCTTTTGAAAAATAAATTAAATAACTAGACCTAGTTAAATGTTTTGTATCTCTAAATAAAATTTTTAGTTATAACAGCATTGAAAAGTTGTCTAAAGTATATAATTCAGTAATAATATTATGAGCACTTTAAACTAAATATTTAAAATAGTTTTTATTTTTGTTTTTGAACAAATTATAACAACTTGTCAAAACTTTGACTTAAAAATAATCTAAAAAAGTACTAATTCTATTTTTCAAATTATCGTGTTTAATGTTTTGAGTCAAAAGCACAATGAGAAATCGAAAAAAATGTATCTGTATCAAATTAAATTCACCAAAAAAAATTCGGCGTCTTTGAAACTTGAAATGAATATTACAATCTGGAATTGTTTGAAAAATTAATATATATTATTATTGCAACGGTTGTTTGTTTTATGTTTACTTTATTGAAATTATAATCTTACAAACTTGTTTATATGTTTCATGTACACCGTAAATTACACTTATTCTAAAATTATTATAGAAGTAATTTTTTTTAAATGTTGTAAAGGAATTTGATTTCACGTTTAGTTACTAAGAATAACAAACTAGGGTTTTATATATGTTTATAAAATCAATTTTAAAATTAGCTACTAATATCATGTTCCAGAATTCTCACTAGATAAGACTGTAGATAACAAAAGTTTTAATTTACAAAAAAAAATTGTGGTTATATTTTGTTCTGTTATGTCTCTGCGGTCTAACACAAAAAACATCGGTGAGAAACTAAGATATAGTGGTTTTAAAACTAATGATAAAATTATCTAGTAATATAAACAATTTAGTAGATTTATTGAATAAAAGTTTTGATCTAGTGTAAAAATTTGATAACGACTTTTTGTAAATTAATCATTTAATAATAATATGTTTATTATTTTTTGTATCAAAGTTTATTTAATTTAGTTTTCAAACATGTTAGTTCGAAGATTTCAGTTGAAATTAATAAAATAAAAAAGCAGATAGAAGTTTTCATAAAAATATCTACTTGTGTATTTAAAACGCTGTGACTTTTGTTTAATTGATTTAAATACTTATCTTCGATGTGGAAAAAAATAAAAAACCCTTAAATCCTATTTTGTTATTAATATTAAAAGCATAATAATTGCAGATATAAATAATTCTAAACAATTTTTTAGCCTAATTGGTGTTCTAAGATTCATTTGTTCTTCAATTAAAATAATACTAACATATTTTGATTTTTTTATGATAACCTATACTGAGTAAAATTTTACATTGTGGCTAGTTTTTTTAATATAGTTTTTTTTTTGTATATTTTGTTTTTGTAAAGTTACAAAATATCAATGCAAAAGTTAGTTATATTTTGTTTGTTTAATAACACAAATAAAATATATAAACTAAATAGTTGGTGTATAGCTAAATGTTTTTATATAAACTGATCTATCGACCGAAATGTTTGAGCGTTGATTTTTCTACTTTGTTCAATAAAGTACAAAACTTTTAGACTTAGTTTTGTAATAAGTAAGTTATAATTCTTCAATAATTAGCAAAAAATTAATAATTTATAATACTTTAAATTCTAATATGTTATGTTTATTTCATAAAAATACTTTAATAAATATATAAAAAAACTAAAAGATAAAAAAAAGATAAACTTAAACATATATTTTATAAAAAGCAACACAAGTACATAAAATAACTAAGTACCTATTCATCAAACTTAACAATTAACAGTAATTTAATTCAACCTTTACTTTGATGGTCTTGACTTTTTAGTATTTATAAATAGGCAATTGTTTGAACAGTACTAATAAATTAAAAAATTTCTGTTTTTATCGAAAACGTAGAAAAAATTAAATTTACAAATTAATCTTTGACCTATTCTCATTTTAAAACAATCATTCGTAAATTTAATTTCAAACGTTTAAGATTTTAATTTTTTGGTTTTATAAAACTAACTATATGTTAAAAACATAAGAAGCCTATATGCACATTATAACTTACTTTTTTTAGATGTAATTTAAAAATAACTCTGTTTCAAAGTTATGTGCTCTTTAGAATAAGTTTCAATAATTTCTTAGTAGTTAATGTTTTGAGAATAGTTTTGAAATAGTTTATAAAAGATATAATAATCAAAAGTATAAAAAAGGGACAAAATGCGAAAAAAATATAAAAGATAAATGTAATTTACTATGAGATATATTAAGTTGAAAATTTAAGTAAACTTTTAAGGTCTAAAAGGTTTCTTTTTTTTTTTTTGTTAATTATATAGATATAAATAAGCTATGTGAGCTGTTATTATTGCATTTATGAAAATATATTAAGTATGAAACGAGCAAATAAAGTTTTTATTTTATTAATTAAAGACCGTAATAAATACATATTTAAAAGAATCAATAAAAATCTTATTTAAACTTCTTTTTTTGATTACATAAACATTTTAGTTTACATCATTGCATTTATTGCGGTTGGTAAAACACTTGAGACGAAAATCCAAAAATAGTCAAAAACGTTTAGGTATCAACAAACTTACAAATACATTCTTACCCATTTATTTTCGTGAACATTCTTCAACAGGTGTTTTTATGAACAAAAAGTTTTCTGAATTTAAATTATTTTAATTGTTGATTGAATGTTTTTTACTTAATTTAATCGCACGCAACACAATAAGATGACATTTAAAGATTTTTTTAAAAATAGTTTAAGTTTTATTAGGTAGGTTTTTATTTTATAGTAATTAAAAATATTTAAATAAAGTTATAAGAAGACGTAGTAATACTTAAATGAAACGTAGTAAAAAAGTTAATACTTTTATTAAATTCGGATTATAATTCATAACTAATTAGATTTTCATCTTTTAAGTAGCATATATTGAAAGCGATCAGTTTAATATTATGATTAAGTAGTTTTAAATTAGTAAATATTATATTTTATTGGTAAAATCATATTGCTGTAAACCTAATTTTAGTTGTAAGCGAAGTTTAATGTATTAAAAGAAACAAACGATTAAAATATTTCACTTAAATAATGGCACTAGAATTTCTTAAGTTTTAGTTTGAGTACACAATAACTTTTTATTGACTAAGATTTTTTTTGATTAATACTTTTACTTAGTACTTGTTGAAATAAATTCGCCACAAAATTTTTATCAATTGAATTTGATGCTTGGTTGAATACAAATATTTTGAAAACAAAAGAAATGGTTCATTTTTAATTTCAAGTATGGTCAAGTCAGATTAAATGTTTAAAGACTTTTTCTTTATATATATAAAATAAGGTTTAAGCGCTAACTTCTTGAGAACTTCCTAATAGTTTAATGTCTTCGTGTTCAACATAAAATATTATTTTAAAACAAACTAGCTATTATTTTTTTGTTAATTATGTTATATTATATATCGAAATATATCAAAAGTACTCAGATGCTATTGTTAAAGGTTTAAATATATTTTACTACATATCTTCAGAAACGTTACTGCAGAATAAAAAGGTTTAAAACACAGTTTTTTACTAAAAACAATAAAATAATATCTAAATGCTAATTAGTCATTAATGAGACTAACAAAAGTAGAAAAATAATCAACGCAAAAGCAATTAAAATAATCAAAAATAATTAAACGAACTATATTATATACAAAACAAAACGGTCAGTTATTTAAACAAAAAAACAGTTAATAATCAAAATCTTTTTGTTTACATAGTTTTAGTTTGTTTAAAAATATCGATATAGCCTCTAATCTCACTAAGTCAATTACATTATTGCAATAGCTAACAACTCTAAATATTGATAGCATATAGTTATTTGCATAATCTGTGTTATTAATTAATGTTCCGCTATCGATATTCTTTTTGCAGCATTGGTAACTGTTTTTGTTTTTATGTTAGTCTTTTCTTTCATGAAATTTAAAACAAATTTCGGTAAATGTTCTTTAACTCTTGTTTTAAGATACCTGGAAGTCTGACAAATATAAATTCTTAAACAGAAGCAGTTAAATCTATATACGAAACAAATTTCATCTAGGTTTGGTATTGGGTCCTTGATCTCCAATTTTAAAACTCATTTTGAAACAAATACTACTCTTGGTTTTACCTGATTTAAAGTTGACTGTGTGAGATCTGTTTCAGCATCAAGATGTTCTTTTGCTGTTTTTAAGGAAAAACTGTGTTTCAAAACTTGTTATTAAGCAGTAATGTTTTTGAAGATATGCTGTGAAGTCAAATTAAAACGTTTAACTATAGCATCTAAATATTTTTTATAAATTTTGGGCAAATTACTACAGACTGATGTTTGTGTTATTATTTTATATAAGTTAATAATTAAATCGAAGTAACTTAAGTAACGTGATACTAGAATTATGACTCAATATTGATTCTGTTTAAGTTAGATTGATATATTTTCTAACTATATTGTTGAATAGATATATAAATTTAATGTTTTAGTAATTGAATTAAGTAATTAAATAAAACTATGCAATGCAGCTTAAATTATTTGAAAATACTCTACATGTTTTGCAAAAATTAGCTCTCTAAGATAAAAAAATTAAATAAAACACTCTTCGTGGAAGCTTATAAAAGTATTTTTTTTAAACAAAATGAAGAAGTTTAAGTTTGTTTTAGACACAGAAAAGTTATGAGTAATTTAAACCGAGGATACAAAAGTGAATACATTTTTTACTTAAACAATTAACTCGAATTAAGTTTTGTTCAGTAAGATATTTATAAACGTAAAAAGAAATAAAGAATATACAAAAAATAAATTATATACTGTATACCCATGTACTATTCATAGTAGTTATTGTTTGACTGTATTTTGAATTCTTATATAAACTGTCTATAGCCAAAGTTTACGTTTATTAAAAAAAATAACAATTTGAAAATTTTAGAAATCATATAAAACTGTTTTTAGTAATATATCTAATATAACGTAAAAATTATTTAGTTTGAAAAAAATTAATCATTTATTCTCATAATGTTTCAAATACTTAGTGTTTAATTCATACTTAATTATTTTTTAAATGTGTTTATTCAGTTTTATTGTCTGCAAAATAATTAATTATTTTTTATTTAGTTGCTGTTGTAAGTTGTAATACATTTGCAGAAAAGATAAAAGTAGTTGTTAGTTTTCAAAAACCTTAAAATTCAAAAATAAATTTGTTTTTTAAACAACTATATAATTTGTAATACAAACAAAGAAGTCTTAATATAAGCAGTTAGTGTTAGAATTTATCAGCAACATATTTTATTTTGTACTTTTTTTAATTTACAAAAACTTGTAAAATTATAATACATTTGTTTTTGTGAAAAAAAATTTATAAAAAAAGTCGTGCAAAATAAATCTCAACCATTATCGACGATTTTTATGACTAAATAATAGCAATTTAATGCACGAATATTCGAGTTTGTGTAAATTTGAACTTTCTGACTCAATAAGCAAAGTTATTATGACGTCACAATGAAAATATACGAGTCGGTAATTTGTCAGGAAGTAAGTGACGTCATAATTGCATATCGTTGAGTATTTATTAAAAATTGTTCGTCGTGCGAAAAGTATAAAACAATTATTTGTTAAGAAATCCAGTAACCTTGTATTTATATTACCATCTGCAGTATAAACGATTATTCTACGTATATTTTCTACTGTTTTTATAATGTCTAATAATTTTTCTGTCTTTATTTTTAAATTTTTATAAGTATTGTTTCTGTAGGCATCTGTCATAGTAGAAATTTTAAGGCTTTTCAACTTTCAAAATAATTCTCTGTGAATGATATTACTTTTTTTTTAATAAGTTTAGATATAGTTTTTATTAAATGGTGTTGTTGGTGTAATTTATAGCAAATTTTAGGGGTACTATGTTAACTTTTATACTAAGAAAAAAAAATTTAAACAAATGTTTTGATCAATTAAATACTATGTTTAAAGCATGAAATATTATTAATAAACTTAATAAGTACTAAAGCTTTTGCTTTTACAATGGCTTTAATTTTAATTGAAATATTGAAACCATACTAAACTTCATTTTGTTATGCAGAAATTTATTAAATATAGAAGTTTCATTATACATTTCAATATTTATCAAGTATCTTTAATTTACTGACTGGAATCTTAGAAGAATTAACTATTCTTTAAATTTTGGAATATTTTCGAAAGTAAATATTTCATTTTTGATCTGCAACATGTTGCTTAATTTTTGTAATAGTTTGCACAACAAACAATAATAATGATAATAACAAAATAAAAACTATTATACTAAGTACAAGTTTGTTAAAACGTGAAATTTAAATAATATGTTATATATTTTAAACTGTTAGACAAATTTTTCAATATAAAATAAATCGAGAGTTAAAACTTTTGGTGAACAGCTTAGAGTGTTTGAAAAGTTAAAACGTTTCAATAAAATCCGGAATATTTTTTTAAAAACTTTTCAATTTTTGTAACTGACAACTCGTTATCTGTTATCATAGTTATTCAGTTTTTTTTAAGTTATTGTAGAATGCACTAAAAGTTTAAAAGTATTTAAAAGTATTTAAAATTATTAGTTCAAATTTACAGTACATTACTTTAAAAAGAAATTAGAAATTAGGTAAAATATTTTTATCAAACTTCTAGTTGAGTAAGAAATTTTTTTTAAACATTTGCTTTATATACAACAAACAGCATAGACTAATACTTGATATATACTGATCAAAATACTTAAGTCTAGCCTAATAAACCAATGTATTATAATTAAGACAAATTCAAAATATTTTAAGACGTTTTAAATAAAAATTTAAGTTATTATTCTTAAACAAAGTCACAGGTGTAAAAGTTATTTATAAAAATTTGTGGTTTTATTCACAATTGTTGTGTCTATGCATTGCACAAAAAACAAAGAAGTTTTTTAATTGTTGAACATATTTGTGTGATAATACTCTCAACAAAAGTTATTCAATTAATCAGTTTAAAAATGTGGTTTATACAAAACTTAGATTTCGAGTATTTGCAAAATTTGTTTAGTTAAAGTATATGATTTTGCTGGTTTTAATAGTTTGTCAAAAATGTAATTTTATTTTGTAAAATATATGCACATTGCAACAAACTATAGAAAATAAGGTTTTAGTTTCTTTTAAACTGTTTCATATTTTTTATACTTTATATAAACTTATCGATAAATTTCAATTATCAGACTTTTTAGAGTATAATTTTTTTGCTACTTACATGTTTTCATATTGTTATAAAAATTTCGTTACTTATATAAACTTTAATAACAGTTTGATTTTATTATTGTTTTCACTTATGTATTATTTATTAAGTAGTATACTATTTTAAATGATGACTCTTTTTAGTAATTTTACATACAGCTATATAAAAATAACATATATGCAATTTTTATTATCATTAAAATAATAAAGCATAAAGATTAGAAACATTTTAAATTTTAACTGTCAATATAAATAAAACAAGTAATTAAGTGCAAAATAAGACTTTTTTTAGAAAAAAAACTTTTCTTTGAACTTCATATGTTTTAATATAGCCTTAAATAAACAAAAAATTCTCAGAGTTTTAAAATAAATGAGCGCAGAATTAACAAACAGAAGCTTTGTTAAACATTTGATAAAAACAGGTAAAAATACTTGAAACGGTAAAATTCGCAACCTTTAACCTCTACTATATTCAACAGCTAAAAATAATAGAAATACTGTAAAACTTGCCAATTATTTAATTTAAAATGTTCGTTGTTATTTTAGCGCAAAATTAAGTTCAAGAACAAAATTTAAAGTTTTTTATTTTTGCCAGTTACTTTAAATCTTGACTAGTTTGTTATAAGTTTTTATTCGTGTTGAAATGTACATTTCGTAAAAAAACAGTATTGATTTTTATTTATTAGAAAGTTTAAAAGCGTCGTCCTAAGTTAAAAAACTTTACTTATTTGTTGTAAAGATTATGAATAGGCTGAAACGAGTGTAATTTATATTTCAAATAAAGTTTTATACTAATAATTGTATTTGGTATACAATAAGTTTCTATGTAGATAGTGTTTAATACAATTAGTTTGTACAATTAAAAAATAAAACTTGGTTGAATCAAATCAAAACATCAATTTAGTTGAATAAAATGATATTTGTCGAGTAAGTCTCTACAGTTTTACATTAGTTTTGTAAAAAAATTACTTAAAACATGTTTGCTCTACATTTATTTTCTGTTTATTTATTCATATAAAGACTAGTTTTATTTTGTGATACAAAAAATGTTGTTCTACAAGCATTCAAATTTCTTATTTAAAATTTACTTTTAATTTAATAATCTAAAAAAAGTTTCTATTGTTTTAGGTTTTAATTATTAAAAGTAACAGTTTTTACAATAAATTTTGAAAATTACAGTTATAGATTTAACTACAATTTTAAAATAAAATAAGTAAACTTCAAATCGATTCGGTAAAAGCTTTAGTATAATTCAAAAGCTATTACAAAAATTCATTAAAGGAAATGAGCTAAAGAAAGGAAATCTAAAAATCAATATTTACTATAGAAAGTATTTTTTAGTTTGTTTATCAAACTTACACTTAATTGAACTTTTTACAGTACAATAACAAGTAGAAATTAATTATTTAATAATACTAAAAATAAAAAAGTTTTCTTTTGAATATTATAAAATAATGATAGAAATTTGATTATAAATGCCAATACTTACAAGGGTCTATAGAAAATACCAAGTGAGTTTTGAATGGAAAGTAGATAAACTAATTAAAAAAAAAGAAATATATTTCGTAGTGTTTATATAAAATCAGAAAAGACTTATAGTTATTATACTCAATAAATATAAATAATTAAATAACTACTTCCAAAGAAAAAAAAAGTTGTTTCACGTCCTAAAAAATTTATACAAACCTAATTGGGTTTTATAAGAAATTTACAAACTACTAGAAAGCTTAAAAGATTATCAATAATAAAAATATTGATTTAATAACTCGTTGCATATAAATATAACTTTTAAACAAATGAAGTAAAACAAAACAAATTTATTAGTTAACCCTCATATTATTTTTAAATAATATTGAAACCTGAATTTGTAATAAAATTGGTAAAGTTATGAAGTTTTAAATGAAACAACTAAATTTATTATTCATAAGCTTTCTAAGAAAAGCATTAAATATATTTCGAACTGGTTATGTTTAAGTAAATACTTTGTAACAGTTTGTTTGAAACTTGTAATAAAAAATAAATATTAATGAAGTACTTTCTATATGTAAATTTTAAAATTACTCCGTCAAAACAACTTTTATATTTGTAAATTATTCATTAAAATTTACACAAAAAACGTTTTAAAACATTATGAAAAAACACTTTACACTTTATTAAGTTTCTTTCATAAAACGGTTTTTACTAATAGATATAAGATTATACATTTTTATATTTCTGTAAAGTTTAACTATAATTAAAACTTATAAAAAATTAAGAATGTATTTAAACTTATAAAAGCAACAAAACTTTGTTCAAAAACTTATTTTATAATATTAATACTTATCTGACTAACATTAAAAAAGTTAAACTATAAACATAGTTTTAGCTCTTAGTTTTACGAAAATTATCTAATTTTAAAACTACATCAAGTCAATAAGCTTAAGTTAATTATTCTAATTTTTTAATACTTTTTATTACGTTATTATTAGTTTTTCTGTGTCATACTGTTTTTGTTAATCTTTTAATGTATAATATTTTTATTCTTATATATGTTTTTATTAAAAGTATGAGTTTTTAACGTTAAATATTTTTTTTGTTTTGTAACACATAACAGAAAAATTGTATAGGTTGTGTGTGGCTTGATGATCGAATTTTATTCACGTTTGATCAAAGTTTTTAAAATTCAATTTGTTTATTGTGTTCAATAAATTTAAAACATCTTGACTTTTTTTTGGCTGTTTAAAATTTATAACTAAATATAAAGTGTTTTATTCTTTTTAATATATTTTAACTTTTAGTTAAACAAACATATATATGTGATATAATATGTTAAGCTAGTGTAAAGTTGTATCGGTATTAGATATAATGAAATTTTCAAACTATAGTTTACGTTAATAGTCACTTTGATTTTTAATGTGTGAGTTTAATTTAGCAATACTGCTAATATTTTTCTAACTTTAATTTGTGTTTAATATACTTCTGTTTAGTTTAAACATTTTAAATATTTCCTTAAAATAATCGAACAGTTTTTTTTTTTGAAATATTTTGAAGTATTTAGCTTGTAATCATTTCTATTCAGTTTAATCAATAAATTTTTGCTACTAAAATGTTAATTTATAATAAAATAAGTTGTTTTAGGTTTTATATTATTCACATGTATGATCTTTATTAACAAGCTTCGAAACTTTTTACTACAACATTTCTACAATCTAAGTTTTATTTTTTCAGTTAATAGACTGTTTAGAGGTCTAATCTGCCAGCTGTTTAGGATATAGTTTTTGTTGAAAAATAACTTAATATAAATAATGAAGTATACTTAGATGATTAGGTTTATTTGCAAAAGAGTCGCCGTGCAAAAGTGTCCACTCGTGCAATAGTGAACCATTGTGCAAAAGTGACGCCGTGCATAAGTGATGCTCGTGCAAAAGAGTCGCCGTGCAAAAGTGACGCGTTGCAAAAGTGTTCCCTCGTGCAAAAGTGTCTCCTCATGCAAAAGTGACACCGACCCCGATTCGAAGTTTTGAAATAAGTAACTACTAAAGCTAGATAAATAAACCTGAATACAAAATTATATTTAATACCAAATTGAAAAAAATCTTTTTTAAATATATTATTATTGTTATTAGTTCATTAAACGACAAAAAAGACGTTCCAAATATTTGGTCTTAGGACCTGGTGCACGAAGAATCATTCGGTTGTCGAGTTGCACACCACGGGTACCTTTTAACAGTCTTATTATATAAAACACTTTCTTTAGCTATTTTAGCTAAATTTTAATTTAATTCTTAATTTATTACTGTAGTCCCATTAAATAGTAAAAAAGATTTGATTTTTTATAGCTATAACTAGTATTTTTTTTAGCAATAACTAGTTTACGTTTTATCTAGCAAATAAAGATAATCAAGATAGTTTAAAAGTACTGAGCACTGAGTAGTGTTTTAAACGAATATCAAAAGAAATTAACACACACTCTAGCTGTTTAAGCAACCACAAAAATAAGTTATGGGATTTTTTTAAGTTTATAGCAAAGAATTATTTGTATTTTCATTTTTAACTGTATAAAACCTAATATTGTTATATTCAAGACATCACTAAAATTTATGTTTTTATTTATTAAAAGAAAATGATGTTTAAGTCTTTAAAGAATATTTCATGACTTGTCTATAAGTTTATAATCTGTTAAAGCTACGAAAAATGTTTGTATTTATCAAAATTTGTTAACATGTTTTTTTAATCACAAAAGTTTTACATATTTGATTTGGTTTGTATTTTTTGTAATAAGACGAGCTTATTGAGTTTAAGGTTTAAAACTTTTAGAACTTTTACAAACATGCTTAATTTAGACAAAATATTTTTTCAAAAAAATTAAATCTTAATGTATTTAATGTCATAATAAAATATGTAATGCGAGTAATCCTGTCTTTGTTATCTAAAAGTTCGGTTTACTTCTAAAGAAAATATGTGAAATATTTCTTTGAAAACATATAAGCTCCGTACTTAGTTTTATACTTTATATATAATTTATAAAATTTAATATATAATAATGGTATTAAGAATTACTTATTATTTCTTATAAATTTGCAACTTATCAATTGATTAAACAAAAAAAATTTAAGACAACAATTATAAATAAAAAAAGAAACTATTCTGTTTCTCCGATATTTAACTAGTATTTAGTTATACTAAAAATATTATTACTTTTAAAATTATAAAAATTTAAACAATTTTTCAAAGTACTAATACTTACTATTTGTTGTACTTTTTGTAGTTAGATTTAACAACTTAAAACTTACTTTTAAGTTGTAGCTTGATTAAATTTCTACTTTTAGGTTACTTTTGAATTTATCTTTTTATACTTCAGTAAATAATATGAACACTTATGTTTTTTGTCTTACTATATAAATAAAGTATATAAACAAAGTTTATTTATTACTAAACATAAACTATAACAATTCATGATCAAAATCTTACATAGTTCTAATAAAAACTTCTATGAAAAAGTAAAAAAAAAAAACAGTTTAAATTTAAAATTGATAAACAATATTTATTTACATAATATTAAGATTTTTTGTATTAAGTTTGTAAGGAAAAATTAAGTTGAAACTGTATAATTTCAAAAAATAGTTCATTCAGTCAACAATTAGTTTTTTTTTTTTACTCTATGCTACAAACATGAGAACTAAACTACATGAATAAAGCTTACTACATAAAGTAGTATAAGAAATACTAACTACAATGTTTAAAAAATTGTTATACTAAGTTTAATTTGTTCATAAATTATTAAAAACATATAACTTTGTTCTTAAATTTTTTCTAATTTTTAATCTTTATATTCCAATGAGTAGTAAAATTTCAAACCAGTTTTGAATTTTTACAAGGTAATAAATTAAAGTAAATTTATAAAGGAAAACTGAGTTTTTGCCTAAGTATTCTTTTGTATTTTAAAAAAAGATTAACAAAATACATATAATGTATCTAAACCTTAGCTTAATAGATTTTTTATTTATAAATTATCTAAAACGTTTAAAATTTATTAACTAATTAACAACACTTACTTAAAAAAAATCTGGTTTTGTATCATTTCAGCTAAGAAAATAAAACTACAATTACTAATTTCAACTTCTAAAAAGTTTTTCAAGCGACTAGAGTGAGTAATTCTTGATCGACTTAAAACCGATCTTACTGTCAAAATAACGTTCAAAATCCCATTTATGTCTGATTAAAACCTCAAAAATCTCAAAATTGTTTTGTTTAGATTTGTAATACTTCCTTAACAATACAATGCAAAACTTTATAAGATACCGTGATACTTTTGCATCTACCAATTAAAACTTTTTTTGATTTACGGTATTGTAGATGGTATGCGTATTTTTCAAACTTTTCACGGCTAAATTACTACTTAGTTTACATAGCTTGATAAAAAATAACTGTTCTTAGAATGTTTAGTTGGTTTTAACAATAAATGATTTGTAATTTTTTAATATAACAAACTTTTTGACATTTTTTTACTAACTCTACATATAGTAATATGGATAATAATAATCTGTATTTAATTACAATCTTTTATATAAAAGATTTAACAAAACTGTTAAAATTTTGAAGCATTATAAACTTAGATACTCAAAATAGATGTTTAAAAACCTATAACTAGTGCGCAAAAAATATTTTCGACAAATGAGGAAAATTTTAGATAACTTGGATAAATTTTTTAAAATAATAAAAATGCAATTTTTTTGATGTTTAAAATATACTTTTAAAAATAGTTACAAAGTTACCTGATAATAGAAAGAATAATTTTAAATATAATTTGACAATTGGTATATTTTTCTACATTTATTAAATCAATACTTCCTTTTAAACAAGAAAGTTTGTTTTTCGAACTTTACTAAAGTGTTTTCTAAATAATGTTTAAATGTACATGTAAAAATATAGACCTTATTTGAAAAAAGTAGCAAAAAACTTATATTAAAATAAATTTAGGCTACAAGTTTTAAATTATTTCAAACAAGTTCAAATATTTAAAAATTTTAAACCATAAAGGTATTATTTTTTGACTAATTTTAAATGTTTTTGGGTAGGGTGGGTTAGGTATAAATAAATAAAAAATAAAAAAAAGTTTCAAAAAAATCTGCTTATTCAGCAAATGTTAGGGGAAAAACTTTAAGGTAACAATCAGACCCCAATATCTACCAACAATACCATAAGTAATTTACGGTTAAATTTTATATTTATTAACTAAATTATAAAATACTAGGTTAAAGTTTAATTGAAAAGTATAAGAAGTAATGTAAAATGTTTCCTTAGAGATGCAGATATGTTCCAAAACATAATTTTTAGATTTATTTAACCTTTAATGCAGTTAATTGAAAGTTAAGAAGAAAGGAGAGATGCTGCTAAAACATGAAAAATGCATAATTTTATAATATTATTTATAAACTAACAATAGTTTAACCTTTAAATTTTTCAAGCTTTTATCAACAAATCTATCTACTCTAAACTCCAACTGGGACTTACCATATATGTGAGTGATACATTTTAAAAGTATTAGGCTGTGCACATTAACATATGATTACTAGAGAGTACAAATAAGGGTATGAAGGTTTTAACAGTGTCCTATTCAAACTCATCGCGGTTTTCCCTAACATTTGATGAGTCAGCAATTTTTTCACGATTTGGCCCCAAATCAAAATGTAGTATATTACACTATCATTTGCCTTGGCCATTTCCTAGATAAAAAATTGATAAAAGGAAAAAAAAATTTAATAAGAATGTGAACTACATCAAATTTAATTAAAATAAAATAATTTTATTAAAATTGTTGTAATTCACATTCTTATTAACTTTTTTTTTTCCTTTTATCAATTTTTTATTTAGAAAATGGCCAAGGCAAATGATAATGTAGTATACATCATTTTAATTTGGGGCCAAATCGTAACAAAAAATATTAACATTATTTATAAAATAAACATTTAAGAGTTTAAATAACATGCAAACTAAAGGAAAAAGAAATTAAATTAAAAAAAATATTTATTTTTGGTTTTAATACCATTTGATGAAAAAAAACAAAAAAAATCTTTATTTTTGGGGAACCCCATGAAATAATTACAACCCCAAACCAAATATTTTTTTTTTGACATAAAGACAAAGGTGGGTTCTCTAAAATAAAAAAAAAATGTTTAGATAGCTTTTAAGATAACGAAAATAATTGACATTAAAGTTTTATGTTTTTTGAAAAGTTAATAAATTTGCCTATAAAATTAACTTTATGCTCGTCCTTAACCAAACATATTGAAATTAATTTAAAACAAAGTTTTAATAACTAAAATTAAAAACAAAATGACCAAAAGTATTTTTCGCAGACTCAGCAAGTATTAGGGGAGTTACCTACGTGTTTCAGTAAGACTCATTTTAACATTTTACAATCTAGCTGTTTCAACTTGGTTACTAACTAAACTATGTAGCTAACAAAAAAAATAACTATTAGAAATTATCTTTATTTTAAACATTAGTTGCAAATTTAAAAAATTAATCTTTAACAGTGTAAACCTTAAAATGAACTACTATAAACTTTATTTTTTAGATGTTTATCTGTAATATGAATTAAATTTTCTTGTATTTTTTTTTTGTACAAACAATAACCTTTGTAAGTAACTGAGTCTGTTTTAGCTATATGACATGAAATTTAACTTAATTGAGTAATTAAGGAGTTTATTTGAACAACTAAATTAATTAAGTTTAGTTTATACTGCTTAACGTTTTAGATTCTTTATTCATTAACTTTGAATGATTTTACCTTAAAACAGTGTGCTGCAGTTTTCGACAATTTAATTTTTATAGACTTAAAATAAAAAATAACTAAAAAACTTTAAAATTACTTAAACTATTAACTGCTTAATTTCTTTACTTACATAACTTGATTTTTATTATTTTAAATCTTATTCTATTATGTTCATACATAATTTTAACTTTAGTATATCCTTATAATTTTAAATGCCCGGTCAACAATAAATGTTGCTTTTATAATTACCCTTTTTTTACATAAAACCTGACAACTCCAAATAAGGCTTTGCTTCTTTAAAGATTCAAACAAATGACTGTTTTCAGCTTGAGAAATTTTAAGTTTTTTTTAAAGATAGCTAGTAGACGGGCTGTAATATATGTATAGAATTTTGAGTACTTATTAAACATTTATTTAATTCTAACTCGTAAGTAATATTTGTAAATCGAATGCATTCGATATAGCAGTTATGATAAGTATTGTGTATTAAATAACTTAAGCTTACTTGTAGTAATTTTACTTCACACATCCAGACTTTACCATAAGACAATCAATAATTTATTTTATAACAGCCTCCAGTTATTTTTTGAACTAATTACCTGTTCACGAAAACCGCTTTATCATTCTAACAAGAAATTATAGTACCTGTGTGAGCACTCAAAAGTCGTTTTATTGGTAGATTTGAAGAAAAGTCATCATAACGTTATTAAAATTTTCGACCTCAGTATGATGTTATAGTCATAAAAAAATACGTATTAAAAACTAATATCAATGTTCCGAACAAAATTAAATTACAAAACTATCATGAGACATCATAGCAAAACCATCTACAAAGTAAAGCTAATTCAACGATAAAAAAAAACGCTCAAATTGTTTGGTCTGAGAACCAGGTGTACAAAAAAATGTTTGGCCATAGAGCCACACATCAGGATACAGTTTGTTGTCACGTCCAGGACTAAAGCAGTACTAAATTGAATATGTTATGATAAAAATTATAGTACGAATAAATTTCAAAACTAAGTACATAATTAGTTTCTTTAACGGCTGTAAAAATCGTAAGTTTTACTATTACAGTTTAAATTGAGATTAAGTTATAAGTTCGAACTTTAAAATAAAATATTTAAACAAAAGAGTAGCCAACTTTTTAACTCAGTGGGACAAATTTAACAAAAAAACCATTTATAAGCTTCTTAAAAAATAATTTAAACGGCAGCGTAGTTTTGAGAAAAATGTCTACTAAAACATAAAGTACTCATTAAAAAATGAAATTGCTGTTGATAAGTTATTTAGAATCAATTTTGTATAAGTTGCTAATTTAATTTAAAATAAATAAAATTAATTATACATTAAATAAACGTTTTTTAAGTATTCAGCCTGCAAGCAACATTAGCATTCTAACAACCCTGCTTACCATGGCTAGCAGATTTATTTCAGCAAGTCCACACAGTTACTCAAGAACTGCAATTTAAATAAACTAAAGTCTATTCAATTTTCAGATTTTTTAAAAATTGAAACATTGCCAACTCTATTGCTGTGTAATGAAAAGTTATTTTAGTATAATTTGAAAAATATTCACTCAATTTTATTTGTATAAGGTGTTTTCAACCTAAAAAATACTTAGAGGGCCTGAGATTTTCTTGGCAAACCAGATTTGGCTCGCGGGCCGTACGTTGCCTGCCTACGTCTATAGATAGACTCTTTCCAAAAAATAAAGTTGGATTTATAACATTTACTTACGCTTAAATAATATTTAGAAAAATTTTAGACAGACTGTACTTAACCAAATATTATTTTAAGCATATTTAACAATGTCTTAAAAAATTATACTGTGTAAAATAAAGGATCTGAAAATGTACAGACAAGGTTCAGCAAATATCTTTGGACTTTGACTTATAATTGCCTTATAAGAAACTAAGGATTTCGTTAGTTATTTTTTTATTATTAGTCCTCAAAAGATAAAAATTCTCTAAATCTGACAGCTTTAAAATTTACAGAACTTTTCTTTTCAATTTTCAAGACTTAGCACATAACGATATAAGTATAAAAACTATTACATTTTAGATATTTTAAATAAAAAAATCCTTATACTTTTAATACTGCAGCGCTTAAAATTTACTTTAAGTAGTATTGCTAGAAGACATTTTATTTTTAAAAAAGTTTTATAGAGATAGAAATTAAAAGAAATACATGTTGCTGCTTGCAAAAAGATTTTGTCTTTTTAATAGCAGCCAGTTTTGGTAAAAAGCAGTTCAATTTTCATTCGAAGCATATTTATTACTGAATACTGAATATTAACTATGGTGATTTGTCCATAATAGAATGCAGCAGAAACTGTTTAAAAATTTCAACAGTAAATTAAATATATTAAGTGATTAGATTACTTTACTACTGTTTGATGTTTAGTAAAATCAAATGGAGCCTCATTGATGTTTCACAAGATTTGTAGGTGGTAAACTGTTTTCGTAGTTATAATTTGTAAATAGTTTAGCCTATGGTCTAATATACTACTGTGAAAGACATAGATTTGTAAACTAGTTTATATATTTTCTCAATTGTTTTATAAACTAAATTTCGATTATTGTCTGTATGATTGGCAGTAGTTGTTTCACAGAAATTTAGTATATAATGGAGTGTATAGATAAAAAATTTAGTAAAAAAGCAAGAAAAACCCCATAAATTTATTGGGTAATTTTCTAGTATGATGTCTCACCAATATCAAACTGAAATTATATTATAATCAATGTCTTCAAATGTTAATGTTTGAAGTATAATGTGTTTAGTCTAGAAAATATACCTTGTTTTAAACAAGCTATATAAATATATATAGTAAGAATTAAATTATTATAAACTTATATATTTAATTGATTTTATTTTACAATACAGTTATTCATATAAATAATTTTATTGGTATAACTGCTTTATTTTGTATAATAAAAACAACTTAATATTTTAGTTTTGTTAGTTTATGATAAATAAGTTGTATTTATAGAATATAAACTTTTATCCTAAAATTATAGTCAAAAAAGACATCAAATATAATATAATTTCAGCTCGATATTGGTGCAATATCATACTGGGTAATTACCATTTATTGTTGTAAACGGTACAGTTTGAGACTGATGTATTTTACCTTAAAAAAAGATAAGCTAAGTTTTTTTTTGGAAAATGTAATTTGTTTAATTAATTTAAGGTTTACAGGTTATTCTAAGTTACTATTATTAAGTTCATACAATGCAAAGTTACAAAAAAATTTACATGAAATATTCCTAAACTTGTTTTCATAAGGTCCCCTTTGAAAAAGTTAAAATAGCTATGGCCCCTCTGTCATTAAATTAGTTTTTTGTTTGCTTTTCGTTAACTTCAGAATATCTAGATAATAAATTTCAAATTAAGGTCTTATGACCCCCCTCCCCACCCCCTTTGCAGCTTACCGCCCTCTTAAACCTTGGTCTAGTGTAAGTTTTAAAACTACCTTTAAATACACCTAAGACCTTTTTTTGCCATCAATTTCAGAATATCTAGTTTCAAATTATCAGCCTCATGACCCTTTTTTGGTCTTAAGAGGACCATTTTACTCACTTTATACAGATACCATGATTTACATAATGCTACCACAGGTAAAAATTTTTGAAATTATTGAGAATTATCAATAGGCCACATAGTTTTATTTAGTATATTTACTAAGTTAACAATTCAAAAAAAAAAATTTTTTTGTTTTTTAATATTCATTTTAAATTTTGCAGTTCAAGTTATTTCTGCAAAAGTAATGTTAAGAGAAAGCTTAAAATGTTATTCTTTATATTTATAAGTTTTTTAACATAAAAATTCTGGCTGGATAATTTATTTTAATATGAATTTTAGCTTTTATTTTGGTTTAGCAGCATTCAGTTAACTTTGTTGTAAAAATTATGTCTAAGTGGATTATAAAATTTTCTATCTCTGAGTATTTGTAAACTTGTTTGAGATAGATTAACAGTCCAATGACTTACATTATTAAAATATTTAGCTGCTAACAGCTATCCACTACAGATAGGAATAATCCTCAAAAATTTAAACTGACATAACAAGAATGGGTCACTTTTGCACAAGGGGACACTTTTACACAGAGACATTTTTTTACAAAGGTTCACTTTTGCCATGGGGCCACTTTTGCACTGCAACTATTTTGCTGGTTGCTAAAGAACCTTAAATTCTGGAAAAAAACCTGGTTTTTCACAATTTAGGCTGAAATAATCTGGAAAAACCCAGAACTTTAAAACTTCTGAAAAAAACCTGGAATTTTGAACCTGGATAAGTTTATTTTAATAGAGGACTTGAAAAAAATTAAAACGTGTCAGGACTCTAAGAGTCTAAGACTGACTTTAAGAGTGGCTACCCTGCTGTTGACCTGGTTCGTAAAGCTAAAAAATTTACTTGCAAAACTATTAGGATTTGCAAGTGGCAATTATGAACTTTTGTACTTTGTCAATTAATTTGTAATTAAAATTTGTAAACAGGTTTTCCACTCATTCAAGCAAGTTTGAACTTTTTTGAGAGACTTAAGCTGACTCTAGACATCTAAGACTTTTTTCACTTAAAAACTATTTTTTTTAAAAATCTGTTATTATTGTTCCTTTTGGTATTGGTATAGTATTTAACTTTTGTTATTATTATATATTAAGTTTGTCTCATTTTAATTTAGTTTTCATACAAGCTCAGAATAGTTTTTCTCACTCAGACTTACCTTTCTGCGCAACTCTGTTATATGAATAAGCAATTAGTTAGTGAAGATATTATGTTTAAGATATTGATATTTCAAAATTAAATTATTCAGAAACATTAATGCCAAACATAAATGATAAGTAAAATTTACACTAAGTGATATTTGCACACACGTTTAAATTGAAAATGTAAAAAAGTGTTTTTTAATGTTATTAGTCATTTAATGATAGCAACTAAATTTTGAAAATGTTTTATTAGTTTTTTTAAATAAGTTTTGTAAGTTAAGTGTATTAAAAATAGTATTTTTAATTCAAGATAATAACTATTCAATGTTTTTTTGTTAAGATTTCTTGTTTATAAAATAAAACTTTTTATACTTAAGTAATTAGAGGTAATATAATATTATAATAAATTAGAGGTATAAAATAAGGTTGTTATTTAAACTTGAGCACCTTCTACTGAGCCCACTTGAAAGGCTTTTAAATAGTGTGTTAGAAACATAAGATTCTAAAAATACTGGTACACGTGTTTCATAAGACTAGACGCCTTAATCTTCAGCCAGCTAAATTTAAAATAAAAAGCACTTTGCTAAACATAGAAGCGAAAGTTATACAAAAAAACAAAAAACAGTATAACGTAATATTGTGCATTACAAGAATTCAGTACAAAATCGATCTACCATCTAACTTTCAAACAACTAAAATTAAGAAAAACAACAGTTAAGTGACTATAAAATATTTCATTTAATAGTTTTTTATTGTCACTTACTGAAATTTTGTAAAAATTAGAAGTTTTATAAGAAAGTACAATCAAATTTTTGCACTTATGTCCCGCCCAATCTTTGAAAGTTCATTTTGGAAACGGCTTCTACTTGTTCTGAACTCCACGTCTTGCACCATTTTGATTATATCTTCTTCAAATGCCTGAAGATGTTGTATTGGCTTAGGTGTACGTGTTGTTTTGAACCCGTACGTTTCGTGTTCTTCTGCAGCCACTTGATATTCTTCAAAGAACTTTGCTTTCCACCGCATTTGTCTTACTAAGTATTGAGTCTTCTTAATTAATGCTACCTTATACACATCTTGTTTAGCACACGGAATGTTCTTAGTTGAGTGCTTATATCAAAATCTGACATTTTTTATGAAAGTGTTTTTTTGTTTACTGTGCTCAACAAAAGCTTGGAGCATAAATATAAAATAAAGTTGTTATTTAAACTTAAACACCTTCTACTTTTTTTAGATTTTTTGTATAACTTTTGCTTCTATGTTTAGCAAAGTGCTTTTTATTTTAAATTTAGCTGGCTGAAGATTAAGGCGTCTAGTCTTATGAAACACGTGTACCAGTATTTTTAGTCTTATGAAACATGTGTACCAGTATTTTTAGAATCTTATTTTTCTAATAAAATATATATATATATATAAAATTAAGTTATATAACTTGATAAATCTTTCACACTGAGCCCACCTTTAGGGCTTTATTAATAAAAAGGTTTATCTCAAGATGTAAAACTCAAAGGACTTGAGTTTCATGCATGATTTTTGATAGTTTCAAAATTATGTCATAATCTATTCATGCTAAGTTTTTTAACTTTCATTTAAGTGTTTTGTTTTGTGCTTTATTTTAAACTTGTTTTGAAGCTGATGAGTGCATAGGCACAAAACTCGAGTCCTTTGAATTTTACATCTTGAAATAAACCTTTTTATTTTTTATATATATTTATATATATATGTGTTACCATAGGCCGTAAGGGGGGTAAGCAATGTTTTTATAAGTTGATTTAAATTTATAGAGTTTTTTCTAAGCTTCAAGATGCTTTTTATTGCTTTAAATTAATTGTTTTAAAAAATTCAAATTATTTTTTGAAATATGACTAGTCTAAGTTGGGCCGCATAATAGGTTCCCTATGGAAAGGGAAAACTAAAACAGCAAAAAAAACTATTCTATCCAAAATCCATCTCCTACATTTTTCAAGCAATCTTTTACAGTCTAATCTTACTACAATAACAAAAAAACGTTAATTTGGAATTGAAAAAAAAACTTGTAAATATTTTTTTTTGAAAAAAAAAACACTTTTTTTAATTATTGTGATAAAATTTTTATTTTTTTACATTTTTAAAATTCTGTAGTAACGTTTTTTCCTTTTAATATAAGGAACATTTCCTAATAATTTAATGAAGATTGCTTTGAAAATGAAGGAGGAGTAGATTTTTAGTAAATTTTTAAATTTCCAAAAAAATTGACCTCAAAAAATTTGCAGTCCATACGTTTGTATTGGAAACTTATTACAAAAAATAAAGTATCTGAAAAGTAAATTGATATTTTTGAATTCTAGAAAAACAGGCTTGTAGTTTGTACTTAAAACTTACATATAAAAGCCAAAGTTTATTTTTGTAAAAAAAAATGTTGGACCACCCTATGGCCTTAACCAATTGTACAAAGTATAAGTTTTATATAATGTTGTCTTTAATATAAGGTCAACTCTAATTTTTACTTCAGTTCACACAGATAATCATGATAATTTTACAGGTTGACCAATTAGTTTTTTAAATTGCAACAAACAAGATGTTTAATGTATCAGACAATCAAAGTAAGTTAACTAAATTATTTTACCTTTCATAAACAATAATGTTTTTAAACTTTAAAGTTTAAACTTTACTAGGTATAATAACTTATTCAGTTACTGAAAAGTGTTTTAACATAAAGTGTTAACATGATTTTTTAATAGATAAAAACAGTAACTTAATTAGTTTAAAACACTCATTGAATTTTTTAAATATTTTATGCTTAAATTCAAACAAAATATTTTTCATATACAAAGTTCTATTGTAAACTCAAGGTTTTAAATAACTAAAAAAAAAATTCATTTTTTCACGAAGGACAATAATATTTAATACTTAATATTCTTTAAATTTTATAATTTTTTTTGTTGGATATTTAGTAAATATTTAAATACAATAATACTATTATTACACTTTAAGACAAACAAATTTTAATAAATGTAATTTTAAAGTTAGTATAGTCCAAATTAAAATGTTTTGCAAGTAAAAATCTTACAAAATGTTTTGTATTTTTTACTTTGCTAATGAGCTTAATCAACTATTTTATTTTTGCCCAATTGATGTTCAGTTTTTTTTCTTAATATATAAGCTACTTGCTGTAACTTTTTTGTTTAAAGAAAAAACAATATTAATGTGTGTTTATTGTTAACACTTTAATTCAGTTTATTTTTGATAAAAAAAAATATTTTGATTGTTTTATATGTTTTAAAAAAGCTAATTGGAATATTTTCTCAAATTTTTTTGCAAAACACAACAAGTGCTATTTATCTGTATGTATTGTTATAACAAATTTCATAATAATAACTTTCCAAACAGAAATAGGAATAGGACTGACAGGTTTTGGGGTATTTTTCCTTTTTCTTGGTGTGATCCTTTTCTTTGACAGAGTTCTACTTGGAATGGGCAATGTTAGTTACTAATATATATGTAAAAGTTGTAAAACATTTATCTAAAGGTGTTGCAAATACTTTCAGAAAAGCAAATAAAAAATGCAAGTAGTTTTAATCAATTAAAGTGTGAGTTTATTTTTTAGACTTATATAATTGATCCAACATATTTTGAACATTATTTGTAGTTACAATGTTTTTGTCTAAAATAAACTATGTTTTTTTAGTTTTCACGTTAACAACATAGTGAAAAAAAAATTCTATACGTTATTTTTTTGAATACATATACTATACTGGTTTGCCACACACTCAGGATAAATCTAGCTTTTTTTAATTTTAATCTAATTTTTACAAAAAAAGAAAAACTACCAGTTTTATTTACCGTTTAGAATAATTCAAAGTAATTTTTGAGAAATAAGCGATCAAAATTAGAGAGGTTAATAGATTTTAAACGGCAGGCTTAAACTAAAAAGACAATGAGTAGAATATTTAACTAAAAATCTACCTCTTTTTTTAGTTTTTTAGCAGTTTTTTGAAATTTGATCTTAATTTATTTAGTTTTTACTAAGCTACAAGATGCTTTATACGGATTTAAAAAATTCAAAATAGGTTTTGATATATAGCTGGTCAAAGTTGGAGGCAACAATAGGATCCTTATGGGAGGCGCAAACTAAAACGGCAAATCACTACAAATATATATCCCCTACGTATTTTGAGATAACTACTTCAAAATTTCAGGAAATGTTCGTTAATATACTTTAAATATTCTGTTGGCCAAAATGCATAAAAATTAAAAAAATATAACCATAAAACAAAAAAAAAATTTTTTTGTTTGTTTTATACAAAAAATCTTTATTTTTTATTTTTTAAATTTTGTTCTGACAGAATTTTCTAAATATATCAAGTAACACTTCCTGAAATTTTGAGGTAGTTATCTCAAAAAACGTAAGAGAAGATATAGTTTTAGTGAAATAGTCTATTTTTGCAGTTTTAGTTTGCACCTCCCATAATGAACCAATTGTTGTCTCCGACTTTGACCGGCTATATCTCAAAAATAATTTTGAACCTTTAAAATCTGTAAAAAGCATCTTGTAGCTTAAAAAAAATAAATAAAATTAGATCAAATTTCAAAAAAAAAAAAGTGTTTCACCCCCCCCTATGCCCTTAAGCTTTCAAATAAAAGCTAATGTTTTTTTTTTGTAAAAAAAATTTTTGGACTCCTCTATGTACTAAAAATACTTTACTGTTTTTGTATTTGTTTTTCTATACAACTTTTTATTGTTTTAAACACACTTTATTCAGTGGAAGCTTAATGTATAGAAATCAAAACTATTTCAAAACTTTTTACTTTGTTAAAGCTTGTTACATAACTTTTTATGCAAAACTGGACAATCTATAAAAATCTAATGCAGGAAATACCAACATTTTTACAAGACGCCTTAGTTTATCATTTTAAAGCCCAAAAACTTTAAAATTCTTAAAGAATTCAGCTAAAAAGTAAAAACAAAAACCACTGAGCTTAAAAGGAGAGCAATGTAATGATTCTCTTCCATTTGACCTGCTTTTATCTTGTTATAATTTATCTTGCAAAATATTTCAAGTAACAATTTTTATTTATGGCAAATTCAATGAAAATTACTGCAATTTCTAAAATAAAGTTAAAATGTTTTTGAATATTTTTATAATGCAAGTGTTTTTTTTCTCTTTTATAGCCTTATAATTACCTTAGAGATATACTAAGAATTTTTTCTTTAACTACAAGACTTTGGTTTAGGGGTTCCCTAACTTTTTTTCAAAGGCCACTTTGGAGATATAAAAAAGCTATGGTACTTCCAACAAGATGTTTCCAAAAAATACTGTTAAAAGTGTCTAGGACCTTTTTTTGCTCTTCATCATCATTTGCATAATATCTAATGTCAGGCCTTTTGGACCCCCCTTTTACGGCTTGTGGCATCCTAAAAATTGAAAAAATCATTATATATAGTATAAATTTCAAAACTACCATTAAGAGTGCCTAAGACCTTTTTTTGCTCTTCATCATAACTCAAGAATATATAGTGTATGTTTCAAATTATAGCCTTGTGGCCCCTTTGTTGCTCATGGCCTCCTAAACAGGGTTGCCACAAGGTCAGGAAAAGTCAGGACACACTAAAAAAAATGACAAAAGTATTTAAAATAGGGGTTTTGAAAAAAGTCAGGAAAGCTTGACAAAATTTGAAAAAACGTTAGATATTTGTCAGTTAAAACTTCTAAAATTCCTTATTTTTCAAAGCCTTTGAATGGTTAGGAATTAATTAAAAATCGTTTAAAGTCTAACTAAAGTTACAAATTTTTTTTTAGAAATTAACAAAATTACCTTATTTTCCAATGCCTTCATCTAATAAAAATTAATAAAATATCCTACACAAAACTGCAAAATTTTCTATTACCATATTGAACAACTACCCTACTTGATCAAGCAGCTTTTGTATGCATTTGAGTATTGATGATCTGTGTTAAGAACACTTTTATGTGTTTATAAGTTAGAAAATACAACTATTTTGCTGATAGAGCAATTTATTGCAATTACATCAAACACACACAGATGGTTCAAGTGATGTAATGGAAGTTAGCTGATTGAATTCAGCAAAAAAGCTCTGTTTTAACCTATAGAAAAATAAGATTAAAAGTGTTGTATAATTTCAATTATTTGATTACATATTTTAGAAAAAGTTTTAACCAAGAGTTTGTTCTAAAAAAATCAGGAAAATTTTAGTAAAAAGTCTGGAAATTTTTCCAGTTTGATCTGTGGCAACCGTGCCTAAATTCTGTAAACTTGGCCCAGTTTGAAAAACCCTGCTCTATTTTTAAGTAAATATTACACAAAATGTAAATATTATACAAAATGTTTAATACTTTGTTCAGATGTCTTAAATAATCTAAATTTATATAAAAGCTTATAATTATTCTTATAGAAGTTGTAATGAATGACTTTTTTAAAACTTTGTTATATAATTTTACAAAATCTACCAACTAGAAAGTTTTTTACAACTGGGCCAAATTAGTTAACAATTCAATAAATATGGTGTTAAACAAGTAATGAATACTATTTCTTTCAGCTAATATTTATTTAGTAAAATGCATTAGATCAATAAATATTAATATATACAACAATAATAACACAGAGTAATTGAAAATATTAGAAAAAATATTCTTTATTACCGTCTGCAACTTTAAGTTATGCTTAACAATAAGTTTACATCAATAAATACAAACATGTAAAACGAAAAATACATAAATAATTTTGTAGATCTTCTTCATAGCTGGTCTCTCATTCATCATCGGACTTCAGAGAACTTCATCTTTCTTCTTCCAATCTCACAAGATTAAATCTAGTGGATGTTTCTTCGCAGGAATTTTCATCGTCCTCATTGGTTACCCATTGATTGGAATGTTCATCGAAGCTTACGGCTTCTTTCTCTTGTTCAGGTAAATTGGTTTATTTTATATGTACTTGTTGTTTAATACTTCATTAATTGTCAATTTGTTTCTGATGTTATTTGGTGACCCAAACTCATTTCAAAAAAAGCTATAGACATGTTTGTTATGTTTTTAAATTTTATCTGAAGTGTTTAAAAACATGTATGTATAAAAAAGTAGGGCTAGGCGATTTTTTTGTTAACAATTATTAGAAAAGTTATCTTGCAAGCTGGACTTGTTAAAAATGTGTTTAGGGTTGCTTATATTTCAAAGACTTTATTATGAAAATTAAAGAAAACTGTTAATTTTAAGATTTAAATAATCATTTTATAAACATTACTATGTTTTGGAAATTAAATTAAAAATAAATTTTAAAGAATTGTTTAAAAAATTTCAAATTTAAACTGTGTGCAACGTTTCTGGTTAAGTTAAAAATACGTTGCAATTCAGAATTTCTGCTAAAGGTATTCGATTGTACGTTGCCCGTCTCTGATATAAAGATTTGGTTGTTTAATCTTTTGATTTTGCCAACTTTTATATGTTTTTATAGTTTTTACAATACTTTTTTGTCTGATGTTACATTTTAATGCTTCTATTGTTTCTTGAAACCAGAAATAATTGTTATTGTTAACATCTTTGGTGGTTAAGTATAGTTACCTTCACAAAACTCACTTGTATAATATAAAAACTAATTTTCTTTCATTAGTTATAAAGTTTATTAAGTTAAACAAAAACTTATTTAATGAATGTTGTTGAGCAGCTATTAAAATTTTACACTTCTAAAGTGAATCTTTTATTATCCAATGTTGTTTTAAAGGCACGGTTGTTGTAGTTCAAACAGAAAATGTTTTTGTTGTCATTTAAGCTACTAGTATTGAAACTATTAAATTATCTTAAATAAAACACATTAAAGTTTGATATAATCTAATTTTATTTGTTCTTATTTTTAAATAATGTTTTATTTTTGTTTTTTGTTAAATATTTTAGGCTGAAAATTATTATTTTTTTCATTTCTTGACTATTTGGAAAGTATAATATATGCTTGCCAAAAAACCTGGAATCCTGGAAAGCTTGGAATTAGATAATTTAGGCAAAAATGTCCTGGAAAAACCGGGAATTTAAACCATTTTTACATGTAAATATATAAAATTTCCACTACCTACAAAAAATCTATCAAAATGATTTTTTTGTATCATTGATGAGTATGTTTTCAATGTTATTATACTCATAGTTTTTTACCTTAAGTTTAATTTTATATAAACACAACTAAAAACTTGTTCTTTAAAAAACCTAGAAGAAAATCAGAAACTTTGAATTTTTTAAATTTAATTTGACAACCCTGTATATTATTTTGACTTCTAACAACATAATTTTCAATTAGAATAAAATTTATAAACTTACTATAAAAGTATTGTGATGTTTTTTTATTTATGAATATAAATATTTTTTTAAGAAATTATAGTTAATTTTAAGCACTGACGAGGTCTTTGATCAAAACTTATTTTGCCAAATATAAAATTGAAAAAGTAAAAAGTATATGGTATAAATGTAACATTATTTCAATGCTTACATTTAACATATACAATATGTTTTAAATGTAAGACGGTTTTTCAAAATAATAAAAATTTATAGTATTTTTTGATAACCCTGCTGTATATAAGGTTCCTTTGTCTACAAGTCCTAGGTTAAATATAAAGCTTAAATGTAATATCTGTTGTTTCAAATTACTATATTCTATATTATCAATTGTAAATTTTTATATAATTTTATATATAGTTTATTGTTGTGTTAATCTACTAAAAATCTCAATATTTTTGCAATTAGCTAATGTTATTTAATCACAATGTTTTCAACAGTGGTTTCTTCCCGGTCATAATCAGCACAATAAGAAAATTTCCAGGAGTCGGTATGGTACTTGGATTACCTGGTATTAAAACGGTTTGTTTTTTATTTGATATTTAATTATAATAATATTTCAATTTTTTTTATTATACTTGTTATACTTTGAATGTTATGAGGATATTTACTGTATATATTCTTTAGTAATAGATTATTTTGGAAATTAATGTTTGACTAAGTTTGTTTATTTAGATTTATAAAAATATATTCAAATTTAAAGTTTATATTTTAAGATTAATATTTGTTTATTTACTGCTTTTGTATATTAGTCAGAATAATGACATATAGTTTTTGTACTATTTTTGAATTTTAACTTTGTTCAATCATTATTTAAATGCATAAATTATATGTAAGTTTTAAAGTTGAAACGTATTTTATATGTTTTAATCAACTAAAAAATTGTAATTTTAGTAAGTTTATTTATTATTTTTGTTAAAATGTCTTTCTAATATAAATATTTGCAAAAACAAGTTTTGGGTTCTTAAAATTTTGATGCTAATTAAGTGTATAAATTCTATTTAGATGCTATTAAACAATTAATCAATTTTTAAGTTTATTGTCTGTCTTGTATTTATATTAATGTAAAAACAATCTACAATCTAACTCATTAAAAAATTCTAACATTTTGAATTAAATGAATATTGAATAAGTTTAACTAGCAAAAGTTTCTCTATACTTTCTATAAGTTAAGAATTTTTATGAGGACTTATATAATTGTTATGAATAGTTAAACATATGTATATTTAAGTTAATTTAAACATTTTTTAATAATAGTCAATATTAATTGCAATAATAATTTCAAGCTGAAAAAAAAGTATTTTTTTATGTCTAAAATAATTATACATTTAAAGCTATGATTTTAATAGTTTAGCAAAATGAAAACTAAGTTGTTAATAATAAAGTTTTAATACTGTAAATTGCATTTACCTAACTTAAACTTTGACTAAGAGTTAGTTGCATGAAAAACATCTAGTAATACTACTAAAAAGATAATACTACTTAATACAAATAAATTATTATTATTTTTCATAGTTTTACTTTTACAGGGTTGCCAAAAACCTGGACTTTGACAATTTAGGCTTGAGACCCTGGAATTTAAGAAATTTTGAAAAAAAAAAAAAAACTGGAATTTTGAACAAAAATCACTAAAAAACCTAAAATTTTGAAGGAAAATCACCTAAAAACCTGGAAAACCCCAAAAATTTAAACAATTTGTACATGTAAATTAGTAAAATTTTGATTTTACATAAAAAGCATTGTAGAAAATTTTTTTGTCATCATCAAAAATTTTCTTTTTAAAAAAAACACATGTAAAGTAGCTTTACAGTATCTTTTCAATTCAGATATACTACTTAGCACAGCTTTTTACCTTATACATAATTTTTAATTAAAATTAGACCCAAAAACATGTAATTTTAAAAGCCTGGAGAAAATTTCCAAAAACATTTGGCAACCCCGTATTTTGCAAAATTAAATTTTTAACATTTTTTAAATTCTAGCTCGTTGAAAAGTTGGAAGGTGCCCACCCAATGGTATAATAAAAAAAAAAGCAAACTGTTTAAATGAATAAATTGTTAAAACAAATATAATGTGTTACTAGATATGGTGCAATTAATACAAAATTTGCTAAAACTTGCTTTCCTTTTTATACTTTGTAATACAACAAGTTTGAAAAAATAAATCTAATATTTAAAAGTTACTTGTTTATAAGATTAATAAGGTGAATTTTTTCATTGCACTTAAAAATTTTTGCGGGTTTTTGTAGAATATTAAGTTTTTTATTGCATCATATATGTTGAATTTCGTTTCTGTTTATTTTATTAGTTTAGAAAATGACTACCATTGTTAAAAAGAAGCCTTTAATATGAATTTAATTAGCTTTATATATATTTGAAAATATTTTAATTTTATTATGTTTATTATAGCTTCATGGTTTTTATTAATCAAAACACTTATAAAAGCCAAATATTTAGTTTTTTTTTTGCAAAGTTTGTATAATAAACAAAAAGAAACTGTGTTTTTATATCAAAATTAACGGTTTATCTCAGTAACTTTTAAACCTTTATTTAAATATAAACATTTTGTTATAAAGTTTTTATAACAATTTTAAAGTTACATAATTGCCACAACAGCAAATATTTTACGCTTGAAATAATATACCGCTTTATGGTTGAATAATTAATTGTTTCAATAATTTTGTAGTTTAAAAACAGAGTATTTCATTAGAAAAGAAAAAAATCATATTTGTTATAAATGGATATATAGTAAGGAAATAATAACTTATATTTATTTAGAAATAAATCAAAATCTGTACTAAAATGTATTCAATTTTATTCCGTACTAAATTGGTAATGACCTAAAAAATATATAATTTTGTTGACTAGTTTATGAAACAAGATACTAAACATAGTTGGGTAGAACTGGATTTTTTGTTTTCAAAACAGTAATTGTTTCTTTTTTACTCTTCAATAATTACAAAACTTTAGGTGCAATAAGTTTTTATTATTTTACAATTCGAAAAATATTAGGTGTTTTTCAAAATATTCGTCAAAGTGACTTGTAAAAACTATACAAAAATATTTTTTTATACTTATACCATTTTTCGTAAGTATGGTAGAGTGTTTATTAAAAGTAAGATTAGTTATTTGACTATTCAAAATTTAGAAACCCTTTTTTTTAATTGCAATTTAAAAAAAAACTAATTTTCAAAATACTGCTTACAAGAACCTTGAAAAAAGTATTGGCCCATAATTCAAAATTTATATTTTTTAGCTTCTCGATTATATAAGCTCCAGTTTAAAAAAGAATAGGTGAGATCTCTTAAGGGACTTCTTTGACCCTCAGTAATCTCAAAAGTTGCTCTAAGAAACCAGAGTTTTTGAAGAAAATAACAATTTTATAAACATATAAGTCAAATTTTTGAGTTTTCAAAAAAGTTTTGCTAGTTTTCACTGTGACTCATACTAGATCAAATAAAAAAGGAAATAGATGTTACAATTAATTATGTTTTTTGTAGTTGTTGCGAGCCTTAATTTTGAAATAAATTTAAGAATAGTTTCTGGCTGTGTTGGTAATTTAACAAAAATTAGCCACATTTAAACTTACATAACTTTTGAAATACTGGAAGCAGAAAAAAACCATTCCAAATAAAAGAAACTCGGTTCTATTCAGAATAAAGTTTTAGTCCTTAAGAATTAAATCACCACTTGCCAGCCCACTTTGTAATGTCAACGCTTAACTACTAACTTTTATTGTACCAATTATAATAAGATTTAACTTGTAAGTAAAGTTTGTACGTTTTAATAATATAGTATAGTTTGTAACAAATTATTATAAAGTTTAATTTTTAACCAACATATTGCTTAAATGCAGTTTATTCTAAACTTGTAATTTCAAACAATAAAAAAATCGAATTAACTAAGTTCTATAAAGAATTTCATTATGTTTACTATAGTTTTAACAGAACAATTATAAGTAGTTAATTATGATTTTTATACAAATGCTACTATATATTTAATTTCACAAAAATTTAAAAGCTGTTAAATATACAATAACAGAACAAGTTTTAATAAAATATTTTTGTAAAGTTGTTAAGTATAGGATGTTGGATATTAAAAAGAATTTGGAACATACTTTTCTGATTCATATTAATCTACAGAAGAACTGAAATTACTAGGACAACCAAAACTGTCTATACTATATAATAAATTTACAAATGTATTTAGACTGCTGTTTTTTTTTTTAATTAAATAAAATATTACAAGGAAAATTTTAATTGTTTTTTAAACAGTATATATTTATAAAACAGGTGAATTTTATTATACTAAAAACTTAGTGTTAATTATAATTTGAGGGATTTAGTAGATAACACAGTGCTTACATTACGTTTTTTTTACTTTATTTCAAGTAAGTTTTTTCTTACTCTAAATTTTTTAATGGTTTTATGTAATTTTTGTAAGTTCAATTATTTTTTTTCAAAAGTCAAGAAATTCCACCACAAAACTTTTTTTTAATAGTTTTAAACTGCGTACAATGTGTTTTTATAAAAATATCCACTTGTTTAAAAATTGCTAGCTAAAAATTCTAAGGTTGCATTTTTTGGGTCCCATACAGTTTGCATTGGGGTGGTTTTCAGAAAATTGAATTCTGCTAAAGTAAAAGTTTCTGTAAATCATTTAAGAATTTGATTAGGGTGTTTTTGTAGTATTTGCCAATTAAAAAAAAAATAGCAGAAAGTCAAAGGCCCCGTATTTTTAGGCACCTTATTTAGCATGTATATTTAGATTTTATCCAAAAACAAATTAGTTTAAATAAAAAACTCTTGATAGTATGACATTTAGAGAGCACTTCTAAGGTTAAAATCCCTACATTAAAAAGCTGTACCCACATGCAGAATTTATTTTTGTTGATTTTATAACTAAATTAGATGTTATATTTATTTGAGTAGAGCTGAGTTTATTTTTTTTAAACTGTGTTAGTTTCTTTTTGGCTTCAAGTATTACAGAAGTTATGTAAGTTTATCTACGGCTAAATTTGGTGTTTTTTCCAGTTCAAAAATAAATGTGCATAATTTTATCACATTTAATGCGTACAGTTACTACATAAAGTTACCTGAAATATTTATATGTGGCTATCCTTTATAATGTTAACTGATATGACTACAAATTGTTTAATAATACGATACGATGATTTTTGTTTATTACTTTTACTCTAAAGCTAAAGCACACACTAATAATTCAGTGACCACGGTTTCAAAGTAAACATACAACCATTTGTTGTCAACACTTGCATGGGAATTTAGACTTTATGATTTTCTCATACTTTGTGGCTTTTAGTGTTGAAATTTTAAGCTTGTGAGTATTTGTCAAATGACGTTGTCACCAAGGTAACTTTTTTCAGTTAAAACCGATAGTTTTTATTTTTGGTCAGTTTAGTGTAACTTTTTATAAGGGTAGGTTGAATTTTTATGATGTAACTTACTTGCTTGACCTTCAATAAACCTTTACTGTAGAATGGAAAGTTTAACTAGTTTTTCTGCTACACAAAGTAAATACTTTGCTAGTTTTATGATATGTACAACAAATCATTACCTAAATAAACAAACTTTACTATATTAAGACAAAAATAAATAAGTATAGCTTATTCAGAATAAAATATACTGTATTATCAGAGACTGTGATTTTATTTGTTTTTAGTGTTGGATATTCTGTACATAACTAATATATTAAATCATGTCACGCTTAGCCTAATTCGGCTTACAGTAGGCATATGTATCAGAAACTAATAAAATGTCTGCCAGAAATTCTGTTTATTAAAGTTTTCTACTAACTTGAAACCAAATAAAAGGCCATAGCAGCAAAATCACCTAGTATGAAAAATTCTTAAGTCACTTCTTAAAAATGATTTCTTACAACTTTGAAATATTTAAGATTTATTAAAATAATAATCTAGAACATAAGACCTAAATACCTTAATGAGAACAAGCTCTGTTCTTCTGTATGTGAAAGTTAAATTTATTAAAAAGTAACTGTAATAACAACAGTAAGTGAACTGAACTAATTGGTGTAAAGCAGGGTTTCCCAAACTCATTTACTAAATCGCCCCCTTTTCAGTAACTTGAAAAAAAATCGCCCCCCACGATTTTACAAAGTAGTTTTTCTTTTGAGTACAAACTTTTGAGGTAAAAAAAAATTGTGTTCGAAATGTAATTTAGTCTTGTACTTCTTATGCACGCACTTTTGTGTTCAAAGTAGTTTACAGGGCTTGAGAAAATAATTTACAGTTATTTTCTTAGAAGCCCAGTAAAGTGTATTAAAATACTTAATTATTAAAAAGCCTGGAGTAATCTGTAATCAATCCTGTTTAAATATGATCTGTTTTGAAACTATTGAAACTTTTAGGTCAGTGGTGGACAACTTTTGTAGTCAGAAATTCATATATACTAAAAAATATTTTCTATTTTAAACTCGTTAGAATATGTAATTGCGGGCTGCATGATTTAAAAAAATTACAAATAAGAAAATTAAAAAACTCGAGCAAAATTGTAACAAAATGATTTAGTATTATTGTGATCTAGGAAATACTTTTGTGAACTGAAAACGAAATGAAAGCGTATATCAAAATATTAAATATAAAAAACTAAATTTTAATTATTTTGCACAAGTTGTTTTCAATTTACTTAGCGGGTCGAAATTCGACTGGATCTGAGCCGTACGTTACCCACCTGAAATCTTAACCTGACATTTTAATAATATCTCATATAACAAATTTTGGACATTTAGAAGTTAATACTAAGTAACTTATTTAAGCCGTACAAAATACTTAAATTACTTTATAAATAGGCTTTTTTTTAATATCTATACCAGAGATTAAAAAACTATAAAAGAATTTACAGTTTATTTTACATATAATGAAATAAATATTAAAACATTATTTCTGATCTAGTTAAAGAAAGTTTGACCGACTGGTTGATTATCTCACATCAAAAGTGGTTTCATCAACAGCTTCAGTTAATGCAGTAAATTTACTAATTTCAATGCTAAGATATATTGTAAGCAAGTTAGTTGTAAAGTTAAAAATTTAATTGTTAACTTTTTAAACTATTTGTTTTGTAGTAGAATACCATGAAATAGCATTTGACATGGAATAATCTTTAGGGAACTAAACCTTAATTCTAACAGTTTTTTTTTCTTTATTTAAATTCAAAAAAAAAATCCAATGTTTTACAGTTAATTCTGTTAACAGAAAGTAATCAATTAAAAAAAACTTTTAACTAGGTTAAAATTTTGTTTTGTAACTGTAGCAGTCTTTTTGATGGCTTATTTAATTCTGTTTTAAAGTATTTTTTTCTAGCTATTAGCCTACAATAATTTAACAGAGGAAAATAGCTAGAAACAGAGGAAAAACTAAAGGCTAGTGTTGAAGTATTAAAATAAACCAAGTATATTCTAATTGCTAATATATATTGAATTTAGATAAAACAAAAAACAGTTGTATTAATAGTTTAAAACTCCTTATATTATAATAAACTTTTGAACAACAATAAATCAAGTAAGAAAATAATATTGTGTTTAAGAAACTTTTAAATGAAAAAGTAGAAGTCATTTCAAATAGAGACCTCAAATTTATACTCTTTTAAAACCAAAAAAATCTTTTTAGAAATATAAACTTTAATGGATGTCAAAATATTACAATCAGATAATAGTTTTATAGTGATATAAGTTGTATACAGATTAAACTAGTAATAACAAAAACCTGTCAAATAAAGGTCTTTCAAACTAATATTTTAATCATTATGCTATAAAAACTTTTAGTGTAATGTAAAACAACGAATATCAACTACAAAATTAACCAGGTCAAAATAAAAATATTAAAATCTTTAAAACATAAACCATTTAATAAGTATAGTAGATTTCCGCTTGAGTTCGCACTTTGAAAAAAATCAAAAAGTGCAAACTCAAAAAGTTATTACCATATTTTTTTTTACAAAATGACAAATTTCAATATGTTATATGCAATGATGTTATGAACAAACATGAAATCTACTAAAACATAAAACAAACTTTCATTAAAAAAAAAGATCTATATAAGCTATTAAATATTATATAGATTTTGTTTTATTAATATTTAGTTAGTAATAGACTTTACTTTAGTTAAATTTAAGAAAATATAAATTTGCATTTTTTTTTTGGGTAAAAAGTGCGAACTCAAGAGGAAGTCTACCGTAAATAATATTTATTAGGTATTATGCAAACCTGTTGTAGAATAAATAGCTTAATAAAGTTGTTATTATAAAAAGACTACTTGAATACAATACAAACCAGGTTAAATAAGAAATACTTCAAAAGATCAAATAAAATTAAAAAACTTTCATAAAATAATGTCTGCTACTGAAGTCTAATATAATGTGAAGGATGAGGAATATGACTGCTTGCAAGTTTTTCTAATCTGATTCTTAATTAGTAAAATAGAGCCTTAAGTCACCTCCTTTATAAATATCTAGATTAGAATTTTTGCTCAAGATGTCGATAACTGAACTGAAAGCTTTCTCAACAACATAGCTAGAAGGAAAAGCTATAAACAACAATCTAAATTTCTCTAAAATGATTGGATACTTTTGCCTTAGTTTTTGTTGAGTCCTAAAGCTTTCATATCGTTCTTTGGAAGAATTTACTTAAAGTTCAAGGTCAGTTTGTAAGTCTTAGAAGGTTTCCTGTAAGTCGTTTACTTCAAAAGTATTTGCCTCGAAGGGATCCATACTTTTATCTATATGATAGCTTTTTTGTGTCAAATCTAAATTTTACTACTTAATATGTTAAAATTGTTAAAAATTCCAGATTTTTTCCAGGTGTTTTTTTTTCGCTTAAATTGTCAAATTCTAGGTTTTTCCAGGTTTCTAGGTAAATTGGCAACCCTGTATAGTTTTATTTCCTAGTCTAACTTAGTGACTTTTCAAAAAGCAACTGGAAATATCATGAGGTGATAGTTAGTAATAAATAACATAGATTTTTACAAACCATTTATAACCCCAAATAACATATATTTCAGGTTATAAAATAGTTAGAGGGATCCAATCGTCTATATATATGTAATTGTTAAATATGGAAATATATAAATGACAATATAGTATTTACTTGAAAGTAGGAGTCATAAGAACTAGACTTTTTTTTTTTTTTTCATAAATAAAATAAAATTTTTTGTTTAAGTTTTACCTCAGGGTCAAATAATTAATAGCAAGCTAAAAATAGTAAAATAGCAAGAAAAAAGTAAAAATCTTATGACAACCAAAATTTTAAATCGGCCCCTTTTCGCCCCCTTGCTAGTTATCGCCCACCCTTTCGCCCCCTTACTAATTATCGCCCCCCAAAATATTAAAATCGCCCCCAGGGGGGCGATATCGCCCACTTTGGGAAACCTTGGTGTAAAGTAAGTTAAGTTTCTTCGAAGTGTTTAAAACCAAACAACTGTTTAGCTTACTTAAAATCACAATTCTATTTTGCTCATTAACAAGTAACATCCCAGCCAAATTTATAAATTATTACACGAGTCTAAAAAATAATGAGATATTTTTACTTAAACAAAATCTCTGAGATATTTCGAAATTTCACGCTATAATACAGCATTGCTTACAATAGTTGATAAACTTATTTGCTTAAAATAACATTCAGTAAAGTTTACACTTTGAAGTTTTTATTTAAACTTTTATGGTTCATAATAGTATTTTATGATTATCACTATAGGAAGCTTTTGCAAGTTTCAGAAACACAATCACTGTTTAAATATATTATTACAAGACTAAGTTTCGTAAAAATTCTGAGTAATAGCTCCAGTAGTTTTTTTTTTCGAAGTCATAGAACTTATATCAAGATCATTTAATTCTTTTTTTTTTTTAATTCTCAAAATATTTGTTTTCGAACAAGAATCTTATTGTAACTGAGTGAAATAATTTAAGAAACTGTTATTAATTTTATTGATTTACTGGGTGAAACACTGTTTTGTGAAAAAGTTCGTAAATATATAAATTTGTAGCTCAACGTAATGTAAGTTGAAGACTAAAGTTGTTAAGAATTTTTTTTTTGTATATGTGTTACTCTTTTATAAGTTTTTGGAAACACTTTTTTAATTAGAATTTTGATCACAAGAAAAAGTTATAACTGATAAAATATTCAACTTTATACTTGTATCTTACTTATTTAAGGTAACACGTTGTCAAGTATTTAGTATAAGTCTAATTTTAGAAGTTTACCATCTAGGTTTGTAAATTATAGATTAGTTGTTTTTATGTAACTTTAGGAATCAAAAGTATGTCTTTTCTATCATACAAACCTTGCTAATAAGTTTGACAAGAAAATTATTAAATATCGAAAATAAAAATTATTTTTAAAAGGTATAGAATTTCTTTTTATAAGGTTTGAGTTTTATTATATAAGTTTTATTTTTACTTTACTTGTTTAAAGTTTTGAGCTAATGTACAAAATTTTTTTCTAAAAAAAAATCCCTATGTTAAATGGCTGACAAGTTTGTATTATGTTGAAGTTTATTTAACTTAAAAATAAAATTACTCAAAATATTTGGTCCTGGGACAAAATACGCGAAAAACCTTTCGCTTATTGAGTCGCACAGCACGGATACCTTTTTATGTCTTTTCCAGGTCAAGACTTTTAATCTGTATTGACCTCAAACATATCATGTTAGAAACTTATAATTAATTTAGCCTTTTTTTTAACTTTAAGGTTCAAACAAAAAGGATAATGAATGTAGTGAACTAAAGTATGAATAAATTCAGAGTTTTTTAGATGTTTTATGAAAAAGATAGTCAACCAAATTTAAATTCAAATTAAATATAAGCTGGCAACTTATAAAATAGTTTTTGTGCAAACTTCTATAAAACATTGTCTCTTCACCTAGTTTTAATAACTAAAAACAATTTTTTATTGAAGACTTAATGTAGTTGTAAAAGCTGGTTCTTGATTAAATATTCAATCTAAATTTAAGATATAAGTTGTTTAACTTTTTAAAGTAGCAATAGGTATATTTTAAAACTAATAAAGCAACCAACTATTAACTTTAAAGCTATTTATTTTGAGGACATATTAAACTGAGTATTTGATTTGAAAAAACAAACTCTAATCGAAATTTTCATAGCACCGAAATTTAATTTGTAGTGTTTTAAAAGCTAGTACACTAGACCAAAATTTTTGTTTACTCCAGTTTTATGTAAAAGCTTCTTAAAAACGTTACTACAAAAAATAGATAATAACCATGCTTTTAAAGCAATTTTTTTAACTTTAAAAACAAGTTTACTTACTTAGGTAATTAAATGTCTAGCCTTTTATTATTTGTGAAAACCTAGTTCGAGCAAAACTTTTTTTCATAAAATTTCATTGAAAGCTTGCACAAGTGCATTGTTGAAGCAAGGGATCGGCAGCCTTTTACTGAAAACAAAAAAAAATATTAAAAAATAATTCATAGGCCAAATTTATTTAAAAAAAAATCTTCCGCAGTGGAAAAGTTATATATATTTCAAAACTATTTAAAAACAAAGTTGTAAAGTAGTGATTATTTAATAAGCACTTCTGTTTACTCAATTTAAACTAAGATCGTGCTTGTTAATATTATCACCGAATATCAATTTTAATTACTTTGTAAAAATTATTTTAAGCCTAAAAAATACGTTGAGGGTCAACAGTTTACCGACGGCTGGGGTTTAGGTTGCGACTGATTGCTAGTTTGTGAGAAGAATCGAATCTAATCAAGAACTTAATTCTTTTTACATTAGTGTTTTCGTTAATAAAACGGTTGATTATTTTACACCGTAGGAAGAATTATATAAGTATGAAAAAATGTTTTGGTTTTTGTAAACTGAACCATCTAATATAAGCCTTTTTTTTTATTATAATAACTTTTTTTGTTTGAATAAAACGTTGAGGTTAGTTACTCTAACTTAATTAAAAACTTCAACTACTTATAATTTGGCGAACAATTATTTTTTTGTAAGCTCGATCTTTAAAGTTTAAGATTCTATAAAAGGCTACCTAGGGTATTGAATGTAGAAATAACAAATGTTTATCAAACAATTTTTAAAAAATATCAGATATTTCATTGAGTTTTGAAAACTAAACTTAAGTTATTAAAAAATTAGAAATACTTTTCAAACAACATTTAAACACTCGATGCTATATTATATCATAATCTATTATATAATACCAAACTTGAAAACTTAGCAGGTATGCATGACACTAGTATGTTTTATACCCAGCAAAAATATCAAATAAAAAAAGTGATATTTTTTCATGACAGTGCATTCTACCGCACTCTAAAGATAGTTCTTTGTATAGTTTAACATATTTGTTTAATCAATGAATAGCCTTTTAAGTTAAAATTAGTTTTAAAAGATCTTTAGGTCTTGACTACAATGAGGTTTCAAAATGTTTATTATTTAGGTTTATCAACTAAAAAAAAATGTGCAAACTATATCACTAAAAAAGTTCTTAACAAACTAGATTAGTAAGCCAACACCTTTTTGTACTAAAATTACTGCTTATAAGTTTAGTTATAAATGTTCGCCTTTGGTTGTATTAGAATTCGCAATAATTTTTGAATAAAAAGCTTAAAAAAACAGAACCATTTATAACGTTTAAAAGTTAAAAAATACTTTACTACTCAAAAAACTTTCTGAGTTTATCTTTGTAAATACTTGTGTAAATTATAGTTAGTACAAATCTTCAGTAAAAAAGTTTGAGTATTTATTGTGAAGTTAAACTAACTAAAAACAAACTGGTTTCCACTGTAACAAGTACTACAGCTTGTTGTATAGAAAGTGCACTTGGTATTTTCTAGTAACATAAATGTAGCTAAAAGATGCCATATATTGAAACTGGGTAATTGTCAAATTTGCACAAGCGGACAAAATTGCATGAGGGGACTAAATTGCACGAAAACACTTTTGCACGATAACAATTTTGCGCGGAGACATTTTTGCGCAAGTTGAATTTTTTATTTATTTGTTTTGTTTTTTTACTAATTTAAATTTTTTAATTTAGTTTTTTTTTAATATCACTGTTACCCCTTACCCTTACCCTCGATCAGTAACTTTTTTTTCTTTTTATTTTTTTATCAATTTATTTTTTAGTTTTTTTTTTTTTTCTCTCGTGCAAAACTGACCCACCGTAAAAAATTAACCCTTAATGCAAAATTGTCTTCGTGCAATTTTGACCTGTTCCCATTGAAACAACTAGTGCACTTCTATGGTTAGTGGTACAATGTACTTCCATTTGATAAGTCAATATGGTTAGAATAATTTATGTTACATTGATCTAAGAATTTGAAGTAAAAAACTATACTTTGATAAATTAAAATAAAAACAGTTTGTTATAAAAAGTAATATTTAAGTTTGTATTTTACTTTCAAAACAACTTTTAGGTCTAATAGCTCACATATGTACTTGTTTGAAAGTTTTCAAAAAAAGTTGTCTAAAACTTTTTACCTAAATACTTTTCAAGTTTTATTTTTACCACCAATATATTTTGACAAAAATCAACTTTAAAGAAACAATTACTTATGAAACATTTATTCATAAAAACAATCATTCAACAGTAAAGCACGACCCCGGCTTTAAAAAAGGAAAAATTCTTAAAGAAAAAGAAAAAGTACGGTACGTTTAAAGTTTTAAATATTACTTATCAGAAAACTTGTTATGTACAAAAAGATGATTACTTTTTTCTTATAAGAATAAAGTGTAATGATTCTTGCAAAAGATTTAAATAAAGAAACAAAATGTTGAACCTACAAAGTTCAACGAAAAAAAGGTAGCAAGAAATTTTTTTTTTATATTTAATTTTTGCAGCACAGCTGTTGGTAACACCGAAACAATGTTACGTCATAAAAGGTCCGGAATAAAACAGTTTACACGTCATAGTAAGAAAACACGAAAAACAATAAGAAAATGGCAATTTCACAACAGAGCAACAGGAATAACGTCATAGTTCATTTATAACAACTGTGACGTCATACTCAATTGTCGTGTTCTTGGAACATTTTGTGCATGAACGTCATTGTTGCGTCAATATTTTCTTCTTCCATTTCTCTGACGTCAGTATTGTAAACGTACCTGAAAAGAAAATATAAATAACAAAATAATTATTGCAAATATTTAAATTCAAAAAAAGTACATACGTTTCATACAAGCAATAACATTTTTGTAATCCTCAGCTTTTAAAGCTCGGGTTGAATTGTACTGTGCTTAGCATTAACACAAAAAAAAAACTGTGTGACGTAATTATGAAATTTGTAGAGGACAAATTCAAAATTTTAGTGCAAAAAATTTCAGTGCAAAAATTTCTTTTACAAATTTCAGTGCAAAACTTTAACTTTCTTCTAAACAAAAAAACATTTATATATATATCTATAAAAAACTGTTACAATTTTTGAGTTTATTGTTATAATGTATTACTACTTCACCAAGGTATACTTTTAAATGTTTTTATATTTTCGTAACTTACATAACGTTGGTGGGTTTATATGTGAGGAAGAACAATCGGTTGCCTTGGTTACAAACCAGGTCTGTGTACCCGTCATAATTGAAATCACCAGTGGCAACAGGCCCCACGAAACCGCTACCCCTGAATATCTGTAAAAACGTTTAAAATAATATGTAAAAATTTTGGATATATAATTTTGAAAGTATCAATAAAAGTAAAACTAAGTTTAGCAGATAATAAGTCATGAAAAAAGAAGATAAATTATCAAATTTCAAAAACAATCATCCTAATTACAACTACTAGTTACGTACTCTACTAAATTTATAAACTATAAAATAATTTGAAGATTCATACAATATAAAATATGTTCATTTACATCAACAAAACAATTACCACATGTTCGTTGTATTCCCAGTTAATAGAGTTTCTAGATTTTGGGGTGAGAACTTTAACGTATCCATCTACATCTCCGCTTATAAGTATGAACGGCTTCTTCTTACTGTTTTAAATATTTTAATAATTATTATGACGGTATAGTTCACATGAAACTGATTAAATAAAATTTAGCCGTCATCTAAACAAAATTGTACAAAACACGCATGTTATATTAGTGACACAAACTAAGTTGTGATTTTCTTTCGTACTTGGTCGTAAGTTAAGTACACAAACGTCCAGACATATAATAGATATATTTTAATATAATATGATTATTTTTTATAGAGTTTAAAATTTAATATAATAATATAATATTTACTGTTTTTTGGAAGGAAGTCAGCATAAAAAATATTTCACCTAAATACAAGTACTATGTTTAAACCAATAAAAACAAATTGCAATTATCCACTGAAGTAGTGAATCATATATTTTTAATATGGAACATAAATAGCATAAAAGTAATTTAAACTAAGTATAAAATTTTCAAGTAAAATTGCAAATTTGTTAGCAACCTTCCAGTGAAGAAGTAGTCCCTGACAACGGGATGGAACGCCTGGATGTTGGTACCAGTGTTGTAGGGGCTGTCGGACATGGGGTCACCCCCGTCCACTAGTTGGTGTCTTTTCCACTCCATATTCACCCAATCACACGGGATCTCGTATGCGTACAATGATGATCTCATTGATCCCACTCTGTTTATAATTATTAAGAATATTTGAAATCGATGCTTAATTATAAACAGATGCTATTAAATCGATTTTTATTCTTGTTTAATAGATTGAGGACATAATTTTTTTGAAGTTTTATCATTTTTACTTTGAAATTATTCTACACCTTAATGTTTTAATTAATGAATTTTATGATATTTATGATAAGAAAGTCGAAAACAATTTCTAAATATAATAGAAAAATATCTCTAACTTAAAGTCAAGTGTAAATAACTAAAGTTCTTACAATGTTTCGTTATTTTGTTTAGCTTCACCTTTACTTTTTTTAAACTTAATATAATTAAGTTACTAACTCTGACGTAGAAACGATGACGTCAGCTCTCCCGTCGGCGTTGACGTCAGCAATGTGAATGTTGAAGAATGATTCGTGATTTCCGACTATTTTCTCCCTAATCATATCCACGTTTGTCCAATCGTCTTCATCTCCTTTGAATAATATTTGTTTGTACAATTTTCAAATATTTTTATATACAAATAATATTAATTATATTAATTTTAGTTTTTACAAGTTATTAAACAGCTAAATATTTAAAGATTTATTAATTAACAATTAAATTAAAAGCTCTAAAAAACTGTTTATAAAATGAATCAAGTTATAAGAGTAAGTTTGCTTGTACAAGTTAAACTTGAAACTAGTTACCTTGTACCCAGAGAGCGTACATTTTTTGTGAGTGGTATCCAAGAGCGATGACGATTGTTTTAACTTTTTCTCCAAGTGGGACCTTCATCATTTTGAAGTCTATATCTGGTCCTTTTGTGATCTCATACATCTTCCACCTGTATAAGTTTGCTATCTTAATATTGATAAAAAGTGTAATAAAACTGAAAAGATATACCTGTATAGTTTATACTAAAGTAAAGTGATATAGAAACAAAACAAGCATGGAAGAAAGAACATTTGTAGGTTTTTTAGTGAAAAACACAAACAATATCATCTATTTTTAGAACTAGAAAATATATTGATTGTTTTCTACAAATTTAAAATATTATGTTTATCTAGCACTGTTTAGTTTCACACAAAAACATTTAATTATTTTAAAAGTATATATTTAATAAACAAAATATTTCAAATCGCAAACAAACTTCTGCCTGGTAATAAAAGCGGTTCCGGGGTTCTTGAACCAAACAAGTTGGCTCTCCTTGGGTCTCATGGTCTCTTCATTGGGAATTCCCCTGGTTCGAGAAGCCACGATGTCCGGCCAACCGTCCTGGTCCATGTCTTGCCAGTCCATACCGCTGTACGCGCAACTCTCGCATGACGCTACCACATATTCCTCTCCTGTGACGTCATAATGATAAATTTGACGTCATATTGGTAATTACGATATCATATTCCGGTAAACAAAAAGCAGTTTGAAATTAGCAGCATAACAAAATAATGTAAGAGTTTTGAACTACAAGCATATGAAAATTTTTCAAAGTTTATTAAATTAATTAAGTATAAGTAATATAAGCTCTTTTTTTTACGTTTTACAGACAGAAAGTTTTTCTAAAAAAAATTTTGTTTAAAACAAAAATAAGTTAAAATAATCAAACAAAGAGTAAAAGAAAACTGTTGTACCAAAATATTTTAATAATTCCAACTAACCATCCCCATTTATTGGTAGGAGGACTATTTTACCTTCTGAACCTGAATTGAACCTGGTTGTTATCCACCAATAAGGAAGCTGAACGTTTGCTTTGTGTTCCGCTGTATATATATATATATATATATATATATTGTTTATGATAATGTTATTGGAAATATTTTGTAACACAATATCATTTTTATTTAGTTTAATCATTTTAAGGGTTTTGACAATAGTCAAGTTTTTTGTTTATGTTTAAAACTTAAAACAGTATTTGTACTAAAACATTAAAAAAGCAAAGCTAAAAACAGAAGTTAATTTGTTTCCAAAAGGGAATTTAGGTAAAAGTTGTGTTTGAGTATTGAGAGTTATTACAGTTTCAATTTATTTGCCTAAAGCTCGTAAATATCCTAATAAAACGTGATTATAAGATTGAAACATTTTTCATGTAGCAATAAAAGTAAATTTTTGATAGTAATAAACTTGCTTATGTAATTACTTTTATTGGCGAGTAATTAAAAAAATTAAGAATGTTCGAATTTGTAATAAACTTTATTACTTAATCGGAAGTTTAATTGAATACCTTTATTTTATTTTAGGTTTCAAACTGACATTCAACTTATTTATTTAAAGCTATACGCTTAAAATCAATAAAATAAAACAGCTCATAATACAAGTTTTAATAACTGTTTTGTAATAAGTTTTATTAGCTTGTATAATAAATATAATAAACTAACGTAATACTTCGCCCATGTTCATTACGAAACCCTGATCAGAGTTTCCGATCAATTTGAAGTCTATATCAGGATTGTCGTGACCTATTACATTGGACAAATTTGAAAGTTGGCCCAGGTATGTCTGTCCGCCAATTTCGGTTGAATTGGTGAAGTGGACAGCTAGTGACATTTCGTTGGGCGAAGTTGGAATTGCCTGCAAAATTGTTTATTTATATGAATATATAATTTAATATTTTGTTTTAATAAAAAAATAACATAAGGACGTAAATTACATAAAACTTTATCTAAAAACTTCCAAAATATTTTTGTTTGAATAATAATCAAAAGCTATTATCAAGTTCAATGCTACATTAAAGTAAATAATGTGCTTTTCAATGTTTACTCTGTAAGTTAAACTAACACGCCTATTGTTCCATCACTAGCTAAGCTTAATTGGATAAAAGTTCAAAAATAGTTTTGAATTAAATTTTATATGTTTTACTAAGTTTTAAAAGTTTTTAAAAAGAATAGACGGAAAGTTAAATAATTCAATGATTTTTGAAATGTTCATATTTAACAGCATTAACTTTGAACTGTCTACAAAAAATTTAACAGAATATTTTAACACTGAGTGGAAAACCTAAAAAAATTTCCTATTATCTAAAACTTTAAATCAAAAACTTCTTAAATTATCATTTTATAACAAGTTGTGGATGCTTTATACATACAAATACAGTAAAATTATAAAACTTGTTAACGAACTTATTGCACATTTATTACTTAATGTGCACATACATTAATTTTTGTTTACAAATTTTAAATGAAAATAATACACTCCTACAAAAACTTTCGCTAACAAATGTTTTTCAATGTGTTATTCAAACTAACAAAAAAGCGTTAAAATTTGTTCTAAAACTTTAAACAATTCTGATACTAGACTTTTTATAAGTGTTGCAAAATTTATTACTCTAGTGTACAAAATTTCTCTATTAAATTATGTGCACAAAAAATTAGAATTTTAAATTTATTGTATTTTTTCAAAAACTCAACCAAAAAATTTTTTTAAATGTGTTTTTTAATAATAAAACAGCCATAAGTTTTTTTTTTTGTAAATTTCAAATAGTTTCTATCCTACAATTTCAAAATATTGCAAAATTTTACTTATCTTAAAGTAAGCAAACATTTATACAAAATTTTATCAGTAATACTTCAACTTTATTAGTAAAACGAAATATTGAGAAACACAGAGGTTGTTTACAAGGAAAATAAATGTTTAATTTCAAAGTACAAAAATTGACGTGTTTTTTGTATTTACACTTCTATCATAGCACGAAATTTCTGCAAAAATATTTACACAAAAAATCACCAAAAATTGCTTGAGTTTTATGCTTACTTTATATTTTGACTATACAACTTTTTTTGAAGATTAATAAGTTTAAGCTTATTGAAATATGGTAATAATTTTTGAAATTATTTGTTTTCAATGAAATTTTATAGCTTCATTACGCCGAGGGTGGATCATATAACTAAAACTAAATTTTTGATAAAGAAAATATTGTGTTTCCAGTTCTAAACACTAAAGTTTTAAATAATTGATACTTTCAAAGTGTGTATGAACTATTAGGTATTATATTTTTTACTTCTTTATGTCAATAACATAACATACTAAAGTTAAAGTATATTAAAACTTTATGACTAAGTTTTTTTTTTGATTATTTATATATTGAAGAAGTAAATAATACGTCAATTTTATATAGTATTTCAAATTGTCAACGTTGTATTTTTGGTTATAAATAAAAAAAACATTTAGCTGGTCTGTGAAGAAAATAACAAAATCGTTTGTAAATAAAACTTATGATTGACTTGTTTAAAAAAAAAATCTTAATTTGTTCAAATATTTAATCAGAGTTTCAATTGTTAACATATTATTTTAAGACTTTAAAAGTATTTAACTACTTTTTTGATCAAATACTAAAACGTAAAAAATAATATCAGTTAAGATAACCAAAATTATTTAAAATGGTGTCAAAAAGTTAAAATTAACAGTTTCACACAATGTTTATCAATAAACTGTCAAAAAATCAACAAATTAATTTTTGTTTGACTATAAATTAAAAGCCATTGTCAAGTTCAACGTTAAATGTTTAAAAAAGTAAATAAGATTAAATATTTTATAAGTAAATAAGATAACTGAGCATGTTTGTTTTAATAAAATCGTATTTTAAATTTATTGTGCAATCGTACAAATTGTATATTATTACAAAAAGTTTCACGGAAAAATTCGATATTTCTAGTTGCTTAACTCTACTGAAATTTTAATAATTTATTTTATTACACGCTATTATAAGTTGAATAACCATAAAGCTTGGTTTGTATAAATAAACAACAAAAATGAGTAAAACTATATACCATGAATATAATTTTAAGTATTTTATCTAACTCAATTAAAGTCGTATATAATTCTGTCTGTATTAGAAAAAACTTAAGAATATTGTGCACAGCTAAATAAACCCAAGAGAAATAATTGGCTAAGTTTTAGCTTAAATATATTATTAATAAAAATTTCATTAGTAAATTATGTATAAAGTCTTGAGTATTAGATTAAATATTTCATTTGTTTTTATGAAGATAAGTTACAACATCAAAAAGCCAGTCATATGTCTTTAACACTTCCTCTAAGAAGTAAACAATTTTTTTTTCTGATTTATACACATCCTGTTATCACAAAAACTTTAAAAAAATTTTATAAGTTGTAATGTCATATGTAATTAATCTAACAAATTTGATCTGAAGTAAAAAAAAATTTCTAAAAGCAAAATTAAAGCCCTTTATGATAATGTTATTGTGTTATTAACAGTGAGCTATGTTTAATTATTTTAATTAAACTTAGTGTACAATATTCTAAATATGAAAATTTTATAAATAAACTTTTTCCCAATTTAAAGTTCAAAAGAACTTACAAAATTGTTTTAAGAAATGTAAAGTTATCAAAAATTCTCATTCTGTATATTTAAAAGTTTTCTATTTGAATGAGATTTTATTCAACTGATGATCTCGTTTGATTTAGTTCAAACGAGTGAAGTATTGTTTTGTTAATAAAATTAAAATTTTTGAAATGATCATTATCCTTATTATTAAGTCGAGAACTTTTATTGTGATCTATAAAGTAGAAAGTATACAATATTTAAAAGTTACCAAAAACTGTTTTGTATTAAACTTTGAAAAAGTTAATTAAAAATATCAGAAAAAAACTACTATAAAGAACTATTACTATTTAAAAAACAATTTTGGAAAACTGCTTAAGCAGAAATCTTTAGCCAACGATGCATATCTAAGCTTTAAAAAAACTTGTGTAAAATAATTAAAACTGAGTCTTTTTATAAGAAATTCAGTAAAAATTGACAGTGGTACTTATCAAATAATTATTTTATTGAAATTTTTCAGTCTGAATGTTATTATTTAAACAATTAAACAAAAAACTATTGCTGGTAAGTATGTCCCGCCAAATAAAAAAATTTCCATCCCAGGTTTAATTATATCTTAAGTTTGTAAAAACGTGAAGTTTATAGTTAATTTCTGAACATTTTTTTTTCTTAAGAAATAGTTTTGATAAAATTTATTTAATTTTTAAGTAAAATTTAAATATTTCATTGTTACATAAAGTGATAATGTTTCTTTTAAAAAGTTTACATGTATTAATGACTTATAAAAAACTGTTGCCAAATTCAAGCAGTTCGATTCGATAACTGATATTTGACAATATTTTTAATAAATTCTTGAAACCCATAAAAAATATTATTGGTTTTTTGTCACTTTAGCGACAAATCGATAAAGTTTAAGAAAAGTGGCAATTAATCAATATTTTTAATATCTCTGCTGTGAACATTTTACTAAAATTTCTTTGAAACTGGCTGAAAAACAAATTACATAAATATCTAGTGCAGTTTTTTTTTCTAACTTTTGTATTTTTTAGCACTTATACTACTTTAAATTATTGCATTTTTCATTGTTGTGTTTCAAAATAAACATTTTACGGAAATTTTTGATCAAATTAATCGACTTATTTGTATCTTTACCAAGTTGTGCTTAAAATTCTAAACAAGCTTGAATAAAAAACTAAAACAGTGTTATAATTTATTCTGATGGTAGAGATCTACTAAAATAAAAAATGAAATGAAAATAGCTTAATTTTAATTACAATTGTTAACAGCTTAATTACCTTCTTTAAAAAAAAATGAAACTACTTCAGTTGTTAAAGTTCAATTATATATTTGCCTTACAGTTACAATATAATGTTTACAAAAAGTTAGATTCCTTCAACGAAATTTATTTTGTTAGTTTTATCTGCAAGGACTAATAAACTTTGTTTATTATAGCGTTGATGGTTTAAAATAATACTGATTTAAAAATATAAATACTAAAGATGAAAATATATCTTTTTTTAGTATTTATTTATGATATAACTTTTTACAAATATTTCATTAATAAGAAGCACTAGCGCAAAGATTTACCTTAATATTATTCTATAATAATATTAACCTAAATTTCATTCACCAAACTAAAAAGCTTTGCTGCTTTGATAAACTATTTCTAACTTTAGACTTAATTAAATATAAGTAACATACTTTATTGATTTTAAACAAAACAAATCCCTTTTTTTATAAAGAATTCAAAAGCAATACTCAAACAAATATAATAAAATTGCTTTAAGTACGAGTAAAAAACTATCAAATTACCTTCACAAGGAAAGGTTGTCCTGGCAACTTGACCTGACTGACCAGTCTCGCCCTCATCTGTTGGTCCCTCAGTGACGCGTAATCGTCACTCGTCTCCTCTGCTCCCCACAGGGGCCACGCAATTGACTGTGACGTCACAAGGAGTATGGCTGTGACGTATGAAAGTAACATATTTGATTATCTATAACTGTTGTAAGTTGTTTTCAAGTTTTAATGACATTTCAATTTATTGGCTAAAGTCTTGATTTGGTTAGTTTTCAAATTCTATTTAATTAAAGCAACTTTATATGAAAGATTTACTTAGTTTAATAAAAAAAAATTACAACATAAAACCAAATACAAGGTTCGTCTGTAAATTAAACACTCACACCTTCACAGTGGCGAGTTGATTTGATTAAATAAAAATTGTGTCAAAATTTGTGTATTTATCATGATTTTACACCACGTGACCCGCCAATCACCTTTTCATCGAACAGCCAATCACAATCCAGCATTAAATTGGAGGCCGGTGAGCTATAGTAACCTTGCCAAATGTGTGGGGTGACGGAAATTATTCGGTGATGCGGCCGGCTTCTTATGACGTCATAAAGCCCTTTATTACCCGATATAAGTCTCAAAAAAGTACTCGTGAAATTTTGATAGGTTTCGAGAAAATATTTCGAAATAATTTAATGTTTTCGAAGTCTAACTAACACAAGTATAATACTTAACTCTTATACTCGAAGTTAGTTTATTATATTTACTTTTTCATCATTGAGTATATCGTGAATACAAGCTAAAAAGTTTAAAATACATATACATTATTTTTATGAAGAAAATACTATGCTTTGAATAATGCTTCCGACTTGCACTAATTTATTTTACTCAACTGTCTGACTCAAAATGTTTACTTCAATGAATACTTTTAAAAAAAATTATATTTAGGGTTCAAAATATTTGAAAACTGCCAGCTTTGCTACAAATCTTTTTACTAAGATTAAGTTTTTTAAAATATAGCTTTTTGCAATTTAAAACAAAAGCGGTATTGACTAAAAAAATTAAAGTTGATTAGTTTAATATATACTTTTCGTTTACGTAATAACTTCATTTTCAATTATTTTCATGTGTTTTTAAACACATGCTTATATATACGTTACTGATAAAAAATTGATAGTTTATAAATAAAATTTTCTTAATTCTTTCTGTATATAACAGTACTTAGATTTCCGTAATTTAAATATTGTTTTTAGATTATCAAAGAGGATATAAATATCACCTGATGTTTGAACATAATTGAATATCTAATTATTATGTATAAAAATTAAAACATTAAAACTTAAGGTTCATTGCTTGTCTAAACGTTTGAACAGCAAAACATGAAACTTTCTTCCAATGAAATATTTAGGGTTACATTATTACACTTTCTTTAGAAATTTTCGATCAATAAAAAAGCCTCAATTTTTCTTGTTGCACACGGAAAATGAAAATAAACTTTTCAAAAATAATCATGGTAGTTTTTTTAGGGAAAGTTTTTAAAAAAACTTATATAATTTATCTTATGTTACCAAAAAAACTTAATTATTTTATAAAAAACATAAATACTTTTATTTTTTGAATTAATTACCACATAATTTTTATTCAAAGCTCAGAATATAAATTCAGTAATCTGAATAAAACACAAAACTTTTAAAAAATTGTTTTTTTCATTTTACTATTTACTTATTCCGTAAACTATCAGAAAATGTCAACATTAAAAAAACTTCATTGTACTTTAAAACAACAAAACATGGTAAAAAAGTCACTAAAACTAATTTCTTTATAATTAAAACTAATAAATACAAAATATTTACCTCTGAAAAAAAGCTTAAGAAATTGTTTTGCATTCATTAAAAAAAAATTTTGTCGAAGCACCTACGAAAAACAAATTAAAATGTCAAACAAATGTACAAGACAGGATTAGTCAAACGGTTGTAATTTAACATATTGAAGTCGCAAAACATATGGACCGCAAAAATATCGCATTTGTTTCGTCATAAAGAAACATTGTTAACGATTTTGACGAGAAAATTTTCAAGATTATCTCGTTCTCATTAAAAGTAAAGACTGTTCTAAACTAAATATCTGAGATGAAACGTTTTTGCCTTATTTAAACGAAAATTATCTTGTTTTGAAACTAATAGTTAGTTTTAAATTGATAACATAACCGCTCTAATTGCTATTCTGTAAACTTACATTATTTATGTACTTTATAGGATTATAACAAGTTTATAAAATTCTAATTAATATTTTAAACTTAAAATTTAAAATCTGATTTAAAGAATTAGATTACTGCAAATAGTTATTACATAATTTCTTTAAACTTGTTTTCTTAAAATCCTCATAAACTAATACTTGAACACTTTTTTTTTAACTAATTGTTTTATACGAATACTAATTTACAGCCTTATAATGTGCAATAAAACTTTATTGAAAATATTGCTACTTAAACAACTATTCTAATTGTTTTACTAGAATCATGTGAAAGAAAAAAAATATAATTAAGTCTTGAACAAAACAACATTGTAACTTTCTAATTAGTGGTTTTTATAACGGCTGTTAGAACAACGCTGTTTTTATTTTCAGTTGTTTAACTTTTAAAAACTCTTTATTTTTAGTGGATTATAAAACATTTTCATTCTACAATTATCTTTTGTTAAGCTTATTAAGAAATACTTTGAAGTTATCTGCATTTAAATCAATTAAACATGCAAAAAAAAAAAACATTTTTCTTTGCTTGAACTTTAGTGACCTTACTACTAGTGACCTACAGTAACCTCTACGATACGTCATTTCGTGAATCGAGGAAACAGCTTTAGTGACGCAATAAAAGACCAACGACACACCATTTTGAATTTATATGGTAATAGTTAAGTTTAATATGTTTTTTTTTTTGCTTATCAAAACCGTTTTTTTTTTTTTTTTGATATAAAAATTATTACGTTTCGAATAAGTACAAAGATAAGGTTAAAACAAAAATTATTAAAAAAAAAACAAAACTCACGTAGCAAAGATTTGCTGAGCTTAGCAACATTTGTTTAATAAAATATTAAATAAAACTCGTTAAAAAGCGTTTAGCAAAATATCTTTATATCATTTTTACAGAACGATTTAATGGTTTGTAGCTACCAAGCTTGAAATATAAAAATATTTGATCTGCTGATAAAAAAACATAAGAAAACGTTCATTGTTATATTAAAAAAAATTACCTTGATAAAAATTGTTAAACAAATTTTACTTGTTTAAGTTTAAAAACAACTCTATAACGTGTTTACTGAGTTAAATTAGTAAGTATTACTAACTGAATTGTATAAATTATAAATTCTGTACAAGTAACTTAGTTACGTAGGCAACTACTTAGCAATGCGTATTTAATATATTTTAAAATAAGATTATATACACGTTATAATTTGTTTGAAAACAGTCAGTAAAGCCTAACTTTGTATTTTTTATTTAATTTGAAACTGCTGTTGTACAAATTTAAACATATTTTATTTGCGACCTAATTACTTGAAGATTATACCTATACACTAAACATTATTATTTGTAATTAATTAGTATATATGTCTAAATTTCATATAGTTCTTTTCATCTTGAATGGTATAGTGTATCGTTATTTATTTTTTATACTAAACTAAAACACATTTTTTTAATTTATAACTTATTAGAAACATGTTTTAAATTTATGTTTATGTAAACATGAAACAATTTAAATTGTCGACGATTTCTGGTAATAGCGATTTACAACTGATTGTTCAGATTATTGCACAAACACTTGGTACAGGAAGCTTTATTACGTCACATTAAGCATTGCAGCTATTCAATGGTGATTAAAAATTTGTAAACAAATACTGCGGTTCAACTTGGTATGACGTAAACTTGCTAATTTAACTATTTATATAAAGTTTTCTTTAACTTTAAATTAAACCCAATTTAAAAAATATTAAAAACAAAACTACTTAGTTTTTTTTCTACTGGTTATAGTTCTCTTCTTTTAATTACATTAAAAACAATAGTATATAACATGTTAATAAACAATATATAAGAAATTTTTTTTTACAAAGTTTAAAATAATTTGTTGTTAATGCTTTTTTTTAGTTTTTAGAGTATAAAAAGAACTGTTTAATTTTTTTAGAAATAAAAAGCTAAATCTGAACAAATAATTAAGTTAGCTGCACAGCAAATAAATATATAAATACTAGCAATGCATATATGTGCAAAACTTTAAAACGTAAAAAAACATACTGCACAAACTAATGTGTAACATTTTAAAAATAACTAAACTTGCACACTTGTTTTGTACAAAAACAACACATGAACTTTTTTGTGTTACTAATAAAACGTTTTCCTTTTTATTAAAACAAAAACTGTTGAAATATTTCAATAAGCTGAACTCAAGCAGAACTCTGAAGCAGTTTTACAACCGCGAAAAAGCAGGAATATTCTCAATAAAAACGTGAAAAACATTATCACCGTTCAAAGTCCACATTTTTTTTCGACACAAAATTTCGTGCATACTTTCAAGGCTGCACGAGGCTTTATGACGTAACATTGTGAGCGTAAACACGAGTGAAAAAAATATTTTTTTAGCTTGTGTTAATATGCCTGAAATTGAATACAAACAATAATTTTCTGCTCGATTGAGTAAATTCATAAATAAGTTAATTAGAAAGCTAAAACATTAAGACACTTTACTTTAAAATACAAAGATAGCTTGTGGTTTTTGCAAAGTATATGTAGTTTAACAATTTAAGTTGCATTTCTAAAACTGTTCTGTATTTTCAGAGAATAAGTACATACTTAAAATATGGCTTATATATTTCAAAGAATAAACATTTTGTTAGCTTAAACTATTCTTTTCGGACAGCAATTGAATGCTACAAGAAATTTTTTGTAAAAGATTAAATATTTACTTATTTAAGTTGAACCTTATCCACAAAGTAAACACTCTAAGTACTGTGTATTCTTTCTTAATTAAGTTTAATTAAGAACAAATATTCTAAATTTTTATGAGCTTTTCTTTCAAATTTTTTGATTAACTTGTAATAAAAAATCACAGAGAATTATTATTGTGTCCTGGACTAATTTATGAAATTTTTGTTGTATATACAATTTTTTTTTTGTATGCTTAATAAATACAATTTATACAAACCGTTTATATTAAATATAAAATTAACTACAATCATTTAGAAGTTTTTATTTGCTTTATTTTTTACGAATATTTCTGTAAAAAAAAATTTAACGTTTTTCAAACTTGTATTGTTATTTTTATTGAACAACTAATTGGTCCAAGGACCTAGTGGACGATAAAGCATTTTCGTTATCGAGTCATACACCAATAAAACCATCATATCCGAATAAATACAAAAGTTGCTTATTTTCAATGTAAATCTTCTTAAGTTTTTACTCATAATATCTAAAGGCTTGTGTGTAAAATAAAAGTTGAACACCGTTGAAAAAAAAATATTTAAAAAACTGTAAAATTAAATATTAAGATTATATTAAAAATTAAGATTAATTATTTTAATTGATTAATTTGATAATATTTGATAAAATACTTTATTTAAGAATTGTATGCTTACTGTCTGAATTTTTCACAAAGTCTGCAAATTTGTTTATTTTTATTATCTGATAAAAACAAACAAATTTTAGATAAAAAATTGCAACTAGGCTATTTGGAATCACGTTTGTTAATTGTTTATTTAAAACTATTTCACAACATAAAGTACAATTAACACGATTAAAATTATATTAGACTAAACTTATGACATTTATTTCTTGTTTGCATAAATAAAATAAATAAACAAGAAAATGTTGATTTGTATTTTGGTTTTGAGTACATAACCTTGTTTTTTCAAGTAAAAACTGCTCAAAAATTTAAACTTTAACTCATTTTTAAATAATCAGGATTTTTAAACGAAAACGGTTTACTAAAGTTAATATCTCTTTAGTTTTCATGTCTATAAGTAAAACATATTTGTACATTGTAACACTCGTTTTATTCAAAAACGTTTGATAACACTATTGTAGTTTTTTATAAACTTAAACTAAATTTTCAGTTTATTGAAATTCCAACTAAATTAAACTGCTAAATCTAAATTAAGTACACACTTTTATAAATATCCTCGATAAATTCAAAAATATATCAAACTTAAAAAACAAGTTTAGTTTATTTAGAGTCTACTATTAAAACAGAATAAACAAAAATTTGTAAATAAACAAAGGCTTTAGGTTTTGATCGCTCTGCTTAAAAAATAGAGTTAGTTAAGTAAAAAAATATCATTAAAATTTAATTTTTAGTAATGATGGAACAGCTCTCAGGTCAGTTGCATCGACAATGGTTGCAAACATGATGGATTTCTTTCTGCTGCGGTTAAAAATTCAAAATACTCTATGTGTTGTGTTTAGTGACCAACATAAAGAGTTTTTTATTTAAAAGAGGTTCCAATAGTGATTTTTTTTTGCAAAAAAAAAAATTAAAAAATTAAAAAAACACTAAAAAATAATCAAATTAAAAGGCTTTATATGTTATTAAAAATCAAAAAGACTAGTGAATGAGTTTATAAAAAGTTAATTTCTAGGTAAATTATTTGATTTTTAAAAGTAAAGCAGCTATGAGTATTTAACAAAATACTTTTATTTTAAACTAATATAGTATTAAAATTGGTGAACTCAAAACAAAAGCCTCAAAGTTTTGTAGAAGCATAAGTTTAATGGTAACTTATTTCAGAATAACAAAAATATCCATACATTATTCGATGTTAAACTGTTATAGACACCAAACTGTATCTATTGTGTGTCACTCCATAACTGATTGATGTTTTTAATACATCAGATTCTTAAACCAAACTTTTTTAGTGCTTGTATTTATTTTCAATAGACATTATAAAATAGTTTTATAGTTCTTCTTTTTTATTAACTTGTACATAAATATAAATTTTTAGTAATGCGTTTTACCACATATATCTTTTTTCAGAGCTTAACTTTAACCAGAGTATATTTGTTGCTAAAAATACCAAGATATTATGCGTTATTTATGGAGTTTTAATAGCTTGAAAATATAAAAGTTTAAACTTTGTTAAAGAAATTGGTATAGTAAAGAACTTAAATGAACTATATTTATTTTGTTTAGGGCTTATGATTATTTCTAATATCATAATTTCAAGTAACGTACATGTTTTAGTCATAATACGCAAAAGTCTGACAGTTAACAGTTTGTTGAACGACAATAAAGACGCTAAAAATAATTGGTCCTGGAACCTTGTGCACAAAGAATCTTTCGGTTATCGAACACTTTGGATACCTTTAAACGTCTTGTCCAGGACTCTTTGTCCAGGGCTTTTTGTTTATAATTTTTTAATTTAGTAAGGTTATTGTGCTACATCAAGATCGAAAGACCAAGTAGTTTAAGTCAAAATTCTTTTTTTGACAAAAGTTTCAATGCTCAGTTTTTATTTATATCTACTAAAAATTTTAATAAATAAAACTGTATTGTTATGTCTATGAACTATTTTAAGTTAAAAGAGCTTTATGAAAAAAAAAGTTAACCATCTGATCGAGACAAAGTTTATAATAAATAAAATAATGTTAATAGAAAATTTGTTACTCAACAGTCAAGAAATTTTACCGTGGTATGAATAATATTTAATTACTAATGTAACAGTGATTCCATATTTGATTGTTTGAAAACCTAGTGGTTGTAAATATTTTTGTTCATTACAACTAGATATTTAAGCAACTTGTTTTGATAAATTGAGAAAAAAATTAAACATTTTTAAATTTGTTATAAATAATAACGATTTTATTTGAAAATAGATTTTAATGTAGCCACAAAACTTTGACCAAATGGTATCCATGTCACTGTTTATCAGTTAATCTTTAGGCAAGAACAATTTCTAGAACAATTAATTCTATTGGTGTAACAAGTCCTTTAAAACTCAGTAAAATTAGTTTTAATAAAACTATATATTTCGAGAGTCATGAATCTCAAAGGTAGTACGCTTTTATGAAAATATGGCATATATAATATAATAAGTTTTTTCATGTAGAAGTAATAAGCATTTAGATTTAATTTATAAATAAAAACTCTTCTTGTTTTAAACAAAAAAAAGTTATTGAAATATATTAAAAGTAAGATAAGCAATCAATATAATAAAATATTGATAAAGAAATTTGTCCAAATAAACTTAATCAGTTTTACATACTACAGTTTTTAAATTAATGTTTATTAAAACAAATGATACAGATTTTCAGATAAATTTAAAGGAGCTTGAAAGTTAATAAAAGTTTCAAAAGAACACTTTTAATATTTGAACAACTTAATGCAATTCAAAATTTGCTAGGTTTGAAAGAACTAGTTATTGTTTGTAATAAAAAAAAAAGTATACTATCAGACTTAAGATAAAAATATATTTTAAAAAGCAAGTTATAAAATATTGGTATTACAAAACCAAACTACTTAAAATATTTTAAAATATAGTATTTAAGACTTTAAATTTTTATTAAAATATGTTACAGTGGTAATATAAATATTAATCAATCAGGTTTTTGTTTGAAATATTTGTCTTAAAGTTTTAATTTGTATATAGTAATTTAAGTTTGTTATGCTAAAACAAGTTATTCATATGTGTCATAAGTTATGAACTTATTAGTTTTATAGTGTAATGTTTCAACTATAATACAATCAACTGGATAATTTCTCGTAATAAAACAATTGAAGAAATCATCAAAGCGAATGAATTAACTGAGAATGTTAGTTTGTTTATAGTTCAATGCTTAAATATCTATTATTTTAAGCAAAAAGTTTGTACATACAATTTTTCTTAGTATATTTTATTAAAAGAAACATTTTGACTGTCACTAGAATTAAAGAGAAATGCTATCATTCTTATTTGTACTAAATAGTCTAACATATCTAGATACAATACTTCAGAATAAAAATGGACAACTTTTCTAGACGACTGGCCAGTTTTAAGAGAAAGGCTTTCGTGGGCCGGACTTTTTAAAAACAATTTAATCCTGAAAATTTATATTATAGAACTTTTAAAAGCAAAACTTGATTAAAATAACCAGTTGTTAAACAATATTTATTACTGTAAACAACATGCTTCACAAGATTGAACAAAAAAAGATTAATTTTACACAAACTATTTTAAGCAATAAAGTACTTTGCAGACCACATATATCAATTAACGAATTGGATCCGGCCCGTGGACTGTTAGCAACCCATATTTACTTTGAAAGCTTGAACTAAAAATATTTATTCAATTAAAGTCTATTGTAAAATTCCGCAAGTTAGTTATTTATTAAATTTAAAAATAACACTGTTTGTTGAAAAACAATTTAAAAATAACTATTTTGTATTTAGTTTCTTTCAATATAAACTACTTTCAATATTTTATATTTAGTTCAGTATTTGTAACTTCAAAATATATCAAATACTAGAGTTTGAGTTAATGACTCTAGTTTAATCATATTAATACTAGAAAAACTTCTGTTATTATTTGTTTTAAACTTCATACTTTAGTAAATTGCACAAAAAATACTTTTATTAAAAAAAAAAATTAAGGTAAATCTTAAATATATATAAGTATATAATATTAAAAAATCTTAAATTTCTTAAAATGTTTGTTACAGTAACCCTAATATTAAAGTGCTAAAATAATGTTATTTGGTAAAAAGTAGTTCAACAAAGTTTGAAACATAATTACCAAATTTTTCTTTCGTGACTTGTTAATAATGAATTTTTGTATGGATTTTAAAACAATTAAATTTAAATTCTTATAAATTGATCAAGATTTGTAATTTTTGAAGAACTTTTTTGTTGAATTTTAACTATTTTTGAATCCTACTGAAATATTTTTCAATTTTTATAAATGAAAATTTAGAAAAAAGTTTCTAAGTACACTACAACTAAGACTTTTTTTTATTTTATACCCTTTATGTAACATTTAGTTAATATAACTAGTTAAACAGTCTAAAGGAAAATATTTTATGTTAAAGTCTACAATATACTTCAATCTAAACAGAATATTGTTAGTTTTATTACAAAATATTCTTGTGTTAAGTTCTGCTGTTAATTATATTAAGTTATGTTAATTTCAAAACATTATGTCTTCATCATAAATTATTACAGTATAAAAACAAATTTAATTTATCATTAATAACAATTAATCTTTGAATACTATTTCTTAAATTTATCTCTGTATATCTATAAAATTTGTTACAATTTTTGTATGGAATTCTTTATTATCTAAAGTTGTTTTTAAAAATGTCACACACTTTCAAATTACAAAACAAAACTTTAGTAATATATCAGTAATATAACTTAAGGTTAAATAGTCTATCTTGAGTTAATTAATATTTTTATCGAAATTTTTATTGTTTACAAAACACAGATAGGTTAGAAAAAACATTAATAAAATACAGGTATGTGCTTTTACATTTAACACTAGTTATAGAACACAGTATTCAATTTTAAACTTTCATTTAGCAATTTTTTTATTCAGAAATAAAAAGAAATAATTTACAATTATTAGTTAAAACTTTAAAAATATAATCTTTCAAATTTAGTAAAAAACTTATGGAACGCATTAATAATTTTTTAATTAATAAATGTTTGTTGAAATTTAATTCTTTACAAAAATAGTATACTTAAAACTTTTTGAAGTAGTTCAACTAAAAAAAAGGTTTGTAATCCTAAAAGAAAAACACATCTTCTATAATTATGTTTCAATAGAAAAAAAAATTAGCCAAACTAATCTAAAATCATTAAAAAACTTTCAAAAGGATATTGACTTATTTTATTTCAATGATAGTATCAACTAGCAAAAAAAGTTTCGAATCAATAAAATTAAACACAATCAAGCTTAGAGTTAAACCATTTCAAAATTAAAAACTTTTTTAAGTAACAAATACGTTTAGATTTGAACAGTAACTTGTAATTATCATTGTAAATCTTAGAATATTACATTTGTAAACATTTGTTTTAAAGTTTCAAGTACATTTATTTAAAAATCTTCTTACTAAAACTTTAATAGAATTTATAAATACATCTAAAATAAAAATTTTAAAATTTAAAAAAAATCTTATTATTACTGCTTTTTTGATATTTAACATCAAACTCAAATTTTAAGTGTATTGTCTAAAATAATGCAATCAAAAGAAAACTTAAAATAAATCAAAAATTTCATACACAATTTCAACTAATAATTTTTACCTAAACAAATCAATCAAACTATTAATCAAGATAATGTTATCCAGATTATTTTTTATATAATCGAGGTCACCAGTTCAGATAACCGAGGTTACCAGTCCAGATAATCGAGGTTACCAGTCCAGATAATCGAGGTTACCAGTCCAGATAATCGAGATTACCAGTCCAGATAATCGAGGTCACCAGTTCAGATAACCGAGGTTACCAGTCCAGATAACCGAGGTTACCAGTCCAGATAATCGAGGTTACCCGTCCAGATAGTCGAGGTTACCAATCCAGATAATCGAGGTTACCAGTCCAGATAATCGAGGTTGTCCAGCGTGTTCTTCATGTAGGCGCAGTTCAACGGGCTGATCAGATTACCGACGGCGCACTGATCTGACAACGAGCACAACCCACACGGAGTCTGCGTGATCACCGACCCACACTCATCAACGAAACTTCCCACCAGCGTGTACTCCCTGCTCACGTCTCCGTAGCTGCTTCTGTGCTCCCTGTACTCCGCAGCGCCCGTCTGACAGAACGTGTTCAGTATCTCCTCCATGGCCTGCACCGACGGTGAGAAGTTGTTCTTGAAGACGTGCAACTCCTTGCAGTAGTTGATCACGTCCTCCGCGGTCACCACAGCCTGACGCATCTGCTGAAGCGGGTCGTTCTTGTACTCGGTGTCGGCGATTTCCTTCTGTTTTATCAGCTTGCTCCACGCCAGCTCCTTCACTACTTTCACCAGTTGCGAGTCGAACTCCTGGTTTTCGTCGTACCAAGCTCCTCCAAAATGCGACTCGTCCGGTTCAACTTGCGAGTCCATGTACAGAACCTATAGAAACTTGTATGTTAACAAACATGCATGGTATCTACTGTATTGGTTTGTAATATCAAAAAGTTCACTATGAAATCACAATGTCTTGATTGTCAAAAAAACACTGGCAAAAGTCAGCAGAGCAGAAGCCTGGACTTTCGTTTGCCGTGAGACAAGCTCAAGTTTATACAAAAATGTAGTTTTGTCTCACTGCAAACGAAAGTTCAGGCTTTTGCTCTGCTGACTTTCGCCGGTGTTTTTGTTGATCGTACTAAAACGAGCGTATCAGATGTCTTGCCTAGTGAACAATGTTTTTAAACGTTGCACGGCAAACAACAATGCTGACGTCACTGATCATTTTCAGCAAACGGTTGCTTCATGTGAAAACATCATAAACCTTTTGTAGATTGACTGACTGCAGGTTTTTCGGTTGTGACTGACTGATGAGTCCTAATAAGGACGAAACCGGTCTCAGTCTACCAAAACTTGTGGTTTGATGATCAACCCTTTTGTCTTGATTGTTTAACAATTGCAACATACTAGATTTGTTAACATAATCACACATTCTTACCAGGTCATTGATTTTTGAGAAATTTCTTCCAGTTTTTTGAAAGAACATGTTTTCGGATCTTGTTTTAGTTTAAAATTAAGTTTAAGGTAAAAAACTGTGTTAAATAGTATAACAACATTGAAAAACTACTGTAAAGCTATTTTTTGTGTCAAATAAAAGTTTTCTTACTTAAAATGTAATAGATGTTTAAAATTCCAGGTTATTTAATAATTTTTGTTCAAAATTCCAGGTTTGTTTCTAAATTCATCAAATTCCAGGTTTGTTTATCCTAAATTGTCAAAAGTTTTCCCAGAATTCAAGGTTTAGTGGGCACCTTGTCTTACAAATGTTGGTGATTGGCTAAGTTTAATATGCTCAAACTTCAAACAATTTATTCGAATTACTGGGTTGCTGAAGGTTTTTTGAAAATTTTTCCAGGTTTTTTAAAGTTCTTTCAGGTTTTTTAATAATCAAGTTTTTTGGTCTGTTTTACTATAAAACTATGGTAAAAACTGTCTTAAATAGTATAAAACATTAAAATAATACTGTAAAGCTACTTTAAATTTGTTTTTTAATTAAATTGTTTTTAATGAAATTTACTTTATGATAGATTTCTAATTGAAATTTCATTACCTCACATGTAAAAAGTTCTTTAAAATTCCAGTTTTTTTAGTGATTTTAGTTCAAAATTCCCAGTTTTTCCAGATTTTTTAATCTAAATTGTCAACCAGGTTTTTTGGTAACCCTGTAAAATCAGTAACCACTTTATTGAAGTAATTACAATTGTTAAAAGCTAAACCACATTGTTTTCCAAACATTAAAACATTCCAACCTTTTTTCCATGCTTGATAGACTGCACCTTCATCACGAGTCTCTTGCTGATGAGCGACTCGACAATCTTCTTAAGTTTCGCGTTGATCGATGCGTTCATTTTAGTCTCCTGGTTCAAATGGTACATCAGTTTACCCATCCCCTTCGTCTCCCTGATCATGTTGTACACACTCTGCTCTTCAGGCGACAAATTTCTCGCTCCAGCACTTTGCTTGCCTATTTGATTGAATAATTAACATTTGGGTTGTAATAAAACAAAGTGCAAATGTTTTTTTAACAACAACCATTTTGACAGACAAAAATTTCAATCTCGTCAAGTTACAATAGTCCAGTTAGTATTTAGATTAGTAGTTTAAGACAATAATAATCACTAATTTTTGAGTCTTATAAAAGCAACATACCATAGACTAGTTTAATATTACAACTTATAATTAACAAATATTAACCCAATAAAATAAATATAGGTTTTCCCTGGTTACTTGTTTTGATGGCAAGAACTTGCTCCTGTACCATTTGATTGCAGGTATCCATGAAAACTTTCAAATTGAAACTATTTCCCGCGTGTTCTTTTGCCATGTCAAAACCAAACCCTCTTGGATGCTTCTTACCCAGAAGAGTGATCATCTTACGAGCACTTACCCTGTCCATCCTGTAATTTATACATACCTCACATTACACTTATAAAACTTGTATAGGTAGTAAATGCTTACTTAAATTGAGTAAGTTATTAATTTGGGTAAGATGGCTTAAGAATATAAGAAACAATATTTACATTCTTTTACTTATGTTTTTAGTAACTTAGCCAAAACTTCTGAGTTAACCACATAAGGTTGGGGAAATGGTTTTTTAATTAAGGGCATTGGGGAGGTCCACCTTGATTAATACAAATTATTATTTTGTAGTGTTATCAGACACTTTTAAGCGCTTAGAAATTCAAAGTTTTTTGAGATACAAGCAATTAGAGTCGGTAAACTCAATAGGTTCCCAATAGAAGCTGCAAACCAAAAACACAAAAAAAAGACTATTTCATTGTAAGTCTATCATCTCCTTCATTTTTTAACCAGTCTTCTTCAAATTTTAAATTCAAGCATGTTATTAAATTTAAAAAATATTGAATCCTGGAATATTTTGTTTTGAAAAATAAAATGTTTAATTAAAAAGTTCCTTCAGTTTTTTTTTATATAAGTTATTAATTTTTTAATTTTTGTAAAATCTCAACATTCAAAATCTTTTAAACTTTAAAAGGAACATTTCCTGAAAGTCTGAGGTCTATAGGTCAAAAAATGAAGATGGTTGGAAAAGATAGATTTTAAGTAATTTTTTAAACTTCCAAGAAAATTGACCACTTTGTGTTGGAAACTGTTTACAAAAATTAAATAGGATTTTAAATTCTATAAAAACTAGCTTGTAGTATGTACTTAAAGCTGTCATATAACAGTCTATGTTATTTTTAGTAAAAAAAAATTTCGGATCTCCCCCTATACCCTTAAGATTGATACTTATTTGAAAAATCAAACTACAAACTAATTTGTAGAGAAAATAGGATTTTTATATAGTCATTTTGGTATTAAAAAAGTATGATAAAAACTTAAAGACCAAACTTTTTATTATCTAATTTATCCAAAAATTAAGATTCAACTAAACACATAACTTCTTCTTCACTTTTTAAGCTCAAATTTTGAAGATACATTCCTTATATATTTTAAAATACTTTGGTTGTTATAACTTAAAACATTTATAAAATAAAAATTTTAGATAAAAAAAACAAAAATGGTGATTTTAAAAATTCATTAAGATCAACTTTTTAAAGTTTGTTTTATAAAACTTAAGTTTAAAAAATAAATAAAATATAAAATATTATAATCTAGTATAAAATATTAAATTAAAATAAAAATAAAACTTACTCAGCCACTGTATTTTCCACTGGAGTTTTATTCATTATTAATTTTACTTTTTTTTACTAACTAGTCTGTTATAAATATGTTCATTTTATTTTACTTAAAATTTTTATAAGAAATTTGTTACCAAAATTAAGTTATATCAATATTTAATAAAAAGGTCAAATTTGGTCATAATGTCAATAATACTAAGCAAACACTCTACTACTTATTTTTGATTGAACAATTTGTTTAAATATTGTACTTGCATTTTTTACAGGTAATTACTCTTGGCTTGGTTAAAATATATGGCAAGCATGGCCTTGGAAAACTGTTGATTTAGTCAAACAAAACTTAAGTGGCCAAAATATTAGTATAGAAAAAAAATGTGAATGTAAATTTTATGTCTTTATCTCTTTTTCTAAATTGTGTATTTTGGAATATGTGGGAAGAGTAAAAAAAAATATTAAATAGCAAAACAACACTAAAATATTAAATTTACTAAATAAAGCTATTAAAACACACTCATAAAATTAATATTTAAACTCACATTAAATATTAAAAATTCATTTAGTAACTTGACTAAACTTAATTTTTAATATTTAAACTTTTAATTAGTTCTACATCCTAAGTTATTAGTTTTAGCTTTCATAATTATAACCAGGGTGACTGATTTTTGGAAAAATTTCTTTAGGCTTTCAAAATTTCTTTCAGGTTTTGAAAATACTTATTTTGGGTCTATTTTTAGTTTAAAATCAAATTTAAAGTAAAAAACTGTGTTAAATAGTATAACAATATTTAAAAGATACTGTAAAGCTACTAAAATGTGAAAAAAAATAGCTTGATGACAAACAATTTTTATCTATATGATAAGTGTTTTGTGTCTTATCAAAATTTCACTATTAAAATGTAAAAATTATTTAAAATTCCAAGTTTTTCAGTGATTTTGTTCAGAATTCCAGGTTTTTTCAAGTTTTTTCAAAATTTCTGTAATACCAGCTTTTTCCAGGATTCAAGGTTTAGTGGCCACCCTGCTAAAACTTATTTTATTGTTTTTTTTTTTTTTGTTAAAAGACAACTTTGTTTCTAGAATATTCATAAAATAAGTTTCTAAACAGTTAAAATTAAAGAATAATTAGAAACAGTTAATTATACTTCTCTTTTTAACTACCATGGTTTTCACACTTAAAGTCAAAAAACTGTCCTAATTCATCCTAAATTTTTTTCAAAAATAAAAAAATTATTTTTAAAAACAAATAAAAATTAAATACTTAAGGTGTAAATGGGGAAGCCACAAGGTAATAATTTGAAACTTATCCTAGATATTCTTGACTTGATGATTAAGATCAAAGAAAAAGTTTGTAAGCGTTTTTAATGGTAGTTTTTTGAAAAATCTTGTTCGAGGGGGCAATAGCTTTTTAAATTTCTTTAAGTGGGCCTTTTGAAAAATAAAGTTTGGGAAACCCTGGTTTAAGATAATAAAATATTGAAACTGAATACGCTATATTCCATTTAAAATTTTTTTAAGGAGCTGTTCTGAGATTTCAAAAATCCTTTAAACTATCCAAAAACTTTCTAAAATTAGGTTTTCTAAATATCTTCCAGGTTTTACAAAAGATTTATATTTTTGGTTTATTTTTAGTTTAGAATTGTATTTAAGGTAAAAACCTGTCTTAAAAAGTAAAACAACATTGAAAAGATACTGTTAAGTTACTTAAAATTAGTGATCTACCAGATCTGAGATCCAACCATTATTTGCTTGGATCAGGAACCAACTCGATTTAGTCAAGCAAAACAGACTAATTTAAATTTAGTATATTCAATCATTTGTTGTAAACATACAGGTACATAAAAATAGTGAATTTTTAATCTTAAGTTTCTTGCAGATTAGATCCTTCTATTGGCTCTATAATTTAGTTTAATTTATTCCTTAAAGCTGATGAATAACTTGTTAGCCTCTTTAATGAGCTATTTGTACCTTTTTACATAGTAACGCAAAAGTGTAGTAAAAACAACGTGTAATTCTGCATGCAGCAGTACTAAAAAAAATAACCATATAATTAATAGTCCACCAGGTCAAAGTAGTTCTACAACCTTGACACAAAGTATAAAAAAGACTTTTAAAAGAAGGCATTTAACTATTAATAACGGCACACAAATAAACTTTTTTTAAACTACTAGTTCTAGTACTAGATCCGCATATCAATTTGATCTCAAACAGAAGGTTGTAAGGCTACTGAAATCAGAAAAAAATATGAGGGCTTAGGGTGGTTCAACATTTTTTTGATAACATTGGCTCTTGTAAGCTTTAAGTACAAACTACAAGCAAGTTTCTGTAGAATTTAAAAATAATAATTTGAGATACTTTAATTTTTGTAAAACGTTTTCCATACACAAAAGTATAGACCACAAATTTTTTTATTTTCTTGGAAATTTAAAAATTCACTAAAAATCTATCTTCTTCATTTTTTGAACTAGAGACCTTAAATTTTTAGAAAACATTCCTTTTATAGTTTAAAGACTTTGATGGTTGTAATTTAATAAAAAAAATTGGATTAAAAGAACAAAAAAAGATAGTTTTTTTTAATTAAAAAATTATTTTTTTAATTAAAACAAAATTTCAGCCTATAATCTTTTTAAAATTTAATAATGGATTTTGTGTAAAAATTTGATAATTGGTTAAAAAATTAAAAAGAAGATAGGGTTTTAGTAATTTTTTTAAACTTCCAAGAAAATGACACCAAAAAGTTTGGAGGCTGAACGTTTGTATGCAAACAAAAACATTTTTTTAATCATAATTAGAAAAAACAAGAATAACTTTCTTTGTAGCTTAATGGCGTTGATAAAAATAAATGTCATTTACTAAACTACTTACTTTTATATATATAAATAGTTGGTAAAGAAGTTATTGTTTATCTTTTAGTAAAACGTTTGTAAATAAAAGTATAATGTGAAGCTTATCATACCAAAAATAAATAAAGTTCGCTATTTTTTAAAGCATTGTAACATTTTTTACAGAGTTTGTTTTCCTAGTTTTCAAATAAAATATTTAGACAATAAATTCTGTTCTTTTATTAAAACTTTTGTATTATACAATATTAACTAATTACAGGGTTGCCAAATGCTTTTTGCAAGTTTTCTCCAAGTTTTCAAAATTTCCTCCAGGATTTTTAAAATTACACATTTTTGGGTGTTTTTTTGGTTTATAGTTAAGTTTTAAGTAGTAAACTGTGTTAAATAGTATAGAAATATTAAAAAGATACTGAAAAGCTACTTTGAATGTGATTTTAACTTAAAAAATTTTGATGATGACAAAAAAATTATCTATATGGTAGATTTTTTGTGCTAAATCAAAATTTTTATACTTAACACCAAAAATTGTTTAAAATTCCAGGTTTTTTAGACTTAATTGTCAAATTCCAGGTTTCCTTGGCAAACCTGTAATTAACAGTATAACAATAAATAAATTTTTTAAGTTTGTTCTCTATTAAAACTATACAAAACATTTAGTATCTGACTGGATCTTGAATGAAAAGATAGATGTGCATCTGGACAGACCCTAATTTAAAAATAGAATCTGGATCTGGTTCCGGCCAGATATTAAATTCAGGGTTACCAAATGTTTTTGCAAATTTTCTCCAAGTTTTTTAAAGTACACATGTTTGGGTTTATTCTTAGTTTAAAGTTAAGTTTAAGGTAAAAAAACTGGGAATGGGTCTAAATTGAACAAAAAAATATTGCACAAGGTAACTAAATTGTACAAAGGGATAAAATTGCACAAAACCAAATTTGCATGAGGTTACAAAAATTCACGTGGGAACAAAATTGCACAAAGACCATTTTGCACCAAGGGTCAATTTTACACAAGTTACATTTTTGCAAAAGAGTAAAATAGTGAAAAAATAAATAAATAAACAGAAAAAATAATAATAATTTAATTAAAAAAAAAAGCTACCGACCAAGAATAGGGGTAACAGTGATATTTAAAAAAAATACATAATAAATTAAAATAATAAATATAAAATTTTTAAAAAAATTAACCCATGCAAAATTGTATACATGCAAAGTTGGTCGGAATAAAGTTTTAACACAAAAACATCTGTGGTAAACTTTATATATATTATATTACAAATTGTCAAATTCCAGGTTTTTTGGCAGCACTGGTCTTGGGGAAAAGTACTGAGTAACCACAAACTAAGCAGAGTTAGTAATAAATTTAAGAGCTAAACTTTAAAAAAAAAACCAAGCTTGAAAACCTAAAAATACTATATTTACCATAAAGAATAATGTACAAAATGAGAATTGCCAATTGTAACAAATAAGGCGGCCTCAGTGACCAAAAACTAGCTTGAGCTACATCAAGCTGACCTAAGTAAGCTCAAATTTATGTGAAAACTGAAAAAAATATGTGAGCCAACAATCTGAAAATTTACTGTTAATAAAATTTTTATACTTAAAAATACAAAAATAATAACAAAAGAAGTTGATAAAAACCAGAACTATTGAAAAAAGTTAGTAAAAATAGTCTTAGATTTAGGAAAAAAAATCCAAACTAGCTTGAGTTTTGCAAAAATAATTTAAACAAGGCTGAATTGCCCTGGGTTTTTCAAAAATCTCAACCTTACTTGAGTTAAAGTGAATAAAAAATTTTTTGAAAAACTCAGGCTGACTCAGAATATTTTAAACTTTCTTGAAAAATTCAAAATAGTTTGGATATTTTATTTTAAATTTCAAGAAATTTTAAATTAATTTTTGTAGCTAAAAGTCTGAGGTTTTGTTAAGTCTTTTTTTGCTATTTTGGTAATACCAGGGTTTGTGCGCGAATTTTTTTTTCATTTAGCCTGATTGAGACTAATTTAGCCTGACATTGTTTTTTAAGTAAGGAAAATCCTCTTTAGAAGTCATTTAAGGTATTCGGGGTCTTGATTAGTACTATTGCATTGTAGTCTCTGACTTCAACCAGCTTTGTCTCAAAAATATTTTGAGCTTAAAAATCTGCAAAAAGCAACCCATAGCTTAGTTAGAACTCAATAAAATAAGACTAATTTGTGAAAAAGGTGATTGACCCCCCCATACCCTTAACATAACAAATTCAGTGATAAATTTTAAAATAAGTGTTATATCTATTACTAGTGTAAAAATTTGGTATATATTACTAAACACAATTTTTTTTTTTTAATTAAGCACTAAGTAAAAAAACATTATAACCAGAAGATTTATAATAAAACAATGTGCATTGTTGAGTTTTATAAAAATTTACAATGAAACCCTTACACAAGTATTAAAAAATAAGTTTAAAAAAAATTACTATGGTATTTTGACTAATACTTAAAATTGATACATAATTATAAATCCTAAACTCTAAATAAATACAGTGCGTGGTTGCCACTGATCAAGCTGTGAAAAATTTCCTGACTTTTTCCTAACTTTTTACCAAAATTTTCCTGACTTTTCTAATTCAAACTCTTCAATTAAACTTATTCTAAAATACATAATCTAACACTTGAAACTATATAAAGCTTTCAATCTAATTTTAATTCAGGTTAAAAACAACAGTTTTTTGCTGAATTCTATCATCAAACTTCCAGTACATCACTTAAACCATCTGTTTATGATTGATGTTTGTAATAAACAGCTCTATCAGCAAAATACTTGTATTATTACCTTATAAACACAGCTTGTCTGAAAAAAGACACAATTTTTTAGCATTTCCTAGCATAAATGTATCTAGATAAACAAACGACATATAAGGAACATTTACAATTAAAACCTTAAATTAACTTTCACAACTAAAATCTTAAAACATTAACAAATTTTTACAGTTTTAACCTTAAAACAATAAAGAACACATTTTTTTAGAATTTCCTAGCATAAATGTATCTAAAAAAATGAAACGACATAAAAGGAATTTTTACAATTAAAACCTTAAAACAATAACAAATGTTTACAGTTAAAACATTAAAACAATAAAGAACTTAATCAAATACTGTTTTTTTTTAATGTATGTACTAAAATTTATTTTCTTCGTTTTTTTATTAGCACTTCAACCTCTTCATCCAATCAAGATATAGTTTCCATCATCTGGTCTGTATTCCGCTTCAATATACACATTAACTTGTTACGTAAAATAATAAACTAACTGCTTAGTTAAAAAGAACTCAATTATTTACTTAAACAAAAAACACTTTGATACTAATAATGCTAGATAAACTTTTGTGTATATATCACAGTTTCACTATGGAAGTGTCCTTGCTACAGATCATCAATACTAAAAAGCTTACAAAATCTGCTCGTTCAAGTAGGGTACTTATTCAATATGTTAATAGAAAATTTTAGCAGTTTTATAAAGGATATTTTACTAATTTATACCAGATGAAGAAGGCATTGGAAATAAATTTAAACATTTTTGTAAATTTCTAGGGAAATTTTGGAATTATTTTCTGACTTTAATAGATTTCTAATTAATTTTCATCATTTGAAGGCTTTGGAAAACAAGGAATTTTGTAAATTTAAACTGACAAAATTGGACTTTTTTTTAAATTTCATCAAATTTTTGACTTATCCTAACTTTTTTTCATAACCCCTATTTTTTCTTGACTTTTGTAATTTTTCAAAATTTTTCCTGACTTTTCCTGATTTTCTGACCGAGTGGCAACCCTGACAGAGATTGTTAATGTCATATCAGATTTAAAATACTTACACTTAAACTAAAAAAAACCTTTAATATTTTGTTCTTGTAAAAACAAAATGAACTGTACCTAAAATTTGTACTCCCACAAAACTTAGTACTTATATCTTAAAGCTAAGTATTAGTGCTGTGAATATCTCTAATAACTAAAAACATTCAGTGAAATATACAGGGTTCGCGCGCAAAACATAGCTGATGTATACAAATTTAAACAAACAGCTAAGTTGTTGAACTAAACTGTAATGTTTAAAATTGTATTTTTTTATGAATTTTCATAATTATGACGCAAATAATCTACTCAAAACAAAGTAATGAAGATTCTAAAAATATTTTTAGAGATTTGACAAAAGCATTTATTTTTACAAATACTGACTGATTTTGTCTTTAATAACTAAATCTTTATTTAGAAATAAATTCACATCCCAATTTGATCTTGAAAAGATTTTTCAATTTTTTTTAATTAAAAATTTTTAAGCATTTGAACTGAGAAAAATTGATATTCCCAAACTTTTAAATAAAAAAACTGATTTAGCCTGACGTTTTTCCACTTTTTTCAAAAAAACTGATTTAGCCTGACAAGCACAAACCCTGTAACATTAGGTATTCAAAACTAAATTAGAAGTATTTTATTTTAGTTTTTTCAGCCCAAATTATTTACTTTTTAATCTTTCTTATCTCAGGACAACTCAAACTAGCTTTATGTAGTTCAAACTAGTTTTTAGTTAATCAGGCTAGTTTTTTAGCCTTGTTCCCAATAATCAGACAAAAAAAACTTATAAGATTGTAAAAACTTGTCTATACTAAAACAAACTGATAATCTTGTTTATGGTATTCAGGATATCCAAGCTTAATGGAGTCAGAAAATTAAGAAATATAAAGAAGGGATACATTAAGGGTATGAGGGGTAAATCACTTTTTTCACAGTTGGATCTTGTTTTATAGAGTTTTGACTAAGCTACAAGTTGCTTTTTACAGATTTAAAAATTTCAACATATTTTTTGTGATACAGCAGGTCAAAGTAAGAGACAACAATAATTTTATTATTTGAGGTGCAAACTTAAACAGCATAAAAAGACTATTTCACTAAAAATCTATCTTCTCCTACATTTTTTGCGATAATTACCTCAAAATTTTAGGAAATGTTCCTTGCTATATTTAGAAAGTCAGCTAAGTATAACTCAACTCTAATTTAAACATTTTAAACATACTTTTATGCTTTATGACGTAATAGTTTTTAGCTAGGTATTTCAAAATTACACTAAATTAGTATCAGTTTTTAGCAAGTTTATTCTGATGAAGAGCTAAACAAAATTAATTAATAAACCTTTTTTAAATGAGTGGCTAACGTTTAAATTTTTTAGATAGTATTTAGAAAGTTTTGTCAAAAAATCTTTAGAAAAGTTAGCAAACTAAAACTATTAATTAATTATAAAAAAAATAAACAAAAGTTTTTTTTTGATTTATAGCTTTTTAATTCTTTCCAGCAGGATTTTCTAAACACTGCAAGGAACATTTCCTGATAGCTTAAGGTATTTATCTCAAAATACATAAAAGAATATAGATTTTTAGTGATTTCTAGTTATTTGCTGTTTTAGTTTGCACCTCCCATAAGAAACCTATTGTTGTCTCTAACTTTGACCAGTTATATCTAAAAAACTATTTAGAACTTTTAAAATCTGTGAAAAGCTACTTCTTGCTTAATTAAAACTATAGAATAAGTTTAAACTGTGAAAAATGTGATTTACCCCTTTAGTGATTTACCCTTTTTGGCCCTAAAGAAAAAAGCACTTTATAAACACTTATAGAAAATTATTAAGTAAACTTTCTTTATTTATTTGATAGACTTAAACATTTTGTTTAACTTAATGTAGTTACCATTACAAATAATGTTTTTAATTTAATGTATACTTAACTACCTTGTGTGCACAAGACTTATATATTAAATTATTATCTGTACACAGATTATTAAGTTAAACAATCACTGACTTAAACTACAGTTCATTTCATCTTTTATTTACTATTAAGGCCATAGGGGGTAGCCATGTTTTTTACAAGTTGATTTTATTTTATAGAGCTTTTTCTAAGCTTGAAGATGCTTTTTATTGTTTTAAAAAATTAAAATTATTTTTTGAGATATGACTAACCAAAGTCGGCATAATAGGTTCCCTATGGGAAGGGAAAACTAAAAAAGCAAAAAAGACTATTTTATTTAAAATCTATCTCCTTCTACAGTTTTCAAGCAATATTCTTCAAACTTTCACAGTCTAATCTTTATACAATAACAAAAAACGTTACTTTGGAATTAAAAAAAAATATGTCTCTTTTTTTTTTTTTATGTGATATAATTTTTATTTTTTTACATTATCAAAATTCAAAATATTTTTTTTTTCATTTTAATATAAGGAACATTTCCTAAAAATTTGAAGAAGATTGCTTGAAAAATGAAGGTGGAGATAGATTTTTAGTGAATTTTTTAATTTCTGAGAAAATTGACCCCAAAAAATTTGCAGTCCATACGTTTGTATCAGAAACTTTTTACAAAGAATAAAATATCTCAAAAGTTAAATGATATTTTTGAATTCTATAAAAACAGGTTTGTAGTTTGTACTTAAAGCTTTCATATAAAAGCAGAAGTTAATTTTTGTAAAAAAAAAATGTCAGAACCCCCCTATGTCCTTAATAACAGTTTATTGTCAATATTGTTGCATTTCTTCGTCATAATATTTTAGTTTACTTTAACAGAATTGAGATTTGTTTTAAAATTTTTTTACATCCACTGTTTTTAGAGAATTTTCTTCCAGGTTTTAAAAAGTACCTGTTTTTGGGTCTATTTTTAGTATAAAATTAGGTTAAAGGTAATAAAATGTGTTAAATAATATAACAACATTGATAAGATACTGTAAAGCTATTTAAAATATGTTTTTTATTAAAACTTTTATACATATTATATATTTTTTGTGTCAAATCAAAACTTACTACTTAGGATGAAAAATTTTTTTAAATTACAGGTTTTTCTAAGTTTTTATGTAATTTTTGTTAAAATTACAGGTTTTTCCAGGTTTTTTTCAAAATTTTTAAAATTCAAGGATTTTAACATTAAATTTTTAAATTCCAGGTTTAGTGGCCACTCTGTTACATCATACATAGCTTATACTTAATAATATCCACAACATCACAATTAAAAGTATTCACTGTTAAAAAAGCAGAAGCAGAATCCAAGTAAATAAAAATAATATGTTAAGCCTCCAGATTTCTTTAAAGGCATATTATCCTTAGTCACTCAAAAATTGATAAAAAAAAATTTTACAATTGTATACATAAATTCAATTGGTCCTGCACTAGGCAAAAAAAAAATAAAATCTGGTTGTTTTCTAGTATTTTTTCGGTTTTATTCAGGGAAATCGAGTGTTTATACTGTAAATTTTAATTCCCGTAAGTTTAAACCCATAAGTAATCAACTACTTTTATAATTGCAAACATCATTATTTCTGACGTTGATGTTTTTTTGGGTTCTGTTTTTCTAGGTAAAGTTTTTTACAACATTGATTGGCTTATTAATAAGTTACTATAGTTCAGTATTTACAATCACTTACTTGGTGGTTTAGTAAGCTAAGTATTTTCTTAGCTTTATTAATCTATACTAATATTTTTTTAAGGTAAAGAAGTCTGTGAAGTTAGTTTACATTCTTTTTTTGCAAACTTACAACTTATAACTTTATAAGGCAATAAGCAAACTTACACTCAAATAAAAAAAAATTTCCTTAAATTAAATAGTGTAAATATTTATCAAGCCTGAAAATTCAGCTCGTTTTAGATATACCCCATGATTAATTCTATTTTTATAAAGTTGATTAGTCTAGGAAACTGTCTATTATCATGTTACATACTTAAAGTGAAAATATAAAATAGTTGGGGATTCAAATTCTTCTTTTTAGTATTCAAGTAAAAACTATGTATTACAAAAAAACTATAGTAAAGAAACTTTTGGATATTACAGAGTTGCTAAATTTTTTTGAGAAATTTATTCTGAATTTCTTCTAGTTTTTTAAAAGTACTTATTGGTAAGTACCCACCACCAAAGTCTTTTCAGCCTTAAAACTTCCAGCCTCAAAAATAAAAAATTTTGCAACTTTTTTGAATGATTTTATTAACATACTCAAATCCTTTACAACCAACTATTTTACATGATTTTAAGTTCTGACAATTATCAAGGCTCATTGTTCACAAGTAAAGTGTGCTTTTAAGTGAGCCTTCTTTATAAAAAAACAAAGGCAACAATTTTTGACCGAGCAACAATAATCAAATAATAATACACAAAACGCTAAAAGAATAAGCACTATGACTTAAGATGTTAGTTTATGATTAACATCAGTTAAAGTTTTAGCAAAAGCTTTTAAACCATTGCTAATAAGTTAAAAAAAAATAATATTAATCAATTTTTTATTATTGTAATAAATTATTACTAAATTATTACTTTTTAAATAGTAAGCAGTTTGATACAGTATAAATTTTTCACTTTACTTTTAAGTTGTAGAATAGTTTACGAATTATTTATATTATATCTTAAAAAAATATATTTAACCGATATACAGCATAAACATTTCAACTTAAAAACTGTATAAACAATGAACTTCACCGCACGATCAACAAGTCGCGAGAAACCGCTGTTGTGATCTTACCAAGCGGGCTTTAGTACAAAGAACTGAAGCGACCGTTTGTAGGTAAAGTCCGAAAAATTGACGCAGGCAAATCTTCACAGCCCAACGTCTTAGACATTGTCAGCTTAATGTGAGATTTTACTCTCCACGCTCGTTTTATCAGTTTTAGCCAGTATTTATTTCGGCCATCGTCAACAAGTTGAGATGTTTTATGCCATCGAAAATAAACAATGAACTTCACCGCACGATCAACAACAACAAATAACTTAAAAACTGATTAGGGCAGTTGCTTGCAGACGACTGCGTTTAATGGAAGTCTACTATACACAAAAGACTTAAAGATAGAGAAAAACAATATACTTTATACAACTGGTTTTACTGCATTTTTTTGTTTTATAGCTTTTATTATTGTTTTACCACTATACGCACAACAATACGCATTTCTGAATTCGGCTGATAGCAGGTTTATTATGTTCACTCCTATTGCTGAACTATACAAACACTAATTGCAAATATATGTTTTTAATAAAAGCAAGGAAAGTTTTACTAAAATTGTTGTTTAAGTCTTAATTCAAAGCTTTAAATCAAATAGAAATACTTTAAAAAGTTATAACTAAGTTCTTAAGTCTAATTATAAAAAACATTCAACTTAACTAAAAAATATTTTAAAAAATAGAATAAAAGTCTTAAGAAGTATTTTCATAATAAACATAATTTTACCCTAAAACCACCTTCTTGATAAAAGATTATGGCCTTAAAATATACTGTTTGCATTTTTTTGTTAAAATGCAGACTGCAGGAGTACTTTTAAAGCGAATATTGTGAATTTACAGCAAGTATTTTAGTTAGTGTTAAGTATTTGTTATAAGTTAAGAATACAAATACAAATATTGGTTAAAACTTTTATTTAGCATTTTATTTTTGCAAATAAATAAACACTAAAGTAAATTTAAAGCAAAGTATCTTTAGCAAACGATTAATAATGTAAAAGCAGTAGATAAAAATAAAATTGAAAAGTAACTTGTCGTTAATTTTAACTTTAAATAGTAGCAACGAAACAACGAAATTCATAAACTGAAAAAATCATAAATTTTGACACATTAAGCAGCTATAATTAAACCCATTTGCTGGTTTGGTTCTTAATCACATTTCAAGTGGAACCACCGTCGGCACTTCTCAATTCCGCACTGAATCTTTAAAAAAATTGTTTACGTATTTTATAAATAAAAACTTTATTTAAATCTTTAATGATTGTTATTTGTAACCTTAAGTTGAACTCACCCACAAAAACTTTTTGTTTTTTTTTTGTATCCAAGTCTTCATTATCGCAACCAAAGCAATAGTCTAGGTCTGGACCGACATTTGGCGGACCTGAATAACAAAGATTATATATGTTATAAAACTTTTATTTTAGAAAAGACTAATTTACCTTTAGTATGTATACTAACCTCCAATTAACAATATTTCATCTGCAATAAGTTTTCTTTTACTTAGTAGCTGTTCATCCCCTTCTAACTTCAAACTACTAACCTCACTATTCAAATTTTGAATAAGTTTTTCTGCAAAATATTTTTTTTTTCAAATACTGTTTAATTTTTCTAGTTATTAAATTAAATCGCAACTTACATCGAACAAAATTAAATACTCATTATTTTTTGGCTTTGTATAAGGAAATTATGACTAATTTGTTGAAATTTTAATTCAACAGAACATGTTAGCTCTTTAACACGTTCTTGTAGTTGTTCATTATAATTTTTTTTGTAAAAAGGATTGAGATACATCCAGACATTTTTGATATTGTTTACAAACTGTAAAAAAGAATATTTTGTATAGAATATGATTTTAAAAAATCATACTAACTCACTATCAATTTAGATTGCTGAGCTTCTATGAAAAAATACAAAATTTTCCTTCTACAAGGCTTTCAGCAGTTCTTTGATCTAAGTTCATTAATGCTGAACCTGACATTACGTCAAAATCGTTGTACCAGCTTTCCGCTAAAAAATCATATCATAATTTCATTTATATAAAAAAACTTTATACATCTAGGCAAAATGCTTACAAAGTACATTTGCAAAATTTATACTCAAAATATTAACTAACATGGAAAGCACTTGTATCCTAACAGAAACTTAACAACTTCTAAATTAGCTTTATTTCCAGGCTTTAAAGTTTTGAAGTCTTCCTGGGCTAAACTAAACTTCTTTTTGTTAATATAAGCCACACTTGCTAAAACAAAAGAACTTTTTCTGCTCCACACATAGTTTCTCTAAATAAAATTTACTTTTTTAGTATATTAACCTATAACAATATACTATATACTAATAACCAATAATACTACTAAAGCTTTGTTCAAAACTAGAGATAAGTTTACATATTTTTCATTATGACTAATATGTTTTTATTAAAAAATAATTATTTTTTTTCTTCTTAAAACCATAAATTTATCTTTTTTTTCAAATAAAAGTTAAGGCAGGTGAAATTAAAATTATGAATTTTACTTACTTGACTGTCAAAAACGTATATTGATGCAGATGTTTGTAAAGTCTAATGTTTTTCTACCTTCTAAAAAATAGTTTATTAAATAAATTTTTAATTTACCTTTTATTATTCATCGTTTTATTATCTTTTACTCATAATTGTCATTTGTTTTGTCTATAACACTTTAGATAATTATGCATTGCATAATAAACAGCAGTTATGTTGATCAATGAAAAGAAAATTTCTGTACTTATCCGGACATGTGTTTGCAGAAAAATACTGCCCAACATGTCTGGATTAGCAAATAAGCACTGTATCAATAAAAAGCACACATTAAAGTAAGATCAACAAGTAAAAATAAATGCCCACCCCCCCCCTATACCATGAGTAATAAAAATACTACTTAAACTTAAAGTCATAACTAAACATTTTAAAGTTAGATCCATCTCTAACAATTGGACTTTAAAACTTACAATGAAGCAAACGATGACTTTCAGGCATTTGACGCTCTAACAAATCCATCTCTGATAGGCTGACTTAGAATATACAATGAAGAAAGTTATGATATTTAAATTAACATTTTATGTTTGACTGTTAACTTGGCACTGAAATTGGTCCACATGCTTTAGTTGTATTTTTGAATAGTTGTGCCAGAAACTTTATTTTATATCATTACCAGGGCCAAATTTTAAGAGTTTAATACAAAAAATAAATATTACCATGTGAATTCATAGCTTTCACAGTTTGATAATAAAAACCAAACAATTAATAACTCAATAGTTATTTAAGTTAATTCGTCAAATCTTGCTAGCTATAGCTATAAAGAAAAATTTTATAAAGCAATAATTAATAAAACTTCATTGTACTATTCCTTTAAAAACATTACAAAAAATGCTAGAACAAATCAAAACATTTTATTCTCGTTTGTTTTAATTTAAAATTTCATGGTTTATTGTTTTTTTTTATACAATCATATAATACAATAGCACGCCTACCGGAATCTGGACTGGATACTACCTAGTACCTACATATTTAAAAATAATCTTAAAATTTGGGCCTGGAGAAGACATTAAAAGGTATCCAAATGGTGTGCGACTTGATAACCGTAAGGTTCTTCGTGCACCAGGTTCTAGGAGTATATTTTGAGCGTTTTTTTTTTTCAAAAAACTTAATAAAACTTTAAAGATATCCGTATTCCGTGATGTGCGACTCGATAACCAAAAAGTTTATCTAACTATCTTTCGCACGCTGCTTGTGGTTGGTCTGATGGACCAGGTTGGCTACGGCGCGAAGAGTGTGGGTCAACACCCCTTTTGTTGATTCCTCTGTCAATGTTTCGCTGGCTACAGCGAGTTTCGGGGTTGTTGACCTTGTCTAAAGTGTGATGTATGTTCTCTTTAGAGAACATACTATCCTTTTTGGGGTGCTTGGATCTATTACTCATTATGATATACCAAGAGTTAGGTATGGCCCACTAGTTATTTAATTAAATTTAGATATTTTAGATATTTTAGATATTTAGATATTTAGATATTTAAATTAATTAAATTTGATTTGTAAATTTCAGAGATTATTAAGAGCACCAACAGCAGCTTGCTTCTTAATTAATTATCCACAACAAAGCTTATTTATTCAATTTTATATAACCAATTTACAGATAATTTCAATATAATGATCTATTAACACCAAAGTTTAGTTATTTAAATTTATGCAAAATCAAAAGTACAATCAACTTCAATTTAATTTTATCAACAGCAGAGTTTATTTATTCAAATTTATGCAAACCACAGTAAAATTAACTTCAATTTAACTTTATTAAAAATTTCAATTTAAGAGACAGAACTAGAAAATAAGAGATTAATGACAATACTCACAATTTAGCACATAGGAAGTTCAGCTTGAGCTTTTTGCAAAATCTAATCATTTAAAACTAAAGGCGGCAAAGTTAACAAATTAATAAAAAACCCCTAATTAGAGAAAACTCTTTTGCTAAATTTAATTTTTAGCCAGAGGCGTTACATTTTCCCCTCTTATTAAACATTTTTAGAATTTTAACTTAGGTTTTTTAGATAAATATTAGTTTTAAGGTGTTAAACGTTTTTTAAACTGAAAAAAACTTTAAATATAGTCCAGGTGAAAACCATTATACACTAAAGCACTCAACATAGAGATATATAAGCATGCAACATAAGTTTATAACTTTCTTTTTGTAATTTACATGTAATAAACAGAAATAATATTTTAAGAGATACTTATGATCATCAACTTTATGTGCTAAAACGTACTTGCATATAACAACATTTTTGAGCTAATTCAAAATCTGGATTTAAACACTCTACTAGCTATTTTTAAAGTAAAATTAAAACTATAAGTATTTAAATGTAGTAAATGCTTAAGACACTTTTTAAGTGTGGTAAAAATGCTTTTTTTACAAAATAAAAAAGAAATTCTAAAGAAATTGTAAAGAAAAGACTTTTTTTGAATATAAATTTACAAATTCCTAATTACAATCATGAGTCAAAAGTTTGTTTAAAAGTCAATGTTTACCGTTCATGATGATGGTTCCTTACTCTTACACTGGAGGTTGAGGCTCGGCCTCTTCTTACTCGCCTTCTCCTCCTCTTCTCTGGTTGCTCCAGCTGCGGCCGCTCTTCTTGTAGTGGTTCTCCCGGAACTCTGGCGGGAAGTTTGGCTCCACTGACGTCCTTCTCCGCGAATTAATCGCTGGCGACCTGGCGTTGTTCACCATCGTCATCAACGCCAACGGATTTGAGGGTCTGCTTGACATCATCAGCAGACGGGTTGGCATTGCCCCCCATGGCATTCGAAGGTGTGCTGCCATGTATGCATTTCCATAAGAATCGACATCGTCACTACAATTCTGCTGTACGTAGTGGCAGTCTGTTCCTATTAGAATGGTTCATTCTGAGGTCTCTGGGGTGTGGCAGTTCGACTTACCCCACCAAACTAAATGAGTGAAAGTTACTGAGCCATGATTTTTACAATTTGCTTGGCAAGCTTTCCCAGTGCTAAACAGGAGACAACCAAAACTCAATGCAATATAGAAAATTTTAGATTGTTATATACAATATCACACAGTACCTATTTTAGCTAAGATAATTACAAAAAAACATGTCTATAAGATACCAATTTTTAATGGTTGTACAAATAAATATAAAATCAAAAACCCCATTAATTTTAAAATTAAAAAATTTAAAGTTAAGTCATTTAACAGTAATATAAAAAATGCAAGCAGCTTCTAGGTGTTGTACAAAATAATCAGTGAAAATCAACTGTTGCTTATTTGAATAAGCCCTTAAGTAGTATTCATCTAAAAAGTACCAAATATCTTTCTATGCTTGTACAAAAAAACACCAGGTCTCCTGGCTTTGACCATGGCAGGCTTGTAATTATCCAATATTATCTCGAGCTCGTAGTTGTGTTTTGGCTTTGCGTGGTAGGTTGGCTTCCTGGTAATTTCAGGGAAGTCCATTAATAGTCTTTTGCATTTTTCTTCTAACGGAGTCGTATTCTTACCACCCAGATTGATGTGGTTGACTGAAGCGACTATAGGGGTGGGCAACTCAGCAGGTGCGAACAGTCTAGCTGATTCGTTTGACCCCATCTTGCATAGTTGAGAGGTAGATGGCAGGATCGCTAGTTCGTTCTTTCTTAACAGGTCCATGCCAATAATGCCAAAGTGGCGTGATTCTTGAGTAACCCAGAACGAGTGGTTGATGGGTTCTAAAATCCCCAATTGGAGTTCGACATCCGCGCTACCAATAGGGTGGGTTGTTTTGTTACCAAACCCTTGGATGGTTTTACTTTGTTTAGGAAAATATTTGTCTATACCGTTAGTCAATTCCTTTGGCAGGATTGAAATTTCGGATCCGCTGTCAACCAAAAAGATAACATTTGTGTTTGAATCCGCTAAAAATAGTAGACCCTGAGGGAGGTTCTTCGGTTTGGGTGCAGGGAATTTATTCAGTTGAAAAGTCCATTTTTCTACACTTTTCTCTTTGTTGTGATTGGTAGTGTCGAGAGATTTTTGTTGTGGTTCTGGCTGCGGTTGCGCTGACCGTTGGGACTGCCCGTTGTGGTGCTGGCTAAGGTAGCTCGGATCGTTGGCGCTTGTCGTGGAGGTGCTGGCTTCGGTGGCGCTGACCGTTGACGCTGGCCCTGGTGATGCTGGCTGTGTTTGCGCTGACCGTTGGGACTGCCCGTTGTGGTGCTGGCTAAGGTAGCTCGGATCGTTGGCGCTTGTCGTGGAGGTGCTGGCTTCGGTGGCGCTGACCGTTGACGCTGGCCCTGGTGATGCTGGCTGTGTTTGCGCTGACCGTTGGGACTGCCCGTTGTGGTGCTGGCTAAGGTAGCTCGGATCGTTGGCGCTTGTCGTGGAGGTGCTGGCTTCGGCGGCGCTGACCGTTGACGCTGGCCCTGGTGATGCTGGCTGTGTTTGCTCAGACCGTTGGGACTGCCCGATGTGGTGCTGGCTAAGGTAGCTCGGATCGTTGGCGCTTGTCGTGGAGGTGCTGGCTTCGGCGGCGCTGACCGTTGACGCTGGCCCTGTTGATGCTGGCTGCGGTTGCTCAGAACTTTGGTTCTCATCAGGTGTTTCTGCTGCACTACGTGAGGCTGTTTGCTTTATATGAAAAGTCATCTTTGGTTTGTTTGAAGGTGTGGACACTTCATTTCCTGGATGACTTATAGTGCAGTTTGAGGCATTTCTGGTTGGTCTCGGTTGAGATGGGGGTTGCTGTCGAGGGGCGGTTTTATTTACCAATTGGACAGCTCTTGTGTGAGATAGTGTAGCCCCAATCACTCTCCCTCTCACTGCAGAGAGTTTGGGATCTCGTTTTTTGAATGAGGCTGAGATATGGTTTGATGGTGCATACTACATCTCCTGTCAAAACAGGAACGGGTATTTACACCAAATCTCTGATGGTTTCTGCATATAAATTCATTGTTGTTAATGGCTGTCCATTGCTGCTGTGCTTGGGCTGGTCTGTTTTGATTTGAGCGCGGGGCATTGCTATAGTTTATATTCCTAGCTCGTCCCATTGCCTCTTGCTCATTTGTGTCGAGCATTACTTTCCAAGCATTTTGAAAGTCTTTGTCTTTCAGGTGAAGCTTCTCCCGTAAACGATTTTTTAAACGAGGAGGTGCTAAATGTATTGTGAGAAATTTTGTTAATACACCTTCATTTCTGAACTCAGCTAACCAATGATTAATCTCATCACCTAGTTCCCTACTTGACATGGAGTGCCTGTCAGCTCTTGCCAGTAGCACGTTGCTTACTCGCTCTTGCCCACTCATTAGGAACTCTTTCAACGTGTCGTAGTTCATATCTTCTGGTTTATATCTGTGGTAGTAGCTCTCTCTCTCTTTCCAGGTCACTAATGTTTCAAGCAGCCTGTAAAGATCTTGATCCGATCGAATGTCATAATCGTTGGCGATCTTCTCAAAGTGTTTTAGCTTTATTTTTAACTGCTCTGTATCGCGCTTTAAGTATCCGATTTGACTGACAAGATCGCCCTTTTTTTGCATTAGTTTATACAGCTGGCTTGTTGTTGTGCGGGGCGTACTGCCACCTATGTCTACTGTGACGTCATACCTACTATCTTCTGGCTGGGGTTGGCAGTTGTACGACGGACTGCGAACACATGGTTGAAAGTTTTCTTTCACACCTGACCCTCCTTGCTCTACTGAAGGTCCTCTATAGTTCGGAGGAGAGCGACTGGTCACCTGGCTCCTTGGTAGGTCTTGAGCCTTTGAGGTGTGTGAAACCTGGTGGGGAACCTGGATTTGAGAATCCATGTATGTATTCTGTCTACCCTGAGTTGAGATGTCGTGATTTGTCCTTGTGGATGGATTTGGACTTCTCAATTCATGTAATTCTTCTTGTAATTTTCGAAATTCCTCTTGAAGTTTAGCCTGTCGAATTTGTTCCTTCAAATCTTTGATTCCCTGTACTAACTCCTCAGCACTCAGTTCTTGAGGTGGCACTTGAATAGGGGGTCTCCTGTTGTTTTGGAGGGAATAGTCCATGTTTAAGTTGTTAGGTTGGAGTGGCAAGGGTGAGGTTCTTGCTGGAGGAATGGAGCTGTTGCTAGGTGTTCCTGTCACCCTTGGTGGAGGCCCATAGTTGCTAGGTGTAGAATTTTGTTGGGGTGGGTAGCTTTGTCTTGGCAGACCACTTGGATTAGGCTGGTCTCTAGGTTGTTGATAACTGCCCATCGCTGCCTGGGGCTCTTCCCCCTTTTGGTTATTTCCTGACTGATCCTCCCCTAAGTTCATGTCAATCTCGGCACTGATTTCTATACCCTCAATTAAAGCGTGTTCACTCACGTTGTGGTCACCATATCTTTCGCACGCTGCTTGTGGTTGGTCTGATGGACCAGGTTGGCTACGGCGCGAAGAGTGTGGGTCAACACCCCTTTTGTTGATTCCTCTGTCAATGTTTCGCTGGCTACAGCGAGTTTCGGGGTTGTTGACCTTGTCTAAAGTGTGATGTATGTTCTCTTTAGAGAACATACTATCCTTTTTGGGGTGCTTGGATCTATTACTCATTATGATATACCAAGAGTTAGGTATGGCCCACTAGTTATTTAATTAAATTTAGATATTTTAGATATTTTAGATATTTAGATATTTAGATATTTAAATTAATTAAATTTGATTTGTAAATTTCAGAGATTATTAAGAGCACCAACAGCAGCTTGCTTCTTAATTAATTATCCACAACAAAGCTTATTTATTCAATTTTATATAACCAATTTACAGATAATTTCAATATAATGATCTATTAACACCAAAGTTTAGTTATTTAAATTTATGCAAAATCAAAAGTACAATCAACTTCAATTTAATTTTATCAACAGCAGAGTTTATTTATTCAAATTTATGCAAACCACAGTAAAATTAACTTCAATTTAACTTTATTAAAAATTTCAATTTAAGAGACAGAACTAGAAAATAAGAGATTAATGACAATACTCACAATTTAGCACATAGGAAGTTCAGCTTGAGCTTTTTGCAAAATCTAATCATTTAAAACTAAAGGCGGCAAAGTTAACAAATTAATAAAAAACCCCTAATTAGAGAAAACTCTTTTGCTAAATTTAATTTTTAGCCAGAGGCGTTACATAACGTTTTAGATTAATTTTAGCTCGAAAAAATGTTTATACTGACTTTATTCAAATGAGACTGTTCTTTTTTATTTGAGAAAAATTCATATTTTCTTTCTAACGAGTTTTTTAATTAAGAATAATATTTACTATCATTAAATATATTTGCTGTAATAAATAGATTTATGCAAATTTTATATTTTATTCGCGACCGGTTTTGGTGGCAAGAGATTGCGACCTTTTCAAGCAAAAATAAAATATGAAACTGCATATAACAATGTTAGTTAATTATACTGTTGTTTAAAAACTTATTCATGCGTGAAGAATATAAACAAAAACAAAAATGTTGCATATTCGAAAATTCAAGCATATCAGAGTATATATTTTGTAAGTATCAGAGTATATTTGCTGTAATAAAAATAACTTTAGTTTAAACTGTACAACAGAACTATTACACTGTTTCATTTTCTTTTAGAGTTTCCTTAATGTATAGGTAGAACTTTCCAACTATTTATATACAAAAGCCATCTATCGATTTGTAATTTTTTCAATTATATAACATTAAATAAATAATGTTCAATATAACCACACTAAGTTTGCTATATTAATTTATTTCAACTAAAATCTAAAAAACCAACAAATTTCGCACTCCGTTGGTAAAACTCGCATTGACCAAAAATATTTCATTATAATACAAATGATCAAAAAAAAAGTGTGTTAATAGTTTAAAAAAAAAGTTTAAATGAACTAGATTGTTCATATTTGATTTACTTTGTTAAGTTATTATATTCAATATTTGATCAATATATTAAATTATAAAAAATGTTTTATTTACCACACCAATATAACCATATTCAATATAACCACACTAAGTTTACTATATTAATTTATTTCAACTAAAATTTAAAAAACCAACAAATTTCGCACTCCGTTGGCAAAACTCGCATTGACCAAAAATATTTCATTATAATACAAATGATCAAAAAAAAAGTGTGTTAATAGTTTAAAAAAAAAGTTTAAATGAACTAGATTGTTCATATTTGATTTACTTTGTTAAGTTATTATATTCAATATTTGATCAATATATTAAATTATAAAAAATGTTTTATTTACCACACCAATATAACCATATTCAATATAACCACACTAAGTTTACTATATTAATTTATTTCAACTAAAATTTAAAAAACCAACAAATTTCGCACTCCGTTGGCAAAACTCGCATTGACCAAAAATATTTCATTATAATACAAATGATCAAAAAAAAAGTGTGTTAATAGTTTAAAAAAAATAGTTTAAATGAACTAGATTGTTCATATTTGATTTACTTTGTTAAGTTATTATATTCAATATTTGATCGATATATTAAATTATAAAAAATGTTTTATTTACCACACCACCACTGCATATTTATAAAAATTAATTTTATTTAAGATGTTATAAAATACCTTAATGTTTAATTTGTAACTATAATTTGTTTTAAAGACTTAGTTATATTTAATATTAATTACTTCGTTTAACTATTAAAATTCACATTTGTTTATAGATACCCAGAGTAATATTTTTATATTGTAGTTTATTTCTATATGAGTTGTTTTGTTCTAATTATTTTAAATATGAGTGGAACCAAATATACAAAGTTAAACGCACTAAATAAATCAAATATGTACTATTTTTATGTAATATACTTCTAGACAAAAAAATTAAAATAAAGAAGCTTAATTTAGAAGTTCTTGAAACGTAGAAAAACAATTAACTATTAGATTTCAATAAAACAAGGTTGAACTTAAAAAGAAACGCATAAAGTATTAAAAATTTCAACTATTAAAATAATCATGTTCTCTTCCTATTTGTTCTTTTATCTGATCTATCCGAAGCTCTTCGGCAGCTACGTACTGTAAACAATCAAGCAAGGACATTTCACGTAATCTGTTTTGTTCGGTCATGTTGTTTATTATTACGTCATACGGTGTTGAGAGGTTAAAGTTCTCTATTGGTGGGTCTTGTCTGGTTGGTGTGTTACCCCTAGGTGACACTATAGTTTGCAAATCTTCATCAGTGTGCCCAGCAGTGCTCCCTGTTTCATCCCCCATTAGTGTTGATTCGGAAACAAATCTTCTTCTACTAGTTACTTCGTCACTGGAAAGATCAAGACCTGTCTCTTGAGGACCTACAAGGAGGTCAGGCTGTTGTACTGAACCAGGGAAATGCTCGTTAAAATACCAGGCAACAAATTCCTTTTTCGTAAGATTTCTGATATCAACCAACGGATCTGAAGCATTCGATGAAAATTTTCCTGCAGAAGATTGTTTCTCACCAGTGATGCTTTCTAATTCTAAAGCAGTCGCCGTGGATTCAGACACCACGCTCATCATTCTTTCATTAGACAATGTTCTTGCTCTTTCTTCATTAGACGCTTGTTCATTAGCAGTACGTTTTCGCTTCCCATTGACTGCTAAATAAACTTTCTTCACTTTTTGTTTTCCTTTGGAATCTTTAAACGAAAGTGGAGAAAGTTTTATTAATTTATCACGACTCGTTTCTGTTGTTTCCATTGAAGTATCTTTAATGTCGCTTGAACCTACAGTATTATTCATTTTACCAGAGCTACTCGTGTCATCAACTACACCAACAGGTTTACTAATATTTTCAAGCAATTTGCTAGAAGTGTTTCCTCGTGATATAAGTTGAGCTCTTGCATATGTAAGTGTTACTGTATCTGGTAGCTTGTCGACAACAAAGTTGTACATTGAGTTAGATTCACTTTTGATGACAATATTGTTAAAAATTTCGCCAACCACTGGATGCCGAGGTTCTTTTTCCTTCATATTATTCGAAACATTTTGTTTATCAAATATCTCCCCTTTCCTACTACGTTTGGATTTCGGTTCGTTTTTAGATTTTGACGATCTTTTACCGAGTTTCTTCTGACGAGCGACCTTCTTGTTTTCAGTGTCTTTAATAATTGATGACTTTTTAACTAAGTTAAAATCACCTTTTTCAAGAAGCTCCCTCATTGAGGGCTTAATATTTTTCTTCACTCTCTTAAACTCTGGACTCGACAGATCACTTGCTGAAGATTCCGTTTTGTTTTCTGACTTCTTTCTCTTTTTCAAAGATAATTTTTCTTTTATTCCACCCAATTCAGTTTTGAACTCTTTCATTTCTTCTTTTTCTTTTTTTGTTTTCAGACTCACGTTTTTTATTCCATTTGAGTTGTTCTGCTGGTGAGACTCAAAACTTGCTTTGCAGGCGACTCGCAATGATGACCTCACCGGATGAAGTTTCTTGGGTTTTAATTTCTCACCACTTGAGGTTTTCTCATGAACAGGCGAAACTGGCTTCTGTAAAGTTGAGGGTTTGTTTTCACTGCTTGGCGCAAGCGGATCTTTTGAGGTATTACAAGTTTTTTTAGCTGTTTTCTTAACTTTAATCACTTCATTTTGAGAAGGTAGAACGGGAATATGAGAGGGAAGTTGTTTCTTTGGTATTTGGAAATTTAAAGGAGTTTTAAGTATTTTATTAGCTGTTTGTTTTTTGTTAGTTTTTTCCCAGCCGTTTACATCAACGTTCGATTTGTTGATGCTCAGAGAATTAGATGCAGAATCTTCATCTTTTTCTTTTGATTTGCTTTTTACTATCTTACTTATCTTTTCTTTCGGGGTTTCGTTTGTCTCAAATGGGTTTGTGGGCGAGAGAGCCGGTTTTTTCTTTGATCCTACTGCACTGACAGGCCTCTTCTTTTGTAAAATATTTTGTTTATCTTTGTCACTGCTGTTCACATTAATTTTATTATTATCGGTCATATTAGTTTTGCCTTTTGTTTTATCTCCAGTTAAAGCTTTCTTTGAATTTTTAGAATTTTCAACTCTTTCATTTTGTCCATAATAGTTTAAATAAATAGGTTTTGGTAACTTTTCAGATTTTACTACATCTTCTACCTTTTTTAATTCAATAAGTTTACCAATTTTTTTATTAACATTTTTATTGGCCCTGTCTTTTGACGACTTCACATTATTTTCTACCTTCTTAATTCCAGCAGTTTCTTCGGCATTTTTTATTGTTGTTTTATTGAATATTTCTGGTGTTTTTACACCCAGTTTTACCTTTTTCAATTTGTCAACAGACTCTATGTTATTTTTGATGGCTGTTCTACTGATTTTTTCTGGTGTTTTAGTATCATCTTTTACCTTTTTTATTTCTTTAGACACCTCATCATTTTTGATGATCTTTTTATCGGCCATATTTTTTGACTCAATATCAATGTTTAATTTTTTTAAAATAGTGGATACATTACCATTATTCATGTACCTAACATTGTTATTATCTAATGGTTTTTTATTTACCTTTTTCAATTCATTAGATTCTTTATCAGCTTTGATGATCTTTTTATGATCCTTCTCTGATAAATTAGCATCAATTTTAACCTCGTTCAACTCAACAGACTCTAGGCCGCTTATCAATTTCTTGTCATTGTCATTGCCTGAATGCTTTTTATTCAAAGATTTTACGGGACTCGGTTTTACTTCTTGAACTTGACCAGTTTCATTAGATCTTTTTGAAATGTCTTTTATGTTAATGTTGGTGATACTCTTGTTTGCGGTATCAGTAGATGTGCTCAGCTTAGAATCATTATTAGAACTTTGTAATTTAGAACTGCACTTAAGGTGAATTTTGTCAGCTGTAATAGAAGTCTTAGGTTCTACAAGGTCTTTTTTGTTGTTAGTAGATTCTTTCTTAATTTCATCCGGTTTACTGCAAGATTCAATCGTTTCAGAAGGAACCTGTATATTATCAATATGTATGTCATAATACAATCCATTGTTAAAATTTTCATTTATTTTGCTTCTTCCATCACAGCTGTAATCCGGAAACGAATCATCAACATCAAGGAAATATTCCGACATCAGGTCTGAACCTGATATGCTTTCACAATCAGAAATGGGGCTGAATGAACGTCTGTTACTAGATTCTGATGAGCTTTTTGAAGATAAAATTTCCCTGTCTCTTGAAGATGATAAGTTCATCTTTTCTTTTGCATAAATCTCATCTTTTGAAGATGAATTCATCTTTTCTTTTGCATGAATCTCACTATTTGAAGATGAATTCATTCTATATGTTGAAGACAATGTAGATAAGGAGCTTTCAGAGTCACTACTGGAAGAAGTTATTGAACCTAAATAGCTATCATAGTTTAAAGAGTAATCATTACTTTCAGAATATGATGTATTGAACGTTCCTTTTCGGGATGACCTCTCATCTTTTGTAGATGATGAACTCTTTTTACTTTTTGAATGTAATGTATCAATATTTTTATTTAGAGATGAGGATCCTTCAGAATCACTACTGGAAGCCAAATAACTCATACCACTACAACTTGAATCTGAAGAGCTATCGTACGCATCACTATCATCTGATGAAACATCGCTACCCTCCGATGTGGAGTAACTACTATCCGATGAGTTGCTACTCACCGAATTTTTCCTTTTAAACCTTAGACTTCTCAGGATTGCTCTTTTCTTGCTAGTTACATTTGGAATGAAAGTTACCTTTGATTCACTAGGTTTCTTATCCTGAGAAGAACTTTTCTTTTCTCTGAAATTCTCTTTCTTATTTAAAACCAACATCACTTTATGTTCAACTTTCTTCTCTTGAGAAGCACTTTTGCTTTTTATGAAGTTGTCTTTTTTCTTATCACTTTTATATGAAGCTAAAACAACTTGCTTGTCTTCTCTTTTATCTTGAGATGAACTTTTGTATTCTTTGTGGTTGTCTTTTTTCTTATCACTTTTATTTGAAACTAAGACCACATCCGGTTCAACTTTTTTATCCTGAGAAGAACTTTTGCTTTCTTCAAAAGATTTTTTTTTAATTTTACTTTTGTGTGAAGTTGAAACTTCCATTTCTTTCAACTCCAAAGAAGAACATTTTTTCTCTTCAAGATCTTCCTTTCTGTTCCGTTGAACATCTTTGCCAATATCAGAAAACTTCTTTTTTTCGTCTACTTTATTTTTTTCTAATTTTCCCCTACCTATTTTATCAGGCGAGTTGTACTTTGGTTTGTGACCGTTTTCTCTTGTTTTGTGCTCCTTGATAAGCTTTTCATTCGACCCTCCCGCATTAGCGTGTTTCAAGTAATATCTTTCGGGGTCCTTCTCACGGGCGAAATAATTTCTATAAGAGTTACCAAACATACGCTCCCTAGGAGAGTTTTCAACACGATATTCACATTTTCTTTTGTTACTTTTGTTGTTTCTGGCATTTGGAAGATTCTCCGTAGACTTGATATGTTCATTCCTATAGTCTCCATCACGATAGTACTTATCATTCTTATGAAAACCGTTAAATTTTTTTGGATTTCTACTTGATACTTTGTAATCGCGTTCTTCCTTCCTGAAATCCTTATCCTTAGTTCCAAAAGAATGATTCACTCTTTTAGGAACAGTTTTGTCGTGACGTGACTTTTTACCGCCGTAGTCGTGGTAATCAGATTTTCTCTTCAAGCTGTTTCTGTTATCATGATCCCCATGGTGGTTTTGATATTGGTAAGGTTTCTTGTACCTTTTATCAGACTCTCTACTCCTGTCGAGATGCCTGTTTTCATCTAAAACAACTCGCATATCTTTTCTCCTGTCTTCTTCATACCTTGCACCAGGCTTACTGTGGTCATTGTAGTGTTGCACCCTACCCATGTAGTTATCCACCCTTGCTTGTTCTTTGTAACCAATCCTACCATCTAACCTCCTGTAAACATTATAATATTCTTCTCTCCTCCTGTAATCTTGCACTCTCCTGTGTTCCTCATCTCTTCTCCTGTGTTCCTCATCTCTCCTCCTGTAATCTTGCTCTCTCCAGCTTTCCACAGCTCTCCTCCTATCGTCATCCATCCTTCTGGCATCTCTGTGATAATTCCTGTGCAAATCAGGTCTGTTGTACCTGAAATTAATTAGAAGTTAAGTTGTTGTGCTTGTGAAAGTAAAAAGCGCAGTTAAAAGTTAAGTTATATTAAATAGTATCATTTGAATCTTAGTACATTTAAACATTGCACAACGCATTTAAACAAACCTAAGTCAAACTAGATGTCAAATTAAAATCAACCAGATTTTGCTTTATCATACTTTAACTTGATCAAATAGTGGTAAATGTTTATTGAGAGAAAATCTAAAAGTAAACATCTACTTAACTACTTATAACAAATATCTAAAAAACTTACCTTTGATGTCTATCCATAGTGATGGTTGTTGTCGGTCAATAATTGCTTTATATATATCTATCTGTAAAAATAACATCATACTTTAATACTACTTTTGATTAATATTAAAAAATATTATCTGAACATTTTAGGTGATGGGTTTTTTTCGACTTACAGTATCTAAACAATACAGAAGTATTGTAGAATCTTTTTGACATTGTTTTTAAAAAAAATTAAAAAAATTAATACCACTTGTAATTTTACTTTTCCTTAAGTATTGAAATTTATTGATAAATTAACTAAACACTAGAATTTTTTTTTTTAAGTTTCTTACTGACAGACAGGACTTAAGTTGCATAGAACCAAAGCTTATTTTTACTTTTAATTAAACTTTTATTTAGCTTGAGTTGACCTAAATAGTTTTAAAACTTTAAAATTAAATATAAAATTAAATATAATCTGTTCAAATTACATGCTATTTATGCAAGGTAACGACATTTTGATAAACCTGAAATTAACTAAAAATAAAACATTGCTGATGTACTAAAATACATATGTTGATTATACTAATTTTTTGTTAGTTTTCTACCTTAATAACAAAAACTATAACTTAATCTTAAATAAGTAATCAGTGCATATAAGTATTAATATAATAAAAAGATGTTCTAACTATTTTAGCCATATACATCTTCCACCAAGTATTAAACTTCCTAACAAATGAATAGGACTAAAAGAGTTTTGTTTTTTTATACTGCAGAACAAAATGGCTTTTTTAGTTTTTAATTCTTTTGTTAAATTGATTATTAGAGCGTGAAATTTCCTCAGTAAGTTTTTTTTTTATTGTTCTAATTAACAAAAACAAGGTAAATATTTCATAGAGGTCTTAATTTTAAGACCATTACTAATGGACAAATGAACAATTTATTAGTAGGTAATATAGAAGCTGAAACCAAAGTGAAATTTCAAATACCAAATAACTGTTCAATTGATATTAAGTTTCAACAAAGAAACGCTAAATAGGCTACTATGATTAAAAGTCAGTCTGAGCTAAATAAATTGCTGAGTCAGCAAAGACAAAAAAACTAATTTTCATGACTTATTAATAATAACTATCAAAAGTTTATTTTTAATATGTTTGGATAAGGTGGGTTAGGGATAAGGGTATAAATTAAAAAAAAATACTTTAGAAAAAGTCAATTTATTAGTAGTCAATATAGAAGCAGAACCAAAGTGAAATTTCAGAGTGCCATATAACTGCTCAATTGATATTAAATTTTATGTGAGAAACGCTAAATAGGCTACTATGATTAAAGGTCAGTTTGAGCTAAATAAATTGCTGAGTCAGCAAAAACAAACTCATTTTCATGACTTTTTGTTAAGAGTCATCAAAGATTTATTTTTTAAATAACTTTTAATTTATTTGGATTAGGTGAGTTATGGATAAGGATATAAATAAATATAGATAAAAAACGGCTCTACAAAAATTTGCTGGTGCAGCTTTTTTTGACTCAGTTCAGATTAACATCAAGCTACTTCAACTAAGACAAACCTTTAAATATACTTTTCTGCTAAATATAAATCCACAGTAAAGTCAAAAAAACAATGGAATTATTTAGTTCCTCTACTAAGAAATTTTAAAAGGAGAAATAGTGACATTAAGCTTCATCTTCTAAAAAAAGAAGAATATTAAAACCATTATTACACAAAAAATCGCAAAATAAAATTGGAAACTGCACAACAGCTAAAGACAGTCTGAAATTACCTGAAATGTTTTACAAGAACCTCTTATAACCTTTCTAATTAATTTAACCTTTAATCACTTAAAATTGCATATAAGGAAAGAAAAAACCACTGAAGAGAAGAAAGGATTTAAATGCACATAAAATCTATTAAAGCTTATTAGACTCAAAACTTATTTTAACTAAAAAATGGTAAATTATAAGTTATCTTTAATATAGTAGTATTTAAAAATACAATGTTGGAATAAATATTTTGTTTAAGAATTCAGAAAATATTCTACCACGTGCAATTTTACCCTTTTGATGTAATAGTTTATGTGTATTTCATTATAAACTTGAATAATTACTTTTACAAGCTTATTACTTAGGAACAGGACTAAAGTTGTTTAGAACCAGAACTTTTTTTTGCTATTAATAACATTTATTTAAGTTAAAATAAAAGTTTTATCTGGCTGTATATGGCTTGTATAAGTAATTTTTCTTGAGATTAATAATCTGCTTAAATACATAACAATTATGTAATTTCAAAAAACGTTAAAATGTTTTACTAAATCTTTATATACCTAAACAAGAACAACTATTTATTTTAATAAAATCTGATATTAGATATAATGACATTTCTTAAACTTTTTAAAAATTATTTATGAACAAAAATATGATTATTTCATAATACTAAACTAATTGAGTGAAAAGAATTTTGAAGAATATCTAAAAAAAGGCTGTTAGTTTATAAATCTATTTTAAACCTTATTATAAAAAATTAGCTAGCTAATTTTCTACTTTTAAAGAAACAGTAATAGTAGCTAACATCAAAAATATTATTTAAACTTATAAATGACTTAAGTGAATCAACATGAGTTAGTGGGAAGCATTTTAAAAAAATAAAAAAATCCTAAACTTTAAATTTTTTGACAACTAAATAAATTAAAGACTAGTAGTTTTAAGGTACAATCTGCCTTTTTAAAATATATTAAACTTACCTAAAACTTTCTTTTTGTCTATTAAGCTTTGTAACTTATTTACCTACTAAAAAAATTGCAATAACTACAACAATAATTTAATTATACTAAGTTTTTTGTTAGTTCTTAACGAAATATATAATCTAGTGTTAAGCAAATAAATCAGAGAATTTAAGTACTAGGATAATAGAAAGATGCTATAACTATTTTTGCTATCAACATCTTCTACCAAGTATTTTAACAAATGAATAGGACTAAAACAGTTTTGTTGTTTTTATAATGCGGAACAAAATGGCTTTTTTTAGTTTTTATACAGCAGAACAAAATGACTTTTTTTACTTTTATTTCTTTTAGATGAATCAGGATTAAATTGATTATTAGAGCGTGAAATTTCCTCAGTAAGTTTTTTTTTTATTGTACTAACTAACAAAAAACAAGGTGAAGATTTTATAGCTGTATAAATTCTAAGACCATTACTTATGGATAAAAGAAAAATTAATTAGCAGATAATATAGTGGCAGAACAAAAATTAAATTTCAGAGTGCCAAATAACTGCTCAATTGATACGAAACTAGTCTAAGAAACGCTAAATAGGCTACTATGATTTAAGGTCAGTCTGAGCTATTAGAAATTGCTGAGTCAGCAAAAAAAAAAAACAAGTTATTTTCATAATTTTTTAATTATAGTTATCAAAGGTTTATTTTTAGTATGTTCATTGTTTTAAATTAACTTTTAAAATTTTTTGGTAAAGTCTGTTAGGGATGAAGATATCAACAAAAATAGATTAAAAAAAAATTTATAAAATTTTGCTAACACCGCTTTTTTTTTAACTCAGCTCAAATTAACCTTAAAATAAACTTTCCCGCTAAACACTAATTTACATTTAAGTCAAGTGACAATGAAATTATTTAGCTCTAATACTAGAAATTTCAAAAGAGATACTATGAACATAAAAATTCATTTCTCAGGAAAAGAAGAATATTAAAACCATTATTACACACAAACAGCAAAACAAATTTGGGAAACTGCACAACAATAACAGGTAGTCTGAAATTTCCTGAGATATTTTACAAGAATCTCTTAAACCCCTTTAAACTAATGTCACCTTGAACCACTTCAAATTGCTTAAAAGGAAAGAAAAATCACAGATGAGAAGAAATAAACTGAAATCATGGTTGCCACTCCTTTTTTCAATTTTTTTGCAGATTTTCGAAATCTTTTCCAGGTTTTTAAAAGTACACATTTTGGGTCTATTGTTAGTTTTAAGTTAAGTTTAATGTACTAAACTGTGTTAAATAGTACAAAATTATTGAAAAGGTACTGAAAGTTAGTTTAAATGTGTTTATTAATGGAAAAATTTTTTGATGATGACAAAAAAATCTTATTAATATGATAGATTTTTTGTGTCAAGCTGAAATTTTACTATTAAAAATGTTAAAATTGTCAAAATTCCTGGTTTTTCCAGGTTTTTTTTTTAAATTTCTCAAATTCCATGTTTTTCTTGTTATTTTTGTCTAAATTTTCAAATTCTAGGTTTTTCCAGGTTTCCAGGTAAATTGGCTACCCTGTTAAATTCACATAAAATTTACTAAAATTCATTAGATTCTTAACTTGTTTTGACAAAAAAATGGTAAACCCCAAAACTCAATTTCAAATTGTTTTATTGCTCCAAAGTTAATGTTTTAATTTAAACACCACTTAAAAATGTTAATCTGCTACCATTTCAATATAGTAGTATTTAAAATAACAATGTTTGAATAAAAATTTAGTTTAAGAAGTCAAAAAATGTTATATCATGTGCAATTTTACCTCTTTGATATTATAGTTACTTTATATTTCATTATAAACTAGAAAATTTAATTTTACAAGATTATTACTTACGGACAGGACTAAAGTTGTTTATAACCTGAACTTTTTTAAGCTTAAATAAAAGTTTTATCAGGCTCGTATAAGTAATTTTCCGTGATACATAAAACCTGCTTAAATTACATAGTATAGATGTAGTTTTAAAAAACATTAAAATATTTTACTAAACCTGTATTTACATTAACAGGAACAACTTATTTATACTAAGTGCAACCTAATATATTACTATAATTTTTCTAAAATAACTTTTAACCAAAAAAATGAATATTGCATAGTTACCAAAACAGTTACTTTTTTATGAATGTCTAGAAAAAAGTTTTAAACTTAAACAGCAACTTAAAATCTTATTAAAAAATAAATTGCTGGCTAATGTTTTAGTCTTAAAAAAACAACTAAAAGCTAGATTGTAGGCCATCATTAATGTTATTTAAATATGTAAATGATTTGAGTGAGTCAGCCTGAGTGGTCACATTTAAAATAAAAAAATTATTTCCTTAACTTTTAACTTTTTGAAATGTAAATAAAATAAATATTAGAAAAAGGTAAAATCTGTATTTTTTATTTATCTACTTAACCAATCCATAACTGTTTCTGTTAAATAAACTTTTTAAAACCTACTGATGTACTAGGAAACATATGCAGTAAAAACCTACAACAAAAAATAAATTTATAAAGTTTTTTTTATATTGCACAACAATATGGCTTTTTTTAATGATTCAACCTGAGTGAGTTAACTTGAGTGAGTGGGAAGCATTTAAGTTAAAATTTTTACTTTCTTAACTTTAAATCATTTTGTATATAAATAAAGTAAAGACTAAAAAATGTAAGTTACAATCTTTCTCTATTTAAATATATCTTTAACCAATCTAAAAAAATGTTCAGTATACTAATTATATGTTGATATATAAAATAACAATGTTTAAAAAATATTTAGTTTAAGAAGTCAAAAGATATTATACCACGTGCAGTTTTACCTCTTTGATATTAAAATTTCTTTATATTTCATTAAAAATTATAAAAAGTATTTTTACAAGCTTATTGCTTACAGACAAGTATTAAGTTGTTTATAACCTGAACTTATTTTTACATTTATAAAACTAAATTAGCATTAAAAACAAGTTTTGTCTGGCTTTAGCTAGCTTGTATAGTAATTTTGAAAGATATAACTTTTTTTAGGAATGTCTAGAAAAAGCTTTATTTTTACAAAAATTTTAAACCTTACTTAACTTTTCAACAACAACTTTTGACTAAAATATAAGTTTTTATTAGTTACCAAAATAGTTGGGCAATATAACTTTTTTAGAAATATCTTGAAAAAGCTAAAAATTTATATAACAACTTGGAGTCTTATTTTAAGAATTGTTTGCTAGCTAATTTTTAAATTTTAAATAACTAATAGCTTGCTTATAGGCCATCATAAATAATATTTAATTTTGTAAATGACCTGAGTGGGTCTGCCTGAATAATCACATTTAAAATAAAAATTTTATTTCCTGATCTTTTAACTTTTTGAAATCTAAATAAAATAAAGACTAGAAAAAGCTAAAATCTTTCTTTTTTAACTATCTACTTAACCAGTCCAAAACTATTTTTGCTAAAAAAACTTTGTAAAACCTACTGATATACTAGGAAACATATGCAGTAAAAACCTACAATAAAAAGCTAATTTTAATAAGTTTTTTTGTTAGTTTTGCTCCAGAACAACAAAAACTATAACTAAATATTGAGCAAATAAATCAGAGCATCTAAACACCAATATTAAATTAAGATGTTTTACCTATCTTTGCTAATCATTTTCTATCAAGTTTCCAAAAAATGAACAGGATCAAAAGTTTTGTTTTTGATTTTATACTGCACAACAAAATGGCTTTTTTAACGAAGTTATTTTGGTAGGATCATTGTTTATTCAATTATTAGAGGGTGAAACTTCTTCAACCTGTAGGCTGCCAAATCAAGGCTTTTATGATTAGTTAAAATTTTATTACTGTTTGTCTTAAGCTTTTAATCTATAAAAAAATATGTTTTTTACATGTTTCAGGAAATTTGGTTAGGAGTAACGGAAAAGTATTTAAGTTTTTGGGTAGAATTTGGACATGGTTAAAGTTTTATTTATGCATTGCTGTAGTATAACCTTATTTAACTTGCATACTATCAGGAAAAAAATACTGCAGCTGATTCCTTCCTCAAAGATTCTTTTTGATAGTTTTCATCAAAAAAGCAAAACGTAGACTATATGGTTAGTTGTCAAATTTGCACGAGCGTACAAAATTGCACGAGGGCACAAAACTACACGAAGATACTTTTGCACGAAGACTTTTTTGGACGAGAGAAATTTTTGCACGGGTCTAACTTTTTTATTTTATTTTATTTTTTTCTTTAATTCTTTTTCTTTTTTTTTACTATCACTGTTACCCCTAACCCTTACCCTCAGTTGGTAACTTTTTTTTTTCATCAATTATTATTTTTTCTTAAAAATAAGTTTTTTATTAATTTTTCTATTTTCTAATTCTTTTTTCCTGTCACTGTTACCCCTAATCCTTGTCCTCGGTCGGTGAAGTGTTCTTTTTCTTAAACATCATTTTATTTTTTTTTCTTTTTTTTTTTTTTTTTTATTTTATAATAACTTATATTATGTAGTTTTTTTTTATCACTGTTACTCCTAACCCTTACCTTCGGTCAGTAAGTTTTATTGTCTTTTTTTTATTTTTATAAATTTGCTTTTTAGCTTTTTTTCCTACTTTTTTATTTTTATTATTTCTTTCTTTTTTTATACTCTAGTGAAAAAATGACCGTTGATGCAAAAGTGTCTTCGTGCAAAATTGACCCTTGGTGCAATTGTGTCTCCTCGTGCAAAGTTGTCTTCGTGCAATTCTGTGTCCTCGTGCAATTTTGTCTTCGTGTAATTTTGATCCCTTTCCAGATTATACACTATTTCAGTTCAAACAAAAAGGTAATTACTAACGGATAACGCAATAACATACTAGTGGTGATAAAAAACTAATAGCAGAGTGCCAAGCAACTGCCCACTTGATGGAAATGTCAATCAAACTATATTGTACATAAAGCCACAAACAACATTGGATTTTTTATGTTTGGTCTATCATAGAAATTTGTCCCTTCGTGCATATTAGACACCTACCTATTATCAATAGAGGGCCAAAATTGATATGTTTGAGCCATCATTCAATAATCACTAGACATCATCGTACGATCATCAACAACTTTTATGATCAGTTTCTCAATTAAAACTTCTCAGGCACACATAAATACAATATTACTGCTGTTCAATAAATAAAACTAGTGATGAACCGGACTCACTATCCGGGTCCGGATCCGGCCGGATATTGCCATTTTTGTCTGAAATCCGGATCCAGCCGGATCTTGATATGAAAAAAAGATCCGGATCCGGTTCCGGCCGGATTCTAATTTGAAAAAAACGTCCGGATTCGGGTCCGGCCGGATCCTAACAGAGATCCGGCCGATTCGGATCTAGTTAGTAAAAAACAGCATACACTAGTTAAAATTAAACACCTACCGTAATTGGCTCATTTTGTACACGTGACTAATTTTCATTTGTTTATATTTAAACTATGAAATAAACATTTCAGAAATTCAACTCTTTACCTATGTTGTAAAATTAAAAACTTTACTACCAAATTGTCAACCTTATGGCTAGCTGTTCTACTGACTATTAGATTAAAGTAATTTTTTCCAGTTTTTAAAAACCTCATTCTGACTCAGGCTAGTTTATACCCACTCTAGCTAGTTTTTCTTTGACTTAAACAGTGGCAACCCTGCTAGTTTGAAAATTTTTAGGAATTTTTGAAAATCTTAGGCTGCCTCAGGCTAGCTTAGTTTTTTATAAAAACTCAGGCTAGTTTTAAGACTTTTTGAAAAACTCAGGCTAGTTTTCTTTTAGATTTTGAATAAGTTTGAGCTGATCCAGTTTTCAATATTTTGTGATTTTTTAATTATTCTGTTCAAGAACTTGACTTCAGATTGTTAATTGTAAATATTACCTAAAATTGTTAACCTTGTGGCTAGATGTTCTACTTATTATTAGATAAAGTATTTTTTCAGTTTATAAAAACCTTATTCTGACTCAGGCTAGTTTATACTCACTTTACAGGGTTCCCATATCCCTAGATTTTTGCAATTATCCAAAAAAAAAAATCTTAATTTCCTTAAATAAAATTGAAAACATCAATAATTTCACTAGATTTCTCTAGATTTAACTTTTTTTTAGTGCTGTACCAATTTTTATGATACGTATATATATATATATATATATATATATATAATATAACATAATTGACATAATATGACTCACTATACGGGTCCGGATCCGGCCGGATATTGCCATTTTTGTCTGATATCCGAATCCGGCCGGATCCTAATTTAAAAAAAAAGTCCGGATCCGGGTTCGGCCGGACCAAAAATTGTGGGTCCGGTGCATCACTAAATAAAACAGGCTTAAGTACATACTTTAGCACCATTAACAGACGCAGTTATCATTTTCAAATTCCTTACATTTTAATTATTTGAAAGAAAACTAGAAAAGATACTCATATTTATACAACGCGCCAATCTTGTCATAAAAAGTTTGTATACGCCTACAAACTACAAACTGTGTTACGGGAAATTTATATATTTTTAAATTAAAGCGTTTGCTGTTATATAAAAAGTCTTCATCATATTCATTGATTGTCAGAAATTGAATGTTCTATTAGTAAATTTAATTTCTAGTTATGTGTTCTCTGATCTTCAAACTTAATCTGTTGAAATTCAGCTGTTTACATCAAAGACATTAACTGTTAAGCATTTTTTAAACTAGATCCACTTTTGATCAAATCTTGATTTTGAGTTTTTTTTATGCAAATTGATATTTTTTGTTCAGAAAATGAATATCCGCATTTCTACTTTGCTTTAAAGTTTGAATAGTTTAAACTAAGAAGCCAATAATATGGCTATTGACTTTTTCTCAATTACAATCTCTACTTAAAAGTCCAAATAAATAGACTACAGGGTCATTTTAATTTAGAGCAACTTTGCATAATAAATACAACTTTAAATTTTCATATACCACAAAAAACATGTAGCAAAAAATTTTATTGACAGATAATTAAAAATATTTAATAATTTTGGACTGCTTCCTTCATTCACGAAAAATGGGTTGTCATTTTAAGTATTATCTCTTAGTTGGTTGCTGTCAGTCTCCAGACCACCCTAAAGGAAAAACTTCTTCCACATCTTTCCAAGACCACTGGTGCGTGACTTGATCTTCTGACATCAGTAGTTCCTCCTAACTCGGATTTGGTAAATTGAACTGAAGTACACATCACTTTTAAAATTAAGTTAGCATTTATATGAGAATCTGTTGTTAGTCATGTTTTAAATTGCTATTTTTTCTATGGTGGTGCTGTGTAGTATTTTAAATAAATACTTTTATAATTCCTATTTAACTTTTTCAAAATGTTTTAAAATAAAGTATAAACAAAATTCAAACACTTTATAGTAAAATGTAGTATTTTTTATATCTAAATTATAATTACATTGTAATATATTTTGTTAATGAAATAGTTTGAAAAAAAAACCATTTATGAAGAAAAGAGATACATAACAAGTAGAAAATATATTTCATTAGGTTCTGCTTCTTTTTAATATCACATTTATATTAATTGAAAATACTTTCATTTTCTTCCATCTCTCTTTTAACAAGATAATGTTTGCACAATGTTACTTTTATATAAAACCTGCAAAAATATAAATCATTTTTGCTTTTATGTTGTACATGTGTGTAGATAAAAGAAGACTAAGATCCCTGTTTAAGAATTACGCAAGCTTTTTAAAGGCTACAATAAAATGTTATAACTGTGATAACTTTTGTATCACAAATCAGTAAAATATATGTTTTTAAGTAATCTTCATAATTAAAAAAACATTTAGAATAAATGCAGAGCAACAATTAAGTGTATTTTGTCTATCTTAAAACTAAGTTAGTAACTAATACTACTTTTGACTTTTTAAGATGTAGTAACTTTTAACTTTGCTATGTAAAGTGCAATAAAATGAAATAAAAATACTTTTATATAAACTTCCTGCCTTCTTAACATAAAACAAAATCTTCAAAAGTTCATAACCTTTCACTAAAATATGATCTTTTTATTTCATCAACTATATGATTATTAATTATTTTAAATACTTTAAAGAACAAAATAACTGTTAAGTTTTTTTTTCTTAACTATCCATGCTGTAAAACTTATAAGTATGAATAGCTACATTTTTTAATACAAAATTTATAACTTAATAAATTTTGATAACTTTTAAAAGCTCATGAAAATCATCAATAAAAATAATCTAATTTTTTCAGACTTAATTTTATTCAATACAGAAGTTTCTGAAAAAAAAATCAAGGTTTAGTTTTACTGACTATCAATTTAAAAATAAAGTATAACTTAAGTTTAAATGGTTTATTTTATAGAAATTTAACCGAAATCTAGACTAGCCTAAAAGTTTTGTAAAAATTTAAACTTGTTTACAGTCTAACTTTAAGGGACTAACCACAATTTTTTTAAAATTTAGTAAACTAAATAGTTAAAATATTCTAAAACGATTCATTTTTTTTCATAACATTTTATAGTTGGCTGTAAAAATAACTAATCTGGTAGTGATTAAAATTGATAAATAGTTAATGTAAGGTTTCAGTGTAGTGTACAGCCATACTGAAAACAATGTTTAAATTTTGATCTTAACTTAGAACTAAATGATAGTTAAAGGTATTCTATACTACTTTAAAACACAGACATGACTTTTAGTAGTTATATTTCATATTGAAGAACATATCAAACACTAAAAATAAAGAACACAATGTTTTAGAGAGTATTTTAAATGTGGTTAAAAATTTTACACAGAAATTAAATCTTAAAGGAATATACTATAATAATGCATAGTAAAATTAAGAACTACCTATTTGGAATTAAAATCAATAAACTTCTTATAAGTAATGAACATTATTTAAAAAGAACTTAACAATAAACATTAAATAACAAATAAGTTCAGTACTAGAACTACATCTAAACTTGAGTAGAATATCTCTGCAATCACACTGTGGCTGGTTTAATAATATATCTTAAAAATGTAAACTTGCTTTCTGGTTGATTGATTTTATAATATTTGATGTTCATGATGTTCAACTAAATGGAACAGCAGTGAAACTGGTATTCCATTACACGGACATAATGTTTCCATTAAATATACTAAGAAATTAAGTTAAGTTATTCAAAAAATATATTTTGTGATGTTATACGGTTATTATAAATACAAATCTTTAAACCTAAAAATTTAAGCATTTTTATTTCGTTTAACTTTTGAATATAACAAAAAGCCATTTTAATATCAATAAACAACTTTGATTTTAAACTTTTATATTTAGTTTCTATAAGTTTAAAAAAAATAAATGCACATTTTATCTTATTTAAATGATGTGTTCTTATAAGCTCTTTTACTTTTTAATATAATTTACCTTTAAAATAATTTTGTTTTTGTATTAAGTTTGTTTTCACGTTACTATAAGTTAGTATGTCTTAAAATATTTGTACGTTATAGAATAAATAAGAACAAACAAATGTTATTAACATAGCAAAAAAAAAAAGGAGCCTTACTTGATAAAACTATGACTAAAGTAAAATTCTATGCTTTTTTGTAGTAAATCATCCTAGGGATAGCTAAAAAAAACACTTTTTACTTTTTAAAAAGAACCAGGTACAATAAAACTTTGAAGTAATTCATAAGACTTTTTAGTAGTAGTTCGTTTCATTTTAATATAATTTTAAACTATACTTTATTTAACTTGAAAAACTCATCATCAATAAATAAGCTAAAAGTTTATACTTTCTAAAAGTTTTGAATTGGAATTTTTCATTTAAAGTCACACATAAAATTATATCTAAAAATTAACAAAAACGTAAAAAGCGTTTTTGTGAACCGACTTAAATTATTAAAAAAAGCCTTTACATACATATTAAAGTTTTTTTACAAAATCTTTTAGGGTTTAACGTATTTTCAATTAATTTATTTTAACTTATTTAATTATTTCTACTTATTCACTTAACAATCTAAAGTACTTACTACTTACTTTTACTACTTACTTAAAAAAACATAACGTTAATTTATGGATTTGCTTTATAAACATAATAGTGTTTATAATATAGAATTTTTTTAAAAATATGAGCTTTAAAGACATGAATTTTTGTCCAAATTAATGTATTAGCTTGTTTTTCGATGAAATATGAAGTATAACTTTATTGTAAAGTACATTTTATTACAATAAAAATAGGGCGGCTTTTTTAAATGGTATTAAACCAAATTAAATTGTTAAGTAAAATAGCTTTAGTAATTAAAAAAATATATATATTTATTTATTTTTTAATTTGTTATAGCATCATTAAAAAAAAATATTAAGTTTTAGTAAGATTTGCAAGTTAAGTTGTATTTTTCTGGACAAGACGTTAAAAGGTATCCAAGTGGTGTACGTAAACCGAGAAATTTTACGTGCACCCGGTCATAAGATAAAACGTTCAATCGCTATTCAAATCTAAGTTCTGATTTCAGAACAACTTGACAAGTTAAGGAAGTATTTAAATAATAAATAACTTGACTAAAATAGGTTAATAAGTTCTTTGTGGTGATGGTTAGGCCGTTAGGGTAATTAATTTTGAATACTAAGTTATGGAACTTCGCCGAACCAGCAACATTTTTAAATTTTTCTTTTGCAATCAACCATTAACTTAGAAACCAGTGAATCTTGCACTACTGCAACATATGTTTCAATTTAAAACTATTCTTGTTATGTTATGTAAGTTCAGTTTTTTTAATTGTTTTATCATAATTTCATAAAAGGTTTCGTATGATTTATTATAAAAAACTGTCCTAAAATGATTAAACGAAAGATTAAACAAACACAATATATTTAAAATACTTAGTGAAAAAAAAGATTTAGCATAATTTTGATCTTATAAAACATAAATTATGTCAAAAATATTTTTAATAAATAAAATTTAATAATTTAATAATAAAAAAATTAATAATAAAATTTCTCAAATTCCATGTTTTTCCAGGTTATTTTTGTCTTAACTGTTCTAGGTTTTTCCAGGTTTCCAGGTAAAGTGGCAACCGTTTTAAATTCACATAAAACTTATTGAAGTTCATTAGATTCTTAACTTTTTTTAACTTAAAAATGGTACACCCAAGACTCAATTTCAAACTATTGCTCTAAAGTTAATATTTTAATTTAAACACCACTTACAAATGTTAATCTGCTACCATTTTAATATAGCAGTATTTAAATTAACAATGTTTGAATAAATATTGAGTTTAAGAAGTCAAAAAATGTTATACCATGTGCAATTTTACCTCTTTGATATTACAGTTTTTTATATTTTATTAAAAACTAGAAAAATAATTTTCACAAGCTTGTTACTTACGGATAGGACTAAAATTGTTTAGAACCAGAAATTTATTTTTGCCTTTTATAACACTAATTTAACTTTAAATGTAAGTTTTATCAGGCTTTAGCAGGCTGGTGTAAGTAATTTTCCGTGATATATAAAATTTGGTAAAATTACATAGTATTGATTAGTTTAAAAAAAAAATTAAAATATTTTACTAAACCTCTATTTACCTAAACAGGAACAACTTATTTATACTTAGTGAAGCCTGATATATTACTATAACTTTTTTAAAATAACCTTTAACCACAACAGTTACTTTTTTGGGAATGTCTAGAAAATAGTTTTAAACTAGTACAACTACTTCAAACCTTATTTTAAAAATTGTTTGCTAGCTAATGTTTAACTTTTAAATAAATAATAGCTAGATTATAGGCCATCATAAATATTATTTAAATTTGTAAATGACTTGAGTTAGTCAGCCTGAGTAATCACATTTAAAAAAAATTTTTATTTCCTGATCTTTTAACTTTTTGAAATCTAAATAAAATAAAGACTAGAAAAAGCTAAAATCTTTCTTTTTTAACTATCTACTTAACCAGTCCAAAACTATTTTTGCTAAATAAACTTTGTAAAACCTACTGATATACTAGGAAATATATGCAGTAAAAACCTACAATAAAACAACTATTTTAATAAGTTTTTTTGTTAGTTTTGCTCCAGAACAACAAAAAACTATAACTTAAGATTGAGCAAATAAATCAGAGCATCTATACACTAATACTTAATTAAGATGTTTTACTTATCTCTGCTAATCATTTTCTATCAAGTTTCCAAAAATGAACAGGATCAGAGCTTTTTCTTTTGATTTTATACTGTATAAATAATAAACAATGAAGTTTACCGCAAGATCAACAACAACAGCATCCGAGACAATCCTACGACCGGTTTCGTCCTTACTGCACAACAAAATGGCTTTTTTAACGATGTTATTTTGGTAGGATCATTGTTTATTTAATTTTTAGAGGGTGAAACTTCTTCAACCTGTAGGCTGCCAAATCAAGGCTTTTATGATTATTTGAAATTTTATTACTGTTTGTCTTAAGCTTTTAATCTATAAAATTTTTTTTTTTATGTGTTTCAAAAAACTTGGTTAGGAGTAACGGAAAAGTGTTTAAACTTTTGGGTATAATTTAGACATGGTTGAAGTTTTATTTATGCATTGCTGTAGTATAACCTTATCTAATTTGCATACTATCAGGAAAAAAATACTGCAGCTGATTCCTTCCTCAAAGATTCTTTTTGATAGTTTTCATCAAAAAAGCAAAACGTAGAATATAGTTCGTTTCATTTCAATATTTCGCCGAACCAGCAACATTTTTAAATTTTTCTTTTGCAATCAACCACCAACTTAGAAACCAGTGAATCTTGCACTACTGCAACATATGTTTCAAATTAAAACTATTCTTGTTTATATTATGTAAGTTCAGTTATTTTAATTGTTTAATCATAATTTTATAAAAGGTTTCGTATGATTTTATTATAACAAACTGTCCTAAAATGATTAAACGAAATTTTAAACAAATACGATATATTTAAATTACTTAATAAAAAAAAAAAGATTTAGCATAGTTTTGATTTTATAAAACAGAAACTATGTCAAAGATATTTTCTTAACTCTAAATTTAAACTTATGAATAACCTTATAACTAGTTTTGCTTCGAATGACGAGGATTTATTTTTTGTATTCAAACCAAAGAATCTAAAAGTAAGAACTAAACTTGTTTTATAAAAATTTAACTTTTTATTTTGAGTGTCAAAAATTTGTGACCGATAAAAGCAACAAACTTAAGTCATTTTTTGTTGGGCCTTACATTTAAAACTTGTATTCGTATTAAAAAATACACTTTAGCAATATTTACTTGATTTTTAAATTCTGATTGGTCAGTTTGAATTTTTAAATTCATCAACAAAACTTGTATTTTTCTTCTAGTCAGTGTTGCTAAGTAGTGCTCAATAACAAAACAGTCACACAAACTTGATGATTACATGAATTACTTCAACAGTAGGTTAGTTAAATAAATTACACACAATAAACTTAACTAGTTAATACTTTTGTCAAGTTTATTATATTTTAATAATAAAGTTTGTAATTCTTAATGTTGTTAAATGAATAGTTGCCAACAAAAACATTTATATTGTAAAACTTTGAGTATTCTTACCTCAAGTTGTATCAACCTTTTTAAAAACTGTGCACAGTATGTTACTAGCTAATAAATTTTGTGTACACTAGATTTGTGATTTAAAATATAATAAAAAATTTCAAAGTTATTATAACTTAGATTATAGTTTATACAATTTGAAATATAGTAATAATAAACACACAGTTGTAAACAATTGTTATCCAAATACAAAAGTACCACTATTCCCATTGGCACTTATAAAAAATTCCTATCTACAAATGATTGAATTTATTAAACCAAAAGCTACTGCTACCAAAGTGAATTCACAAATAATTTCAGCAAAATTAAAGAGTGGCCATTTTAACTGGAAAAAGCTATAAATAAGAAATGTTGTAAATAAAAAATTTGAGCTGTGGACACCTTTTATGAGAAATTACTTAGAACTGGAGTAATTTTAATCAACTTACAAACTTACAGATCAAAAACCATGAGATAAATTTTTACTGAAACATCTATTTAAATGTTTAAATTAAGTTAAGTTTTATTTTACTAATTAAAAATTGAACCTATGTCTATTCTAGTACAGGAATTTTATAAACACAATTTTCCAAACATTAAGTTACATTGCATTAAGCTAAACAAACTTTAAATATTTAATTTATTGATTATGCATCTTTATAAAGTTGTGTTACAAACTAAATAAATTTTTTAAACCTAAAATATCCACAGTAAAAACTATTAACTAATCAATATTTTTGACTCATACACTTTTGGTGCAGAGCAACATAAACTACCTTAAATACACATATCTCCCATCCTTAAAAGTTCCAATTGTATTTTATTCCAAAATATCAATATAAGTGATTATAAATAAAAACAAATTATACAGTAATCTTCCACTAATAGTAATTATTTTTTTACAGAACCCAGTTGAAGTGTGTTGATTCATTGACACACAGAAACATATGTTGGTAGAATAAAGGAAGATTACTGTATAATTTGTTTTTATTTATATTCCAGTGAAGTTACTTTACTAGGATCTTTTGTTAGCAAACAATTAAAACTATATTTTGAACAGTTATAAGTGATTATATTAATATTGAACACAATAACATTTGAGGAAGATGAAATTACTCCCTACCCTAATGCTCATCATACATTGTCCCTGATTTAAAGTAAAAAATGTATTCTAATAGAGTCAAATTAAACTAATTACAACAACTTACCAAATATACTATTTTTAAGGTTGCTACCCACTCAGAATAACTAAAGCTAGTCAGATTTTTTTGAAAAACTCAGAATATTTTTAAATTAAAATTTTATTTTCATTTAAGTTCTTCAGTAATTATTGTGGTGTTTTTTGATTTTTTAATAGCAGTTTTATTATTGACTTTGGTCCATATAGTTTTTTTTTTACTTTTTGTACAAACTCAGGGCAACTCATGCTACTTGGTTACTTTGCTGGGGTTTTTGCCACAAACAATGACAACCTTGTATTATACCTAATATAGTAAATCTGTAAAATAATAAATTTAAAAAAATATTGAGCTGGTATACCAGTGAGCTAGGTATGCAAGTAGTTTACTAAGTAGTTTTACCAATGGAAAAACTTGATATATTAAGTTAGGTCAAAGGGAGCCAAGAAATTTTTCAGAAAATCTGCATATACAATTGCATATTTTTATGTAAAACCAAATAAGATTTGAGGTAAATAATATCACTCCCTACCCTTATGATCACCGCAGATGCAGGGTTACCACAAACTCAGGATATTAAACTCAGGTTGTCTCAAGATAGTTTAAAAGCTTGGGATAGTTATAAGATGTGTTTAAAATCTTAGGACAAATTTCTTTGTAGATTTTGAATAATATTAAGTTGACTTAGTCTCAATATTTTGTTATTTTATAATCAATTTAATTGAAATATTGATTTTTATTAACTTTGAAAGTTGAAAAAAAAATATTTTTAAGATAAAAAAGAGCTCAAGATTGATAACTTAGAACAGTTTAAGGTCACTCAGGACAGCTTTTTTGACTCTGATATGTTTCCTCTGATATGAATTAAATATGATATTCTAGTTAAGTCCAGTTATGCTAATTACAAGATAGTTTTAAATTCACTGTTATGTATAAAATAGTAAAATGTTGTAAACTATCAAGTTTAAAAATTAACATGTAGAAAAGCAGCTTTTTTATGTTTTCCCAAAAGTAATAAAACTAGATGTGTTTGTATTTAAATTACCTAGTATTCCATAGTATTTTTAAAAACAATTTAAGACAGGCTCTTATACAAAGGCTTAAATAGTGAGTATAGATCAGTTTTTAATGGAAATTTAAATCTTAATAAACTTTCAATATATAGTTACCTGTACAAACCTATGAACTGCAGCTTATTCTTTGTTAATTTTATAACTAATTTAAAAGTTTACTACAAATCCCTCTTTGTTTTGAGCTTTAAATTACAAGTTTTCAAAAGTAAAGCTTGTATATAAGTGTTTGAAATTTGAAAATATTAAAGTTTTTGTATCTTTGGTTTTAGGTGTAACAATTAGTTCTCAACTTGGGTTTAAGAAATATAATAACAGATTAATTTATTGATAAAAATAAATAAAGGTTTGTTGTTCAAAAGAAACCTCTTTTTATATTAGAATTTGTTTCATTGTGATTACTTAAAAATTAATGAAGACTTGAAGTAATAAATTAAAGACAATTGTTTAAAATGAAGCAGAAGGTAAATGTTTTTAAATGTGTTTTTAGGTATTTTTGTACCTCCTATAAAAACCATATGAAAATTACTAGCTTTGATTACTTTATATCCAAAATACTTTAAATTTTGTTTAGTAGTTGTAAGTTTCTAAAAGCTGTGGTAAACTTTAAAAATTAAGATCAGCATGTAAAAAACAGAATGGACAACCCAAGGCTTTAAGTAATACATTCTGTTTGTAATAAGCAATATTTACATATTGTTTAAGCCTGATAGCCCTTTTTTGTTGTTATTGCAGTTTTTTTATTTCCTAAAAATATATTTAGTTTACTGAAGGCGGAATTTTATCTGAAGCGTTTTGAGCTTATTTAATATGCAATAAGTTTCAAAACTATCTTTGATTTTTTCTGAAAATATATTGATTTTACTAAACCTTAACCAGACTATTACTTAAACTGTCTGTAGCATAATCTTATTAAAATATTTTTTTATATACTACTATATTTAGTATTCTGTTTAATGCTCCAATTCTTTTGTTGTTTTCAAAATTATCAAATATCTCTCAGTACCTTGCTGTTTAAGCATGTTTTAGATGATTTATATAAAATCATAAAGCTGACAACATAAGTTAAAATTTAATAGTATTTTTTTTTATAACTACAATCATGTCATTTTTTATCTTAAGTTCTGCTGGTTGAGTTTTCTGCTTATAAATTGTACTAAAACTTGTATGTTCTTTTCTATAAAATTTGTTATAAATGAAACTAAAGGTTTATGCTGTTTGAGAATAGTTAAAATGTTAATTAAATAATGACATTAGCAAAACAAAAACTTTTGTCATAAACAAGTATCATACTATTAAAGTGTTTTAAGTAAGCTAAAAAGTGCTTTTTACAGCTTTTCAACTTAAAAAAAAAATTAGAACAAGAAAGTTTGAAAATGATTGCTAAAAATTTGTAGGAGGAGATGAATTTGAGTAAAGTAGTTTTTTTCCTTTATAGATTAATTCTTATTAGAAGCCTATTAAAGTATTCAATCTTTATTGCTTATATTTAGAAAATACTTGAACTTTAAAAAACATGTTTAAAACTTGTTTTTTTAAGTCTTCAAAAACTAAGACTAAACTAGTGATATACCCCTTACCACTATGATCTCAAGTCTATCTTGTTTTTAAATGCACTTTGTTAAATTTTGAGTATATATTATTTAAACTAATTTGTTTATTGATTCTTAATGTTTGAAGTTAGCAATTAATTTCTAGATAAGTTTGTATTACATGGGCCTCTTTAAATTAGGCGCAGTGGTATTTTATAATCAGGTTTTGTTTCATTATTCTGACTCACTTGTTAGATTAAGAGCAAAAAGAGGTTAATCACTTCTTAATATCTTATTTTCTACATATACAACTAAGCTAACAGCTATTTTTTACTGTTACAGTAACCTTTCGCATCTTTAAGCACCCTTGACGTTACGCACTCTTGTTTAGTTACGCATTTTAGAATTCTAAAAGTTCAAAAAATAAAATTAACTTTTTTTTATATTGCACAAATTGAGTTTATTGTATATTTTCAATTTAAAATCTGTTTTTAAATGCTAACTCACCTCTTTATATCTTTAGACTTTGTTAACTTATGTTCCTTGACTAATTAATAAACATTTAGTTATATCACACCTAAGTATATCAGAGATTTTGTTAACAATAAGAGGTTAAATTAAAATTCTGAAAGGTATATGACTGTGTTAAACAATGAAAGTATAATGAAATAATGAGAGTTTAAAACACAAATAAATTGTATAGCACTTTTGCCTTATATATATATAAACAACTAAAAAATAAATCTCATGAAACTTCCTAGCAAAAAGTAGCAGTGATACTTAATAAATATAGAGCTTACACTTAACACAAATCTCAAATTTTAATATAGACACCACACCATTTCTTAATTATAAATTGAATTTGCTAAGTAGAATAGATTATAAATTTTAAGTATCAACTAAGTTAGATATAAATAAAGATAAAGATAAAATCCACATGTAATAAAAATAAGTAAAGTTTTTCTACAAGTATTATTATTTTATATAAGTTCAAATCTTTTTTATTAAATATATGTATAGTTTTATCTTTTGTTTTCATAATTATAAATTAACAAATTGTCTAAAGCGGAAAAATCCCCAGTCTGCTTTTAACTAGAAGCAATATCAAAAAATAGCCATTATAGTAAGTATATTTGGTACCTCTAGTATCTTTGCAATATTTGTATTTTTACGCATTTTTCTGTGGACACAATGTGCGTAAATAAGCAAGAGGTTACTGTATTTGAAATTTAAAAAAGCTTTTAGATACAACTGATCAAAGTTTGACAGTTTCAATGGACCATATGAGATTAGAAAACTAAAACGGTGAAAAAAAAACTACTTACTAAAAATCTGTACCCTGCAATTATTGAGCAAACTTTTTTAAACTTTCATAGTCTAATATTTATGAAATTTATATAAACCTGTCAGAAGTAGTTTCTTTAGTTTTTAGATAAACAATAAACTAAAACCTTTATTTTGATCATATTTTTTTATTTTTTACAACGTGGGGGGGGGGTAAATGACATTTTTCACAATTTAGTCTTATTTTATTGAGTTTAAACTAAGATATAAGTTGCTTTTTACAGATTTTTAAAACTCAAAATATCTTTTGATATATAGCTGGTTAAAGTCAGAGACTACAATAGGTTCCTTATGGGGGCGCAAATTAAAACTGAAAATAACTAGAAATCACTAAAATTCTATTCTCTCCTAAGTTTTTTGAGATAACTACCTCAACCTTCAGGAAATTTTCCTTGCAATATTTAGAAAATTTTTTTATTAAGAAATTTCTAAGTTATATAAGGAACATTTCCTGAAAGTTTGAGGTATTTATCTCAAAAAACCTAGGAGGAGATATATTTTTAGTGAAATAGTCTATTTTTGCCTTTTTAGTTTGTGCTTCCAATAAGGAACCTATTGTTGCCTACAACTTTGACCAGCTATATCTCAAAAAATATTTTGAGTTATAAAAATTTGTAAAAAGCAACTATTAGCTTAGAAGCAATACAAAAACCAAAAAACATAGAAATTGAGAAGTTTTCGAAAAACCTGAAATTTCAAACAAAAATAATTTAAAAATTTGGAATCTTAAGTTAATTTTACATGTTAAGAAATGAAATTTCAAATAGATTCAAAGAATCTATCATAGAGATAATTCTTTTGTATTGTTAAATAACAATTTTTAAGTACTTTTATAGTATCTTTTATATCTTTTTATACTATCTAAGATAGTTTTTTACCTTAAACTTAATTTTAGTCTAGTAAAGGACCAATAAACTTGTTCTTTTAACAACCTGAAAAAAATTCAAAAACCTTGGAGAAAGTTTACAAAAAACTTTTTTCAACCCCATTAGCTACCAATATAGTTGAATTAGTCTTAACATTTTAATTGTAAGTTTTGTAGCTCAGCTGTAACCGTTATAAAATATGTTTGATAGTGTTGTAGGCAGAAAATTATTTATTTCATTATTTATGCAAAACTGACTTGGAGATAATGAAAACATAGTTTTCTCAACCTAATTAAAAAAAAAAGTAATAAATTAAGTTTTACATTTAATTTCCCATTTTTTACTTGATTTTTATTTATTTTTAATATATTCAAATGAAAACTTGAATCAAAAACATAAACTTTGTAAATCAATTAACAGAAGATTCTTCATTTAATGGAGGAGTTTGTACATCAAATCCATAGGACATCTGAGAAAAGCAATCCACTTTTGACTGTCAAGAAGATGGCCATCACAGGAAGCAAAATGTATGGTGGAGACAGTCTTAAAGAGTGATGTGGAATGTGTTCTTTCAAAAAGAAAACAATTAAATTATTTAGTATTTTTTTATTTATCTACAGCAAGAAGCTAGCTTATAATTAAGTGAATATTAAAGTAATTACCCAGGGGTTAAGTTTTATTTTTTGTACTTAGTTAAGAAAAGTAAACTCAAACACTTTGTAAATTTATTGCCCATAGTTACCTAAAAAATTATAAACTATTTTATCATGTCCACCTAAGAATTTAAGTTAGGATTGTTTTAATGCTACTGTAAGTTGAATTTTATGACTTTGAGTTATGAAGTATTTATGTAACTTGTTTTTTATTTAAAATTAACTTATACAACAAATACACATAGTTTAGTTTTAAGATGCTTTAAAAGTTAAAATATTGAAATATAGCAAAATACTTTCTGTTACATGAATAAAAAAAATTGTGTTTTCATAGGCGGTGTAGGTGTAATTCATTTTACAGTAGATTAAAAAAAATATATATTTACCTTTTCATAAATAATTAGTCAATACCCTTACTCTACATTTAAAAAGATTTATAATAAAACATTAACTTTTTTTTAAAATCATATAGTTTAAAATAGCTTTAATAACTTAACATATTTTTTTAAATTTTTAACAAAAGTTTAAATGATTATTTTTCAAACATAATTGTCTTATAATAAACCTATTATAGATCTAAATTTAAAACCACATTGTCAGAAAAGTGTTTAAAATCACATGAAGTAAATACAAAAACTTCTTATAAAAACTTATACTTTTAGATAAAATTTCTGATAAATTTTTTCATTGCTACAAGTTTTTGACTTTTTTAACATTGTGTGAAACTTTATATAATCTTTAGTTAAAACTTTTTGCACTACCAAACTGTTATATAAAGTAATATTTCTAAAAAGTTTTATTGAGTGTTAGTGAACAGTTAGTTTATTTAAAAAAGTAAACCTAGGTAAAAGTGAAAATTTTAAGAGTGAGAAAATTAAGCATACTAGATAAATAATCTGTTCATTAATATTTCAATAAACTTAAAATATTTTCAGAGCTGTTCTGTATTATTTGTAAAATATCATTTATTTTAAGCATGTTAAACTTTATTTCACAATATTTGTGATGCTTCAATTTTTACAGATTGCAAGTTTTATTTTTTAGTACAAAATCAAGAAGTTTCAAAATTTAAACATCAAAAGTATTGTAAAATAAATGTTAAGTTGTTTGGTGTTTAAAAAAAAAATTACAAAGGTTTCGAAATAAAACGTTAATGAACTGTTTATTTGACTAGTAAGCCTAAGTGAAAGTGAGAATTTTTTATTGACTTGTATGTTTAAAGAGCTCTGCTTTATGACTATTTTAAATATTCACTTTTACTAAAGTTTACTAGTTAAATGAACTCTTAACTAAAGTTTAAAAAAAATTGATGTAGAATCATTACATTAGTTTGGTAGTAAGATTAAGTTTGAGTAAAATCTATAATAAGTTTCGTACAAAAAAAATTTTCAAATCTTTTAAATAGTTTGCTCTTGTTGCATTAAGGATTTCGTAAATGTAGAGAGCTAAGTTTAAGTATATGAGGCAATGATTAAAGTTTACAAGATATTTTACAGATATAAGTTGTGATAAAAAGTTTATATATAACTCCAAGTATGTACTTTATTTAAGCGTTGAAAATAATAATTAGAAACTACTGATTAGTAACTAGAACTGATAAGGTTTATTATAGAACAAGTATATTTATAAAAAAGATTAATCATTTGAAGTTTAACGCACTAAGTTTTTATTTTAATACTGAAATTAAATTTAAACATTTAAATTATAAATTTTACTTAAGAAACTTTCACATTTTAAATTAATGAAATTTCAATAAATGCAGTTTAAGTTTTTAAATTAAAAAGTGTTTGCTATTAAACTCTGAATCCTTACAAATATTTTTTACCTGGTAAATCAATATTTTTAAAAACTATAAAATTATACGTTTTAAGTTCAAGACAATTTAATCAGAAAGATATTAAAAGCTAGTTATTTTGCTAATATTCTTTTTATGTGTAAATTTTTAAAAAAATCATAAGGATTGTTTAAATCAGTGATTAAAATAACAATTAAAATGAGTCGTGCTAAAACCACTACTATGTATTTTTGTGATTTAAATTCTTTTAAGTCTAAAAAAACTAGCTATATAAATATAATATTATTTTAAGTTATAAAATTTAACTTACAGTGGCATGAAAATAGTTTTAATAATTTATTTGGTAGGAATGATAGAATAGTAATACGTTTTTCATGTTGTCAATTTTGTTCTGATTGCGAGTTTTGATTAAGTTTTGTTTATATATTAATCATTGATAATATTTTAATCAGGAAGTTTCAAAAATGACAGATTATTACCGTATTCGAGATTAAACAAAACTGATTATGTATCTACAAAAATAAATTGGTGCCTGCAATCTGAACAAAATACAACTTAGATTCCAAATTTAGTTTAACTTGATGATTCTATTTTTTATAGCATATAAAATATAATGAAGTTGGTATGTGAACAAATTAATTTTTATTCCATATTTAATTTAATGTATAGTATAAACACATTTCCATTATTTATTTTTATTTAAAAAAAAATTTGTGAACAATTAATTTAAAGTTGATGAATTAAAAAAAAAAGTATTTTGTAAATTTTCTTCTACATAACTAGTTAAATGGTTTTACTATTTGTTCTTATTATTAAAAGTTGTTGTCAACTTTTATCTCTTCCTCAAATAAATACATAACGTTTACTAATAATAATTTTTTAAATTTAATTTTGACAACATACAATATATAGCTCCTTGCTGTAGATAACAAATTTTTTATTTTGAGTTCGCTGTTTTGTTTTCTTTATTCGCCTGAGTTTTTTGTACATATAACTTAAGTGTAAGTATTTGGGTGCACGACTATTCAAATTCGGACAATTGTAGATATAAATAAGATGTACCTATGTATTTTTATTTTTAAAAAGTTTATGTTATTTTTAAAATATAATCTTCTAAATATATATATTTTTTTAAATTGAATTGTCCGAATTTGAATTGTCATGTAACCAACTTAAGTGTAAGTATTTAATGGTTGAAAATTTAAATAATTTCCTGAAAAATTCTAGAAACTAGTAGGGGTTATTTTCTAAGGAAGATTTAATTTCTGTTTAGGTTAAATATAAGTTATAATTGAGAATTTTTATACGATAACGTATCAAGAGTAGTAGTTTAAAAAAACAAAAAGCTTCTAACACTTCCTAAAAATTAATTGGGCAAAGTCTAGTTTCCTTTAGGGATATATTGTAATTATGAAATTAAGATTATTAATAAATGCAAAACTTCTTATCCTAATAAGGTATAGTAGAGAGGCCATGACATTACAAAGTTTGTAATTGGTGTTAAGCATAAAGAGGTCTTTGTATTTTTGAGATAAATTTAAAAATTACAAAAGATACTGCGAAGTTGATGGAGCAAAAGAGGCATAGGCACATTTAAGGGTGGTGTACCAGTGCTTACTTCCATTTAAAAAATAAAAAACTTATGCTAATTTTTTTAGGGGTAGTAATGAATACCAAAGGCGTTCAATAAACTTTTTGGAGGTGCCATAGTATTGGTAACGTTTTAAAGGAGAGGCAGTACGTTAAGTAATTAAAAAGCACTGATGGTAAATTTTTTTATTTAACGACAAAAGGCGCACAAACTATTAATCTTACCACCTGGTACACGAAGAACCTTTCGGTTATCGAAATCAAAGTAAATTTAATTGTACGGTAGTAATTTTCCAAGTCGTTGATAACAAATGTTGGATAATCACATAGGACAAATGCAACACTAAAAACTTAATTTTAAAAGATGCCAGGACTGGTTTTCGTTATTAAAACTAAGTCTCTTTCACATTTAAGTAGAGTAGTTTTTAAATATTGTATAAATAGTTATGGTATAAGCTATTTTTTAGGAGAATAATTTTTTTCATGCGTACAAACTTTTTCAAAGAAAATCTCATAATATATAGTGAGTTTTCATTTGTTATAAATACGAACCGCAACTTATAAGTTTTAAAATAACCATAATAAGTTACACAAGTTTTAAATTAAACTTTTTAACACCAATCGGAAAACAATATACATAAGTTCAAAACATTTAAGAGTGTAAAAAAGTATTTTTTAACTATTTTTATTATAAAATTGTCTCTAATACTATATAAAAGTAGTAAATATCTCCAACTTCTACAATAATTTTTTTTGGAGTCCTTGATAATTTTGTTTTGATTAATTTTATAGTTAAATATTTAAAAGTTCATTATCTACAAGCACACACGTTTCCTTATAAGAAAAATTTAACATAAAGAAACTTACTTTTAAATCGGGGGCATGTTACCAATATTTAATAATAAATACATCAGACTTCTAAATGATAGTGAAAAGTTCTAAGAGTTATACTGTGATTATAGTTAGCTCTATAGTTGAGTTTTAACTACATAAAAAATACATGTTTTTTTACTTTAGTAAAAGCTAGGATTTTTTTCATCAGTTTTCAGTAAAATATACATTAAAATTTCAAGTTAATATACTTCGAACGAAATTTAAGTTCTGTATAGTGAAATAATATTTTAACATTAGCAGAAATTTTAGCTTTTGTAAACTGGCTGTTATCGAAGGAGTTTAATTCATTCCGATGCGTATAAATCGGCGTTTATATTTCAAATACGCATTAGTTAAATTGCGCCGTCTTAAGTTACGATAAAGTTCGCGTGATCAACGATCCATCAAGTTAAACTCAACATCACATAACAGGGTTACTTTGGCTCGAAAATTTTTTTTGTAAATTTTTTTTGCTAATCTTAAAAACCCCTTATTAATCTTTAAAACTAATTAAGTAGTAGGGCCCCGTTATTTAAAGTATTTTTAATTTTCTTCTTACAACTGTTCTGCAAAAATAAAATAAGATTTTTTTTAAACGTATTAAACTAAGATTTTTATTGAAAGGACTTTTCTTTATTTTATCTTTTATGATATCCTAAAAAGATATACTCCAAAATATTCAAATATATCACGGCTTTACTGCAAATATGTAATATTTTTCAAATAGTTTTTATTTTCAATATTCATATTTAATTAAGTTTTTTAATAAGAAAACAATAATATAACTTTACATTATTCGAGGGATAGTGGTATGTAAATTGCTGTAAAACTTGCAAAGGTCATCATATACTTAAAAAAAAGTTGGCAAAATTAATGTTTCTTTAATATAAAACTTAGTTAAATAAGAATATTTAAAATAAAATTTATTTGAAAATTATTATATATTTAGAGTAAAGCCATAATAAATTTGAAAATTTATTCTGGGGATATTTTGAAAAAAAATTCTTCTTTTACTTTGGAGAAAAGCTAAAAAAATATAGAAAACATTAAACTTTTAAAGGGCCCCCACAACTAAAGTCAGACACTAATTAGATGGAATTTGTTGTGAAAAGCAAAACAAAAGAACATTCTTTAGATTAAAAAAATAATTCCAAGTTAGCATTTAAGAAACTAAAAATTATGAGTGTTTTTGTTTAATAAAAAAAATACAAAAAAAGATGTTCGAGCCAAAATAACGCTCGCCTCAACATCTAGTTAAGAAGATCGAGTATCTAGTTTCGAAATCAAGAATATCAAGTTAGTTCGTCTGAACCAGGGTTTCCCAAAATGGGCAATGTCGATCGGTGGTGATTTTAGCAAGTTGGGGGGCACTTTAACAAGTAAAGGGGGGCGATTTCAAAATTTTTGGCAGTCATAAAATTTTGAAATTTACACTAGATATTTCTGAGTTGCAGATAAAGAGCAAAAAAAGGTCTTTGGTGTTTTTAAATTGTATTTTTTTTAGTAGTTTTGTTGGAAGGGGCCTTTTTAATTTTTTCAAAAGGTCATTTGAAAAGAAGTTTGGGAAACCCTCGGTCTAAACTGTTGATATTAATAATTTTGTACGACGTATAAATTTCAAAAGTTTTTACTTGCATAGTGATTTAAACAGTAAACAGTTTCTTTCAGGCTTGTTGTAATTAATATATTAATAATAAAGTACATCCACTCTTAGTGTGTTTCTTTTTATAGTTTAGGAATAACTTATTTTAAGTAAGAACAATACTTGTAAGTTTAGTACTGTAAGCTGCTATTAAGTACAACACGTAGTTTAGCTAAGTACTTGTATACCAAGTATTTAAGACCATAAACAACCAGTATCATAAATATATCACTGGGGTTATAACGGTTTTAACAGTTTTTTTTGTAACCCTATTTTTATTTTCGCTTTCTGGATTAAAATAATTATGTTGTATAATAAACAAGATTCTTTTATCAAATAGAATAAACAAATTCCCTTTAAATAAAATTTGTGTTTATAGTTAGATATTGTCAAAGAAACTGTTCATCAGAAAAATTTTCATGTTAACTTGTTATGATATCTTTAAAAAAAAAGTTTAATTAAGTATCAATACAAACAAAACATAGTAAACAACAGATTGACAGGTTTTCACTTAAATAGTATATAAATTAATAGCATATTAAAAAAATAATACTTTAAGTAAAAAGGTATCAACGTATTAAACAACAAAGAATTTTTTTTTCAGCATACGACAAATAATATGTGCGTTCATATTTATATTGTGATTTATTAAGTTTACAAAAAAAACTTTTACTTAAACAGCATTACAGCTATAAAGAAGTATCTTATTTTCAAACTAATTATGATTTTTTAAATATTTTAATAATAAGTGTTTCATAACAAGCTTAGACTTGGCTGTTACAATTTATTTGTTTGTTTTATCAATTAATTAGGTTTTAAACTTTGCTAATACACTAAGTTAATGCGTATCAGGAAATGTATTCAATTATTTTTGCTGTACTTTTTACATAATTTTGTTAAACACAATTTAGTTCAAAAAAAAGGAATAGAAAAAGCAAAAGAAAGTAAAAGTGCTTCATGAAACTTTCCATGTTATAATTGAAGTTGAATTTGTTGTAGTTAAATTCTTCTAAGATAAAAGCTAAAAATAATGTTGAAATCCGAAGTAAGTTTATAAAATGGCACTTTTTTCTTTGTAAGTTTTTATTATGTACACCTGGTTATCAATATTAAAACAGATTAAGTTTGTTTTTATAAATAATGTATTGTCTTAATTAAATACATTATAAAAATTTACTTTTAAAATGTTTGCATCTAAGCTCTTCAGCAACTAAAAAACTTAATTCTATAAGTAAGTTCCAAAAAAGTAGCAAACCATTCAAAACACGCCTCTAGTTTGTAATAAACAATTTTTAAACTTTTTCAAATTATTAAAATACAGTACACCGTTATAAAATGAGTCAGCTTTATTACTACAAAAGAAATACAGTTTTTCAAAAATAAACTAAAATATTTTCTAAATAAAAATTTTATTTTTTATCTTTCTTTCTGTTTTCTTTCCTTCTTTCATTTTGAAGTCTTTTTAATCTGTCTCTATCGATTGGCTCTTGTACTTGGTTTGAACTTGGTAAGAAAGAACATTTTTCTGCAAAATAAACAAGTATTAACTATTTAAACTTTACTACAACAATTAAAAATTCAAACCTTTATATTTACGGGTAGGAATTGGTATTGGATCGGATATAGGGAGTCCTGTATGTTCGTGTATACGGATTTGACTGCTTATAATTTGTACAATTGTCTTCTTGTTTTCTACTGGGGAGTTCTCATTTATAATTTCTTGATTTTTTATTTCTACCTTCATGATATCTCCTTGTTTTTCAATTATGTCAGCTTTTTTGGGTTTAAACATTTCGATTAGATAATCCAACATTTTAATACGTTTATGGTCAAAGACTAAAAAGAAAAGAGTTGACAAAATTTAGTTTAATAAAAAGTTATAGTTTAAATAAAAAACAAACGTGTGCACTTGAATTTCGTACTGAAAAGCTTAAATACTTAAAACATAAAAAAAAGAAGATTTTTTTAAAACAAAGACTTTTAGTAATAATTTGTAGACTTGTTTTTTTTGCTTAGAGTACAACCTTAAAAAAAGTTTGCCAAAAAATAATTAATCTGTATTAGTTATGTGTTTTTGTAAATTTTGTCCTGGTTAAAATATTTATCCTAGTTGTATTTAAAATTTATATCTACTTTCTTCACATCACAAGTTCATCATATCATTATCAAATTTGCTTTCTAATATAAGTAATTTTTCTTTGTTTATGTTTTTGTGTAAAAAAGTTGATGTAACTATAAGCAGACTACTAATTTATACATTAACACTTTTACATTACAACTATTGATAACATTTTACAACTTAATGAATTTTTATAAACAATAAAACTAAACTAATGTTAAACCAGTAATAAGTAAAATAATTAAAGTTGACTTAATTAATTTTGTAAAATAGTTAAGTAACAATACTAACTCTACTTGACTAGCACAGTGAAAAGTATACTAAAATAATAAAAAAAACTATAAAAACTAAATTGTTATTTGAAAGAAGCTAATATAGACGAATTCTAAAAATGCAACTCCAATCTCTTTGATTTTCTGATGCAATAATGATTAGTTTAATAAATAACAACAAATACTAACAACTATTTTCAAATTAGCTAGGTTTAAAAGTAGTTTAGAGAAATTGTTAGAAAAAATATAAGGAGTATTTACAAAACGCATTAAAATGTCATAAAGTTTACAAAAAATTATAAAACTTATTAAAACAATGAACAATGAACAAAACAGTTTTTTCAATGGTTTGTAAAATTTATGGAATCAAATCGACTTTTGTTTTATTCTTTGTAAAATGTAAGCTGTCTGGTATATTTGCAGATTACTGTGTTAAAGTGCGGTATTTACCTTAGTAAAGAGCTAATAACATTAGAATCAAGTGCAAAAGTTTATTCTGTCAGCTACAGCTGTTTCAAAAGACAATAGTTGTCGTTCTCTTCAGGCCTTTAAAAAATAATGGCAAGCATTTTTTAGGCAAATAATAAATACAAATTAACTGTTCATGGGTGGAAAAAGAAAGTAAATAAAAATAATATTAAAAGCAAAAACTGCTTTAATTCTTAATATCTTTCAACATTGTTTAAACAAATCAAAACAAGAACTAAGCCTAAAAAAAATTTGAACATAAGTTTTTTATTTCATATTGAAAAATATGATTTTAAAAAATGTAGTTACAATATTCAATGTTTGCTAACCTTGCAATTTAATCATGTAGCCAAGCAAGATATCAAAATTTTGTTTAATAAAACTTAAAAAAAATTAAAATTTAAAAGTCAAGTTTTCTAGTTTCTTTTGTTAGTTATGTATTCACTAGAATTGTTTTTAAAACACCCGGGTTTTTCATAACAAATAAAAAAAATATTTCAAAAACTAAACAAAATAAGTTTTCAAACTATTTATTTTACGTCTTAATGTTGTTGCAGGCTTTAATTAAAGAAAAAAATTAAAAAGTATTTTTCAACAGAAAACTAAGAAAAAGTGCTTTTATTTAAATTTACATAAATTCTAAAATACATTAAACATAATAAAAACAAAGCTAGTTTTAAAAAGAAGAAATTAAGTTGTTTGTAAAATTGTATATATCTTAGTTTAATATATTAGTCTTTCAAAAGTTAACGACTGCCAGCCTAACAAGTGTTTAATTGAAAATAATCAACACCTAACTCTAATCTAAATAAGTAGTAAGTCAATAAAAAGACCAAGAAACAGCTTTAATAATAAAACCTAATCTGGAAGTTTGAAAGTGTTTAAAAATTATACACAAACTACAATACAGATAAAAACATAGTAGTTGCTTTTATTATTTAGCTTTGCTGATAAAATGCAAATAAAGTAAAAATTCTTACTAGTTATCTTAACAAAAGCAAACCAACAGTTCTTTAAGTATACATTAAAATTAAATGTATATTTTAGCTTATCATAGTATGAAACATTAGAAAAACTCTTGAAAAATATAAGAACACTTTTTTATAATCTTAGTGTAACTATAAAAGGTTTTTTATGTGACTTTTAACTAAAAATTTTCTTAAAATATTTTATGAAAATTATTCTAAATTTTACTAGACTACTTACAGTATAAGGGTAAGGCTTAAACATGCACAAAGGGACACTTTTGCACGCCGACTTTTTTGCGTGAAGGGACATTTTTCAGAGTTGCCAAATGTTTTTGGCGAATTCTTTCCAGAATTTTATAATTTTTCCAGGTTTTTTAAAATACAGACTTTTGGGTATAATTTTAGTATAAAGTTGAATTTAAGGTAAGAAACTATGTTAAAAAGTATAAAAAAATTAAAAGTATACTGAAAAGCTACTTTAAATGTGTTTAAAAATAAAAAAATTGATTACGAAAACTTTTTTATCTCTATGATAGACTTTTTGATTTAAATTGAAACTTTACTAATTAACATGTTAAAAGTTCCAGGATTTTGTTTAGTCATTTTTGTCCAAAATTCCAGGTTTTTTTTTCAAAAATTCTTCAACTCCAGGTTTTTCTAGACTTCAAAGTTTTTTGACAACCCTGACACAAAGACACTTTTGCACGGAGGGTCACTTTTGCATGAAGGGCCATTTTTGCAGGAATTGTATATTTTAATTAAAACAATGAAAAAAAATACTTTCCTTACTAATAATTACACAGTATAACACTTACAAATAATTTACAGTAATATAAAAGTCATATTCACCACAAACATCACCATAACAATTACAAAAGTTAGTAAAAACTAAACACAAGTGTTGAAACTCTTGTGTGTAGCATAATTTTTGAATACTTTTAATTAATAGACTTTTGTTATGCCATTTTTCTCTAGGTAAGAGTCAAATATGCACGAAGGGACACTTTTGCACGAAGACTTTTTTTTGCACAAGTTAAATTATTAAAAAAGATGTTTTTATTAACTCTGATTTATTATTTGTTTAACATTTTATTAAATTAATTTTTTAATTTTTCAAGTTTTTACTGTTATTACTATCCTTAACCCTTACCCTCTATCGGTAACTTTTTTTTTTCTTTTTGTTTATTTCTAATTATTTCAATTATAATTTTATTCTATTATTTTGTTTTTTAATTGGTATTAGTAATTCTTCAAGATCATTATATATTTTTTCATTTTACTTTTACTATTACTGTTACCCCCAGGCCCCAACCCTTACCTTCGGGCGATATTTTTTTTTTTGCTTAGATTTTTTTTATTTAACATTTTTTTTTCATAATGATTTTTATTAGTTGTTTTAATGTTCATTATTTTTACTATCTATGTTACCCCTAAGCCTAACCCTTTCCCTCGGTCGGTAACATACTATTTTTTACCTTGTTTTTAAATGTTTCTGTTATTTTTTTACCGTCGTGCAAAAATGAGCCTTCGTGCAAAATTGTCTTCGTGTATAATTGCGCCGTTTCTCCTTTCTCTACCTTGCATTTTTTAAAATGAAAGGTCAATGAACAAATGACTAAAACTAAAAACAGGCTGTTCTTCGAGTTTAATGGCCTTAAGATGAACTACTTCAAAAATTTATTGTACCTGATACTTTTTTAAAAGAACAAAATGGTTTTTTCTTGATAATCCTAGAAATAAAGATTATCTTTCACAAACTTTAATAAGAAGTTTTTTCGAGTTAATGTATTAGAAAATAAGTTTTCTATTTTGTTTAGCATTTCTAGCATTTTTTTATTTCTTAGTGTACAAATATTTAAATATTAGGTTGTGAAGATATGAAAATATATATAATACAACAAATAATATTATTTTAAAATCGGATTTTATTGTAAAATTATAAAAATTAAAAATACACTTGATTAAATAAAAAGAAATGTATATATATTTTTAATAAACTTAAAAGAACTGCAAATCTAAGTGAAAACAAAATTGTTTATTGCTTTTAAAATAGTTATTATTGCTAGCCAAAAAAAAAGAAAAACTGATTATCAAAAGTTTATGAGGTTTTAGAAATTTATGATTGTAATGACAGTATTACAATTTTTACATAAATCTAGCTAATCTAGAGTGGGGTCAAAGATTAATAAAGTCTATCAATTTAGTTTAAGTTATACTTTATTTATAAAGTCAATCTTCTTTATAACTGAAGCTTAGATATTTTTGGAAAATTCTGAATTTTCTGAAATTAACTCTGAAAATAAGATTATTTTTTATAAAGAAAAATAAATATTCATTAAGTTCTAAAAGTCATCAAAAATTTATTAAGATTTAGTTAGGTTATAAATTTTGTATTTAAAGATATAGTAGTTCATACTTATAAGTTTTACAGCATGGATAGTTTAAAAAAATAAAAGTTAACAGTTTTTTTTGTTGTTTAAAGTAATTTTAACAGTTATTAATTATAAAGTTGCTGGGATGAACATTTCAAGCAAAGAAAGTTTTTCAAGTTTTTAAGATTTTGTTATATGTGTAAAGGCAGAAGTTTATGTATAAGTATTTTAATTGCATCTTATTAAATTTTCCATAGAATAATCAAAAGTTATACCTTTTTAAAAAATCAAAATAATATTACTTGTTAACTTAAGTTTTAAAATAAGAAAAAATACACTTTAATAAGGGTTGCCATGGGTTAGGCTAAGTCAGTTTTTTTGGAAAATTTGGAAAAAGTCAGGCTAAATCTTTTTTTTTGGGACCAAAATGACCAAAAGTCAGTTTTTTAGGTCAAAATGGCAAAATGTCAGAATTTTTCAGTTCTAATTTATTAAATTCCTTTATTTTTAAAGCCTTTAAATGTTAAAATTAAATGAAAAAATCCTTAATAAATTCCAACTAAAATTGTAAAAGTTTCTTAGAAACATGTTGAACTACTACCCTATATGACCAATTAGTTGATGTATGTAATCTTTTTAGTATTGATGATATTTTGCAAGGACACTTCCAAGGTGAAACTTTGATGTATACACAAAAGTCTATTTTGCATAATTTTAGAATCAGACTGTTTTATGTTAAAAAAATTTATTAAGAATTTTGAAGTTAAGCACTTAGTTTAGTATTTACAAGTTTAATTTATTTTCAGAGTTATTTAAATATTAAATATAAGTAAAAGTAGTTTATTATTTGCAAAAAGGTAAGCAGTGAAAAAAAATATACCAAGTTCAGTGCAAAATATTTTATAATAAAGTTTTTATTGTTTGTTTTAACATGTCAATAGCTTATTGTTACACTTAACTTATGCTGAATTTAACTTTCTGAACACAGCAGCTGCTCAAAAAGTTTGTAGCTAAGAATTATTAGCAGGGTTGCCACTTTACCTAGAAAAACCTGGAATTTGGGAAATTATGAAAAAAAACTGAAAAACCTGGAATTTTAACAATTTTCACATTTTCAGTAGTAAAATTTCAATTTGACTCAAAAAATCTAACATATATTATAAGTAAATAAAAATTGTCATCATCAGAAAATTTTTAATAAATAAAAAAATTATGGTAGCTTTACAGTATCTTTTTAATGTTTTTATACTATTTAAAACAGTTTTTTACCTTAAAATTTACTTAAAACTAAAAATAGTCCCAAAAGTGTGTTCTTATAAAAACCTGGAAGAAATTTAGAAAACCTGGAAGAAATTTTTGAAACAACGAGTGGCAACCCTGTACTTGTCTAAATGAAATTAACTTGAGAGAATTTTTTTTATTTTGCTTTAAAAATGTGTACTGAGCAAGCAGTGCGTACTTGTCAAAATATGTGTAACCAAAATAAGTACCTATCAAATTAATAGTACTCATAATGCGTATTTAACGTACTTAAAACGCGTACCCAAGAGGGAGTTACTAGTCAGGCTAAATAGGTCAAAATCTTGAAAAGTCAGGCTATATTTGCAAAATTTTGCGTGGCAACTCTTCTTATTGTAACTCTGTATTTGATTTAAATGTTTTATAAAAACTTTGAAGAATGGTTTAAAGCAAATAATTTACTTATTTAGTGGTACAAAAGTTGTTGGTTTTTTTAGATTATAACATTTAATTAAAAAAAATCCTGTGTATTTCTTAAACATGGATCTCACTTTTCTTTAGTCAACACACATGTAAAACATAAAAAAACTGACCTATTTTTTGCAGGTTTTATAAGTAACATGGTGCAAATACTATCGTGTGAAAAGAGAGATGATTGAAATTGGTAGCAATTTTAATTGACATGAGTGTGAAATTGGAAACACAAAACCTAATTGAAGGTTTGTTCTGTTTTATATATATATTTTTTTCTTTCTAAAATATCATTTTTTAAAACTCTTATATTACAGGATTACTAAAAAGCCTTGAAACAGGCTAGAATTTGACAATTTAAAATAAAAAATCTGGAATTTTAGTATAAAAAAAAACCTGGACAAACAGGAATTTTTAACAATTTTAACATGTTAAGTAGTAAAATTTGGATTTGACACAAAAAATGTATCATAGATTATTTTTTTTATTATCAAAATTTTTAAGTGAAACCATTTAAATTAGCTATTCAGTATTTTTTCATTGTGTTTTATAGTATTAAGCACAGTGTCTTACCTTAAACTTAACTTAAAAAAAAAGACCCAAAAGTGTGTACTTTTAAGGCCTGGAGGAAAATTGCCAAAAAAATTTGGCAACCCTGTTTGTTAACAAAATGTATTTTCAAGTAATTTCACTCAAGATATAAAAATTACCTCATTTTAAACACAAAATATAATTATTTTTTTCTAAAAATATTGAATAAAGTTATATAGGAGTTAGAGAAGTATTTATTACAAATAGTACACAGCACCAGCAAAGAAAAAATGATAATTTAAAACATGACTAATATAAGTGGTAACTTTTTTTTTACAGAGGTGTGGAGTTCATTTCTCCAAATCCGAGTTAGAAGGAAGTCAACTACTGGTGATAGGAGATCAACTGGTCATGCAAAAGTGGTCTTTCGAAGATGTGGAGGAAGTTTTTCTACAACAACTGAATGACAACAACTAAACAATAAATGAAACATCAAATTTAAACTAATTTAAAAACTTAAATAACAAAATAAAGCAGCAGTACAAAATTATTAAACTATACAATTTGTATTAACCTGTCAATAAATTTATTCCGTACAATTTTCTGATTGTGTTTGAAATAGTTGTATTTATTATTCAAAGTTGCTCTACATTAAGAAAACGCTGTAGTATATTTATTTGGATAATTAAGTAGAGATTTTATTTAAGAAAAATGCTAAAAATAATATCATTGGCTTCTTAGTAACTAAAATTATTTAAATTTTGAAGCAAAGTAGGAATAGGATTGTTTATTTATTAATCAGTTCAAAAAATATAAATTTACGCAAAAAAAAATCAAAATCAAGTTTTGATCGAAAGTGTCTCTATTTATAAATGCTTAAGAGTTAATGACATTGATGTAAACCGCTGAATACCGATAGATTAAGTTTATATATCAACGAGTATACATACAATAAGTATGATGAAGATCTTATCAAATAACTGAAAAGTACAGCAAACTGGTAATTAAAAAAAAAACATAAGTTTACCGTAATATAAGTTTGCTTTAAATTGTTTATAGGCGTAAAAATACATTTTATAACAAGATTTGCGCGTTGTATAAGTGTAAGCATCTGTTCGAATTTTCACACAATCAAAATTTAAGAAATGTAAAAAACTTATTGACTCTGTCCCTCAATGGTGCAAAGGCAGGGTTTCCCAAAGTGGGCGCCTTGGGGGCCATGAGCAGTAAAGGAGCCACATGGGGGCCATGAGGTCATAACTTGAAATTTACATTAGGTATTCTGGAATTGCAGATGAACAACCAAATAAAAAAAGGTCTTAAGAGTTTAATGGTAGTTTCGAAACTTAAACTATATGTTCTTGAGTTACTGATGAAAAGCAAAAAATAAAATCATAGTCATTTTTAATGGTAGTTTTTTGAGTGTTCTTGTTGGGGGCGGCCATAGCATTTTAGTTTCTTTAAATGGGGTTTTTCGAAAAAAAGTTTGGGAAACTTTGTGCTAAAGTATGTACTTAAGCCTTTTTTATTTGACTTAAACAGCAGTTCATTGTAATTATGTCTCGCTGATGAGTTTTAGTTGAGGTCATAAAATGTTGTTGATAATCGTACGCTGCTGCCTAGAGCAGGGATTTTAAAACATTTCAAAAGGCTCCCTTTAAAAAAAATTTTAAAAATATAGCTCACTCCAAAAAAAATTTTCCAAAAAACTACTACTAAAACCGCCTATGAAATTTTTATCCTCTTAATCATCAATACCAGAATATACAGTGCAAATTTTAAATCATGGCCTTGTGGCTCCCCCTTTACGGCTTGTGGCCCTTAAATTTTCTAAAAATTTTTCGTTGTACCTAGTATAAGTTTCAAAATTATGACCTCATGGCCCCCCTTTGGCCGCTTTGCCTCATTGTCCGCTAAATTTATGTAATGGCCCTCAAGGGTGCCACTTGGCCAAGTTTGGGAAATCCTGGTCTATTGCTTATTAAAAAGATGGCGAAAACATCTTAGTTTCGGCCAACTATTGATATTAGGTATAGGTAAAAGTTTATGAGGTTTACAAAGCTTACAAAAATAAATTAAAAAATTTATGTTATAGAGTTTAGTAATGTGTTCTAAAAAGTGAAAAACTATAGACATGTATCTATTTTAATAAAAGTCTTCAAATTTACAATAAATAGTTTTTTACCAAAAATTTTTACAAGTATTATGAAGTAAGAGAGAATTACACGGTAATTTTTTATTCAAAAAATAAATAAACTAATAGTCTGTTATTACTAATCATATTTACATACAATTAATTGCAACAACATTCATGAGCATTTAAGATTAATTTTTGGGGTACCCGTTTGTAAAACAAATTAAAAATAGAGATATCTGTTGACATCCATACATTTAATTGTTATAAATTGAAAACAGCTTTACAAGTTATATGTGCATTCAGTAACTAGTACATCTTTTTCTACGATGATTTTTTTCTTTCCGTATTTGCGATTTCAAGTGGTTTAATAATAAGCAAAGTTTTAAAGAAATTTATGATATTTTGTACGATTCAAAAATTTTTTAGGTAACTTCATAATATTTGCTATGCATTTTCCAAATGTAGTGCAAATATTTAGTTAAAACAATCTTTTTATTTATTTCAGATTAATGTTTAATTATTAAAGTACCTCTTTTTACTATTAGGTACAAAAACATAAAATACACACCAAACATAAAAAATTCAATTTTGTTTGTGGCTTTATGTACAACATAGTTTTCATAACTATTGTTTCTATCAACTATTTTCATTAACATTTCTATCAACTGAACAGTTGTTTTACACTCTGCAACTCGTTTTTTCATCACCGCTAGTATTTCACTGCGTTATCCGTTAGTGATTACCTTTAAGTTTGAACCGAAATAGTATATGATCTTTATCAGGGTTTCCCAAACTTTTTTTTAATAAAGCCCCTTTTATGTAAAAAAAATATCTATGCTCCTCTCCCGACAAGAACTCTCAGAAAACTACCATTAAATATGCCTAAGACATTTTTTCGCTCTTAATCATCATATATAGGATAAATTTAAATTATTGCCTTGTGGTTCCCTCTTTTACAGCTTATGGCCTCCTTAGTTTCCCATAACTTCCCATATTATGTAGTATAAGTTTAAAACTACTATTAATTACGCCTATGATATTTTTTGTTCTTCAACCCTAGAATATCTAGTGTACGTTTCAAATTATGGTCTCATGACCCATCTGTGGCTCCAATGCTAGTTTGGACCCTAAAATTCTGTAATAGCCCCAAGGGAGCCATGTGGCCCACTTTAGGAAACTCTGATCTTTACCTTGTTTTTAAATGAAAACTATCAAAAAGAATCATTGAGGTAAAATCGGATGCAGTAATAAGGTTTTGAAAATTTTCTATTCCGATAGTATACAAATTACATAAAGGTGCATTACAGCAATGCATAAATAGATTTAAACCATGTCCCTTCCCCATTTCAACCAGAGACTTTAAATCTGGTCTGTTACTCCTAATCCAATTTACTGAAACATGTAACAAACTACAAGCATATTATTTCTTATAAATTAAAACTTATAACAAACAGTAATAACATTTTAACTAATCAGAAAAGCCTTGATTTGGCAGCCTATAGAATGAATAAGCTTCACGCTCTAATAATTAAATAAACTATGACCCTACTAAATGTGATATTATTAGAAAAAGCCATTTTCTCCAGCAGCATAAGTTCAACATTACTCCTCTGGTCTTTATCAGTTGTTAGAACACCTGATGAAAGTTGTATAAAGCAAAAATAGTTAGAAGATCTTTTTGTTATATTTGTGCTAGATGCTGTGATTTATTTGCTTAAGACTAGATTATAGTTTTTGTTGTTGTGAAGCAAACTAACAAAAAACTTAGTAGAATTAACTTTTTTGTTGTAGGTCTTTATTGCAAACGTTTTTTTAAGTACATAAATAAAGTTAACAAAGTTATTGAACAAAAAAAAAGTTTAGGATTGGTTAAGTATGTAGTTAAAAAAGACAGATTTTACCTCACAGTCTTTATTTTACTTATTTCTAAAAAAAATTAAGGAACAATTTTTTTTTAAATGCTTACCACTCACTCAAGTTGTTTACAAATTTAAATAATGTTTATGATAGCCTCTAAGCAAGCTGTTGTTTATTTAAAAACATTAGCTAGTAAATTATTTTCAAAATAAAGTTTAAATTTGTTGTATAAGTTTAAAACATTTTTCTAGACATCCATAAAAAAGTAACTGTTTTGGTAATTATGAAATATTCATATTTTGGTTAAAAGTTATTTTTGAAAAGTTATAGTAATATATTAGGTTGAACTAAGTATAAACAAGTTGTTCCTAGTTAGGTAAATACAAGTTTAGTAAAATATTTTAATATTTTTATTTACATCAATACTATGTAATTTAAGCAAGTTTTATGTATCACGGAAAATTGCTTATACGAGCCTGCTAAAGCCTGATAAAATTTTTGTTCAAGTTAAATTAGTGTGATAAGTGGCAAAAACAAAGTTCTGGTTCCATACAATATAGTTGCGTAAGTAATAAGTTAGTAAAATTGCTATTCTAGTTTTAATATAAACAAGTTTTAATAAAATTGCACATGGAATCTTTTGACTTCCTAAACTAAATATTTATTCAAAACTTTTAATTTTAAATACCACTATACAATTTGGTTTCAGGTTAACATTTGTAAGTGGTGTTTGAAATAAAATGATAAATTTGAAGAAATAAAAGCACTTGACATTGTTTTTTGGGTTCACCTTTTTTAGTTAGGACAAGTTTAGAATTTAATGAGCTTTAACAAATTTCGTGTGCTTTTAAAATTATTTCTTCTCTTTAGTGATTTTGCAATCCTTATATGCAATTTCAAGAGATTCAAGGTGAAATTTAGAAAGCTTATAAGAGGTTCTTGTTAGGTGTAAAATATTTCAGGAAATTTCAGACTGTTTGATACTGTTGTGCAGTTTCCAAATTAGTTTCGCGGTTTTTGTGTAATAATGGTTTTGATATTCTCTTTTCCCTAGGAAATGAATTTTTATGTTCATACTATCTCTTTTGAAAATTCTCAGTAGTAGAACTAAATAGTTTCACTGTTATTTGACTTCACTGTGGATTTATATTTTGCGGGAAAGTATATTTAAAGGTTAGTCTGAGCTAAAATAAGCGGGTAGCTGTCAAAAATACACGAGCTACAGAATGCACGAGGTGACAAAATTGCACGAATGTGTTTTTGCACTAAGACACTTTTGCACGAGGGGATAAAATTGCACGAAATAAAATTGCACGGAGACATTTTTGCATAAGTTAATTTTTTTTTATTTAATTTATATCTTAAAAAAAATTTTTTTTTACCATCACTGTTACCCCTAACCCTTACCCTCGGTTGGGAAATTTTATTTATTTATTAAATTATCTTTTGATTTTTTATTTTTATTTTGATTTTTTTTCTGTATTTTTTTACTTTTTTGTATAAATGTAATTCGTGCAATTTTGTTCTCGTCAATTTAGTCCCCTCGTGCAATCTTGTCTTCGTGCAATTTTTCTCGTGCAATTTCGTCTTCGTGCAATCTTGTCTTTGTGCAATTTTGTCTTCGTGCAATTTTGTCTCCGTGCAATTTTGTCTTCGTGTAATTTTGTCTTCGTGTAATTTTGTCTTCGTGTAATTTTGTCTTCATGCAATTTTGTCTTCGTGCAATTTTGTCTTCGTGTAATTTAGACCCGTTCCCAAAAAAAGCTTAGTCAGAGATGATTCAGCTTGAGGTTAGTCTGAGCCAAGTAAAAAAAAGCTGACTCAGCAAAGTCTTCTAAAGCCTGTTTTACTTATTCTTTATATTTACCCTCATCCATAACCGACCTTACCCAAACATATTAATTTAAAAATAAACCTTTGATAATAATTATTAAAATGTCATGAAAATTAGTTCTTTGTTTTTACTGACTCAGCAATTTATTTGGCTTAGACTGACTTTTAATCATAGTAGCCTATTTGGCGTTTCTTAGTTGAAACTTAATATCAATTGAGCAGTTATTTAGTATTCTAAAGTTTCACTTTGGTTCTGTTTCTATATATATTACCTACTAATATATTGTTTTTTTTAATTACAATGCTTATATTCTACAATACTTCTATATTGTTTAAATACTGCAAGTAAAAAAAAAACATAAAATTAAATGTTCAAATAATATTTTTTATTACTAGTCAAAAGTAGTATAATTATGATGTTATTATTACAGATATATATATATATATATATAGCAATTATTGACTGACAACAACCATCACTATGGATAGACATCTAAGGTAAGTTCTTTAGATATTTGATATAAATAGTTAAGTAGAACTGTAAGATTTTCTCATTAAAATATTTACTTCTATTTTGATCAAGTTAAAGTTTGATAAAGCAAAATCTGATTGACTTTTTAATTTAGGTTTGTTTAATTGCGCTGTGCGACATTAAATATACAAAGATGCAAATGATATTATTCTATAAAGCTTATTTTCTTTAAGTACGCTTTTTACTTAACAACCTTGTACTAATAGTGATAGGGAGCAGTGGCGTTGCGTAGTATTTTTCTTAGGTGGTGCAAAAAATTCTTCAAAAAAATCAAAAGCCCAATTTCTTTTTTTTATTTATTTATTTTTTCTTTTTAAATTTTTTGTTTACTATCACTATTACCCTAACCCTTACCTACGGTCCGCAGCTTTTTTTCTTCTTATTTTTTTTAATTATAATTTTTATTATTTACAGGGTTGCCAATTTACCTCGAAAAACCTGGACTTGACAACTTAAGCAAAAAAAAAAAACTAGAAAAACCTGGAACTTAAGAAATTTTTAAAAAAAACCTGGAAAACCTAGAATTATAACAATTTTCACATGTAAAGTAGTAAAATTTTAATTTGACACAAAAAATCTTTCCTTTAGATAATTTTTTTTTTGTCATTATTAAATTTTTTTTAAATTCAAAAACACACTTGAATTAGCTTTACAGTATTTTTATACTATTTAACACAGATTTTTACCTTAAACTTAACATTAAACTAAAATAGACCAAAAAATGTGTACTTTAAAAAACTGGGGGAAATTTTGATAAAACGAGTGGCAGCCTTGTAGTTATTTTTATTTTTACTATCACTTTTACCCCTAACCATTACCCTCGGTCTGTAACTTTTTTTATCTTATTTTTTCTATCCAACTAATTTTTAATTTTTTTTTCTGTTTTCTTTTTATATTTGTACTTTTTTACTCTTGTGCAAAAATTTATTTGTGCAAAATTGACCATTGGCACAAATTTGGCTTCGTGCAATTTGGTGCCCACGTGCAATTTTTGTCTTCGTGCAACTTAGACCCGTTCCCCCTTGTACTACTAGTTGTAAGGTGCAGTGACATTGCTCGGTATTTTACTTGGGTGGTGCAGAAAAAAAACAAACTGAGTTGCCGGTGCTTGATTTTCTCTGCTCGAGTTGCCGGTGCTTGAGTTGCCGGTGCTCGAGTTGCATCAGCTCAAGTTGCCGGTGCTTGAGTTGCATCAGCTCAAGTTGCCGGTGCTCGAGTTGCCGGTGCTGGAGTTGCATCAGCTGGAGTTGCCGGTGCTTGAGTTGCATCAGCTCGAGTTGCCGGTGCTGGAGTTGCATCAGCTCGAGTTGCCGGTGCTTGAGTTGCATCAGCTCGAGTTGCCGGTGCTCGAGTTGCCGGTGCTGGAGTTGCATCAGCTCGAGTTGCCGGTGCTTGAGTTGCCGGTGCTCGAGTTGCCGATGCTCGAGTTGCCGGTGCTTAAGTTGTTACTGCTCGAGATACTTTTGTTCGAGTTGCCTCTGCTCGAGTTGTTTCTGCTCTTCTTAGGTTTGACTTCAATTTTTGTTTACAATAGCTTCTGAAATGATATTTGGGCGGTACTGTTTAAGGGATTTTTCAATTTTGCTTACTGCAAGATATTGATTTGGCGGTAATATTTGAAAAATTTTTGCATTTTGACTTAATTTGCGGCAGGCAGCTAAGAGTTTGTATAAAGCAAAATGGTCAATGTCTAAATTGGAGTTTTATAAGAGATTTTGTTATAAAAAGTAATTAAACGTTTGTAGATACTTATTTTTTTTACTAAATTTTAAGCCGGTGCCATAGCGGCAGTGCAACACCCAACGCGACGCCCTGGTAGGAAAACAGCACAATTTTTTTTGCTTATATTGTAAAGTATACATCTAAACATATTCGGATGTAGTTTGGCTTAGAATTGAGAAAAAAAAATTGCAAAAAATAAGTTTGCACCCCAAAAAATGACTCAAGACCTAAAATTACTTATTTTTGATTTTTTGACTTAAACAGCAATAAAGTCATTTATAAATGTCCATGAATCATAATTTATATCATAGATGAAAGTTTTTACTGAAAGACATACATTTAAACACGTTTCAACTGCTTTTGATGTATTATCACTTAAAATATGCAATTTTCGTCTGTAAAATGGTTCTTTTGAAAAATTAAAAAGCATAGCTGGTTGTTTAATCTAATAGATATTTTTTACTGTAAAATGAACCTTTGTAGATATACTTACCTTTAGAATTTAGGTGATGTGGTATGTATATTTATGGGATGTTTGATGTCATAACACATTAGCTATAAATGTTTATTAAAACCTTTATATAATTATTCAACTTGCATCGTAATAAAATAACGAAACATCAAAAAGTAATAATTTGTTTTATGCAAGATAATATTGTATGACCTTAAAAATTAAGTCAATGACTGCAAAAATATATAACAAAGAAATATAGAACATTGTAAATTAAAACAAACATTGTACTATATAATTTGATATTAACACTTAAACTACTGCAAAATTGCTGGTACTTTTAACAGGGTTGCCACTTTACCTGGAAACCTAGAAAAACCTGGAATTCAAGAAATTTTGAAAAAAACCTAAAAACCTGGAATTTTGATTAAAAAACCTGGAAAAACCTAGAATTTTTAATAGTTCTCACATTGTCAGTTGTAAAATTTTGATTTGACACAAAATATCTATCATATCATTAAGATTTTTTGTCATCATCAAAATTTTTTTTTATTAATTAATTTTTTCTTTTCGACATATTTATACTATTTAACACACTTTCTTACATAGAAATTAACTTAAAACTAAAAATAGACCCAAAATGTGTACTTTTAAAAACCTGGAAGAAATTTGGAAAACCTGGAAAAACATTTGAAAAAACGAGTGGCAACCTTGTTTTAAAATGTTATTACAAAATAACAGTCACTTGACTGATAAATCTAATGGAATATCCGTTTGAAATAATTAGGTAAACATAATACCCATAGAGAAACAAAAAAAAATTTTTAAGTGTCTTTAAAAAACATTCGTTCTAATAAAAATTCTATATTAATTATTTCTCAGTAAAAAAGTAATAGATCGTAGAAACATTCCATTCCCCATCAAACTTACAATTAAGAATAGTATCTGAATGCAAGCTCAGCAAATCACGTTTAGGTAAGGTGTCTCCACTTTGTATTTGTTCCATCTCTCATGAAGTGGTTTATCTTGTGAGTCCATCATCATTTGTACCTTTTAAGTAGCAATATACCATGTGTCTGATGACCCTTACATGACCGTTCACTAATTAATGTGGAATAACAATGCCCTACCAGAACAGCATTATTTTTTCTGTATATTGGTAGAAGAAGTCCCTACAATCAATAAAACATCAGCATTTGTGAGTAAAGAACACAGAGCAACCATCGTCTTCTAAAATAAGAGCACATAAGTTAGAAGTCTTTCCTCACGGGTACTATCTCTTGCTACTATCTCCTACTTTAAAAATATCTGGACTTTACAGCACTTCGGATTTGATTTACTTTTTACAGTAAATTATCTCATTACTGACAATAACTTCATTTTGATCATGATGAGATTCTAAAACAGATTGCAACTCTCCCACGAAAGCTACAGGTGCTTTACTCCTATACCCAAACTTTTACGCAGTTTGAGACGCTTCTGCACGTATTGATCCCTTTTTAATTTTTTCTTTTATATGTTTAAGCTTTAAAGTTTTTTGTACTACTACCAACCTTTATTTCATCTTATTCAGAAATTTTACAGCTTTATTGAAACTTTTTTCATGTTTGGTTTGTAAAGAATCAGGTAAAAGTAATGTATAATCATTTTTTTCCCTTTTACTGTGAAGCGTTCCTTTCTAAACTTTGCCACTGCTGCTCGCTTTCCAAACCAAACAAGGTGCTTTTCAGATTCTATGTTATTGGGTTGGAGCGCGTCCAGTTCTATATTAATTAATAAGTTGAGCTCAGTAGCGCGTGATGGATTTGACAAACAAAACTTTTCAAATCTATGTTCTCTACCTGTTTGGCGATCAAAAATTTGGGTTACATGGAAACACATCTTGTTAAGAATTTTAAAACACAACTCAAAAGTTGACTTAACACCTTGATATGTGAATAATAGGTATCCAAAGTTTTCGTTATTTTAATGCTGAGATCTTCATACAGCTTGAGAAATACTTTTATAAGGTCTTGTTGAGAGCTAACCTCAAAAACTTAAACTAATAGTAATTTAAAAACAGTAACAAACTTAAACTTAACTTAAAATTAAATAATACAAATAGTTATTGGTCACACAGTTTCTTACCTTGGACATAACTTTAAACTATAAATAGACCCGAAAATGTGCAGTTTTAAAAACCTGGAAAAATTTTTGAAAAAACAGGTGGCAACCCTGTAAGAATAACTTCATTTTGATCACGATGAGATTTTAAAATAGAATGCAGCTCTTTCACGCCCACTACAGGCCCACCCCAACTTTTACACAGTTTGAGACGCTTCTGCACGTATCGATCCCTTTTCTTCCCCTTTACAACACTTTATTTTATCTGTTTAAGCTTTATTTTGTTCGGCTACTAACCTTTGCTCCATCTTATTCAGAAATTTACCAACTTGATTAGCATTTTTTTCATGTTTAGTTTGAAAACAATTATATATAAGTAAAGTACAGTCATTTTTTATCCCTTTTGCTGTGAAGCGTTCCTTTCTAAACTTTGTCACTGCTGCTCGCTTTCCAAATCTAGCAAGGTGCTTTTCAGATTCAAAGTTATTGGTTGGGAGACCTGCCACTTCTTCAATTAGTTGAGCTCAGTAGCGCGTGATGAACTCGACAAACAAAACTTTCCAAACCTATGTTCTCTACCTGTTTGGCGACCATAAACTTTGGGTAGCATGTGAACACGTCTTGTTAAGAACTTTACAACACAACTCAGAAATTGGCTTTAAAGTATTGATACGTTCATAATGTACCGCATGTCATCAAAAGTGTTCATTACTTTGGATGATCTTCATACAGCTTTGGGTATGCTTTGAGAAGGTCTTGTTGAGAGCTTACTTCAACAAAGTGCAAAAATGGTAGTGCTATCTTGTGAGTAAAGTAAAAAAGTGCTTCAAGTTTAGTGACTATAAATTCAGAGTCAAGCAGTAGCTTAACGACTTCTAGATGCTGGTTTCTTAGATTTGTTTCATTTATAAGCATTTGAATAACCGGAATGCTCGGTAAAATAGATACGGCACAATACCCAAGTTAGCAAACCTGTGTTTGAAATAAATTGCAAGAAAATCAACTTGGTAAGAATGTATTTTATATCTTTATCAACATGCAATTGAAGTTATTTACATTAGAACTATTTTCTGGTTGTCCACACACTTGATATTCAAAATCCAAAAAACTAAAAATATAAAGAATTTTTGTATTAGAAAAAAGAACCATTTTAGAGACAAAATTTGCATATTTTGTATTATAATGACATCATAATACATCAAATGTCTTTTTATGTATGCCTATAACTATAAAATTTCATTTAAGAAATGAACTTAAGTCTAGCTAGGACATGTATGAGTGACTTTGTTACTATTTAAGTCCAAAAATCAAAAAAGCATGTGATTTTATTGGCTCAAATCAGATTTTTGGGTGGCAAATTTTTTATTGCAAATATTTATTTTATTAAAAAAAATTCTTCTTAATGAAGCCAAAACACATCTGAATGTATAGATGTGTTCAGTAAACATCACCCAAGTACTCCCTACCCCTAATATTAAAGATATTTTATCAACTACGGCACAACAACTTAATATCTGTTTAATTTCAGGTATTTCAGGCAGCACGGTTCAGACTACAACAGATCTGATTTGCACAGAGATGCTAGAAGGATGGATGACGATAGGAGGAGAGCTGTGGAAGAAAGGAGAAGAGATGTGGAACACAGGAGAAGAGATGAGGAACACAGGAGAGTGCAAGACCACAAGGAGGTAAATGGTGACAGGAGGTTAGATGGTAGGTATGGTTACAAAGAACAGAACCACATGGGCAGGGTGCAAGGCTATAATAGAAAGTTAGATGGCAGGTATAAGGATGAAAGGAGGGTTGAAGAAGATATGCGAGTTGTTTTAGATGAGGATCGTGAAAACATGGTTTTTTCAGATAAAGACAGGCATCTCGACAGGAGTAGAGAGTCTGATAAAAGGTACAAGAAACCTTACCAATATCAAAACCACCATGGGGATCATGACAACAGAAACAGCTTGAAGAGAAAATCTGACTACCACGACTATGGCGGTAAAAAATACCGGCACGACAAAACTGTTCCTAAAAGAAAGAATCATTTTGGAACTAAGGATAAGGACTTAAGGAAGGAAGAACGCGATTACAAAGTATCAAGTAATTATCCTAATAGATATAACGATTTTCATAAGAATGATAAGTACTATCGTGATGGAGACTATAGGTATACAGAGAATCATTCACATGCCAGAAACCTTAAAAGTAACAACAGAAGTCATGAATATCGTGATGAAAACTCTCTTAGGGAGCGTATGTTTGGTAACTCTTATAAAAATTATTTTGCTCGTGAGAAGGACCCCGAAAGGTATTACTTGAAACACGATAATGCGGGAGGGTCGAATGAAAAGCTTATCAAGGAGCACAAAACAAGAGAAAACGGTCACAAACCAAAGTACAACTCGCCTGATAAAAAAGGCAGGGGAAAATTGTTGGATAGCCTTTCGACTAAAGTAGACGAAAAAAAGAAGTTTTCTGAGATTGGCAAAGATGTTCCAGGGAACAAAAAGGACGACTACGAAGAGAAAAAAAGTTCTTCTTTTGAGTTGAAAAAAATGGAAGATTCAACTTCACACAAAAGTGTAGCAAAAAAACATGCTTTTCAAGAAAGCAAAAGTTCTTTTCAGGAAAAGAAAGTTGAACATAAAAAGGTCTTAGTTTCAAATAAGAATAAAAAAGACAATTACAAAGAAACCAAAAATAACTCTCAGGAGAAGAAACCAATCAAACCAAAGGTTGATTTTAATCCAAATAAAAGTAGTAAGAAAAAAGCCAGAAGTCTGAGGGGTGATAGTGGGTTTAAAAGTTTAGAGAAAAATTCAGTAAGTAGCAACTTATCGGATAGTAGTTACACCACATCGGAGGGTAGCGATGTATCATCAGATGACAGTGATGCATACGACAGCACTTCAGATTCAAGTTGCAGTGGTATGAGTTGTCTGGCTTCCAGTAGTGATTCTGAAGGATCCTCATCTCTAAATAAAAATATTGATACATCACATTCAACTAGTAAAAAGAGTTCATCATCTACAAAAGATAAGAAGAGGCCATCTCCAAAAGGAACGTTCAATACATCATATTCTGAAAGTAATGATGTCACATTAAACTATGATAGCTATTCAAATTTAAGACGTATTGGATTTGGTAATAAGAAAGAATCTACTAAACTTAGCAACAAAAACATAGCAGACTTTCAAACATCTCTAAAGAGTACAACTGATAATGTAAAGTCAGTTGTGCCAATTTCTAACATAAAAAACTCTATTAAACTCAACAATAAAAACAATGTTGAATCTCAGACTTCTCAAAAGATGACAAATGATAAAGTTAAAGATGCTGTAAAGTCTAAAAACTTACCAAAATCCAATTCTTTAAACTATTATGGACAAAATGAAAGATCTAAAATTTCTAAAAACTCAAAGAAAGCTTTAACTGGAGAAAAAACAAAAAGCAAAACTAATATGACCGAAAATAAAAAAGTTAATGTGAACAGCAGTGACAAAGATAAACAAAATTCTCTTCAAAAGAAGAGGCCTATCAGCACAATAGGATCAAAGAGAAAACCGGCTCTCTCGCCCACAAACCCATTTCAGCTAAAGAGAAAGTTAAGTGAAACTCCGAAAGCAAAAGTGAATAAGTTTGTAAAAAACAAATCAAAAGAAAAAGCTAAAGATTCTTCATCTAATTCTTTGTGCATCAACAAATCGAACGTTGATGTAAACGGCTGGGAAAAAACTAACAAAAAACAAAAAGCTAGAAAAACAGTTCCAAGTTCTTTTATAAAGAAACAACTTACCTCTTATATTGCCGTTCTACCTTCTCAAAATGAAGTAATTAAAGTTAAGAAAACAGCTAAAAAACAAAAAGCTAAAAAAACAGTTCCAAGTTCTCTTATAAAAAAAGGACTTTCATCTCAAGCCGTTCTACCTTCTCAAAATGAAGTTACTAAAGTTACGGAAACAGCTAAAAAACAAAAAGCTAGAAAAACAGTTCCAAGTTCTCTTATAAAAAAAGGACTTTCATCTCAAGCCGTTCTACCTTCTCAAAATGAAGTTACTAAAGTTACGGAAACAGCTAAAAAACAAAAAGCTAGAAAAACAGTTCCAAGTTCTCTTATAAAAAAAGGACTTTCATCTCAAGCCGTTCTACCTTCTCAAAATGAAGTGATAAATGTTACGGAAACAGCTAAAAAACAAAAAGCTAGAAAAACAGTTCCAAGTTCTCTTATAAAAAAAGGACTTTCATCTCAAGCCGTTCCACCTTCTCAAAATGAAGTGATTAAAGTTACGGAAACAGCTAAAAAACAAAATGCTAGAAAAACAGTTCCAAGTTCTCTTATAAAAAAAGGACTTTCATCTCAAGCCGTTCCACCTTCTCAAAATGAAGTGATTAAAGTTACGGAAACAGCTAAAAAACAAAATGCTAGAAAAACAGTTCCAAGTTCTCTTATAAAAAAAGGACTTTCATCTCAAGCCGTTCCACCTTCTCAAAATGAAGTGATTAAAGTTACGGAAACAGCTAAAAAACAAATGGCGAAAAAAACTTCTAATACCTCTAAAGATCCTCCTGTGCCAAGCAGTGAAAACAAACCCTCAACTTCACAGAAGTCAATTTCGCCTGTTCACGAGAAAACCTCAAGTGGTGAGAAAGTAAAACCCAAGAAAGTTCATCCGGTGAGGTCATCATTGCGAGTCGCCTCCAAAGCAAGTTTTGAGTCTCACCAGCAGAATAACTCAAATGGAATAAAAAACGTGAGTCTGAAAACAAAAAAAGAAAAAGAAGAAATGAAAGAGTTCAAAACTGAATTGGGTGGAATAAAAGAAAAATTATCGTTAAGAAAGAGAAAGAAGTCAGAAAACAAAACGGAATCTTCAGCAAGTGATCTGTCGAGTCCAGAGGTTAAGAGAGTGAAGAAAAATGTTAAGCCGTCAATGAGGGAACGTTTTAAACTCGGTGAATTTAACTCTATTAAAAAGTCATCAATTATTAAAGACACTGAAAACAAGAAGGTCGCTCTTCAGAAGAAACTCGGTAAAAGATCGTCAAAATATAAAAACGAATCGAAATTTAAACGTAGTAGGAAAGGGGAGATATTTGATAAGCAAAATGTTTCGAATAATATGAAGGAAAAAGCATCTCCGCATCCAGTGATTGGCGAAACTTTTAACAATATTGTCATCAAAAGTGAATCTAACTCAATGTACAACACCGTTGTTAGCAGCCAATCAGATACAGTAACACCAAATGCTAAAAAAGCTCCAGTTACATCGAAACTAAACAAAACTAAAAAATTAATTCATAAGATTAGTAAATCTGTTGGTAAATATTATGAAATTAGTAACTCTGGAAAAACGAATGTTAATGGTGGCTCAAGCGAGATTAAGGAAACTTCAGTGAAATATTTCAATAAAAAACGAAAAATAACTAAAGCTGTAAAAGAAATAAGTCTTGTTAAATTAAAAAAACTCTTATCTTTGTTGAAAGCTCCAAATGATAAAGAAAAGCTTGCGAAGAAAGATGATTCAGCAGTCGATGGGAAGCGAGAACATAGTGCTAATGTAACAGATCAACTTCCTTGTGAAACGGAAAAGCACTCGTCACTTACTCATTCAAAAGATGTTGAGAAAGGAGATCATGACCTTACAAAGTGCAACGGGCTTTTAAGCGATGAATCATTTGAATTTATCGAAAGGGAAATAAAATCCTTCAAATCTACACTAACTGCTGGTGAAGAAGATTCTGGTTTAAAAGAAGACACTAATAAAAAAGATGATAATGAAGAAGAATCTAGTAAAGTGTCTAATGAAAGAATACTGAGTGTGGTGTCTGAATCCACGGTGACTGCTACGGAATCAGGAAACATCACTGGTGAAAAACAATCTTCTGCAGGAAAATTTTCATCAAATGTTTCAGATCCGTTGGGTGATATCAGAAATCTTTCAAAAAAGGATTTTGTTGCCTGGTATTTTAACGTGCATTTCCCTTGTTCAGTGCAACAACCTGACCTCCTTGCAGGTCCTCAAGAGACAGGTCTTGATCTTTCAGGTGACGAAGTAACTAGTAGAAGAAGATTTGTTTCCGAATCAACACTAATGGGGGATGAAACAGGGAGCACCACTGGACACACTGATGAAGATTTGCAAACTATAGTGCCACCTAGGGGTAACACACCAACCAGACAAGACCCACCAATACACAACTTTAACCTCTCAACACCGTATGACGTAATAATAAACAACATGACCGAACAAAACAGATTACGTGAAATGTCCTTGCTTGATTGTTTACAGTACGTAGCTGCCGAAGAGTTTTGGATTGATCAGATAAGAAAACAAATAGGAAGAGAACATGACTATTTTTAGTAACACCCCGTGGGGTTGGAGCTGGTTTGGCAACAGCTCTGTAAAAAAATTGCCAAACCCCACTGCCTTGTGGACGCTTTTGGTTAAGCTAAGGCTTCGGGAGTAAACCCCGAGGAAAAATCAGTCACGGTTAAGTCTTAAACACCAGGGTAGAGGGAACTCTGCAGAACTGTAATTCCATCCCTCTAGGAGATGCAAAACTCTGATCAAAAAGCCGTAGTTGGAGCCGCGTAGGCGGTCTGACTCTGTATCCAGTGTCATTCCGGTAGCTCCTGCGACAATGATGAGGCTGTATCAGCTTTGCTGTTCCGCTGTCCTCATTGTGGAGAGTGAGATCCTGCTGCACGGGCAACAGCTTGAATCTCAATATTCATGGATTTGTGCTTGAAATACTGCTGGGTTTTCACCAACATCAAGGCCTCCATACATCGCAACTTGTACGACGCCTGCAAACACAGTCGCAATCCAGAAACCAAATGGTGCAAGCGTGAGTTTTTATTTAATTGTGCAGCTAATATTTATAAAGCCGTTTTGATAACTTTTAAAATATTATGATAGTCTTAACCCAGAACAGTATTAGAATTGTTCACGCTCGATTTCAACTTAGTTTCCACTTTTCAGGTTATGAAGCATGTTTTCGATCCAGAAGTTCAAAAGGCAATGCGAGATGAGGAGAATAAAATGAACCGAAAGAAGGTTGGTTTTTCATCTCAAATTAAATAATAGTTTTATACTTAACATTGTTGAACATTTTCCCATTATGTTCTAAATTGTGTACTAATATAGTGCTTTTATATTTTTAAAGCAATAACTTATATTAAAAAAAGTAGCTTAAAAGTTTGTTATTAGTTTTAAAACTAACTTTAGGATAACAAAGTTTATAGTTTAAATAGAGTTTATTTAAAAATTAAAAAAATAAACGGCAAGTTTTTATTAATCTAAAAATGCAATTGATATTTGTAGATCTTATAAAAACGCCAAAGACAAAAAACAACAAAAACTCGTTTTGTTGAATCAGTCTATCTGCAAATTTTTATCGAAACACTGAAAACTGGCGTTTGTGCTTCTGATTTAATATTACAAATAATATAATAATGGTAATAATGTTAACATAAGTTAAGGTTGATGTATAAATGTACTTGTTACTAAATAAAAATTTAATTTGTCATTGAAAAATTAAAAAAATTGTAATAACGCGGTATTTCCGAACAATGTAAGTATGATTGAGGAAAATATAGAAGTTTATGATTGATTATAATATTTATAATATAACTATTATAATATTGAATATAGAAGGACATAATGATTATGTAAACTTTATACTAAACTCTAAACTTTTTAGTTTAAATTATTTAATATATAAGACTATTTAAGTTTAACAGTTTAGTTAAATTTTGAAAAATCATTTACAGTTAAAAGAATTGAACTAATCTGGAAGTTATTGAAAACACGAGTTTTCGCTGGAACTAAAGATACAAGTATATCCTGAAAAAGATCCTGACAACTTCGATACGTTTATGACGAAGCACGTAGGAATAACATTTAATTTTGAATGATTAGATAAATTTTGAATAAGAATTAAGGTTTTTAAATACTTAATTTTATGTTCTACCTTGTCATTATTGATGTTTGATGGTTAATTTTTTGATTTCTACGTTTCAAGACTTTATAAATTGGGATTTTTGTTTTTAAGTGATTGTTTTAAAGTGTTTTATATAAAAGTTTTGAAAAAAGAGGTTTTTTATTTTGTGCGTTTTAATAGCTTCCTATGTTTGGTTATTCTCGTATATAATAAGTAGAATAAATCTATTCATATGAAAAAAAAAGTAAAAAACTTACATTTCTGTGTGTCCATTATTAAGTAAATATTTTAATTGTAAAACAAAATAGTAAGGTTTTATTACAACTTTAAAACAAGTTATAGCTAAATACAAGCATAAAGATATCTAATTACAAAATTAAAGTTAATTTAATCACAAATCCTGTAAACAGGTTGATTTTAATTTCTTAGCTTTACAAAATACTTTTATAAATATACAGGGCTGGTGCGGTTATTAGAACAATTTTTGTTATTTAACATAATCGATCAAATATCGGATAGAGTAATTAAAAAAATAAAAAGATTATCAGTTCTCGTTTGTTTAAACTGATCATTTTAAAATTTTAATTAATTTACTAGATTAATATGGATTATAAGGCAAAGTTAAAAAAACGAGTTTTACCAGTGAAATGCGAAATTTATTACTTTTTGAAATGAAAGTTGAAACAAACTAGTACAGCAAACTTAGTGTGGTAACCACTGTGGTTATATTGAACCTTGTCTGACTAGTGAATCATTATTGAAATTTTTTTCAAATTGATAAATGTTTTTCATATGAAGATATTTCGATAAAAGTTCTATCTTTATTTTAAGGAAATTTGAAATAGGAAAATGAAAGAGTATAACAGTTTTGATGTATTATTTAAACTAAATTTATCTTTACTACAGCGAACCTATGTGATGGTAGTAAGTTTTATTATTTATACTAAAACCCAGGGACATAGCTAGCTCGAAAAAGCTACGAATCTTCAAAATACATAAAACAACAAAAAACGACGCATGATGACATAATTGGGGGTGTATGATAATTTATACTACCTTTAGTGTTATTGTGTGTTATATTTAACTTATCAGTTATGTTAAAGTTGAATAATAAATGAAATTTTGGTGTATGAGAAATAACTGTATACAAGGCAGTTTATTTTGCTACACACCAGTGGCATCGCGTGGTATTTTTGTTAGGAAGTGCGGAGAACTAAAAAAACAAATTTAAAACTTTTTTTTGAGCTAATTTAAGACCTTTTACATTACAACTACATCAATTTGTCAATGTTACAAAATATTAGTTTTATAAAATCAAAGCAACTACAAAAAAACCTTGATGTTGAAAATGCGTTATCTTAAAAGTTATAACTACTTTTTTTTTCAAACTAAAACTGTTCTGGTCCAGCTTAGTTTCCCCTAATCGAGTTGCCCCTGCTTGAGTTGTTTCTGCTCGAGTTGTCTTTGCTTGATTTGCTCCTGCTCAAGTTGTTTCTGCTCGAATTTCCCCTGCTCGAGTTGTCCCAGCTCGAGTTGCTCCTGCTTGAGTTGTTTCTGCTTTAGTTGTCCTTGCTCGAGTTGTTTCTGCTCGAATTTCCCCTGCTCGAGTTGTCCCAGCTCGAGTTGCTCCTGCTCGAGTTGTTTCTGCTCGAGTTGTCCTTGCTCAAGTTGCTCCTGCACGAGTTGTCCCTGCTCAAGTTGTCTTTGCTCGAGTTGCTCCTGCTCGAGTTGCTCCTGCTCGAGTTGCTCCTGCTCGAGTTGTTTCTGCTCGAGTTGTTCCTGCTCGAATTGTTTCTGCTCGAGTTGTCTCTGCTCAAGTTCAATTTGTCACTACCTGTCTTATTATTCTCGCGTTGTAGTGAATTTTTAACGATGCAAGATCATGATTTTTTATTTTAACTTTTAAAAGTTAAAATAATCTGTAGCTTTAAAAAAAAATATTTTACAATGATTACTTTTTGATAAAGAGAATCTGAGCTATGTTAAATGTGTTTAGTTTGTTCAATTTTTCAGACACTACAAGTGCTAAAGAGTCTTAAATCTTTAAAGATATCTATCAATAGGCCAAAACTAAGTATAACAAAATTCTAAAAGCTAAGAAGGCAGGGTCTTTTTAAGCTAAAGAATTGAAACAAAAGAACGTTAAATTATATACGCTTCTGAAGATTTGCAAAAACGTACCAAGCTACATGCTTGCTAAAACCTAAAAAAAAAACTCGTCAAAAGAATTTTTATTTTTAATACACAATAATATTTCCATTTAAATTAAGGTTTTTAAACACTTTTTTTAGCTAAATACCTACTTAAGCAACCTACTTAAGATGTATGAAAAACTGCACCCCTGGTACGAAAAAACACAAGAAAATTCTGGCTTTTGTAGGAGTTAACGCAGATGTTAGAACTTAGATGGTGGTGACTTATTTAAAACGCAAAATTCCAATAGTGAGCAACTTCAATATCCATGTTGATAAATTGCATCAAAGTGTTTAATAAAAATATGCAGTTTACTTAAAATTAAGTAACATTGACTCATAAATAAAGTAAGCTAATATCAACTACTTTTCAGTGTATTTTACTAATTGATATGAATAACTTGAATTAGAAAGCGCATTATAAGATTTGTTTTAAAAAAGGCTAAAATTGCTTATGTTATTACTTATTGTAGTTAAGATAGTTGAGATAAAAATGAAAAAGTTTTAACTAGTTAGTCTTTATACTTTAGATGATCTAGTGAGATTTAGAAAAATGTTGAAGTTTATTTGGATTCAATTATTCAAAAGAACTTTCATAGCTTAACAAAGATTGTAAAAAACTACTCTTAGCTTATTTATTTAGTAGTTTTATTTAATGTTTCATACTATAATAAGCTAGAATAAACATTTAATTTTAATGTGTATAAAAAGAACTGTTGGTTTGGTTTAACATAACTAGTATAAGTTTTTACTTTATTTGCATCAAATCAGCAAAGCTAAATAATAAAAAGGCAATTACTATGTATTTATATGTATTGTAGTTTGTGTTAAGTTTTTTTTTTAATATTTTTAGATATACCAGATTAAGTTGTGTTATTGAAGCTATTAGTATTTTTTTTATTGACTTACTATTTATTAAGAGTTAAGGTTTGAATATTTAATTTTATGTTTATAAACTAAATAGACATTGTGTTGGCAATCGGGAAGTTATAAACACTACTATATTAAACTTTGAGTTACAAGTTGTTTAATACAAATGGTACTCTTCTTTTTAAAACTGACTTTGTTTCTCTTATGTTTTAAATAACTCAGAAGTTATGTAAATTTATAATATTTCTTTATCAATAATTTGACTAAAAATACCCGAATAACTTATTTATTTTACCCTAAAATTAGAGTTGCAACAACAACACATACATATATCTGTTATCTGGTATGGTGAATAATAATTTAACATAGATAGTTTTAAAACTCAAAAAATTAATTATTTTTTGATAAAAATTTTTTTTTTTGTAAAATTCAGGTGTTTTTACGACCATTTCAGTGAATACTAAGGTCCACATAAATCATAAAACATAAAGGAAATATTACTAGCAAATATAAAAGATAGACAAAAAACCAAAAAGTAGAAAACCTGAATTTTTAATTTTAAGGTTTTGGTAAGCAATACTTTTGATACCTTGCTGAAGTCATATTTAAATTTGAAGATTAGCAAACATTACATTTTTAAATTAGATTTTTAAGAATAATGTTTTTCAATTTGAGATTGAAAAAATCTTTTGAAAATAGTCTTATTAGGCTTAATTTCTAAAATTTTTTTTTGGAATAGGTAGATTTAATTTCATAACTATAACAAATCCTTCAGAAAAATTTTGTTTTGACAGAACCTATAACTTATTTTTGAACTTAATAATCTATTTAATGCATTTTATAAATGTTCTTTAAAATATTCTTTAACAAAGAAAATTAACTACTTTAAACGTAACTACTTGAAAAATAATATAAATAATTGTTATTATTATATTAAACTTCATAATTATTGCATCAGAAAACCAACGAGAGAGTTATTAAATTTATAGAATTCAGATAAATTAGCTGTTTTTAAATTGCAGTTTAGTGTTCATACTTTAAGATTTATTGGAATACTTTGTATTGTACTTTTCAAGTCGAGATCACACATGACTTAATTATTCGACAAAATTCATTAAGTAAACTATAATTTTTTTACTTACTACTAGATTAATATTATTTTAGTTTATATAAAATTTCATGAAAATGTCAAAAGATATTAATATATGCAAGGTAAAAAGTTTTTATACTCTAATTAGTAGTTTGGTTTAGTATAGTTATAGTACATCATTTTTTTGACAAAAACGTAAAAAACCAAAACTAGTTAAAATTGTAAAGGGTTTTAATTTTTTTTTATAATTCATGATGTAAACAAAGTAAACATAAATTTTATATACAACTAGAATAAGTTATATTCAGGACAAAAATTAACAAAAACACATAATATATACAGACTAATGACTTTTTAGAAAACTTTTTTTCAACATAGTACTTAAAGCAAAAAAATCAAATTTGCAAAGTTCTTTGTATAATAATCACTTAAAATGTTTTTTTGAACTTTTTAGTAAAAAAAACAAATGTACACATTCTTTTGTTATATCTTAATTCTAACTTTTTAATAAACTAAATATTATCAATTCTTTTCATTTTAGTCTTTAACTAGAAACGTAATAAAATGTTGGATTATCTAATCGAAATGTTAAAACCCAAAAAAGCTAACATAATTGAAAAGCAAGGCGATGTTATGAAGGTGAAAACAAAAAATCAAGAAATTAATAATGAGAACTCACCAGAAGAAAACAAGAAGACAATTGTAAAAATTATAAGCAGTCAAATCCGTATACACGAACATACAGGACTCCCTATATCTGATCCAATACCAATTCCTACCCGTAAATATAAAGGTTTGAATTTTTAATTGTTGTAGTAAAGTTTAAATAGTTAATACTTGTTTATTTTGCAGAAAAATGTTCTTTCTTACCAAGTTCAAACCAAGTACAACAGCCAATCGATAGAGACAGATTAAAAAGACTTCAAAATGAAAGAAGGAAAGAAAACAGGAAGAAAGATAAAAAATAAAACAATGAAAAAATACTAAGAAAACATTTTAGTTTGTTTTAGAAAAACTGTATTTCTTTTGTAGTAATAAAGCCGACTTATTTTATAACTCTGTGTTGTATTTAAATCATATAATATACTTTAACCAATCTGGTAGAAATTTAAGTTAGAATAAAAGTAAGCTGTTGGTCGTGCGGTGAAGTTCATTGTTTATTATGGAAAATTTTTTTTCAATTTTGTTGATGATGTCCGGAATAAATACTGTTCAAAACGGATAAAAACGAGCGAGAGACTAAATTCTCACATTAAGCTGATAATGTCTTAGACGTTGGGCTGTGAACTATTTGGCTGTGTCGCCTTTTTTGACTTTACCTACAAACGGTCGCTTCAGTGCATATGCACTTAAGCCCGCTTGGTTAAGAACACAACAGCGGTTTCTCGCGACTATACCTGCCTGATGAGTCCTAAAATGGACGAAACCGATCGTAGGTTGTCTTTGATGCTGTTGTTGTTGGTCGTGCGGTAAAGTTCGTTGTTTAGTAAAAGTAAGTTATTTATATCTATAAAAATATTTATTACGTGTTTTAATGGTTTGCTATCTTTTCAGAACTTATTTATATAATATATTTTTAGTTTTTTGAAAGTATAGGTATAAAACATAAACAAATATTTTTAAATATTTAGTTTAGACCAGGGGTCGGCAGGCAGTTGGTGGTCGCGGGCCAAATTTCAAGTTTACAAAGTCTTCGCGGGCCGCAGTTTTAGTTTTAGTGACATTTGAATAATCTTTTAATTTTAGTCACAGAAGAGAAAAGTTTTACTTTTATTCAACTTATAATTTTAAATGACTTTTAGCTATACATAGAATGCCTATATAAATTAATATTTATTAGAATAGAGTTTACGTTGACTAATATACTTAAGTGTTAATAAACTATGTACTTTCATAAGCACTTAATAAGTTCAACTTAATACTTATGTAATTTACTTACAACCTAACTCTCTATAAAAACCTAACTTGAAAGACAGTTTATGGGTTACTTTTATACATTTTGTATATTATCAGCCGGTTTTTCATTTTTCTAAGAATACTTACTTCAAAAAAAAGTTTTTGCGTGTTAAATAATTAACACTCACTTAAAAATTTAGTAATTAGTTAACTTAATAAAATTAATACTTTTTTGAATTCCAGAAAGCTAAAACAAATTCTTTAACATAATTAACTCTCGAAAACTTTGAAAAATATCTTATTAGTATTTAGTCTTTTACATGGTTGCCACTTAAAAAGCAAAAATGTCTGAGTTGTATCAAACCAGCCTAAGTTTGTTAAAAGTTTAAAAAGCTAATAAATAGTTGTTAATCAAGCTTAAATACCTAGTTAAAATATCATCATTATCAAAAAGCACGCGAAGTGTAAGAAAACAATAAAAAATTACAATTAGTAAACTACACTGCAGTCATGAAAACTATTCTGACAATTGGAAGATTTCTTTAAAGTGTTTGAAATAAAAGTTTCACACACACCTAAGTTTTCAAGCTTTTAAAATAGCCTTTTTGTGTGGCAACCCAGTTAAAATAAAGTTCACAACATAAAGAAATAACAAAGGTTATAACAGTAAACAAATTACATGCAAAAAAAAATAAGTCAGCTGGAATGGAGAATTAAGTTTCTTAAAAAAGTTTAAGAAAAGTATAAAACTTTATTTGGTCATTAGCAAAGTAAAAAAACTTATTTTTTACTAAGCATTATAGCAATTCTTTATCTGCAATAATAATATTGCATTTAAAAATAGTACTGGTAAAATATAAGACAAACTACAAGTATAAAAAAACGTTAGTTGGGAGTTATTGCGAGAAACGATAAAAAAAAAAAACAAATCACCAAAGTCAATTCCAACAAAGCACATGATTATCTTCAGTAACTACAGAATGATCTGAAAAAATTGTTAAGGCAAGTTATGAAGTAGCAAAATTTATTACTTAAAATGAGATAACGTTTATAATTGAAAACTTTTTTAAAGAATTTATGTTGGCGGTAATGAAAATTTTTTGTTTATTTCTTCAATGACAACAAGAAGTCGTGTTTAGGAAATACATTAAGGTAAAAGTCGAATAAATCAAATTAAGACTTTAATAAATCTGTTAACATGAGAGCACTGATAGAAAAACTATTGCTCATCTGAGAATTTTTATTAGAGATGTTTTTACTAACTTTGACATTTTAGTATAACTTCTTGGTTTAGTTCCAACGCGAAGCACAACAATCGGTGAAATTTTACAAGTAAAGGTGCAATGCACCAATACAAAGTTTTTGGAAGTACAATTCCTTCTTTTATTTTTAGTATAAAGTTTAATTAAAGTTATTTTTTTTTAATACATCAATATTAAAAAATACTGTTAAGCTACTTTAATATATTTTTTAATAAGAAAATATTTATTCGGTATTTTTTTTGTGTCAAGCTTTTCCGGGATTAAAGTTTTTTGGCAACACTGATTGTTCACACTTAAATGTACACAATAATATAAACAATATTTTATACTAAATCAGCTGCAAGACTTAAACTTTAACACATATTTTAACTCAAACTAACACTATTGAGTGAGAAAAACATACATCATAAGTTAAAACTGCCACTCTTTCAAGCAAAAAAGCCAGTCTGAGTCAACAAAAATATTCCTGATATTTTTGTATACAAAAGGCAATTCTGGCCAAAAACTTAAAAAATGACTTAGTTGGCCTGAGATTTGAAATCTTCAAATAGTGATAGTCTGAGTGTGTGGTAATATTTAGTTGTTTATTTGCTTGAATTTGAACTACTTTGATTAATAACGTACAAACTTAATAAATTTACCATCCCTAAATCTAGTTAATATTAAATAGGTAGCTCCAAAAAGCAGCAATTTTGTATACTAATATGCAAGGCAAAAAAATTAATTTAGTTTAACAAAACTAATGTTTGAACAATGAAAATGAATACCTAACAAAAACTATATTAGTTTATGTCATATATATTGTTTTAAATGTGTCTGTACAAATTTAGGTATTACATGTAGAAACAACAATGTTAGAAAATTATGCATAAATTAAACTTAAACTAACTAAAGTATTAAACAAAAAGTGGTTGAAAAATATGAGCATCTTTTTAAGTTGGTGTGTATAGAAAATAATTTAAAGGTCATGGAAAACTTCTAAAAAATTAAAATGTGTCAAAACAAAAATCAAATAAACATTATTTTCTATTACTATGGTATTTTAAATATTGTTACACTAAAATTTAAAATTTACAAATAAAAAATCTATAAAAGAAACTGAGGTATTAAAAATATTGAAAAAGAATATCTAAGCTATAAAAAAACGATACTTTAGTTAATTACTGTGCAATACTCTTGCATAAAATGGAAAACATTTGCATTTAGTTATTTAATAAATAGGTATTATATAACTAACTTATTAAATCCAAGCACTCTTTACATTCTTTTTTTCAGATATTTACTTGCTGTTGTAAAAAGAAGTTATTATGAAACTGAGAAAAATATCCTCTTAGAATGCTAATCTGTCTTTTTCACATTTTTAAACAAAAGCAGTAATTTCTTCTAATTATTTTAAAATATTATACAGAGATTTAAAACCAAACTAATCAAATTAAATCGAATTACCGAAAAAAATTTAACTTGAAATATATTTTTGCTCAGCGGGCCACATTTACATGCTCGCGGGCCACAAAATTTTCTTTCGCGGGCCGCATTCCATTCAAAAAAATAACGTGCTCGCGGGCCGCAGATTTACCCTTTGCGGGCCGCAGTTTGCCGATCCCTGGTTTAGACCAAGGTTACAAACAATTTTATAAGGCCGCCTTAAGATATAAAAAAGCCATAGACCCCTTCTACAACATTTCTTAAAAAATATTATTATATACGCCTATCACTTTTTTTTGCTTTTCACCATTAGGTCCAGAATACTTTAGTGTAAGTTTCAAGCTATCGCTTTTTACAGCTTATGGCCTCCTTAATTTCTAAAATCTTCCCATTGTTACTAGTATGAGTTTAAAAACTATTCTTCATTACACCTAACACTTATTTTGCTCTTCACTACTTATTCCAGGATATCTAAGATAAACTTTCAAATTACGGCCTTACGTACCACTAAGGCCCCTTTACTGCTTATAGCCTTCAAAATAGAAAATTTGGAAAACACCAGTTTAGAGAACACATGATTTGTGAAAATTAACTTTACTTTTGAAAATTTTGTAACCAGGTCTATATGTTAAAAAGCCTACAAGGGACAAAAATCTATTTTTTGTATATACTTGGGGGTTCTACAATATTGTTTACTTTTATCTTAAAAATATTTAAGAACAAATAATTTAACTTCAATAAAACATGGAAATTTACATTAAAAAAAATTCACCTCGTTTTATTTTCTTAACTAATTTTTTTGCTAAAATAAATGAAATTTACTAAAATTCACAAAATTGGATAGATATAAAAAGTACACATAAATAAATTGAACTATTTCTTGTTACATTTTAACTTAGCGTATTAGCGTTTAAAACTTATCAATAAATAAAGTAATAAAAAGTGCAAAAATTAAAACTTTCTATATTGGTTAACAGCTTGTTACTTTTTTACTTAAAATTTTATCTTTTTAATATACTATGAATACTATATACTATGTAATTAAAAACCTGTCAGTCTGTTGTTTACTACGTCTTTATTTACAATCAACAAAAACATCGGCGAAAGTCTGCAGAGCAAAAGCCTGGACTTTTGTATGCCGTGAGACAAGCTCAAGTTTAACAAAGGGTTGATCATACCAATTCAATCATCAGACCACAAGCTTCGGTAGACTGAGACCGGTTTCGTCCTCATTAGAAATAGTCAGTCAGTCACAACCGTAGTAGTCTTCTAACTACAAACGGTTTATAACGCTTTCGCATAAAGCAACCATTTGCTGGCAATGATCAGTGACGTCAGCTTGATGTCTTTATTTAGACCAGGGGTCGGCAAACTGCGGCCCGCGAAGGGTAAAAATGTGGCCCGCGAGCACATTTTTATTTTAAATGGAATGCAGCCCTTGAAAGAAAAACCTGCGGCCCGCGACCATGTAAAAGTGGCTGCGAACAAAACTTTCTAGTCGATTTTTTTCAGTAAAATGATGTAATTGATTATTTTAAACTCAATGCACTGGAAAACATTTAAAACTCATTAGAAAAATTTCTGCTTTGGCTTAAAAATGTGAAAAAGACAGAATTACTATTTAGATATTTATTACTATGCTTAACCTAACACAACTTTTAAAAACTTTTCTTTTTTTTTGAATTGTTGTGTAAAAATTATTTTTGTTTAGTTTAACTGTTTAATAATAGTTTTCCAGTGCTCTTATAAACTTAAAAATTCTCAGATTTGTGTTAAATTTTGTAAAAATCAGGCTAGCTTACAATAGTTTGAAGCTTTTTTTTTGATTTATTCACTTTAATGAAATTAACAAAATCAGTTTTTAACTGATTGGTTATTAGGAGTTTAAACAAATCATGCTTTTTTTACCGTTAATTAATAAAGCATTAACATTTTGGCACAGGGTTGCCATATCATATAGTATTCAATGTATTAAGTTTTCAAAATAGCAACTAGATTATTAAGACTTAAGTATATTAGTTCAATTAAATTTTAGCTCAATTAATATGTAAAGTTTATTTAACCATTCTGTGTATAGCTAAAAGTCATTTAAACTAATAAAGTGAATAAACGTAAGACCTTAAATAAAACTAAAAAGTTATTGAAATATAACTAAAACTAAAACTGCGGCCCGCAAAGATTTTGAGACTTGAAATTTGGCCCGCGAGCACCAATTGCCTGCTAACCCCTTATTTAGACTTATGTTTAATATAAATAGTTTTAACAACATGATATCAAGACAAATTGACATAAAGTTTTCTTCTTAAATACAGTTTTTTTAGCACTATCTAGCTATAAACACGAATTTTATGTGAAATGACATTATCTATTTTAAATGGTATAAGAATCTTAGTATTATATAACGTATTTATTTTAATCTTGAAAGCAAAAGTGGGTTTTTTTTTATAAAATCACTATTAAAAGCGTGTTGATATAAATAACTCACAACAAAACTATCAAAGTTTTACAAAAGTAAGTTTACAAAAGCTAAATACTTTATAAAATTTGTGCTAGTGTATAAATAATAGTTCACTAAACAGAACTTATATTTAGTTCACAGTATATTAACATAAAACAGTCTTAAATAAAAATAACTTCAAACTAAAAAAAAAATCCGAATTAGTAAATAGATAATGAAATTATACTTTACTTAAAAAAAACATTTAGTTAAAGCTTAACTATAGTTTAAAGCTATTAGTTTCATATATAATAATTGAGAACTTTTTACTATTATTTACAATTCTGATGAATTGATCATTAAACATTGGTAAATTTCTCACTGATATATAAAAAAGTATCATTTTGCTAAATTTTTCCATATCAGAAAACAAAAGTGTTTGCTTGTAGATACTAAGTTTATGTGAGTATAACTATATAACTATAAGATTAGTTAGTAGATTGCTCAATTAAAATAAAAAAACAAACTTTTTATTTTAAAAGTTTAAAATAGTTAAGCTCAGGAAAAATAGTAATAGTTTTTTACTACATTCAAGTCGAATCATGAAATATTTTTATACTAGAACTTAACTTTAGAATTAATAAATATTCATTAGCTTTTAATTTACAACCATTAGTAAAAACTTTGATTAAGAAATCCATTTCTGAGTAAATATGTTCAGTCTGGCAGATACAAACACATTATGAGCTAACTGAGTAATAAAAATAAAGTTGTAGTATAAAGTAATAATACAACAGTTTCACTTTCTTTTAGAAACCTTTTATTTTTTTGTTGACAATTAAAATTAACTAAATTTTAGCTAGCAAAAAAAGTGTTTCAGGTATTTAAAAAAAAACTTCGAAATGTTTTTTATTGAAAGTAGTGAGAATAAATCAGTCAGATGTCTAATTAAAAGATCTATGTCAAAAAACTCCTTTAGTAGTCTATCTCCACAATCTTTGTCAAAAATACTCCTTAAATGGTCTATCTTTAAGATCCATGTCAAAAAGTTTTTTGATGTTGATCAAAAAGATCAGTTTAAGTAAGAAAGTATTTTAATGATCAAAAAGTCCTGACTGCTTAGAAGAAAATGATCCTTCCTCTAATTAACGAAACAATTGCTGTAAATCTGATTTGTCTTAAATTTGTATTTCTAATAAACAGACAAAAAGTATGTAACAATACAAACCAACTGATGAAAATGAACGATATGTAGTATCAAATAGCAGAATTTTAAAAACTAACAGACAATTCCTAAGTAAACTAAAATCAAGTATAATATCACTATAATTTCTCCAAACTAAAACCAGCATTAGTTTTTAATCTAGAAGATAGTGAGAATGAAGTTAAATCAACGCTCAACCCTGAATTCAAAAAGTTCAACGAACTTTTTAATGATGATTTTTCTACATATTCAAAGTACAAAAATAACTTTTTTGATGGTGAAATTGTAACAAAACAGCCCGTAGACCCAAAATACATAAGAAAGATCTTTTCAATTAGGTAGTTAAAGTATCCAAGTGTCCACGTATCCAAGTTACTAATAGAAATAAGCAATCTATAGAGTTTACTAAGGGTTATTACTTGCGGTACGATCACATAATTGAACAAATAAGAAGAGACCATGATTGTTGTTGGTAAAAATATTAAAAATTACTTTTGAATGCTTTATATATTGCTTTTTATATTCTACCTTATTAGTGTTGGTATTTAATAGCTTGGTTTTTATAGGTTCTTTATTTTGACTTTTCAAGATTTTATAAATTAAGTTTTTTATTTTCTTAGTTGTTGTCTTGAAGTGCTTTATATAAAAGTTGTGAAAAGTTAAACTATTTATTCTGTGAGTTGTAACTTTGTATGTTGGATTCTGTTTGCATTGAAATAAAATAAATAAAAAAACATTTAAATTTGAAAATAAACTAACATGAAAGAACGTTTCTATGTTTGCTAATTTATAAAAGTGAATTAAGTCGTTAAATCAAATAGTTCTACTACCTTAAAGCATATATAACAAATTACACTAAACTGTATAACATAAAACTTCTATATAATAGCTTCTACGTAAAATTAAAGTTTATTTAATCTCATAATACTTTAAAATATTATGTTTTATCTAAATTCTTATAGTATTCAAAAAATGTAGTGTTAAACAAAACAAATACTTCTAACTAAGCTAATTTTATTCAACAAAAACAAAGAAAAACTAAAATGCACAAAAAAAGTTTGGTCTAAGGATTTTGATATTATAATTAAAATACTGGATAAAAGTTACAACAGTAATACAAACATAGAAATTATTAGTTTTCGTTGAAGTAAACTGTTTTATTTAATTTTGTTCACAGAAACTGTTTCTAAACTTTGTTTTATCCAAATGGGCTTTGAAAATAAATTATTCGAAAGCATTGGTTTTCAACCAGCGCATGCCAAACTTGTTACTTTAAAAAAATCTACTTATGAACCAGTTAGTACAACAAACATTTGTAAAATATTATATAGCTAATGAAATAAGGTCAAATCATGTTGATAAATAGAATTGATAAAAGAATAGTTAAATAAATAGTCTACATTATTTAAATGTACAAAAGTAAAAAAAACTGCAATAAACTATTTATATATGTTTCATTATATTAAGCTGGTAAACTAATTTGACAGCAGTAAATTTTAACTTTTAACTAAAACTTACAAAAAACAAGCATGAGAGCTTATAAGAATTTAAACTTTGTTGTCAGTTATCAAATATAGTTGACTTAAATAAGTGTTTGTAAATACGTTTATAAGCGAAAGTCAGGTTAAATAAACATAAACCTAACTAAACTACTCTACCCGTGTGAGAAATTGCAGCCCTGGTGTGTCAAGACATATGAGAAGTTATTTTTTTTGCAGTAGTTGACTAATTTGAGTTAAGATTTTGGTAATAGTCAATTAGTAAAGAAAAGTTTCAAATAGCTTCTAAGTAGAAAAAAATTAAATGCACCCATCAATAAGATAATTACGTATAAATGATTTTTACTGATCTTAAGTTGCAGGTATAAACATATTTTTTGTATAAAGATAAGCAGTAGTAACTTTGTAGTATTAAACATTTCTTATCAATAAATTAGGCTAATCTTAACTACGTTTAGTAGCATTTATTTTACTGATTACTTTATTAATACATAGTAAACTCGAATGAAAACTTAATGAATGTATTGTACGGAATTTACAAGAGGATTTTGTTTTGTTATCTCTTCGTCTTTAAACTCTTTTGTTAAATAAAATTCTAGATTTTACGTAACTTTACAACTTTATTGAATTTCAAGTTTTTTTTTCAAAAAATCCAGAAAAATTTTCTATAAATCGTTGTAAATTGTGTTTTTGTGATAATTGCCACATGTAAAACATTTTCCAGCTAAAAATTTTAAGGTCGCATTTTTGGGTCCCATACAGTTTGCATTGGGGTGGTTTTAAGAAAATCAAAATTTGTTAGCATTTTGTTACTATTATCTAAAATTTTGTACAGGGTATTTTCCAATTGTAAAATAAATTGAGCTGAAAACTCAAAAGTCGCTGTTTTTATAATCATCCTAATCGATTTAAAAACACCGAAAATATAACTACAAAGTTTTGATGTTAATTTTTTTAATTTGTAGTATGTACATAAACATAAAATTTATCTATTGATATTGTAAAATATTTTTTATTTTGCAATTTCAACAAAAGCAAACCTCTTAAAATGAAAAAAAAAAAGTTTTTTTTTGGAATTGAAATTTACTATAACACAGAATTTAAGTACTACTACTATAAACCTAAATATACTATGGAATCTGAGTAAACTTAAATTAAATATTTTCATAGTTATCGATTCGTTATAATTGATGTTATACTTTGTAATATTTAAGCAGTCTATTATTTTAAGAGATAGCCTACATAGCAAAATTTACCATGCTTTATATATAAGATACACAATAAAACAACATAGAAAATTTATTACCGAAAACGAAAAAGGAATGAAATATAAAATCAGAATTTTTTTTTGATGTGATAATAATTCAACTCATTGTAGCAGCTAACAAAATTTTATTTGTCAAGGCTTTTAAAAAAGTTAATATACTAATAAATAAGGCCACTACTTTAAATATATTTGGTATTTAACACTTGATACTAAACAAGGCAAGAAATTTAAAAATCTTTGCAACAAACAAGTTTTGTCATTTTTTTGTGTCAAATTTTTTCTTAATTAAAATAAAAATGTCTTGTAGGCACAACATAGAAGCTTTTATGTGGAAAAAACAAGTTCTTTAAATTTTATAGACAAAAGTATTCCTTAAACATTTACAGTAAGTAACCAAAAAATACTTAAGTATTAAAAAAAATCATTATCAGCATTAAAAACAAGTTTTTATAAACATGATATTAGATAAAATCATCACATGTTAAAGTATATTTTCAAATAAATAAGCATCAGTAAGAAACTGTACAAAATAAATACTTAAAAATTAAAAGTAGTATTAAAATTTTAATGGATATAGCTAGTTTTGTGATAACAATATTACTCATTTATATATTTCTTTTTTTACGCTATTTGTAAAAAGTATCTAGAACAAAAAAGAAAAAAAGAAAATAAAATATAACGAAAAAACAACTAAAATATTTTTTTTACTTTAATAATTTTATATTTTATTAAATTCGTTCGGAAAAGTTACCTCTTAATAGTTTTATTTTAAGAAAAGTATTGATACACTTTAAGTACAAACTTAAATAAAAAAGCAATCATTATGAGCTCATAACATGATAACAGATCATCTCTTCAATACGTTGTTCCAAACTATCTCAATGTGACGTCACAATTACTCCACTTCGTTCTCCAGTATCATCTCGTTCATAAGTGGGGGAATGGATCCCTGTGGAAGTTCGTGTTTCACATCCACAACCCTGCTCGCTCCCTTCATACTTATCGATCTGTTAATTTATTGTTTATTGTTAAAATCTACATACTAATTTTAATTAGAAGGCAACATCAGACCCATTAAGTAGAATTAACTGATGCATTGCTTAGCTTTAAAACAAATTGTGCAAAACATTTATTATTGATCTTCTTTTTTTTTTTTAAATTTGGTTTCAACTTGGTATTCAGTATACAGTAGTCTTTTTAAAATATCATCTTATTACAACTTTATTTCATTTTTTTCATATTGTAATTTTTAAAACTACGCGGCCTTTGAGGACTTTTAAAAAAGTCTGGCCTGCGATAGAAAATTTGCAATACACCTGACGTTCAAACTAATATATATTTTCGCCTTTTCACCTGAGATCAGTTAATTTGACCATGAGTTTAGGAAACAATCTTTTGTTTTCAGGCCTTCTCTTTCTCATGTAGTACTTGAGTCCTTCTGTTAATTTCAACTGAAGTTTTTCTACTTTTTCTGGTTCCTCTAGATCAGGTCGGTCTGAAAGTATTTATTACAATACAGTTAAACATCCATGCTTTTATTGATTACGAAACTTATCAAAATTTGATTCAGTTGTTTCTCTTCTTCCTAACATACTGTTAAAATGAACAAAATAAAAATATTGTTTTGCAGTGGTCAATTTTTTTTTTTGATTAAATCATTCATATAAAAAAGGTACTGATTTTTATTTGTAATCTTGAGTAATAAGAAAATAAAAATCAAAAACAAAACTATTTTAATATAAAAACAAAAGTTTTATTACCTGATGAAATAAGGCAAATAGCAGCTAGAAGACCAATTTCAGTTGAATCAGCTTTTAATGGTTGAAGTGAAATGGCAAAAGCGAACATCTGTAAAATATCATATCAAGCATTAGAACAATTTAAATATTAATTAACTCTGAATTAAAAAATTCTGATGATGAAACTAAAAATTCAATCTTATAAATTAGCTCACAAATTCACAACATAAGTTACTATACTTTATAAAAATCCCCTAAACAACAACCTGATCGGTCATGGGGCCGCACCCGCACATTCTCATTTGTGTCCTGGTCAGTGTCAGTCCATCGCTGAAAGTCATCGTGTCCTGGTCTGGTAAGTATCGCGAACATATGCGCAGAAACTTTAAAATATATAAGTTTTAGCAATTTTATAAAATATTGTACATTGTACTTAAGTTTATTAATAAATGAAATATTTATTTTATTTTCTTGTTTATTTATACATGCATTTACAAATATACTTTTGATTAAAGTATTTAGCAAAATACAATTTTTTTTATTTATCGAAAAGGTCGTTTAATATTTTGAAATGACAACAAACACCAACCAGTATTTCCAAGCAAGCGCATTTCAGCAAAGTGATCTGATCGGCGATTGTGAAGTTTTGAAATCCGGGAATACCCTTGGCAAACTCGACGATTTTCACGATGGACTTGGTACTGAGGTCAGCAAATTTCTTCCACAGCTCCAGTTCGGTCTTGGAAGGCGGCTTGTTGGTTGACGGGGCGTTGCCATCTGGTTGCTTGGTAACCGTGGCAGGTTGCTTTTGTTGGGAGGGGGCGCCGTTTGGTGGCGATGGCTGCAAGTACACAAGATAAATAAGAAAAATAAATAAACCAAAATTTTAAATTTTCTAATTAAACCCATCTTTATATAGATTAATTTCACATTCAGTTTAGTGTCTTTTAAAAATACTATATATTTAGACCTGGCTGCAAGTATACAAGAAGAATAAAAAAATAAATAAACCAAAATTTTACCTTACTTATAGATATTTGAAGGTTAAACCCATCTTTATATAGACTATTTTCACATTCATTTAGTGTCTTTTAAAAATACTATATATTTAGACCTCATATTTCAAAATAAGCTAAAACTTTAAAGGTTTAAATTCTTTAATATCAAATTTAGTTTAACTTAACTATACTGAAAAAAAATCCTGTTTTTTATATAATTATAAGTTAGGTTCAAACAAAGTTTAACTCATAAACCGTTGAAATTTGACTTATTTAAAAGAAATTACTAGTTATTTTGCAACACTTTTATTTATGTTTTCTCGGATTAAGTTTGTTTACATGTGTCAAAAATAAACAAACAAATGTACATAAGGTAAGTTACTTTTTATGGCGTGAAGATCTTGTGTTGCTCTATATATTTATTTTAAATTTTTCAATAAATTATAATTTTATGGTGATAATTATCTTTAACAAGTGTACAACATTTTAAACGACAGAAAACTATTTTTGGGTGACCTTATCTATTCTTTACTATAAAACAAAGTTGATTGGTAAACACAACTAAACTTAACAAATAAACAAAATAATACAATTTTATGGTTAGTATAATTCATCACAGTTAACTTGCTATAATTCATAATAATATTTTTAAATATATTTATAGACACTTTTGTTTACAAATGTCAAAACCCAAACAGAAATCTACTTCAGATTATCACAGTTAAAATATTTATCTGTGAAACTAATTAACTGTTTTAATAGAAGCATAAAAGTCTTTATTTTTTATCTCAGTTTAGTTGTTTGAAAAACTTAAAAAAAAACTAAATAGTCAGCTCATATTTAAAATAAAGTATTTTAGTCTTATAATGTAAAACTGGTGACTAACAGCTTGTAATTTTGAATGTAACTTAATTAAACTTATACTACATTATACTTACAAATTCATAAAAAAAACTTTAATTTCAGACAAATAATTATTTGATATTATGTGACTTGAATAAAATACATAAATTCCAGATAGCAAAATAATTTTTCATATAACAACTCCAACTAACAGGCTGGTACTTCTTGATGTCGCTCATGTTAGGAAAAGTTTTCAGGTGGTACTGAGCCACTTGCTTGATCAAATCTTCCACTTCCGGTGAAACTTTCACAACTTCTGTGACGTCACTGTTGTTTTGTGACGTAGCTTCCTTCTTTCCTTCCTTCTCCTTACCACGCTTCTTGTTTCGATCGTTTCTTACCGCTGGAAAAAATGTTTTTACATATTTACTTTATTAAAATATATCAGTTTGGGATTTGAAATAGTTAATTTCTATTATTAAGTAGACATAAAAAAATGTTTTATACGGAAAGTTCTAATTTAATAAAAGTAATTTAAAGCTTGTTAGTTCTAAATATTATATTTAAAATTTAGTTTTTAGGTTAAACTAGTTTGAACTATAAACCAAATAGCCTACAACGCAAATTTGTTTGACTTAAATAACTAGCAAATATGATAACATTTTGAAATAATTGATGTTTAAACTAATAAAATAAATATAACAATTAGTTTTGTTTGCTGTTATATGATATACTATTAATTAGTTTAGAACTTTTTAAAACAAGTTGCTGTTAATTAAACAACTAAAATATAATCTTTATAACATATTAAACTGAAAACTTAAAATAAGCCATCTGTATTTATATTTTCTTAAAAATCTCTTCAAATTGTTTGAAGTTTTTATTTAATTTTAGAATATATAAGCATGGGATATGGACACTTTTTTTTTAACAGCAAATGTTTTTTCATTTAACTGTTTATGATAGACACACTGTAATAATTTTAAATAATTTACAGTAATTAAAATATAACTTTGTAAAAATGAATTTTAACAATACTTAGTATTTCTTATGTTATTTAATTGGGTTTTTTAGTCACAGTGTTATGACTTAAAATTGAAAACAGTTATGAAGACGTTATAAACTATTTTATTTATCGACACAGTAATTTATTTATACTTGTTTGTAATTTCACTAAATAAATCATTATTACGTCACTATGCTTTGCAGGATGCAACTTTTTTTTACTTAAACTGTTAACTTACAGTTTAGTATTTTTCTTCGTTTTTTTACTTTTTTTAACGAAATTTGTGAATTAGCTTCAAAAAATTAATTTTTTTTTAGCCTCATAAAATAGACTAAGTAATATACCAATAATCTTTTAGTATATAATATAAAAACGAATTATTCTCAATAATTTTGATAAGTAAAACCCATTAACTTGATTAATTATCTATAATCGTATTAACTTGTTCAGCTTAGCCTTTTAAAAGCTGAAGAAGTAAAGGCATTTTGAAAGTTTTATGTATATAGTGTCAAATAAGTTTGAAGTTAAAAAAAAAACTATCGTTAATTTGTTTTGAAAACCCTTAAAAAATACATTAACGTATTTAATCAAAAACATTTCGAAAAAAGTCGAATGTTTAGTACACTTAAAGTTCTCAATGTAAAATTAATGACATTAAAATGTTTACTAAACTTCTTAAAAGCTTTAATATTTATTAGTTTAGCAGACAATTAAAAAAAAATATAAGAATTAAAATTTACTTAATTTGCTTTTTATTAATCAATTTTAAGATTATTTGAATCAACGAACTTTTTTACTATATTCAAATAGTGAAATTTTTATCTGGAATTAAATTGGGTTGTAAAAAAAGTTAATAAATATTTTATTACCTTCATATTTAAAAAATAAATATGGACAGTTTTATGATTCTCAAAATTTAAAATACGGCTATAAAATTAACGCAAAGCTTTTGTGATAATTTTTAAACAACTTTTATATTTAATTTTAAAGTGTTATATATTAATTTTTTGTAAAATGTGTTTGTAATAAAGAATAAAACTTAAATGCTTTCTAGTTTGATTTTTTTTATTTAAGTTTTTAAACATAAATTTCTAATTTTAATTACTGTATACGGAATTTTAATAGTTTTAATTTAAAACTAGTGCTAACATATTTCTGTTGTTTACAAAGATAGCAAAACACCTTAAATATATGTATATTTTATACCTTAAGTACATAAAATAGTTTAACAAAACTTTAAGCAAAACTATTTTATTGTTCAACCAAAACTTGATTAGTTTATATTTAAATAAACAAAAGATAAAACTTTAAAAAAGAGTTACGTTTATATACTTTCAACAAATTATTTAAACTTTTGTTTACAAACATTTATGTGCTTACAAATTGTATTCAGCAAAAAGGCGCGCTTTATTTTAATAAGTTAAAATTATTGAAGTTTTTAAACAAGCTGATAGCCCCAAGGTACAGCAGCTTAAAAGCTGACACTTGAACACAAGTGAGTTTTTATGTTTTTATTGCTGTAATCTTGTTAAGTAAAATGGATTGTACTTTGTTAAACTTTCTAAATGTATAAACTTGCAAGTTAAAATTAATTTAATCCACTTATAAAATTGTAAAACTTCTTTAATGCTTTTAATCTAAAAAAGTGAACCATGTTAAGTTTTAATTTGTCGTCTTTATATAAAGTTTAATATTTAAACCATTAAGTTAATAAACTTTAAATTATAATACCTTAAGGTGCAAAATAGAAAAAAAACAACTAATTAATTAACTTTGAAATTTTTTATTACTATTATTAAATAAAAGTATAAACAAAACTTACTAGTTTCATATTTTAACTTTGAAACTGTAAAAAGATAAAACTTGTTTTTTATGTTTAGTTTATACAAAATTTTTTATTTTGTAAAGTGTGATTAAGTTTTATTGTTATTATATGTCATGAGTGAAGTTGTTTTTGTTTGAAGTTAATTGTTTTGGAATAAAAGTATTTTATTTACTTTTTATTTCCGATGGCAATGTGAAACATTTTATTTATTATCTTCTTATTAGAAATTTACTCCTTTTACAAGCGCGTGTTGAAAGATATGTTGTTTTTTCATATTACACTTAACTTAATTGTAAGTCTCAAGTTAACTTAATTGTTTATCAAAAAGTAATTTAGTAAAATAATTTTTTCACAAACATTCTCCGAGTATTTTATTTGAAGGAATTCAAATACAAACATTTGACACACAAATAACAAATTATTTCTGAATAAAACTACCACTATAAGATTCAAGAAACTAAATAATTATCTAAATTTTTGTTAAAAGCCATTAAAGTTTATAATATTTAAACAAACAAACATTCTTTGAGCATTCCGACTTGTATGCACTTTTGGAACCTGCAAAATTGACATCTCGATCTCGTTTGTTTTGTCATCTTGCAGTCGCCGTCTCTGTGACACGTGTACTGCATACCCTTCTGCACTGACCGCCTGAAGAACCCCTGTTGAAATGATTAGTTTGTTAAAAAAAAAATATTTTAAAGAACCTCTGGTGAAATAAGTAAAAAATTACTGTTTAGTCGCTTAAACATATGCTAAATTGGATATTGGTCAGAGTAAAACATTGCTAAATATAATTGTACTAAAAGAAAGAAAAAGTATATTAAACTAGTCGTATTTAAAAACAACTTGAAAATATTTAAAAATTAAAATTAAGGTAAATTTTTAAAAATTAATAGTAGATCAAGAAAGGATTTATGAAGTTGTAAATTTATGAACTGATTCTAAATTATTTCTAAAATCAAATTATTTCAGTGATACATAAAATCAACTCTGTATGAATTTTATTAATCACGTCAAATTCATTCTAAAGATTAAGATTAAAAAGTACAAAATATTTTGTGAAAACGTATAACTGTCACGTAACTTTTTCTTACATTTGAAAATTCGAAATATACTTTATATTTATTTAAAAGTTTTTGAGGCATTTAAAATTACGTAAAAATAATTTGAATTATTTTTTATCATAGCTATTCAACTTTTCTTTTATTTCAGAAAAATGTTAATAAAAATAAGTAGAAATAAATCTTAAGATTAAGCTTCAGAAAATATGCTAAATTTATAATTTTGTTTAAACAATTATTTCAACAAATAATCGAAGTTTAGTATTTCTTAAGGATAATTATCTTACAAAAACTTTTAAAGTACAGCAATTTGATAACATATTCGTAAGCAAATACTTAATGAGAAATAAATGTTTTACAGACAAATATCTAAAAAGTATTTTGTTTGTTCAAGTAATTGTATAAAGTTTGTTTGTGGTGATATTCATGTTTAAATAAATATATTTTATATTGGAATTTAAGTAAAATTATATGGTCGAATTTAATATCTATGTTTCATAACAAAAAATTGTTTTAAAATACTTTTACATAAAAATTAAAACAAGCTATTCGTTTTTGTGGGTGAAAGACAAGTTAAAAATTTTTGTAACTAGATGGTAATAAACTGATGTAGTTCGGGATATAAGATAAATTTACAGTACTTTTATTTAATTTTCTTCAATTAAAATACAAATTTTTTTTTTATTAATTCTTCAAAACAGGCGGGTTTGAAAGGTTTTCACAAATTTATAAAAGTTAACAACTCATACAAAAATAGAGCAGCAACATCTGATAGTAATTAAGAAAACATCAAGACTGAGTGATGTACGATGATTGGAAAGTCAAACAAAACCGCCAACTTTCTGATGACTCTTGCTCACTCTTGCGTGACGAAACAGGGCGAAATTGATATTTGCATAGAAAAATTGACAACTTGTCATGATTGAACGAGTTTTTGAAAAATTTAAAAACTTTTCATGTTGTTATAGCTGCCATTTAAAATTGTTTTACTATTTTTGTATATGTGGTTGCATTATTAACATTTAAAATATAAAGTTATTTAAAAAAATAATTAGATCGTTTTTATCTTTATATTTAACTATAGTACTTATTCGTCAATAAACTAAAAACTTATTAAAAAAAAAAACGTTTATAAAGCGGTCAAAAGTTTCTACAAAAAAGTTAATTCTGTAGTAAAATACTGAAGACAGAAAAATATATTTTCCTAAACACTTTACGACTTTCCAACCTCTCAAACCACAAATTAATAAAACTTATTGAAGATTAATTTAAGGAGAAACTTTAACAATTATCGGCGCCAATGAGTGCTTATACAAACAAAATAAAAATTGTAAAAAGTTTTTGTAAATTTTTATTCTTCATGTAATTTAAATTTTACTACCTTTATCCCTTAGGCACGCAGATTAAACTTTAAAAATATTTTTATTTATATATTAATTTGTTGAACTATTAAACAACAATAACTGTTTTTAATCCAGTAAGGTGTATTATTACAGTAAAAATTTGAGAACTGTAACTTTTACAAAGTTTTATTTTTAAGCTTTTAGTATTTGAATTGGGAAATTAGTCTTATGAAATTGTAAATCCTATTTATAAACATTATAAAGTTCATTTTTTATGGAACATATAGTTTATCTAGATATTTGAAGCGTATTTCATTACAAAATAAGAACAATGCAAAGGAAGTAATCAATTTTAAATTTGGAATTTTTTATAAAATATATCAGCATTACAAAACGAATATTTCTTTTCGTTCAAATACATTTTATCAACTTTATGCAGATATTTGATAAACAGAAAAAATATACCAGACAAATTAGTTGAGTTGATTGATCATTTAAATGAATATTTAAACAGACTGTTTCGTTTCATAAAGCACAAAAATATACTGGAAATGTCTGGCAACGTGAAAGATGGATATTCGAACAAAGAAAATGTTATTTGAACAAAGAAATATGTTATTTGAACAAAGGAAAATATTATTTATAGAATGAAGTTTTGACAGGTGTCTAAAAATACTGAAAGATGAATCTTCATTTTAAACTTTGTTTCTTAGTAGCTTCAAAAGACACTTTTAAATTGAATTTATTTAATCAACTGTAAAACAAAAACAGTTTATACTTTTGAAAACAATGTTTTAAATGTTCTGTGGATGAATTTTAGATTAACAATAAACTTATGTAATACTTTTATTAAATATTCATTAACATACTATAAAGCAAACAAATATTGAACGTGCGTATTTTGTATACGTACAAACATTAATGTGATATTATCATTTTCCTGACATCAAACACTCAAAGCAAAAGTAAATTTTGTGGCTTATAAAGCAAACATCGAGCTACGTAATAAAGATTACTTGTTTCAAATTCACTAGTTTTTATTACTTTACGTGTAAAACTGAATTATTTGACAGATTTTCAAACAAACATTTAAACGAATTGAGTGTTTTTGAACGGCTTTGATGATTTTACTCCTGTTTAACTTTTTTTCTGAGAATTTCGTTTCAGTAAATACTTAATTTAATAGTTTGTTTCAGTTACAGCTGTGAAGTTATAAATTATATTTGTTGTAGAAAAACAATTGTGCAAAGTAGTTTATTTGCTTTGTTTGTAGTACATCTATGCTGTGTGCATTTACAAAAACTTTTTTCTTGTAAACAACTAAAATTTAAACATAGATAATTTTTAGCTGTAACTATGAAGTTTGTAAAGGCTCAAAATAAGTGTGTTGGAATTTGAAAATAGGTTCATCAAAAAACTGACTATTAACTTAATTTAAAGATGAATGAAAACCTTTATTAGAAATTGAGATTTAATTAATTTTCAAGACCATATTTCGGTTAATAAATCCAACTTAAAAACATCAAAGCAAATATTTAAACAGACAGCTTCAATTGCTCTTTAATCTGTAAAACGAGAGAATCAATTCGAGAGAGGGAGATTCAAAAACCACTGATGCATGAAGAAGATCTTCAAATTGGATTATGATGGATTTTTTATGCTTGTCAAAATTACTTGTGCTTGGTGATTTATTTGAAGTTTTTACGAAAAAAGTGACTTCAAGTTGCGTAACTTGTTCATAACTAAACGTGATAACATTATACTACATAAGTTCATTGTATGTTTTTTTATGTACCACTCTAACTTAATAAACTTAAAGAAAACTTTTAAATCCTATCTCTATAAAATTTTGATAGATAACTACCAAGTTTAAATCTGTATATGTGTGTTAGGATTTTTCAAACTACACAAATAAAGCATTCCAATAAGTACAATATATTATTTTATATGACCTACACACTAATTGAAAGCAGTTTTAGTAGAAATACAGCTTAGGTGAGTGAAAAAAAACAGATATTTAGCTTTTGAAAAGAAGATTTGAAAAGGGGTATTAAGACAATGATCAAAAACTACAAGACATTACTGCAATAATTCAACTGAAAAACGCATATAGAATAAGAAAAGGTGGCAGTATGAAAGCGAGTAGAAGACAGGGGAGATTAACAAACAGGGCAGGTAGAAAGCTGTCATCAGAAAATCAGTCGACCGTGACGTAGTTCACATGATTGAAATTTGATTTTTACTCGGCTGGAGATTTTGTCTGTAAGCACTAAACATTTTACTGAAATTCAGATTCAATATACTGGTAGTAAACATTTAGTTTGATTGATTTTGAAAATTGAAGATACAAAACTAAATGTTTTGATTTTATGATGTTTTTGCCACAGAATAAACAATTAAAGTTTTAATTTTGGCAGTTAAATTATCCGTAGCAATAAAGTTATACGTGTTTTTGGCAACTAGTTTTTAAAGTCTTTTTTTTTAATATCGTTCCCTGTTTATTGGCATTAAAAATACTTAAACAAACTAAAGAAATATATTTTCTCTAACAATCATTAAAATTTGTCCTTATAAACCTTAAACTGTTAAAAGCTATACTTTTTCAGTGAGAAAATACAATTTCTAAATGTGTGTTTCAACATTTATAAATAAAACAATTTATTACTTGGTTTAATTAAAATTTTATTTTTGATCATTAACTCCAAACAATGTAACTTTTAAGATCGAGTTAATCCAGATGGACTTGGACTGAACGACTTTGGAATTTTCGAATTAAAAATGACTAATAAAGCTACAAGTTGTAGCAAAACCACAAGAGCTTAATTATAAGCTTAAAGTGTTTAAACAATTAATGTAACAACTTTCAAAAAAAATTAATATAAAATAACTTCTAAAAACTTATTTAAGACATAACAAAAACCAATAACAATAATAAACGACATAATGTATACAACAAAGCCTATTTAAAATTTACATGACAATTTAAATAGAAATTACATGAAAAAACAAGACGTATTAAGTTGTTGCAAATTGGATAATAACTAGTTTACAAGAAGATTACAGAATGAAGCTACCTTAACAACCCACATGGGTGGTCGTTGCCATGCACATTATGTTGCCGTGGAATTCGTGTTGCTATGGAATTTATGTTGCCAGGGAGATTATATGTGTATTGAAAATGGGCGTATTTCATTCAAGTTATTGTGATGTAAAAATCATGAACTTTAATTTACAATTCTAAGGTTTTTATTTAAGGTCAAAGGGAATATTAAACATTATATTATGTAACTTTTACAGGGTTGCCACTCGTTTTTTCTAAATTTCTTCCAGGTTTTTAAAAGTACACATTTTTGGGTCTATTTTTATTTTTAAGATAATTTATATGTAAGAAACTAAGTTAAATAGTATAAAATTAATGTAAATATACTGTAAAGTTACTTTAAATTCGTTTTTCAATAAAAAAAAATTCTGATGATGACAAAAAAATCTTATTTATATGATAGATTTGTTGTGTCAATTCAAAATTTTACTGCTGAAAATGTTAAAATTTCTCAAATTCCAGGTTTTTCGAGATTATTTTTGCCTAAATTGTCAAATTGCAGGTTTTTCCAGGTAAAGTGGCAACCCTGCTTTTAGTGGTCCGATATATTTCTCACATTTTCAACCTCTTTAATTGTTTTGTAAAGAAAGTTATATATAAATTTTAAAAGTACTAACATATTTTTACTAAAACTTGTTTTATACTCGAAAGCTATAAATATATAAAAGCGTAACGTTCTAAAATAAGCATTAAGTAATGTTTTTTATAACTTACATATATCGTTATTATGACATTAATGTTGAAAATATATTTTCAAACGATAATTAACTAAGTACGAAGTAATCTCGTTTACTTGTATTAAAACTGAAAGTTCGTACAAATGCGATTGGCTTATGTAAAGGTCAAAATATTTATGTTGGATGAAAATATATTAACAAGCAATAATGTTGTCTGAAAAACATATTATAACATGTCTGAGTTGAGATTTTATTTATTACTTCAAAATCTTAATAAAATGTTTGAATAGTTATTAGCTATTGACGAGTTAAACCTTATAAGATGTTTCACTTATCATACTTAAAGAGGTTAAAAATATCCAGACAATAAAAAGTAGTTTAACTCATTAGACTTTAATTAAAGCACTTAAGCTATTTTCTGAAACAAAAACTTGCTTTTAAATATATTTGTTCCATATTTGGTAAACATACTTAGTTAAACTTGTCTACAGATAAAATATCGCTAACTTATCAAATAAAACTTATATATGTATATATATTAGTGAACTTAATCTACAAATTATTATCTTCTGTGTTAGGTGTTGCATTTGTTTAGATTCAAACCTAATAAGTTTGAAAATATTAGAAGAACAGCAGATTAATTTACTTATAGTTTTTATAAACTTTCTACAATATAATACTTGTGATGATACAATATTTATGAATTGTAAACTAAATCCTCCTGCTAAGTAAGGTAGCGATGTCGCTTTTTGGGAGATCATTTTATATGAAAAGTTCTGAATCAATGACATTTTCCAAAAATGTTGTCCCTTTTTGGAACCATTTATTTCAACACAAATAAACTCAATAAAAAGTTGCTAATAATAAACTTTACAAGTGAATTAGTATCAGAAGAAAAAAAAAATTTGCAAGATCAATTAACAACTAAATAAAGAAAATTTACAGAATGTAATATTTAATGTAATCCTGTTTTGTTAAAACTAGTAGTCATTTCAACTAATATAACAAAACTATCGACCAATAAAATAAATTAAACAATCATTTACCTTGCACCCTTCACAACTCGACACCCCGTAGTGATACCCGGAACTCTTGTCGCCACACACGAAACAGGGTTTGAATACCCTGGGCGGAGGAGGGGGCGATTGCGGTTGGTAGTAACCCATCATCTGGTTGCCATGCATCTGCTGGTGGTTGCTATGCACCATTTGCTGCGGGTTGCCATGCATTTGAAGTTGTTGCTGCTGGGCGATCTGTCCCCCGTTCATGAGGGGGTTTACCTGAAGTGAAGAAAAATATAATTGTTTGGTGGGGCTTTAAACAAAATTTATTACACAAACTCTTTTTCAAACTTTATTAAAATGGAAAAAGCTTTTTTTGAGTCAAAAAATTAAAACAGCAAAAAAAATTAATTATCATCGTCTTTATTTAAACTTTAACTGGTAATTATTATTGTTCTAAAATTTTTATTTATTTTAATATACATTACAATAACAAACTTGTCCGTTGTGGTGATTATTGTGAAAATTGGCATCATTTTCAGAACCACTGTAACTTCCATTTGAAGAAAGTCCAATACTGTCTGGTGAGGCTGTGACAATAATGTTCAATTATTAGTTAAATACTTAAATATTTTAAAGAGTTGTATATAGAGATTTAAATTATTTCTTTGGTGAACTGCTATGTATTCAAAACAAATTAAATTAAAGTGATGGTATTATAAGATGTAAAGTTTAATACAAAAATTAAGTTCAGCAGGTTAAATTGACATTAAAAAAGAAATAGTTTTTGAGTACTTTTTTTTACAAAAAGGTTGTTTGGGTGCAAAGCTTTATAAACTCATAAATTTATAAATACTTAAATGCAAATTTAAACACAATAAGGTCAAAATGAAAATAAATACACCTGTATGACTTGTTTTAACGAAATAATAAATAAAATAAACATATAGTTTTCACAAGGTAAAGTGAACAAGTTCAGAGAAATGTATTTGTTGTGATACAGCATTTTAAGAAATATAAAAAGATCAGTCTGTTTCCTTTAAAATAATTAGGATTAAATTCAAACTTTTTTACATATTATACACCTCCTAATCAAATACAATAAAATAATATTTATTAGTTAACAAAATTAGTTACACAGCGCAACATACAGCTTGAATTTAAAGTTTAAGTCCAAATTACAAAGTTAACTGGTATTTATAACAATGTTTAATGAATATTTAAAATTTAATAAAAAAATAGTTTCTTTTTTAATTATTATAATGAGCTCGGACAATTAAACAATTATACAATTTGAGTTAATTACAGTACATGTTATTCAAACAAATACTTAGCAATTATCTTTTGGTTTACTTGAAACTACGACTAGTACTACAAAGCAATTAAAAACACATGGTTCACGTTTTAATAATTAATTCTTGTTAAAATTGCTTATTAACAAGATTAAATTTTAAATCTACATAACAAAATGTTAAACGTATTATCTATGTTAAGTAAATTCTTTATACCTAATGTTTGTATAAATATTTTTAACAATGTATACATTGTTTAATAATACTATTTAACAATGTATAAGAACAAAATTATATTAAAAAAAAGATTTTTTGTACTTTGTAGAACTGAAAAATCTTATAAAAAAACTTAAAATACTATTAAGATTAAAAGAAGCTATTATGACTCAGTAGAGATATTAAACAATCTTTTGAAGATCGCAAAACTAGTTCAAATATTTACTTACTAGAGACACTTAGTATAATCTATTAGTTTGTCATTAAATATTTAGTTAATGATTAACTGGTTTGTTAACTATTCAAGCAATAATATTGAATTAATTTGATAATTTTAAGTCACAAAACATTATAAAAACATTATGTACCATAAACATAACATCAAAAACAACATTATAAGAACATATGTTTTAGAAAAATTAAAATCAAACAAACTAGAAAACTTTTATAATCAACTCATTTTTGCTGTAATATAAAATGTGAAATATATGGAATTATAAATTAGTTCACATACTTATTACTCCTTATTCCATAAATTTAAGTATAGACCCAATAAAATATTTTGGAAACATCAAAGTGTACATGAAACCAGAACCCATAACTAACTAAAACAGCTTTTACACAGCAAATTGTACTTGCATAATTTAAACGGTATATCCAAATAAAAAACACTTGAAATAATTTACCAAGCACATAAAACAAATTACAAACAAATATATGAGTTCAAGTAGTTTTTAGTTGGTCTAAGTCAAGTACAAACTTTAGTACGTTCATGTAGTAAACAAGTTAGTACTAATTCTCTAACGAATTTATTACAAAGTGAACAAATTTTAGTATCTACTATAAAATATTTAGTAAACTCTATAAAGAGTTTAAAAACTTTTTGTTAACCAAGCATTTTGGGTTTTTACTATTATACTTAGAAAATAAAACTTACTTATCAACCAGTATTGGTTTAGCATCAGGTGATATAAAAAAATTGAAAGGTAATACTAAATTTTCATAAAACTAATTTCTTAATATTTATCAGAGTTCAGTAGACTATTACTTTCATATGAGAACGAAAATAGAAACAACAATTGCAAAACAAATAGCTTATAGGATGTATTTTTCGCTGGCATAAACTGCTTCAAAACAAACTAATTAACTAAACCGTGCCAAGAGTAATTAAATGTGAAAATACAGGTGTAAAAATATAATAATTTTTTCATTTCAACTTGTGTTTATTGACTATTAAACATTATATTAATAATCTAAAATTGTTTATAAACTTGATGATATATAGAGTATTTTATAATTATTTTTGAAGCTATTAACTAACCACACAGCCCTTGGAGAATATTTAAAATTCAATTATGTTTTACAAACACATTTATATTTATCTAATTAATTAAAGGTATTGCATTACAATAGACTGTTTCAAACGGTTTTTGCAACTATATTGAATAAATGCTATAAGTTGTATTAATAACATTATAATAGCTATTGTTATAAAATTACTTATTGTAAACTATTTATTTTTGTAAAACAATTTTTTATTGATTTTTAATATAAAGGGTGTTATATATAATGAAAGAATTAATCTTATTTACAAACTTAGGATTTTGGGTAAAAAAAAACAAGAATTTTTTATTGTTAAAACTTAATTTTAAGTTTTTTTTACCACTTGTTTTCTTTCAAAAAAACAACTCCAAGTATTTACTACTATTTTTTTTGAATATTTATGTTTTAGTCAAATACTTTTACTAAATATTTTTTGCCTGAATCCTTTTTATTTTAAAATAAAACACAATCAGAAGTAACCTAAATTTTTTCTATTTATCTTTATAAAACTTACATCCAACAACTTATTTACTAGAATATTAACTATGACGTCACAACTTACATCCGTTCTGTCGCCCCCCAGTGTCAAGCCTGTATGGGTGGTGGCCCTGAAAATGCTGGTTGCCGTGGTAACCAGTGTTGTGGGGGTGATGGGGACCCATGGAAATGTTCAGTTGGGTGAGGGGTTCGACCACGTTGGGGAGGGGAAAGTTCTGGTTGCCATGGAGACGTATGGGGTTGCTAACCACGGCTGAGGGGTAGAAGTTGGTGATGACACCGTTCATACAAACTTCCATCTGCTGTTGAAAGTTCATTTTGCTGCTTTTTGATTGGCTGAGAATATTTAAAGCTTTTTGATTGGCTCCCGAGTTGTTCAGAGAGTTTCAAACAAAGATTAAAAAGTTTTGAGACCAAAGAAGGTTTGAATTTTTATAACTTCAAAGTCGGTTTATAAACTTTTAAAGTTTGGATTGTCAATGTTGCAAAAAAGAAATTACCAATAATTCTGCAGATGTATTGAAAATAATTACATTTCTTCAGGTTTGAAATTAAAATAGGAATTGTAAAGTAATTTTTCAAAGTTATGTATGTGTTTCAAAAGTATTTTAATTATTTAATACTCTAATATTTTTTAGACTACACTACCAAATTAAAGCTATAACTTTTAATATAAGTACAAAAAAAGTTAGATAAAATGTCTATCTAAACTACATGTTATCACATTCTGGCTTACACTTGTTATAATTAACTTATAAAACACAAATTAATCTACTCATACAAAAAAGTTAAGCTGTAGCAAAAAAAAACCTAAACAGATTTTTTTGTTCTTATAACAATAAGGTAGACATTAAAAACATACAGATTATTTCAAATAACTTAAAAAAGAGTAAGAAAAAAGGAAACATAACTTCATAAAACAAAGTTACTACAAAGTTTTATTGTTTTTGGTGATTTCATGATTCTTAAAAATAGATTACTTAAAAAACTATTTTCTTGACCATTTTAAATACTACAACTGTTAGTACTGTGATTACAGTTCTCTTATATCAAAGACATTAACTCGTTATTCAAGGCTTTAAATAATCTTAGTTAGTTTTGGTAATTTGAGACGAGCTTATAGAATTAAAGACTAAACTAATCATGTTTTATAATTACTTATTTTGTTGTAAGCATAATAACTTTTTCTTATGTAAAACTAAGGTTTTATATAATCATATACAGTGTGAAATTTGATTACTCTGTTTAAGAATTTTAGTTATCCAAAATGAAAACTCTTTTTAACAACTTCAATATACTATTTATTATTTTTTCAAGATTTAAATGTTGCTAGCCAAAGCTGGAAAATACGTTTACAAAACTTTTTCTCCTTAAAAAGATGGCTTTATTTTTATTATAAACCTTCATTAGTTTCTTTTATTAAAATGGTGACAAGGATTCACGCTTATTTGAAATGTCATTCCAAAACACAAGTAATTTATCAATACTTTTCTGTGACAGTTAAAAGAAAAAAGAAAGACTTACGGGTCATTAATAAGTAATTTTTATTAATATTTAATTAAGAGCAAGCTCAAAACTTTCGAGAAACGATCGAGTGAATTCTAACGAGTTTTTTTTTTTTTGAATAAATAATTTGAAAGTTACAAAACACAGCTGTTAGTCATCAATTATTTAAAATAATTGTAACAAGTAGATGTTACTAAAAGTTTTAAAAAACTTTAAATTTTGACAAAATTTGTTTTTTCTGTACTTAAGCTGTTGTTTTCGAATTTGAATGTTTAAATATTTAATACAGCTTTTATCTTTTCAGTTTCAAAGCACTTGAAAAAAGTTTTTATTAAATATTCAAAAACTGTTAGGAAATTATTGTTGAAACACTTTTGAGAACGTAATTCAATATACCTTTTATTGATACTTTAACAGAGTTCTTTTTAACTTATTCATCATATTGATAAAAATAATTATAATCACCAAGTAAAGCTGATAAAATTTTGATAAACAATACTTTTAAATGTTTTGGAAATAAGCTTGAGGATTTAAATCTATACCTTCAGTTTTCAAAACTTTGTTTAGCTTAGGTTAAAGCAGTTTTAAAATTTACAAAGTTTACTTAAAAGCAAGCAGTAAAATAGATAAGATAAAAATTCACTTAGAAATGAGATAAAAACTTTAAATCAACTTTGTAGTTTCAGCGCTTTTTAAACAACAACAGATAATAAAATTGTAAATTACAAAACATTTACTAAACTGCAATTCATATTTTAAACAATAGTTGGTAGATATTCAACGTCAAACTTAAGTTTATTAAAATCTTTAATATACCACAAACAGTCAACTTTTTATTATTTTATAAAACTTTAATTGTCAAAACTTTAGACAGCATTGTAAACAAAAACGTCGACAAATTTTCTTAAGTTTTCAAAACGCAGTTGAACTTGTTTTTCTATTCAAATTCTAAAAACCTTCTTTATCATTGTAAGTATACAAACTACACATATGTTGGAGAAAACTTGTAAATGTTTACTGAAAATTTTATAACGCGATAGGTGTTAAGTGAAAACCCATTGAGTTGTGAAAAATTTCTTTTGTGAAATACAAGTCAACCGATTGACACGTAAAAAGTTAATAAGATTTTACTGGTAGCTTTTAATAAGATTTCACTGGTAGCTGTCTGATAACATTTCACTGGTAGCTGTTTAATTTGTACACGGAACTGTTTTATTTAAAGTTTCAATTTATTCGTAAAAATATTTTAAATTTTTCACAAAAATGTTTCAACTTTTTCACAAAAATGTTTCAACTTTTTCACAAAAATGTTTCAACTTTTTCACAAAAATGTTTCAACTTTTTCACAAAAAATATTTTAAATTTCTCAAGAAAAACTTCCAAAAAAAAATTCTTGAAATAAATTATTTGTAATTAATAAATTACTTTCTCATGAAAATATTTGAAACTTAAAAAGAAAATTCCAATTTTTTTACATCGTTATTTTATTTATTAACTCAAACTTTAACTTAAAAAGCTTAAACCGAAATCGTTATCAGTTTAATTAAATATAGTTCATGCACGAATAATTTTACTTATTATGATAACGCTTTATTGTGTTTATAAGACATTTACTTCGACTAGATTTATTTTAATTTTTAATAAATTTATTATATGACAATAACCTTACCTAGTTTGTATTTATTCTAAATTTTATTATTTCAAAACCTTCTTAACGAAAATAAAACTAGTAAAAAAAATCATTAGAAATAACTCCTTCACAAAACAATTTTTTTGTTTTCTTAACTTGTTTATAAAACAAATATGATTAACCATTATCAGTTTAGAAAACAAAATCTTTTGTATCATTTAATAACTCTATTTACACTAAACAAAATCTGCTTACTTTATCTTATAAAATTGTAATCTCCAAACTGTATTTGTTTGATAAACATGCTTACTAAACAGAATCTTGCTAATAACTTTTTATTTAATAAACAGTTATTAATTCGGTAATTTGATCTGCATGGAGTTTACACTTCAAACAAAATGCCGGCAGATAATTTTGCTCATAAATTTATTAAAACCAAAGTGCTCATAAATTTAATTCCCTCTAAGCTTTCCTTCATACTTTCACTATTCAGCTTTCTTCTTTACTTTTTATTTGTAGTTTAAATGTATTATCAAATACTTTTTACTTTTTAAATAAAATACGCGTTTTGATTTTTTGACAAGAAAATACTTTAAAAAAAACTTAATTTTTTTGTAGTAAATTTTATTAATTTTAAATAATTTCAACTATATTTGGTGTCTACAAACTAAGTTTTGTAAAAAGATAATTCATATTAAAACTACTAAAAATAAACGCTTGGAAAAACCAAAAAAAAAATATAAAATGTTTAACCATCATTCTAAAACACAATACACTGAGACATACAAATAAAACTTCACAATTTTAAACTGATAGCACTCATCCACTTAGCAAATACATTTATGGAAAAATTCTCACATAAAGCCCATCAATCTTTGCAAACATGTTGAAATCAAAATCGGTGCGTCCGACTTATCATAACAAAATATTTTTTCAACTCTCTCACATTCTGTTCTCTCGCATTTACTTCTCTCTCGTTTTTCACAAACCTCTCTCGAATGTCATCGGAATGATTTATGTGTTATTTAACTGTGTAATCTACTTAAAATAAACTGGTATCTATAATTTGTTTCATAAGGGTATCTACAATGTTGGAAACATATTTATACAAAACAAATCTATGTGATCAATTTTGTAAGAAAATTAGGGTAAAATTATTTTGGGTAAAATTATATGTAAATTTAATAAACAGAATTGGTGAAACCTTATGGATGGCCTAACAGTATTTTTTGTCTTTTTGGAATAAAAAATGACATTAATAAAAATGATTAATATATTAAGAAGTTAAACTAACATCAGTAGTAAAACTTGTCTAGCCTGTACTTACAAATATAAATTAACAAATTGACCAAACCCAATGTATATTGTTCTGTGTTATTGGTATTATGGATAAGACATAATCAACATTTTAGACTGAACATTTGATAATTAAATGAAGTATTCAACATACACTTTTACTATCTGAAAAAAATTTCTTAAAAAACATTATCAAACATAAATAATAGCGTCATAATAAACACTATATGAAAAAAAAAATTGAATATACTAATAGCTTGATTCTTATACTTAAATGATAGTAAAAAATCTGCAACACAACTAACGCGTTAATAGATTCAAGTTAAGTAATTAGTACTACTAAAAAACTATTGCTAAACTTTAAAGAGCTTTAAAGTAGTTATTAAATTAGAACTAAATTTTTTTACACAAAATTGGCTTAAAATCAGTCATGATTATTAAAAGTATTACAAATTATTTGTTTTGAGTGATCATTTAAAAAATGTTAGAATGAAACACGTTTTAGTGAAATGTAATAATAATTACTCATGTTCAAGGAATTTATCACTACATGATTGATCAATCGTACAATATGTTCAATTATGAAAGTTAAATTACATCTGAAACTATTTGATAATATTTTAAGACTTTATTACCCATTTGAAACATTGATATTTTCATGCTAAGTAGTCCTACACGTAGTTTTAAAGAAAAAAAAAGTAAAACATTCAATTTATAAATTGTTAATTTAAAATTAAAAACTATGACATACTCTTAAAAATTAATATATTTTAATATTTTTAATATTATTAACAAATTAGTTTGTATCACACCACAACAGCTATATACGTAAATCCTAATCACTGTATACATACAATTATTAATAGATCATAAACTTTTTATTGAAAGTCCTTATATTGTATTTACCAAGTAAAAATTAAAAAAAAACTTACAAGTTTTTAACTGTTAAAAAAAGTAATTATTAACCAAGTTGTTCTTACTAATGTTTGCTGTAAGTTTGAGCAACACGTTATTGAAAGCTTTTTAGTACCAATTAAAATAAACTATTTGTAAATTAGTTCGAGTTCCGGTACTAATTAATTTTCGACAAATAATATTTAAAATTAATAAAAATAAAAATATCAGCAATTAATTGAAAGTTAAATTACTGCTTAAGTACTTTAAGTGTTTAAAAACTTTTATTAAATTTTTTCAAACCGACAACATACTTAACTGAACTAATTTAAAAATATAAAAACTAATTTAACTGTTATATAAACGACACTACCTTTCATAAAACTGTGTTTTTATTAACATAAGTCTGAAACACATATTTTGTTATAAAAACTGTTTTAACATTAATTCAGTAAACTCTTATAGAAGTTATAAAACTGTTTTGTAAGGTTTACATATATACTGTAGCTCGATAATATACAATTTGAAAACTATTTAGTTTAAATACAAAACATTCATAGAATTTTCAACACATCTGTTTTAACGGAATAAATAACTTTCTAGAAAAATATTAAATATTTGGATTTTTGTTTGAAATAAACTGATATATTTAAATTAGTGTAAACAGCTTGAAAAAAACTCATTTCAAAGAGCCACTGATTTTTTTCCGCTTAAAAATAATATTTAACTTTAAAATGTTACTTATCCTGTCTCAACTAAATATTCAACTCAATCAAAAACATTAAATGCAATCATTTTTCATTTTCACCAAGACTTATGTTTTTACTTGGCAAAAATGACCATTCATGCTTATTTTCTATAAAAATGAGCAACTTTTCACCATAAATAAAATTTTATAGTTTTATTTCAAACGGTCCACTTTTTTCTCAAGGGTCCTTGAAAACGTCGACTCTTAAGTTTATCATGTCAAAACAATAATCTTTTGTGATGTCATAAACATAATCTTTTGTGACGAAACGATGATCGTTGCCATAAAATCCCCAAAATGTTGGAAACGTTGTCATGGCAACCTAAACATTTTGCCGTCATTATTTATTTTGAGTGTTTAAAACTTATTAATTGGAAGGGTTTCCTTAATTTAAACTGTTATCTTGAGAATTTTTTAAATTAAACAATTCAAAAAAACTTCTAAAAGTATTTTCAGAAAAAGTTTGAAAATACTTGACTTGTTTATTTTTTTAAATCCTGAAATAATTAAACTTTTTATGTTGCATTGTCAGGAACTTAAATAATAAACCTCTAAATACTTAAAATTTTACAGTAGTTTAGTATCAATCATTTATTTATGATGTTGAAGCAGCAAAACAAGTAAAAATATCCATTATTTCTAGAATCATTGAAGTTAGTGCTTATTGAATTGTGTTTAAGTTTCGTTTTTGGTAAAAATCTCAAATAAAAATTACTCCAATAAAAAAATATAAATATATACTTTTAAGTATAATGATTTTTGTCCTTGTCACAAATAGTTTATTTGTGTTTTACCAAATCTTTTTTCACTTGCATACATTCAACAAAAGTTAAAGAAAATATATTAAAAAACTGCTACCAACTGGTAATGGGATTGGGTAGTTTTTACAAACATTTTTCATGTTATTAAATTATTAACAAACAACATTACTGCCATGGGAACTACTTTTAGGAAGCAGGTTTGACGCATGATCGGTTTCACGTCATAATAGCTCCCGTTATTACGTCATAATCGAATAAGAAGATTACTTTCATCAATTTACCAGGGTTCGTTTGCAATAAGTGAAAAAATTTGGGTTCGTTAATATTTCATATTCATCCTATCCCATATATTAATTAATTTTTATATTAAGAAACGTGAGTGTTTATAAATATTCAACAATTGTTTTTCATTCTTGAATTATGGCTCATTTGTAGTCAAAAAATTTAAGTTTTCATGAACTCAAAGTAGAATTTTATCGTTTGAAATGTTTAGGTATCTAAAATAATTAAACAAAGTTAACAACGTATTAGTACATGAAAAAGAATCTATTAAATCTGTGTATTATTAAGAAAAAAATGTAGGAACAACCTATAACAATTTTATATTAATTATCATAGTTTTAATGACTATATAATCAAAGAAACAAATTAATAAAGGCTGATTTATCTGTATAGCGTTATAAGGCTTAAATTTATTGAGGTTTTTATACAAGACTTTTTGATAAATAAAGTCATTTGAAATCAATTAAATCAACTGATAAAGTAATCTAACAAAAATCTAACTTTTAAATAAAACTTAAAGCGTTATGTTTTTGTAATAATATAAGAAACATAATACATTAGTACTTCGTTTTATTTTTACAAACACAAATTCTGAGTTCATGTATAAAAACAGATTGAGATTTTATGTTTGTTATTAATTTTATAATGAAGCATCACAACACTTAGTCATCTTTTTAAAATTAAAACATCAACTTTTGTATAATAAATATTAATAAACATTAGTCAAAATTTTACAAGAAATCTAACACATCTGCGTATTAAAAAATACAAGATAAAGTTAAATTTTTCTAAACTAATGAAACTTATTTTAAATTAATACTCGCTTGTTCAAAATACAAAGATTTTTTTTTGAAAAAAAGAACATACATTAGATGTTTATACAAACTATTTATTTTCAATACAAGAACCAAGTAACGGTTATACATTTTTTACTTAAAGAAATTTAATATTTATGCATAATTGATAAAGCCATTTAAAAATAATAACACTTTGATAAACAAGTTAATAAATTAAGATCCTTAAGGTATTTTTTAGATAACTTTGGTTATCTATAGGTAATTTTTAAATTAAAAAAAAAGCTAAAAATTTTTTATACTTAAGACTAAAAAGATAAATACAAGTAAATAATAGATTACTAAATTAATATATTAATCTATAATATTTTTTCATCATAAACAATTGTCATAGTTGTTATATTAGTTATTAAAACTAAAATATTCTTAAATTTTTACAAACAACCATGTGTAGAAAATAATAGTAAGTTTCAAACAATGCAACTTTAGATCGGTAGATGAAAGTATAAAAATACTCGCTTAAAAAAACATTAAAATTAAAAGTTGAAATACTATCAAGAACTTAAAGTTTATCTTTCAATCTTAAAAATTTAAATTCGAAAATTACCCAAGTAAATTCAACATTTTCGAAGTTAATTAGTTTTCAGCCAAGCCTAATTCGTGTATTCGATATTTTAGTGGTTTTTTGGATAAATTTAATATTTTGGATATTTTAAGTGGTTTTTTTGGGTAAATTTAGAAAAATTTGGTAGCCTAATCTTAAAGTAAACAGATTATCGGATTTGGAAAAAAATTGTGCAAAATTTACAAAGTATTTTATTTCAAAAATACAGTAAATACTGAACCTATTATGTTAAATTTATTACTTTAGAAATATAAATGAAAAATTAAATTTGAGTAAATATTGTTGTGCATTAAATTTTTGACAAAAGTATAACTTTTATATATTTTAAATAGAGTTTAGATAAATAAACTACAAACTAATATCCAACTTCCTAGATTGAATAACATATCATTTTTTTAAACTTTATGTAACTTATTTTACGCATAAAAATAGTTAAACTCTAAAAGTGTTAGCTTAACTTTAAACAATTAATCTATTATTAGTTTTCATATTTTTATAATTTAAAATCTGTTTTAACCAACAAGTAAATTTAAATTTATTCTGCACTTTGTTTGTTAATTAAATAACCAAATATTTTTTTATCTAAACAAAATATATATGGAGAAGTTATAAATAAAAACTGTATAGTATAAGAAAAATAATAAGTAAAAATTTATACTTCTAGAACTTTACGAGCTAAAATGTAAAATAAGTAGGGAAGAAATTGACAAGGTTTAACGAAAAGGGTTGAAATATAACTCGAATTAATTTCTTATTGTTCGTTGAATTTACAATTACTTATTACAAATACAGCCTTCCGGAAATAATTGTTCTTTTGCTTAAATCGTACTGAATTGTTTACACAAATATAAATTCAAGCGTCAAAAATTAAAATAAATTTCACAATTTTTTCAAACAAGGATTATAAACAGCTTTTATACATCGCTGCATCTGCTTAAAACGATTATTTATTTTGTTTTTTGTCTAACTATTGTTCAAGTTGAAATTAAAAAAAGTATTTTTGACTGGTAAACATTTACTTTAGTAAGAAACACTGACTTCAAAGTTGCAATAAATTTTTTTTTGAAAACTTTGAAATAAAAAAGTGTATATATGAATTTGTCATGTGTAATAGTAAACATGTTACATACAGTGAAACTTCTTTGTATTTCATATTTAATATGTTAACATTTTGTTGAACTTGCTTAATTTTTCTTTAAATATGTAGTACTTGGTACAACTGGTAAGGGAATTAGTCAAATCAATTAAAGACTCAAAAATTGAAACAAAAACTCTGATAACTTAATTGGTATACTTTAAAAACATATTATTTATTTAGAAAAAAAACATTTTATTTTATTTTTACCGCAAAACATAATTTTATTTTACTTACAAAACCTTAAACCTGTAATCCAGTTATAATACAATAAATTTACACAGATTTCCAAAGTAAAAAAAACTTTTTAGACTTAATAAAGTTTATATATAATCTTGTAAATCTAAATTAGAAACATATTTAAACCATACAAACCATAAAACATTAACAAATTATCTACTTCAAACAAGGAAACATGTAAAGAAAATTAATGTTTTTCTTGTAACTCATGTATGGTTATATTGTTTGAGGTCGTGAATTATTTTTTTACAACATACTATTACGGTTTAATATTTCCATTACTTTTACGTTTAATCAAATTATAAAGTTTTTATTCAATCTCCATTTGAATTATTACTAATAAAATTAACTGTTTACTACACTAAAAGAATAACTTTTGTCTACTATAAAATGGCTTTTTTTTTTGTTTTGTAAGTTGCTTTTGAGTTACTAAAATGTGTTTTAACCATGATTTTTTTCTGAACTTTACTTAATATTAGGTTTAAAGCCATTCAAATGTTTTAATACTTAAAAATTACTAGTTTAAATATTCTAATTTTACTTAATAAGGACGTAATATTTTTTCAAATATGATTTAACAATAAATAATTTGATCATATGGAAAAATTCAAGATAACAAAACATATAGTATATAAAACATATTTAAAAAATAATTTTACAAAAACTTTATAACCTGAAAATAATACCAGGTTATTAAAAAGTCTTGAGACTTAAAGTCTACTTTTTGGAAAAAATAATTCAATTTGTGCTATATAATCTTATTCATAGCTTTATTTTAAAAAACATCATTACAACTTATGACTAACACAGAGTAAGGTCACATTTTTAAAAGCTTTGAAGTAAAATTTTTTAAGGAAGTCATGATAAAAGGTAAAATACTCATAAGAATTTAAATATTTTAGTTAAAAAATTACAGACTACCTCACGGATTATTTTGTTTTCGGGTAAAATACCTTTCAGGATTTAACAGGATTACTAGTTACTATAACAAGCAATTCTTACAGTTTGTATTGTAATTTCTGTAAGTAGTGGCTTAAGTCTCTATAGGAAGTTCCATGACATGAAAAAAATATCTTAAGAACCTGCAATTTAAACACAATTAGAAAGTATAAAAGTATTAGAAAGAATTAAATATTAAATTGGTTTGTATTGTTTAAGCTTGTAGATGAAAAATAAACTGAATTAGAACTTTATTTCTAGATACGAAATAAATCACTTTTAAGCTCATTATAGACTGGTAATTTAAATAAGTTTTAAGAGACTTATGTCGAATTAATTGTAATTGCTGTAATGCAGGGTTGATAAATAAGTTTCATGTCCCCATTTGGTTTATGTAAAATTGTTTTGTATGACCTTCAAATTTATGGGCCAATTTGCGGACATATCTGGTCTGAAACATACTTTTAAATTAAGGGAAGCTAGTGCAAAACGAATAAAACTGATTATTTGATATGAAATTTTTAAAGTGGTTTCTTAATTTAATTTTCGGTACAATATAGAGGTTTCTTGCAACTATGCTTGCCTGATGAGTCCTAACAAAACCGGTCGTAGGTTGTCTCGGATGCTGTTGTTGTTGGTCGTGTGGTGAAGCTAATTTTTTATTACTTCTTGTTAACTCGAATATTTTTTCAACAAGTATGGTCCGTGAAAGACTTCTAATGGTAAATCTGACCTGCCAACTAGAAAACTCCCCGCCCTTATTTCAAATCAAACTAAGTTCTATTTTTTATAAATTTTAGTAAGTTTCAATCAAGATCAAAGTTTGTTATAAAAATATTCTCTGACTAATACTTCAATTGAAAAATATATACTTATAAAGATATTAAGCCAAAATGGTCTGAACGATTTCCAATATATCTGTCAAATTAAATGGCTTGGTAGGTAGGGATAAATTTAAAAGTTTAAATTTTTTTTTACCAAATGGAAATTCGCTACTGGTTCAAAAAACTGGAGCTTACAAATTATAAACTGATAAAAAGTCATCCAGAGGTCGGTCGAACTTGGAAAAATAGAAATTCCACAATTTGCTACAAAAAATCTTGCCACAAAACACATTAAAGTTCACCTAAAGTTTATACAGTTTTAACAGGATTATCCTCACTTGAATGGATTATTACGTCATAATGCTGCGATGTGATTGTTGCGTCACAACAGTAGTATGTGTGGCATTCGAGCAGTTGACAGCTTTTTTGGACAATACATTGTTGTTTTAGATATACATTGCGGAATATACAGTTCATACTTGGCGGAAAATATACAGGGTTGCCACTGGGTTGCCACTGGTTTCAGAGAAATTTCTTCCAGATTTTCTGAATTTCTTCCAGGTTTTTAAAAGTACTTGGGTCTAATTTTAGTAAAACGTTAAATTTAAGGTAAAAAAATATCTTATTTTGTATAACAACATTGAAAAAATACTGTCAAATCTAAAGCTACTTTAAATGTGTTTTTTAATAAAATAAAAAAAAAATAATGTTAAAAAATGTTTACTTGTATGAAAGAAATATTTTACAACTTAACATGTAAAAACTGTTTAAAACTCTAGGATTTTTTTGCTTTTTTAGTGATTTTTGTTCAAAATTCCAGATGTTTTTTTCTCAAATACCATGTTTTTCAACCCTTAATTGTCAAGTCCCAGGTTTTTCCATAAATCCTGATTTCGTTGCCAAGCAGATCATACCAAATCAAGTAATTTTTGATCCAAAAACTAAAGACACCAATCATAGTATACTTAATCGTAAAATAATTGTTTTGTAAATATTTAATACTTTTTGAGTTAATTGTTAACTATTTCATCGAAATTTTGCAACAGTAACAATAAGAATTGTAAATAAAACTCAAGTTATGACACTAACAGAAATAAATACCGTTGTAGTTGAAAATGACAAAATACCCTTCTTTTGATAATAATAATTCGCTATGTTACCTATTATCTTAAAATATTTGAAATTACTTATAAGCGTAAAAAGAAACATTAAACAAACTATATTCAGTCGATATAAGTAATAAATTCTAAAAAGATTAAGTTTACCAAAAAAAATCAGTGTATATGTCTGTACGCCTGCATTAAATCTTGTAATTCGATAACCAAGAAATTTAAATTACCTACAAACCTTTAAAGTTTAATTTCTAAAACTCATTACTTTCAAGTTAATAAATATAAAATGTCAAGATTGTAACTTAAACAATATCTTGTTACAAGCAAATCGTCCATTTGAATACTGCAAATGTCATTAGTCCGCGTAAACTTGTTTGTTGGACTGGATCAAAGTCAAGGTTTTGCATTTACTTACAAAATTTTGTTTTAAAAAAAGATCTACTATGTTAAAAAAAATTGTATTTCTTAAACGTATAGAAAGGTTTAGAAAATTTACAAAATATATGAGTTAATAAACTACATTTACGTTTTAGCTCAAAGTGTTGTAAAAATTTTGTGTTTACATTTTTATAACTAAGTTTATTATTAATAATTTTTATGAGAAACAGCTATATGTTAATGTGTTAACAGAATTCTTACAACTTCAACTAATTTATAATCAATCTCTAGAGATTAGTTTTTATAACTGTTAACATTTAAGGGTATAAACAATTATCAAGAGAATAAAAACATCGACACTTAAAAAATAAGTATATTTAACATTAATTCTCAACTCTTACTTTCTTTAACATCAAGAGAAATTTTATTTAATAAAGATAAAAGATGTCTTTATGTTTATTCAATTTATTTACAAAACATGCACCTAAATGACAGCTTGAAAACTATGTTTAAACAAAATTATATTTTAAATGGATTTAAATTAATATTACAACTATAAAATAGTTGTATAAAAACAAAAATTTAAACAAAAAAGGCAACAAGTAACTTCCATAAAGCTACCGAATATTGACAAAGCATACGACAACATTAATTTGGTGACATGTCAGTCAAACATTAATTGGTATATCGCCAATCTATATGTAGGATGTAACAGATATATTTTGTTAATTAACCAAGCTGTCACACTGTTGCGTCATAGTTAAATTCGGTTACAACTTGTTTCCAACACGCTGTGATGTGTTCGATTTCTGTCATTCGATTGAAACATCTATTATAGATTTTAAGATTATCATTTACTACGGGTGTTGACGGATAGTAATTACTTGAAACACTTATACCTGAGATTAGGGACTTAATAAAACATATTTCTTTATTAGCTGAAAATCACTGTATACCCAAACACATCATAAGAAAACTTGGTTTATGTAATTAAGAAAGGCTTATTGTGTGCTTTGTTTAATTTATATGTTGATAGATTCTTGTCTTTAAACAACCCTAGTAGAACTTATCACAAACATAGCTTTTATTGGTTGATGATTACTGGTTTTTACATACAACACTATTGGAATGAAACTTCAAAAACTAATTTTAGTTTTTAAATATAATTTTAGAATTAGTTTTAACTTTTATCATTTTAATTTTAGTTTCTGTGATTAATTTGCAAGTATTTACAAAAGCCAATTTAAAATATGAAAAACATTGCACATCCAATCAAATATTATTTAATTTTGACTCATATATAATTATCAAATTTTTGTTTGCACTAATTAAGTTTGTAGTATAATTTATGGTGTGGCCATGCTTTAAAAATTAAAAAGAATTTAAAAATTGTTATACAAAGGTTGTTCACTAAGTTTTAAAATGCATAATATAAATATAAAAATGCAAATATGATACAAAAATAAGTAAAACCATAAAAGATAAACACAACTTATGCTCAATAATCAATTTAAAGTTGTAAAGTGTTGAAAATGTTTGAATAAATTTTGGACCACCTATGCTGTAATGTTGATTGATTTTGTTTAAAAAAAAGTTTAATTATCCTCTCATATCTGACACTTATTTACGTTTCAACAAAAACATTCACGAAATTATATCAAAATTCAAACTTTGACACAGTGATATACAAGTTGAAATACACAAGTTTGTTGTATAGTAATTTTTCAAATTCACACTATTTAATCAATTAAAATGTTATTGCTGCTCCAAAAAACTTGTTTATCTAGCTTTTGTCTTTAATAAATTTAATTATATTTAAAAAATAATGAATACAATTTGTGACATTTAAAAACCAAACAACTTTGTCAAACATGACTGTGCACTTTAAATTATTTCCTCAACAAATATTTTTTCATGTACAACTTCAAATAAAACTCTTTTTTCAATATCATCGAAACATAAAAAGCACACATCTTTGATATGATTTTTACAACAAAAGTAATTAAACCGAGAAAGGTCATCATGACAATAAAATCTTCAAAAACTTTCAATCATTTTATTCGAATATCGTAGTAAAAATGACCTTTCAAACTCATAGTAATTAGTAAAAATTCTCGGTAGTAATTTCGTTGTTATCAACTTTTTCTTATTATTTCATTTATAAATCAGTCTAGTAAACAAGCAATATTCTATAAAGCTAACCGCAAATAAATGTTGAGCAAAAATATAAATGTCGACTTTTTTATTTAAAGTTCAACTTTCGTTATAACTATTATTTTTTTATTTCGGCTGCTAAAAGTACAAGTTTTCGCGTTATGTAATATATATTTATTTTGTAACTAATCACAATAAAAAAAAAACATACGATAGTGCACATTAAATTCCATAAAAATCTTAAATTAAATTTTATCAATTATTAAGCAAACATCCTTATAACTTACTAAAAAAATTACTCTAGTCTTTGGTAAAAATAATTAAAATTTGTAAAAACCATTCAAGTTAAATTGTAACTTTACGCAACTGAGAATTTGAAAACTTCTAACATATGAACTGAATATGAATAACAATATTAAAGTTTTCAGAATTATTATAGCCGAAAATTGATCGCTAACTTGTAAATTCCTTTTAGTTTTATTTTACATTTGTTTAATTTTACGGATATTACGAAAAAAGTTCTTAGATTTCATAAGTTGTTACTTAAGAACTAAAAACTTTATATTAAGAGAATTTGAAACTCGACTATTAAAAATGTTCACTACTTCAAAAATCAAGTTCATAAACCAATATTTTTCTTTTAATTATCACAAACCAAATAAGCTAGCTAATAAACTTATTATAGCTGCTTTTATTCGAAAATTTATCTATCATAAAACTAAAAATTTAATAACTTTGTAGTAATTAATAATATTAAAATGTGTGATGTGAATTATTTTATAAATTATAAAATGGAGCTAAAGTGTAAGTACAATATATAATACTATTCAAAAACTTAACTATTTTATTGAATTACTACGAAAACTTATAACAAGTTTCGTTGAAGTTGGTGAGAATCTTATTAGTAATCTCCAACAGCTTGTGTGAGTTTTGTACAACTCTGATCCATTCTCTGCGGTCTGATGTCGAAAAAAAAAAACAAAAAAAAAAGCATTTTGTTTATGAACAAGTTGTTGTATGTTATAATAATTTCATGAATAACACCACTGCCACGTTTAAGCTTTTTTTATTTTAGAATCCCAAGGTATCGCAGCTAAGGATTAGTGGATTAAAGAAACCAAAGCTAAATTAACCGTAACTTTCACTCCATGCGACTTTATAAACATTTTTGATATATTTTGTACATTTTATTAAATTAATTTGTAAATTTTAATAAAATACTTTTTACATTTTATTAAAATCTTTTGTATACGTACCTCTCGTGTTGCTGTTATTTTCATTTCTGTTTGAATAATTTCGTTTCAAATTCTTTTTCCCCTTTCCATTTGTAGCTGTTAATGAATTAAGTTTAAAAAGATTTATATTAATATTCTAAACATATAGCTATAGTTTTGTTATCAATTTTTAAATGATAAGTGTACTATTGATTTTAAAAAGTAAATACTTACAAATACTAAACTTGTTAAAAGGTTTAAAATTTTATAAGTAAACAAATTGAAACATATATATAACATTCAATCAATTTTTTATTTGAATTCAATTTAATAAGAATAATCATTATACAATTTATCATAAACAATTAAACAATTTTAAGTCTTTTTTTTCAATAAAACTAATAACCTTATTTTTAGTTTAATTACAAAATTACTTGATAAAAATTTTCACTATGGACGAATACTTAACGAAAAATTTTATAAATTTCATTATTAGTAGCAATATCGATATTTTTCTTACAAATGGCTTATTTACAAAACATACTATAAAGTTTTTAACAGAATATGCCCGTATTAATCTGATTAAATTCAGGTGTACTTTTTAAAACATCAAAAAAGTTGATTTTTGAGTTTCTAATGATCTTTTCACTACAAACTAGTATACATACTTATCAAAATTTACCTATATAATCTAGTTAACTACCAGACACAATTAGTACTTAACATACTAGACAAAAACTACTTTTATAAATTATTCTAAAACATCATAATCACATTTATAAACGTTTTAAAATATTTATGTCTGGACTTTACCATTATCTTGACATTAAGTAAAACTATTCATAATACTTCAAATATTTACACGTTTTAAAATGGAGATTAAATTTGTACAACTAAGTAAAATTTGTGTTCAATTTGAAATTAGTATATGTACACATGTTTATAAGTTTAAAGATTATAAAGATATTACAACAAAATTGGCAAATTGTTTAAATTGTTGCATGGACTTATCTTGATTTTATTTACATAAACTAAAAAAATTAACGTATATAATCTTACGACTACAAAATTAAAGCCTTCAAAAAAAATAAGAAGCTTAAACAAAACGTACTTGCTTTAAAACCTAACTATGTATAAGTTTGTGTTATTTTTAAAAGTGTTTTAAAATAGACGAAATATTCTTATAAGTGAAAATTATTTAACAGGTTATCTTTTAGACTTTTAATTCAAATTACGTTGGTACATAATTATAAGATAATACTTCACAATACTGAAGCTTTAACTTTTAACTTCTACAAAGCTTCGAAAGAGTAATTTTTACATTTCAAAACTACACTCCAAAAACAGATTGACATATTTTAGTGTCTTATAAGATTATGGAAAAATTACAACAAAATTCGATGTCAATATTTAAATAACAGCACGATTTTTCTAAAAACTAAGGGATTACAAAGCGTATATAAATAAACACTATGTGTTAACACTGTTTACTGTGAAAACATAAAACTGTAACATGAAATTAAACATACTAAAAAAAATTTAAACACGTTCACTTACGTTACTTTACGTGTAGTTTAAATTTATAAAAAATTACATTTTTTACAGAATATTAATGCAAGTGTTTTTTTCATACAATAAAAAATTAGTTCCATTTAAAAATTTTATAAAAGTATATATTTTTTAAAGGTTACACTGTAAAAAAAAAATACAATTTATATAAGTATACAAAGTTTAATTCGCTTATTACCTTAGCATCAACTTTTTAACTTAGATTTGACAAATAATTTTATATAAAAAACCTGTTTAATAAAAAATAGTACATAATATGATGTTAAATCGATCATAAAAAGTAGTTTTCACTTATTACTTTTATAAATATATTATTATACTTTATTTTGTCTTTTTTTAAATGTTTTAAACTAGTTCAATTAAGTTTAATTTTTAATATAAATCTATAAGTTTTAAAGTTTAATAAGTAGCAAATACAGGTGATTTAATTGACGATAACTAATAAAAAATATATAATTTGCTATCAATTATTTCCGATCGAATAAAAACTTAAAGTAAACTTTCAAAAATGGTTCGTTTTTGAATCATTAAATATAACAAACATGTTATTTAATTCAGGTGTTTAATATAATTAGATAGTTTTAACGATAGTTTTTATCTTAAATAGATTTAGATGTTTTCAGAAATCACAATAGAAAAACATTCATTTGAACAATAATAAACAATGAACTTTACCGCAAGATCAACAACAACAATGTATACTTTAGGCTTCATTTTTATAATATTTATTCAATGCACTGATTTACAAAGTATCCTAATCATATGAAATAAAAACATTTTCAAAACTTTGACACAACCGACCTTTTGAAAAAACTAATCAATTCATAATGTGGAAAAATTACAAATTAAATATCTATTTTAGTAAATTAAAAATAAACAGATAAACACAGCATCAATCTATCAAAACTGTGTTTTTTATAAATACAAAACCAAAACTATATTTTAAGGCGTCACTTAACATTTTTCAGAAATTAAATCCAAATGACTGCAGATAACAGATCTCTAATTTGCAAAAACATCAATAAAAAAGGGTGTGAAGTAGAGAAATCGAAAGAACCATCCCTGAATTTGACCTGACCACATTTTAGTAGAAAATATAAACAAAATAAAAAAACAGTTGGAAAAAATAAATTTAATTTCGTTATCCATCAAAATAATTAACATTTTTGATGACAGAATCACCGCCGATTTGCAATGACGCCATGGCAGCAGAATTATGACGTAATAAATGATAGACGAGCCAAGTTCAGTTTATTGAGATTGAGATGAATGGTTTGTTTGAATTTTTTTTTTGGTTTTTCGTCGTATTTTCTCATTTGTTGTTTTAGTATGAAAGTAAACTTTTTCTTAGAAGTAGTTTTATGTACTTTAGCATTAAAAGTTTAAAATTTCATTTGTTTGTATCTAAATTCTTTCTTTTATTCTTTTAGAAGTATTAAAATGTAAAAAAATTCTAATTTTCAGAGAAATTAATTTAAAGAAATAATAAAATGTTTTGGGTTATTTTGATCAATGAAATCTTAAGAAACAGTAATTGATTTAACTTTCACTAAAAAATTAAAACTAAAACCAAAAACATAACTGTTGTATATATATGTTTAAATATATAGAGCTTTCAAATGTTTAAAACTTATTGAATGTATACCTTAAGATAGTTCTAACAGAAAAAACTACAATTCTTAATTTAAATCCAAGGAGACAATTTATTTTTAAATTGGTAAACTTGATTTTATTAACTGAATTATATATCAGCTTCTGTAAAGTTGTTATGATAAAACTCATAACTTAATTTGGTAGAATTAAATACAAAAAATATTTTCATTGATGAAAAATTAAATTAGTTTCTAAAACGGTTTCCTTATTTAAATTCCTGACTGTGACGCAAAAATTTCAAACAAATAAAGTTTTCATAACAAAAAGCAATTTAAAGGAAATTATTGGTATTTACGAAAAGTTTATATTTACCCCACAAAACTATTTGATAATGATCATTTTCGTGAATTTATTTGCTGATAAAAATTTTAATGACTTACTAATGAATTTATACAGTCAGTCTTTTCATATATAGTATATTTTGAAGTATAATTCCAAATAAACTTATACGAAATTTTGTTATGCCGCAAACTATATAAATTAGTCGTTAACATTTTCTAAGTTTATATTTTAGTACTTCAGATAGTATAAAAAAATCTATATTTTTATTTGCTAAAAGACTTATTCAACAAAGAAGTTTTACTCAAAAGGCTCGTCAGTGCTTAAAATAAATACTTTTTATTGAAACATAGTAAAGTGTTTTCTTTAAACTTATTATAAGAAACAAACCTCTAATAATATAAATATTTAAGTGAGTTACCTTATTATACAAAATACTTTTTTGATTCATTTTATAAATTTAATATATAAAAACTATTTAAACCTAGAAGTACTTCACCTATTACTTAAAACCAACTAAAACGTAGTAAAAGTATAATTGTTTTAGATAGGTGAACAAATATAAGATGATTTTTAAAGTAAAAAAAGTGCGCAATTATAATATGCAATTACTCATTCATTTGGTCTAATAACTTTCATTTATTTGAAATTTTCACACAAGCTTAATACTTAAATACTTTGCTACTAAAATATCAAAATTCATAATATTGTTTTAACAACTTTATTGCCATACTTTTCAATAAACAGAATGTAAAAGAAGATTATAAGATCAAATATAATTTACAGTGCAATCAAGTTTAGCAGTTAAGTCAAACTTTTCAACGCCCTTAAACTTACAAAATAATCAGCTTATTTTGTTTGTAAACATTAAAATTGAAGTTTAATTTTTAACTACACATTTGTACTCGTGTAACTTCAGTGTTCATAGTTTCTTATTAAGGCTCAATTTTAAATTGCTGTTTTAGTTTTACAAACATTTTTGTATAAACCAGGTAAGCTAGTTGCGAAGTGAAACTAGTTTGGTTATTCATATACTTTTACATGATCATAGTTATAACATTTAAAGATTTTATTAATAAGCTTTGAATTTAAATATACTTTTGATGTAAAATCACTTTTTGTAGTAAACATAGTGCTTTTAAAGAGTGTACAGATTACGTTGAGTCTAACATTAAACTCAATCTTTCTTTAAATCAGGGTTTCCCAAACTCATTTTCTAAATCGCCCCCTTTTCAGAAATTTGAAAAATAATCGCCCCCCACGATTTTACAAAGTAGTTTTTCTCTTGAGTAAAAACTTTTGAACAGAAAAAAATTGTGCTCGAAATGTAATTTAGTCTTATATTTCTTATGCACGCACTTTTGGGCTGTGTTCAACTTAGTTTCCAGGGCTTGAGAAAATAAGTTACTTTTGTTTTCTTATAAACTCAGTAAAATGTATTAAAATACTAAATTATTAAAAAGCCTTGTGTAATCTGTAATAAATCCTGTTTAGATATGAATTGTTTTGGAACTAATGAAACTTTTAGACTAGTGGTGGACAATTTTTGTAGTCAGCTATTCATATTTATTAAAAAATCTTTTTTAGTTTCAACTCGTTAAAAAAATGTAATTGCCTGCTGCATAATATACAAAAATAACATATAAGAAAATTAAAAAACTCGAGCAAAATTGTAACAAAATGAATAAGTTCTATTGTGATCTAGGATATACTATTGTGAACTGAAAGTTAAATTGAAAACGTATTTAAAAGTGTTAATTATCAAAAAACTAACTTTTGTTTATTTTGCACAAGTAGTTTTCCAGTTACTTAGCGGGTCGAAATTTGACTGGATCTTAACCGTACGTTACCCATCTGAAATCTTAACTTAAGCCTGACATTATAATAATACGAATTTTGGACATTTAGAAGTGAATGCTAAGTAACTTATTTAAGCCCCACAAAGTACTTTAATTATTTTATAAATAGGCATATTCTAAAATTACTATACCAGAGGTAAAAAACTATAAAAGTATGTACATTTTATTTTACACATAATAAAATAAATATTAAAACATATTTTTTGATTTAGTTCGAGGAAGTTTGACCGACTGGTTGATTATCTCACATGAAAAGTTGTTTCATCAACAGCTTCAGTTAATGCATTTAAATTATTAATTTCAATGCTAAGATATATTATAAGCAAGTTAGTTGTAAAGTTAAAAACTTAATTTTAAACTTTTTAAACTATATGTTTTGTAGTAGGATACCATTAAATAGTATTTGACTTGGAATAACCTTTAGGAAACTAAAACTGAATTTTAATATTTTTTTTCTTTATTTAAATTTAAAAAGAAATCTAAAGTTTCACAGTTATTTCTGTGAACAGAAACTAATCGATTAATTTTTTTTTTATTTAGGTTAAAATTTTGTTTCGTAACTGTAGCAGTCTTTTTGATGGCTTTTTTAATACTGATTAAATTTATATTTTTTATAGTTATTAGCCTATAATAATTTACCAGAAGAAAATAGTGAAAATTAAAAGCTAGTGATGAACTATTAAAATAAACAACACATTCTAATTGCTAATATATATTGAATTAAGATTAAACAAAAAATAGTTGTATTAATAGTTTAAAATTCCTTAACATATAGATTTTTTAACAATAATAAATCAAGTAAGAAATAAAATTGAGTTTAAGAATCTTTAAAATGAAAAATTTGAAGTCATTTAAAATAGAGACCTCAAATCATACTCTTTTAAAACCAAAACATAAATTTAAAATAAAAACTTTAATGGTTTTCAAGATCTTTTTATTTATACAGGTTAAACAAATAATAACAAAAATATGTCAAATAAATTTATTTCAAACAAATACTTTAATCACTATGCTATAAAAACTTTAAGTGTAATGTAAAACGACAAATATAAACTACAAAATTAACCAGGTCAAAATAAAACTTTTAACAGATTTAAAACATAAACCATTTAATAAATACAGTAGACTACCCCTTGAGTTCGCACTTTGAACAAAATCAAAAGTGCAAACTCAAAAATTATTACCATTTTTTTTGAAAAAAATGATAAATTTAAATATGTTATATGCAATAACGTTAAAAATATAACATGAAATCGACTAAAACATAAAACAAACATTCATTAAAATAATAGATCTATATAAGCTATTAAATATTATGTATTTTTTGTTTTATTAATATTTAGTCAGTAATATTTCCAATAAAAATAAAAGTTACAAGGTTGCCAGTTTACCTAGAAATTTAGTACTATATAACATAGATTTTCGCAAACCATTTATGATCCCAAGTAACATATATGTCAGGTTATAAAATAGTGAGAGGGATTCCGATCGTCTATGATCTATGTAATTGTTAAATAATTAAATATATGAATTAAAATATGTTATTTACTTGAAAGTAGGAGTCATAAGTACTTGATTTTTTTCTCTATATTTTACATAAACAAAATAAACTTTTTTTTGTTTAAGTTTTATCTCAGGTTCAAATATTTAATAGCAAGCAGAAATTAGTAAAATAGCAAAATAAAATTTATATAACAGCCCAAAATTTTAAAATCGCCCCCTTTTCGCCCCCTTACTAGTTATCGCCCACCCTTTCGCCCCCTTACTAATTATCGCCCCTCTACTTACTAAAATCGCCCCCAGGGGGGCGATATCGCCCACTTTGGGAAACCCTGCTTTAAATATATGACTTTATACAACTACCTGGAATTGAGCAGTAAAACATAAGTATTGTAAGATTAGTACATAAAACATTCTCAATAATTTTGTTTTGACAATTTTTTTATGACCAAATATGCAAAAAAATTTTAATTTTACAACAAATTACAGCTTTTAAACACAAGACGTCACCTTTTGAAAATAAAGAAATAAGAGTATTTGTATGGGTTTTAAAAATAGTAACAGAAACTTACAAGATTATGTTGGGATTACTTACAAAAAGCGATTACAACCATGTAAATACTTAGAAACTATTTTATTTCGAATAAACATTTTGTCACGTAACAATATCACGATAAACCCTGGTGGGTGCCAATTATCTGATTGTGACGTCATGACCATTTCATTGTTGCGTCACGATCGTGATAGTTGTCGTTTTGGAATAAAAACTTTGATTCATAAAAAATACCTCATTTAAAAATCATTCTTTAAAACGCTTTAATAAATATCTCTTATAGATCATAATATCAATTTATTTTTATAAGTATCTTAAATATGATTTAATGAAACTTATTTTTAAAACCATTTAATTGAAGAAGATGTAAACTATTTTACCAATTTAAAGAAGAATTATATAAAAATATTTGCAGTAACATTTCTTTTTTACACATAGAACTCATTCAATACATAAAACAAAATAAGAACATTATTTATCATTCCAAAGTTTTTGCAGCGACAACTTATATATTTGCATTTTAACAAATGTATTGGAAAAACAAACATTTACAACATGTATTTGGTGTGTGTATTGTATAACATAAAAGGAATATATTGTTGTTTGTAGAACAAATTTGTATTGATTTAGTAGCAAATATTAAAGATTTTTTTCAATAAAATATCGAGTGTGTTTTACTACTTAGTATTATGTTTGAGTCAATGTTTAAATTTAAAAAATAATGAAAAACATGTAAAATTCTAAATTTTAAAGGTTAAATAAAGTATAAATATCTGAAAACTACTTAATTACCAAATTATATATAATATTTTTAATATTTTAAAATGATATTGAAATTTAAAATTATTTATAAAAAAATGATAATTTAATTAAGTCTTTTGAAAGTCTAGTTCACAACAATTAAATAAATCAATATTTTATTGAGTTTTTTTTTAATTGGAGGTTTAAATAAAATAAACTATGAATGAACTTTTGAAACTTAAATCATGAGGCTTTGGTTTATTAAAAAATATATTTTTGTATGTATTGAACTTGTTTCGATTGTTAAATCTTTGTAATTGTGGTAAAAATGTTAAATATAATATATCGTGGTTTAAACTTTATTAAAAGTAATTAAATGAAGTAGTTGTCCTAATTTATTTTTTTACTTTTGTAAATTTTCTCCAGGTTTTTAGGGTCAACTTTTAGTTTAAAATTTAGTATAAGGTAAAAAACTGTGTTAAATAGTTTAACCACACTGAGAGATACTGTAAACTTAATTTAAATGTGTTTTTTAATAAAAATACTTTTTTGATGATGACAAAATGTTTTTATCTATACGAAAGGTGTTTTGTATTAAATCAAAATTTTACTACTTAACATGTAAAAGTTGTTTAAAATTCCAGTTTTTTTCAGGTTTTTCAGTGATTTTTGTTCAAAATTCTAGGTTTTATTTTTAATTTTCCATATTCCAGGTTTTTTAGCCTAAATTGCCAAAATCCAAGTTTTCCAGGATTCCAGGTTTTTTAGCAATCCTGTACATTGTTTTACGAAATAATATTCTAAACTAATGATTGATAAATATAGTTCATGTTGAATCCTAATTACCTGAAATACTTTAAGTTTTATTCAGATTATAATAAAAAAGCTAATGATTACTAAAATTTACCATTTTAATGTTTACAAATTTTAATACAAATGTTTACATAAAGAACAAAAAGACAACAAATTATATTTTGAGAAAAAAAAAGTTTAAAGGAAGGAAGTAAAATTTGAATATTAACTCAAACAGGTGAACATTTGGTTAATGTTTAAACATCACCAAATAAAAATCTTGAAATATTATGTTATAGGAACGATTCTACTTATAGTCAAATAAAAGTTTAAGTTCATTAGTTTTTTCTGATATTACAAAATTCCACAAGTAAACTACATAATAAAAATTCATTTGATAACAAATCACACCAATGTAGTAAAAACTTTATCACTTTTTAATACAAAAAACTCCCATTAACAAAAGAAAACATCAATATATTGTTTTAAATTTATCTCAAAAGTTTCAATGAAGTATTGAAACAATAATAGGTCGTGAATTTTAAATATTTAATGATATTTAAAACATATTTTTTTAAATAACAAACTTTACAGCACAAGAAATTTAAAGCTTGGAATTTTTAGTCCGAAAAATCAGAACTTAAACTAACTTTCAATAAAATATCAAATTTGAAAAGTAAAGTATTTATTTTAACATTAAGCTAAATAGTTAAATAAAAAAATAAAAACCAAACTATACCCTTTAGACGTCATTGGAAGATTGATTAAATTTATATATTTAAATCCAAACTTCTCTTCGCTTGAATTATGCCATTGAATATATTTTTCCAGGTTTTTATTTATTAACATATCGTTTATCATTAACATTAGAGCTTGAATAAATCGTAAAAGAAAACAAAATAAATATGTGGTAACCATGACAACGCATATTGTTGTATAACAAGATGAATGTGGGTTTATTGAGAACAAACAAATAATATATTCTGCAAATTCAATGTTAAGTATGATGTAGTAGGTCCCAACAAAAACTTTAAACGCTCAAGTTGATGCGAAAAGAAACCGATCTTAATAAACATTTTCAATACAGTTTGCTTACTAGCGACCTCCAGCGTATAAATATTTCGTGAACGAAACTGTTTTATGAGTTGTAGTATAGGTGTAAAAGTATACAGTTTTTCCGCCAGAGTATGCTATAGAGCAACGTTTTTATAGGACTTTAAGTAGCAGTTTTTAATTTTCAATTTTTCAATTTGAATCATTTATTAAGTTGTTGATAGACTACATTATAACAAAAATTTTGTGTATGTACCTTATATTTTTTTAAAATTTCTCTTTAAAACTTCAAATTAACAAACCTAAAACCTTAAACGCGGACTAAATTAAACTTCTATTTATTTGTATGCAAACAATTTCTGTATAACGTACAAAACAAAAACAGTTGAAAACCATTCATTGACTCTTATCTATTTTCAAACTTAACAAAGGTTAAAGTTTAATCAATTATTTATAAACTGAAGGAAGTATAACTAATCCTTTTTATATATTAGGTTAGGCACAATTGGTGGGGTTAAAGGTTATATTTACAGTTTGCGTTCTGTACAAACAAAATTGTTTTAAATATAAACGAGTTTTTTTAAACGACCATTTTATTTCTTGTTAGCAGTAAATAATGCTACTTGCAACAATTTAAAATAAAACTATAACTTAAGACTGTAGCCATGCTACTAAAATGTGTATATTTAGTTAATTTAGAAAGATTTAACAAAATTTAATGAACTACCTTTGCATTGTTTTATTAGATGGCGAAAACTTTTATGATTAGTTCTATGTATAAGCATTTTATTTATGTTATAATTATGAAATTATAAACTAAAACCAAAAACTTTTAACAACAATGCTTTAATTTAAGAACTTTGTATTTAATTTGCTTCTAAAACACATCCATAAAACAATTTAAAGGAATAAATTTATATTTGAAGACTATCTTTACAACCATTTGCCAAATAGTAAACTTTAAGTTTTTTATAAGTTAGAAAAATATTTGTGCTTTCAAATTTAAAAACCCTTTATAATATGTATATCTTTTAAATTTGCAGATCTTTTAACTTATAAAACAGGTACATAAATGCTAATATATGCTTGTTACACTATTACTTTGATATTTTTAAATAAAAAACTTTAATCTATGTATATTATACATCTTTTTATTTTAAAAATATGTAAGAACAAGTTGAATCGTGTAAAACTGAAAATGAAACAAAAATATATAACACTAATTAAACACAAACATTAGTTTTTACAAGTTTGTACAAAGCCAATTCTTAATTTTTAACAATTTGTGAAAAATAAAATATATGTACAGCAATAGTAACATTAAAACACAAAAATTAAAAAAATCAAGTACAATAATTATTAAAATATAGTATTATAGTACTAGTATGGTTTAATTAAACTTCTTTTTAGATGCATGTGAAATAACTACGATAAAATATTTTAAAATGTGTAACTATAAGGCTACAATTTAGAAATTTCAGTTAAATTTTATATCAACTAATTTTTTTACAATGTTTTAAAATTTATAATGTTTTTTATCTTTCACTAAATGAAATTACATCTTAAGTAAACTTTCTAAATGTTAAATAAAACTGATCATCATTAAAAAATCAGCATACTTTTCATTTTAAAATAGTTAATAAAAGCGTTATTATCAAATTTAAGCTAAGTATATTCAAAACTTTAAAATAACATGAAGGTGTATTAGGTTAAAGTTAACAACTTTGAAATACATTTTATCCGATAATAAAGTTGAGATGTATCAAATGATACTGCAATTTTGCTAGACAATCTCAAAACAATATATAAGTGATACTTAAATATTTCAAAATTTAAAGAACTATAAAACAATCAACTGTTTATTCTATTATTTTTACAATAGACAAACTACGAAAAAAAGTAGAACAATCAATAAATTTTAAGAAAAAAATAAACTCTCAAAGCAATTTTTAATTTTAATTTAATAATTTTTAAACTTGTAATAAAAAAATGTTTAATTAAAGATCTACAAAGAAAGTTATTAACTACTGTAATGACTACAGTAACATAATTTAATAAAAAAAATTATTGAATTATTTATAATTTATTTTACTCTCTAACTTAGTTTACCCTTTAGCTTCAAAAACAATTATTCAGATATACATTAATCAGAAATGTTTTTTGAGCAACAAGAATTAGTCACCCGTACTCAGTAAAGAAGTATTATGTTTCAAAAAGTCATGAAATATTTTACGAGTCACATAGATACACCCTGTAACTCAAACTCCAGCAAAAAATGCGTATATTCCTATGTAATCTACATACCCAAGTCAAACAAGATGCTGTAGTAATTGCAAGTTTTTTAGATGGTTTTAAATAAACAAGAGATATGTACAACATAAGCTCTTAAAAATGTAAACATTTTCTGATAACAAATTTACAATACTGTGCCAGGTAATTAGCAGACATAATAAAGAGTTTTTATTTGACAAAAACAAACATGCAAGAGGTAATAAAAAGACAATTAAATGAAATTTGAGACATTATAGTGTCTGTACAAACTAACAAACTGTTTTGTTTCATTTAAAAAATCAATACTTTTATGTCTAGACAAGTTCAAACTAACTGTAAATATTTTTTTGTGTTTTTAACAAAAAATAAAGTAATGTTCAACTAAATTATACTTTATTATCCATTATTTTTCTGTCTACTTTAAGTTAAGTAGTATTGAAGTCGTCTCATTTCTTAATATTACAAATGTAAAGTTTTTATTGATAACAAAATTACAGGTTATCTAACTTATCGCTTAACAAAACTAACTTACATAACAAGTAAATGTTGCTGTATTGCTAGAAAACTAAATTTAAAAATCAAAGTTAATTTTGCCACAATATAGCAGTACAGACACAACAAAGAAATTTTAAAACTATTTGAAATTGTTGAATATTTTTGTTTATTTTACAGTGCATATAACTCTGAAGCCAAATATTCAAATTGAAAGGGAGTTATTTAAAATGTATAAAATTATGAACTTTTATATTCAGCAGTTTTAAAGCAGAAAAATAAATCTGGTTTGAGTAAAAATGTAAAAATATGTTTGAGAAATTTTTGCATTAAAAATAAGACATATTTCGATATAGATTTAAAAAACAGTAAATGTTGTAGAAAAGCGTTAAACAAAAACAGTAAAGTTTTATATCCCTAAAGTGTAACATTTTATCCCCAGAAGAGAAATATTCTTTATTCAATACCTCAAAAACAGTGACAAAATATAGCTTTATTTTAAAATATAAACCAAACTTTTATTCACTCTTGGTAGAAGGTATTTTTTTAGTATGTTTTGTCTACAAAAACGCATTTAAAAAAATTGTTTACCAAGACAGGAAGCAAAGCCAAGATGTGAAGATTTTCACAACAAAACAAACTTGTAAAGCGGTAAAAATTCTTAGGTAAACAAAAAATGTTTCATAAAGTTAAACTAAGCAAACAAAAAATATTTTATAAATTTGCTAACTATTGATAACTAGTAATAAATTTCACAGTATTTCTAATTGCATCCCTGTTTACATATAACTCTTTATTTTTTTTACTATCTTATGTTTTTTATGATAATTAAAAGTACGCCTTAAATGGTTGTCTGGTAAACTTGTCTTATTTACACATTTGACAATTAATAAAAACATTTACACTATATTCTATTATTATATGTTATGGTTTTAAGAAATCAAATAAAGAGATCTCAACTACTGGAGAACAAATAATGAATTTATTTTTTCAAGAATTTATTTTACAAACCAAGTTTTTAGAAACTTAGTTTGTAAAATAAATTCTTGAAAGAATAAATTCTGTATTTTAATTTTATTTAACTGATATATGTTTCCCTGTGTTAAACGACTTAAAACAAAAACTGTAAAAAGTGTAAGTAGTGGACGAAGATCGTTTACGGAGAGATTGTTAAATTTTAAGTCTAACATAACTTTTCAATTAAATAAAAAATAAACTACGTTACAGTACATTATTAATATCGGATAATTTTCAAATAAACAGATATTTTTAGAAATAAAAAACAGTAAATGTACAGGAAAGTAACAAATAAAAACAAGAGTTAATTATATTTTTGAAGCTAGTTTATAAATATCACGGATAAAATGCGAAATTGATTATGCGAATATCGTTGGGAAGATGAAAAATATTTAGTTAATTGACAAAGAAAGTAAAAAATTGATGATAAAAAACAAACAAGTTGTAATTCAGTGAGGTTTTTAATAAAAATCATTTTATGAACATGTTTATTTAATAAGCCGAAGTTGTGACGAAGAGAAATTGATAAAGTTTAGATGACATTCGGAACAAGGCATGTAACTTTTATAAATTTAATTTTTTGTTGTGTTTGACGTTTAAATAAAAACTAATGAGTTTTCTTCTACAACTTTACTACGGTTGACACAAAATAAAGAAAATTATCTAACTAATGTAAAACTTTTACAATACTGTTTTTGAATTCTTATCTATTTCTTAAAAAACCATGAAAATAAACACAACATAAGTTAAATATGTGGTAAAATGAACTTATGACAGGAGTTATAACTAATTTGTATTAACGTTGAAATAAATTTTAAACTATCTTTAAATCTTAAAACTTATTTCTTACAGATATTTAATTTCAACTTTTTTTTGTTAACAACTTAATTTTAAAATAAAAAACTAAACAGCTTTTAATAAACTAAAATTAGTTACAGTTGCACAAAAAACCAAAATTTAGTCAAGTATTGTCAGAAAAAAAATTGTACAAAACTACCTAACAATTTATCGGATACAATTATTTTTAAATACGGCAGTTAAATTCAAGTTTAATTAAAAAAGGCTTAATAAAATAACAGTATGAGTCAACTATTGTTGACCTTTGATGAAGGGCTTTTAATTTGAAAATGCTAATTAATCTCTTTTTTACCAGTTTAATCTTTAACCGGTTATATTGGCTTTTCCTGTTTGTGATTTTTATGATACAATTTATTTAATTTACTTTAAAACAAATTATATTCCTAAGTTTCAGTTTTTTCTCATAAATCAATACTGTTTAAAAAAAAATAACACTAGGATTTTTAAAGTGGATAAAAAAAATCATTTTAATTTAATAATAAAAGTAGACTTCTACTTTCTTTTAAATTTTAACATTTAAAAACTTTAAAAGTTACTCAACTAGTTTGGCTGAACAGAGAAAAGTAATTAGTTCATCAAATGACCTTTGTACAAACTTTTCTTTTAACTTATTTCCAATTGACCTCTTTGTTTACTTTTATTTTAGTTTTCTTATTTGTATTGGCCTCATTAATTCCGGTTTAATGCAAAGATAACTTTTTAATGTGCCTTTTAAATTTTCCCAAACTATACACCTTTTTATCAATATATTGTGAGTTTAGGTTCAAGTATCAGTACTTTTAGTATTTTTTGTAAAATGTATAAGGTATATCTAATTGTTTTTATTGGAGATTAAAACTTTATAAAAGCTTAGCTTTAGTTAATTTCAACAATCAAAGCAATTATATAAATTGAACTTTATGTTTAAAAAACAGTATATCTATGATTTATCTGTACAATATAAAAGAAACAGAATACTTTGAAATATGAAAATATATTTTTTTTAATAATATTACAAACTTATGCAACTTTATTTATTTCAAATATTTTAGTTTCAAATAACATATAATGCCTTAAAAACTGTATTTAATAAGAAACATAATATTAACTAGGTAATTTTCAAAGAAATATTGCTTAAATTTACTTACAAATTCTAATTTCGACTCACAAATACTTTATTTGTTAATATAAATTACTATTACTTTAATTTATAACAGTGTTTATAAACTTGGATTTAAAAGTACTAAAAGGGATAATTTTGTTCAAAAATCACTTCAAAACCATTTTAAATTGAAAACACATCCAACCAAGAGTATAAATATAGACAGATATGAGTAATTTACAAACAGATTTGTGAAATTGATATGTGTAATTTGGACTTACATTCAACTTAATTCGGCATTAAAAAACAATTTTGTGCTTCCTTTTAGCGCAATACAATAGAGTAAAAATCTTTTAACTTTTTAAAACTGCATTGTATAAAGTATATACATTATCTGGTTTTTAGCATTTTAAGATATTTCTTATTAATTTACATATAGATTTATTAAATTATATTTTAAATGGAATTTTGCATTTCAATTTGTATGATATTAAGGCTTGAAATAATTTATTTTATTAAAAATTTGAATTATTTTGTGTTTTTTATTTGTTTAAGCAATTTAAACATTATATTTATTATAATTTTTCAGTTTTATAAATAAATACATAATCAAATTTTACAAATAACTTTATGCATATAAAAAATTATTTCAAACTTAGCAAAAACTGTATAAAACAAAACGTTAAAAACTTTAATTTAAAGGCATTTAAAACTTTAATTTAAGCTTTAACTAATTAACATTTTAATAAAATTATTTTACTTAATTGGTACATACTTTTGAAGTCAATATCTTTTAAGCAGATAGAAATAATTTTGTTGAATAATTATTATCCGATTATAAACACCAGTTATTTTTATAAAAAAAAAACAAGTAAACTCTGCCATAACACTCATTTCAAGTACAACAAAACATATTACAAACATACCATTGTTAATAAAATAAATCAAAAAAGACGTTCTTTAACGCAAAATGTGTTTCGATATTCACCCTTTATAAACTACAAAAACCAACAGAAAACTAAAAAAGTGAAATGAGAAAAGGTTTATAGAGGTCAAGTGGTGGCCACTTGATGTAGAGAACTTATTTCAAACTTGAAAAACCAAACAATTAACTATTTCGTTGACTGTATACTAAATTTTGATTGGTTAATAGTTGGCAGCTTTGGAATGCCTAATTCCAATAATTAATTGTTATTACAACTATTTAATCTGATTTATATCAACCACGTTGGCATATTTTTTTATATTTTTATTGTGACTTTAAAAGGTTATGAAATTACTTGATAATTAAATTCTTAAATAAACAAGTTCTATACAAAAAAAAATGTGATAAAAATACTTTTTTATTAAAAATTTTGATTAGTTTATTCTGAGTTGTACTTTAACAAAAAAGTTTGTAATTAAATTTTAGGCCTTATATATTACTAATTTATCTCGTTTAGTCAATTTATTTTATTAGTCAATCAGTTTACTTAATTATATTTAATATATTCAACATAAAACAAATAACATTACAAATAGGTAAACAATAGTTGAATAATCAGTCACAGTATTTTTTTTAGAATGTTTTTAAATGATTTAACTTTATGTTAATGTGGCGACTTTAATTAAAATATGAAATTTAAAAATAAAATAATTAAATGATTAAATTACCAAATCATTCAAATGTTAATCATAAATAAAATCATTTATAAATGATATAAAACACAATAACCCTTATTTTATCAGTTAAAATTTGTGGTCAATTAAAATTTTATGGGTACAACTTAACAAAGATTTTATTTAAAATTTAAATAAAGTCATTCAAACTATAAGATAAAATTAACTGTTCATTGTATGATAAAATAACTTACAAGTGATTAAAATACTTTATTTATATATTTTTTTTTCATATTGTCAAGTCTGATTTGTAATATCTAGATAAAATATAAATGTTAAGTTTATACAAAATTCCATATTTTTTCAAAGAAAAACCTTTACCTTTTAATTTATTACATTCATACTTTATATATTATACTATTTCAAACATTTTTACAGTTGAAATGTGGTGAAAATAAATTTTGTATCAAAATAAAGCAAAACATTAAACAATATCTGGGTAAAATAACATATAAAAAATATTATGAAGTAGTTCAACAATCATCATTTAACTTTAAAAAACAAATAATTAAGTAAATTTCTTAATTTGTTTGCCTTTTAAATTTTCAGTAGGTATGAATTTTCATAATCACTCGAAAAAACAAAAAAGTTTTTATTAAAATACCTTATATAAAATTTTAAATTTCATCACTTTTTGTCATTAGAGCTTTGTTAATACAAATAGCTTTGTTTATTAATAAACAAATAGAAATGTTGCTTAATCATTATTTAATTTTTATGTAAGATATGATTAATTGTGAAATTGTAATAAACGTTTTTATTTGCTTAATGATGTGGTTATTTTTATTTATGTTATACAACTAATTCTAGTCGTTTTAAAATATTTTTGTGATAAATTAGGCTTAATTGACCAAAATTACTGTAATAATGACTACAAATTAGAAAAAATTTATAACCTTAAAAATTCCAAACACAATTTAACTTAAATTTCATAAAAGTTATTGACAAATACTAGCATTTGATTATTTATTCTTCGTGCAAATTTTTATACGTCTAACCAAAAATTAAGAACTCAATAAAATATCACAACTAGATATTTAAGTTAAAAAATTGTTTAATCACATAATGATCTAAACAATGTAATATATTTTGCCTACTTAAGACCAAACTTTTCAAAGTGATGGTTATTTTCACACACAAAGTTAATAGTTAAACTATACAGGGCTGCCAAATACTTTTGTCAAATTTTCTCCCGGTTTTCCAAATTTCCTCCAGGTTTTTAAAAGTACACATTTTCGGGTCTATTTTTAGTTTAAAGTAAAGTTTTTTAAAACTTCAAATATTGTCTACATAAAGTTAACTTGTGTACTTAACTTGAGTATTTATACTTATTTTTCTACAACTTAGTAACTTACGGCATTTAACTTAAACTAATTTCAATTCACACTAAAAACTGATGTTTCAGTTTGGTTAACATGGAAGCCTTATTTAAGTCACAAAAACAGAATTTGTATGAAATTTTGAAAAAAAAACCTTGTTTAAACTTGGCTTACAATTTGTTTTCATCTACAACAAAATTATTGAAGGAGCAGCAATCAAAAAACGATATAAGTAGTTGAAAGTAGCTTTTAAAGTAATTAAAGTTAGTTTTAATCTTTTTTTAATTATTCAAAACAAATATTTTGTATAACTCTTCACATAATTTAGCATTTTCACAATTTATTCGTGAAACTTTTTAAACTTTGCAAAACGTTTGTGTGATAAAACATATTTATGATTTTTGCTAGTTGATCTTTTCATGATTCTATTTATATATAATAAATTAAAAAAAAACTTTTTTTTTTGAGCAGGTTAAACTCCATGACCACGGCTGGTATCAGGTATACAATTGATTTTAAATTAAAAAAACAGTGCTTATATTTAGTGAAACATAACACATTTCAAATTCTAAAATAACTTAGGTCATTTTAAACAATATTATATGTTTTGGTTTTAAGAAGGCAAATAAAAAGATCTCAATTTTAAACAATTAAAAATGGGTCAAATTTCGCTTATCAAGAAAAAACTAATTTTGTTTGTAAACTTTCCCACAAATTTATTTTTAACTTCATACTTGCGGACATCATTGACTTTAAAGGAAACTTTTAAAAAAGACTTTCACGGTCATAATTGATTTTAAAAAAAAAACTTAATTAAAATTTGAAAAATGTCAGCTATTTTTAATTTAACTTTAAACACTCTGACTGAGTAACATTAAACAAAAAAGTCATCAAACATCTTTTTGTTTGAGTAAAACCAAATGTAAAATTATCATGCCAAGTTTCGTTGAAACCTTGTTGCATAAAATTTTTGAATTTAAACAGTTTTTAAAACATATGATAAGTTGATTTTCAAGTTTAGAATACTTAGTTATATTTTAACTAAATTTATCATAAAAACTGAGAAATATTTTGTTCAAATTGTTTTTTTTATTGAACAAATAGATTACTTCGAAAAATAATATTAATTCTTTTTAAACTGGTAATAAAGAATTAAATAGTTTTATAGCTTGACCACTAAATACAGTTTTAAACCATTATAAATTGAATAGTTGCAGTTTAGTCAACACAATAAATCATTTGTTTAAGTTTATTGTAGAAACTGTTTAACAACATTCAATCAGCATTTCACAAAAAGAAAATAGCAATCAGTTTTTAACAAACAAGAAAAAGCAGAAAACTTCATTGAAACGGAAAAGTTCGTTGTTAAAAGGTCAAATGTCAGCAGGCTTGACACAAAACACACCTCAACATGCAAAATGAGAGAACTCTCTCATAAATATCAACATACAAGATGAGAAATTTGAGAGAGCTCTCTCATACAACTTCTTTTATTAGTCATTTACTGCCGGCTGTAACATTCTTAAATGTGATTTTTCCAGGTAAAAATTTCAAAAAAAAAAAACATTAGTTTACTACATTGATCAACTCTATTTAATTCGTTGTATCCAATTTAAAAAAAAAGATCAATGTTAAATTTAAACTTTACTTTTTCATTTATATTCAGCTTGAAGTTTTTGACGACTTAAATTAAAACGTGATTCTTTTTAATTACAAACTATGGTACTTAGATTTTATAAAAAAAAGTTGACCACCTTTATCAAAAGCTTGGCGCTCTAGTACATATATACAAACTTTATTTTTTATTTAACTATTTCACAACCATCTCACAGTATATTTCAATTTTTTTGGGGCCAAAAGTAACTTAAGCTATAAAAATATTTATTTATGGTCTCATTTTTAATACTGTTATTTAATAGTCGTTTGCTAATTGATTCTATTTGTAATCTTGTTGGCACCACTATTTGACTTGAATCTCAACACCACTTCAATTTTTCTACTAAAGCGGTGATCTTTTTGGCTTCAATTAGCAAAAAATTACTTTTCTGGCCAAACCACTGCTTTGGTTTTACGTTACTTTTTTGATGAAACTAATCAGTGTTAAAGTTATATTTACGGAACTTATTGGGTAAAACAAAAGTTTCCACCTAATCTAAATTTTAGTTAATTTAACTTCCCTGGCTACTAAGTTTAAAAAGTTTTAATTTCTCGTAATTTTGGTCACGAGTAATCTCTATTTTTATTGAAACTTTTAGAAATGAATTCATTTTGTTTTTGACCTTATACTATATAATTTATTTAGTTTACCTTCACATTTAATTTTTACAAATTTTTTTAAACTTTAAGCCAAAAACACATAACTTATAAAAGCAAAACATTTTAAACAGTGTTTTCAAACTCGCAAAAGCCCATATATACACATATACAAAAATGAGCATAAATAAAATGGTAAGAACCATTAAAAAAATCAGTCACAGTCTTTTACAACCACTTAGAATAGATCTTTCGTTTATTAAAAAACAAACATTTTCAATTCTGTAGAAAACAAAAAAATATACTAGCAACTAGAGAAAATTAAGTACCGTAAATTAAATATTTTTAGCAAAATTTAAAATAAAACTAAAAACTACCATATTATTAAAATACTGAAATTATACTATTACTTTAAAATTAATGGAACACTTATATTTGAGATTAGTCAGTAAAATTTGATATAATTTTTCAATTTGAGAAACTGAAAAATAATTTTAAATTAATTTTTAATGGTTCTTACCATTTTATTTATGTTTATCTAAAATTCAATCCTGTCCGGTCTTTAAAATCAAAAGAGGAAGACTACCTTCATCCCATTTTAATACAAAAATGAGTTTATAATTACATGTAAACAATTCAAACAAAAATGACAACAAATTGTTGAATACAGATGGATACGACTACAAAAATAATTGACATACAAAAAACTCATGTACTAAATTTAATATTTCTACAAAACAAACAACAAAATTGAATTTATACAACAAACAAAAGAACAGCTTGCAGATATTCGGTTATATGTTTGTTTGTTTTTGCGTAAACAAAAGTTAATTAAGCACAACCGGCTTCGATGTTACAATGAGATTATTCAGATAAAATATTACAACAAAAAACTATGTTACATCTAAAATTATCTAAGGTCTATTAACAACTTATGCAGATTTTCTCTTTCGATTAAAAATAAAACTTTGAATGTAAAGTTTTGTTGCTACAATAACAAAAAGTGGTAGGAAAATAAAATAAAATATTCAAAGATTCTTATCTACTGGTTTTAAAGGTTATGTTTGTTATTAGTTGATAAAGAATTTTATTCGCAAGACCCTAGATTTTGTTTTGAGAAAACATAAAGTTAGTTAAGGTTAATCTAACGTGGGAAAATAATTTAAACTATGCAATATTTTTTGTTATAAAAATAGAATGATAAATTCGAATCTTATAAAAAATATTTTGTAATTTCTTTTTTTTTTTTATGTTTTCTACTTGTAGAGTAGATATTGGACTTTTAAAATTTGTGAAATAACAAAATAGTCAAAGAAAAACTCAAATAGTAAAAAATAAATTTCATCTGAGAACTTGAGTTAGCAACGATTTAAACAACATTAAATTAAAATGACCATTGAAAAGCTACAAAAATTCTTATTTAATGTTTTACATTGGAGGTTTACTATTTTATTTATAACTAAAAGCTTTTAATTTGTTACCATAGCACAACTATAGTTAAAAAAATATATATAAGTAAAAAATAACTAATTGATTCTCGTTTTAATTTATATCACTTTAAAACTGATCATAATTTAATAGTTTATCAAAGTTTCATAAATAATATTTTATCAACAAATAAAGTATTGTGTGTTTTTAATCAAAACGTTATTAAACTAATAGAGTTTTTAATGTTGGTTTTAGAAAAATCTTAAAGAACTAATAACGTTTTAAACTGTATTAATTTATACAACATTGCAGATTATTTATATAATCTCCACTTATTTGCTTTGTACTAGATAAGTTTAAAAACATCAAGCTTGCAAATTATTCAATGATCTCAGATTAAAACTTTTAACATCTGTTGCGTATGATAAGTTCGAAAAGATTTAAATATAACTTTTTTATGCATAGTGCTTTTTTATTTATTTCAGTGGTATGAATCTTTTTTTTTACATGAAACAAAATTTACTTTAATATGTTAACAGTTTTTTTTTCAAACATTGTTAAACTAAACTTAAGTGGTCATTCAGTTCGATTTATTTTAACTTGTAGATAATTTAGTTTTGATTACTTAACTTTTCTATTAAATATTTATTATTATTTTCCTTTAAAAATATAAATAAACTTTTGTTTTTCAAAAGCTCTGAGAATTTTAAATAGAAATTACTTATCAACAACATAAGCATACAAATTTAAACTAGAGTTTAAATCACCAAACTAAACATTTAATATTTTACTAGTCTATACAATGTGTATTTTTAATTGCTTTACTTGTTATAAAATTTAATTTAATTAATGTTTACTTGTCTAAATATTTAAACAAAATTGTCAAAGTTTCTTGAAATTTTTAATCATTTAAAGTTTATTTAGCAAAGTCTGAAAAAAATTTTAAAAATCTCTAGATATAATTACAATGTATAATAAAGACAAAAAACAATATAAAAACCTGGATACTTTAAAATGTATCATTTAAATATATTATGCTTCAAAATCTATATTGAAAAAAACATAATTAATCATGGTTAGCAGTATATTTAGAATATTTCACAAATGATGTTATCTAAATATTTATATAAACTCGTAAGAACTTTAAAATGCTTATTTTCTCACACATATGAAGAATATTTACTTTATTAATATGTATAACCTTAAATTTTGATTTTAAGATTTAATCAATACTTAACTTAGTTATTTGAAATTCAGCATATAGCTTATAAGACTTGTATAAATACGTAAAACTAATTATGCTTTATACAAACATAATCAAAAACTTCAGAAAATATACACAAACTTATCTCCTGAAGTTTAAAATTATTCGTGTAATATTTATTAAGTGTATAAATATGCTGAAGATGGAATATAAGTAAAACTTTTGAGTAAAGTCCCTATTGTATGACTAGTATCTATTGTAGATATAAACAAAAACCAATACAGTTTTAGTTTCATAATAAATCATAAACACCAGTATTTGTTGTATGTTTAACAATAACTTTAATTTAATCAGACAACTTAACAAAAAAATGTTTTTTTTAGTTAATCAATATGTGTGTTTATAACACGCTGTAAAAGTAATTTTCAAATTATTTATTCACCATTTAACATTCACAAAACTACTTTTAAAATAACTTATCTATATATGTATACATATTTTCGAGATCAGAAATTAATTAATGTATCAATAAAATAATGTTTGTTAATACTATTATTTTTTGTTGTCTGTCACATGTACTGATCAGATAAAAAATTTTTTAGCATAAAATTATATTTAGAATATTAAATAAATTATTATTTAAAAGTTTAAACACAAATAACTCACTTTTTAAAAGTTCGGAAGTTAATTAACTAATTTCATCTAGCATATTATCAGTATAAGCTTGCTAAAAACTGATAAAGATGTAGTATAAGTTTTTAGCTATGTATAATAATTGTTTTTAATATCTAACTAAAATTATTACGCCATAAAGAGTTAAATCTAAAAGTCCTTTTAAAGGTCTAAAATAGAATTAACTTTTACTTTACTGATTTAAAATTATTTTTAAAATAAAATTGTTAAAATGAAAACATTTAAAACTGTAGAAGTCATAAATAATTTCGTTCTAACAATTTTATTTAAAAAATTTATTGTTATCAGTTTTTAGCAAGCTTATTCTGATGATGTGCTAAATGAAATTAATCAATAAACTTCCGAGCTTTTCCAAAATGAGTTAATTGTGTATAAATTTTTTAATAAAAACCAGTACCAAAACAAAACTTTTTAATAAATATTTTTTAGGAATTTTTGAGCAATTAACTCACAGTTTTCCCTGATAATTTCCATATCTTTGGTTTTTTCCTCCAAATTAATTTTCTTTTTAGGTGTTTCACCTAAATTAAGTGGTTCACCTGTTTTAAAATCTATAAGTTTAAAAAGTACTAAGTATTTCAAATAAAAACAAAAGTAAAGTAAATAGTTTCTACTTAACAAAAGGGTTGATCATGCCAATTCGATCATCAGACCACAAGTTTTGGTAGACTGAGACCGGTCTCAGTCTACCGAAACTTGTGGTCTGATGATCGAATTGGCATGATCAACCCTTTTGTTAAATTTGAGCTTGTCTCACGGCAAACGAAAGTCCGGACTTGTTCTGCAGACTTTCGCCGATTTTGTTGAGTTTCTATTTAATAATGAAGTTTATTTTTTAAAATACAATATGTGGTTGGCATCATCATTCTTTCAGATACGTTTGTAGGACTCAATATAAAAGAGTTGTATTTGGGTTTTTAATTTAATTTTTTTACAAAGTTTAAGAGTTTGTTAAAACATAGTTGAACCAACAAGAAATCTTGTGTGAAAAATAAAAATTGCAAAACTTAATTATTTTCTAATAAACATTTAAAACACTACTTGTTGTCACGTAATATAAACACTTAACAGTTTTAATATTTTTAAAATTATATGGAATCATCTTTTATAAATTTTAATTGATATTTTAAAATTGAACTTTATAAAACGTGAATATAAAACGTTAAATGCTAAAGAGGGATATTGCATAAAAAGTTGCAAACAATTTTAAAAGCTGGTATAAAAAGTTTGCAATTTAAGTTAAATATTTTTCTTATAATTTGTAAAACCGTATAGTTTCTGAAATTAAAAAAAAAATTCCATGGTACTTATTTAAAAGGACAAAACAAAATTTTGAAGCAAACTAAAAGCTCAAATATATATTAACTGAGGTTTTATATTACACATATATAAACAAAAACTGCTTTCTGATTATATAAATCATGACAATAAGCAACAGATAAAAGAATTTATGATAATAGTTAAAAGGTGCTTAAGCACAAAAACGACTTTTAAAAATTGACAGTTTTATTTAAAGTTTAAAATTTAAAACTAAAACAAATACTTGAAAAAAAAGTAAACAAAAAAGCGAAAGTACTTAAGTTTCTGACATTTAAATGTAAACTTTTACTTTTGAAAATTAAACAAAACTTGTATGAAACATATGATACTGACTTTTGAGACTTATACTAAAATGTATAAAAATTAAAATTGAATGAATGAAAACTATTTTTATCAAGCTATTATTAGCTTAAAATTCTGTATTGAAAAATTATCAAAAAAAACAAGCTCTTAACCAAAAAATACAGTTTCTATTACTGTTTTTTTAACATCAATATATATTAAAAAAAAAGAACTTTATTTTCATGAAAACGTAAAACAAAAATAATAAAATAAACTGTATTAAAACTCAAACTACCCCAACACATGGTCTATACAAAAACGTTATCATAGAAAAATTACAAAATAAAACCAATTAGTCATATAAATCTGTTGTTGCTGTCATATTAAGTGCAAGACTTTTCAAATACATCAAACTAATAAGCAATATAACACCACCAAGTAGACAATAGATGTAAACAAACATTTCAATCTTGATACATCATTAACAACCCGTATAAACCTGAGTGCATTTCCAAGTTGTTTGCACGTTGTTTTTTATACATTTTTATCACATTAAGCTTGTTAAAAGCATTTTTTAACACAAAGAAACTGTAAAAATTGCAAATATTAAACTAAAAAGAAACAAATTTACATAAATACAGTTTAAACAGCTCATTACTAGTAAATAAAATCATATTCACTCATATGTTAAATTTATTTGATACAGCTGTAATTAAATTTCATACTTACTACACATACAAACTACATGTAAACTGATATAAACTTGATTTGAATTGAAATATTGGTTTAAATGTTAAATCAATTTGATGACATTAAAAACATCAATAGCTAGAAAAATTTTACTGGTAAATGTTAATTTCAAATACCGAATTACTGTTAACAAACTCACTTAACTTAAAATGTTTGCAAAGAAACTATAAACTCTTTAAATGTCAAATATGTTATAAAATCAATAGCTAAAAGTGTTGCAATTTTTTAAAACTATTTGCAAGTTTTAATGCAAATTACTTTTCTTATTTTTGGTATGCTGTATAATATTACAAAAAACTAAGTAAAATAAAGTATTTGTAACATTTAATTGTTTACTTAAATGGGTGAATAGTTAGTAATAATTTAAATAGTATAACCTATCGTAGTTTTATACTTTCTTACTGATCCTAATACTAAAAATAGAGTGTATTATTTTAAAACTATTAATGATTTAAAAGTTTCTGATGAAAACCTTTTTATACTGAAATTTAGTTTAATGAAGAAACTATAATTATACCATTAACTAAATAGCATCATAAATCATTATACCAAGCAGCTCAAACCCAATCAACCCCGAACAGATATTCAATACACACTATCGAAACTAGTTGAAAACATACTTCTTACTTTATAATGCTACCATATGCTGTATTGATTTAACACAAATTCGCCTTATAAACTCGGGTGACTTCAACTTTATAAAAGCTGACATTTAAAAGGAAATTTTGTAAACATGTCAGTACGTTAACTTTCACCTAAATGTTATAAAACAAAAGAGGGAAAATAAACCAACAAACAAGAATTTCCAAATTATTTGTTTTAATATTTTAAAACAAACACAAAGAAAATACACAAGAAACAGCGTTGAAAAGACGGTAGCTAAAATTTCAAGCAAGTAAGCATTTTTTATCAGGTTAAAACAAATTAAAAACAAATAAAGTACTTATTATACTAGCTTTAACTCACTTTCACTACAAAAAAGATTTATGTATTCTACATTCAACTGTTTAAATTTAACAAGCTTGATCAATTTGATTTATTAAATATTTGATTTTTAAAAATTACGCTCTAATTAATTAAATTTTTTCAATGGAAGTTTTCTATTTAACACTTCTTAAAATTAACACTCTGTTTATTTCGATCATAAATTTTTCTAATTACTACCAACTTAATTAATATAACTTTTTAAACTTAATTTATGCACATAAATATAATGGAAATCATACTTATTAAATGCATCAGTTAAAAAGTCATATTTAAACTTTTATATAAAATTAAAAACGTAATATCTGACAAAACGGCTAATGCTAAGAGTATTTTCGTATCAAGTTAAAAAGAAGTTACACTATGGTATATGGGAGGGGGTAAAACACTTTTTTTCAAATTAAGTCTTATTTTTTTACATAATTAAATAATCTACCTGTTACTTTTTACCACTTGTTAAAACTCAAAGTAACTTTTAAAATATAAGCGATCAAAGATAGAGCATTCAATAGGTTTTTTATAGGAGGCACTAATTAAAAGGGTAAAAATATACAATCTAACGAAAAATCTATCTCCTCCCTCAGATTTTAAGCAATTGTTTTAAAACGTTTTCAAGTAATCTTATATAAATTTTAAGTAACTTGTAGGAAACAGACTTTTTAATTTGTGTAAAAACATTTTACTGTTTTTTTTTTTTGGTCATTAATTTTTTTAATGGAATTATTTTTTTTGAAACCGACAAGTTGTTTGTAATATTGAAAAGTAAATTTCCTGAAAATTTGAATTTAATTGCTTTAAAATGAAAGAAGATATAAATTTTTAGTAATTTTTTCAAAATTCCGAGAAAATCAGCCTTGAAAATTTTCGATTCCATATAGTTGTATCGGAATTATTATACAAAACTAGTTATATCTCAACATTTGATTGAATTTTTTTGTACTATAAAAAATATTTTTTAGTATACACTCTAAGCTTTAAAATGAGAGCCTATGTTAAATTTTGTAAAAAAAAGTTATGGACCACCTATTCCCTTAAGCTGTTATTATATAAGCATTTAGTGGTATACATTTTTAAATATAAATTTTTAAAAAGTTGAGCAATAGAGCCTTAGAAATTAATTAATCTAAAAAAAATTAACTAATACCATATTTTTCTCACAAAAAATAAATATGTTTAAAAATCTTAATTCAATGAAATCTAGAAGGAAGTCTGCAATTATTAAGTTTAGCAGCAGCTATTGATTAAATTAACAAGTATTACAAATAATTTGATGACAGAGTAAATAAAAGTTTACATAACTTACATAATGATGATTACAAATTAAAACTTATGAACTATTAGCAAAATATTTTGTTAGTTTTCTGCAATTGTGGTAAATTATTTAACATTAAACAGAAAACTTTTTACTAATATTTTCTATTTATAATGTCAGTTTTTCATTATAACTAACTTAAGTACTATTCTAAAAAGTTAACTTATTGATATGTTTTCATTAACAACTAAATACTAACTTTTTTTTTCACAATTAAAATACTTAAAAAAACTTACGCAAATCTCTCACGACTAAAAAATTTGGAATAATCTTTAAACTTAAAATAAAACTTAAAAAACTTTACACTTTTAAAGCAAATTATAATTTTAATATAAAAATTAGGTAAAATCGCACCTCACCAAACTAATACTTAACTCACAAACTAACTTTTGCTAAATTCCAATGTTTTTTTTTCACAACAAAAACTAGTATCAGTTTATAAAATTGTCAACTCTAATGTATATATATTCTAGAGCTGAGCTTGAGCCCTTTAAAATATTTTGTAATGATAAACTGGGTGTGATATCTAGTTTAATAAACAAATTATATAGAACTTCAAAATTTGTAGTTTATAATAAAAAATTTACAAAACATTTTAAAAACTGTATTTTTTAACCGTATAACTCCTTAAAGCTAGTAAAGAATCTTAAGCATTTGAATAGAAAATTAACAAAAGCCCTTTTGATTTTATTGTAAAGCCTAAATTTTATAAGTCTTATGCAAAATAAAATCTTTTAATAACAAGATAACTAGAACTCAAATGCAACTACTTAAATGCTTTAGGAAGAACATCTAAAGATTTCAAAACTTTATTTTTCCATCTAAAACCTAAATCTAAACCATTGGAATACAACATTTTATTACCGACTGCATAAAGATTAAGTAATTAGTGAAAACTCTTTTTTTAATAACAATAATACAAAGTCTTATGATACGTGACAGCTAGCCTCTGAATGCATAAAACTGAAGTGAATAACATTTAAAATTTGGAAAAATTAAAACCTGAGCAATAACTAAAAAAATGCAATTTCTCATTAAACTTGATAAAAGCATTAAATGCATAAAACTGAAATAAGAAAAAAAAATCAAATAATTTTAAAAAAAGTACAGTCTCATGAAACTTGATATCTAGTCTTAAAATGCATAAAAGTGAAGTGAAAATATAAATTAACCGTAAAGTTTTTCTAATAATTATTAAAAGTACCAAGTCTCATGAAACTTGATTGCAGTATTGAATGCATAAAAATGACAAGAAAAAAAATCTTAAAGTTTTTCAAATAATTAAAAAAGTAGTCTGTTAATCGTGATAGGGTAGCGTGCGTTTGTAGTGATGAAAGCAAAAGAGGAAGGAAATGAAGAAACCATCATTTCTTTGAAGATGAAGGTCTTTTAAGTTTAATGTCACTTTGAAATTTGATCATTTTAAATGATTGATTCATTTTTAATTTTTGTACTTTGACCGACCATTTTTGATGATTGAGTCCTTTAGTTTAATGGTTCTTTTTTAGTTGAGTATTTTCTTTGTCTTTTAAGTTTAAGATAATTTATCTTTTTGAAATTCAATTAACCATTTTAAAATGGTTTACTGATTTTTTACTGGCTACTTTTAATTGAGTTTTTTTTTAATATGTTAAGCCTAATGTCATTTAAATTTTTAATTGTGCTTTAACAAACCAGATTTAATGTTTGATTCGTTTTCTATCACTTTGAAATTTAGTCAACCATTTTTAAATGAACTGTTTTAGTTAAATGGTGATTTTAACAGAATCTTTTTTTTGGTGTTTCAAGTTTATGTTAATTTTAAATCAATCTAATTAAATTTGATCAACTGTCATTAAATGATTGATTCTTTTTTTTATTGGTTGTTCATTGAATTAATATTTTTGTTGTTATAAGTTTTATGTCATTTTGTACTAACCCTTTTAAATCATATATTGAACTCGGTTTTAATGACTTTTCGTCTTTATTTGTATATGAAGCTTAATTTAGCTACTTGTTTATTTTGAATAAACTTTAAATGAGAAGACTGATTTAAAATATTTTTCAACCATCAATTTGGAAACAATATTTAATTTTATCACTTTTCAAAAAGAGGTAGAATGTTTTTTTTTCATTAATCTTTTTACTAAAGCATATTTGAATTTGAGTTTTAACTAATGTATTTTATAATCTTTTTATCTTAACGCAAGAGAAAACATTGCTTATTTAAAAGGTATATGATTAAAAACTTTTACAAAAATTTCAAAAAGCTGCAAAAACAATAAGAAGTTCAAGTTGCTAAACTTTATAAAAAGATGAAAGGAAACTTTTATTGATATTAATGATTTAAATACTTTATTACTGATAAATGAACTTTTATTTCAAAAACAATAATACTTCAAAGTGAACGAACAAACTTAAATTGTAATTAAATGATAAAAACAATAATATATGTTTCATTTCTAGACTAGCTGTTTTTGTTTTGGAATAAAGTATTTATACATTTAAACAGATGAAATATAAAAAAAACTTAAAAATATATTAAACATACATCAACAAATAGTATTTAATCATTGTATTACATATAAGTTTTTTTAACTTTTACACGACTATACAAACACATTTTTTTGTAAGACTTAAATTACCTTTTTAGAATTTAAATCAAATTCAACCATAATTGACCAGTGGAGTTATAAAACAATAAAAATTGCATGAAAACTAAGCTTAGTGCAAACAGAAATTTATGAATTTTATTATTCGTCTACTTTTTTGTTAGCTTGAAACCATCTTGTAAAAGTTTACTACTTAATTGTCTCAGGAAGACAAAAATGTTCTAAAAATGTTTTTAATTTTGGGCAAAAGCTGAGTTTAACAACATTTTCTTTAAATACAGTGAATAAAATATTTAAATTCCATGAACAACTAGATACTTCAGTTTTACTTTGACGACTATTTTTAAATTTTTAAGACTATGGTTTCATAAAAATTAAAGAGTGTTTGTATAGTTTACTTTTTTTTTAGTATTAAATAATAGGACTAATTTTCGTTAAAGTTTTTAAAATAAAATACTAAAGGAAATTACATTTGAAACTGTAATTTAGTTTGACGATATAAAATAAAAGTTGAACATCTTATTTGAATATTGTTATACCTTATTTTAAATTTCTTTTTAAACTACTTTAATTTTTCAAACTTTTTTCACTATTATTAAATTTAATTTCAAATCTAACTTTTGTGTTTTAATTTAATATTTTAAATGAGTTTCTGAATGCATTAGAAACTTATAGCTAAAAAACTTATTTAAGAAGTATATGTATATTATAGTAAATGTAGTTTTAAAACGTTTTTAATATAAAGAAGTTGCAAAAAAGCACTTATATATATTTTTAACTAAAGAGTATATTTTTTTAAAACATTATAAAACAGTTATACTTTTTTTTTGCTTTAATAAGTTTTATAGTAATGATGTTTTTAAATAAACCAAAAGAATGTTTTATACAATTAGAAAACTGTAATCAGATAATCAATTAATGATGACATTCTTAACTTTGCACCTTTTTTAATAAATTATCTAATTAAACTGTCAAATAAAACATTTACATTGATTGATGGAATTTAATCATTAATTCAATTGACTCTCTTTGACCTTAAACTTATAAAAACAAAATTATATTCATGTTGCATATTGAACTATAAACTTTTGACATTAGGATATTTTTACAACTTTTAAGTAAATATGTATTTATATAAATTCAATATATTACAATTATAGTACTTACAAAAAGAGATTGATTAAAAATAAACAACTTTTAAACCAATCAATACCAAAATTATTTGTTCGAATTTATTTTAGTGCTTCAAGATACTAAGTTAGTATTAATCTGAAAGCTAAATTAATTTTGTTTTAAAACTAAACTTTTACCTTGATTCGTTGTTTAACTACATAAAAGTTATTTAACAAAAATGCTAGTTTTAAAGGTACTTAATGTAATTGATTGTTAAATAATATAACTTACCAACATAATTCTACAAGTTCTAAAACTATGCAAACCTGAAAACAAATCATAAATATTGAACAATGTAAAACACTAAAACTGATTGATTAAAGTAAAAACTTAAAATTTTTGTTAAAGTTTTACAAGTAGTACGAACTTGTATATCTTAATACTTAAGTGTTAAACCCATTAACTTTGCGAAAGTTTTGTCAAGTGTGAGACTTATAATGCACTTAAAATTTGATATTATTACAAAATATTGATCGATTAAATTCAAACACAAACTTTGCTCGATAATTTATTTTTTGTACCATAAAAATAATATCAATTCGATGACAAAAAATTATCACTTATAGCATTTCGAAACTAAGTTCTTTTTAAGGTGCAACGAACTGTTGTTATAAAAAGTTTAATTTTTTATAATATCTAATTCAAAAAATACATATTTACTTAAACTATATTGTTAGCTTTGAGCTTCAAACAATTAATTACAACTGAATCAAAAATTTACCAACTAACAAGTTATAATAAAACTGTTAAACTTATTGCACTCTCTATAAGTATAACTGCCTTAAAACTATTTAAATATTCTATAATCTTCAGTTTTAACAAGACTTCATTTTTTCAATAAAATAGTTTCGTTTTAATTAATATTAAAACAGTTCTACAACTTAAAAGAAAAGATTCTGTCAACTAATGAGTTTTTCAATTTTCTTAACATAAAGCTTTGATCAACTAAATTATTGTTGATTGATGATTACAGAGTACAGACTTGTATTTGCTCAATTTAAGAGCTCAATGTTTTCAAGTGTTTGAGTACTGTTACCTTACTGATACTAATCTTTAAAACTTTATAAAACAGGGCTCTTACAAATATTAAGCAACATTTTTCATTTTATGGCTGTAATAGAAAAATTAAATGAATTCTAATTTTTAAACAGCTTCACAAAAAGATATCAACCATATACAATAATTAAAAGTTTTATAATTAAGGTTATTATAATTTGTATAAATAGTTAGTATATTTTAATTCACGCAATTGAAAAAAAATGTTAATGATTTTTTACAAGAAGCTAAAATATAACAAACAAAAAAACAATTTAGGATTACCTTATCCTAGTTACTTTTTAGTCACAGAACGGAACCATTTTTTTCAACCGCATAGAAATTTATATAACCAGTTAATCAATTCAATTTTGCTCGTTATAAAATTCACCTAGCAGATGGCATAACTGCTTAAACAACTTATATTAAAAATTTCATGCAAATTATATCAGTACGAGTGTTAATATTACAAAAGCCACAAGACAATGTACTTACACATTATTACAAGTAAATGCAAATATCCAAACAAAAACTTGTTGTCTTAAAACAAAGAGACATTGTCAAAATATTGCAATTTTGTTTGCTAAGACCACAAAAAGATAACGTATCAGTAAAGATATTTAATAAAAATGTTTAATAAACATTTTCGTATTAATAACAACACTTTAATTTATTTAATAAATACATCTTTTTTGGCAGTTAACAATTTTTAAATATTTAATTAACTTTTATGATTAAGTTCAAAGTAAACTGTTGGTATATAAAAATTGAAAAATCATAAACATATAAAATATCAGAAAGGTATACTTTGTAAGAAGATAACTCGGTCTTCACAATTAAGAATAAGTATGTATAATATAAATGTCTAAGTTTATGCATTTACTTTTAGTTAATTCTTATACTTATTCAGTTTATTTTTGATGCGATGGTTTTTAGGAAATTCATTAAATATATTAAAAATCATTACTCTTAAAAAATTTCAGTATTTTTCACTCAAATAACTAGTTGCAACTAATAAATATATTACAATTCAAATTTAAAAAAAAACGTTTTCATAAAAAAATTAAAGCTTGCTGGCATAAATTAATTCTTAATAAATTGTTAGCAATTATTTGCAATAATAGAATATCATATAAATACAACTAAGATAATAAGAAACCTCTTACTAATTGAATAGTTTTAAAACATTTCATTTGTAAAAAAGTCTAATCAATTTATTAAAAGCAGATTAATATGCAACTTTAAAATTTAAAAAAATGTTTGTGACAAACAACAAAGAATTTCTGCAGCCTAAACAAAAACTAAGATTTCTTTTTTATTTGAATAATTGACACAAAACATAACAAAATATTTTGTACAAACAAATTACAAATACTAAATTTGTACATCATTTCTAAAAAAATTTACAATAAGTATTATAAAATAGCTGGGAAGTTTTACATGTTTCCGTCCAAAAAAATTTTTTTTTTAAGTTTGACAAATGCTTTAAATAAAAAACTTTATTTATTTAATTTTATCACAAACATAAAACACAAGTTTATAACTATAAACACTAACATCAAAATTTATTAAACTGCACTACACCATCAAGTTAAATGTATTCAAAAAAATTTTTTTTCATTAAAAAATTATACAACCAACAGCAATGATAAAGCTGTTGTAAGTAATGGAAAGTTTACCGCTCATACATTTCACACTAAAACTTTTTTCTTAAAATGTCAAGTAATTACTACTTACCTTGTTGTTGTTGGAGCCACGCGGTGTTTCTTGCTGAATCGCTCCACATGCTGCTTACATCAGGGTTCATCTGGAAACAAGCTGATATCGCCTGAGCTGCTTGTCTCATGAACAACCCTTGGAAGTCTGAATAAAGTAATTATTTCAGTTTAAATTGATGTTACTTTGATCTTGTGTGTTTTTTATAAATTTCTTTAAAAAAACTGGATATCTTTCATAAAACTTTATAAAAGAGGAAGTTTTTTTAAAAACATCTTTTGCATTTTAAACTTGGGAATAAATTGACTGATCCCTAGAATTCCGATGAAAACAATAAATTTTTGTACTAAAAACTTGATGTTGAAACTTAAATTTCTAGTAATTTATAAAACTGGAAAAAGTGTTTTCTGAAAAGTGTGAAGCTAAAAATACTTTATAAACCTAAATTTACTTAATACTGTAATAAGTTGAAACAAATTCTAATCTTCTTTAATACGCAACTAAATTAGGTTGAACAGTTTTAGTCGATAAAAAAATGTGGAATAGATAGAAGAAAACACATAAATAACAGTTTCTGACAAATGTAAATTATTAACCAATCATTTTTAGTGTACTGTATAAATATTTTGTAATTTTTATTTAATTTAAGATTTCAAAAATGACAAGATTTACAAATCTAATAGAACACTTAAATCTGTTTAGGACACAATAAATGTTTGTTTGTGATTTTTCTATGCATCAAGTAAATTTTTAAAAGTGAAATGATTGTTTAGAAATTTCTACAAAGTTTTAATGCTCATATATAAGTTTAAAACGCTTTCAGTTTCAAAACCCTTCTTCAAAAAAAATTCAATAAACTATCTATTGTTTGAATACGCATTGTATAGTTTATTGAAAGTTTATCGAAGATGAGTTTTGAACGTGAAAGCGTTTTAAACTCATATGTGTCCATTAAAACTGTGTAGATTTTTATAAACAACCATTTGACTTTTTAATTTAAGATTCAAAAATGTAATATATCAATACAAAAGTCACACACAGCAATTTAGTAAAAAGTTAACTAAAATTAATTTTACTTCCTTTTAATTAAATTCATAAAACAATTTTCAAAAAATAAACATTTGTTAAGCCATAATAACAAAACTTTAAACTATGTCCCATGATATATCTTGACAAAGCAGAAATAAATTCCATTAAAATAATTTTAATTAAAATATTTAGTAAAAAACTTGATTCACAGCCAATCGAAACATTGATTAGTCTAAAAATAGTCTACTAAATATTTTTAATAACTTAAAACAAGCTAAAAAATTAAAGAAAATGCTATTTTCTTGTAAAATTAAACTTTTTGTTTATATTTATAAATAAAGTCAAAATTGATTTTGAAATCAATATTCAAATATTCATCAAAAAGCTTATTTAAAACTAAAATAATATTGAATTTTAACACTTGCAGTCCAATCAAATTGTGTTAAAATTTGAATTAGTTTCAAGTGTTTCTAGTATAGTGTAACATTGCAATATAAAACTTGAACTCCAGGAATTGAAAATTGTTGATTTTAACTATTTTAATTTTAAGCAAAGTTTTTTCACGATCAGAACAGTATAAAGCATAGATATACAAAACACTTGACCAAGATTATTTATTGAAAACAAAAGAGTAAATGATTGTATACAAGATACAAACTAAATACAAGCCTCACTTGGTATTATTTTATTTGTTTGTAGCTTAAACTAATGACATCTACCAAAAATAATGGCTTAGCATCATAATGGATTTAATAACATATATCACTTAAGCTACTTAAAATTTGAAAGCAATTATTTAACCTGGATTGTAAGTGTAAATGTTAGGGAAGCCATTAGGTGGGGTTGTGACCGCACTTTGATTTTCATTGGAAGACGTTGATGTTGCGGGTTTCTGTAGCAGAGGATTGTACTGTGGTAGCATTTTTATTTGATTAAATTCTGCAAAATTGAAATTTGTTATAGAAATACTTATGCACTGTTATAAATAAGTAGGCCTGATAATTTAGCAAATGAATTAGACTTATAAACTGTCTTATTCAGCTTGAGATAATAATTTTTTTTTTTTAACATTATAAAACTGTTATACAGTTGCATTTTTTTTTCATATTAATATTTAAATATCCATAGCTATACCTTAGACTTTACTGTATTGAGTTTTCACCTTGAAAACTTCTAACGATTTTTTATTATGTATATTTTAATCAACTTTTTGACTAAATGTAACTAATTAGTTTTTCTTCTTTTTATTTATTTAACAGAGTGGATACTGATTTTTTTAAAGTTCTTCCAGTTTTTTATGGTACAAGTTTTCTTTTCTTTATAAAGTAGAGTATTTAAGATAAGGTAAATAAATATGTATAAGAAATAATTTATAAAAATAATAAATTAACTTCAATAAACACATATATATTTATTTATTTACAATTTTTTATTTTATAATATACAACAGTTTTATACAATTGTTTTGTTTTATGCAGCACTACTGCCTGAAACTATAAGAAATATAAAAAACATTTATATATATATTTATTATTTATTTATTATTTGTTTATTTTTGTTAGTTTTATAAACTATAAATAATTCTGTTTATACTGATTTGTTTTTCATACTTTCTCAACAATATAAAATAAAAATAACTAAGAGTCTAGATAATAGGACCATAACAAAACAGTTTAAAATATACAAACAAAAATTACTTCAACTAATAGTGTGTTAGTTTTTTGAACAAACTAAACTAACTAAAAATACCAGGGTTGCCAATATTTGAAGTAAAAACGCCAGCCTGGGAGACCATAAACTATTTGAGCTTATGATAAAATGAAAATAAAAAACATTGAGAACCAAAATTTTTAAAAAAATAACATACTGATGTTCAAGTTTGAACAAACAATAACAAAAGACTAAATGACTAAAAAAGCACAACTTCTGAAGGATAATTTATGTTGAATATGAGATTTTGAAACATAAGTTATAAAATTTAGCCTGAAATTTAGAAAAAAGTTAAAACTAGCTCAAGTATTAAAAAAACTGAGAACAAGCCAACTCAGCCTGAGTTTTAAAAATAACTTGAAAATTTAGATTCAACACTCTTTTGTTTCATGGCAACTTGTAGATTACCATTAATTTACTTTAAGGTTTAACTGTTTGACTTTTATTACAATTAAATTATCCAATAGTACTAAAAATCCTGGTTATGATTAACTTTGGGTGGGCACCAATATCGAAGTGAAATTCAATATACAGGAATTTTTCAGCTTTATTTAAAATAATTTTCAGTTATATTTTGAATGTAATTTTAGGTGACTCTTCAACTGTATATAATAGTGTCATTTCAACAATGCGACTTTTAAACTTTTTTTTCTTATAAAATATCTTTAGCTTTCCGATGTTAATATTATTATAAGGAACAGAAACAATCAATTTATCTATTAATGTATAATACAATTTGAAATGACACTTAGTTGAAATGACACTATTGTTAGAGTTAAATAAGGAACCGACTTAATTTTTATAATTAATTCACAGCGATATGTAACCTACATAAACCATAATACTAAAAGAATAAAAATAGTTTAAAAGTCGCATTGTTGAAATGACACTGTTATATACAGTTGAAGAGTCACCAAAAATTACATTCAGTAGTATAAGTAGATAAGCAGGGCTTCAAAATAAAACTAAAAATTATTAAAAAAAAAGGTTAAAAATTCCTTTATATTGAATTACACTTCAATATTGGTGCCCACCTAAAGTTAATCATAACCAAAATCCTTAAATTCAATCTTTATTGTGATTTATACATTTATTAAAAATTCACAACTTACAAAAAAAATAGTTGGTTAATTTATTTGCTAGTACTTCAGAAACTAGTTTTTTATAAGTTTTTTAAATTTTCTTTACTATACCAAAGTACTCAATATTATAAATGTGTAACGACTGAACTTCAAATACAAAAATTTCATAAGAGAAAGTTATTAATTCCCAAATATAATTCTTTTATTGGTTTAAGTGAACTCATTTGTTCTAAATTTCTAATTGATTTAATTTGAGAAAAAACTGGCAGCAAAAAAGCTTTAACTTTTAACTAAGGGGATTTTATAACTAGGTTTTGAATCAAAGCAAAGTATCTGCTAGCTGAAGTAGTACTGCCAAAATTTAAATAGCTAAGCTCTTAAGTTTGATTTCTTTTTTTCTTTAGATTTTAAACAGTTAATCAAAATTTTTCTTTTTAATTAAAGTAGGTTAAATGTAACGGTTTAAAACAAGAATTTTTGGAAAATGGGTAAAAAGTTTATATTTAAATGTTAGTTCTGTGTAATTATATTTTGCTACTGTTGTTCATTTGCATAAATAATGAAATAAAAATTCCAAAACAGTACTAATAAAGCTGACTAAAAATATTTTCCACAGAAATACTTTTTTCAACTTAAAACTAAATCAGCTTCAGTTGTCAAAAATAAATATTTCAAGTTTTGATATAAACGTTTTTATATGTCTTTGATAAGTTTTGTTTATAAACCTAATAATTTTTCACAAGTTTTCTCACACAAAAAAACTAAAATAGTAGAACAATTCTTAAATATGTATGGAAATATTTTTAGTTTGTTATACTCAATTAAAAAAAAAAATGGATACAAAAAAAGATATAAAACAGATCAACAAAAATATATAGGTTAACATTATAAATAAATAGATTAGACTTGTTTCTATGTGTACCTAATAATATTGTTTTTTAATTAACAACAACAAAAAAGCACTTAAAAGTTTGGTCTGACGACTTGGTGTATGATAGAACTTTAAGTTATTTTTTTATTATTATAAATTTTGTTTCTTATATTTATTAAAAAACGTTAAAAGGTATCCAAGTGTTGTGTGACTCGATAACCAAAAGATAACTTCATGTACCTAGTCCTAGGACCAAGTATTTTAAGCGCTTTTTTTGTCGTTCATTAAACAAAAACTATATAATCAACCTGTATTTTATATTCAAAAATTTAATGTTTATTAAACGACAATAAAAAAACCTTTAAAACAATTAGTCCTTGAACCTGATTGACCAAAAAATCTTTCAGTTGTCGAGTCCTAGTTCACTTGAATACAGTCAAACCTCTAACGTCTTGTCCAGGGCTATATTGTTAAATGTTATATGTAGTATAGTGTTAAATGAAAGTAATGATTCACATGCACAATATTTACAAAAAAAATCTTTTATTTAATATATCAGTTTAATTGTCATTACAAAAAACATGCTCTTGCTAGTCCTAGACAAGACATTTAACTGTATCCAAGTGGTGTTCAACTGGATAAATAAAATTAATTTTTGTACAAGACATCCTTTGTAATCTTAAATGATAACATCGTAAATAAAAGTTTAGTTTTCTATTAAGAAGAAATAGGAAGCATTAAAAATTCAAAACTTTTATTTTCTTTTTAATTATCACAATTGTGTTTTATGATAGTTAGTTCATATCATTAAACTTAATCGATGTAACTTTAAACAATACTAACTAATTACTTAAACAATAATTTAAGCTAGTTAGCTGTAGAACAGTGTCAAATATACAATTACAATGTGAAGTTAGTTTTGCTGTTTTACAATATTTTTTTCGGTTAAAATATTAAATACTTTGTTTATACTTAATTTTTATGTTATAATTTAAATTTAAATTAAACTAACAAGTTGGTATAAATTAATTAAAACTTGGAGATAAATTTTAATATATGTATTTTTTGTAACTCTGGTGATAATTTATCGCATCAAGGCCTTTTCGTAACTAAATATTACTAGTTAGCTTTTTTTTCAATTTTTTTTCTGAAGTTTTACACATAAAACATAAAATTATAAAACAAAAATAAAATTTTGAACTTCTGTTTTCTAAGATCAGAAACTAAAATAAAACAAACTATTTATTACAGTTTTTAGAAATTCCGAGATGTATTTAAATATAATAGTTTAGTACAAATTATAAACACTTAAACACTTAGCTAGTCAATAGTCATTACATAAGCTGTCAGTAGTAATCGTTTTTTTACTTAGTTAATTAATAAAAAGACTTTACTTAGTAGATGTTTTTATGTTTTGCATTAAATTAAAATAGTCTTTTTTAGTCAAAGGTGAGTAAAGTTTGATTAAGTAAAACATAACAATCAAAAATTAAAAGAGAGCTTTAAAGTTCAGTACTTGTAAAGTGTTTTTAAATTACATAAGTTAACAATATGTATTAACTATAATAGTTAGTAATACATTACTTCCACTTTATTAAAAGTTGTGACATGTGTCCCACTAATTGTTTCTTGTGTAAGTTGGCAATAAAAAAAATCTTAATAACTATGTAAATTAAAAGACTAAGTGACATTTATTTAAAAGAAATATTGTTCTATAAAAAAGGAGAAATAAATTAGAGGAAACTCTACAACACACATTTTTGTTTTGTTTTAATTATTCTATATTTTTATATTTTTTCACCAATGTACAACTGTGCACAGCCGAGTCGATCCCTGCTCTGTCATTAAAATAAAACTTTACACATTGAACTTGTAAAAGTTTTCAAACAATTAGTCTGTTTTAAAATAATTTAGGAAAAAATACTTAATACGCCGATTACAGTTTTCTTAAAAATACAAGTTTTTTCAAAAGAGACTTTTTCAATTTGTTGTTTAAACTATACAAGTAGCTAAATAAAATATCTAGCCCTACTATTTATAATTTATTTTGAAATTTAATACTGAGTTAAAAAAAGATATAATTAACTTTTTTGTATCGGTTTTCAAAAACTTGTGAGCGATAAAGGAAGCAAACTTGATTAAGATTGTTTCTTTGTAGGACCTTTAATCTAAAACTGAAACTTATTATTTGAAATACATTTTAGCAACATTTGCTCAGTTTCTTAGTTTTGATTGGTCAGTTTGAATTTTTAAAATTCATTAGCAAACTAACTCTAATTTGTGTCTTTATTGATTAGTGGTGCTTGATAAAAGGAAGAAAGAAAAGAAAATATATCCTAATATAACAGTCAAAAAAGCTTGATGGTTTCATGAATGACTTCAACATTTAGGTTAGTTAATCAGTAGACTAAACTAGTTTATAGTTCTAATAACAATAGTTTTCTAAACTTTGCTTTTGTGTTTGCTATACATTATTTTTTTTAATTTGCTTGGACATTTAAAATATGTATCTTTGCTGTTTTCAATCTATTGACCTAAAACTATGCGAAAACATTCTTTAAATAGTTTAAACGGATCGCACTGTTTAATTAAAAAAAAACAATTAAAGTTCTTGTTAAATAATCAAAAAAGTATATTTTGAAAAAGCATTGTTTATTTAGAAAATTATTTGTTTTATTTGGATGAATTTAATATCAGTAATCAGACTTACTGTAAAGTTAATAAATAGTAAAGAATATAAATTTGTAGTAAAGCTGTGTAATTGTGCTTTTTTTTTGCCTTCTACAAAAAACTCACTGATTTTGATTGCTAATATCTAAATAATCATTTAAACTTTTCAAAGTTGTTAAAATGTCTGATAGCTCTAAAAAACATTACAAAATATCATCAACTTTTAAAAGAAGCAAGGTTGCCAAAAAACCTGGAAATTGATAATTTAGGCAAAAAAACCTGGAAAAACCTGAAACATGAGAAATTTCACTAAAAACCTGAAGTTTTAAATAACTTAACATGTGAAATTATTAAATTTTTATTAGGTACAATAAAATCTATCACAAATCAAAAACATTTTTTATAAATTAAAATCTTATTATATATTAAAATAGGGGTAGGGAGTACATGGGTGATGTTTGCTGGACTTATGAGTCCATATGGTTTGGATGTGTTTTTGCATCATTAAGAAGAATCTAAAAAAAAAAATCAAAAAAAAAAAGTATGCTTGCAGCCCCAAAAACTAATTTCAACCATAAGAATCACATACTTTTTTATTTTTTGACTTAAACAATAATAAAATCACTTATATATGTCCTCTAGACTTATAATTTATGTTTTAAATGAAAGCTTATACTGATTGACATATATTAAAAGGCGTATTAACTGCTAATGATGTATTAAGAAGTCATAATCACCATAAACGTGCAAAATTTGTCTGTAAAATGTAGGGGTAGGCTATACAGCACATTTTCTGGTCATATTGTAAAATTCAAACAAGTAAATGTGATTTGGATGTGTTTTTGCTTAGTTAAAAAGAATCTAAAAAGAAGAATTATAATTTTACATAAAAAGTCACTGCCCAAAAATTGAAAAATATGTGATTTTTGGGCAGTGACTTTTTTTTCCTAAGTTATAACTTTTTTTTTAGATTCTTTTCAACCAAGCAAAAACACATCCAAATCACATTTACTTATTTGAATTTTCAATATGACCAGAAAATGTGCTGTATAGCCTACCCCTACATTTTACAGACAAATTTTGCACGTTTATGGTGATTATGACTTCTTAATACATGATTAGCAGTTAATACGTCTTTTATTATATGTCAATCAGTATAAGCTTTCATTTAAGACATAAATTATAAGTCTAGGACATGTATAATTGATTTAATTACTGTTTAAGTCAAAAAATTGTAAAGTATGTGATTTTTGGGGTTGAAATTAGTTTTTTGGGCTGCAAGCAATCTTATTAAAAAAAAGTTTTTTTTTGTTCAGATTCTTCTTTATGAAGCAAAAACACATCCAAATCATATGGACTTAAATAAATATTACAATATGACCGAAAAACGTGCTGTACACCCTACCCCTAATTAAACACATTTAAAGTAGCATACAGTACCACCTTTTTAATATTTTTATACTATTGAAGGCAGTTTTTAGCTTAAACTTTAATTTTATACTTAAGGCTATAGGGGGGGGGGGTAAACCATGTTTTTTACAAGTTGATATTATTTTATAGAGTTTTTTCTAAGCTTAAAGATGCTTCTTATTGTTTTAAAAAATTCAAATTATTTTTTGAGATATGACCAGTCAAAGTCGGGCCGCATAATTGGTTCCCTATGGAAAGGGAAAACTAAAACAGCGAAAAAAGACTATTTAATTTAAAATCTATCTCCTCCTACATTTTTCAAGCAATCTTCTTCAAATTTTCACAGTCTAATCTTTATATAATAATAAAAAACGTTACTTTGGAATTAAAAAAATTTTTTGTAAAAATATGTTTTTTTTTCAAAAAAAACACTTTTATTTAATTTTTGTGATAAATTTTTTATTTTTTAAATTACTAAAATTCTAAAGTAACATTTTTTCCTTTTATTATAAGGAACGTTACCTGAAAATTTGAAGAAGATTGCTTGAAAAATGAAGGAGGAGATAGATTTTTAGTGAATTTTAAAATTTCTGAGAAAATTGACCCGAAAAAATTTGCGGCGCATACTTATTGAAAATTTTTCAAAAAATTAAATATCTCAAAAGTTAAATGATATTTTTGAATTCTATAAAAAACTAGCTTGTAGTTAGTACTTAAAGCTTTCATATAAAAGCTAAAGTTGATTTTAGAAAAAAAAATGTTGGACCCCCCTATGGCCTTAAATTGGACAGGAAAACTTGGACTTTTTAAAATCTAGAAGAAATTTTAAAAACCTAGAAAAAAAATCAAAAAACCTTTGGCAACCCTGTAGAAAAGTGGGGATTCATTTACATACTGTTTAAATATACATGGATAAAACTTTTCTTTTTGACAATTAGTTACCTATTTATTGTTGAAAGAATGATATTTTTAACTTTTATATAAAAATGTTTCTAATTGTTTTTAGTTCCTTAAAATATGTCCTTAATTTCAGTGAAACTCAACTGTGCTATCACCTATATTATCCTGTTGCTTAAATTTCAAATTTCCAGATGTACTTAAGACCATAAGGCTGGTAAAAGACTTTTTTTTTAGCCTTTATATAACACTAGTAACTAGACTAAAAGTTGCTTTTAACCAATTTAAAAAAACTCAAAGTAACTTTTCAAAGTATACAAGTTTGATATGTTTCTGATGGAAGGCAAGTTAAGAATGTTTCACTAAAATTCTATCTCTTCCTAAGTTTTTTGAGCAGTTAATTTTATTTTTTAAAGCATGTTTTCATAAAATTTACTAAGGATTTTTAAAAGGAGCTTTTTAAATTTTTAAGTTCAAGTTCAAATTTTCTATTAAAAACAGATTTTTAAATTTTAGTCAGAAAATTTTTAATTTCATAAAATAAATGTTTTAACAGACTTTGTTAAATATTGCAAGGAATATTTCCTAAAAGTTTGAGGTTTATATCTTTCAAATTAAAAAACTACATGTTATTATAGTAATACTTTTTAATGTCCAAGAAAATATCAGTGAAAATTTGTGGTCAACAAGTAAATTTTGAAAAACTATTTTAAAATCATAGGTTAGTTGAAATTTTCAGGTAAAAACTGACTTACAAATCATACTTAAAATTTTACTTATTAGCCAAAGTTAATTTAGTAAATGTTGAACCTTACCCTATGGTCTTAAAGTTGTGCAGTTCTTATTTGCTATTGTTTTTATTTTTATGAAGTTTTTTAGATGTTTATAAAAAATCACTAAGTTAACTGCCTAGTAACTAGGCCCTAGTACCTTTATGTTGAATGTATTTTAGGTGGTTTGTAGCAACTTTGTATGATATCATAAAGGTGACAACATTAGTTGAAATTTTTTTATGTAAATACATTTTAGCACACTTTATTTTAGTCTTGCAACATAAGTCAATAATTTGTATTATAAATTTTATATTTATTTTCCCAACTGGTTTGTGCCAGCTCCTGAAATAATCAATAATTTTTATCATGTTAAGATCATAGCTGGTCTGCAGTCTAAGTTTAAATTACTTTTATAGAAGAATTTGCTTATAGTAAACTTAAGTTATAACAAGAGTTCATCTTTGTTTTTATTTGTTGATTTTTTATATAGAGTTTTGTCTCAAGTATCAAACACTTAACGGCTTGACAAAATCACAGTAATTTGTAAAATATAAGGGATTATAATTGCTGAGTTCAACAGGTTAGCTATGAAAGGAGCTAAATAAAAAGCACTGAAATAAAGTTTTTATTGATTTTAGAGATGCAGATGTAAATGTTTTTTTTAATTAAAAAAATCTATTATTAAGTTAATTTTTTTCAACTTGACATTGAAAGTCCTTAACTAACTTTCAAATATTTGTACAAATAATTTTTTTAATTAAAAATCAACATTTACATCTGCATCTTTAAAGATCAACCTTTTTGTTTTGTTTATTTAAACATTTTTTTTTAAATGTCTAAAAGCTTATAATTAAAGACATGTTTTAAACTATATAAGGAAGTGTCCCCCAAAAATTTGAAGTTTCTACTTAAAAAACTAAGAAGTAAATAATTTTCAAGTAAATTTTAAAACTGGCAATGAAAAACTTGCAGTCAAAAGATTTGTATTCAGGGTTGCCACTTTACCTGGAAAAATCTGGAATTTTAGAAATTTTGAAAAGAACCTCAAAAAACCTGGAATTTAGAATTTTCACATGTTCAGTAGTAAAATTTCAATTTGACTCAAAAAATCTATCATATATGTAAAAAGTCTTTGTCATCACCAATTTTTTTTTAATTAAAAACCCTTAAAAGTAGCTTGACAGTATCTTTTCAATTTTTTTATACTATTTACACAGTTTCTTACCTTAAACTTAACTTTAAACCAGGGGTCGGCAAACTGCGGCCCGCCGGCCACATAGAAATTTTTATTCAACTAATTTTATATACTAATATTTTCCAAAACAAAAAAACAAAATTTTAGTGTTATATTTAAAGGATATTCTATCACCTAAATTTTTTTTGTTCAAAAAAATTGTCTTTAAATATGTTTTTTAAAGCACATAAAAAAATGTTCTTTTTTGACCTGCCGACCCCTGCTTTAAACTATAAATAGACCCAAAAATGTGTACTTATAAAAACCTGGTAGAAATTTGGAAAACCTGGAAAAAGTTTTGAAAAAACGAGTGGCAACCCTAAATGTTGGAAAATTTCTTATGAAAATGGCTGTATTTCAAAAGTTAACAAAATTTTTATGTTCAATTTAAAAGCTGATTTATATTTATGCTTTAGTCTTAAGAGCTAATGTATTTTTTTTTGTAATGTCTCACCCCTTCTATGCTATTAAGTCAGTTTTGTTTTAAAAATTGAGTTAAATATTTTTAATCAAATGTCCAGCATTCATTTTTTAAACTAATTCACTTGTTGGATTTTAACATTGAATGTTCAAAGTCTAACAATTAAGATCTTAGATAAGTTTATGTAATATGACAGGGTTGCCACTTTACCTGGAAACCTTGAAAAACCTGGAATTGGACAATTTAGGCAAAAACAACCTGGAATTTGAGAAATTTTGAAAGAAATCTGGAAAAACCTAGAATTTTGATCAAAAAAACCTGGAAAAACCTGAAATTTTAATAATTTATACATTTTCAGTAGTAAAATTTCGATTTGACACAAAAATTCTATCATATAAATAAGTTTTTTTTGTCATCATCAAAAAATTTTTTTATTAAAAACACATTTAAAGTAACTTTACAATATTTTCAATGTTTTTATACTATTTAACACAGTTTCTTATATAGAAATTAACTTAAAACTAAAAATAGACCCAAAAATGTGTACTCTTAAAAACCTGGAAGAAATTTGAAAAACCTGGAAAAAAAATTGAAAAAACGAGTTGCAACCCTAATATGAGCATCTCTAAGATACAGACAGTGTAATATTGTGATGAAAATAAAGTATTATACTTTAGCTCATTTCTCATACTAAAATGTATTTTATTATGTGTGGATTTTTTAACAAAAAATAGTGTTATCTATTAAATTAAAAGTTAAAGTATGGTCTATTAGCGTTGTTAAAGAATTTATTCAATTTATTAAAAAAATTAGCTCAGATAAAAAATATGAAATTTAATCCAAATTTATGTATGTAAGCTTATCTTATCTAAAAACTCCTATATAATAATGCTGTATGCAGCAAACTTTATTTTTTTACAGTATAAATAATATTGAAAAACATACTTTGAAGTAACTATAATAGAAATATTATTATAATTATTGTTATTGTAGTAGAAATAAAATAAAGTCTCAAATAAAGTGAGGGCATCAATTACTTAACTCTGGTAAAAGTGCAGACCTAATAAGAAATGCTTACCTTACAGTTACGAGACATATTTCAAACTTTTCACTCTAAATAAGAGCTAATATATACAAACTATAAATAAAGATATACCTTTTTTAATTGTAAAAAGTTCTACTAAATGTGCATTAATCATATTTAGATCAAGTTTTTTTAGTTTAATTTGATTTAAAAAAATAAGTAAAATTTTCCTTATATAAATTTTTGATCCCATTTGTACTCTAGATCTAATGCCTTAACAGTGTACACTATTGTATGACAATGAAATCGTGATCTCAAATGTTAAAAAGCAGCTTTATTTTAAATACAATCTAACAAATACTTGTAAATATACAAATCAATTAACAGAAGTTTCATCAATGTGCGGAGAAGTTTATCCAGCAATTATGTGGGACATCTGGAGAAGCAAGTCATGTTTAATCATCAAGAAGGTAACCATCTCAAGTAGCAGATTGTAAGTTGAAGACAATCTTCAGCAAGGATGTGGAACGTGTTCTTACAAAAAGAAATCAATTAATTAGTTTTGTTTGTTTATCAACAGCAAGAAGCTTCAAGCTAATATTTATTTAAATTATAATTTTGTACTGTAACTTAATTTTTGTACTAAACTAAAAAAAAAAATCAAACGTTTTATTTATAACTTGACAGACTAAAACAAACAAAATAAAACATTTATCATATCCATCATGAAGTTTTGTTAGGAATGTTTTTCTTGTTATTGTAAGCCAAGTTTTACATCTTTAAATAATTATTTATTTAAGTGAATAGTTTCATCTAGAGTCTAGGGGTCGGCAAACTGCGGCCCGCGGGCCACATTAAAATTTTTATTCAACTATTTTAATATACTAATATTTTCTAAAACACAAAAATAAAATTTTAGTGTTATATTTAAAGGATATTCTATCGCCTAAATTTTTTTTTGTTCAAAAAAAATGTCTTTAATTATGTTTTTTAAAGCACATAAAAAAACGTTCCTTTTTGACCTGCCGACCCCTGATCTAGACTTATACTAATTTAAAACGCATACACACTTAGTTCACACATAGCTTTTTCATATTTGTTTTTAATATTATATAGCAAAATGAGTAAAAACTGTTATTATTATCAACAACTAAGACATATTTTTAAAAAAAGTAATAAAATCTATTTATTAAAAAAAGATTAAAATATTTATTATTGAAATTATTTATGTTGTTTCAAAATTTTAAAGTATATTACAAAAACTTAAAAGATTTTGTTAACGGTTTTTTTTTTAATTCAACCTGTTAACAAAATGTTTATAGTTTTTCTTTATATCTCTGTATAAGTTAAGAACTTTTTTTGGTCGTTTTTGAACTTGAAATATAATATCAATAATTTTATAAGAGTTTCATATGTAAAAATCAAAAAATATTTCACATAAAATAATGAATTAATTTTGAAATCATTTGTATTTTTACATTATTTAACATCTTTGTACTATATATTTATTCTTATTGTTTTTAAATAAGAACCACAATTTCAAAAGTTAATTTTTAATTTCATATACCTAAGATTGGATTTGGAAACTTCTTATAAAAACTTTTATCATTTAGATAGAATGTGTTGTTAACTCATCCTTGTTTAATTTTTTTTGATATTTTACCAAAAATTTGTTTAAAATGTTAGTGATCAGTTTGTTTAACCAGTTTGTTTCAAAATTCTCACTCTTACTGAAATTTAGTAGTCGAATAAACTGTTCACTAACATTTTCTATTTAACTTTATATATTTATTAGGACCATTCTGTAATCTTTATACATATTTTCATATTTATTGTAAATTACTTTTTGTTTAGAAACATCTTTAATATTTTTTCAATATTTGTGATGTTGTCTACTTTTACAGATTGCAAGTATTAATTTTCTTTTCTTCATATAAAATCAGCTACTTTAAAAATAACAGGTTTACTACAAAAATTTTACAACATCACAAATATTTTAGAAAAAAATTAAGATATTTGGTTTTGCAAATCAATAAATTAACAAACCTTACTTAATGGTCCTAGTATTAATATGAAGATTACATAAAACGTCAGTAAACAATGTAATTTGCTACTTAATTTTAGTAATATTGAGAACCATTAAATATATATTGAGCAGAGCTTAAAAAAAGGTGATTAAAAAATTCTCTCTTTTAAACTACTTAATTAGCTGTTGACTTACGTTTATGATTAATAGTTTATATTCACTGCAGATGCATTTAAAGGTCTAATGTTAAAAATAAGGAATAGAAATTACGTTTAAAACTTTTATAGATTAGTTATAGGACGAAAATGCTTCAAGTTTTAAAATTATCAAAAATATTTCCTTTATTAAAGTTAAGTCCTTCAAAAATAAACTTTCATTAAAAGTTGTTTAATTTTTTAATCAAAATATGTTTCAGTTGTAGTGTTTTTATATTACAGTTTTCAAATACTTACTTAACTAATTATTTTAGAGAGTAATCACATTATATTTTTTAGATTAAGTCATGATAGTTATAAAATTATTAATTATAGTTATTTTTAATTTTTTAGCTTTAGTTATTTTGTAAAAATAAAACTATGGATTGATTACAATTATTATTAATACATAAATTAGTTTGTTAAAATTATTAAGTTACTCAACTTTAACTAAATTATTAACTGAAATTTACTTAGATTTATATTAAAGCAATACTTACACATTGTTAAGTGTTTATGCTGTACACTAAATAAAAATGCACATCATTATATTTATTTGTTAACCTACCTAATTCTTTATGTTCTTATAAGTTACAATAATTAAACTCCCAAGTAAAACCAAACTTTGAATTTAAATTGTGTTTTGCAAGTATTGAATTATTTGTGTCCAAATAAATCCAAGAAGTTAAACAACTATAGATACTTCCTAACCATAAACTTGATAGCTTGTCGTTTTTTAAACTTCCTGGTCTTATGTGTACAAAAATAAACCAATACTTACAGTCTGAAAAAATCACAAAAAATTTACTAATTTATCATTTCAACCAAAGAGATTTAAGTTGTTATTGTTTTATATGTTATTTAAGTAAAATTAATGACTTCAGTGTTAGTTTTTTTTTATGTTAATAGCTTTCTTTAGACTCATAATAATTTAAATCACAAACACATACATTGATGATTTTAACTGATCTTGTTTATTATTTATTCGCAGATTGTAATCAATCCATAGTTTTATTTTTACAAAATAACTAAAGCTGAAAAATTAAAAGTAACTATAATTGATAATTTCATAACTATCATGACTTAATCTAAAAAATATAATGTGATTACTCTCTAAAATACTTGGTTAAGTAAATATTTGAAAACTGTAATATAAAAACACTACAACTGAAACATATTTTGATTAAAAAATTGAACAACTTTTAATGAAAGTTTATTTTTGAAGGACTTAACTTTAATGAAGGAAATATTTTTGATAATTTACAAAAACTATTTTAATGTTTATACTATTTTTTTTTATTCTTATGTTTCAAAGTTGTTGTCAAGTTTCATCTGACATTATAATTGTATTCGAACGTATACTGATACAAAACATTTGTTGATTTTTTTTTAAAGTTTAATTTTTTTTGTAGTAAATATATATTTTTAAGTTTTTTGCTGTTGATAACAAACTTGAAATATTGAATTTTATTTTGTGTTCGCTATTTTAGTTTCCGTATCCGCTTGTGTTTTATGTATATTTAAGTTACATAGAAGTAGTAAATAATAAGTTAATTAATTTACTGGGTACTTGTAGCAACTGGTAGAGTGTATTTTAAGTAAGTGGTTTATTTTATTATATTTAGAAAATTTGTTATAAATATCATGTTATCATAAATAGTTACTAAAATTAATCATTGACTAGCTCTATTTCAAAGGCTAGTCAAGAACTAAAGATATTTTTGGCTAAATTCTGTTTTCTATAGGATATGTCATAAGTTCGATAAACTTTAGCATAACCTTATATTAATTTAAACATTAGTGTAAATGGTTAAATTTTTTGTTGTAAAAGTCTTATTCATATTCCCATACAGCATAAGTGTATTTTTACCTTTTGCTGCTGGTCTTTATATCGATGTCTTTCAACCCTTTTTTCTCTTTATTTAACCCTAAAGATGTTATTTGTTAACGATTCCCCAATCCTTAATTTGTTTTTTTTAAATGTGAAACGAAATTAACCAGGTGTCATTTTTGTTCATAAAATGAAATAAGACTTAAACTCCTCATTTGTGAACTAGCTTAAAATAACATAATTATAATGCTTATATGCTATTAGCAAAAGTGTGGTATTTACTCAAAAGTCTCTAGCAAATAAATTGTATAATAATTCCTAGTGGCATTCGCTTATAATTTCATCATTCTGGTAAACCCTAATGAGCACCAGGTCAAATGCGATCAGTGTTATAAACCACTATAGTTCTATAAAGCTATTGCATTTTAAGATTACACAAACTTTAAATGATTTGACTCCTCTTTATGATCCATAAAAGCATATTGATTCGTGTTTGAAACACACCAAGTAAGGGGTTGGAAATATTTTACAGTAAAAACCAGTTGAAGCTATTCACTTAAAATTAATAAAAAGTTATGCTTATTGAACTATATTGCGGTGATAGACAACAAAAAAGATTCTTTTTTGGTCTAACGACCTGGTGTACGAAAAACTTTTCTGTTATAGAATCGCATTCCTAGTGATCACTGTGCAGGACAAAATTTGCACACTGTTGAGGTTTGTGCGCGGGGCATTTTTACAAAATACCTCTCTTTGAAATGGTAGTTTTTTGAGCTTGTACAAACAATTTGTTAGTTGGGCTGACCAAATATTCACGGACTCCACATTAATTTTGTTAAGATTGGCTAGTAGATCGTGTTCGCATTTCAGCCCACCACTTGCGGCTGTAAGTCTAGATCAGGCTTTTCTAAACTTATTTTCAAAAAACCCCTTTAAAGTGATATCTAGTTTAAATTTCAAAACTTCCTTTTAAAAGACATTTTTTGCTCCCCATCAAATCCGGGATATCCAGTATAAGTTAAACATTATGATCTCATGGCCCTTTAACTAGTAGTGGACATTTAAATTCTTGTGATAGATCCTAAGGGTTCCTTTTTAGCCCACTTTGGTTAAAAAGTGGTAAGTTTAGTAGGGATTACAAAATGGATATGACCAATTAATATCAATTGCCCTACTCAAACGTAACTCGAACTTTTTAATCTAGCTAGAGATTTATAAGCAGAATGTGGTGGTTAATCAATTATTAAAATATACTGTTTATTGAACAAAAAAAAAGTCACTCAAAAAGTTTGGTCTAAGGGCCTGGTGTACAAAGAAACCTTTGGGTTATCTACTCGTACACCACATATATAATAATCAATAACACACCTGCAGCAATTTTAATATTCGAAGATTTCTTCGTAAAAAATTTTGAGTAGTAAGTTTAGAATGTTATAGACACTTGCGATAATTTGAAGCTACATCGGATTATTAATGTAACAGTTGAATTTAACTCTGCTTAATTTACCACAAGAATAGTGTAATAGTAAATAACAAAGATTTAATTATTAAAATCGTTTCAAATTAAAACATATCACCAAGTAATATGTATAAACTTACTTTATGTATTCAGTCAATTTGTAGTTGGGAGTACCATTTTAAATATAGAAGGATCTTTAATTCAAATCTATTTACTAAGGTTTGTGTCCACAAATTTTGTTGTTGTATTCTAACATGTGTATTTTGATTAGATTAAACACTAGATGTATCATAAAAAAGAACTAATTAGATAAGATTAGTCTAGAAATATTCATTTTTTAAAAACTACTGACCGGAGCGGAAATTAAATAATGCATTACTATTTCTTTAATTTACTTACAGTTTCGCTCCACTTAATTGTAGGAAACATGTAGTAAACAGATAAATATCTTTGTTTTTTCAAATCCGTCATTAATCAGAAATGAAATCGTTACTACACTAAAATTAGTTTTGACCATATGGTAACAAAGTGCTGATACTTGCGAATGATAAATTGATTTACAAATTTAATAGCGACAACTTTTGACAATAAACTTTTATTTTTTAGCAACTTTTGACAATAAACTTTTATTTTTTAGTTTCTACCACTTAAAGAAAGATATTCGCAAATGTTTTAGCTTAATGTCTTTATATAGATGATTGAAAGGCTTTATTGTAAATACTCTTTTACATTTCTCAAACTTCGGCACAAACTCGAGTAAAATTATTCTTTCAAGTTAATATATACAAATAAAGTATAAATTTTTAATTCATGCACGTACTAACAAACAAAGATTCAGGACTTTTTTCATAACATGTTGATGGAGGTGCTATTGAGGTTTTTGAACCCATCGTGGTCGACGTGTGTACGGTAGATTAATTTTGTCTATGATTAATTCATAGAAGCACTTTACTTATTTCTAAAGCCTATATTGTGCAAATTTTTGGCCGATGGACCGAATAAAAGATTATTTTGTTGATTTGATAACCCAAATCCGTGAACAACTTATACCAGCAATTATAACTCAGGTATGCAAAATCCTTATAAATTGATCAATTGAAAATTTATTTGATGTAGAATAAGAGCACACATCAAAACATTCGTTAAAAAAAAATTGTAAAGAATATTTTTGCGTGCTCGGACAGTACGTTTTCTATTATATAGCATGACTAAATTAAATATAGGGAAATAATTATTAATTAACAAGTACGTGTAGAAAGTATGTTTACATACTTATTTTATCAAGTTTAATCTTGAACACTTAAAAAAACAACTGAATTAATTCTATGTATCACATACAATAGCAAAAAATAGTTTCGGTAGTAGCAAATTAAAAGTATTTGGTTTCGCGCTGAATTTTCTCGTAAGTTAACTATTTTTGCGTTACTTAAAAAATTTTAGAACTCGGGTGATGCAGTTTTTTTATCGCTCTATCATAGGTTTACTCTATCTTAAAGCTATCTATTTATACTTAACAGATATTTAACTGACAACAAATGTTATTCTAAAAAATAATTATCCTAAAGTAATTAAATATTAAGTAAAACGTTAAAAGCCAAAGTTACATTTTTACTTTTAAAGCAGATGATATAAAACAAAAGTAGTTAAAATTTTGTTTCGTGTCTGTTGAAAACTCTCTGAAGATTTTTGGTCATACATTGTTATTGATTTACTTTGTACATGTTTTTGGTTTTACAAATCAAAACTTTGTGAAACCAGGGTTTATCATTTGTTTACATAGATTAGGAAGTTTCACTTGTTTTAAATAATTACTAAGCATATGCTGTTGCTTAATTTCTTTATAAAGTGCTTAAACTGTGTTCTAACTGTTTTAGTTAAGATATTTTATGTATTCATATATTAGTATTGTTACTTAAAAATCGTTTCATACAATAAAAAACACTATTGTAAAATTGCTACATGCTATTGAGTTTTAAAATTAGTTTTTTATCGAACTATTTTTAAAACTTTTGAGCTTTACTTTTTATTCTCAACTTTTTTCGTTATTGTCAAACTTTTAACTTTATCTTTTTTAACTTCAATTTTTAATAAGTTTCAACTATATGAAAAAATTATTTTTAAGTTATCATTATTTTGCAATAAATACTAATTAATTTTCATTTTGTGTTTGAAATTTAGAAGATTTAGCTTCAGATTTTGTAAATCTGTTTTTATACGTCTTAAAAACAGTTCACAGTTGTTTACTCTATATAAAGTAAAACTATATTACACCTAATTTGTATAACTTGTCAATTGTATACAAGTGATTTTCTACACTATTACTTTTTAGCTTTATTAATATACTAAAATTGATTTAAGCGATTATTCCGAGACATTACTGAGAAAGTATCGAACCTTAAACTTTAATAATTTGATTTAATCGTAACGAAATACAAAATTGATACAACTAACAGTATATAAGCATTATTTTTCAAAGATGTTGTGTGAATTGTTTCAAATTGAACAGTTTAAAGTAATTAAGTCAATAATAGTTGGTACTTCGTGGTTATTTATTTTTACAAGATTAGTTTGTATTTGGCAAGTGTAACTTTGACATTGCTAATTATACTTTCATCTGAAAAAGTGAGTTTTTTTTCTACACATACAAAGTGCATTTGATTTAATCACCACAAGTGGTTTAAACTAAAATAAGTTTTATTTTGTTTATTTTTCCTAAAACTGTAAACAACTAACTTGTAACTATAACAGCTTTTGATATTGTTTAATTTTTGATAACCACCAGAACTTTTTTTCTCAAAATGCTTAGTTATATCTAACTTAAACATATGATTAAGTATGTTATAAATAAAATACCTTAAGTAAGTTTTAGCCGTCTTTTTTTTTACAAATCAGTTTATGGCTCGGTGTTAAAACAGCTCTCTAACTATTATTTTTTGATACCTAAAAACATTTCGAATGTAAAACACTTTCTAATGCCAATACAGTAGTTATAAATGAAAAGCTAAAAAAAAAACAATTTAAATAAGTATGTTATGTAGCAAACATAAAATTTGAATAACGTCTCAACTAAAAAACTCGTTGTTTGCCATAATTTAAACAGTTAAAGTTATAGTTATCATTAGATTAAAAGCTTTTAGTTAGCAAGGTCAAAATTTAAAAACAAAATAATTTAAAGATAAATTTTGAAAATTACATGGTAGAAGCAAAATTTAGATCTGGAGGTTACATAATTGAAATGAAAAAGGTGCAAACAAAAATGGTTAACTGTTAATGTTTTAATAAAATAACTAAGAAAAGTTATATTACAACTTAAGTTATGTTTAGCTTTAAAATTCAACTAAAACTTGAACTTTTTTTTTGTGATAACTATTTAAGCCACTGTTATAGGCATACATATAGTTGTTTTTCTTTACATATCTTGTTTAATTTACGTTCAATATTTTAATATTAACTTTTCAAAATTTACAGATATTAACAGTAACGCACAGCAGTACAACATTTGAATTTCTGAGTAACATTGTTTTTTTTAATAGGAATATTTATCATCTCATATAATTTTGTCAGTTTTTCAATACATAAACTTTCCTTTGCTTCGTAGAAATTTATGTGTGAAAATAATTTAAGTTAAGTAAGTAATTTAATATATTTATTGTTAAGTATATATTTTTGATTAGAAAACTTTACTATGCTAAGCAGAATTGATTAATATAAAAATGTATTTTTTTGTTGTTTCTGAATTAAAACTCAATTTTCAACCACTATTCAACGGCTCTTAGCTTTTCTTTTTTATTATAAATTTTTTACTACTGTTTTTTATGATTTACAAACAAACTTTTTAAATAAGATTTCTTCTATGAACTGTAGTTTTTAGCAAATATTGACAAAAGTTGATAAAATTTTAATTTAATCAAAAAAGTTTTTGTTTTTTAATATAAAGTGACTTATCTATGCTTAAACTTTTTTATAAAAATTAGTACAAAGATTAAACTTTTCGTTAATCTATTGCAAATCTAAAATTAATATTCGTCAAGGGTTTTTTAACTAAAATAAATTGAATTTAAGTAAAGTATAATTAAACTAGTGGTTTAGATTGTATTAGCCCATTATATTTTTTGCTATTTATAACTCTGTAAATCATGAATACTTCAGCGATTATACATAAAAAAACTGTATATTAAATCAATAATACAGTTTGACGGAGCTTGAAAAAAGCACTTCAAGAAGTAAAGATGTATTGTTAAAAAAATCTATGTATAATTTGTTTTTTATAATTCCAAACTGAATAATATGGCACTTATATGAAGAATATAACAGTATTTTAAAAAGAAAAAATAAATATTTAGTTTATATTAATTTTATGTAAAATACATTTAAAAAATTGTATATGTAAAGTAATTGAAATAATACACATATAACCCCATACAAATATAATCCATTTTATAAATTTCAATCATCAGTTGTTAAACGTAAAAAAAAATCTACAAACAGCCTATAAGAAGTTTATCATAATAATAAACATAAAGCTCTTACTTTTGAATAGCTTTTAATGTAATAAATAAAGTATAACATGTGAAAACAAAAGTAATTTTAAAACCAACAGTTACATAACTACTTGTTATAAATATTTAAAGACTTTAAAACTTTATTGATAAAGATACTTTAATTAGTAAACCTACATAAATTTTTTTTGGCAATTTAATTCAAGACATTTACAAAGTTATTCACACATACTACTACAAAGTATATATAATATGATAAAGATTAAAATAAAACAAGCTGCAGAAATATCTATACTAGTTACAATAAATAATTAATAAATAACAGTTTAAACAAATTATCAAATCTCTTATTTATTTTTTATTGATTGAAATGCTTTTAAAACCGTTTTCAGAAAGCATGTAAAAAAATAACTGGTTTTGAAAGTACTTCAAGAAGTGATAATGTATTCAAAATAGAAACTTTGTTGATTTTTGAATGCAATTCTCTATACGTAGTAAAAAAGACAAAATAAATTACAAATATCGTTTTACATCCAGGGGAACGATATGAGAAACCTAAATGTCATTATTACTGCTAACTTTATATGCGAGAGCAACGAAAAAAGTTTTAAACTATTTTGGTTTATTAAAACAAAAATAAACCTTGCTTAACTAGGCATAACATTGGACATACTTCGGTTTTCAAACTAGATTATATGATCAATCATGCTTAAAATTAATCAAGTTTAAAACTGTGTTTTTGTTTTTCTTGCATGTAGAACTAGAGGCTTTTTTTTTAAATTTAATGTTTATTTAACACACATACAGTTTACTTTTTTCAAAGTTTTTTCTTTAACACAAAAACTACAGCAGTAATTAATTCCAAATACTAATCTTTTAAAATAATAAGTATAGTATAGGCGACATACTTTTAGAATTTTTACTGTATTTACTTAATAGAGCTAAAACATATGTAAAATTGAAAGATAAGATAAAATCGGTTAAAAGTTATATGCTTGTATTAAAATGTTTGTTCAAAAATATGAAGTTTATTATAAAAAAAAGTTAACAGAAGTGTATTATTCATCAGCTTACGAACTTCTTTAAATTGTGTGTCTGCTTACCTAAGGAAGTTAAACTCAAAAAATCAAAAATATTTAGTCATACATTTGAATTTAGTTTATCAATTTTTCAAAGGTTTATTAGTGTGTAAAAGATTTTAATTTTTTGTTGTAGAAACTTTAAAATTTTGTTTTTTTTCAAAATAAATGTTTTTGTAGCTGTAATTAATACTTAACTATGAATTACAAAGCCATTACATCAGTTTGTTTTATAACTTACTGTGTGATTTTATGCACAGTTATGTACAGTTTGTGCAAAAATGCCAATAGTTCGAGTCTAAGTTACAGAATGTTCAAAAGTTGTGTTTTTGATATGTGCGACAAAAGTTATGGTTAGTTAAAAATTATTTTTAGTTTTATATGTAAATATAAATATATATATATATATAAATATAAGACAAATAACTATACAGTTTTGCATGTAGAAAAACTTAGTATTAATCTTTGTTTAAAACCCTATTAAACTTTTTTTTGTTTAAAATTATTTTTAAAGCCATGTTTCAGTTTTTTAAAGCCTAGTAAACTAAAAATTAAATAAAATATCAAAGACTTTGATAAAAACATAATCAATATTTAAGAATTAAAAATAATAATATATCATATATAAATATACTATAAAACCATATATCCTACTAGCATTAAATTTATCTTGTAAAAAACTAACAAGTCAGTTTAAACCTCTAGCTTGGCAATAGTAGTTATTATATTTACTTTATCATAACACGTTTCTAGTAAAATAACGGTAAGATGTATGTTAAGGATTGGTTAAGCATAAAAAAGTTGGAAAAACTTTAGTTGTGATTAACTTATTGTAAGCAAAGTAAATTAGGAAAAAAAGTTTGGTGTCATTGTAGATGATGTTTTATAAATATAAACGTACTTAAGAGTAGTTTAAATTTGTTAAATTTAATTTTAAATTTTTTATAAAAATAACTAAGTATGCTATAAGTCAGCCGTAAGCAAGCTACAGCCCACCGAGCAACAATGTCCGCAAAATGACATATATTTCAACGTGAAAATAATTTGTAAAAAAACAACCAAAATTGAGCAAATTATAATAGAAACTTAAAAACGTGCTCTCAACTTATATTGAGTATACGACAATACTTATTATACAAACTTTTCATTATTTTTGTCTCTAAATGGTCTTTAAATATTTTTGTAGTATAAATCCCAAAATAACGGCGGCACGAGAAAGATTTTTCCTGACCGAAATTAGTTTTTATTTCAAAAAACCTTTTATTTATTAAAGGCTGCTTACCCTTGCTTTAATCACATAAAACGTTCGCTACAACTTTTACGTATTATAAATTATAGATTACACTTCGACGAAGATTTTTATTATGACGTCAGTGATTTTCACGATGTTCGGTTATGGCGCTTTTGTTAAAACAAAAGGGAAAAATAAAAAAGTTGATAGAAAATTAAAAAAGATTGCATCAGCAACAGCTTGGTTCTTTTTTAGTGCAGGTTTAATATAAGATTGTTTTAAGTAATAATTAACAATTTTTTTCATGAGAAGAAAAACTAAAAGATAGAAACGAGATATTTGTAAATAAACTAGCTTATACTATTTAAATTTTACTGTTGATTTTTATTTTTAGAAGACCATTTTGTTCTCAGTTTGTAAAGCAGTATATATTTTTTGTAATATTTAAGTTCATAATATAACAAAACCTACTTATAAAACCAATTAAATTAGTAACATTATTAAATAAAATGTTCATGTATTAACAACTTTGAAATACAATAAGTATCTTTTGAAAACATATTTTTTTTATATTTAGATTTAAACTTAAGTTTTATCATAAATTAAGATAAAAAGAAGTATTTTACGCAAAGACATAAAAGTATTTAAAATATAATTTTACAGCACTGTTCAACTTAATATTCACAATTACATTCTGTTGGTGGTTATATGATGACATTAGAAGATAGTTATGATGTTTTCATTCTTTATTCTAAAAGATATTGAGCAAAAGATATAGTTACTTTACACGTTTAAACAATAGAATTTTAAATATTTACGTGTAAAATGAAGCATATCTTAGTGTTTATAGTGTTTAAATAAGCAAATTTACAAAGTTAACATATAATTTCTTAATACACTTTTTGTTGTTACTAGTTTTTAAAGTACAACTTAAAATTTGACTAAACTGAAATCTAAAACATTTTACACAAAATACCAACAACGTTGTTAACAGGTTTAAAAATTAAAGGCTTCAATATTTTTACAACCCTATGAATTTAAATGAAATCGCAATCATAACCTCTTTTAGTTATTTTATATTAGTGAAAATGTTTACAGCAAAATAGTCATACTTTAAAAGTTTAAAGACTCATATTTTTACATGACATTTGTTTACTGAGACTTTGTAAATTATTTTCAACGTATTTTAGACTGTTTGTTTAGCCTTTTTATATGTAACCAACAAAATTTGTTTACTTTGTAATTACATTAAGAGATTGTAAATACAAAAGTTGTTCCTCTAAGTGTTTTGAAGTCTTAGATGGCTTTAGTGAAAAACATTTCAGTTTTTTGTATTAAAAAAGTTATATAATGAGCTAATACTATGTATAAAGTCTTTTAGTTTTATTTAATTACAAAAACTATTTCTAGAAGTCATTTTTGTAACTTAAAAAAGTGATAATTCAAAATAAACGCCTTTATTACTTGCCTTAAAATCAAAGTTTAGTTTGCATTTCAACTTTAGTTTTTTTTTTCCTTTTATGCAAAAGTCTATTTCTTCAATAATTTTATAAAATTATAAAGGTTACTAAATGAAAGTTTTTTAATTTGTTACTAAAATTTAACTAAGCTTAAAGCGTTGTGCTTAGTTGAAATTTACAGTTAAATGTTTTGTTTTAAACTATCTTTGTAACTTTTATTTAATTTCGACCTTTTTTATATGCTCTAAATTTAACTTTTTGGTATTGTACTCAGTTTCTCTTTTATTAATTGTTACGTTAAACCATAACAATAAAGAAGCATACAATTTTTTTTTCAAACATTAGCTTTTTAACTATTTGAAAATTTTTTTTTTCTTTATACATAATATTTCTCTAATACAATATACATTTTAGCTATCTTTTTTAATACTTTATGAACAAACGCTTTAACTAATGTTTTATAAAGCTTGTCAAATGTTTAAGTATAAGAAACCAGGAAAAAGTTTGGCTAAATTTCCATGTAGAAATTTGTAGAGTTATAAGTTAAATTAAAAAAAAACTTTTTAGAGCTTTTAAAGCAGTAGATAACACACCGTTAGTTTTACTATAATAAAGTTTACCTATGAATTTTTTTTAATGAATATTTTGAATAAAACAAAACAGAAAACTTAAAATATTTCCTGTGGGTAAACAATTCAAAAGTAGTATCTGTTTTATTTAATAAGTACTTCGCTCTACTTTGTTTTAAATTAAAGAATACTGTATACCGATTTTAGAATAAAACCATGTATACTTAAAAAAAATTGTCTAGAAATTATTTTGTATAATCTTAATCTTCTATTGTTTTTAGGCAGTTAAGTCAAATGTAAAATATACTTTTATTAGTTTAATTAACATATTAAAATTTCTGGTAAAACTGTTATTTTTCACACTGTTTTTTTATTTTACATTATTAGCACAAACTTTATCGATTTTTCTTACAAAAATACTTATACTCATCGTAGTACTTAATATTTTTAAGTTTATTTATTCATTCTTTTAGCTGGTTGAATTTAATAAAAAAAAACTATTAAAAAATGTGTATTACTGAGTTTATATGTAGAACTAAACTTTATAAAAAATAATAAAAATTAAAACATTTTTTTATTAGAAAAAAATATTACTTCAAAAACTATTAAAATTCGAGTTTTCAAAGTCAATATGCACGTTTGTTTAAAGTTCAAGCTTTAGAACAGTATTCAAGAAGGTTAAAAAAAGCTAAATAGTTAGGTAGTTTAAAACGACAACTTATTAAGTTTTTAAACGCTATTTTCTCTAATTTTTATAAAGTCCTTTTCACAAACAAATGTACGAGGTTTCTTGCAATCTATGTATGAAATTGAGTTGTTTATGAAATCATAACTCAAACAAAACATCTGATTGAAGTATTTGTTGTAATTTTTGTCACTTTCCTCCAAATAGTTGAAATTTTGGTCATTCTTAACTCAAAAATTGAGTTTATCTTTATGAGTAGCTTTCAATGTGTCTAAAATACCCCTGTTGTAAGAAAAACGAATATAAACTATGAGTTAAGCATTGAAAATTTTCAAAGTTGAGTTAGCTAATTCATAAAATCAAACTTGCTTGAATTTAAGATAACAATATATTTTGCCTAGAATGGGTTTTTATGTTTCCTTTTTAAACATTAAACAAATGCTTTTGTTAAAATTTTATATTGAAACTTAAAACACAAAAATCGAAAAAGTTTTGTTCAAACGTTATTTACTCTAAAATAAAAATATTAAGTTACAAACACTAGTAAAATGGACTTGTTTTAGTAATACTTAGCACTTTCTTCATTATGTTTTACTCCTCAATATGCATTTTCAACTCAATATTTTTATTATTAACTAAATTTTCTAGCTTTTATTTAAACAAATACCACTATATACATAACAATTTTACTTTCTAAGTTAAACCTTAGTAATATAACTAATTCATTTTCCAATAATTGACTTTATTTAGTAGCTCTATTTTCAAATTCCAAAATGCTTTAGCAATTTCTTGTTTAAATACTTTTTACACTATAATAATACAGCACTACTTATATTACCTGATATTTTTAAGAGAGGTTTTGTAATTTTCATTTTCGTATATGTTTCTATGTGTGGAGTTAAACATGGTTTGAAAGCTGGATAGGTCCCAACCATTTCCAAGAGAGACGCAAGTTTGTCTTGCCTTTTCATAACTATACCCGTAATAATAGTAATAGAAGTAGTATAGCTTTTCATGGCTACCTTTGAAATTTTCTTTCACATAATACTGCCAATAGTAGTCTGTAGAAAAAAACTTATTACTTTTTCTAGGTTTTATTTTTTACCATTAAATTAATTTGCATTTATTGTAAAATGTTAAAATTTTATATTCAAAGTAAAAGTAAAACTTATAAAATAACAAACTTTAAACAATATGCTTCTAGTAAAAAAATACTAATCAGGAAGTTATACTCTTTTTAATTAAACAGCAAACTTAATTAAGTAGTATGTCTTTTTAAAATAAACGACAAAAAAAGCGCTCAAAATATTTGGTCTTAGGACCTGGTGACGAAAAAACCTTTCGGTTGTCGAGTCGCACATCATGGATACCTTTTAACGTCTTGTCAAGAACAAAATTGTATACATTAAAAAATATAAACTTTTAAAAACACAAGATAAATTAAAACTAACGCGTGCAATAATTCCATTCTCCTTTAGTTCTCAGTGCACACCAGGGGTACCTCGAAGTTATGTACCTTCCCATAAACTCTTTTATTTTTTCATTATAATAAAAAACGTAGTTCACAGAGTTCGTCACGTAATACGCGTTGGTGCAAGTATCAAAATACTGAGGTCTAAACCTTGTAGTGTTTTCGTAATTACTGAAATTACAAAACTGATTGTTGTTGCTTTTTATTTCATAGTAGGTCCTGTCTGTAATGAACAACTGCTATTAAGAAACTAAATCTGTATTATGTACAATTTAAGCTTAGTAAATATCAAAGCTAAACTTTCAAATTATTTGCTATCTAGATATATTTCAGTTTTTTTTATGTGGAAATGTTAGACATAAAGAACAGGGGGTTTTAAAACAGTTATAGGAAAGTTATGTACCATATTAAGTATTTATTAAACTATATTTTATAACCCAAAAATTAAACGCTGTTTGAAAATAAACTAAACAAATTTAGTCACTTTTTCCGCCTATAACTCTTAACTGATAGTTTATAACTCTTAAATTTTAAGCAAAATTTTAGTATTTTCAATCTTATTTTGATAGAAATATAATAAAGGTTGTTTTCAAAACTATGTATGTTCGTTAGAAAACAGTTACTCATCAAATTAGTTTGTTATATTGTATCAGCTAGGTTACAAAGTTTCAGTGCAGTTTTGTAAAGGAAAAATAAGTTGTGTTAGACAGAAACTTACAAGATTTTTTTTCGTTCGCATCTTTACTGTGAACCTGACAAGCAAACACCTGAAAAGTTGTTAGATATTAAGATTCAAACTTTTACTTACTTAAAAGTAACTTTCGACTAGAATTTTAAATACTTTGTTTAACTTTTTTTTTATACAAAATATATTTTTGTTATTTCGTGTGTTACAACTTTTTATTTTTTACAAAGTTTAAGTATATCCATGTTTTTTTTATGAAGTTACAAAACATCTTGTTTTATTTAAACAGTTAATTAATTTAATTAACATTTTTATACTATTTTAATTTTTTTAAGGATAACTGGTGATTGCAAAATAAGTTAGTTTTAATTTTTTGATCGTTAATTTGAAGCAGAACGAAAGTTGTTTGAAAAATGTCTAAAGTAACTTTTTTTTCAACTTTTACTATACACTTAATTCTTTCGATATGTAATTATTTTGTTTTCTTTTTCAAGAAAAACGTATAGAAACTATGGAAAACTTACAAGAATCAAGAAAGCTAGTAATTTCAACATTTCACCTAACAAAACAAAGGTTTATTCCCAAACTGAATATTTAGTTAAAGCCTGTTTAAACGAAGTTTAGATTAAATTATTTAAAAACACACCTTTGCTCATAAGATCCGTTAAATAATTTAAGTAAAAATTTATTAAAACTACCAAAAGAAAAAAGAATGATAAATAAAGGTAGAGTTATATTTGAGTGATACAAACAGAAACTAAAAAAAACAGTTAATGACATTATTGTAACGAGACAAACTATACAACTTGAACATAAAAAGTAATCATACATGTATAGAGAATTAAAAAAAAATAACCCAATGTAAAAAAGTCTTTTTTTATTTATTTTAAGATTAACAACTAGTTAATCCTAGAACACTGAAATTATATTCAAATAATGAATTGGTGACTATAACACTTAAGTTTAATTTCAATATAAACCTTAACTGTTAGTTAAACTATGTTTCAATTTTAAATAAATATGTGTTTGTACTTTGTAACAAACCAAACTTTCAAACAAACCTTAAGCTAGCTTACTATAACTTTTATAACACAAACTTATGATAGGCGTCAAATTTATTTTGAAACTAAATATAAATGTGTCTGCTAAAGGTTTTATATGCATTAGTACTCGTAAAAAATATTTCTGCTCTAAAAATTTTATACTTTCTAAAAATACACATTGTAAAACTAATTTGAGCAATAATACTGATACAAGTTTTATTTTCGTAAATTGTTAAAAAAATTAACTAAAAATAAACAAATCGTTTGTTTGGTTTTGAAATGTTTTGTATTTACGCATATAAACAACTTGAAGTTATAGTGAGACGCTATAAAAAGTCGTGTATCACTAGAAACACAAAAAATGTATTTAATATAAAAGTTGCTTGTAATGCTATGTACAATGTAACAAACAAATTTAATTAAAGCAAACATGATTAGTTGAATAAACTAGTTTTAAAAACATTTAAAACTTTTTGTAATATGTAACTGAAAAAATAATTTGTAAAAGTTGTAACATTTTCAAAAAGGTTGGCTAAAACAAAGGTTCACAAACTATTTATTGGAACAAGTTACTTATGATTTAAAAAAACTTAAATTTTTCGTTGCAAATTTTAAGCGTTTTTTCTTAAATTTTAAAAACGTTATAATACAAATAGTATTAAGAAATTAAGTAGCATAAATTTTTATATAATTTAAGTATAACAAAAGTATTTTTACCATTTTAGATTTAATCTTTAACAATTTGAACATATGCACCTATAAATTTTCTTATTAGGTTTAAAAATTAGTAGATAAATACGTGCAATTAAAAAAAGACTTTTTTGTTTTTACATATCGTGTACACAGTATAGAAGCTAGGCTTAAGATTTTAATTATTTTTATACTAAATAGTGTAAATAACTAATAATTAACTTATACTTAAAAATTATTACAACAGTTTTTTGCTTTGTTTCTCCGATTTAAAAGCGCAATTGATTTTTGTAAAAAAGTTTTAAGGTTCTTTTAAACTTTTAATAGTTACATAAAACTTGCTTTTTAAAATATTTTAATACGTGTCTTTAGTATCGGAAATTTTAAAAACTTAAAAAAAACTAGGCACGTTTAACAAGTAAAAACAAGTGTATAAAAGTTTGAAAAATATTGTTTTTTAGTTTTATTAGCTGAATTTTTGTCGTTCAATAAATGTTTTTCATCTTCGTTTTACATTTTTACAAAGTTAAATTTAAATTGTTAGCAAAAACTATAAAAACAAATTATAAAAACAAACTTAAACATTTAAAATTTCTAGTGCTAAATTTTTCATTTAAATATATCCATTTGCTAATAGATTAAATAAATAAATCATGTTTTCAAAATTATTTTTATACACCAATAAACCATAACTAACTATTTTTTTTCAGTTACAATGTAAATACCTAATAACTACTAGTATTATATTTAAAATCCGATCGTTAGTTTAGAAGTATATTGTTTGTAATCGAAAACTAAGTAAAGATAAAAGTTATATGTTATAACAATCAAGTATACAAGTGTTGCAAAATTAAGTTTATTACCGCTATAACTTTTGTGAACAATAAAAAATGTTATGCACCCTGTTTTAAACGTATTCGTAATTTGAACATGTTCAATTGAAGACCATTTAGCAATAAATAGATTCAAAATAGTTTAGATATTTATTTTCAACGCATAAGTTTATAGAGCTGGTCTATGGCTTTTAAACACTTTTTAGTAACATGTTTAGTCATATTTTAAACATTTTTTGTTCTTTAAGTACAATTAATCTATCAACTTCATAGATAAGTAAAAACACTAGGTAATCATTTTATTTATGTTTACAAATTCCGAAACAAAACAAACTCCCATTAAAAAGCACAATTCATGAAATCTTCATGATATACAAGTTTCTCCAGTCAGCTGTAATTTTATCTACAAGTTTCGCCTTAGGTCATTTGAGAAAAACTTATCAGTTGTAACGTGCTTTTAGTAAGCACATCACATGCTGTAGAATTGTATACGTTTCAATTGAAATTAAAGTGATGTTTATTGGAAAGTTATGTGAATGTAGAAAGTAAATGGTGCTTAAGGTTTTATCAAAATTTTTGTGTGTTTTATTTGTTTTGTTTTTTCGAATAGATTCTATAAAAGGTTAGTTTTGTAAATAATTATGTTTAGTTAAATTGTTATTTGTTTACGTTCTAATTTTTTTTATTACAACATATTTGTTGCTAAGACGTTTTTTTTTTACTTGTTTAAGTCTAAGTAAGTATATTTTTTAATATAATTTTAAGCCGTTGCTTAAGCTGTTGTGGTAATTATTAATAAGATTTGAAAGTTGAGGTAAGTTAGAAAAGTCTTTAAAGTTTTATCTAAAGTATATTTTTACTAGTAATTTTATTTGCTGTAATGTAGTTTAGTAAAATTGAGATTTTTATATTTGTTTATTTTGATGTATAAAAAACATTTATTTATCTAAGATATACAAAAGTTTAAAAAAAAAACTATCTGCTTATAAATTTAGATCATTTAGACAATTACAGAGTACGATTAGAATTAAAAAAATATAGCCGTTTGAGTTTATTGAAAAGCATTTACAATTTTATAACTTATTTTAATAAATTTGAAACTTACACTAAAATTAAAATATTTTGTGGTTAAGATTTTGGTCAAAAGTGATATAAGTTTAACTTCAAAAAAGTATAAAACATAGTTTTGATATTTTTATCTTTTTTTAAACATTAATCAAGTATAACTTCATTTCTTTTTTAACTTTGAAAACTTTAAAATAAAAAACTGCTCACATTCCAAATAGAAAAAGTTAGTTTAGAATTGATTTTTAAGCTACACATCTGTTTTATTATTTAATATCCTTTATTCTAAATACTTATTTAGACTGTTTGACCATTTTTGAGCGCCAATTTCATTATCATGTCCATTAAAGTACAATTGTAAATGCTCTAATTGTATTTATTAAAAGTTTAATGCTTAATTGAAAACTAATTCTTGTTAGAAGGTTTATTTACAACTTTTTAAAAAGCTCTGTATAATCATAATAGTTAAAAATGACAATTATAATAAAACAACTTATCATTAAGTTTTTGAGTAACTATAGTCACAAAACCTAAGAATGCTTTTATTTGTCGGATTAACGAATCAGCTAGTTTACATTTATAAGACTCTGTATAACTAAAAGACTCAAATAAACATTTTTAAGTCAACTATTACAAATTTGTAATCTCATTTTGAAAAGCATAGACTCAACTAGTAATAAATAGCTTATTATAAAACACAAACTGTCTTAATTTAACTGCTTTATTTAAAAAAAGATAATATGTTATAATAATAGCTGATATGTTGGTATGGAGAAAAATATAAACTGTGTATTTTCTCAATTTTATTATTTCTTAATGTTTACTGTATTAAAATTGTTGAAGTATATAAACAACATAACTATACAATAGTGTTGACTACTTTTACTGTTAAAACTTTTAAATTAGTTTTTGCTTTGTAAAATAGTATCAGTAATTTAAAAAGTCTTTTACTTCTCAGGATAATCATTACACAATAATACTCTAAGTATTTTCATGATTAAAGTTTTTAGTTTTTGTTTTTCTTAAAAACTTACACAAACACTTAAAATCAATACAATAGAAACATTTTTCTATCAGGAGAATGTGCCACCGACGAAATATGTGTGACGTGTAAACCGGAAACAATCGACGTAATACTACCCTATGACGTCATAAAGAACTACGATAAGAATCCGTACCACAAACACTTCTTCTTCAGTAACAAGACAGGGGATTCCTGTGTGGCGCAACCCAGCGGATATAATGATTTCAAAATGAGTTTGATTTTAGACAGCGAAACTGATTGTGGTACTCTTAAACATGTTAGTTTTGTTGTCAAAAAACTTCAACTTGATTATTTTTGCTTCTAATTATTTTTAAAGTAAAAAGTAAAACTTTAAGAACATGAGACAAGTTATTCTACTAGTTAATGTAATTCTACTAGTTCTGTTGTTAATACAAGTTTCTTTCAACCTCTTCTAATATTTTAGTGCAAAGATAGTCATTATTGCTAACTTGGTCTAGTATATTGGTTTATTAAACGACAAAAAATGCGCTTATAAAATTTGTTTTCTAAGGACATGGTATAAGAAAGAACCTTTCGGTTATCGGGTCGTACACAACGGATACCTTTTAATGTCTTGGCCTCCTACTTTAAAAAAGTAACTTTTTTCTGATTAATAACTTTTACAGACATCGGAAAAATTAAGAAAGTACGAAAACACAATATATTTCTATAGTACATTGAAAGATGAAATTACTTTAATAAAAAATATAACTTGTTTGTACAATGGAGCTGAAAGTTTTGAGGTTATTTCTTCTCATAAATCGTGAGTTGAAACTTATATTTGAAGAATATTATTGTAATTTTTGTTGTCTGTTTAATAGAATTGTTTTGAAACTGATTTTTAAAATTCAACTTCTAACTTATTTTCCGTCAATAACAATTGGTTATCATTTAAGACTTTTATTATAAACAGTTTATAGTTTTTTTTAAATTTAAGTTAAATTTTTTATATGAATTTACATAATTTCACCATTTGTGTTATTTTTACATTTAATTTTGTTAAAGTTTTGCCCAAACATAATTTTTTACCAACTATTTAGTTACAATAAGTAAAGTAAGTTTTAAGAAACTTAAACTGTCTTTAACCTGTTAAATAGATTATACTGTTTTGTTTAGAATTTTGATAAAAATTGAAACATATTTGTTAGTTTTGTTTAGATCAATTTTATAATATTTTATCCTGTTTTTGAATGATATTTAAGCTGTTATCTCCCTAGTAAATCATCCTAGTAAATTTATAGGTTGATTTAAGTTTTATTTACGCTCAGGTACTTAAGGTTAGATAATTCAAGCTATACTAAACGGTTCAAACCATTTATTATTACTTCATCAAACATCCTATGTAGAAATTTTATTCATAACCAAGCTATACAAGAACATATAAAAACTTTTTATTTTTTAAATTTGTTTAAAGTTAAAAAAACTGTATATAATGTGTAAACATATGTTTTAAAAAATAAATAGTGGTTTGTTCTTATAAACTTTACAATTTTTTGACGTCATTAACTTTTATTTACACGAAACTCAAGTAAAGTATTTATTTTAAATTAATCTAAATTGATAAAATCACAAGGTTCTACAAAAATTACGTACATTTGTCCTATGATGTTTTTTTAATACTCAAAATATAAATAATGAAATATGTTTGTTACTTAAAAGTATCAAAATAGAACTGTAGTAAAGCTTAAAATGTTTATTTACTTAATGTTTTAGAAAATGTTTAAAAATAATTGCTCGTGTGGCTACAAAATAACACTTTTTTTATTACTTTTAACAAAAATATTTTAAAAGGTTATTAACACTGTTTATAAACTTGTTTTTGGTTTATCATTTTTATAGTTACTATTTTTCAAATGAATGTTTAAAAAGTGATAAAGTTTTAGTTATAAAGTTATGTTTTGCTTAAACCAATAAATGATGAAACGTAAATAAATTAAAAATTTTTTAGAGATTTACAATACATAAGCAATAAACTTATTTATTACAGTTAAATTTTTTAAATGTAGGATTTATGATAGTTTTATTTTAAGACTTGATTTGTTTCATATATAATGAATAACATAATTAATATGTTAATATCACAAGCCGTATTTTAACAGAAATAAAGTTAAATAATAATTTTAAGCGATGTTTGTTTTTACAAAGATTTTCTTACTGTCAGGCAAAAAATTTAAATCTTAAAAGTTGTTAAAATCGTAAGCTTACATTTTATTTAATGTAAAGAAAGTCAATTTTCAATACAGTTCACATGAAACACGAGCTGGTCACAAAGCGTCTCTTCAGATTTTCAGGGGTCCGTTTTATTCAGACTTGACAAATATCAATCTCATGGCATTTCCATCTTTGAAAGCAAGTTTAAATTTTTACTAAAAAGAAAATTACAAATTTGCATAAATAGTTGAACTATTGTGTGTTTAGTACATAAGTTTTCTTATTTTGTTTAAGTAACACAACTTTTTAAATTTTCAAATTTATGTTAGAAATTTCTTCAGTTTTGAAAAACACAACAAAAAGCATTAAATGTGTGTAAACAAAGTTGAAAATCTTAATAAATAATGTTGATTTTCATCTTTGTTCTTGGCAAAAATAAAGATTAAGTTTGTACAATTTTACGTGTTGGTAAGACTTACAGTATAATTTATATTAAGACATTTGTTTCAGTTACCAAAATAATATTTTTCTTAGTAACTTTGTAAAAAAAAGTAAAACCAGTTTATATATTTTTATACCTGTATTAAGTATTGTTTTTTATGTAAATACAGATGTGGTTTTTGTGCATGTATAAAGAAAGTTTAATTGTTGTTGTTACTAAAACTTGACAACTAAAATTAGTTTTAATGAGCTTGTTTACATGATTTACCAGTATTACTTTTATCAATAAGATATCGTTTTAAAAAACTTACTCATAAAAGTATTTGAACTATTTGTGTAAAATTAAATATGTAAAAGACTATATAATTTATAACAGTTTAGATATTTATATTTGTACTAAGTTAACTTTTGTTAAACTTTTGTAACATTTTAAACATTAATACATTTATCTATTTAAAAAACATACTTCCATAATACACTTTCTTACCTTAATTAGATTATTTAGAATAGTTATATACACTAGTTATTTTTTACATTTATTTGACAGTGCTTTAAACTAAACACTAATATTAAAGTCTTATATATTTCTAACTTAATAGTGCTGATAAGAATTATTACGTGTACAAACTATAAATAAATAAAATATATCTAAAACAACATTGAAAAATTTCAGAACAAATTTCCAGCCTACGTTCAAATTAAGTTCGAACCAAGACTGGATTTTGTAAACCAGATTAGAGTTGACAAATGTTATGCATCCAGTCCGTTTGAAAATCATACTTTCTTTGACAATAGGTATGACTTCCTTGCTAAATTATCAATATTTTTTGCGGTTTTTGTTTTATGTTATTTGTAATTTAAGAACTTTAAAATCATAGTTAGTAGTTTTTGGTTAATAGTACCAGTTTAGTTTCATTCAATTTTTAGTTTTCTTCTAAAATGATAAAAATACTATGTTCAAATGGATAAACAATTTTCTAAGCTTTGATAATTAACAGTATTTTAAAACTTGAATAGTTACCTAAGTAACGTATGTTTACTAGTACATTTTATTATACATAAGTTTAATTTTATGCATGGTACTAACTAAAAGACTTGCAATAACATTTACAAAAACCAGGTATATATATTTTACATAATAAATAAGTGTTTGCAGTACTACTTTTTTTTCATAGTAAGAGCATAATTTTAATTCTCTTAACTACAGCTATAAACCTTCTTTTTAAGTTTAATTCTAATAGCACACTTATTAAAGTACCTATTTTTTTTGTACTTTTTGTTCTTAAGTGTTAAACTGATAATACAATTCAACGCAGTTTTAGCAAGCTTGTCAAAGATTTTAACGAAGTAATTTTAGTGATATCAGGAATATAAGCATACTAAGAACATAAATTAAAGAAGTTAAAAATCATTAGTTATCTATGCAATAAATTAATAAGTTAAAATATTTCCAGTTGCACCAGCGATAATGACGCAACAGTGGAACTTGTTGAGAATATACAGGATCACTACAGATGGAAATTTGACATGTTCAAGTTCAAGTATTACGTCACAAGAGTCAATTACATCACTTGTATCATGACGTCATGTGAAACCGCTGGAGAATGCGCTGAAACTATAGTAAGTTTTTATTGTTTAGAACAAACTTATATGCGCGTTATCCATTGGAATATTTTAGAACTATGATTAGAGTATGATTTTTTAAATACTTAAAAACTGATTATTTACATTCAAACAAGTCAAACCTGCTGAATCTTTTAAGTAAGTCTATCTTCAAACTCTAAGTTAAATAAACTTCTGTAAAAAAAAACTTTGAAGAAAAAAAAAACGAGTTAATATGGCATATAAATTTTGTAAAAATACTAATCCTTACAGAACAACCAAACGTGCTCAAACACGACATCGTACCAACATTCAGATTTTCAACTTTCGTACGGACCCTACTTTCTGGATCTTACTGGGATTTTTAGCGAGGTGAAATCTCACAATGATGAGGAAATTGCAGAGACTCTTGAATATAACAGAAACTTGAATTCAACTGAACAAGGTTGATTTTTTTACTCTGTTTAGTTAAAGTTTAGTTAAAGTTCTGATTTATCATCATGTATGTAATGAAGTATATATAAGCCTAAGTGTTGCTTAAACAATGAAAAACTTGATTAAGTTTTTTTAAACTTTTTGATTGTAATGGGGACTTGTGTGTATAAATTTATAACGTTGTTTTTAAAATGGGCTTTTAGTCTTTAGCGTTGTAAGGACTGTTATATTTTGTATTAAAACTTGTATTCATAAAACTTGCTGGATAAGTTCTCAACAAGCATGTATTGAAAATAAAATTCTTCTTTCTTTTTAGACTGTAGAAATGTTACAAACTTACTTGAACATTTTATAGCCTAAAAACATTTTCATCAATGAAAATAAAAATTCACTTTTTAACTCAAACAATTTACTGTAAGATGGCGCCCACTTGCGACAAGCAGCCATAGCGGCAGGGGTGGTGAGCGGGACCTTCTTCCTGGTTGCCATGGCAGCAATCGTGCACGTTGTCAGGCAGAAGTGTCACGTGGTATTCAGACCAAGCATCAGTTTCAAGGAGGACAGAATCCAGCCTGGATTCGCGTTTGTACTGAGTTGGTTTTTGTATTTGATGTTTATATTTTTACATTTTGAATATCAGTTTGCAAAAATGTACCTTTTAATTTGTTATAACTAACTTGATTTTCAGGTTATTTTTTGTATTATTTTGTATTTATTAAAACTCTATCATTTTCAGGATCTTCAAATGACGTTCCCCTTGTTGATTTCGAGAACGGAGACCCAAGCAATCAGAAAAACTATAATTCCTTAAACTAATTAGTTTTCACTTTTTAAAGAATTATTGTTTTTGTTTTTAAAAGTTTCAACTAGAAAAATTTCAAAATCACAGCATTTTATTAAACTGAATCATAAACTTTTTGTTCAAAATTTTAAATAAACAAAGCTAACACAAGTTTTTGAATTTTATACAAGTTTTAAAATGTTTTTGATCTGTTAGAGATATTTCATGTAAAAAACAGATTAATTTATTTTTGAAAGTTATATATTTTATTTTTGTGTCAATGTTTCAAAAAATAATCAATTAAGCTAGTTATTTTTTAACTGATATAATAAATGTATTCGTGTTTTAATGATATATGTAGCTAAAATAAAACAGAACTATGTAATTATAAAATAACAAAGTGAGTTATTTGCATAAGTTTCAACCGTCTTATTTTGCTACAAGAAAGTAACTTGTCATAAAAAAACGAACCATTGAATTTAGAAGGCTTATATTATTTTTAAGATTAGATCTTCAAAAATAAGTTGTAATTACTTATTGAAAAAAACTGCACAAGTAATATAAAATACGTAGCAAGAAGAGGAAAATTTTTAATTTTTTGAGACTAACTCCAGTTGTTGAGTTTTAAGTTATAATTTGTATATCAGTGATGATTGGTTCATCTTAAAATATCATACAAACAATAATAAATACATGACAAGAAATGAACAAAAGTATTTATTAAAAGGGTCAAACAAAAAAAAAAGCAGAATACTTTATATTGACTAATACAGTTTTTGTTTTCAAGTATTATAAACTTGTTTGTTGCTAAATTTTAATTAACCTTTGTCACTGTAAATAGTAAACTTGTATTTTTTTTCCTACATAAAAAAAACTACATAGTTGGAAATTTTCTGTTTTTTTCACGTAGGTATATTTTCTCTTATAAACAAGATTAAGAAGCTAAACTTTAATTTTTTTGTCAAAAAGACTGTACTGCATTTAAATACTTAGAACTCGAAGTAGCGTGAATGCAAAAATCTTTAATAACATCATTAAATTAAAAATAACTTTTTTACCAAAAGTATTGGTTTTAAAAAGTATTTATTTTAAAACAAGTATTAGTCAAAAATTTGAAGGCCAAGAAGCCAAAGTCGTTTTAAGTATATTTTTGCAATAATTTTTTGTAGTAGAAACTTCATTGTCGGTTTTGATATTTTGTTTTTGGACAATATTTATGATTAAATTCTTTAAAGACGATGCTTGATTTTAACTTGTTATTTAAATCAACTTAGGTAAAAAACGATTGCCTTAATAAACATCGAAAATTTTCAGTACATTTGAAAACCTCACAAACTCTAGTAGTGGTTTCAGAGTTAGTGATTACACTTTTTTTTGGTTTAAATAACTATAAAAATTTACATGTTTTTAAACTTTATATTTCTAAACAACAGAAACTTTCTTTAAAATAGGTTCCTAAACGTGTCTTTAGGAGTTTTAAAATTAATGAAAACTAAACATTGACGACAGTTTAAGATTATTTAAGTAACTTTTTAGTAATTAGTTTTGGTAGATAGCTTAGTTTTGTCAAAAAAGTTTTTTGCATATTTGCTGTATCAAATTTATAGTTAATAAGAACATTGGGTAGAATTTAATTATAACTAATTAAACTTCATAAAGGTGTATAAACTGTTTGCGAAAATTTACTTATTGTACAACTTACAAACTAAACGACCTTTTTTGACTAATGTCTTCAAAAACTGGATTTATAATAATATGTTTATTGAGTGACTGCAGCTTTAAAGATAAAAAATGATTTTTATCAAATCCAATTGGTTTAAAAATCTAAAATTTATCGAACCCGTAAAAGTATTAATGTTGTAGTTAATTTTTTTATCTATATTTTTACTATTTCGCATACTTCAAGATTTTTCCAACGATACTTTGCAAGATTTGCATGAGCTTGTAATAATAGATTGTGTGTTTTCGGGGCCACTTTTTAATTAATACTATAAACCACGAATTAAACATTTTTAAGCTATAGAGGTGTTTTTTTTAACATAATTTCTATTTTGTGAAATTTGTAGCGTTGTTTATTATTTTAGGTCTTCACGGTGTGTACGAAGAGATTGGGGTAAACAAAATGAGGGGTAAAGAGATTGTAGAGGTGCCAAAATTAATTTTGAGTTTTACATAACATACTCCGGAATTTATGGTTTGGAGCAAAAAAAGGTCTTAAGTACATTTCATGGGAAATTCGAGATAGATATTCTGGAGAGCAAAAAAGTCAGTTATATGCTTGGGGTGCACATATTTTATTTAAACTTAGTGTGCACACATTTCAGTTAGCGTGAAGCAGCTAAAGAATTTTATCAGAAATCATAAATAGTTATATGATTATATCAGGGGTCGGCAGCCTTTTGCAAGCAAAGATAACTTTTACTAGTAAAATTTCTTACAGTAGTCAAAAAACTATGTTATACCACAAAGGTTAATAAACCAGAAACTACTATTAGTTGGTAAGTATCGATTTAAGAGTCTAGTTTTCATTACAAAGTTGTCATTAAAAAAAGGTATGTTTTTAAGTGAAAATTTCTTTAAGTGCCGCAGTCTATATGATAAGTTGTCTGTATTTTAGATACTAAAGTATGTTGTAATAAACTTTAAGTATTTTTCATTACATTACTAAAAAATATCAGCAAAAAGTTATTGTTTATAAAAATTTTTAAATCATTTTTCTCTTAAATGTCGTATAAACCTTGCTACAGGTTATTTTGATAATTTAATTTATAAAAAATATTACGAATTTTAACAAGAATATTAAGGATGAAAAATAGACAAGAAACAAGATTTAACAAAAATTTAAACAAAATTAGAAAGTAGTCAATTAGAGCTTAATTATTATGAAAATGCATAAAAATAGTCTAAATTAAGAAAATTAAATAAAAAGTACCAAAAATGCTTCGAATATATTTCAGTAATAAAGAAAAAAAAGTACGATTTTATATTTTGAATTTTTTTATAGTAGAAGTTATATATGAAGCTTTTATCAAATGTTATGGAATAAGTTTTTGATTTAAATAATCAAAATCACAATATTTAAAAAGTAAACATTAGTTAGTCAGAAAGTCTTCTTGAAACAAATACCAAAACCTTTTAAATAAGGCTGAAGTAAAAAAAAGGTAAAAAAGATATTTTGACAAAAACTTCATAAAAGAAAGTTATTATAAAAACTAAATAACTTATAAAAAAATTAGTCATATTTGCTATTTTATCGCTGTTAAAAAAGCAAACCAAAAAAAAAAATCAGCCACAAAACTAAATAATTTATAAAAAAGTGTAGCCCTTATAAAATTGTCTATATACTAGTTTGCAACAATCGCTTGTAAACTTTATCCGCTAGACGTAGCTAGCAAGCTGTAAAATATTCCAATCAGTTGTTATCTGTTGGCCCTGGCTCTATTCAGTCTTTTTTCGAGATGGTTGATTTGTAGCTCGTTTTCTTCAATTCGATCAAGAGCTGTTCTCAGCTGTTTGAATAAAATAAATTTACAAAAAATCTTACAAAATGTAAAAGTTAAAAAAAAATATATGAAAGCACACAGTAAGATTAACTACTAAAGACTTATTCAATAAGTTATACTAATTTCGAGTTTAGTTCAAGCTTTAAAAAATGCTGGTCATGTAATACTTAAAAAAAAAACACTTTATCAAAGACTGTATGACAAGCTTAGTATTACAATAGTTTTTCAATGTTATTTATTTTTTTAGTAAAATATTTATTTTTAATTACATCTCTCTGAAGTCTTCTCTTTTCAGCACGCATTTCATCTTCATTTTTTTCGAGATTTTCACAAATTTGTTTGTTTCTTGCTAATTGCACCTCACATCTTGACAACTATATCAAATTATTATAATTTAAAATCAGTGATAAAAAACTCCACATTTGATAACTAACTTTCATAGCATAACACTGAGTTAGTGGTATCATTTGATGTACTAAAACAATCTCCTAGTGTGTTTTGTTTGAAATCAAACATTGATTCATATAAAAAAAGTAAGATACTGTATAAAACGTTCAGATGCAGGGTTGCCACTCTTTGAGTGAGAAAACAATCCAGAAGAACCAAAACTGCCCCGAGTTATCCTGAGTTTTTTCAAATTTTCAAAAAATTAATAAATTCAAGTCCTTAAACAGATTTGGATATAAAATAATAAAATATTAAAGCTGAATGAATCAAATCTGATTTAAAGTATATAAATAAGCTGTCCTGAAATTAAAAAAAAAACTTTTCCGAGTCAGCCTGAATGTGAGACAACCCTGCATACCCCAATTATTATTTGAGTTGCCATTCTTTTAGTTATTGGTCTGAATTTCTGGGTAGCCTTGAAAATTGCTAAAAAACAAAAATTTCTGTAACAAAAAAAAAAACAGTATAAAGCTTTTAATTAATTATATGCCTCTTATTTTTTGTATATAGTTTTTCTTAGAAATTGCTACATTAGGTGCAAGAAAAACAACACTAAAAAAGATTAAAAGTTTAGTTCAAATTTAGGGAATGATATAATTGATAAACTATGTTTTAGACTATTTTTATTCAATTTTAAATTTAAATAAATAAGCTAGCTTCAAGGAGTGGCAATTCTGTATCGTGTAAATTAAAAACCTTGAAGTTTATAACAGTTTCATTTTCATAACACTTAAAGCAACAATACAAATAATTAAAGTTAACATAACTGAGTTTTAATTCTAAAATAAGATATATTTTAAATTAGATATAAATGTATTAATTTGTTTTTAGAATGTAGATTGTTGTATATATAAAAAATAAACTAACACTGGTTTGTAGAACATGTTGGGTTTGTTCGCAATTTTGTAACTTTATTTTGTATTCACCAATTGTTTTATTTGCTTCGCCTGTTTGTAAAAATCACACATATTAGTAAGTATTTACAATTTCAAGTCAAAAAATTTAGACAAAAATTAGCTTTTTATTCAAAACAGGGTTTCTCAAAGTTTTGCAAAACGACCCTTTAAAAAAATTAAAAAGCTATGACACCCTCTAAGTAGTTCACAAAAAACTAATCTTAAACACGCCGAAGCCCAATTATTTTGCTCTTCAGAACATCTAGTGTAAGCTTCAAATTATGGCTTTAAGCCCCCTCCCCTATTTAGGCCCCTTTATTAATCACGCCACACCCCCTTGGCAGCTTATGGTCCCCTAAATTTCTGAAACGAACCATTTTGGGAAACTCTGATATAGACTTTATACAGTTGAATGTACGCTTTTGAAGTTTTAAAAATTTAAAACAGAAAATGGCTTTTGATTTTATCTAACATGAAAAATCAACAATTGCTTTGTAAAACCCTTCACACCAACTTATATGGCCGTATTTAAATTATACTAAGACAAAGTTATACAGAATATGTGTACAAAATACGTTTGAAAATGTACTATTAAAACATAAAACAAAAAAAAATAAATTGCTTGTTTCAAAAAGTATCAACAGATAATACTGAAAAGTAACAGCATTGCAGTGAACAATTTATAACAAATATACAGTTTGACTTCTTAAAAAACAACTACTAAAAATTTGAATAAAAACATTCGCTAGTCAACAGTAAAGAGCACACTCAATTTATTTTAAATTATAATTTAAATCCTATCAAGTAATCCTGTTAATAAACAGCGTGAAAATTCTGTTTATAAGACATTTTCAAAGTCATTTTTGTTACGTAAAACTTATTTTATTAAAAAGTTTAAAAAGATAAATTTATATTTTGAACCTCATACAATTTACTTACAAAAACATCAAAAAGTTTACTATCTTTAAAATAGCAAATCAAATTGTTAAATACTTTTTTACTTACAACTGTACAAAAAGTATATCTGAATTCTTTTACTTAATGATATAACTAAAAATACACTAAATAATTTATTCCAAAAAAAAAACAACCTACTACTCTGCATTGATTCAAATACTAATAAGCTAATGATGTGCTGAATAATTTAACAAATGTATAACAGGGTTTCCCAAACAGGACCCCTTGGGGTCCATCACAGAATTTTAGGGGGCCATGAGCAGTAAAGGGGCCACAGGGGGCATGAGGTCATAAATTGAAACTTATCTCAGATATTCTGGATTTGATGAAGAAGAGCAAAAAAAAGGTTTTAGGTGTTTTTAATTGTAATTTTTTGAGAAATCTTTTAGGAGGGGGCCTTTTGAAAAAGTTTGTGAAACCATAATGTATAAACATTGAAAGTTTCTCCATTAATTAAAACACTAATAAACTAATAATGTATCAATTAATTTTACAATAACTTATAAACATCAAAAGTTTCAAACTAACGCTGAATTTCGATAATTTCCATTTCAATTTGATGTTCATTTTTACCTCCATTCACCAAAAGTTCACTTCTTTCTTTTTCATTCAAGTCTCTTCTCAGTTGTTTTATCTGTTTATATAATTATTGACATTAATTTATTGTGAAAAAAATAATTTTAATGTTTATTCAACATACACTTTAAATTAATTTACTCTGTCTGTCACGTCGATATACAATTTTAGAATAAAATTAGTTGCTAAAATTTTTTAATTATATATAATATTATTTTCATACTTTTGGGTTCTTTTGAGAAAAGATTTAGCTGTTTTTAATGGTAGCAAAGTAAACATATTTATTTGCTTTAATTTTAATACAACTAAAAATAATTGATACTTACTTTGTGATAATAGCTTTTGCAAAAATTTAGTTTAAACATTTTTTCGCAGTTTAACATTATAGGTTGCTTTTATAATTTTGCAAATTTTTGCTTAAGAAAACGCAATTACAAAAAATCTGGGAAAATAAGTAAAAAATTTTTTAATTAAGTTTGATTTGTTGCTTTTTTAATATAAATTTATTGCCAATATAATCAATTCTGTGGTAACAATACTTCAAATTAACAATGTACTATATCATGTTACATTTAAACTTTATCACAAGTTTTGTTTTAGGTTAGATAATGAACTCTCAAATTGTTTTTATAAAGTGTTTTGTTAAACTAAGTGCGGCAGATTTTAACATTAAACATTTTTATACAACTTTACTGATAAAGTGATTTATTTTTGATTACTATATTAAATTTCAATGACAATTTAAAAAATTCCATACGAGTATGTTTCACATACTATTATTTAATTATTTAAAAACACAATTATGTTTAATACTAAGGTAAAACTTTACATACTTTTTAATAGTATAAAGTAAAATAATGTAAGCTAATAAATATTTTTTTTATAATTTCTTGCGTTAAAGTAAAAAAAAAACTTAATTAAAACAAACAAACTTGATCAATTAGATTGTCTTTTTCTTTTGCAATATTCTGTAAACGTTCATCTGTTTATTAAATTTTTAATGTTTAGTCATATGTAAGTATTCTATAGCATGATTTTATTTTTAAAAACTGTAAATAATTTAAAAATAAAGTTGATTTAGCAAAACACTTGAAACTTACAAAACTATTTTGGTAGAGTTTTTAAAAGAATTTTAACATCCTGAAAATAATTTAAAATTAATCATACTTTATTACCTTTTTAATAAAACAAAAAAAAAATGTTAATCAGTTTTTAATTATACTTGGCTTCTTAAAAAAAAAAAATATTACGAGCACATATGATAATAAAGTGACAGCTTAAAAAAACATTTAACATTTTTATATAAAAAGTTATAAATTAGAATAATAAACACTCACAACGACCTGTGGTTTTCAAGTGAAAAATAATTCTAAAATACTTAATATTAATAATTTACACCTTTTTAGCCCATCTAAAGCCCTTTGAATATTTTTCAACAATTTTTCACGCCATTTACAGTTATAATAACCACAATTTAATTAATACGATACTTTCAAAAAAAACATTATTGAAATGCATCTCAACAATAATTTTTACCTAAAGAACCATCTCCAGCGTGTTCTAGCATTTTGGAAACTTTATATTGTTTTATAATATTTATTACTATTCAACACAAACCTAATGGTCCATCACCAGCGTGTTCCAACAGTCTAGCAGCTTTGTGGTTGACAATAGCGTACGTGGTCCTCTCCGATAATTCCTGACTGTTCTGATTGTTTTCCTGAGCATTTTCATTTTCCTCAGTTATTTCGTCCTGTCCTATCATCTTGATTCCTTGTTGCTGTTTTGAGTTTGTTCACTACTGTTTAATTATGATTATAACTTTGGTCCACAGGTATACTTTGTAATAAATAAGTTTTTAAGCCATCTACTTAAAAAGTATTTTAATGTTTAATACATCTTTTGAAAAACTTTCATCATAACTGTTTGTGTAAGGTTTTTTTGTATATATTTTTCGGTTGCAATTTTTCATTTTCTTGGGCATCCAATTTTCAATTCAATATTTCAAGTTGGCATTAAAAATAAAAACTCCCTTTAAATAAGATAAGACATATAAAAAAACAAAAAAATGAGACTTAAAAATGAAAAGCAAACGTCAAATTTTATATTTTTGTTGTGTCTGGTGCATTTATAGCATTATGACGACATACTGACATTATCATGTGTGAAAATTCAGATGAGAAATAAAACGTTGTCTGGAAATTTATTGAGTTTATGTCAACATGTAATAACAATATGGTTTTCAAAATCAACATGTTTTATTAAAAAAAAGGAGAGTGCATAGTCTTTCATTTTAATAAATGTTAAAAATTAATTCATACATGAGATTAAGCTAAATTATGTAAAAAAATATCTTAGTTAAAATTTGATTGAATTTAAATGTATTTATTTAATACTATATAACCTCTTAAATTTTTTTTGTTAATGACAAAATGTTTTATAGAAAAAATATTCGATATACATAGTAATTTCAGCTATAACTTGAGCTAAATTATTTGAGAACAATTAATACTAATTGAATATTTAACACAATGTTATATGTGCACAGCAAAAAGTCTTAGGATGAAACTATAAGCAATGAATATAAAGCAACTTAGTTAACGTACTGAAAAAAAAATTCAAAAAATAATTAATGTAGAGACTTCTATTTGTATACGAATCATTTTTAATTTCATTATATGCTTAAGTTTTAAGACTAATAAACTTACTTCTAAAAATAAAACAAATTAAAAAACAACGTTAAAGGTAATTGATCTAATTTAAATTTTCTAAACTAAATAAGAATTTTTAAAAACTTTTAAAAATTTACAAAAAAACGTTAAAAAATTAAATTAAACGCTCGGAAGAAATTGATTAAACAAATTTCAAACAAATTCGTTCTGTTTTACTTGTGACGTAAAAAAGAAATATCGAAGTTTTGAAAATGAAAACTTTTTCGCTTTGATGTTTTTGTGAAAAGTTGTGATATTTGAGATGTAATTTTTCACGCCAAGTTTTGTTTGTAGTGTGAAAACAAAACAACTTATATAATAGTTTGTTTCTTAAAAATCAAATATGAAGTGAAAACTTAATTTGTTTAACTTTTATAAATAGAATTTTTTAATACACAGAAATAATATGTTTTTTTTTTCTATACAATTTTTTACAAAACTTTATACGTTTTAATGTGTTAAGACTATTTGGAGTTCAAGTTTAGAATTTAAACTTATTTTATTATTTTAAACTAATCATTTTTACTGAATTTTTTTAATTTAGATTTAATCCTACAACTGTCAATGATTTAAGCTTTTTATTGAAGAATGCATCTACATTTCTAAATATACTTTATTTACTACTTGTTCAACACTATGATACCAGTTTAACATTAAACTATTGTGAAACAGTAATATAATTACTGTTTAACACACATTAAATTTGTTAAAAATTTGTATATATATAATAAACACCTGAATAATTTCGTCTCTTTGTTGAAGAGCATGTTTCAAATCAGCATTTCTTTTCCTCAATGTACCAACCATTCTCTTTTGTTTTTCTAATTCCTAAATTACATAAAATACAATTATCTAAAGTGAGTACTTAATAACTAAATAATCAAAAACCTTTTAAGGAATTTTTTTCAAATTATATTATAAAACATCAGTAGTAGTTTTGAGCGAATAATTTTATAAATATATTACATTGTATGATACAGTTTGATCGAATTTATCTCATCAAAAAAAACATGTCTGTAATAAAACTCATAACTGTGTAAACTATTTCTATAATTTTAAATCTAAATAAACTATACAAATACGAAAAAACTAAAAAATTTCCCAGCATGACTATTTGGTAACAGAATTTACATTCAAACTAATTCACTTATTGTTTTGTTTCCCCAGAGAAATAACTTAAACAATTTTTAATTTAAATTACCAAATTTATTACAAGAAAAATTATATTCAAATATAGTCACAACAAAAATAAAAGAGGAAAACACATACTTTGTATACTAAAACCAACTAAATCTGATTTTAAGGTTAAAAACATAAGACATATAAATCTTTTAAATCAATAACGTAATGTTTTAAATGTAAAAAAGGTTATCAATAAACAAACGCGTGTGAAATAAAAGATAAGAACTATTTTTTATCATAACACCCTATGACAGATAATTGCTCAGAAAATTAAATTTTCATTTAATTTCAGGTGATTACATAGCCAATTAAATATTCATTTACAATCGTAAACAATTTTATTGTATATCATATCAAAAAAGAATTAAAACATAAAGTTGTGGTACAATTTAATTGTTTGCTTATCCAATTAATTTTAAAACATAATATTAAACTTTTAAGCTATGTATTACTGAACAGATCTTTTTTTGCTGTAAACTGATTGTATACTAACAAATAGTTTAAGAAAAAAATAAATTGAAAAAATCATGCGTTTTGCATTACCTGAATAGATTATAGTTTTTGTTTGGTAATAATGACACCTCATTAAAAAAAAATAAACTTCTGACTGTAAGTTGATAAAGTTAACTTATTTCAAAACCTTAAAATTAAAAAAAAATTGTTTGATAAGATAATATTTTAACAGCAAACAAATAAAACATTTTCAATAAATGTTTAAACTTCAGGCGTTAACTTTATAAATTTTACAACAACAAATAAAAAGCAGTAATAGTTCTAAAGAGAAAGTCATTTTAATTATCTTATTTTTACATCACATATAAATTGTCGCAAAATAACCACATGTTGTTAACAAAAAATATAAAAATAAAAAATTATGTAGTACTATTTTCAGAGTTAAATATAAACAAAACAATAAAACTATTGGAAATTAGATGTACAAAATTTTTATGTTTGAAAATATAGACTGTCTGAAAATAAATCTTATTTTTGCATAAATCCTGAAGTATAATATATACTTTCACTTAAGAAATTTTGAGAATTTTAAAACAATCAAAATTGTTGAATAAAAATTGTTAAAATATTCAATTATGTGAAAATAAATTTTCCAATACACACCATGTTTTGACAAGTTCAACAAAAAAACTTTTTATTAAAATCTTTGAGGTTTAGTATAATAACAGAATGAACAAATTAAAATTAAATTTATATATATTCAAGAAACATCACGTCTATGAGCTTTAAAAAATTTTAAATACACAAACTAAATACAAAAAAGGTTATATATAATTTTAAAAAATGTTGTATTTATTGAATATAAAAATTTGAAATATTGATACAACTTAACAAATTACTATCACGTCTTACTAAAATACCAACACAAAATAAACCGATATTTTTTTAAGTTTACACTGTATATTTATTGAGGACGTGTATAATGTAAAATTTAAACGTTTAGTATATTGATATAACAAAGTTGTGTTTGTACCAATACACAAACTGAAAAATAAAAATATGTTAACATAGGAAACAACAAAAAGAATTAAATTTCATTAACAGTAGTTTCAACACGTTTTTACATTATTAAAAAGTTTTTAGTATACAACGTATTTTTTCTTAAAGTTGAAAAAAAACTATGGAAGCGTTCAATCCAGGGTTGCCAAAGAACTTTTATAAATTATTTCCAGGTTTTCTTAATTTCTTTCAGATTTACTTAAGTACAAGCTTTTTGGTTTACTTTTTGTTCAAAATTAGTTTAAGGTTAATAACTGTCTTTAATAGTATAACAACATTGAAAAATTACTGAAAAGCTACTTTAAATGTGTTTTTTAGTAAAAAAAATTTTAATGATAAAATAAATCATCTACATGACAATTTTTTTGTGTCTAATCAAAATTTTATTCTTCAAATGTAAAAATAGCTTAAAATTTCGTAGCTTAAAAATTTTTACTGATTTTAGTCTAAAATTCAAGTTTTTTTTTTCAGAACTCCTAAAATTACATGTTTTTCCAAGCTTTTTTTCCCTAAAATGTCAAATTCCAGGTTTTTCCAGGATTTCAGATTTTTTGGCAACTCTTTAAATTAACAATAATTACAAAATTTTTACTAAAAATTTATACTGACAAAAAAAATTATTAATTAAAACTATTCTACCGTGTCTTTATAGTCGCTTCACGATTTTGGAAAAAGTTGGCACTTATGTATTTAATAATTTTTCTTTTAAAATAAAGTGTTACAAGTAATTTTTATTGGAAATTTTCAAAGAATTTTAAATGAATTTATTGAAAGTTACAAAAATTCTTTATTAACTAGGATAATTAAGTACTATTTTAGACTAAAAAATGAAAATTATTATAAAATTAAAAAAAAAAAATTAACTATAGCATACATTTTTTTTGTTGAAAACATTTTTTAAAGTATATCAATTTTAGAAAAAATACTTAAACACAAAGCTTTAGAACTTAATTAATAAGAAAATTATAAGGAAATGAAGCTAAAGTTGTTTTAATTTAGAAAACTAAAACAACTTAGGGTTTTGATTATAGTGTGTTACATTATAGCTAACAAAATGTAGTTAGATGTCAAATTATAAAACATTAATAAAATAAAAACTAACATGACATTTTTTCTTGTGTTCACTTTTTAGTAAGTACATTTCATCGTCATGCTCTTCAATAAAATCTTTTAATTGATTCACCTAAAAAAAAGATAAATTCACTTTTATTTATATTGTACACTTACAACGCTTTAAAACTAGGATTGTTATAATAAACTTTATTATTTTGGTAAAATTGTATTTATTCTTTTAACTTGATATACAAATTGGAATTTTATGTTTTTAAATGATTTATATCATAATAATATATTGACAAAACACTTATAAACAACACCACATAAAAGATTTAATTATTCATACTAACCATACGAACCACTTTAAATAACTTTGAATACATTTATTCTATATATATTATCATAAAACATAATTAATTACTTTTATAAAATAAATTTTTATGATAAACAGATTTAACCTTCTATACTCACCACAAAAATCACCTAAGCTTATCTTATAAATATGAATAACTTTTACTATTTTAAATAACTATTATTTTTATTTATTTTTTTATTGCTAACCATAAAAACCTCTTTAAATAATTTTGAATACATTTATTGTATATATGTATTATCGTAAAACTTAATTTATTATTCTAATACATGAAATTTATACACTTAAAAAGTTTTAACTATCTATAATCATCACAAAACCACATAAGCTTATCTTGTAAATATGAAATACTTTTATTGTTTTTATTAATTTTTTTTTATTAATTAGATAAACCTGATAAACAAGTTGCTGTTTCTCGTTGTCAAGAGAGGCGTTCTGCATCATTGATTTCTTATATTTATCCTCCAATAAGGAAAGAGCTTCCTGTAAGAGTAAAATATTAGTTTACAAAAAAGTACTTGTTTAATTATTTTAACACTTCAATAATCTTTATTAGATAGCTACAAATGCATAATTCTGTCTTTTACTTTTAATCATAAAAACTAAAAAATAATAACCCACTGTGGTTTGGTGTTTTTTATCCCTTAAAATTTATCTGATATAGTTTTTGGATGGTGTTTATATACTTAAAATCTTAGCTATTAATAAATATTTTTGTTGTGGAATACTTAAAATCTTATAGATTTAGTTAAGTTTACTGAAACATTTTTATTTATATAATTGTGTTTTTTAAATATAAAAAATATACTAAAAGTTAGAACAATAGAATAAATTACTTTATAATTAAAATTGAAATTTTAATCTTTAATTTAGTATCATAGATACGGTTAGCTAAAAAATTTCATAATATTTTGTTTTGTTCAGTTTAAAATACAATGTAACATACCTAGAATATAGTATAATATTTAGTACTTACTACCAAACATATTTTTTATATTTTGCTGAGCTGGCAGTATTTTATACATTACAAAAATAAATTAATAATTTTTCAGCTTGAATAACGTAAAGTATACTAAAAATAACATGTTTTATTTTCATAAATCGTGTTTATTTAGACAACTAGATGAAAATTCTTACATAAGTAATAACATTACATTAAACTAAAAATGCATTTAACTATACAAAACTTTACAAAAACATTTTTTTAATATTTAAAGTTATTATTTGACTAAAATAATAAAAACATCTTTAAAGGAAATATAATAAAACTTATTTAGTTCATGGACAAACATTGTTTTTAAAGTTAAATAAAAAAAATTCTAAACAAACTTCTTTTTATATGCTTAATAATATTCAAACAGAATATGAAGTAAAAAACTCCCTTATTAAAAACTTACTATATTTTCACACATTGGAATATTGTGAGACTTATTAACTTATATATTGTTATTGAATTGATCTATTAAACTTTTATATAACTTTTGTAAGTTCACATGAGAATATTATTTTTGAGGGAAAGTTTAAGAAATACTTTATATCACAATATTTAAAAAGATAATTTTATTTATTAACAAACTGGACCTAACTTTCATTCAGAGTTTTAGGCAGATTTATTAATAACCAAATCGTTTCAGTTTAAACTTTGTTTATTTTTTTGAAATTTAATATCAATATAATTAAATATAGTAAAAGTAAACATAAAAATTATTTATCATCATTAATATTATACAAGTAATTAAAATTAAAAAACTTAAAAAAAACAGTTATTTGTACTCAAATAAGATAATGAAAACTACAATTTTAATTTTTATGGTAGCAACTTTTTCTCTCAATAAAGTAAAATCAAATATAGCAGACGTCTATATATAGAAACGCGGAAATTCCACATTATATCAAAGTAAAACAATTAACAAACTTCTAAAAACTTCCCAGACAATACACGTGATTACAAAGCCGCCAAACCACCGACTATACATTTGTGTTTTGAATTTATACAAAACTTATTTTATTTTTTGTGCAATATGTTATATAGTAACAAACACATAAAAGTTTAAAAAAAAGTCAGTGTAAACGACTACATCAAAAGCAAAAAAATTATTAAAAAAAAAAATTATTCCATAAATTTTGTAAATAATTAGTTTAGTTTGTCTTACATTAAAATTGTGCCATTTTTTATTAAATTATGTTTTTAGCCTTTATACTTTGTAACTAGCATACAGCCCTAAAGGTAAGCGGTTGAATAGTGATATATGCATCTAGTTAAACAGTTATTTCAATTAACTTAAAAATCTATATATTATCTTACCAGACATTTATGTATTAGTGCCAGACCGCTTTACCAGTAGTGAATTCCATACTTATGTAAAACAACAATTGATATACTTGAACTATTCTTCAGCCCAACGAAATTTTGTAAATAATGCTAATTTATGAAGATGGTATAATTTATGTTTTTCTATATTACTAATAAATTAAATTACTTTTTGACAACTAACATAACAACTTAATATGTTATTTAATTTATATAAAGTAATGATAAATTTATGTGAAAAAAATATATGTCAGTGTTTCTTAGTCTTATGCACATGGTTAATACAGTTAAGTTGTAGACACTGTTTAAAAAAATCATTTTGATAACTACTTTCATACAGAAAATGTAAAAGCTTGAAAATCAAAGCGTAAAATTAATTATATTTTCAAAGAGTGTGTCTATTAATGGAATATAATAGCCGCAAACAATGTTTTATGCTTTAAAAACCTTTTACTAATATTTGCTAATAGCTTTTAATATAAATTTACATAGAAACTTAAGTAAAGAAAACCTAAAAAAAATACTTAAAGATTTTTTGTAACAACTTACAACAATTTTTATAGGTTATACTTTTACAAATACAATAAACAAGTTTTAAAAAAATCAAAATACACTTTGTATCCAATTGCATAAGTCACTTATAATCGTAACCAGTTAAGATCAAGAAATCGTTTAACAATTTGAAAATAAATAATTAACATATCTACAGTACAGTACAGCAAACTGAATTAACATATTTAAGCTAATAGGCAAGACTATGCAACGTAAAACAAATTAAAAAAATTATTAGGAAATTTTACAGACTATTGATTTAATTTTTAAATCAAAAGTAATAACAAAATAATAATAAAATATTTTATTTTAAATCAATTGATTCATTTTGGTACACAGTTTTATTTTTTTCTGCATTTTTTTTTTTTGGTTATAACAATTTAATATTTTAAAATAAAAATTAATCAAACAAATTTTAAAACCCTTAAATGCTGAATAGTTATTTTGTAAAATTAGAAACTAATAACAAAAAAATTAGACGTTCCACATCAATATAACCTAGGAGTTTTTTTTTTTGAATAAACTGTTGTTTAAACAAGTATAAATTATTTAATACAGCAGAATTATACAATGACGTTTATATTACGAACAAAGCCGCAAAAAGCTCTCAACAAGAAAAACAAACTACACTTATATAACTTTGATTTGTGATTTAAAAATATAGTTTTGAAAATATATTGAGTAATTTAAGGGTTTTATTTAAGCTGGTCTAACATGAAGGTAACTTTTATATGACAAACTATTACGTTTGTATTCAACAAATTTAATGAAAACATTTTACTTGAAATTTTTTACTAAATTAAAAATAAACAGCTTTATTTAATAACTATCAATATAATGTTTGAAGCAATAAGTTATGATATTTATTTGTGGTTTTATCTCAGTTTATCTTGTTCAGTTCTGTACTTAAAACAAAAATACTTAAAACAACAATTTACAAAAGCTAATTACTTCTATAACATTTTATAATTTTACCAGTATATATTATATTAAAGTTAACATTTTTTGTTTGATTATTTAAATTAAACAACTACAATTAAAAATAAGTAAACAAAACATTAAAATAAAACAAATTAAAATTCCTAAGTCATTATAAAAATAACCATAGTTAAATCATTTATTAATTTTAAAATGTTTAAGTTTTAAATTCTGCATTAACTTACTAAAAACAGTTTAACAATATTTCACGTAAAAACCTCCTGTTTTTATATGACGTGACATTATATTAAACGAATTTACTGAAATTGAAACAATAAATCTACTGTTTGTTTATCTACTGCGTCAAATTTTAAAATGTCAATGTAAATCAAATAAAACTTTGTGACATTTAAAAACAATGCAAACGTTCAGTATTATAAAATTTTGTTTCTTTTTATTTGTAAACAACAATAGTTTGTATGTTAACGATAAGTTGTTATGGACTTTATAAACGACATATAAATCTAAAAACAATTTTTTAATGTTGTTCTCTGTAAATACCGAAAAATTATATACCAAAACTATTTTTTAAATTTCTGTAAAAAATTAAAATCATAGCAAAATATTTTTGTAATTAACAAAACGAAACCACTTGTATTTTATAATAGTCAAATAGTTTTAAGTTAATATCACAAATAGAGGATTAGGGATTATTTTATACATGTTGTTTATGAAAAACTTAAACTTTCAACTATTTTAAAGCTATAAATATATACTCATCAAAATTTACAAATATTATACTGGTTTTAGGAAATTATTTTTTATAATAGTAAAATAATGATATGTTAAATTCGTTATGTTAACACTAAAAAACAAAATAGTTCACCAAATGTAAAAATGTTATAAATATTCTAGAAAAGACAAGACCTTAGTTTGATCAAGAATTTTTAATATTCTTTTTGCCAAGCTGAAAACAAATTAAATATTAATGGAAATAACAACCATGTAAGAAATAAAAACAAGTCTGCCTTTTTAATGTTAAACAACAGTTTTTTTTTTGTGAAAATTTAAGAAAAATTATGGCAGATATAAAAACATTGTAAATTTATAGTTTTTACAAAAACTATAAAACACAAAACCTTGACAATATAACCATGTTATATTGTAAAAACTATAAATAAAAGATCATTGTGTATAATTTTATAAGCTTTTATAGTTTTAATAGACGCGTTAAAAGTAAAAACACCAATTATTATAAAAGTTAAATCTAAAATAAACAACTAGGAACACTATAAATCATTTATATATTTGCTTTAGAAGATTTTAACTTGAAAAACAGCTTTTTTTTAAACCTTTAAACGTAAAACTTTGAACGTAAAAACGATTTTATTTTAAATCTGAAATTTATAAATAATTCAAAACCACTTTGCTCAGTTTTTCCATTATAAAAATTACTCACCGAGTTTGAATAAAAACACAATTAGTTTTCAATGACGTACTTTGATAAAATAAACTTAAACAAAGTATGAAGTTTTAGTTTTACATTGAAAGAAATTGTTGTATATTAATTTTAGTACTAAATTAATTAGTATTAGTATTGTCTCCGAAACAATTTTTGTTTTAAAGGAATACTCTTCAAATATACCTTATATTCATTTTAGTAACTCCCAATTTATATTTAAAAATAAACTTTTCTTTTAATTTTGGAATGATGCCGTTTCAATAGAAGAAATTTAAGTGTCATAAAACTAAAAATATAAACTTTACTTTTATTAGAAGCGATTGTTTCGTTGTATTCAAAACGTTAATATTTAAAATAACTAGCAGGTTATAGCTGTAAGTCAAATGTTTGAATGTGTAAGCAGTTTTTTAACTTTAACTAATTTTTAACACACATTTTTCAGCACTAAAAACAAATACAGTAGTAAAATGCAAAAGTGACATTATAAAAGGTCGTTTTATTATTTCAAGGTGTGTTTTCATAGTACGTGGTAGATATTGTTTACATCTTTTATTTTACGTAAAGGTCAAGATCACACTTGAAAATTACTTACAAAAAATTAAAACATTTTATAAAATAACTAAGTTTATCAACATGAATAAAGAAAGTATTTAATTATTTTGTATAACAATAGCAATCATAAAGTTAACTGTTAAAATAATTAAGAAAACTGCGGCTAAGACTAAAGCTGTATAATAAAATTTCAGACGATATAATAATGACAACTATTAAATCTATCAGAAATTATAATTTAAACTTGATCTTTGAGTGTTTCATAACTTGAGGAACTCCAACAGATTAAAAACACTCCAAAAATCAATTCACACTTGCTAATTTAAACTTAAACTACTTAAAGATTATTTTACATGGGTAAGTTAACTTACTTTACAAATTTATTTTATTTTATTTAACTTTGTACAAGTTTTTAACCAACTACTAATATACACTTAAATATTTAAAAACTGCCAGCTCTAAGCTTAGTCTCAGATACTTCTTACCATTTTTAATTTTTTTTTACTTTTTAATATTTTTAAATACTTTTAAAAACAACCAACCCTGAGTTCGCTCTCTGTGGCATTGTCAGTGTTGATATTCGAGATGTTCCCGTCAATTTTGTAAGAATTTGAAGAACTGATTGAATGCTGGATTGATGATGTCGACTTTATTGAGCTCTGTTGTTAATTATGAAATCATAATCTTTTATATCGTATTAAAACAGTATTTTTTAAAAGCTAGGTCAAAATGAATCTATACTTGTAATATACATAGATTGTTGCAAAAAAACATATTTTTTTTCTGTATCTCATTAAAATGTTTTCTAAAGACGCTATGTCAATTTAAAGTTCATATAAACATTCTATTTGAATAAGATTTATTTTTGCACTGACGAGGTCTTTGACCAAAACTTAGTTTGTAAAATAAATTATTGAAAGAATAATTTCATAAACATTAATAAAACAACTCTAAGCAACCGAAAACTGGTATTCTAAAGTAGCATCTGGCGAACTTGCGTTCAGTAATTTTGCTTTTAATAATTTATCGAGAGCTGAAGTTATAAAAAGTTTTGTGATGTCATTGGTTTTTTTCAAGGTAAAACCTCAAAATATTGCAAAATTTATTAATATTGTAAATTAAGTATTGAATATCGTGCAAAAAGCGCAAAATAAAAATATTTAGTAAATTGAACGTAATATAAATATAATAAAGTGTAAATAACAAAGTTGTATATTATTAACAAAACAAATTTGAAGTAAATTTAATGTGTACGTAATTCATGTATTACACATGTAAACATATGTACTGAACATGTATATTCCACTAAGTTGGATAAATTATTTTATAAATACAAAACAAGTTCAAAATGCTATAAGTAGTATTATAAAACGAAAATACCAAAACCTTAATTACAGTCACATTTCACTGCACACTACAGATAATGTATTGCATAAGTATTAAGAACAAATATAAAGAAACGAAAAAATAACAACAAACTTCTGTAAGAAAAAACTATTTATTCATTTTGAAAAGAATGCAATAAGTACACAAAGCAAAGTAATTGTTTACTAATTTGTAAATATTTACTAATAATCTGAAAGTTCAATGACAAATAACACAACATACATATCAATTAACTAGTTAAATATTTACGACATTTCAAAAGTATTCAATTTATTTTTGTTGAAATTTTCAACAAAACAAATAATTTTACATAAACAAAAACCATAACTTATTTAATCATAGATTTACAATTTTCTATTGACTCTCTTTTTATCAAAGAATTATAATAAAATAAAAGTAATATTTGTTTGTAATAACAATGATGAAAAACATATTCATCACACCATTTGATTTTTCAAGCTTTGTACCAAATAATACTTTTAAGCTTTTCTTTCAAAAACCTAAGTACTCTGAAATTAATTATCAATGAGATCATATCTATATTATTTACTTAAAAAACTACAGTTTCACTTACTAAAATCTACTTAGTTGCTTAGTTTCTGACAACAATTTACTTACATTAGTATTTTATTTTGAACTTTATACTTGTGTACACTATTTTCAACAATGTGTAATAACTCTTAGTTCTATATTTTTAGTTATAACTAGTCTTATTTACATTTATGAACTTTCTATGTAACATAGTATGTTATTTCAAAACTTTTTAAAATTATTTGTTATCTAACTATTGCGTACTTTATACTTTAAAGGTGGCAATTAAAGTTCTCAACTTGAATAAAATAAAAGGAGATTGATCAATAATAAATTTTAAATTTTAATTATTATTCTATTTGAATAAGAATTTAAACAACTGAAGATCTCGTCTTTAAACGAGTGAAAATTTTTTTTGTTTAATAAGATTTAAAATTTATTATTGATTAGTTATCTAACTATAACAAATATCTGAATTTAATCCAATTTTTATTAACTTTGGTAAAGTATTTGAAACTAACCATTTAACTTTACAAACAAACTCTTTTTAACAGCCCATTTTTAATCCTTTCTAGTTTCTTGTTTAATAATAATAAACATTTATATAATATATTCAATTACAAACTAACCCTCTGTTTAGCGGCCCACTTTTTACCCTTCCTAATTTCCTCCTCCCTCTTATTAGCCAGCATAAAACCCCTCATGACATTCAACATGTTCCTCCTCTCCTCCACAATTTCCTCCAACGCTTGCTCGTACCTCAACCGAGCTCTTATCAGCGACACTTTGTCTTTAGTGTCACATTCATCTGTAGAATTGTCGCTTGTGTCTTTTTCCACTGAAGTTTTGTCATCAATGTGACTATTATCGCTTTCTGTGTCTATTTTTTCACCTTCCAAACCTTCTGTTGTGTCACCTGGTAAATTGACACCAGTTTTGCTAGGTGTCGAACTGTCTTCAGTGTGAAATTCTTTAGTGCTGTCCGGTGGGGTTTCAATCATGGGAGTCAGTCGTTCTTCTACAGCTTTCCGTGGTTGTTCTACAATTTCTTTACAAGTATCTGTTGCAACTGGACTTGGATCATTTTGAGCATCAGAACTGTTCAAGTTTGCCTCTGAATAGAAATCAATATTTGTGCAATCATTAACAACTTCAACATTTTGTTGAAGCACAGTTGGTATAACTTTAGTGAAACCACCACTATTAGTTTCAACTTGAGACTGAATTTTAGAACTATTCATAGTTTCCACGCCGCTTAACATCTTAGTACTTTCAAGAGCTGTCTGCAAAGCCTTCTTCACGATATTTTCACTGTACATCTCGTATTCGTAATAAGACTGAACTCCTTTATCTTCAGTACAGCTAGAAGTTTGAACCGACTTCTCATCAGTGTTCCTGTGATTGCTCATAATCACTGCTGCTTCGTTCAAACCTTTCTTGATAATATCCTCTGCAATCACTTCAACACTGGGCTTTCTAACAATTTCTTCAATAATTTCTTCAATAACGCACTTTACTTCAACCTCAGTTTCAAGTAACGCGTCCTTATACTCCGAATCGCTGTCATCGAAATTATCGCTCAAAACGTAACTGTTGCTCACTGAACTCGAGCAACTGCTGTCAACAAACTCCTTGCTACTTCCAACCAGCAACCTGAACTCAGCGTCTGGAGTTGACTTGCAACTGACAAAATTGTTGCAAGTGTTGAAGCTGCCTTCGCTTGAATTACACTCTGCTGCTGCTACTACTTGTTGGTGGAAGCTCGGATTAATGTTTAACTTCATGTTCAAATTGTTTGCTGGGCAAACACCGGAGCCTATCTCCTTTGTTACGTCACAGTCGGGTGTGCTTTCGAATTGCTTTATTGCGTCATCGAAGCATTGTGACAGCAACTTGTCAGCGAAATCAGAATATTTTTCAAATAAATGGTTTGTTTCAAAGGGGGATTTGTCCTGCAGGTCGCAGTTTGATGTGACATCACAATTCGGTTCGCTTTTGCAACTGGTGACGTCACAAAGAGCATCGGTGGACCAACACTCGCTGGGTGTCGCAAGAGAGGTGCGCATCAAGTTTTCTCCCAACTTGCAAACAGTGAACTTATTTTCTGTATTTTCTCCTACACCTTCACAAAAATCTTCATTGCTCGTATTTTCATCGGAACTTTTGCTTTTTTCTTCTGTTTCAACTTCTTCTAGTTTATTCAAAGACAAATTTTCTTCTGAATGGCTTTTATATTCGTGTAAACTTTCATCATTAGTTTTAACATCTTCTAACTTGCACACGGACATATTTTCATCTTTCGACAAATCTTTAGAAACTTGCTCAGTTTTAGGATCTTCATCAAAACTCCCATCATTTCTAGTTTCTTTCAACAAGCTCAGAGATTCAGTTGGTGCGAAATTTTCAAAACTGTCATCAAGTTCCGCTTTCAGTTTGTCCAGGGAGTTCGAAAGACTTTTTATGGCTTGTTTTTCTTCCTCGTTCAAAGCTGAAGGTACTGGAATTTCCATTGGCAGAGTTTCTTTTACAGAGCTTTCAATTTGTGCATCACTCACATCCTCAGGTAGATCTTGCACCTCATTCTCATCACCTTCAAGATCCAGTGTGTTCTCTTCGGTGTTGATATTACCACTCAGCAACGAATCTTCAGTGTATTCGGGAGTCTGCAACGAATTCAAAACTTCAGAATCATCACCCACATTCCGATACAACCCGAAAATATTTTGATCGCTCTCATGATCACACCCGATGACGTCACCCTCACTCCTGCTCAGCTTCCTGCTTTTCTCACCCAAAACCTCCTGATTGCAACCCGTTTCCTCGACCAGGTTGTTCAAACTCCTGTTCCTGCTTATCCTGATCCTCCTCAAAAGCTCGTCCCGCTTCTGCTGCTCCACCCTGCCGAAGCTCTGGTTCCTCCTGATAGTTCGCAGGTTTCGTCTGGGGAATTCCCCGTAGGTGTGAAGCGACTGGGTGTCCTGCTTACTGTCGTGGTTCTTGTTGTTTTTCTTCTTTTTGTTGTTTTGTTTCAGTGACGAGCTGCTGTTGTGTCTGCTGTTCTCGTTTCCCATTTGTTACTTTTATTATAGCTGACGATATATTGAAATTTTTTAACTCTAGTTTTGTTTATATAACTTACGTTTTTGTTGGTGTTATTTATATTGAACAACTAGGAGACCTTAATACGCTTTTATTTCCTTTTGTAACTTTTTATTTAGTTGACGTCGGCTTAACAAATCGCTAATAAAACATGCTCTGTTATAATACTTTTGTTCAAATTTCAGTAGAAGAACTAATGTGTAAGACATAAAAATATAAGAAAAAGTTTATTTTTATTAAAATGGAATAACTAGCTTATAGATAAAAGCTTTGAGAGAAATAAAACTACAACTTTTTTAAAATTCTTCAGAAAAATATATATAAGTTATAATTATTCATAGTAATATATACACCTTATATGTATTTTGATAAAATAAAGTTTTATTTTTATGCTCAAGGAAAATGTTAAAAATAAATATTTGTAAATTTAAGCTATATTTTACAAGTATTTTATTTTTAAAAGCTGTTATGTTCAACTTAGTTTAAACAATTGTTTGCTAAAGGTTCTAATTTGAATATCGTTTCTCACTATACTTTGAATTTAAATACTTTCAATGTGAGCACATTCCTTAATGAATAAAAAAATATTGTTTTTCGTAAACAAACAATTGTTAAATTTCCTTATTGAGGCAACTTTGCTGACACTACAGTTTTTTTTAATATTTACCTATTATGTTTATGTTTGAGCTTTTATAATATACTCAAATTATTTTAATACGTTAAACTATTTATCTTATTCAAGTAGTATAACCCATTAAAATGTGGTCAACAGTTATATACTAAATAGCTAAATTAAGTTCGACTAAAAGCACAAGTTTCAAATAAACTGTTTGAACAAGATGTTTCTAATTTGCTACTGCCTGCTAGCCAGATGTTTTTTTTTTACTTTAAAAATTTAAAATACCTAACCAGCATAAACAACTGTTTGTTAAAATAACTATAAAATTAACTGACTTTAATTATACTCAAATAAAAAATTTTGGCTAAAATTTTCTGTAATGTTGCTATAAATTAGCTTTAAAACTAAAATGTTTAAAACAACTTAATAAAAACAGATTAGTGTTTCAAATTACTAAAAGTTAAACTGACTCATCTTAATTACTAAACATTTACTGTGCTTAACTACCGTATATAATTACATTTAGTTATTGTTTGAAATTCAATAATTTCAATTTAAACAGATAAATAGCGAAAATTTACTTAGTTAGTAACGATATAAAAAACACTTTAATTTTTGTTTTATATAAAAAACAGTAACTATAAAACATATAAGTCAAACAATTACCTTGTATTATTATTATATTGTAAATATTGTACAAAATATATTATTTTCTTACACAAATTAGCATTGAGTGTATGTTCTGCTTAATCTGATAAATAATGATATTTTTTTTACTTACAACTAAATACATTTTTTTTTTGTAAATACTTAAACTTAGAAAACAACTTCTTTGTTGTATATATCAACTAATCTTGTTGTACTTTACACAAATTAGCACACAAAGTATGTATTCAAACATTATCTTAACTTTAATATTATATAACTTACATTGGCTAAAATGTTTACTTATTCTTTATGTTTAAAAAATAAAAATAACCTAAATAAATGCAAAACTTACATATGAAAATAATACAAACTGTTATATTAACAAAAAACCAAAAAAAATATTTTAACAAACCTCATCTTAAAACTAACTAATAAAATAATCGGAAATACAGCTTACCAAAAATTATTTAAACAATACTATCATAAAAAAGCTTAATAAAACCACAATAAACAATGGTAACAAAAAGTACTCATATTATACAGCACAAAGAAATTTATTTCAAATAAAACTCAAATGTAGCACTGTACATAGGTAAGTGAAAAATCGTTCAAGCGCATCGGTGAAATGTTTGAATGCAGGAAAAAAGGAATGTTACTAGACAGCAATTATATATATTATTAACTTTGAGGGGTCAATAAGTTTTTCGCAATGTAATTTAATTTGCTTATCTTTCTAAACATACTTTTTTTACAAAAATTGAACACAAAACTTAAAAATAAGTACTAATAACTAATGAAAACTAAAAATAAAAATCCATAACTTTTCAACCTAGATATAAAAATTATAAAACTTAATTTGTATTAATTACAATTCTTATTAAATATACAGCAATAAACTAAAATTTCAATAATAAATAAACTTTAACAAAAAATATGAAACTGAAGCTGTTAAGTATGATATATATTTTTATATTCTAATACCATTCTGATTTTTGAAAACTTCCAACTATAATTATATTACTTTTAAATACATTAAAAAATACAATTATAAATAAGTTTTATCATAAATAATAAAACTTATGTGTAAAGTTTATTTTCACTTTTTATTTCTTCTTAGATATTACTTGCATAAAGATGTCCAAGCTAGCATAAACAACTTTTATATTCTAAAACTCAAACTAAATACCAACTATTTTCTCATATAACTTAACTTTTCCAAACTAATCATATAAACTTTTTGAATATACTTTCCCTGACAACATGCTATAAAAATACGTCATTTCCTACGACGTCACAATCACATTTTCGCTTAAAATTAAAATTTGAAAAATAACATACAGATTTAATTGTATTTAAGGTACTTCTTTCAAACACTGTATAAGATAAAGCTTTTATACTTTTATTTGTAAGTAAAAATTTTAAGAACAAAATATATTTTGGTGAATTTAAAATGGGTGCATTTTTCTAGCAAGTAAGAAAAAGTTTACTACTTGAAGTGAAAATTATGTTGGATAAACTTCAAGAAAAAAAATTGCATTTGTTGGCATGAAGTTCTAGTCACAACATAAATAATTGATTTAAAAACTTAAAGCGTAGATTTTTCAATTATCTTATATTTCAAAAACTTTTCAATATAAACATCAGACTTTAAGCCAGTGGATACTCTGCTTTTCCCTTGCGATATTAAATACATTAAACTTGATTCTGTTTGTGACTTATCCATGATGTTTTGGTGAATAAACACAAAAAGCTTTTCAAAATTTAGCTTATTTATCCAGACATGTTTATAAACAAGAATAACACGAGTTTATATAAATTCAATTAAATTGAATAGATCAAGTTGATTATGGATTATTTATCATGCTTTGGTATTTGAATATAATATGTATTTTGAAATCAGCTTACTTATCAATTTTAAATGTTTGTAAACAAGTGACACAGGCAGAAATTTAAATAAATCAAATAAACCAAGTTAGTTGTGACGTTTCATTCAGAGAAGTTTTATTTCGGAGAATTTGGTTTACAGTTTAAATTAAATACTTCAACTTGTGAGTTTTTCTCTTGAACTAAACTGTTCAAATTAAATCTTGAGAGTTAAATTGAACTCGCGAAAAAATACTTTTCAATAAAACTCGTTCAAGTGTTTATTTGAAAATTAGATTTTTAAGTACTTATTTGACTAGAAGAACTATAATTTAACTTTTTAAATTTTCATATCAGAATGATTTATTGTCAGAAAAGTTAAAGTTTGTGAAAAGTGTTAAAACCGTTAATAGTTTTATATTTTTTATTTGATGTTTAACTATCCAGATATTAACCTAATATAAATTCTGCGTAAGTTACTTATACAAATCTATATTTCTCAATAAGCAACAACGTTGCAAGGACTTTTTAAAAGTTCTGCAAATAAAATCTTGTGACTTTATTTTATCTAAAATGTCACACTTTTTAGTGTCAGCATTTACTTTATACTTAACATGTGCTTGTACTACTAAGCATAACAAAAACAAATATATATTCAATCTAAACTAACAATACTGACGCATAAGGGGAAAATTTATTGAGTAAATTTATTCTTTGACTGAAAAGTGACAAAACTAATATGATAAACTTGATACTTAAAACTTTGTTTATCGTAAATATCAAACTCGATACTTAAAATTTGGTACTTAGAAATAATTATTTTTCAAGCACAGCACTCAATTTGCTTTCAAGTCTTAAACAAAAAATATTTTTTTTAAATGTGTTAAATAACATTTGTTTTAACTTTTTACTATTTTTAGATAAGAACTAAATTTTTTTTGAACTTATAAACAAAACAAATTTGACTATCAGTAATAAGTTCAGTAAAAATTGGACTGAACTATTTTTCTGACAGAAAAAAACATAAATAAAGCTTATATTTCTAAAGTAATAAATAGATTTATTTATCTTCAGCTTAAAAACCTCACTGAAACTATTTATAATATTGATATAAACTTGATTTCAATACTAAAGCAAACTCAAGCTAATAAAAAAACGTGATTTTTTTTTAATTTAGTTAATAATGTGCACACAAAACACCTTTTTTTCAACAACACTTGTTATAACAAAAACAAACAAAGACAAGTATTTGTCGAGCTTTTTTTTCCAATTTTTTGTAGAAACGCGATGAATTATGAATTTTTTCATCGCAAATTTGTCTCATGTTTTATTTAAGATTTGGTTTAGTGAACCTCTCTGCTGACTTCTAGCGGATATTTTATTTCACATATTAATTGTTGTATTTTAATGTATTAAATAAGTTTGATTAAGTTTATTGAGATTTATTTACACATAATTCTTTTTTAAATGAGATCAATAAAACATCGACGTCTCATATATCATACATAATTAGTATGACTATAAAAGTAAGGAATGCTTTACATTCTAATTATACAAATTTTAATGTTAAAAGCCTGTTTATATATACAAAACTTATTTGTAACTTTTCTATTGATGTCTTTAAAATACTTATGCAAATAGCATTGACGTAATATTTTAACGTATAATAAGAACAATAAATAAAATACACAGATATACATTTATAAAAAATCAAGTTCGTTAGACTAATAAAACAATACTAATCTTACCATAATCCCTTTTGTGAAAGAAGTATTAACAAGTCCTCTTTTGAAAATAAAAAGAAAGTTACTCTAACAACTAAACAACAACTATCAAGGAAATATAATCATCGATAGACACAACGTACAAATCAACAAGACTATACATAACTTCAAAATGCTAAGAAAAATTGTTTGTAAATTGTTTTTATTTTAAGCACGAACAAATTAGAAGACAATTACAAAAGTAAAATTACGTACTATCATTGGAGACACTGAACTATTTAAAGTTACTAATTCTTTTTTTTTTCAATCTTAGAATGTATACTATAAGCTAATTTTGTAAATTTAAAACTACTACTTGTTATTTTATATTAATATAATTATAGAAGCAAACAAACCGCTTTAGAAAGACTTGCAGTTTTTATTTCTGTAAATGTGTTCTGGTTTTCTTGACTCTAGAAAATTAATAATATTTAATAAGAAATTAGTACACTCAATTTAAATTACAAAAAATATTTTATTTTTCAATCTCTTAATTAAAATCATATATAGTTTAGCTAAAAGATATTATTACTACTTTATGAACTAATTTTAATGATAAACAATAATAAATTTACAAAGGCAATTTACTCAGATAGAAATAACTCATAAGTGGTTAGTAGTTAGTTCATGTGAAACTTAAGCCTTGTGTAAAAACAAAATAAATTAAAATAAATTAATTAGAAACCAAAATAAAAGTGGTTTGAAAATTATTTTATCCAGGAATTTTAACATTCATTTCAATTGTGAAGATATTATCTAATCTAGTATTCTGAAAATAAGCAACAAAAAAAAAGTGGTGTATAAATATATTCTTTTTATATTAGAAGGGAATACAACTAATACAAGTGTATATAATAAATTACAACAAATATTATCTATATCATAAAAAGTGAATTGGAAACATATTTAAAAATGTTCAAAATCGTTCCATTTTTAAGTAAACAAAAGAAAAATAAAAGCTTTAAAATACTATTTATTAGTATATTCTTCTGTTACTTAATAATACTTTTAAATTATTGTCAATGAATGTATGACCTAACTATCAAATATGTTATGTATCAAAGTTATTTTTTTCAAATTATAAAGACAGCTTAAATTAAAAAAGAGCTTGTAATAATATTTTAATTTAACTATGTAAAAAAACAATCAAAAACAACAAATTTAGAAAAAAATACAAAGGTGTTTCAAATCGATCTAAAAACACATATACAACAACACAAATACAACAACAAAAACTAGTTGTATAAAAAATAAGTTATTAAAATCACATAAAACAAAAGTCAAAATTTTATTTTTGCCAAAAAAAAATAATTTTTTAGGTAGTTTTGTCAGTAATGAAAAACTCAGGTAGTAAATAAAAATCAACAATAAAAAATAATTAAAAAATAATTAAAAAATAAAGGATTACATTAAAACAAACATAACACTAAGTGCTGTTATACAAAATACAATGTGCAAACCTTAAAAAGAAAAAAGGTAAATTAAAACAACAAAATGATAATTTTGTTGAATAAGATAAATTGTAACCAATAAAAATAAACAAAAACTTCTAATACAACATCAACGCAAAGTGTAAAAGTGCATTTTTTACAAAAACAATCGTGTACAATGAATTTACAAATATTCTCACCTGAGTATGTTTAATCTCCACATAGTTAGAAAGACAAGGAAAAATATGTTCGATTATACGACGTAACATTAATTATAATTACAAAAATGCTAGAAAAACTGCAATTTTAATACTTTTTGACTTAAGTAAAATCTAATAACGAATTATTGAAACATTTAATCATATTAGAAAGATTAAGGCATAGGGGGGAGGTCCGACATTTTTTTACTAAAAATGACATTGTATCTTATATGAAAGCTTAAAGTACAAACTACAATTCAGTTTTTATAGAATTAGAAAATATTATTTAACTTTGGAGATATTGTAATTTTTATCAAAAGCCTCCGATACAAATGTATGGACCGCAAATTTTTCAACGTCAATTTTCTCAAAAATTTTAAAAATCACTAAAAATCTATCTTCTCCTTCATTTTTTGAGCTAGAGACCTCAAACTTTCAGGAAATGTTCCTTTTGTAATTTAGAAAACTTTGAATGTTGGAATTTTAAAAATATTTAAAATAAAAATTTTAGATAAAAAAAACAAAAAAATAGGTGGTTTTTTTTTAATAAAAAATTTATTTTTCAAAATTAAAAAAATTGCATTCAATCTTTTTAAAATTTTATAATACACTTTCTGTGAAAATTTGAAGAAGATTGCTTTTAAATGAAAGAGGAGATAGATTTTTAGTGAAATGGTCTTTTTTCGCATTTTTAGTTTGCGCCTTCCATTAGGGACTTATTGAGGTCACCGACTTTGATCGCTCATATCTCAAAAAATACTTTGAGTTTTTTCAAGCGGTTAAAGATGACTGATAGCTCAGATAAAACTCTACAAAGTAAGATCAATTTGTAAAAATCAAGGTGGACCCCCCCTATGCCCTTAATCAGTTCTGGAAATTAAAATAACTATTTACAAAATAAAAAAAACTATTTAATTAGCTTAAAATAGTTTTTATATATTTAACAAACTGTGATTCAGTAATTAAAACATGTTAGAAAACAGTTTTTTTTGAAATAAGTTAAAATTGCTAGATCAAACTAAGGTATAAAATGTTTTCATTACTTTTTAATTCTAAATGAAATTAAATCAGTTGACTTTGTTTTATCAAAAAACTAAAAATTAAGTATATTGAGAACTTACATAGAAATTTATTTCAAATGAGTTTTTGTATTATATATGGTTTTTTATATTTAGTCTATCATCTAAAAAACTGATAAGCTTAAAGCCTTTTTATACAATTTTATAAAACTAATCCACTTTTTACTTAAAATAGTTATTATGTTAAACATTTCAATAACTTTTTATACTGAAACATTAAACTTATATCAAACAATCATATTAAAACAACGGTTAAGTATTAAGCAATGGAGAAAGTCACAATAGTGAGAACAACTTTTACATATAAACTAATACGAGTGGGATTAAAACTTTGTAAAGTTTCCAACAAACAATAAAATATAAAACAAAAGAGATTATTCATCAAAGAGTTTTATATGCTTGTAAAGGAAATAACTGCCGTTGTATTTTGCAAAATATTTTTTAGTTTTCATTCAGTAAACGACAATACACTTGAAAAAAATACGGTATAAATTTTTCACAAATAATCTTTTGTTTGGAAAAGAGTAAAAAATAGATAATTTAGATTAAAGAAAACTTTTTACCTTCTATATCAACATTTAAGATCAATAATTTACCTTTATAACATATATTATAATACCATAATCTTCAATACACGTTGCAAAATACAAGAGCAAAAAAACTCTTAATTAAGAAAAATACAACTTATACTAAACAAATTACTTAGGATTCACCTAAAGCTTGAGTTAAAGCTAATATCATCAAACTCTTAATTTAAAAAACAGTTCAAATGTTCAACTTCGTTCTGGATAAAAAAATTTAAATAAAATCTAGATAAATGTAAATTGGTGTATTTAAAATAAAAATTACACATGGAATCAAGCATAAGTAAAGAAACAAATACCTGGATTTTTATATATTCAAAAGGCAATGCTAAAAATTTAAATGCAACACAATTTTAAAGTGATTAAAAACAAAAATAGTACTTAATTAACAAAACCAAAAGCATATAAACCATTTAAGAAAAAGTATCATAATTGAAAGATTAGATAAACCAAAAATTAACTCAGAAGCATTAATCATGAAACTAAAATAAATCTATTAAGTGGTTTTTTTTTTAAACAAACCTGTCTTCTTTTAATTCTAAGCTAAAAATAAGTCAAAAGGAAAAGTTAAAAAATTATACAGAATTATCAAAAATAACTACTCAAAGGTATTAAACTAGGCATACTATAATATTTAGTGAGTAAACTAGTAAAAATTTAGTTTTGCATATAATGAAAGCTTCCTTATTTAAAAAATGTAACGAGTTTTTTATATTAATTAGGATATCTTACTTATAACTTGTTATAAGTTTATGTTATTTAACTATGTATTAATAAATTCGACAAAATATTATAAATTTATGACACTATACTAGATATGTTCATATTTTTAATAAAAAATAAACAAAATATTAAAGCAAGCAAATAAAGTATGCTTTAGTTATATACATTTTAGTAAACATAATGTAAAAAAATAACTTACTGATAGTGTAGAATATTTCAGTGTTAGTAGGATAAAAACTATAATGTAAAAACAAACATAAATATTAAAATTTAGCTTATGTAAAATTTCCTGTAGAACAATTATAGGATAAAATTATGTTAAATTAAGTCAGTCCAACGGCAATTTAAAGATAAAAGTGGATTATATATGGAAAAAAGGTTTGTTGAAAAAAATTAAAACGTTAGTTTTTTAGTGTAACTTAAATACTAGTTGGGGTTTGTTTAAAACTTTTTTTTTTAATAATTTTTTATAGCTTTTATTATATTCGGATATAAATACACTTAAGGTAAAATATTTTAACTTAAAAGTTGTCAAGTTGGCTCGGAAAACATTTAAAATTTTGTTGATATAGCTAATTATTTATTTTTGTGGGAAATAACAACAATAAAAAATTGTTTTCATAAGTGGGCTTGAAAGAGTATTAAAAACTCGTTTAAAATATAAATTTTGTGAAAAAATTTTATTTGGAGTTTTTACAATTGAAAACGAGCTTAATGGAAAAGTTTTTTAGTTTATATCATAATTGTTTGTGTTTTATACTTGTTCATGTAGATGTAACTATAAATTTTCAATAAATATTCTTTTTAAATGATAAATTGTCACACAAAAGCCACATAAAACTTATGTTAAAAATAGCAACAATTAATCAAAACTTATTTTAATGGCCACTTAAAAACCACTGGATAAAATTTCAGATTTTTTTTAATTCTCATTACAAAAGATTTCCAGACGTTACTTAGTGGGAAATTAATAATTAATTAGCTGGTGACATCAGGTTACTATGATACATCTGTCTTGTTGAGGATTTTAAAATAAATTTACCTTATGTAATAAATAATTTAATCTTTTATAAAAAACATGATGCTAGTTGAAAGATTAGCAGTCGGCTTATAGAACTAAGTGGAGAAAAAGTTTAAACATAATGTATGTTTATGTTTAAATTTTAACTTAGTTCTGTATTAAAAGTAATTTTATTTATAAATTCCTATGATGCTCTTCAAAAACTAACAAAATCCTTATTTTAGATACTAGAATAAACTGTTTATATTTACATAATATTTAGCTGAAAAACAAATAATATTATTTACTATTCACATGAACATACATGCAGTATTTGTTAATAAATAACTGAATATATACAATTCTGTGAGTTTCAAAACCTACCATTAGCTATCACAAACTGTAAAATAACATTTTTTTAATTAAATAATTCAGCTATCTTAATTGTACAAAAAGCTAGAGTATCAAAACATACAACAACATTACACAAGTAAAACATATACAATATTTTTTTTATTTTACAAGAAATATTTTGTTTGTGCTTTTGATAAAAATATATGTAACATAATCATATTTATAATTTCTTGAACTAAAAGAAAATTTGACAATATTAAAATACAGGTAGAAGCTATAATTTTAATTAACATCAAAGACATATAAGAAAATATATTAAATAGTATAAATCTAAATCATGTAAACTAAATTAACTTAAGAAGATATAAACTTAAATTTATAAATAACCATAGTAAAATAGCATTTGGAAGCTAAATACATAAGGTGGAACTAAAGACAGCAAAAATCACAAAAATAAGCAAAAAAAAGTGTATAAACAAAAAATAAAATAAAAACCACAACATTTATACTTACCTTCCTGTCAAACTGCAAAGTATATGTTTTTGTTAAAATTTATTTTAATATTATATGCTTTAAAATAAAGTAACTAATATTTGTCTATAAATATGTTGTTAATTTCTATGTACATTGTTTTTTGTCTTTTAAGGATGATACTCCTTTAAAAATAGAGTGAAAATATTTGTTATACTATATAAATTAATGATTAATATAAACTCATAAACTATATAATTAAAACTACTTGAACTTGTTAACTTTGTTACTTATGTGACGTAATAACTTTAACTAATAATTATTGTGAGATTTTTGAAAATTAAAATATTTATAACACCTTAATTTTATAAAGACAACATACTATAAAAACTTAAAAGTATCTGTTCTTAAATTAAGCATTTCAAGAAAAATTGCATTTTTTATGACCAGAACAAAGTTTAAATGAGCATAAATTTCTACATATGTATAATTATCAAAACTAGTTATTTAAACCAACAAAATGTAGTTGATAAATTAAGTCAATGCTAATATATTTTATTTTTCTAGTTACAAAGTGAAAATTTGTACATAACAATTGCAACAATAATGTAATAATTATGTAAAAAGTAAGTATTAGGAATTTTTTAAAAGTGTTATAGTTAGTTAGTATAATTTTTACGTCAGACTTTAATATTTTTTTAAGCAGTATAGATAAAAGTTTTTGAGAAACTTTCTTAGTTTAACTTATATCTATGCAAAAGTTTAACTTATATAGATAAAATATTAAATCTAATATGTTGGTATCTAAGGGTTATATCTAAAATTGATTTTTTTTCACTTGTAAACTTAAAATGATGTCAATATAAATTATAATGTTTTGTCTATAATAATTTAAGGTTTATAATTGCAAATTCTGTAAACTTAAAACTGAAATTACAGCTTTTAATGCTTTATAAACTATTTGAAATAAAATACACTTAAATTTGTAGCATCAAGCCATGGCATTAAGATACTGGTATTTAGTTGACGTCATACTAAAAATTCAGCTTTATAAAATATTTCAACACCCTAATTTACAGAAAACTTTGACTGCACTTTAATTTTTTTAAATGTCACATAGATTTTTATAATCTCTCTCTATAAAAAAAAATTGTGTACTTGCTTAAACATTCAAAGTGTGAGACGCTTTTTAAAATACTCAAAGCAAAAAATACACAAACATCTTTAATTCATTTTTATGCTTTAAAATACTGACAGGCTGTTTAAAAATTGACAGGCAAACATTGAAAATGCAGCAGAAACAAATATTTGTTTCAATATAATAAATTTATATTATAGGTTTACAACATAAACTTTACGTTAACTGAGCTAAATATAAGTTAACTTACATTTTAACCTACTTACGCATAATTTATAACCCAAATTACTTTGTTCAATCTTAAATATACAGTTTACCTCATATAATAGGTTCACTTTTTATAATAAATTTAAGAAAAATTTAAAAACTTTAATTTTGATATTACAAACTAATAGTAAACATGAATTATTAGTCTAAGTATTATGTTCGAAATTTGTATTTGTATTACTTACTTTATGATTATGAAATTCTTCCCCTTAACTTACACACAGTAAACGAAATACAATGAGTTTGTATAAATACATCCATACTACGCAATATGAACGCATATTTTTCTATACAATGTATAATGTGTAGGAAAATACTACTCAATATAATGAGTTCATATCAGTTGTCAAACAAGCATATAAAATACTAATGATAATAAATAGGGTATACAAACTATAATTTTTTCTTACGTTTTTTTACTACATAATTTAAACGTACAAAAATCCCTCCCTAAACATACAGCATATAATTACGTCAAAATTCGGATTTTTATACAATATAATGTGTTTATACAAACTTGTATTTCAATACTATCATACCAGCTTATCCGGTATCAATTGCAAGGTTAAAACTGGTTTTTAAAAACGCTTAGAACCTAGTTATGTCAGTAATAACAATTTGTTGTTTACAAAAAGACAATTTTTACATAAGTACATAATGTGACATAATATAATACAACTTATAAACAATGTAATTCAAACTATATATTTTTGAAAAATATCATATTACAACAGATAGGCTTATTAAGCTTCAATTGTGAGATTAATTTTTTATAAGCTTCTTTACATTTGTAAGCTTTCAGTAGCATTACAAACATATAAATCATATCTGAATAGACAAATCAAGTCTTCTTTACGAAGAATTGAAACAATTTTATCTAAGATTAACTACCAAGTAAGACATTCATACTTTGTTTAACATTTTAATTTGTGATTTTTAAGAATTTGAAACTAATTTGCAATTCTAGAAGCTTTTATTTTAAAGAAACAAGTTTCCTATACTAGTTTTAATATCAAGACATGATCAACAATATAATAAACAATATTTTCTATATTTTATTTGAAATCTTTTTGAGCTTACTAGTATACCACATTTGACTTGTAAGGATTACAATACAGTAAAAGTTTGTAAATGAAAGATGCATTTTCGATTTACGCATAATTTATTATGACTTGCAAAATGGTATAAAAGTTAAACTATGTAGCAATGTAAGTATTGTGATAAGCTCAAAATTTGAATAATAAACTAAATATATATCAAGAAAAACTTACAAGGAATTTTAATTGGTACTACGTTACAAAAAATTTAAATTAAACATAATACTTTTACAAGATAAATAATTTAAAAAAAAAAAAGTTAATAGTTTAATAATTACAATTTGAATACTGTTTTTAAGCTTACATGAATAACCAGTTGGAAATTATAAAATAGTTTTATAAACGTGGGTACCCGATTAGTGTTTTTTTGTAGCAAAAAATATGATAAGTACATAAAGGTTTTTTTAAACAAACTATTTCAAGTTATTTAGTTCCAATTTAAGTAAAATATTTCTATTAGTATTTATATTATAAATAAACTAATTAACATAAAATCTAATTAGCGCTTTAACGTTTTTTGATATAATAAAACTAAATCTTTAAAATACAACAACAGATATGTAATACAAAACTGTACAAGTGTACATACACAATGAACAGTTTTGTATCAACATTATAATGCTAAATACAATAATAATCTTAATCTAACTTTCTATTTTTTTATTACTAAAACATAATGTTTGTAAAATCGTGTAGGTATTAGTGCTACATTGTATCGTTCGAAATTAATGTCACGAATTTATCGATAATTTTCATTCAATCACGATAACATTTAAAATGACCTTATTAAAACTGCATTGGTCATTTTCAACACTGCATTTAAACTTAACTGTAGAAAAAAACGGACTTTAAAATTTTGTTGCCAATTTTTTTTTTGTGATAAAGTTTACAGAAATAAAACTTTAAAAGCTTATCAATGCCAACTGAACGATTTAATTAAGTTTTTTTTTTCTTTAAAAAGATTTTATAGTCTGCATATTAAGTCGAATGAAATATACATATTTTTTGATGTAAAAAACTTCATCAATGACATGATATCGTAATAGACTTTCGAGATACATTTTAATGCGGAAATCCTCTTATAAAACACTCAATCTACTTAAAATTATTGATTTATTGAGCAGTAAATATTTTATAAGTATCGGTATTTATTATGCACAACTTTGTTTTTGAATTCAGATTAAAAGCTTTTAGCATATGAGTATAATAAATGACTTGAAAAAAACCTATTAAATTTAATTAAAAACCGTTAAATTATAAAATTCAGTTATATATTTGATATAAAATTTTTATCTAGGTTTAATTCAAAATTTACAAACTTTTTAGCTAAAAAAAAACTTCTAAAATAAAGCTTTATACATTAAACACTTATTGCAAATAAAACTATTTTTGTTCTAAAAGTAACTTCTTCGACCTATTGTATCACAAATTGTTTAAATTTTTCAGTAATTTTTACGCTTTTGGACACAACCCAAAAGTAATGACTTAAATTCAGAAATAGTTTAACATTTATTCCTAAAGTCACAAAATTTGTGACGCTAAGTAATTTATGACAGTAGAGTAGTGTAACATAAAAAAAAGGAATTTATAAAACTAGAAAATTTATCAATTTAAAATACGAGCAGCAATTTTAGAATCAAAACTTAAATAGTAGAGCTCAGTATAGATAAGTTTGCTAATGGAAAACAAACTTTTAAAGATTTAATTAAATTTCACTTTCTTTTTTATTATCTAATTTTTCTAAACCCATTCAAGGTACAAGTTTTTGTGATAAATTTTTCACAACAACAGCAGAAATTCTTAGTGTTTTGTCTGAAGTAATCACAAGATGATGTAATAATAAAATGAGAAATGTTTCTTGTAATTTGAACACATTTTGCCATGGGCAGTTTCATATAAAGGTTTAATAATTTTTACACAAAACTTGAAATTATGTCAAATTTATTGCTGTTAAAAATATTTAATTGCATGTAATTATATAAACTCGTAGTAATAAGAAAACATTTTCAAACTAAATGTATAAATTTAGTGTATTTTTTTTCACAAAAATAAATTATAAAGTATTATCAATAATAAGAAATGTTTAAACATATAAACTTTCACGTTTTAATTTACAACTTAATCGTGTTTCTTTTCAGCAAACAAAAAATCATACTTTCAAAACAAGATAATGTCAGTTTTGTTTTAAATACGTGTAAGAACATGAACAAGCATAAATTTACAATGAAAAGTCATAATATTGTAAAAAGCAATTTATTCTGGAACTAACATCTGAAGAATTGTGAACTTTTTGCTAAGTCAAAAGAACATTCATAGTTCATAGTTGTTAACTATGATAAAAATATATATTATTATTTAGTAGATACTTTAAGGGTTATTGATTTTTTTTTCTGATTAGATTTAAATTATTTTGTCTGAAAATAGATTAACCGTCTGAACTTTGAGCATTGTAACTATTGCAGATAAATAACATAAATATTTTTTGTCTACAAGTATAACTTGTATATAATACTTTAGTTGTTTATAAAACAACATTGATTAATGCAATTTAAATATGGACAAAAACTTCTTTTCATTATAACTATTTATCAAGTGTAAAAATAAACACATAAATTTTTCAACGTGACCTATGTATAAAAAAATGTCGTAAAATGTTTAAACAGTCACAAAGTAAGAAAAATAAACATAATTTTTATTGATTTATGTATGTGCATTATTTATGTATATTGACTTAAGAATTGTTGGAAAGCAAATAGATAAAAGGTATAAGCAAAAAAGAGTATTTTTAAATTTACAAGCCAGACTTAGTACATGAAAACTTATTTAAATAAACACAACATAAATATTTTATGTTTTTTTTAATTATTTTTACAGTATCATAATTAAATGACAAAAATTTATTTCAATTATCAAACATTCACAACAGTCCTAAAACAAACTATTAAAAGATATGAAACAAAAAAGAATGATAGTAAAATGTATACTAAGTGCAGTCTAATAAAATACTCTTTTTTTTAACTCCCGAAATTTTAAGTACATTAACTGGATATATTTTTATTTAAAACTTTATTTCATTTCAAAAACACAAAAATCAAACAGTGTATAAATCACGAGTTTGTATTTATTATTTTATAACAAAATTGTGAAAAATTTACAACCAGCACATAAAAATTCCTTAGCTGATAATTAAATTAAGAATGTTTAAATCTTTAAAATGATGTCAAAAGTTTAACACACACATAAAGCTCCTTTATCACGTAAGTAAAAGTAAACAAAACAACAAATTGTTGAAATCAAAAGCAACTTTTATTTGTACAACATCTCCAATACAAAGGTGTTCAAATATTTCAAAACAAAGATATCATTTATCTCAGCTTTCGAAAGGAGAGTGCTTAAACAAACAAAAACATTTGGTTGCTAGTTTAAAACTCTTATCATCTTTGTATTTATGTATCATTTATAGTATTATTTGCTTTTATAAAACTGTTTGAAACTTTAAAATAAGTTATTTATCTCAAAAGGCTGTTCATAAAGTAAATACTAAGTAAACATTATATTAAGTAATTCGTTACCATTAAAGTTTTAAATGATACTAAAAAATTATTTAGGACCTTAAAATTTTGAAACCTAAATAAAGTTGTTGTATAAATAAAGCCGATTTTTAAAAGTTTTGTTTAATGAAAATTATTTATTTAAAATCTAATAGTTATAAACTTTTTTTCTAGTTTTTATAACTACTGCAACATTACATTCATGTTTGTTTCATTAATTAACTTTACTTGCAAATAAAACTACTAACTTAAACGTTTTGTAAATGACTATCCTTATCTATATTTTTAAACAATGTTACAAAAGTAAAGGTATTTATATATGGATTAAACTTTATGATTAAGCAAAATGTTGAATAAATATTTGATGGTGATAAAATCTAACAACGCTGATAAATTATAAAATTTGAAAAGTATTGTAAAGTATGAAACTTGAGCAAAAAAAGTAATTAAAGTAAAGTATTAGTTTTTTATTTAAAACTACTAAAAGAACTTGATAGTACTCCAAACAATATAACTATAAAATAAAAACCTTGTAAATTTTTTTGAAATATAATTTTGATATGTATAGTATTAAGATAAAACAAAAAAGAATCACAAAAAAACAATTTACATATTACAATATTGTTACTGTAAACTACTAAAAGTAAAAAAAAAGTTTAAAATACAAAGAACTTTTAATAAAAACACTTGATCACCTTTAAATGCACTCACTTATAGTATTTCTTAAAGGTAACTTAAATTTTTCCAATACTTTATGACCTAGCTAATGAAATCAAAAGTAGTTTGTGGTACCATAATGAAGTGTAATGTAGCAATTTTAAATTTGTGCTTAAAATTAAATCTCCTATTTTTAAGAACTTAAAAATATTGTGAAAGCAGTTATTTATTATTTTTGTCAGATTTAACAAAATATTTAAAATATTTGCATATAAATAAAACATACATATGAAAAACTAAATAATCTTTTAAGTAATTCAAAAACGTTTTATAAATTTAATCTATATTCAAACATCCTGAAAAAAATCAAAATGTTACTAATTACTTCATAAAAATTTTACTATTTACATATAATTTATCATACAAGTTATTTCTATTTTTACTGAAAATTTAAAGATTTTGTTGGTTAAGGAATTAATTAAATTTAAATCAACGTTTGATTTTATTAAAAATATCTAAATTAAAAATAAATTCTTTAAAATAATAGCATAATGGTTGTTATTTCAAAAATAACAAAGCAAGCTTTTATAGATATGCAAGTTACTAAAATAAAAGTACTGAATAAAATAAATTGAAGCTCTCAAATATTAAAAGATTTATACAGAAATTAATTCATAAAGAATTTTACACTGTTGTATTATCCTTTTTTTTTTTGAGTTATTTTTTATATAATTGATAATTTTGATGAAGACTAATCAAATAAAATTCCTAAAGTCCTAAATTAAACTTGAAGTACTTTTTTATTCCAACACTTGAAAACCACAAAAGCATTTAATTGAAAAAAATTTAATAAGTTTTAAGCTGTTATTTTATTTTTACATACTTGTATCTAAAAACTTGTAAAATAAAAGTGAACAAATTTACTTCAAAAGAAAACTTTGTATAACACTACTAACCTATATTATTTTTTTAATTTAAACTTCTTTATTAATGACTGATTTAAATTGTTTTTCTCAAAACTAATTAATAAATACCGTGGGAGTTAAAATATTTTTCAAACAAGCTTAATTTAAATAGCACTAATGAGGCTTAATATATAGATTATTGCCTGATAAATAAATTTTATTAAGTTTTGTTTTGTTTCAAAATTGAATAAGACATCTGTATTCATAAGTTAGTCGAAACAATTTGAAAAGTAAGCTTACAAATTGAAACAATTAACCAACTTTTGTTTGTCATGTGGCTGAATTTAGTAGCATACAAAAATATATAAATCACTTTTTAAGTTCAATAAAAACTATATCAAAATTATTAATGAGGATAAGAACTAAACTTAATCTTAAAGCAAAAAGTTTTAATAATATAAAATACTATTTAAAAATATTTTTAAAGTTAATTCTAACCTTATAATTCCACAAAAAAGTAAACTTTCTTAACAGAGATTCTAAAATATCTTGGAACATTCTACTTTTCATCAATTTTTTATGCGCTTATCACACAAATATACAACTTATAAAAGGTTTGTGAGCGTTTATAAAGTATAAAAATTGAAAATAAATAAACAATATAGAATTTTGACTCCCTAGTTTATATACTAAATTTCTTATAAGTTTATCCTTACAATAAAAGCCTTTGTATTAATAAACTTAAATTTTTGAATAACATACAATAAAAAATATCAGAACTTTAATACACATCAATTAAATCATTTTTGTTTTAGGAAGTATTATATTACATTTTACTTTATGCCATGTAGATATACAAGTATTTACTACAATCTATTAGCAAATAACTGAGTTTCGCTTTTTACATATTATAAAAAAAATTAACAAGACTTATATATCTAATTAGCGCTAATAATTCCATAAATAACACATTAGATATTTAAAAATAGTAGTTTTAGAAAGTAATAAACATCATATTCTTAGAAAATAAATATAAATCATATTTACTACATAGTAATTGTATTGATAAAAATAAACGGACTAGTAACATCAAACTAGTGCTGATGAATTGGAAAAGAAACATTCAACTACTTAATATGAACAATAACTAATAAACTTTTAAGAATCTATCATTTTTCGTTGTATTTTTCTTTTGACGGTTAGTTTAAACGTTCAAGCATACTACCTATTTACTATCAATAAACTACTTAATAATACTACACAATAAGATTGGTATTCTGCACTTTAATATACTTACATTGTATTACCAATAATAAACAACAAACTCTTACGGTTGCCTTTTAAAAATGCAATATGATTACTGTATATGTTTTAGTATATGTTCTAGATACAACATAATATAACCTTGTCAAGATTATATTTCATTTTGTATACATAATTCTGTCATATACTACAATACTACATTTTATCATTATTATTTATTTATTACCTCTCTCTGTTGTCTTTCCAACTCCCTCATTCTGATTTCTCTTGCTTCAATTCGCGCTGCTCTTTTCATTGCAAGTCGCGCTTCGGCCTGTGTGTAATAAATAACGTTATATTAATTTAATTAACTTTTACTTATATTAGGTGTACTAACTTATTAATGTTATTTATTAATTTATTATGTAACTCTTGCTGCACGTTTGATTGCAAGTCATGCTTCAGCATGAGTTAAATAATATACTTCAATAACAGTTTTGAAAAATGATAGCAACAAAATGTGAAAAAATGCAATCTTTCTTGATAATGAGTTTAAACATACTGAATTAGTTCCACAACTATATACATATATATCTATCAAATTAAAATAAATACCTTAAGAAACTATTTAGAGTTTTTTAACAGTAAAACTACAGTCCAAAAAATATGTTCACAAACTTATATTGTTATCAAACATACAACTTGTTTTTTATAATTTACCTAGACTTAAGACAAGCTAGTAGTATATTGTACTACTAATAAATTTTTTTTAAAGTGAACAAAATTATAAATATAGTCTTAAACTTTTTTAAACATTTAAATCTTTGCTAAGCTGCACCTAACTTTTACCAGATAAAACAAATTTTTCATGAAACCAAGCTGTCAATAATTGTGAAACTTGTACTAAATTTAAGCAAAATATATAAAAAAAACATATTGTGTAGAATATCTTCATTTAAAAAGTAAGGATGACCCACCTTAAAAAAAATTCCAATAAAAAATATTAAATATACTTTAATTGAGTGCAAATTAATGTACTTTATGTTTTAACTGACCAACATATCATGAACATTTTATTCAAAATTAAAAACATTTTGATAATTTTTAAGTTCAAAATTATACCTGTGTTACAAAAACAATTTGACCATCTTTATAAGAATAAGGTTTTTAAACATTATTTAATAAAATATTCATCTTTTTAACTGAATTCAGGCTACTTCGATAAACTACTTGTCAAAATTAAACCAGTAAACAGTGTATATGTTCTAAGCTGTAAACAAGTAAACAACCTTTGAACTTAAACGCATTTTAGTAAACAAGTCAAAGCCAAAAAGTAAAAAAAAAACTAATACATCACAATTAGAACAAAAAACTTTGATTATCACTTCAACATAATTTATCACTTAATAAGATTATAAAGTTTATACCAAAAGCCTTTGTGAAAAACAATAGACAATACCCAAATAAATTTTCAATTAATATTAATATTTTATACCTCTTTAGCAATCTGATTGAGGGTTTCATCCTCCATATTCTGAGGTCTTCCACTCCTACGTTTTGGATTGTGGCGTGTTGACATTTTATGTTAAAAAGCTTAAAACTTTTGTGAACAATTTGTTATCCTTAAGAAGTTATGTTTAAGTGTTTATTAAATTAACAGATAAAACTTAGCTTGAAAAGTTTAGTGATGATAAAATTTTATACAACTTAACTTTTCATAATTTTTAAAACAGTACAGATACTTTTAATTACATTTTATTTCATACTTTTTCAATTTAATATGTTATAATTGTATTTATATATTATAATATAATATATTTAAATTATGTTTATATATATATATATATCTATAATTTATCTTAAAGTTTTGAAAATAAGTTTATTTTCTTTTTCTCTTTTTGTGTGTCCTGTTTAAGTGGCTCAGGTTTTGATGCCTGAGTCCAACATTGCACAATAAACAACATAACAATCATAAGAGAAAATCAGGTTTCTTAAGGGCAAAGGGGAGTAAACTTGATCTTATTCTTGAGTTTTAAATATGCTACAAGTTGATTTTTACAGATGTTTATACTCAAACAAATTTTTGAGATACAACCAGTCAAAGTTGGAGAGTACAATAGAGTCCTTGAAGGAGGAGCAAACTAACAAAAACTATTTAACTAAAATTCTATCTCCTCCTACGTTTTTTGAAAAAAAAAACATAAATTTTAAAGTAATGATTCTTGCAATGATTTTTTTTAAATTTCAAAACAAAATCTTTACAGCCAATACTTAAAATGTTTTTACTTTTTTGTTTATTATTTTAATGTGTTTTTAGTTAGAAACTTAACAATTCCTATAAGAGATATTTTTCCAGAAGTGTGACAAATCTTGTTAGCTCAAAATTAAATGACATCACTTTTGCACGTTAGGTCACTTTGACATTTTGAATATGCACAATAAATTAAATATGAGGTGTAGCTTGGTAGAATCTCTAAATAGTCACATGAAAATCACCACTTACATGAAAATCAAGAAACTACTGGTTCAAAATATTCAAACGTTACTAATCATTTAAAAAACATATGATAATTATTACAATATTACACTTTTAACTATTAACATTTTAAACAAGTTGATAAACTTATACTAGTTTTGTTATAAATTATCTAGTTTTAAATTTACATTTTGGGACTTTATGTTGAGGTCTTAAGGTAATAGTTATTAGCTAAAAAAGACTAATTGAGCAAAAGTTACAATCCATAAAAACATTTAACTATACAAAAAAAGGTACTCTTTGAAAAGGGCAAACATGTCACTTAAACTTAACATAAAAATGATTTATAAGTACATTAATTCATAACCTTTGTTTAAACTGTTGCTAACTTTGTTTTATCTGTTGCAGTTTTTTATTTGTTGTTATACTTTAGAAACTTTTATTAAGTTCTTAACTTTTATGTTATAATCAGGGTGGCTACTTAACCTGGAATCCTGGAATATAATGGAATAACCTGGATTTTGAAAATTCTTGCAATTAAAAATAGGAAATACTTAGAATTTGATACCTAATCAAACTTTCATTACTTTACATGTAAAAATATTATAAAATTCAAGATTTTTCCAGGATTTTAGTGATTTTAATCAAAGTTCCAAGTTTTGAAAGTTATTTTTACTAAATTGTCAAAATCCAGGACTTTTGGCAACTCTGAAAAACGGCAACAGGTCAAACATGCACAAAGACACTTTTGCACAAAAGGTCATTTTTGCACAAAAGTAAAAATAAAAATATATATATATTGAAAAAAAAAGATAAATTAAAAAAGAAAAAAAAAAAAAAGTTGACAACCAAGGGTAAGGGTTAGGGGTATAGTGATTACCTAAAACAAAAATAACTAATAAAAAACTTTAATGAAAAAACTAGAAAATATTAAAACAAACTAACTAGTTAAAAAAAAAAGAAAAAAAGCTTTTGACCAAGGGTAAGGATAGGCTAGGGGTGACAGTGATAGTAAAAATAAAATAAAATAAAGTTTTAAAATAAATAAATAAATTAAAATTAAAAAATTTTAACCAGTGCAAAAGTGTCTTTGTGCATAAATGACCCTTTGTGCAAAAATGTCTTTGTGATTTTTCATACAAAGTTGTCTTTGTGCAAAAGTGTCCCTTTGTGTACATTTAACACCTACCCCTGAAAAACAGACTTGACAAATATGGGAACCAGTCAAATATGCACAAATATACAATTTTGCACATAAAGATATTTTTGCAGAAAAAAATTTGCACAAAGACGTTTTTGCACTTTTACACAAAAGTAAAAAACTTAATTAAATTATAACAGTAAAAAACAATACATTTAAAAAATAATAATAATAAAAATACCGACTGAGGGTAAAGGTTAAAGGTAACAGTGATAGTAAAAATAAATAACAAAAAATATAATTAACTAAATAATATTCTAAAAAAAAAACAACAAAAAAAAAAAATAATATATTAAATTATTTAAAAAAAGTTACCAACCTAGGGTAAGGGTTAGGGGTAACAGAAATAAAAAAAAAAACCTTATAAAAATTATTAATCAAAAAAAAAAAGGATTTTTTTTAAATAAATAAAAAATTATAAAAAAAAATAATTACCCTTTGAGGGTAAGGGTTAGGGGTAATAGTGAATGTAAAAAAAATATGAAAAGTTAAATAAATAAAAAAGTTTAAAAAATTTCAACCAGTGCAAAAGTGTCTTTGTGAAAAATTGACTGTTTGTGCAAAAGTGTCTTTGTGTAAAAGTGTTCCTTTGTGGTTATTAGACCCTACCCAACAAATATATGTGATTTTTAAGGTTAAGTTTCAAATGGTTGTAAAATTGTTAATACATTTAATTAGAACAATAAAAACAACAAGTTCACAACTGTACATTAGGATTTTTATAAAAAGTGTGACCTTTAAGTTTTCAGTTGAAAAGTGCTTTACTTGTGGCAATTTTCTCAAAAACACCATACAGGTGTTGTTTTAGAAAATCAAAAATAAGCTTTATGTTGGTTTTACAGAATCAGCTTAAATTTTGCACAAGGTGTTTTTTTTTGAAAATTACCAATGTAAAAAATTCCAGCTGAAGACGTCACATTTTTTACAAGCACTCTACTGGAAATTTAACAACATGTCTGCAAATCTTGAAGAGATTTTATAAAAAAATTATAGGCTTAAGTGCTTGATCCAGTCTGACTTTTTCCAGTGAAAAAACAACAATAGCCACCCTGTATATTACTTAATAACTAATTCAATAACTATGACTCAACTAAAAATATTCAAAATTGTAAAATATCAACAAACTATATTTTTATATAAATTGGGTTAAAATTTAGATAATTAACACATTATCTTCAATTGTATATTTACAATTATTCATAAATATGCAATAAATGTGTAGTAAATTTGTAAAAAAAGGTTTTTAACAAGAACTGCAATCTAGCTGTCATCGATTGAAAACTATATCAAATTTTGCTTACAATTAAAATACCATAGTGTATAAAGCTTAATAAGTAAAATAATATAATAAGTATAATAAAGTATTAACTTACCAAAAAATAATCAACTTTTAAAGTATTTCAGTTTTTGAAGTGGTCAAACTAAAAACTAGTCCTTTTTTATGTAAAAAAAACTTGTCAAGTATTACATTTAGCAAACTAGTTTAATAACTTATTTGGGTAAAACTGTTAGTGGTAAGACTCTGTTATAATGTAGTTTACAAAAACTATATAACTAGATTTACGTCATAATTTAACAACAATACACAGAAGCTGTCAAATTTTACTATTTTAGCTGAAATTTCTCAATTTAGACCTACTTATACTGACATTTTCCTATAGTAAGCAATTTTGGCTACCAGGGGTGTAGTAATTTGGTGTTTAACTAGTAATGAGGCAATATCTAGAAAATAAGAGTTTTTATTTTTCATCTTCTGCCAAGGGGGCATTTATGAGAACAATTTTTGACAACCTTTATTGGGGCACTCAGTTGGTCTTATAATCAGATGAAACAACATAACATACTAGATAATTTGTAGTTGTGTAGCTTATAAATAATAGAACTCATTGTTACATTTTTTCATTTTTCAACTTCAAACTATTTAAAATGAATCTTTCCCTAAAAATATCATAAAACTTTCAGTTTTCAGAACTTGAATTGTTGTGTAACTGTTGCAGATATATTTAACATTTTCAATCTCACTTATTGTTTAATCTTTATGATAACCTTAACTACACCACCACTGATACATTCAATTAAAGACAATTTCCTCTCACCAGGCTTGCCAAATGTTTTTGGAAAATTTTCTCCAAGTTTTCAAAATTCTATACAGGTTTTTAAAATTACATGTTTTAGTGTCTACTTTTAGTTTAAATTTTAATCAAGTTAAACATAAAAAACTGTGTTAAACAGCATAGCAACATCAAAAAGATATCTCAAAATTTTTGAAAATGTGCTTTTTAGTAAAAAAAAACTTTTGATGAGGATAGAAAATGTTTAACTATATGATAGATTTTAGTGTCAAATTAAAATTTTACTACTAAACATGTAACCTTGGGGGCCATGACAGATACTCAGGGGGCCATGAAGTAAAGGAGCCACAGGGGGCCATGAGGTCATAATTTGAAACTTACACTAGATATTCTTGAGTTGCAGATGAAGAGCATACAAAAAAAAAGTTATAATGATAGTGATAGAAACTTAGACTAGATGTTCTCGAGTTGCAGATGAAGAGCAAAAAAAAAGTCTTAAGTTTTTCAATGGTACTTTTTGAGTAATCTTGTTGAAGGGGGCCATGACTTTTTAAATTTCTTAAAAGGGGGCAAAAAAAGTTTGGGAAACCCTGATGTAACAGTTGTTCAAAACTCCAGGTTTTTTTAAAAATTTCCAAAGTTCCAGGTTTTTCCTGGATTATTTTTAGCCTGAATTTTAAATTCTAGGTTTTCCAGGATTCAAAGTTTTTTGCAACCCTATCTCACTGATAAATTTATTTACCTCTTTGCAAACAGTAATTAAGCCTTTAAAACCTTAAATTGTATTATAAAATGAATTCACATCTTTATAAAATCTACTCAAGAGCAAACAAGATTAATTTTAACTTTTTTGAAATTCAGAATTTTTCACGCATTTTTAAAGAAACTTTCAAAAGCCATAAAAATGAAAACAAAACTTTAAAATGTAATAAAATGAATTCAAAATTTTAAAGTTTTTACTGGAAAAAAACTGACACTTAGGAGTTTTTAAGTATTTTTTCAAGTATTATGTCATTTTGCCACTTGTTACAAAAAAATACTGAATTAGCCTGGTTTAGCCTAATGCGCACAATCCCTATAAAACAACTCATCAAACTTCTAAAGCTTTCATAAAGTTAATATATATATATAATTATATAATTATTTATTCTCCTTGAAATAGACACATCTAACTTAATTTCTAACAATCAAAAAGAAAGTATTAAAAAAAGGTTTGTTAAAAGACTATTAAATTAATTGGACTTATAACTACTTAATATTTCATAGATATTCAAAATAATTTTAGTATAAATTAAATCTTAATTTATTTAAAACATCTAAAATCATATAAACTTAATTAATTTTATTCGTTTTTAGATTAAATATATTCAATGAGAATTTATAATCTAATAAAGAATAAGTAACAAATTTAAGTTGCATAAGCACAATTATTGTTTTTAATTATTAATAATTAAACTAAATACACTAGTGGATTAAACTGTAGTAAGTTAACATTTTTGAATAGCTGATAGCTTGTTTATCCTAGTCGCCCAAACTTTTAACACGAAAGTGACTTTTACAGCACTTATATGTCAAAAACCAGGGATATTTATTGATAAATGGTTGTTTATTGAACTATAAAAAACAGCTGGTGTATCAAAAAAACTTTTTTTTATCGACCTTACACCACGGATACAGTTTAGTGTACTTTTAAATTTAGTATTCTTTTTATTCAATGTATAATTAACAAAAAACCGTATTTGACCTGCATTTTTTAATATATTGTAACTTACTTGACTTTGTTGGATATCGAGTCGCACACAACGGGAACGAATAGGATACCTTTAACTTCTTGTAAAAAAATTTATTTTCATTATTAATAATTTGATAAAAGAATTTAGTTGTGAATTGTTTTATAAATCTTTTTTATTAACTAATTTATTAAAGTCTGTTTTTAGCTTAAAACTACATTGCTGGCCAAAGTACATAGGCTTAAAAAAACAGTTTTTTATAAATTAGAAACTGTGCTTTATTAAAACCAAATTTACTGACAATAATGCATTAGTTACTTTAAGGACCACAAGGAAAACTTTCCTTATAACCTAAAATACAGACTCCTAAATCCAGCAAAATCAAGTATTGGAGTAAACAGTAAAAATATTTTAGACAAATTGTTTTCTAAAATTAAAGAAAAGACTAAATTGCAACAATGGAAAAAGACCGGTAATATTATAACATGGTTTAAAAAAATCACCAACAAAAGTAGTTACACGTTTACAAAATTTAATATAAAGGAATTCTATCCAAGTATATCAAAAAACCTGTTACTGAAATCTATCGAATTTGCAAAAAAATACACAAAATAACCAACTCAGATATAGAAATTATACTGCACTCTTGTAAGACAGTTCTTATACATGACAACGAAGTTTGGATCAAAAAGAATGCAAAAGAAGACTTATTCGACGTGCCAATAGGAAGTTACCATGGCGCTGAAGATTGCGAGTTAATCGGTTTGTTCCTATTAAACAACCGAACCAATTTTTCTCTAAAGAAAACTTCGGGTTATACCGCGATGATGGACTTTTGTTAATTAAAGAACGTTCAAAAAGAATCATAGAAAAGACAAGAAAGGATACCAAAGCAGTTTTTTCAGAACAAAACTTAAAAATTAAGATTGAATTAGACAGCAGCAAGATAGACTTTCTGGATATTTCACTTGATTTTCAAAATGATATATACCATCCCCACAGAAAATCTAACGCAAAAGAAAAATACATAAATATAAACTCTAATCACCTACCAAACGTCAAAAGAAAACTACCTAATTGATACAAAATATATTATCTGCTCTATCAAAAAACAATTTTATTTTTAACAAATACGAAGAACCGTAAGAGGAAGCGTTAAAAAACAATCGCTTTAATAAGGTTCAAGAATACTCAAACCAAAAAGATGACATAGCCGGTAAAAAAAGAAAAACAAGAAGAAAAAAGAATTCTATACTACAACCCTCCATTTAGCTCAACTTTAAAAACCAAATTGGGAAAAGAATTTCTAAAGTTAGTAGACAAACAATTCCCTAAAAACGGAACACTCAATAAAATTCTGAACAGAAATACAATCAAAATTAGTTACTCATGTATGCACAGCATAGAATCCGAAATTAGCAAATGAAATCTTAAAGTCATAGAGGAAAGCAAAAACCAGAAGAAAAATAAAACAACTTGCAATTGCAGAGTTAAAACATCATGCCCAGTGGAAGGTAAATTCCTTTCCAGAAGTGTTATACAAAGCCACGGTAACACACAATAACAAAGAACACCATAATATTGGATCCACCGCAAGAAACTTTAAAACAAGATACAACGAGCATATGCATAGCTTCAAAAACAAAAATCTGAGAGAATCGACGAAACTTAGCTCTTTCATTCAGGCCGCCAAATTCAGTAAAGAAATGATTAAGAAAAACGTCAAGTGGAAGATAATGCATAAAATTAATCAAAGCAAACCGAGCAAAATTTGCTCCCTGTGCAATGTAGAAAGAATGGAAATAGCATTTGCGGACAAAAAATCATCCCTCAACTCCAGAACTGAGTTAATTGGCAAATGCAGACACTTCGCTAAATTTTATTTAAAATCATATCATTGCCATGTCCGTATTTACAAGTTTGATAAGTATGTTACATTCGTGCTTGCATTTTTATTTTTATTGTATAATTCTTGTGTTTGTGTTTTCTAGTTATTTATTTATCTATTTAGTTTTTCACCCAATAAGTTTTTCTACATAATTGGCCATTAAGCATTTTGGAATCTTTTGTTAATTTAGCAAGCTCATTTAATTTAATCAGTTTTAATAAGAATATAATAAGTGTTGATTTGTAGCATCCAATAGTAGTATATATGGCTTTGTCTGTCGTACTTTACAGAGTTTTAGGTCGCGGTCATTGCGTTTGCGTGGAACACTGTGTAGAATAAAAACTCTCAATTTGAAATTTTCTAATTAGTGTTTATTTGCTCCTTTTCAGTTGAGCTCTTTATAGTAGAACTATAACTAAATGTTAAGTTAATACAATTAAAATAACATTAGACAATTTATATATATTTATCTTGAGTTTTTAAAGTAATTTTGTTTCAGACTCCGTCGAATTGTGTTATTAATTTAATAACTTCGTTATGTGAAATAAATAAAGTAATTTTATCCTTTTATGGTTTTACAGTTAAAATATAACAAGTTTCTGAAATCTAAAACTTTAGCTTAGTTAAATAAACTCTATTTTAGTTAAAAACACTCGTCCACTACTAGTTTTAGATTTGTGAAAATACTTGAAAAGTTCTATATTTGTATAAATTATATTTTTATTAAGTTTAACATAAGTCGGTCATTTAATAAAAAAAAATATATTGATGAAAATATACTTAGTTCATTATCTGTTAATAAATGGTAAGATTCATCATTCGTACAAAAAAACTTATTCATAAAAGTTTGTTTTTTAAAAATAAATAGTTGTGAAACATCTTAAATACCTGTGTAAAACACTTTGAACTCAAAAAAAAAAGAAGTTGTTAAATAATGATTTAAAATTGAGTTAAAATTAAGAAACAATAATATAAAGCAAGTTTTTACAGCGATCAACTGTGCTTTGCATATTAACAGTTTCTTGATCACAAAAAAGAATTTAATATCATTAAAATTTTTTACACATAAAATTCTATGTAGCAAAGTAAAGTTTTTGTATTGAAAAACTGACAAACTTAGATCAGTAAAAAATATTTCTTATAAATCAAAAAAAAAAATTGTTCATGAACCATAATAATGTTGTTAGTGCATGTTACTGTTTCCATCTGAAAATTTTGAAATGTTATTACAAAAAAGTTAAATGTAAACTAAACAAATTATGTGAAGAAAAACAACTATACAGCATGTATATGTTTGTTTGTAACCGTGACTTATTATAGTTTCAGTTTTAATTGTATTTTAAAGTTAAACACAACTTAAGTTATAGCTATAAATAATATTTTTACTTAGTTATTTTATCAAGACATTAATAACTTACCATTGTTCTTTGTAGCTCTTTTGATTTCTATTATGTAATCTCCAGACTTAAATTTTGCTTCCACTTTGTAATTATCAACAGTTTTCTGTTGAAAATTTTATTTTTTGTTTTTAACTTGCTTATTGTAAGCTTCTAATCTACTGCTAATTATAACTTTTATTGTAAAAGTTTTTGTAAACAATGAGTTTTTTAGTTAAAACTAATGTTAGTAAACTTTTATATCTGCTATAAAATTTTCTATATCTAAATCGACCAATTTTTTTCTGTATATTTCTTTTATAACTTTTGTAAAGCCATTAGAGTCTGTTTTACATTCAAAGTGTTAGCAAACAGCAAAAATTAGTACTTAAAAATTTACCTGAGAACCAAGTTTCACAATAACTTGTAAAAGTTTAAAACTTATTAAAATATTTTACTTAAAATATATTTTGTCACATGTTATAGTAAATATAACTAAAAACCTTTAAAATATAGAAGAAAAAGTTTTTTGACTTTTAATACTTAAACCATATTAAAAGTGTTAAAAAATTTTTTAGTACAAGTTGATTGTTTACAGTTTGAAGAAAACTACACAAACTGAAACTTTAATTAATCTCAATCGCTTTGTGTTATACAACTGAACTCTGTTAAAAATAACTCACTTTTTCAGATGAAAATAGAATAAGTAATGTCAAAGTTACACTTGCCAAATACAAGCTGAATCTTGTAAGATTAAATAACCACCAAGTGCCAGCTATTATTGTGTGCCATTCCTAAACAAATTAAAATTTGTCAGGAGGATGTTAGAAAAAGGTGTAAAACGTACTTTACTTATAATAGGTTTTTTTTAAGATATGAAAAACATGCTCTATTCTCCGAAACATTTAAAAACACTTCATATAAATGAAATTAAAAAAATATGATCTGAAAAGAAGTTTGAGAAAACAAATTGTCCAAATGAAATACAAGTATGAACGAAATTTTTTTTAACTCTAGTGTTTTAATCAACACAATTTTAACAAAAATACAATTATAAAGAAACTATACTGATTTTGAACTTTAACAACTTAATTTCTTTAGTTTTTTTTTAAGAAATTGCTTTGCTAGTTTATTTTATAAACTTTTTAATATAAAATTAGACTTACTCTAAAAAAGGAGCGAGTCATGTCGTATCCATTTATAAAAGTTCTCATGAAATAAATGTTACCTCCTAGAGCAGCAAGCGACAAAACTAAATGAAGAATGATCTAGAATAAATATTGTTTTGAAACGATTATATTTCAAAAGTTCTTTGTTTTTGTTAAGTAAAACATTTAAGCATGTCACAAACTTAGATTTCAGAAGTTTATTTAATATTTTTGCTTTCAGTATCATTAAACACTTGGGTGAAAAATAAAAAATAAAATACAACAATGTGTTTGATATATATTACAAACAAATACGTTAGTCTTCTGTTAACTCAATATCATTAAAAAAAAAATATTGTCGATTTATTCATAATTATAGGCGTTTTAGTAATCATTTTTACGTGTTTGTTTTATAAAAACTAAAAGTATAACAAATTTTATGCCTGACAATTTGTATTTATAAAATGTGTTAAGGTATACTTTTTATTTCTGGTTTTGTAAAGTTTCTTTTTTAAAAAAATATAAAAAATCTTGTTAGCCTAATGTTTAAACTAAGTAATATAATTTAATTCATAAAAAGAGAGAAAAATAAACATGATATATTTTTTTGATAAAATAAATGCTTAAACGTATAATATATTTTAATTTAGATAAGTTGTTCTAATAAAAATTAAATACCTTTCTTTTAGACAGATGATTTTGCTCTTTACAAACCAAATATCCAGTAAAAATCATCTGTGGTTGTAACATTTATTAGCTTATATATATAAATGTGTAATTATCTGTTTGTTGTGTTTAGTAAACCTATATGATCTATTATAAAAACGTCACTTAAATGTGCAACTAGTTTTCAAATGGCAACTTTTTTGTTGTACGTTGTAAATGAATTGTTAGTTTTATTAATTTTTATTATAAGTATATTTAGTGTTGTTAAAAAAGTTATTATAATACAAAAACTATTCAAAAAAATTGTTTTACTTGTTAAAATACTTTCATAATAAAAATTAGTTTTAAAATGATGCCATATCAAAACCTTTAATAATTTTTAATGAACATCATATTGTTAGTTCCGTTTTAAAAGTTTGATACTTATAAGAACAACTATAAATTGTTTAATAATATAAAAAATTTACTGCCACATTCGAAATAACACTAATTAACTTACATAAGCACCACAAACTACTAGTATGTAAAAATAATGATAGTCTGAAATTACTCCAAAGAAGTAAAATGAAAAACAAATTACTGAAGTTGAAATTTCTGAAACTCCATATATGACTAATGCTTTCTGTGAATAAAGTTTAAAAATAACTGTATAAAATGAAAGAAACTTTTTACAATGCTCGAAAAAACTCTTGTTTTGTTTTAATTAATACGCAGATTAGCTTAGTTAAAATATAAAGCACAAAATCTTTAAATAATGTAATAAAAAAGGTATTTAAGAAAATTACTTATCATATACATTTTGACGTTAAAATTTTTTAAGTTTAATTTATGTATGCTTATAAAATTTAATTTTACTTTTGTTGAGTTTCTTAAGAAGTAAAACAAACAGAAAGTTTCAGATTTTTTAAAATTAATTAAAAAGTTTTAATTCTTATTATCACAACAATAAACTAACCCCAATTTCAGAAAGCGTTTTTATTAGTTCTTCTCTTGAATTACTAAACATTCCAAAACAAGACATACTAATTCTTTAATTATTTTAATACAATATATATAAACTATGTAAGTTTTTCACTATTTTAACCTGCAAAAAAAAGCATTAACTTCTTTCAAAAAAACGAAGTTTTTTGTTAACTGTTAACAGAATTAAAGTGATTCTATATAATAAAGTTTTAAGTTACTTAAGAAATCTAATAAAATTGTTAGCTTAGCAAAAACAAAAAAATATCACATACAAAAAAAAAAACTAAAATTTTAACTAATCGTATTTCAAGTAATCTATAATCGAAAACGTAGCAGTGTCAGCCAAATACAAATTAAATGCTTATAAGTTACCAACAATACTTAGCGTTGCAAATAAAGCTAATTTACAGTGAATAATTTCTTTTAAACTATTTATTGCTATGCAAACTAATTTGCTAAAGAAGTGTTTGTTAATTTGTGCTTAAAACAGTTTAGTAACATTTTTTTAAAAAAATATCTAAAGAGTGTATATTATTTTAAACGTAAAAAATAATTTACAAGCTACAAAGAAAAATCAACTGAAAATAAAAATGTTTGTATTCATTCGCTTTTAATGTTTTTTTTTTCTTTTTGTAAACCAATTAGACAAAAAGTAAGAATCAACAAAAAGTTTCAAAATTTAAAAAAAAGTTATTTTTTATGTAAGAAATCCTTAATGCTTTAAATACAAACTAAAATACTTTTTACTATTTCAGCTGTACTTTTTTAATTTTCTATATTAGTTTTTCTCTTTTTCTTTTATTTTAATTTGCTTAACTTTTAATTAACTCATAAAAGTTACCAGCGTTTTAAACTGTAAATTTCAAATTATTTTACAAAAAATATTTTGTAAAAAGAATGTATGGTTATTAATAAATGTACCAATAAAACAAACTGTTAAGATAAAATCAAATTAAGGTTATCAAAATTTAATGTTAAGTGTTTCCTTTGTAATATCTTATAGATATCTTTTAAATATTTTATTTTTATCAGAGCTGGAAAGTTATATTATAAAAACTCTTTTGTATATATTTGAATACGAAAATACATTGTTAGGATTATAGTTTAAATTTTTAGTAGAGCGAATACTCTATTTTAAAACGTATCAGGACTGTTTTTTTACAAAAAATTAAAGCTAAACTTAAGCATATCAAAAGAATTTCAAATGTCAAAAACAGAATTTTATTTGTTTCAAAATGATAGTAAGTTTTATGTAATATCTATTTGTTAAATTTGGTTAAAACTAAATATCATTCATAAAAAAGTTCAAAATAACGTTAAGCTACATGTTAAAATTTTGGCAACAACGTAATAGAAAAAATTGAGAAGAACAATAAGACGAGTGTGAACTTAGCTTGGTAACGTTTTTCAAGAATTAAAAAAAATGTCATAACTTTAGACCCCATCATTTTCCTTATCTTAATAGCTAATTTATAACAATTTTTTTATTCTGAAGAACGGTTCTTCGTCTTTAATTAAAAGAATTCTATTGGATTGGGGTTTGACTTTTATTGTGGAACCCTTTAGAAAAAAATGAGTTTTGTTATCAACTTTTATTAAGCTCGAATTTATAAAAAAAAAAAAATTGTTTTTTTAATATTTGTTAGTGAATAAATGCCGTACAACATTTTTTTTCAAACTGTTAATATTTCGTTTTATTTGGCCTTATTCCGGGATAAGAAATTCTGTAAAAAGGCCAAACAGTACAAAATATTCACAGCTGAAAAAAATTTTGTACGGCATTTATTAGCAAATAAATATAGATAATAAAAAAATTTCTTATTTTTTTATTAAATTCGAGCTTAGTGAAAGTTGATAACAAAACTTATTTTATTAAGGGGTCCCACACTAAAAGTCAAACCCCAATCCAATGGATTTTTTTTTAATTAAAGATAAACATTTTAAAATACAACTTCGTTTCATCGTAATTAATAAATAATGTATGCCTTCAGTTTAGTATAGATTGTTGTATTTCTACAGTGCCAAAAACATAAATTATAACAACATTTTTTTTGAGAACTATCACGTTACTTTGAACTGCTTTGCTTAGTTGTTGTAATCAAATATAATCAAGGACTGATTTTTTATGAATTAACATATCTACTTCTCGACTAGACTCAGCTGGATTAGCGAGGAACGTAATAATCGAGGAACACTGTACTACAAAGATAAAACGATTACGTTTAGAATTTAATTTTTTTTTTATAAAATACGCAATAATTTATCACGAACTAGAAAATTCAGTGCAATTTCAGAACTTTTTTTAGTAGCTACTAACTAAATTTTAAGTACATTAAAACTGAAAACTATTTAAAAACATTAACTTATTATTAAGTATTTAAACAACCAAGTATTTTTTAAAGTTTTTTACTTTACTGAAGATTGATATAGTAAGCATAAAAAAGTTTTCTTTCTCTCTAATATATTTTAGTACCATATTGTAAAAATTAATCATACTGTAAATAAGGAAATGCCCGACCAAACAATGAAAATTGAGCTAATCCACAAGAAATATTTTGTACTTAACATTTGGTGCAATATATCGGCATGTTAAATAACCACTTCACAATGCTAATAATTTTTAATGGGCTGTCGTGACTAGTCGACAAGTAATTTTCTATTTGGCACGCCAGCTGATAAGTTACACATATACATGCTTCAAGAAACTAAACTATTTATATTCTCTACATGTAAAGAAGAACATCTACGATACACATGTTTAAAGTCTAGGAGTAAAATTTTATGCTTGAAATATTTAAATGGAATTTAAAAAACTCAGTAGAAATTGATTAATCTTCATTGTAATCTGTAAATAGTTAACAGAATAACCATGCTACTGGTTATGTCGAGGAAAAATAGATAGAAAGTTTGGAGCTGAAGACGCTTATTTAAACAATCTACTTATGTACAACTTACCAAATCCATATTCTTGTTAAATTTTTACTGTATGATAGAAATATACATTTTGTTTTCAATTCTCACATCAACATTATTATTTTCATAAAAAGAAACGGAGCTGATAATCTGAGAGCTAATTCTCACCAAACGCTTATCAGATGTTTGTTATTTGTCCTCACTAAGTTCTAGTTAGAAAAACTATCACGTAAGCATATTTTTGGAGTTGTAAAAATAGTAAATTTTAGTTTAGAAAATAACCACCCTACTAAAGATATGTATATCACATTAGTTGTAGTGAGATATATACAAGTATTGTAAAATTAAAATCCGTAGATTTAATTACTCTATTTAGTTCGGTTTACTATCAGAATCCACCCAAATTTTGTTTATTAGCTTTCACTATCACCCCTAACCGTCAATCGGTAAGCGGTTACCGAATTCGACTGGGTGGATTATGAACGTGTCCCGTTAGTTTTAACCTAGTTTACTGCCAATATAAGAATTTTGTACCTTGCCATGTAAATGAGGTTTTACCACCAACGAGTATATTGTTTCACTGTAATTGTGTTTTAATCTTACTAATCAAAGTTGTCTTGCGTTTAACTTACAGTTATCAGAAATAGTTTAGTTAATAAATTTTTGAATATGAAACTTTTTATTAATTTCCTTGACATCATACTTCTCATGCTATTTTGGGAGTATAATTATCAACAATTTAACAAGCTTTACTAAACTCTAGCAAACACTTTTGTTTAGGTATCGGCTGCAAACACATATCTATCTGTTTTTGTTTAGGTATGAATAGACTTGTGCTTGATTTCACAGCTAGTCAATCTAAAACTGATGTACAATATTCTAATTTGCTCGTGTTTAAACTGAAGCATTCATCAGCATTATGAAAATTATAAGTTATTTGGTTTTTAAAAGAAATAATGACAATTGCTTAAGCTAAACTGAAAAGAACTCAAAACTATTGAATTTCATAATAAAAGGTACACGACTAACATAACTCTTTTAACTGCTACAACTAAGTGTTTAATATATATATTAAAAAAACCTGTATATTAAAAATGCTTACTGTGTTTTCTTCGAAACTATTAATTGTTTTGGAGACATCGTTAAAGTGGGAAAAATTGTACGATGACAAATTTGGTCAAGTTAAATTGTTGAACGAGAGTAAAAAACAATAAAATGTTTTTGACTGAGGGTAAGAATAACAGTGAACGTAAAAATTATTATAAAGTAATAACTGAGGCTACGGAGTGACAGTATAACAAAAATAATTCGACCCGTTTAAAACTGTTTCCGTGCAATTTTGACAGCTACTCGTTAAAGTATGTTTTGAAGCTCTGTAATTTATCAAAAAATTGTTTTAGGTATCACCTGGAGGTCCAAGACCTATTAGTCTTTCAAGAATTCGAATAGTCTTGTAACACCTAAAAGAAACCGAAGACTGCTAATTAAAAAAAGTTAGCTTCATGTTATCAAGCAAAACTACACTGGATTAGTTTGTCACTTATGCTCTAGAGAAAACGAATGAAGGGTTAGGGAATGACGTAGCGACAACCTTTGGTAAGGATAAAAGGGGTTGAAAGATATTAATGCAAAAAAAAAAAACTAAAATACGATAATTTTGTTATATCAGATATCAAATTTAAGTTATGTTGAATATATAACACTAAACTACTGACTTAAAAAACACCCTACCAGTTGCTACCCAAGAAATTACTTAACTTATTATTAATTACTTACTTTTAAATTAATTATACAAAAAACTCAGGCGGATAAAGAAACTAAAACAGCGAACACGAAATAAAAAGTGTTTTATCTACAGCAAGAAGCTTAATAACGTATATTTACTATATAGAATAATATTTTAAATATTAAATGTTAAGTATTTTTATGTATACAGAAATTTGTAAGAGGTTTAGGTAAATTTTAATAACAATATTAAAACTTTACAGTACAAAATAAAAAGTAAAATTGTTATGTAAAAGAAAAAAAAAAATTTTACTTTAACTTTAAAATATTTATTCATAATTAACTTATTTTTAATTTTAAGCAAAATTGATGGAAAACTATTTAGACTTTATTTAAATTCAAAATGCAAATTAATTTTTTAACCTACTTTTTCCATGACTTTCTTAAACAGTTATACAAAATAAAATCCTTAAGTTTACTTAAACATAGCTTCTAAATTGCAAAACAGATTGTTAGTAATAACTTGGTTTTGTACATCCAAAATTTTGAAGTTACAAAAATGACAGGTTGTGAATATTCTAGATTTTGTATGTACAAAACTAAGTAATTATTTACAATTTGAAAAATTTGAAATGATTACAAATATTATGTCATTTTATCAAAAAATAAATTACTTAAAATTGTTTCTTATGCTTTTGAAAGTTAATTTTATAATTTGAAGTAATTAATGATTTAAACAAGTAAAAAAACTTTATTTAGACTTATAAGGATTTAAACCACGAAGACGCATAGTTATGGTTTTGACACAAATTATGTTTAAGTTATTTTAGTTGCTGATCGTAAACAATCCTAAAGAATTATATTTTGATACACAAAAAGGGAACTTAACGAATATTACAAGACTTTTTTTAGAAAAAATATTAACACTTGTTTTCAAAATTAATTATGTGATAAATTATACTAAAACAGATTTTTTTGTTTAGAACAGGGACATATTTTTACTTATAAGCTAAAATAGCTTTTTATTAAATTTATCGTTTGTACAATTTTAATATATTTTAAAAGTAAAAATTAAAGTTCTTAACTTGCATCCAGGAAGAAGAACTAAAAATTTATTCTTTTTAAAACTATAAGCGTTTTACATTAAATTTTAAAACGTTTATTGTTTAATATCTAAACTGATTTAATAATGTTAATGTAAAAACTTTTGATAAAGTAAATTTAAGTTTTTTTTTTTAATTTTATAAACATGTTCGTTCTATAATCAACCTATAATAGTTTTTAATGCAATTTCTAAATATAGTTAATAAATATAAATATTTCAAATTTGAATCTTGAAAAGTTCCTGTAGTAAATAATAATACGTCTTATAAACACTTAAGCTTTATATGAAATATCTTATAAATTTTAATTATTGCCAAATGTCTTTAATAACATTCATATTGTATACGTTTTAATATAAACTTTACTTTGTTTTTCTACCAAATTCAAAAGCAAATAATTAATCTAAAAACTTATTTAAAATGCTAGTGAACTATTTATTAATAAGTATGTTAAATTTTCTCACTCTTATTTAGGTTTACTTATTAAATAAACTGTTCGCTAAGACTTTTAAACTAAACTTTATTATTTAATATTATTATGATTTAATAAACTTTATAAATTTATTAGGACCATTCTGTAATCTTCATAAACTATTATAAGTTTTTTTATGTAAACTATTTTTAAACTAAAATATCTTAAACTTCTTTTATAATATTTGTGAATATGTTGTCATTTTTACAGATTGCAAGTATTAATTCACTTTTGTTTAATAAAATCAGAAAGTTTGAAAAGTTACAAGTTATTAACGCACTAAAACTTCAATAAAATTGACAACATCACAAACATTAAAGAAAAATTTCGAGGTCTTAGTTGTTCTAAATCAAAAAATAGTTATGTAAAAATTACAGAATGATTCTAAGAAAAATATTTCTTTAAAAGAAAACTTTATTCAATTGTTATTTAGTTAGTAAATTTGAGTAAAAATAAAATTCTCTATTTCACTAGTATGTTTTGCTAAACTCTGCTTTATGAATATGTAAGGATTCCCACTTTTATTCAAATTTACTAGCCAAATAAACTGTTAACTAAATTTTTCTGATTATTAATTAGTTTTACTAGTTTATATAATAGTTAAGCAGAACTAGTTTTAAGTAAAGTTTATAAAAACTTTCTTGAAAAATATACAACAACTAAATAACGTGAGATAAATTTTAAATATTGTAGTTGTAAGTAAAGAAATATAAAAGGTTTGTTATAGGACGAACATATTTAATAATGTAAATTACAAATAATTATAAATTTTATGTATTTAAATTGTTTCCTAATTTTGTAAAATCAGTTTAAATACAAATTTTTTATTAAAATAATGTAAAAAATATTTAAACTTAAAAAAAACAACTTCTTTAAAACCAATTTTTACTTTTCAAGTAAAAAATATCATTACTTGAAAAAAGTAATAGTTTCTACTGATTTCGCTTCATAAAAATAATTTGAAAACTATTTTTAGTAATGAAAAAACGCATTGGATTAAATAATTTCGAAGATATAAAATTTAAAAGTATCTTTTATCTAGTGTAAAATTTATCACAACTACAAATAGAAGCATATGAAAACACAAAAAAAATTATATTTCTTATTCAGGGAAATGTATTAAATTATTTTTCATGGTTTTATTTTGACTAGATAAAAATTGTAAGTTTAAAATTTTAATTTGCGGATATTTCCCTTCATGTATATATCAATATAGAAAAATAAAGATTGTTTACAAACATCATCTAAAATTTTACATAAAATGAGTAGTGCTAAAAAATCAACATGTGTCTTAAGTGTTTAAGTCCATTTAAGTCTAAAGAAAACTTGCAATCGTTAGATAATTAAATCATTACTTCAAGTTGTAAAAAATAACTTACAATAGCATGGATAATTAATTAAACTAAATTTTATTTGTGAAAAATAACCTTTTTTTTAAACTTTAAGTTATTATTGCCAAGGAATAAAACGTTTACGTTTAATTTTTCTTAGTTTATTACAAAAAAAAGTTTAAAATAAAACATACCATAATAAACTATTAAATTTTAAGGTTAAAGCTTCTTGCTGTAGATAAACAAACAAACAAACTAAATAATTAGATTGATTTCTTTTTGTAAAAACACGTTCCACATCCTTATAGAAGTCTCCAACATGCAAGCTGCTACTTGAGATGGCTACCTTCTTGATGATTAAACATGGCTTGCTACTCTCAGGTGTCATCAAAGATCTGCGGTCCAAACTTCACTACATAACAAAAAGTCCTGTTATTTAGTTTGTATAAATACATATCTTTTAATTGTATTGAAAATGGTTAAATAAAAAGGGGGTAAAATGTAAAGCTTAGTTTTTCATAACTTTAGGGTCATCAATATTGTACACTGTTAAAACAGAAATTTTTGAAAACAAAAGGGATCTAAAAATTAAAAAAAAAATTTTATAATTAAATTAAATTAAAAAAAAAGACCTAAATATGATAAATGCACTTATAGTACAACTATTTTTATTATAAAAAGTATAACTTTATTAACAGTAATTAGATATTAGCAGAAATTTGGATTGAAAATTCTAAAATTTGCCTCAAAACTGTAAGGTAAGCATTTCACATAAAGTGCACTATTGCTTGACTTTAAGGGTACCTAAATGATATCCTTACTGTACTAAAACTTTCTTTTATTTATTATTTTTATGTTAAAGTCAGTACTGCTTCATTATATATATAATTATTTTTTCTCTAAATGTAAAAAAATAAAGAGTTTGCTTCCTACAGCATTTTTTTGTAGTAGTTTCCAATTGAGTTTACACACATAAGTGCTGACTATATTTGTTATTTCTTATCTAACTAAATTAAACTAAAAATAAATTGAGTGAACCATTTTAATTATGTGAAAAAAAGGCTTAAAGACCATACTTAAACATTAATCTCAAGAGATAATATTAATTTTGCATAACAAAATCCCCACTGAGTGAAAATATTTATACTAAAAAATAACTAAAAACTAGTAAAATACCTTCTTATTCTTAAATTATATAAACTTATATTGAAACTTGATTGTTAGACTTCATAACGTAAATGTTAAGAGCCAACAAATAAGTTTATTACAAATAATATTTACTAAAATAATTTAATTCCATATTAAAATAAGATTGACTTAAAAGCATAGATAGGAGTAAGGACACTTTTTACAAAACTTAAACTTGGGTCTTCTTATCCTAAAGTATAAACTATAAGTTTGTTATTGTATAGATTATAAAAATGTTCATTAATTTTTGAGCAAAGTCATTTTTTGTTAAAAGTTTTCAATACAAATCTTGGAACAATTTTTTTTGTTAATCTTAAAAGTTACTAAAAATTTTTTTTTTTCAACTTAAGACTTCAAATTTTTAGAAAACAATTCTTAAATAGTATCACATTTCTAATTGTTTTTATAATATCAAATAAACAAAACTGTAGTTTTGAAAAGAAAAATCTTATTTTTTTCAAATTCAAAATTTTTTTGGTAGAAAAATAATAATTCAAGTAAAAAATTTTTACTGTGAGCTTTGTAAAAAAATACATAAAAAATGAATTATATAGACTACTAAAAAAAATATTTTTTTATGTTTCCATAAGGAACCAATTGAAGTTATCAACTTTTATCCCTTATATATTTAAAATTACTTCATTTTCTTAGGCTTTGAAGTGTCTGATAGCTAAGAAATAACACTTTATTAAAATATCAACTTAAAATTACAGAGGTGGATTCTTTTTTTAGTATTTATATAAAGAGCCCATCTTTGTTTTTATAAGTTGATCTTATTATATAGTGTTATTTTGTAGCTATCAGACACTTAGTTTAAGTTAAACTTGGTTAGTTTATTGAATAGCAAAAAAAGCCTAAAAATATTTGGTTCTAGGACCTGGTGCACAAAAAAAACCTTTTGGTTATCAGAGTGTCGTACACCACTGATACCTTCCTTTTGACGTCTTGTCCAGGATATAATATTTCAAGCAAATTATTCTATAAAACTAATTTAAACTTTTGACTGCCGATCTTAATATAATGAAAATTATTAATAAGTCTCAGGAAGTTGCATAAACTACTAACCTTGAACAATAATCATCTTTATGGAAACAAACTAAAAATTAAAGCATAAACTGTTGCCAATAAATTTAAGATTCAAAACTAAAGATAAAATATGTTAAGAAATACATTATTACAAAGAAATTAATTATAAACTTTTAACTGATGTTCACCTTTACAACTCTACAACTTGAATGTACTGGGCAGTTGTTATAAAGATTTTTATAAGACATCAAAAATTTTAAGTAGTGAAAAAATTATGTACAAACAATAAAAACGGGGATAGCACTAACAGTTTATCAAAAAAAACTAAGGCCATAGGATAAGGTTCAACATTATTTTTACTAAAACTAACATTGGCTAGTATATTAAATCTTTAAGTATGAATTATAAGTCAGTGTTTGTTATAGACTTCAAATAACTAGTAAGTTTTTAATATTTTGATATACATAACTTACCTATAATTTTCACCAACATTTTCTTAAAAATTGGCAGTTTACAATTTTTTTTTTTGAGATATAGACCTAAAACTTTTAGAACGTGTTACTTGCAATATTTAAATAAGTGTGTCAGAGCTTTTTTTTAATATATATTTTCTGAACTTGAAGCTAGAAAGTTAGTTTTATTAAAAACAATAAATGTTTAGTTTAAAATTGAAAATCTCCTTTTGAGTTTTTTTTAAGGCTAATAGCTTAAACTTGTAAGAAGAGAAATTATTGTTTTTTTCCTTCCATAAGGTAAATACAAAACTCTTATACTTATATTTGAAAAGCCACTTTGATTATTTTATTGATAAAAAGCAAATAATTTTATAATTTTTTATTATTAATCTTAATTTTAAAACTAAAAAAATCTTTTAAACACCCTATTATAGTTTATTGAACAAAAAAAAGACGCCCAAAATATTTGGTCCTAGGACCTGGTGCACAAAGAACTTTTTGGTTATTGAATTGCACACCAAGGATACCTTTTAATGTCTTGTTTAGGACTATGGTTTGAAGCACTTTAGGAAACTAAAAATTATGCTACAAGACAATATAATTTTCAGATGGTTTAAGGTTGAGCAAAGTTGGGAAAAGTTTTAAGGAACTGAAAAAAAAATTGAAAAGGTTTACAAATTTTCAATAAATAATAAAAAGCTAAGATATCTTTTAAATATTCAGAAAGTAAAGTTTTAGCTCACAGATAATAAAATATTATTTAAGACAATGAGGAATTTGCTTTTACAAGATGGTCCTATTTTTTAATGCTTTATCACAGCTATGAGACACTTAAACCCCTTAACAATATTTAAAGTAACTATAACAAGTTGCTAAAAGTTTTTTGAAACTTTTTTCAGGTTTTCTATATTTCTTCCCAGTTTTTGAAAATACAAGTTTTTTTGTCCAATTTTAAAACAAAATTAAGTTCAAGGAAAAATACTGCCTTAAATAGTATAAAGATATTGAAAATGCACTGCAATGCTTTCTTAAATGTGGTAACAAAAAAAAAATTGATACAAAAAAGTTGTTGTATATGATAGATATTTTTTTATATTCTTTTTAAATTTCATTATTTCAAATGTGAAATTGTTTAAAATAGTTTTGTATAAATTGACAAATTCCAGATTTTTCTAGGATTTAAAGTTTTATAACAACCCTGTACTAAAATACAAGCAACCAAAATCAGTGAGTGATAGAAGGTTACTTATAGAAGGCAACAAAAAAATGCTCAACTACACTACTTTACTAAACTTTTATTGTCTCTTTTAGTTTTCACCTATATATTTTAATTTTTTAATAAGTCCTATTACTCATTTAAAATTAGTTTTATGAAAGTAATTTTTTTTAGAACCAAATTAGCTTTCAAAACTATCCTGTTATTTTAATAAAAAAAAATTCTTACAATTGAGACTATAGAGGATAAGATCAATTTTTAGTGATTTTTTTTTCAATGGTTCATCCAAACTAAACTAATAAAACCTTGTGATATAAAAAAAAAACTAGTTCATTTCAGTTAATTATATTGTTTAACTTACTTTGTTGTTGAAATAACCATCAAGTTTGTTTGAATGTTTAGTTATTGAGCACTTCTTAGCAACACTGATTGTAAAAGTAAAAACAAGTTTTGATGATGAGTTCAAAAATTCAAACTGACCAATCAAAACTGAGAAACTAAGCAAATGTTGCTAAAATGTATTTTTAATATGAATTTAAGTTTTAGATATCAGGTCCCATAAAAAGCAAAGTTATTTAAGTTTGCTGCCTTTATCAGCCACAAGTTTTTAGAAACAAAAACAAAAATTCAGTTATATTTTTTCCGATTATAAATAAATTTTTGAAAAAATTTGAATCTTTTGATGATGAATTGAGTTTAGTAGTTTACTATGCTCAGTTTTCGAAAAAATTGAATGCCAATAAAAGTAACAGAACGTTAGACGGAAAAAAGTAATGATTTGCTTCGAAAATTTACCTTTGTTTTTTTCATAAAATCTTCAGCTGATTTTACATTTTGAAAATTAAAATAATTTTACTAAAAGTTGTAATGGATTGAATATTTTTTCTCAAGAAAAATTTTTGAACCTAGTAATGTTTCCTTGAAGCAAAAAAGAAACAGGCCTTGTAATGTTTCATTTTCTACAAGTTTTTGTTCTAATAAAGTTTATACTACTTATAGTAAACATGTTTAGTACATTTACAAATATATTCTTTTAAAAAACTGAATAAAAATTCAATGAAAATAAGTTAAAAAAATTTACGAGTTTCAAAAATTAAGTTTAGCTCCTACCACTTGTAAAAAACCTCTTACAGTAACATTTTATTAAAACATCAAAAAAAGAGCTCACAGATAGTTTAGGAATTTCAAAACTCAAACATGTTTTGTTTTAAAATATCAGCATTGTATATCGTAGCAAATCTTTCTTTTTAAAACCCATAAAACTTTGATCTTTATTTTAATCAAAAGGGTTAGCTGCATAAAAAAAATTGTGCTATAATTTTTACAACTGTAAATGCAAAATTCAAAGACATTTTATGAAGAAAAATTTTTCACCATAAACAAACTGTATCTTTTTCGAATCTTTGTATTTGAGAAATAATACGGCTTTTACCTTATTTATTTTAAAATGCAATTGAAAAGTTTTCTTAGTAAAGTAATCAATTAAATAATGAAACAACAGGTCAAGCTAAAGTTTTAATGATAGCTGCTTTTGAAAACATTTACTTATATAGCTTAAATTTCTATTAGCTTCCTATGTACATTTTTAAGCTTAAAAATATCTATGAAAGTTTATTTATTTGTTTATAAAGCGCTTTTAAAAGAAAGATTATTTGTTGCAAAAAAACATATTACCTATTTAATATTTAAGGACTAAAATTTTAGTTATGCAGTTAAATCAAACTTTGAAATTTTTGATTATTATTTCTAAAAGCATTCAAAATTTTGAAAGTTATAAAAAACACACAACTTCTTATTGTGGCCTGAGGGCTGATAATAATTCTAAACAAGCGTTTAACAACTCCAAAGGTTTGAAAACTAATTGAGTTGAACGTTGCAAGATCAAAACTCAGTGGTCAACTCAAAACTGATGAATAAAAGAAAACAACTTAGTGTAAGACTATTGTGTAGTTGTATGCGGTTTGGATACATTAGGTTCGAAGCGACATTATGATTTTATAAATGAAATATAATTCAGCAAACAACAACTATGTTATTAGTTTGTTGAAATTTTATAAATCATAAATTAGATAACTATTTAAGTTTATAACTTTTGACAACAAAAGGGTATTTGTTGATATGAGTCAAATTAAACAGATAAATGCGATATTTTGGACTAATTAAGCCGACAACTCACCTTCACTGTAAAGTTTTAAATTCAGGAACAACTTAAGCTTGTGGTTTCCATTATAATGCTCTTGATGGAAAAAGTTCAAATAAATTGGTTGAACTCCAGGCACTTCAATTATCTAGCTTTTTATTTATTACTTCAATTTTATTTTGTAATAATAAATTATATATTTAAAATTTCTTTTTTAAATATAACGTCTAACTTGTATTAAATAACAGTCCGAATACATCTTCTTGTTTATTTTTTAAATGTTACTTTCCACTATAATGGTAGAAAATTAAGAAGAAGAAAAATTGTTGTTTATCCGTTATATGAGCTCTAGCCGAAGAAAAAAAAGCATGACCCTTTGTGTTCCCCTAAAGGAATATATTTTCAATTTAAAAATATACCATATCTAAAATATAAAAGTAGTAGACTTTTAAGAGTTTTTTTTTTCGTTATTATAATCTTTAATTCTTATAAAACTTGAATAATAATATAAGTGCAAGTTAAATATTTTATTCACCACCAGGTTTTGGTTGCAAAAAAAAAAAACGACCTTTTCAAGTATAATAAAATAGTCAACTGTACTTAACAATGTTGCTATTATTAAAATAAGCTCTTAACAATTTAGTAGATTGAGCATTCCATATTAATTTAGACAAACAACTATAAAAAAAATTAGAAATATATCGGGTTAGTTTTGAAGAGACAATTCACAAAAATCGACTGGATTTAAACTTATATAAGTTTTGAAACACTTACAGTAGAAAAGAAACAAAACCAGTTTTTTAAAGAAGAAATCAAAAAGTTCTTTAAACAATGTGTAAACCTAAATTAAATTTTTTGATCACCAAAAAAGTCAATTACCACTTGCAAACCAATGTACTGTACTTAAATATTTTAATTGCATAAATAGGAAGAAGCAGTTTAATACACAAATTAGAACCATTCAAACATAAGAAATAATAAAGTTCATAATTATAAAGCATAATTTTTTTTTTCAAAACAAAAACTACAATTATGGATTGATGATATATTGGGATATGGGTTTATGCTATATATATATTTAGTACATTTGTTTATAATTAACAATACAAACCACAGAGATACTTTGGTTTGAAAATAATTAAAAAGGGTAAAAACAACATAATATAGAAAATATTCACATATTTCTAAGATATTATGAACGCTTGATAATTTAATGAATATTATAAGGTTGAGAATTTTTTTAATTTCAAATACAGTAACCTCTCGCTCATTTACGCACATAGTGTCCTCTGAAAAAATGCATAAAGATACGAGAGATACCAAATATACTTACTATAATGGTTGTTTTTTGATATTGCTTCTATTTAAAAGCTTTTCTACTTTTAACAACTTGTTACTTTATTTATAATTATGAAAACAAAAAATAAAACTATAAATATATTTAAAAAATTATTTAAACTTGTATAAAATAATAATACTTGTAGAAAATTTTTACTAATTTTAATAATAAGTAGATTTTATCTTTATTTATATGCGACTTATTTGATACTTAACATTTATATTTTGTTCTACTTAGCAAATTCAATTTATTATTTAGCATTTGCTTCAATTAAGAAATGGTGTGGTGTCTATATTAAAAATTGTTTCGATAACCTTTTACAAAAATATCCATTTGGTGCTGTAATGGATTTCTTCTTTAGATGTTTATTCGTATATAGGCATATTATTTGTGTTTTAAACTCTCATTATTTCATTATTTAACACAGTCATACTTCTTTCAGAAGTTAAATCTAATCTCTTATTGTTAACAAAATTTCTGATATAATAAGGTACAACTGAATGTTTATCAATTAGTCAAGGAACATAAGTTTACAATGTCTAAAGATATAGAGAGGTGAGTTAGCATTTAAAAACATATTTTAAATTAAAAATATGCAATAAACCTAATTTGTGTAATAAAAATATTTTTAGAATTCTAAAATGCGTAACTAAACGAGAGTGCGTAACGTCACGAGTACGTAAAGATGCGAGAGTTTACATTGCTAATTACCACATCTTTCCTGGGACTAAGTAATCCTAAAAATAGACACATACGCAAAAATTAAGTCACTTAAAAAAGATGATTAAGTAGATGCATTAATTGTTAGGAGTTTATCTATGGGAACGGGTAAAATATGCTTGTATACATTTATGCACGAAGGGTCACTTTTGCACGACAGTAAAAAAATAAATAAATAATAAAAAATTAGAAATTGTAAAAAATAAGAAGATTAGTTTATAAAAAAAACAAAAAGTTATCAACCGAGGGTAAGGGTTAGGGGTAACAGTGATAGTTAATATAAAAATTAAAAGCTAGAAAAAAAATATATATTAACTAATAAAAATACAAAAAGAAAAAATAATAACCGACAGAGGGTAAGGGGTAACAAAGATAAGAAAAAATTAAAATAGTATATACCTAATAAAAATTATAAATAAAAAAAAAACAAGAAAATAACAAAATCAAGTCATAAAAAAACAAGAAAAAATATACTGACAGAGGGTAAGGGGTTATAGTGATAGAAAAAAAAAAGAATTAAAAAAAGTTTAAATTTTCCAACCCGTGCAAAAGTGTCCCTTCGTGCATATTAGATTTATAATCTTTATCTATACATGACTTTTTTAAATAAAAATGTCTTTTTCTGACTTTTCTCGGCATCAAATTTAGTTTTTAAAACTTTTTAGTCGAACTGGTATCAAGTAAATAAAAGTTATTAACAAATTAATAAATACAAAATAATTGTTCTATTGTGGAACAGAATTCTCAATGGATTAAGTTATTTAGTAATTCATGAAATATAATAAAAATTTAAAAAACGTAAATAAATTTAATTTCTGAAAAACTAATTACCATTAAATTGCTAACAAATATCTAAAAAAATACAATAAACTTAAAGTTGAATAACTTAAACTAACAATAATAAAATAACATACACTAAAAATAAATTTTTGTTTTAATTATTAGACGTTTTTCAATAACCTTTTCAACAGAAAGTTTCTTTTGAGTTTTATAACTAAAAATAAATAGACAAGAACTTATATAAACGCAAATATATATTCCATAAATTTAACACGTTTATCTTCAGAATTTAGATAAAATATCAAGCAAAGTTTATTTTAGAATGAAACTTTGAACATAAATCAAACAACTTATAAAAACACGTACTTTTCATAATTTTTCTAAAATGTTTAAATTTTCTAAAAGTGGGTAAAATGTTTAAAACCTAGTTGATAAACAAAATATAACCATTCATAATTCCTCTAATTAAAATTAATTTTTTTTTCTAATTATTAATTTCTTCTAACAAGTAACTTCTAATTATTAATTATTTATTCTTCTTCTAATTATTAATTACTAATTCTTCTAATTATTATTTTCTTCTAACAAGTAACTTCTTACACATCCGTCTCCAGAAGCTACCAACAAATTCTTTTGTTCTCTAAAAAAATTATATTTTTTAATATATTTATGAAAAACTCACAAGTTTTTTTCACAATCTGATTATTTATATGTCTTTTTTGAATTATACAACATTTATATGTTTTAACTACTTTTATCATGATTAGTTTAACTTTTTTTCTTGTGTTTTTTTTATTTATCAACCTTTATCTTTGCATATTAATAAAAAACATTACAATAATATACAAGGTTAAAGATAAGTTGTGTAAATATAGTTTCACGCCCAAAAAAAAAATACAAAACAATACAAGCTCAATATTGGGAAAATTCCCTTAACAATACAAAATTTACATTTATCTCAAGTAAAAAACACTAAAATTGAAAATAATGCATAAAACTAATTTAATTTTTCAAATAACAAATATAATAGCATCTATTAGATGTGTTGATTAGTTTTAAGTACTAGAATAATAAATATAACAAACTAATCAATTGTTATATTATATACAAACGCATCTAGTAAATCAATTTTATAATTATTTACAAATTAAACAAACTTATCAAGTGTAATGTCGAATACACAAGCATCTGAAGCTGTAAATGTGTTCAATAATTTTGCGCTTCTGCTGTTAATTAATCTTGTTGTTCCGCCTTCGGTAGATGTGACTATTTTGTCTGAATCTCCGACGAATAACAACTTTGTTATTGTCTCCTGTTTTATATTAAATTTGTTATTACTAAAAATTTTGTTTATATTTTTTTCTGAATCTCAACGAATAAATACTTTGTTATTGTCTCCTGTTTATCTGTTAATTAATTTTATAAATATGTAATTTGTTTATACCTTGTCTGAATCATTAACAAACAACAGTTTTATTATTGTCTCATGTATATTTTCTATTTTATGATAATTAGTGATAGCAAAGGAGCTCCAAATTAAATAGTTAGGTACCATGGAGCCTATGAAGTCTAGTTTCACTATATTACAAATAACTATTCGAAAGTATAAATTTAAGCGTTAGTTAAAAAAGATCCGAGCGAAATAAGCTCACTGGAATATCTAATAGTAACAAATTAAACATTATCTTTCTTTTATCACACTAAAATTATTTATAAACCCATTAACACACAGAAACATGTGTTAGTGTAATAGAGAAGTAATACTGTTTAGTTTGTTATATTTAAAATAAAAATTTATAAGTAGAACATTTTTACTGTACAACTAAAGCTAAATATCCCATATATCTGTTGAAATAGTTATACAATAGCTCATGGTTGCTAAATGATTTTGACAAATTTTCTCCAGGTTTTAAAAATTTTCCTATGTTTTTTAAAAGTAAACGTTTTTGAGTCTATTATTAGTTTTTAGTAAAATACTTTGTTAAATAGTATAACAACATTGAAAAGATACTGTAAAGCTACTTTAAATGTGTTTATTATTAAAAAATATTGATGGTGACAAATTTTTTTATCGTTATGATAGATTTTTTATGTCAAATCGAAATTTTACTAGTTAATATGTAAAAATTGTTTAAAATTCCAGGTTTTTTTTTTCAAATTTTTCAAATTCTAGGTTTCATAGCCTAAATTGTCAAATTCCAAGTTTTTCCAGGATCTAGGTTTTTTTGGCAACCCTGATAGCTGTATACAAATACATAATATTTCTTGTTTTATTTACAAAACAAAAGACTTTATGGTCAACTTATTGTTTACAAAAACAAAACAAACAATATGATTAATTTGTTTTAATTTATAATTACTTGTATTATAAATAATAAAAAACTTTGTAGTCAATTTGTTGTAGTTTAGCATTAATTTTATTTCAAAAATAATAACAAACTTTGTGATCAATTTGTTGTAGTTTAGCATTCGTTTTCATATTCCATACATAAACATTTCCGTCTTCAGAGCCAAAAACAAGAAGATATAATCTGAAAAACAGTTTGTATAAATATACTATTTACTAATTGAAAGTAATTCATTTACAAATAATAAAACCTATATAAATTTTGTTGCTTCAAAATTTTTGGGGACATCAAAAAAAAAAAAATAGCTCTTTATCAAGGAACTAGTTTTAAGAATTAAACTTGAAAACTATATTATATAACTCTAACAATAAGAAATTAATTTACTTGGTCATAATAAAATTGTTATGTTAGTATTTATTTTACTGTACACTTTAAATTTTAAAGTATGTACAACATTTCAGCTAAAAAAAATTGGTGTTAACAAATAAAAATCAAAACAAAGTTAGTATCAATAAATTAATAAACAGAGCAAATTCTGTATTAACAAATAAACAAAATTAGTTTTTAAAGATTCAAACTTGGTATTAAGATATAAAAATAAAAATACAAACTTAGTATTAACAATAACGGATTCAACACCAATAATGTCATCTAATAATATTATCATAATTTAATATATTAACTTAACAAACTTGGTATTAACAATAACGGATTCAACACCGATATTTTCTTCTAATATTTTCATCTAACAATTTAATATATTAACTAAACAAACTTGGTATTAACATTAACGGATTCAACACCGATATTTTCATCTAATAATATTATCATAATTTAATATATTAACTAAACAAACTTAGTGTTAACAATAACGGATTCAACACCAATATTTTCATCTAATAATTTAATATATTAACTAAACAAACTTAGTGTTAACATTAACGGATTCAACACCGATATTTTCATCTAATAATTTTATCATAATTTAATATATTAACTAAACAAACTTGGTATTAACAATAACGGATTCAACACCGATATTTTCATCAGATTGGTTGTGATATCTCGGTACTCTGAATGTGTGTACTATCTGTAAAAAAATATATTAATATACCTATATTAAAATTTAAACATGAAAAATTATTTTACGGTTAGGTAATTTTTAGTCGGTGGGCCAGAATTACTTATAAAAGTTGCTAATGGACTTGTAAAAAAAAGTCTTCACAGGCAGCCATAACTTAGAAATTAATTTTATATATGCAATAAAAATTAAAAAACTGTACAAAAGCAAAGATGTAATAAAAAAATTGTTTAAAAAGTATTACTGTGTACCAAAGTGAAGTTAAAAACACACTTATTACTTATTACTAAAAATCCTAGTTTCGTTGCAGAAGTTTTTGCAAGATAAAAATACATATAAATTTGCATCAAATATAAGCTACAGAACATGGTTGAGACTTTATTTTAGTCAGTTGCTATAAAAAATGATGTATTTCTTAAAGTCCATTTTCGATCTCTAAACTCTAAATCTCTAAATAAGTGATCTACCGGATTTATACTTAATTTAATTCTGGATCCGGATGGATCCTTATTTCAAAATAAGATCCGGCTGAATACTAGTTTTATAGATCCGGTAGATCACTACTCTCAATAGCTAATTAGCTTCAATCATAATAAATAAATAATAAATTCACAAACTGTAAAACTAACAATTTTGTAAAAACATTATTTTTTTGGTAGAGAAAATAATTTAATTGACCAAAATCAGCTTTAAAAAATTCAATCTTCATACAAATGACATGATGAAAATAAAACTTTTTCAGTTTTATAGACTATTAAACCATGTCAAAAAAAAATCTGCGGCCATAGAGGTACTTTTGAGCTAAAAACATACTTTTTTAAATTACAATTAGAAAAAGCTATGTGTTAAGATTCACATTTCACTAGTGCTTTAAGTTTTTTAGTTAATAGAAATAGTTTAAATAAGTGCAACCTGCTGATTTTTTTTTTAAATGTGGCAACTTTTTATATGAAAATTAGTAATTTATAAATTGCTGCCTTATTTTAATTAGCAACAGATACAAACACAATAATTAAACAACCTTCCAGTATTAGAAATGATAGTTATTTAAATTATAAAGATATAATGAAACATATAACCTTTTCTGTATTATGTTTCAATACATACTAAAACTAAAATTATTAATTTAACGTAAGAACTTTTCCAGTACTGGAATTAATAAATATTTAAATTGAAAATAACCAAACATAACGACCATCCATGTATTAGAATTGACGACTATTTGAAATAAAATAAGTAAATTTAAATTCATACCTTTCCAGTATTAGAATTGATAACTTTACAGCTGCCATCACCCGATGCAGATACAAGATTCGTTCCTTTGTCATCGTCGTATATCAACATTCTTACATCTTTATTGTGTGATTCTCTACCTAAATGTATAGGTTAGTTCGGATGGAGGAATTTAAAATTGTAAAACATTTTAAAGTTTTCAAAACATTATATTTTTGTAAGAAGTCTGGGAAATTTTATTAGAACTTTAAAAATTTACTCTTAACTTTTTCCAAGTTGTTTTAAAATATAGATTTTAATTGAAAACATAGCGGTTTCTATTCAAATAAAATTTTCAGTAAGTTTTAACATTAAATTTATTCTATACTCAAGGAACAACTCCTCGAAACTAAATTTCTTAAGACTGGATACTTAAGAAATATTTAAGTCGTGAATACCTTTGTTTTCAAGGCCATTTAAGAAACTTTAAGGGCCATAATCTTTGAAGGAGCCAAATGGAGGGCGTGATTAGTAAAGAGACTAAAAGGAAGTAACATTAAACCCTAATTTTTCTGGAGTTAATGATAAAGAGAAAAATAAAAAGTTCGGAATTTTAATACTTACTTTAGATCAGGGCTTTTCAAAGTGGACCACTTAAGAAAATCAGGGGGCTCTAAGGCTTTAGTTTAAAACTTTAGAGCGATATATTTGCGAGTGGTGATGAAAAGAAAAAAAAAAACCTTAGGGTTTTTTTTTAGAGGGGACAATAATCGTATGAATTTCTTCAAAGAGGGCTTTATACAGAAAAGTTTGGGAAACCCTGGTTTAAACAAAATAACTTTAAAATATTTTTACATTCAAACTTTGTAAAGAGCCTTTAGTTCATGACTTTTTGAGAGTAAATTATATTAAAATTAAATACTAATATAGTCAAACCTTCAGTAAATGAGTGAATAACTTGTTGAGATTGGAGATCGTATATTCTGATAATTATAAATACTAATATTTCAAACCTTTAGTAAATGAGTGAATAACTTGTTGTGATTGAAGATCGTATATTCTGATAATTATAAATACTAATATGTTCAAACCTTCAGTAAATGAGTGAATAACTTGTTGGGATTGGAGATCGTATATTCTGATAATTATAAATACTAATATTTCAAACCTTTAGTAAATGAGTGAATAACTTGTTGTGATTGAAGATCGTATATTCTGATAATTATAAATACTAATATGTTCAAACCTTTAGTAAATGAGTGAATAACTTGTTGAGATTGGAGGTCGTATATTCTGATAATTATAAATACTAATATTTCAAACCTTTAGTAAATGAGTGAATAACTTGTTGTGATTGGATATCGTATATTCTGATAATTATAAATACTAATATGTTCAAACCTTTAGTAAAAGAGTGAATAACTTGTTGAGATTGGAGATCGTATATTCTGATAATTATAAATACTAATATTTCAAAACTTTAGTAAAAGAGTGAATAACTTGTTGAGATTGAAGATCGTATATTCTGATAATTATAAATACTAATATGTTCAAACCTTTAGTAAATGAGTGAATAACTTGTTGTGACTGAAGATCGTATATTCTGATAATTATATATACTAATATTTCAAACCTTTAGTAAATGAGTGAATAACTTGTTGAGATTGAAGATCGTATATTCTGATAATTATAAATACTAATATTTCAAACCTTTAGTAAAAGAGTGAATAACTTGTTGAGATTGAAGATCGTATATTCTGATAATTATATATACTAATATGTTCAAACCTTTAGTAAAAGAGTGAATGATTTGTTGAGATTGAAGATCGTATATTCTGATAATTATAAATACTAATATGTTCAAACCTTTAGTAAATGAGTGAATGACTTGTTGGGATTGAAGATCGTATATTCTGATAATTATAAATACTAATATTTCAAACCTTTAGTAAATGAGTGAATAACTTGTTGAGATTGGAGATCGTATATTCTGATAATTATAAATACTAATATGTTCAAACCTTTAGTAAAAGAGTGAATAACTTGTTGAGATTGAAGATCGTATATTCTGATAATTATATATACTAATATTTCAAACCTTTAGTAAATGAGTGAATGACTTGTTGAGATTGGAGATCGTATATTCTGATAATTATAAATACTAATATTTCAAACCTTTAGTAAAAGAGTAAATAACTTGTTGTGATTGAAGATCGTATATTCTGATAATTATAAATACTAATATTTCAAACCTTTAGTAAAAGAGTAAATAACTTGTTGTGATTGAAGATCGTATATTCTGATAATTATAAATACTAATATTTCAAACCTTTAGTAAAAGAGTGAATAACTTGTTGAGATTGGAGATCGTATATTCTGATAATTATAAATACTAATATGTTCAAACCTTCAGTAAATGAGTGAATAACTTGTTGGGATTGGAGATCGTATATTCTGATAATTATAAATACTAATATGTTCAAACCTTTAGTAAATGAGTGAATAACTCGTTGAGATTGTAGATCGTATATTCTGATAATTATAAATACTAATATGTTCAAACCTTTAGTAAAAGAGTGAATGATTTGTTGAGATTGAAGATCGTATATTCTGATAATTATAAATACTAATATGTTCAAACCTTTAGTAAAAGAGTGAATGACTTGTTGTGATTGGAGATCGTATATTCTGATAATTATAAATACTAATATTTCAAACCTTTAGTAAATGAGTGAATAACTTGTTGAGATTGGAGATCGTATATTCTGATGATTATAAATACTAATATTTCAAACCTTTAGTAAATGAGTGAATAACTTGTTGTGATTGGAGATCGTATATTCTGATGCTTCCATCTTCATATCCGAATGCTGCGTGTCTCCCAGCTGGATGAACCACACCAGCCTTGCATGCCGTGTTATGAGACTGGTAAATTAATAGTACGTTAGATTTAAGTGCAGTGTTGTGAGACTGATAAGTTAATAATATTATATGTTTTGATATTAAGAAACAAATAATAAATTGCATATTTGCATAATAAAGACTTGAAAAAATAAATTTAAAAAAAACAGTATGTTAGATTTAAGTGCAGTGTTGTGAGACTGTACAGTTAGTAGTTTGTTAAATTTGGCGGCAAAAGTTGAAATAAGGCGGGAATATAAAAATTATTTTTCTACAAATAAACCCTAGTGGGTATGTAATAACTCATACAAATATAAAAACTAACATATGAAAATATATTAAAAACTAACACATGAGAATATACAAAAGGATTGCCAGAGGTTTTTGAGAAAAAGGTTTATGTCTATTTTTAGTAAAAATTAAGTTCAAGGCATAAAACTATCTTAAACAATACAACAAAATTAAAAAGATACTTTAAAGCTACTTAAATGTGTTTTTTAATAAAAAAAAGATAACAAGAAAGAAATATCTTTATAACAGTTTTTTTTTTTTGTCAAATCAAAATTCATTACTTGACATGTTAAAATTGGTTAAAACTCAAGGTTTTTTTTTTCTAAAATTCCAGGTTTTTGGCAACCCTGATACAATAACTAATAGATGTATATAATAATAATATAATATATATATAATAATAAATAATATAATAATAAAAAGATATGAGAATGTATAACAACTAATACAAATATAAAAACTAATATATGATACTATATAATAATTAATAAAATATATTATATGTCAATATATTATAAATGAATTCAATAATTAAAGCTTACATAGAAAAACTTTCTCTCCCCACTAGGGACTTTCCACAAATAAACTTCCCCTGAAGTGAGACCGCACAAAATGGCGTTTGTCAATGGATGCCAGCAAGACCACTGTTGAAAAAATAATTAATGTACTAATTATTTTGACAAGTTAATTATTTTAGATATTAGTTTTCCCTTTGACCAAAAAAAAAGTATTATTAAATAAAGTATTAGTTTCAACAATTGACTAAATATATTCAAGTTTAAATTATCTACAACTTTAAATATTTAATTAGTAAATTAAAATATTAACGTTTACTTGTATGATAAATAATTTTAAAGTTCAAGCATATAACTTTGTTGTTAGGTCAATGAGTGTATGGCACTTTTGTACTTAACAAAACATTTCCATAATTAAATTATAAGATGTGTATCTTATTACGGTTACTAAATACAATTTATAGTAGATTTGTTTATACAAATTAATTATGTTTTTTAATTTTAACAAACTTCTACATCACTTTCACACAATTGTATGATACTTTTATACTTTTTGAAACACTTATAAGTTACACTGTAAGTGATGATATTTATTACATTTACTAGTTAAGACCAACTGATTTTTCTTAAAGTTCTAAGAAATTTGAATTAAAACATCACCCAAAATGAACAGTCAACAAACTTCAACATCGCCTTCACAATCAAGCTGGCAAAGGAGTTTTTTTTCTTCAACTTTCCAAACTTGCACTAAACCGGCCATATCCACAGTGGCTAATAATTTGCCGTCCTTGTTAAACATTGTGAACAATACTGAATCGGTGTGGCCTGTTTTTATAAGTTCAGTATTAATAACAAGTCACATCAACTGTTTTGATAAGTTTAATATCAATAATAAGTCGTATCTACAGTAGCTAGTAATTTGCTGTCTTTATTGAACATTGTAAACAATACTGAATCAGTGTGACCTGTTTTTGGTGTAGTTACTTGAATTTAAAATTACCAATAACTTTATTATTTATTGTTTAAGCTACCATTAAGTTTACAATGATAGCTAATATAGAATGAGTTTAAAATAAATCGATTATTTCCACAAAATCCCAGCTAAATTTCCTGACCATTTGATTTAATTGATAATAAGTATCAAACATGAATAAATTTACTAACCAGTGCACTCGAGTTCGATTTTCATGGTTTCCAGATCCCACAGATAGGCCTTCTCATCAGAACCACCACTTGCTACCAAGTTTGTGTGAGTTGGGTGGGTTGCTACGTTGAACACCTCATTTACGTGGTCATCCTCAGCCTTGTTAACTCCTGTTGAAAAAAATAAAACTAATAAGTTGCACACTACATAAACCAGTTCTTCTTTATTAAATCTACTTGGGTAGAAAATAGTTATAAAAAAAGGTTATACAATGTAAACTTCATTTACATTTTTACTTTTTCATATTTAAGCCAGAGACGGGGGGATATTTAAAACGTTTTAGTCTTATTTTTTTCATAAACAACCAAGCTTCTTGTTGCATTCCACAGTTTTTAAAAATTCAAAGCATTTTTTGAGACATAAGTAATCAAAGTTGGAGACTTTCATTGCTTTATATTGAAGGAGAAAAAAGAATATTTCAGGGTTGCCACTCTTTGAGTCAAAAAAACTGTCTTGAGTGACCTTAAACTGTCCAGAGTCATCCTGAGTTTTTGAACCCTTAAACATTTTTAAAATCCATATAAAATAATATTTTTAGATCGGTTATAAAAACTAAAATATTAACACTGGAACAACTAAATCTAAATCAAGATTTATAAAATACCTCGAGTGAGATTTTTAAAAATCTAAAAACTAACCTGAGTTTTTTATAAAAAACCAAACTGCAGTGAGTCATCCAAAGTTATAAAAAAAAAATTCAAACTAGCCGGAGTTATCCTGCAAATTTCCAACTTTCAAACTGTCCTGAGTAATTCTGAATATCTCAAGTATGTGGCAAACTTGTATTTTACTAAAATTCTATTTCCTCCCACAACTTTTGAGCAACTGTTCTTAAACTTTCATAATTTAAAAGAAGTGATGTATGGAACATTTAATTAAAAAAAAAATTCAAAAATATACAAACAAATGTTTTTTTTATTACTTGAAAAAATTTTCTGAATATTTCAAGGAACACTTCTTGAAAATTTGATGTATTTATTCCAAAAACTGAAGGAGATATATATACATACATATACAGGGTTGCCAAAGATTTTTGAGAAATTTCCTTATGTTTTTTGAATATTTCTAGGTTTTAAAAAGTTCAAGTTTTTGGGTTTAATTTTAGTATAAAATTTAGTAAAGGTAAAAACTATCTTAATTAGTATTACAACATTAAAAAGATACTGTAAAGTTGCTTTTAATGTGTTTTTTATTAATAAAAAAAATTTGATAAGAATTTTCTTTAATCAATATGATAGAAGTTTTGGTCAATTTAAAATTTCTTTATTGAACCTGTAAAAATTCTTTAAAATTCCAGGTTTTTAAGTGATTATTGTTCAAATTTGTCCTTATAATTTCTCCTTATTTCTTCGTTAATTCAAGGCTTTTTAAGCCTAAACTGTCAAATCATATGATTTTTGGCAACCCTGTAATTACTGATTTTTATTTATTGGCCGTTTTAGTTTTCTCTTGAGCGGATACATTTTTAGACTAAATAAAACTTTTGTATACAAAGATTTTATATTGTACAGCAGACAATTTGTTATAACTTTAAAAAAGTATTTGAAATTGAGTCAAATAGTATAAAAATTAAAACTGTGGTATTATATAAGTTTATTTTTAATTGTTTCATACCACAGTGAGCTTTAAAAGTTTTCTTAAATTTCAGGTTTTTCCAGGTTTTATTTTGCCTTATTTGTCAAACTCCAGGCTTTTCCAGGAGGTTTTACTAAGCCTGTATTATATAACTTAAATTTAAATTGTAACAAACCACAATGTGCTTCAAAAGTCTGCAAGCTGTTGTCAACTATTTCTAATAATTTAAATTGCAACAAACCACAATGTGCTTCAAAAGTCTGCAGGCTATTGTCAACTATTTCTAATAATTTAAATTGCAACAAACCACAATGTGCTTCAAAAGTCTGCAGGCTGTTGTCAACTATTTCTGGTGCCACTTCTTCATCTGCATCTGCTTCATTTGCGTCATCTTCTGAACACAATGTTGTTTATTAATATTATATTTCTAATGTAGATACAAACTTAAGTTTACAAAATGCTAAAAGATGCATGGAACCAGATTTTAAAAGTTTTTAATTAAAAGAATTGCAAGTATTTGGTTCATTGTTTATTTGAAACTTACTTAGAGTTTAATCAAAAAAGTTTTAAAGCAATTTTTAATGCTTTAATCTAGCCTTATAGTTAAAAGCAAAAACATTTCTGGTAAGTTAAAATGTAGTTTAATTAAAAACCATAGAACTTTTTTATTTATTTAAAAATACATACAGATAGATTTTACAGCACATTATGTAAAAATGAGGCTAACTAAAGCTCAAGTTTGATTTATCCAAATAACATGACTTTATCTGATATTCAAACTATTAACTTGAACTGTATTTAAAGTATAATTTACTCAAAATAAAAATTTTAAGTAATTTAGCAAACTTTAATTTACAAAATAACTAAATACAAAAACAAATACTACTAAGAAATAAGAGTAAAAAATTATTATACTTAATCAATGCATTAGTAAAGAAATACTTAATGCTCAATTCAGAATATATTTGTACAGCCAACAAATTCAAAATGAATAGCTTAACTTAATATCATATACGAACTTTGAATCTGTTGATACTTAAATGATATAATAATATGTACCAATAAAATATCAAACAGTTAAAGTTGTTGTAATTGATAACTATCAATAAACAGCTTCATGTGTAAGTATCAGTCACTCAAGCATAAATACTACTCAAACAGTTTTTCAATTAGTTAAATTAATGCATCCAGTTTATCTATTTGATAAGCAAAAGTTAGTTGAAAGCAAATTTAACTTTTGCAAAAAATTCAACTAAAAAATTGAAAGCTGTTTATACTTATTTTTAGCCTCAATTAATATTTTTTAAATACAAAATAATTGATTAATTTTTAACAAGCCAATGAAGAAAAATGGATCCACCAGCTGAGAAGTTTAATTGTAAAATCATTTTGTTTAAATAAACCTTGAATCATCTCTTCATCAAAATTTTCTTCTTTATTTTCAGTTTCTTGTTTATTTTGTCCCATTTCCATTGGAGTTTCATCGTGATCCATATTTTCCATGTTTACTTAAAAATTACCTTAATTCTGTTTGTTAAATATATTAGTAAATATTAATGAGTGTAGTTTGAAAATTTTGATTGAGATGGATGTATGTTTTACAAGATGTAATAGTAGTACAATAAATATATTTATACAAACTTTATTTTATGAGATTAAAGCACACTTTGAGTCATAAAAACTGCCTTGAGTAATCCTGAGTTTTTTAAATCCTTAAAAAAAAGTTTTTTTTTTTCCTTTGGCCCAAACTACTTATACCTCATGTTCATTCTCCTTCTTGACAACTAAAATAAAGGTTGTATGTTTATGCTTCTGCATTAGATGTTCACTAAACTTGTGATAAATACTGTTTTTGAAGATTTAAAATTAAAACTGAGATTTATCGATTGAAAATAAAAAACTAAATTTGTGGATATTTTTATGTAGCCATGTTTGTTAACTTTATATATATATTAAAAAAAAAACTTGATATTTTAATTGACTAACTTTAATCTTACCACAAAAAGTAATCACTTAAATGTACATATATTAACTTCTAACTTTAAATAAAATTAAACAGTATAAAATAAACTTAAATAATGATAAATATTTATTTCAGATTTAAAACAAAACTACAATATTATTTATAAGATTAGTGAAGAACTAGCCCCAGGCTAAAAAAAATAATTAAGTCAATACAAAATCAATAAAAATCATGTTTTTGAACAAAATTAGTTAAAAACAAGGTGGTCAGTGGTTTTTGAGTAATTTCTTCCAGATTTTGAAAGTATATGTTTTTGGGTCTATTTTATTCTAAAACTAAATTTAAGGTAAAAAACTGAGTAACATAGTTTATCAACTTCGAAAAGATACTGTAAACCTACTTTAATTTTTTTTAATTAAAAATTTTTTGATGATGACAAAAACTTTTTTTCTTTATGATGGATTTTTTGAGTCAAATCAAAATGTTACTACTTAACATGTATAAATTGTTTAAAATTATAGATTTTTTAGTGATTTTTGTTCAAAATTCTAGGTTCTTCTACGTTTTTTTAGCCTAAATTGTCAAACTTCAGCTTTTTCCAGAATTACAAGTTTAGTGGCCTTCCTGAATATAAAGCGAAAAATATTGAAATTAGATCAACTAAATCTCATTTTAGATCATGAAAAAAATTCTGTTCTGAGACTTAGAAAATCTTAAAACTTTCCTAAGATTTTTAGCAGAAAACTAACACTGTCCTGAGTCATCCTTATTTGAAAAAAAAAAATCAAAATATTCTGAGTACTATGAGTAGGTAGCAACCCTGTGGTGTATAAAACACAACTTTTGAGAAACTTCTTCCAGGTTTTCTGAATTTCTTCAGGTTTTTGAAAATACAAGTTTTTGGGTATATTTTTGGTTGAAAACCAAGTTTAAAGTAAAAAACTTTATTAAATGGTATAACAACATTAATAAAAACATTTTGATAACAACGAATAAATTAAAACTATTAAAGTTATTTTTTTGTTGAAAATATTTGAAAACATACTACTTAAGGGTATAGAAGAGAGGAGCATGGTTGCCACAGATCTAGCTGAGAAAAATTTCCTGACTTTTCTTAGTCTAAACTCTTAGTTAAACTTATTCTTATATACATAATCAAACACTTGAAACAATATAAATATTCCAATCTTATTTTTTAAGGGTTAAAACAACAGTTTTTTTTTGATGAATTCAATCATCTAACTTCCATAACATCACTTGAACCATATGTGTATGATTGATGTATTTGCAATAAAGAGCTCTATCAGCAAAATACTTGTATTTTCCAACTTGATGCAGTTCAAGTTTTTATGTATACATATAATCTTTAACTATTCTTCTGGATGTAATAGTTTCACATTTCATACTGTTTTCAAGCATAGCTTTGTTTATACTTAAATTAGTTCGACCTCAGCCTGGTCAGTGTGCAACACAAATAATGGTTGCAACAACTTTACAATAGAAGATTTGGCAGGAAATTTTAATGTTTCTATTTAGAACTGGTCCAAACAATCTTCCTTTTGCTTAGAGCTCTTGAACTTTAATGCACTCATTGGACAATTTACCACAAAATTTTTGGTTATGATTAACTTTAGGTGGACACCAATATCGAAGTGAAATTCAATGTACAGGAATTTTTCAGATTTATTTTAAATAATTTTCAGTTTTGTTTCGCCCTGCTTATGTACTTATACTACTTAATGCAACTTTAGATGACTCTTCAACTGTATAATATAATACTATACTAATCTATAATTTCAGATGACTCTTCAACAGTGTCATTTCAACATTGCAACTTTAAAGCTATTTTTTATTCTTTTAGTATTATGATTTATGTAGGTTACAGATTGCTGTGAATTAATTATAAAAATTAATTTGGTCTTTAGGCCTTATTTAAATCTAATGATAGTGTCATTTCAACTAAGTGTCATTTCAAATTATATTTTACATTAATAGATAATGTATAATGTTTATGTAGGTTAAATATTTCTTAGTTGTAATGACACTATAGTTAGATTTAAATAAGGCCTAAAGACCAACTTAATTTTTATAATTAATTCACAGTGGTATTTAACCTACATAAACCATAAAACTAAAAGAATAAAAAATAGTTTAAAGTCGCATTGTTGAAATGACACTATTATATACAGTTGAAGAGTCACCTAAAATTACATTCAGTAGTATAAGTATACTTTCAAAATAAAACTGAAAATTATTTAAAAGAAAGCTGAAAAATTCCTGTATATTGAATTATACTTCGATATTGGTGCCCACCTAAAGTTAATCATAACCAAATTTTTTAATGTCAGTATCACCTTCAGAGTTGGAGCACATTTTTTACTATGTTAAGGAGTGCACAATGTTGGCAAAACACTTAACAACAATTGTGACTCCTATTTTTTTCAAGGCTATGCGGATTTATTTAGGCATGGCATATTTATAGATGCAACTACAGTATTCTTTAAAAATAAATTTTAATTAGAATGTTTAGTTAAGGTTTAAATCAACTTTATCAATTGAGGAAATATTAAGCTTTATTTTTGTTACTGCATATTTAAATGTTACCTCATAGCTAATTTTAAGTTAATAAAACTATTTAAATATTAAATATAAAGTGTGATCAGGCTGATTCAAAAGATTTAGTTTATTAAAAACTACTGTAGTCTTGTTTTTGTAATACTATTTAAATTATTTTTTTAATATTTACAGTCTTATTTATTTTTATGCTTCACTTAATATACATATGTTGTAAAATGTTCAACATTTAAAACTTACTATATTGCTGCAGTTCTAAGGTCGCTTCGGATTGGCAAATGTTTTACTTATTTTCATTAAGTTTAAAAGATATAACATTTTTCGGTTTTTTATTATATATTTAGGTGAGGTGGGTTGAGGATGAAGGTCTAGATTAAAAATTTGGGTAAGGTGGGTTAGGGATAAGGGTATATATGTTCTTAGTATTCTACTGTATAATCAATTTACCTAGTTTACATAAATTTACATAATGTTATGTATAAAAACACTTACAAATTTTACAAGTACAGCCGACCCCACTAAATGGCTCAAAAGGTTTACGGAGTTATCGCAGCTCTCGTACATGGATCCGACTGTAATTTAAAGGTGTTTTTCCTAATATTTGCTGAGTCAGCAAAAAATATTTTTATCTTTTTTAAAATTTATACCCTTATTCCAAACTCACCTATTGTTTACAATATCTATTACTTAAACCACAAAATTAAACTTAGTTGCATTACATTATCCTTTTTTCCTCACTTCAGTTATAAATTATATGTGAAATAAAAATAAAGAATTTAAAAAAATATCGCTCTATCTGAAATCCTTTATTATTTAAGTTCCAATTGTCTTACACTTTAAGTCTTTAAGGCTTACTTTTATAATGTTTGTTACCCTTTAATACATTACTAGAATATTAATTGAAGAATTATAATTTACACATTAAAAACACTTATAGTTATAATTTGAAATAACTTTTAGTGATGAGCGTATGGAATACTTGGAATAGTGAATTTTAAGTTTAAGCTTTGCTATGTACAAATAAAATGTACTTGTATTTGTTTGAGTGTTCATACAGGATTGCTACATATTTAGGCTTCTTCGGATAATTAAGATTAGTTTGAACTTTATTTAAATTCATGTTGACTTAGGCTTGTTTAAAATATTTTTGTGCTAAATTCAGGCTATTTTGGGTATTTTTCTAAACCGCAGCACAGTTTTAGATACTTAAAATCTCTGTTTTTCTTGAAAAATTGTATTTTTACTAAGCCCTTTTGTTAATTGTTTTGGTATCTTAAGGTTTTAAAGCTTGATTAACAGTAGTACTTTTTGTTATTTTACTTCTACTACATTTTCTTAACAACTTAGGCTGACTCAAATTAGTTTGGTCTAACTCTAGCTAGTTTTTGGTCTCACTGGCTGGCTTATTTTGTCTCAAAGAGTTGCAACCCTGTTTATATCAGCTGATTATACATGTTTTATAATATTTCATAATATGTTCATTTACAGCACAAAAATTTTTGATTACTTTATTAGTTTCTAAATCAAATTTACTTAAAAAAATCAAATCTGAAAAAAAAAATAATTTTAATAGAAATAAAAGCTAGATGAGCAATTTTTCTGTGTTTTAGAATTTCTGTTGTTCATAAAAGTCAAAATACATAATTTAAATTTTGAAAGGAATAACCAGTATTGTATTGAAAAATATTCTTTGATGAAGAAGCAAGTTTAGATTCTAGAGAAATTTTGTTTTAAATGGTTAAATATTTCATTTTTGAATACTAGATAATATAACTAATTAATATTGCTACACTCTAAAAATTAGTAAATTTTTAAAATTTTAAACTTCTGCTAGTTTTTTTTGTTTAATTTTATGAAAAAATCAGACAAACTTAGATCAGTTAATAGACTTTAAATGGAATAAAAACTAGCTTAAAACTACAATAATAAAATTAAATTAAAATGTTAAAACAATGTATCAGTAATATAATTAGTAATACACGTTTAGTACTTAAGTTGAAATCATAAAGTACTTTAAAGCAGATAGTGTAGTTTATTTTCTTAATACATATAAACATTAGAGTTGAATTACTCTTAGTTACTTTTACAAAACAAATTTAAGTGAAGCAAACATATAAACTAGCATATATATTAAAATAAAGAAATTGAAAATACGGTTATCGAAAAACTACCATTTAAACACCTATGACTTTCTTTTGCTCTGCAATCTGCAACTCCAGAATATTTAGTGTAAGTTTCAAAGTGTGAACTTATGGCCCTTTCACTGCTCATGGCCTCCAAGAAGGTCACTTTGCCCATTTTCTGAAACCCTGCTTTAGCATGATATTTCATTGATTTTTATTGAGTTTTTAAGTTTTGATTCATATAGTTTAAAAAACTACCACGTCATTTCAAATATTTGACCGCGACATCATAACAGTGAAATTAAAGAATTAATTTTTGTTTAGTTTTAAACATGAAATGTTCTATGTTTTTTTTGATTTTTTTAAGATACTGTAACAATGTTAGTGTTAAAACCAATAAGTTCAGAATAAATTTTTAGATTTAAATAGTGTTTTTAAATTAATAATAACTTAATGTTTTTTAAATAATTCTTAGTTTTATCCAAATGTTTTTTACTGGCTTTAAATTACATAGACATTTTATTTCTTGTTTAGAACTTATTATTTCATTTTGTTTTAAAGTTTTTAATTAAAAGATGAAATATGTTAAGATTATATACCAATTTTTAGTTCTTTAATTCTTGTCTCTAACTTAAAATTCTTTTGTGTTAAACAGGATTACCTTACACTCAGGATAACTCTTGATATTTTGAAATTTTTGAAAATCTCAGAAATGCAGGATGACTCAGGACAGCTCAGAATATTTTGAATATTTTTTCATACTCGGGCTGACTCATGATAGTTTTATTCTTTATAAATATTTGAGGTTAATTTTAATATTTTTAATATCTTAAGAAATAGATATATTTGATTCCATTTCAATATTTTGTACTTTCATAACCAATTTGTTGAAGAACTTAATTTTTAGTAATGTTGAAAAATTTACACATTACAGACGGATTATTGTCATTCAGGACAGATTTCTTGACTAACAATTGAAACCACTTTTTAAGTATTACTCTCTTAAAGTTGTCCTGGATAATACGTTAAAAGGTGTATAAGTGGTGTACGACTCGATGACCGAACGAAAGGTTCTTTGTGCACCAGATCCTATAAAAAATATTTTGCGTTGTTGAATAAGAAATAATTAGGGTTTCCAAAAAACCTGAAAACCTAGAATATTAGAAATTGTGAGAAAAATCTGATATTTTGAACAAAAATCACTAAACTAGTTTCTTGAAAAAACTGGAATTTTTAACAATGTTACACGTTTAAAAGGTGTAAAAAGCTTAACTATTATTACTAAAAAAAATTCAGTTCAAGTATGTTGCGATTCTTATTTATCAACTCTTCATAGTAAGTTGGAAAAAAAGTTAGGCTTTTTAGTTCACCTTAACAAAAATACTGATGATGCTAAGAAATACATCTCCCTTCCTTATATTGTAAATTAAACGCTCATCTCTTAGAAAATATTTTGTGAAAACCAGGCTTTTATATAATCTTAAAACTATATTTTTTTCAGGCATACAACACACTATGATTTTTATTAACTTTTTTAAAACGGCCGCTCAAGAGGTGCGCATTATCGCAAAATGTTCCTGTATCGGGTTCTGCTGTCAACTGTCCTTGGTTAATATGGCCGTTTACTATGGGTTCCTGAAACCGGGGGACATGTTCTACGGTGGCGCGTTCGACTGGGCCAAGGCGGGTAGGAAGCAAAAACAAGTAACTGAAAGTGAGAAACCGAAAAAATAATTTTGCATATCTTCGTAATAAATTGTGAACAATAAATTAATGCTTTCAATTTTTTTAGTTCAATGTATGTAATTTTATCAAAGTGTAAAATGCAGGTTTTTGTTTAACTTGAAGTTAGACTTGTTTTTATAATACTCTATGAATTACTTATTATGGAGTAGTCAGTAGATTATGATTCTCTTCCCTATAACAGCAGCTTAAGAAATAACAAATTAAAGGTTTTAAATTGAGCTAATATTTTTAGTAAAGTTAACTAAATTATTTAAATTAATGGAGAAACAATCTAGAAGCTTTTTAAAAAAGTCTATTTTTAATATTTATAATTTGTACTCTTTTGTTTGTATAGTTTTTAATACATTTGATTTATTTATTTTTTATTTAGGTGGAAGTTGTACTTCTTAGGGATTAAAGTCAAATAAACTTTTACATTTATTTGTATAACAGAGCTTAGTTTTTTCTTTTCAAAACTGTTAGTTTTTTTGGTTTAAGCATCTCAAAAATAATGTAAATTAAATCAGAAAGTTATGTAAGCTGAATTCGGTTAACTTTTGCTATTTCTTAGTTTAAAATGATCTACATTTTATGGAAAAACTTAGATCTGCTATAATTGTCCCAATATACTGGATATGTTAACTTTTTAACATTCTTTTAACCTTCTTTATTTGATACTGTTTAGTTTTTATTGAAAAGAACTTAAATTTAATATTTAAACTTAAACGTATGTTTTAAAAATAAAACAGTAAAATCGAAGTTATAAATCCTCAAAAGTACCAAAGTAAACATCCCAAAAATTATCAGTATAGGCCCGTAAAACAAGAGAGCTAAAAATAAGTTTATTGATATTTTAATTACTAATAACAACATACAATTTAATAAAAACTGTATACTTGTTTTTTAAAAAGCAATTTTTTAAGTGAAAACATTTCTAATACTAAGCAACTATTTCAGGGTATAGAATTAAAAAAAAATATCAACAAATACAGTGCATTTTTATGAAAGTAAAAAATATTTTGCTTTCCAACTACTATTGTGTTAAACTAAGCTGTAGAATATAGTATAAGAAATATAAAAGCTTGAAAACAAATACGTCTTAATAAGTTTAAATGTAAAATTGAAATAAATATTCTTTAAATAAGAATTTGGTAAAATTTGGCAAACAAGAATTTGTAAGCATAAGTAAGTAAATAGAAACTCCATATAATAACAGGATATTATAGCAAAGTATATACATGTAAGTTTTAAAATTATATACACCTAAGTAATAATAAAAAATGATTTGAAAAAGCTTGAAGTAAAATATAGTTATCGGAATTTAGTTAATGTACTTATTTAAAAGGAATAAAGCTGTAGTACTAAGGAATAAAGATTTCTAAACAACTACACTAAAATGTAATTAAACAATTAAAAAAAAGTTTTTAAAGTAAACTAAATAAGATATGTAACTTTATGGAAAAAGTATTTAAATAATTAAATCAAAACAAACTTAAATTAAAAAAACAAAACAAATAACTTTTAATCTTTAGGTTAAATGTATGGTAAAGTTTAAATTTTAGTGAAATTGCAAAATCAAAATAATTAAAAAGTTATAATGATATGTTCTTAGATGTAGGCCTATTTTTCCTTCTTGTGAAATTTAAAAATAAACATTGTTTTAAGACAATTGTAGTTATTAGTAGTAAAAGAGCTTTAAGTTAACATACATTCTAAAGTGGCTAATTTAAATTGTGACTTAATTTCCGAAAACATAAAGATATATGCTAGTAGTGTAGTGTAGTGGCTATCGAAATTTGAAATTTTGCTTAAATGCTGGTTGTAAAAGGTTGTATGTTTATAAACAAAAATTTTTCAGGAGCTTATATTCCAAAAACTGGAAACCTTATTTTTTAGAAAAAATCTACCACACATACATCTAAGAAAAAATGGATGATGAAAGATCTATTGTAAAGCTGCAACTATTAGGTTTTGATCTTGCAAATTTTATTTGAGAGTTTTCAAAGGTGTCATCAGGCCAGAGATTAATAAAATAACTGTTTTAAATAAAATAAATCAAAGTACATTGTTGTAGCACTTAGTAAGGTTAAAATATTTACCAACTTATGAAAAATATTAACCCATACATATTTTTTTTATAAAGTGATTTAAAAGTTGAATTGTTTTCAAAGAGTTTTCTTTTTTGAATAATTCTCTTAATATTGAATAGTTATCTTTTTATTAAAATTATTATTATTGTTGCAAAAAGTGTAGTAAGACACCAAAGTTTAATTATCATAACCAGATAATTGAAAGGTTTTTTTTGTACACCAGGTCCTTGGACCAAATATTTGAGCGCTTTTTTTTTTGTTCAATCATTAAAATATAAACTTTTTATTTGAACATCATAAAAAACTTGTTAAAGATTTAAAGATTAGTTTGCGCCTTTTATAAGGAGCCTATTGTGGCCTCCGACTTTGACCTGCTATATCTCAACAACTATTTTGAATTTTTTTAATCTTTGAAAAGCGTCTTGTAGCTTAGTAAAAACAATATAAATTAAGATCAAATTGTTAAAAAAGAGCTTTTCCCCTATGCCCTTAAAGTAGCTTTACTGTATCTTTTTGATATTGTTATACTACTGAACACAGTTTTTAACCTAAAACTTAACTTTAAACTAAAAATTGACCCAAAAATGTGTACTTTCAAAAACCTGGAAGGAATTTTGAAAACCTGGAAAATAATTTCTCAAAAACTAGTGGCCACCCTGGTATTAGTTTCTGTCTTTATTATATTAGACTTTTATAGAAGTTTTTTCAATCATGACAATTAAATCAGTAGTCATCCTGGTATTTTTGTTTGGCTCGGGATTAATTAAAAAAATTCTCAACTTAAAATCTTTCTTTTGAGCTAATTTAGGATCTTTTTCTAAATATTACAACTACATTGTTTCATTTATAAAAAAGTTTGTTTATTAAGAATAAAAAAAGCTAAAGCCATAATTTGATTAAAATGTATCTTTAAGACAATGCAAAACAACCTTAGGATACTAAACAAAGTTTATTAAAAATAGCATTAAGCATTTGAAAGCTTAAAGTATCAAATCTTAATTTAAATGTGCAATTTTATTGATTATTCGAGGACTTATATTTTAGACAAGTTTCAACAAAAGATCATGAAGTTAAATTTTTTAGTAAATAGGTTATATTATTATGAAAATATAACTAAGAAGAGTAATAAAGATAATTTTAGGAACAAAAACTTTGAAATAAATTATTTTGTGATGGAGTAAATTATTATTTCATAAGTCTATTAATTTTTCAACTTATCTTGTTTTCTCTTTCACCAATGTCTTATAAAAAATGTTAATTATTTCTAATAAAAAAAATTTATAAAAAAATCAAGGCTCTCCCAAAATATTTCTCAAAAGTATTGTCTTTTTTCAATCCTGAATTTAAAAATTATTGGGAACACTGTGCATTACCTAAAATAAATTCTCCTGAGGTGTTTTGCAATAAATAATTTAAGTTTCAGAGACATTTTTAGGATGAACAGCATATTAACTTTTAATTTTGTTTCAATTTTAAAAATTATTGTTTAGTAGAACTTAAAGTAGAAATACTTTATGTTATAAGTGTTAAATAAAAAATGTTCACTAAAGTTATACAGGGTTACTACACACTCAATTACTTTGGATAATTCAGGTTAGTTTAAAAATTTTATTAAATTTAGGCTTACTTATCTTATTCAGTTCAACTTGTTTATTTTTTTGGTAAAACTTAGACTAGTTCACATATATTCCTAAATCACCTGCTAGTTTTTCTGACATTCCAATATTTTTTCTCAACAGTTTTTTAAAAGTTCCTTTGTTATTATTTGTTTTTTTAGATATTAAAGATTTTTAAACCCAAATTGATTTTTGTATTTGGGCTCATATGAATATTTTCAATATCTCTTTTACAGGCTTACTCAGGATAGTTTGATGTAACCCAGACTAGTTTATGGTCAGCTGGTTTTTGCTGGTTCTTTGGACTCAAGGAGTGGCAATTCTGTATCAGGACAGATCAGTTTTGCTCAAAGTCACTTTTTCATAAAGAGTCAATTTTGCACAAAAGTATTTAAGAAAAATACCAACCAAGGGTGAGGGGTTACAATGATAGAAAAAAAATAAATAAAAAACAAAAAAAAGGCAAAAAATAATTAAGCAAGAGTTAGGGATAACAGTGATAGTAAAAATAAATAGTAATAAACAGATTTAAAAAATAAAAATAAAAAGTCTTGACCTGTGCAAAATTTCTTTGTCCAAAAGTGTCTGCTTGTGTAATTCTGACACCTACTAACACCATGTACTTTACATAAATTCTGCAACACTGTAGTGTCAATTTGTGATGAATTTATAAGGGTGTTGAGCATAAAATGCCATAATTATATTCATCCTAAACGTTCCATATTAATTCTTTCTTTACTTTTGACAAAACTGCATGTTTTAATAAAGTATACAATAACATTTGATATAATTAAAAATTTTTGCTCTCCCAACAAGTCATCATGCCTTGCCATTGCTATTTATTTTATCAAAAGTAATAAGTGTTCTCCTACCTATAATTCTTTTAAAATAATATTCAGACAGACTACTGAAAACAACTGAAAAGTTCTTTAAATTTTAGACTGCTTTTGAACGTTTGACTTTTCTCAGTTTTACTTGATTTTTTTTGTTGAATTAAAATTGTACTTTTCAACAATAAATTTTATAAAATTATTATTTGTTTCCTTTGTGATTGCCACTAAATCTGGATAATTAATTTGTCCATTTTGTTAAATAAAATTTTTGTTGTAGCTTTTTCTAAGCAAGTGGCAATTAAGTACTGTACATAATAGTTGCCAGTAATTCAAGAAAAGTTGTATAATTTTTTTTCTCAAAATGCTCTGAAAATTGCAGACCCTATACTAAGTATAACCTTTGAAGTGTTTAATAAAGACTTTTATACTTGGTTTTATGATAGTGTATTTTGTTGAGTTTAAATAGTTATTCAAGGGATATATGACCTTTGTTAGTATCCTATCTCTGAAACAAAATTACACCAAAATATGATTCAAGCTGGGACAAGTCAGTTTTGCACAAGTGATAAATTTTGTATGGTTGAATTGTTTAAGACTTGCATCACCACGGCTCACCAAGTCTGCAGAAGGATCTAACAACTACGGGTATCAGTGATAAAAAGAAGCTTACCTACCTAGGGTAGGAGTAACTTAAGGGTTAGGGGTAAAAGTTGGGGTAAAAAAAGTTTAAACCTGACACGCAAGTTAAGTGTCAATCCATGCAGAAGTGGCTGCTTGTATGAATAAGTTTTTAACAAGTTTTACTTTTCATGATTAGTTTAATAAAAAATAGTTGTTTTTAGAGTGCATATATAAAAAAATGGAAAGTAGCAACATTTATGCCCTGGAAAAACAGCTTGAAAATTGCCTTGCCAAGAACGCAAAGGCAGAACAATCAATCAAACAGCTCAAAGAGGAACAATTGAAAAGAGCCAAGAAAAAATACTTCAACTCATTAGCAGAAAGAGAAGTTTCTGAGCACACGTTGAAGAGCTTCCAGTTCCAAAAAGAAAATTTGCAGTCGCAACTGAGCAAGCTGAAACTCATTGTGGAGAAACAGAAGAACGAAGATAGGATCAATTTTGAGGATTCTGTTGAGAAAATTTCAGAATTCAACCTGAAGCACGACTACTTGAGCTACAGGAAGCAGAGAGTTGAGAGGGAAAATTTGTGCAAAGAGCTCAGGAGTGAATTGGAAGCGGAAGAAGCGAAACTGGAGAAGATGCAGGTTGAGAAAGAGGAGGAAGATGAGAGGATCAGGCGTGAGAAGTTGGAAGAGATGAAGAGAAACCTGCAAGATGAGCTGAAGAGTTTGGAGACCGCTTTACTTAACAATCAGAACGCTCTTGAAACTCTTGAGATGAAGTTTAACGACATCAAGGACAAGCAGTCGAAAAATAAAGAAGTTTTGAGCTTGCAAAAAATATTGAAAGAACTAGAGTTCTCAAAATAATAATCACTATTAGTTTTTTTTTTGATTTAATAGTTGTTTTCATAATTTTTAATGTTTAAGTATTTTTAAAGAAAGTTTAAATGAAAAAAATTAAAAGAATAATGAGTGTTAGTTTTATTTTTAATAGTTGTTTTTCATTATTTTTTAATTTTTAAGTATTTTTAAAGAAAATAAAAAGAATTAGAGTTCACAAAAGAATAATGAGTATTTACTTTTTTTAATAGTTGCTGTTCATTATAACTTTATTTTATGTATGTGTTTAACTAATTTTTTAGAGATTAGTTGCTTAGAGTTAGTTTGTTTGATTTTTAGTTAAACACAAAAGGTGAATGATAATAACAGTTCAATTGTCAAAAAGCAAAAACCTATGTTTAAAGTTAGCTTTTAATTAAGTTAAGTTTAGTTTCTACTTTGGTTTTTGAACTTTATTTCAGCTTGAAATAGTATTTCACATGTAAAAAATTATCTATTAGCAATAATTAAGTAAGCTTGTTTCATTTAAAATTATAAAGTTTTATTCTTTTCAATTTTAGTTTATTTAAATGATTGTTGCTTTATTCAAGTTTTTTTGTACTAGTTTTAACAAGTTTTAACAATGCAAATTAAAAAAAAGAGATTAAATAAGAGCTTTAAATAGAGAATTTTGCCATTACCAAATTCTTTAAAAAAAATAATTATTTTTGTCTGGTTTTGTTATGGTTGTCAAAATATCTGAAATTTGATAATTTAGGCCAAAAAAAACTTGAAATTTAACATCTTTTACATGTAAAGTTATGAAATCTAGAAAAGATATCTATCATATGCAGTAGTTTTTTTAGAATTGTTTATTGTTACAAAAAACTTTTAAAGTACCATTTAATATATTTTTATTTTAAAAACCATTTAAAAAAATTATTCTTAAGTTAAATTCTATACTTGAAATGGAGTAAAAAACATGTACTTTCAAAAACCTGGAAGAAATTTAGAAAACCTTGAGAAAGTTTTCAAAAAATCTTTGGCAACCCTGTATTATGTTTGAATTTTTGCCTATTTTCTAAGATTTAAACAGTTATGCTTTATTAAACACATGGTTTAGTATTAGAAAAAAAATTAAAAAAATTCTTAGACTAGAAACTGTTTAAAATTACACTGAATATCTAAAATAAAAAGAATTAACCTGTAAAAAGCAATAACTATAAAAACGTGTTATTTTCAAGTTCATACTACAAGATTTCAAAACCAAGATTTGTAAATTTTTAAGTAACAAAAAATATTTTCTAGATTTTATACAAAATAATTAGAAATACAAGTATTTCTAACAAAAAAATCAAATGACTTGATAAGCTTCTCATGACAAACTGAATTATTCATGATGAAATGAAGATGGGAAAATTTTTATTAGTTCTTGATTACTTTGTAAGTGTTAATTAATATTATTGTTTTTGTAATAGTTTATATTTAAGAAATAGTTCTTCATAGCTAAATAACATTTTTAAAACAATGTTTATTATTTCAAAAGTAATTATGGTACATGTTGTTTTTTTCTTGTTTAAATCTATGTTTTCAATGGTGTAGCTAAGTAAACATTATTTTAAAATAGAATTCTGATCCAATATTTTTTATAATATCTTACACACCAAATAGTACAGTTAGACTGAAAACAATTAAATACAAATTTATTTTATAGTATAATACATACAAACCTTTATGCATACAAATATCCTAGTGTCTATAGTAAGGTACATATGAAAACAGCAATCTTTAAGTTTTCACTTGAGATTTTTTACACTTGGCAAATACCATAAAAACACCCTGAGCAAAATTTTAGTTGATTTGAAGAAACTATCACCTTTGCATAAATCAGATTTCTGAAAAAAAACCCCAATGCAAACTGTATGAACCCAAAAATTTACCCTTGGAATTTTTTAGATAAGAAATTTTTAAAATAATGACTACGTCTAAAAATATTGTTTAAACTTTAAATATTCTATTAGTTTATGTTTAATGATTTATGATTTTATAAGTATTGTATGAAAAACAAATAAAATTTTTTGAATCTTGTTCTTCTTTTACTTTTCTAAAGTTTATTTTTGTTAAACTTAATTCAAGTATTTGTAACTTAATAAAAAGTTTTACAAAATGTTTGTAGTTTGACCTTGATGTAAGGAGAGCTTTTATTTCAAAACTTACATGATCTTTTTAGTAATATATATAGTTAAGAATTTAGTACATTTTACAATGCTAATTTATATTTGAATTTAATGTTGATTCAATTAATATTTATCAATTGGTACGTCACAGATCTTCCATGGTTGAAAACAATTTGGATATAGGTGACACAAATAGATGCGAACAACAAACACTGAAGTAACTCCAACATTGCTCCAACAGTTTTGTCAATTTTCCTTGAGTGAAATTGTTTAGTTGAATACAAAATTTCATTCTTATTGCGAAGATGTTTTATTATAAGTTGTTATTGGTTAATCTACCTACATACCATAACATTTCTCATTTTATGTTTCTAGCTGGTTATCAGACTTTTTTGTGTTCTAAATCAAAGATAGTTCTTTTAAACTACATGTATATTATGTTTTATTTTGAAGTTACATATCAACAGCTTTTTGCATAGAAATATTTTTATACTGTACTGAAAGTTTAGTGAGTAATGAAAATGTTTTTGAAATACTTGAACTTAATAAAGTTTTTAACAGTTTTTAGTGCAATTTTGAGGGCAATTTTGCTAATGACGGTTATATCTCATTGTTAATTGTTTTATTTGCTGAAATTTATAATGTATAGAGAACATATTTTGTATCTTAAAAGTAAACTGTGTTTAGGTTTTTAAAAATTAAAAAGTTGCTAAAGTTGTTTCACATTTGATTTTTTTTTTAAATTTTTTCTAATAATAATTAAAATTCATTTATATAATTTTGTTTAAAGTCTATAACTTTTTAAATGTGTTGTTTTTGACAAAATATTGTCTGTTTTTACAACTGTGTTCTTAATTAAGTTTTATATTTAGTTTATAAAACAAAGTTCTTCTAAAATTTTATACAAACTTTTAATTTGTCTAGCGTTTGTATTTCATTTTTCAGATTTATTTAGAATTTACGGTAGAAATTAAACTTAGTATTTTTCTTTTAATTTTGATAGAAGTTTGAATACTTTACTAGTAGCTTCTGCAAGGTACTGTTATAAAAAATAAATTATTTTTTTTCTTTAACAATGCATTTAAGTTCTTCAAAGTGAGATATTTGTTCACATTGTATATTTTCATATTATTTTAGGTCAAAATTCAGCAATATTTAAAATAAAGATGTTCGCTTATAATAATTTCTTATGTAGATTCTTATGTTTCTATGTTTAGATTAGGTTTTTTCAAAGTGGGCCATGACAAAAATTTAGGGGGCTATGAGGAGCAAAGAGGCCAGGGGGCATGAGCAACTTGAAACTTAAACTAAATATTCTGGAGTTGATGATGAAGAGCAATATAAAAAAAAGTCTAAGAGTTTTTCAATGGTAGTTTTTGAGTAATATTGTTGGAGGGGGCAATAGTTTTTTTAATTTCTGTCTAGGGGGTCTTTTGAAATAAGTTTGAGAAACCCTTGTTTAGACCATAGCTAAAAAAATTCTATTAGAACTTCTTATTTATAATGTTAAATGAAGTAAAATGTTTTCAAAAGTATAAGTTCACGTTTATAAGATATACCTGTTTAATTGAATCTATTAATAGTTTGCTTCCTAAAAACAGAGTTTATCAAGTTAGTATATTTATTTTAGTTGACTTCGATTTATTTAAAATTTATTTTGTTTTTACTGTGTTTTTATAAAATAGTAAGCAAACATAGTGCACTTGATAAACTTTTAAAAATAAATATTTATTGAATTGAGTTGATTGGTTGTTTAGTAATTAAATTACGTAATATATTTTATTGCAAATGACCTTTGGAGATAACTAAGAGCACAGTTTTATTTTTGTGAAGGAAATATTTAAAAAATACTTATATGCGTTTTAATGTCAACTTGAGAAAATTGGTATTATGTTGTTTTTGAAATGGAACTTTTTTATGAAACACAAGCATCAAGAAAATAGATAAATTGAGTTACAAAAACGAACTTAACAAACATTTGTGTAAATATATTCCTCTGCTACCCAATTTAAAACTTTGAACATTTCTTATGTTACCAAAAAAAGATTATTCAGACTGTTTAAGTTACTATTACAAAGCTGCAAAAACTTTTGGAAAGTTTTAAAGTTAAAATGAAATTGGATTGAGTTTAGAAAATATCTATTATAACATTTTTAGTTAAGAAAACAATACACAACATTATCAACATATACTAACAAATCATTAATAAGTATAAATTTAAAGACTTTAAACGTTCATGGTTGCCATAAAATATTTCAATGCAGTATCTTTAAATTCTTTGAAATGGTAAAGCCTACTGAAATTTTTAAAACAAGTTCTCAACGTTTGATTAAACATTGAAAGTTTTTGTCAATATTTTACAGTTGTATATAAATTTATTTTTGTTTCTTTAGTCTGTAAAGAAAGTTAAGCTTTAATCACTTCTATAACGGTTTCTTTGACTTTCAGATATTAATTTGTAGTGATACTTTTGGCACAAAGCAGTTTAAGTTAAAAATTTTAATAAAAAAAACGTGGACTTAAAAACTTAAATGAAACTTTTGGACTTCAGTAAATTCAGGCAAAACTTCAGGTTTTTGGTATTCAAATGTTAAAAGTTTCCAAAAGTATTTACACAGTCAACATTTTAACGTTATAGGTAAAGGACCATTTGTTTATAAAAAGGTATATTTACAACAAAAGTTTTTGATGTTATATAATTCAAAAAACACAATATTTCTTAGGTAAAAACTTTACATATGGTATAAAACTTGAAGTATTCTGTTTGCATTTTTGTGACCTGTAGTAGCTTATACTGGTATAGTGAAACTGCTTCAGATATTAGAGACTTGGCACAAATTTTAAGAATATTTTTTGAATAGATTTTAAAGTTGCGAGTTTCTTTTTAGAAAATGTTTCTTGATTAATGTGGCTTTAGTTTTATTGAGATAAAATGCGTATTATGTCTTTTGAGCTATTTTTGTACCATCATAAATCAGGTAGTTAACTTACTTCACTACTTAACATATTTGTTAATATATTTTTAAAATAGTTAATAATTGAATTTGATTTTTTTTTTAAATAAATATTGACTACAAAATAATTTCGACTTGTAGTTCTAAAATTTGCAGAATAAAACTGAAACACAAAACATTATATTCTTTTTGTAATAAAAGAAAAAAAAAACATATGATCTGCATCTGATAATATAAGGGTGTTTTAATAGTTTACTATTAAAATCCACCCGCGTTTAAAATCCACCTGATTTAAAAAAATATTTTCCTTATTTATTAACTTGTTTGCTATATTTTTACATTTTTCAAATTTGTTTTATTTCTATTTTTCACTATCATTGTTACCCCTAACACTTACCATCGATCGGCAAGCGGTTCTCGAATTTGACTGATACACTTTGATCGCGGGTGGATTTTGATCGTGTCCCGTTTTGATATATTTTTTTATATTACATAAAATTTAACTTACGAGACTTGTAGTTCGAAAAGAACTGTAAGTGTTCCACTTTTTCTATGTAAAAAATTTTTTTTTCCTTAAAACTTAACTGTTGTAAAAATCATACATAACTGCAGTTTTAATTCAAAGTGATTAACCTTTTTGCTAACTTAGCTGTGATTAAAAAACCAAGAGGAAGTAAGTACAACTATTAAACCTCACCTAAACGGTTTAAAAAGAGATAAGGAATTTGGACCAAAAATGTGTTATTAGCTTGAAAATTCCGTACATAACTAAAATATCTGTTTTTTTAGAGAAAAATATTAAGCAACTAAGAAGTTCTACTTTTTCAGCTGAAAAACGTAGAGCAGTTTTTACCTCAAGTCCTAAGTTGACACTTGAAGGCAAAGACCAGATACCAACACTTATAAAAACATGATTATATACCAACTAAAACGATATTGTTACAATAGCTATATCGGTTTTACAATTAGACAGCCGAAGAAAAGGGTCAAAAAAAAATTTAGCTGAAAAAGAAAAGATTCTAATAAAATTATGAATGCAATAGAAAGATCTGCTATTGCGGAGCATTCAGTGAGCAATAAGATTTGTGCTGAAAATTTAAATTTAGAGAGGTTTATAACAATTAAAAGTTGTTGTAACGGGTTTGACTTAGTGAAAATGGAAGCTATATGTGTTTTATACAGAATACCTACTCTTTGTAGGCAAAATAATTTTACTATAGTGTTGTTTTTTTTACTTAATGCTCTTTTTGGTGTTTATATGTTTGTATTTTTAATAAGCTTTAAAAATTAGTATTTTGATTAGTTTTGTGTAATTGATTTTGTAAAAATTTAATACTTGTTTATGGTGGTTACTACTGTTACTATGTAAATTAAGTTTATTTATTTACTGCTATATATCTACTGATAAAAATATTTTGATTTTGCACTGAGTGTCTTTTGTATATTGTTTAAAGTTAATTTCAATTTCAAATGTTTGCATTTAGAACTAGAAGGTAAGTAATAATTTTAACACTATTTAGTCTAATATACATCATTGTTCTATTAGTTTTGGAATGAAAAGCTCCTAAATTAAGTTCTAACTTGTTTCTTATAGTTTTATAAGGTAAATCTTAACTGTTTAAAAGTACTTAAAATCTTTTATCAAAAATAAGTAATTAAATAAAATTTTAATTAGACAAACAAAATTCAGTCAATGATCTTACCAAAATAAATTATACTAGTAATGTTGACAAATACTTATGAGTTGTTCATTTAATGTTTACATAATTTTCTTAAGTGAATGTTTTTCAATTTTTCTAGTACGTACAGGCATCGATAATGTACGCACCTTGAATCCAGAAAAATGTGCGTACCTTACATGAAACACATACCTTACAGTTTTAAGACTAATTTTATCCTATACAACAATAATAGCTAGTATCTATTTGTTTTTGAGAAAAAAATCTACTTTATTTCTAGTTTATTGAAGAAACTTAATCAAAATAGCTAAACTGATAATACTTTCAACATATTATTTTTGTTTTCTAAGATTCTTAAACTGAATATCTAAAAGCAGCCGGTTCTTTAAAGCATGTAGTAATATGTAAACAAACGTTTTATAAAAAATTACATAGCTTGAAATAAGTTTGCATTACTTAATAAATAACTGTGTTATATTTGTGTTAGCTTAATTGGGATCTATTATTTTCTTTGATTAACTTTATTCGTTTAATAAAATACATAAAAAAAAACTTTTTAGATCCAAATTATGTTGAAATTCAGACTTAACGCGAGTGTTTAACTTTTTAAGTGCGTACCATATCGATGTACGTACTGCATCAATCTTAAATTGCGTAATTAAATCTAAGTTTAAAGTTTTCACATCGTGTAATATTTTAATTCATTTTGCTAATTTTTTACTAATACATCAGGGGTCGGTAAACTGCGGCCCGCCGGCCAATTGTAGCCAAAATCCGCAGCCAGTGGGGTAGTTTTAAGCTGAAAATTCTCTTGTTTAAAACAAAAGAAAAAGTACATTTTGTATTAAAAACGTACTATTGGCCTCTTAATTTTATTATTAATTTTTATTAGTGCTCTAGTGTTGTTTACTTTACCACAATTTTTATTTAAAATAGTGCTTTTATATGGCTGACAACAGTTATTTTAAAGCATTAGCAGCCCGCCCAGACTTTTTTTTATACAATACGGCCCACCAGAATTTTTTTTTTCAGAAAATTCATCTGCAACTAATAAAAGGATACTGATCTCTAATATAAATAAATAAACATATATATATATATGTAACTTAGTTGTCACAGTTTGTTTAAAGAGCTACTTTAGTCTGTTCTCTATGATAAACGTATATTCAAACAATATTTCCATCGTCTTTATTTATGTTATCTCACTTGCATCTTCTATTAGGTTTATTTAATATTGTCACGCCAGTAATAAAATGACGTCAGTAATATAATTACATTTTTAATGATGTTTAGAGCTTAGTTTTTAGATTAACACTTTAAATGAAGTTAGTTTGCAAATTTGCTTTTAAAATTACTTAAAATAAGTTTATGTTTTTAGAAAGGTACTTAAATTGGGAGCACCCATCATGCATTCTAACAGGAATATTGTACCTGGGATATGTTGTTTACTAATTTCAATTAACAACGAATAATTTTTCACAAGTTTATACTTTCAGTATGTGAAAAATTTAAGTATAAAAATAAAATTAAGTATTTTGCAAAACAAAACTACTCTTTTACTTTTAATTTATTCAAAGTTTATTGATTGCAACAAAAAAATACGTATGCAAAAATATTAACAACTTAAACTTTTAAATAAAGTTGGTTTCTAAAAACGTATGAAAATGCTATTATTAAACCCATTTATAAACCGGAATCAAATCAAAGTTTTAAAAGTTTAGCTGTTTTTATAATGAATGAAGTATTAAAAGACTGCAAAGAAAAATCTTACATGAAACTGTAAAAATACTTAAAATACTTAAGCAATAACAGCGTACAAAAAACTTTAATAAAGTAAGTCTTTACAAAAAGATTTACAAAATCACGATTATTATTCAACAATAAGAAAATGGCATCGAAAGTAATTTGTAGCTATCACTTTTCATTAGTTCTTGAAATCGAAAAACCTTATAGCTATATAAATCATTCTACCTAGATTAATTTTATTTTCAATAAACTTACAAACTCAAACCCACATCGTCAGTAAATTATTTTCAAACAATTTATTTTCCTTTTGGATGTACATCGTATAATCTTAAACCAGCTGATAAACAACTATTATTAAGCGATTAAAAAAGGTTACGGGACATTCTTATTCTAATTTAGAGCTTCGCAAAGTAGGCAACACTGTCCAATTTGTTTTTTATTTCACTGATGCTAAAAACTTCCCCTTTAAAAATAAAAAAGTTTTTAAAATTGGTTTTCTCCCTCTTTGCTTTGGAACTACGACATCAAACAGTAAACCTTCAACCTTTAACACTGAAAACTTTAAAAACCACAAAACTTCTACTGGGCTTACACAAAACTGCGCCCCACAAAACTTTTACGGGGTCCATCACATCAACGTGCACCCCACCAGGCAGCAGCAGGGTTTCGCGGGCTCTGGGGGCGGGGGACTGGGGGCTAGAGTGTACCCGTCCAAAACCTGCATGCTGTTGTGGTCGTAGAACACCCGCAAAGTGGTCAACCTGAAAATAAATGTTGTTTATTTTGTATATTTTTAAATATTTTATTTGTTCATTCAAGTTGAATTTATTTATCGCAAAATGGCAAACACGAAAACAGCTAATATTAATTTTCATATGTAAGTTTATATTTTACTATTATTTATTTATCTAAACTAAATTAACTAACCTTAAAAGTACACTAAACTAGTTAATATTTTATTTGTATATATATGTTTTATCATACTCACTTAAAGTCTTCATATGAAAATTTATTTATTCGTTATATCGCAAACTAATCAACCTGAAGTCCAGGCTGCTCGAGGTCCACGTCTTTTTGTGGTCCTCCTTGTTGTACGTCCTCTGGACCAGCTTGTCCGGCGCCTGGTCGCTCTTCAGCCATTTTTCCACGGTGTCCGTTTCAATGGACAGCACTTTGACACCTTTTAAAACATTTGGTTCAAATTTGGTGCTTTCTTAAGACTATTAAACCATGACGACAGCTTAACTATAACAATTGTTTTTAATTTTGATTAGAAGTTGAATTGGAAAAAAAAAATCGACTAGATAAAACACTAAATAATTATATAAAAAAAGCTTATTAAGAAAATCATATAAACAAAATTTACATTTAACTAATTACACAACCATCTAAAAAAATTCAAATTAAAAAAGCTAACCAGAAAGTTCGATCCAGTTCCTGGCTCGGTCCCACAAAGTCGTCAGGGACTCGAATATGGGTTTCCTCGCCCCGCAGCACCCTCTGGTGGTGATCTGGTGTGGGGTGAAGCACCGCATGGCGACGCTCATCTCGTTGCTAGGTGACGCAGTTGTGGTTTTCGGGGAAGTCCAGACCCTGAGACATCTGACCGTGTGCCAGTGAACGGGACTTCTGACGTCGTCGTGACCACAAACCTGGCTGTCCACTTTGCCTTTTGTGTAAGCTGTGGAAATAGATAAAATTATAAAGATAAATAGTATTTTTAAGATGAGTACTATTTGTAAATTGAATTTATTACAAAAGTAATTACTTTTATTTACAATTTGAACTAAAAATTTCGCCTTTTTAGTAAACTGCAAAAAATCATTAAATAAAAAAGTCTGATGAATACTAAAGACTTAACAATTTGTTTTACAAGTTTAGTCAAAATTACAAAGTTTCGTCGAATGATGTTTTTCAACTTTATTTCTTAAATAATTTTACAAAACTGCTTCTTGATAACATTTTAATTGGTTTTAAGTTGGCTGCAAGGAATACCAAACTTTTTAATTTGTTTCTATTTACTTATGTTGTTTTGTTATTTGCTTTTGTTATGTTTTTGTTTTGGATATTTTAGCTGTAACACTAAGTTAGAGGAATATTTTGTCTACATTTTTTCATATAAAGGTCAAAGCACAACCTTTTTTACCATAAAATTGCTGTTTTATCACACCTAAAGCATTAAAGTCTTGGTTTGAGAAGTCTTGAATGTTCTAATTACTAAACTAGTTAATTTAGTTGTCGCTAATTTTTTTTCTCTTGAATTGTTCAACATACAAAAAGTTTTGCATAACTGTTAAGTAAAAAAAAATATTTTTAAAACGAAATAAAAACAATATTTAACTAGTTTTATTTTTAGTATTGTTTTATGCTAGTACTAAAAATAGTGACATTAAATTGTAGGATCAAAATCTAATTTAAATACTAATTAATTAAACTGTACTTTGTTTAGTTGAAACAGACCTTGTTTAATTTACAACAACCAAAAGTAAACTCAATGATATTTTTTGGAAAGTTCTCTAAAATTTTACTCACATTATTAATCTTGTTTAAAAATAATTTTCAGTTTTTACAAAAAATTTCACGTAATTTCGCCAAATTATCAAATTGGCCCCAGAAACCCCACGTTGGGCCAAAACAAACCGTCTGTTGCGTGGGATCTAAACATTGGCCCCAGTTCAATTCTGCTTGTTGCCATGAGCAACCGCGTGTTTAGTGATGCGTGACAACGCTAATATCCGTTGCTAAGGAAACAACTTTCTATTTTTAGTGATGATTCGTTTAAATATTTTTTTAATAATAATTAAAAACTGATTTATAATTAATGTTTTTAGGTTTAAATTTTTACGCTACATATTAAAACATTATTTTGAAAGTAAGTTATAGTGTTATAGTTTTGAATAAAGTTTTAAATATTTTATTCATTTAATACAACAAAATGCCAAGTAATTATTTGTACAATTAAACTAATTACTGTAGAATGTTAAGCTATATGTTATAATTACTGATTGACATTAGTTTATTAATCTTTAGCATTTAACCTTAAGTCCAGTTACAATTGATAATAACTAAAAATATTTGCTACGCAAAAGCTAACATCACATAAAAACTCTACAAGTTTAATAGATTTAGTTTCTACAAAAAAAAGTATGTGAATCTACAATTAGATATATTTAATTTTAACTTTAAGATGCAGTTTTATAAGCTCAAGTAAACTTTTAAGTAGTTGATACTTTTAATATATATATAAGTTACTGACGAAATTAAGCATAAATAACTTGATTGTTAAAACTAAATTTTAGCTCAGTTTTTCCATATCACAATTAGCTAAAACTAACAATTATTAAATTCTATTTATTAAAAGTATACTAAAATTACTGCTGATAAGAAGTTAAACTAAAAACTGAATGCAGTTTTTTAAAACTCAACTTAAATTTAAAAAATTAGAAAATCAAAATCGTAATTTAGTGTTTTATAATGTTTTTATTACAAGTTTTATTATTTCTACTACATTACAAATAGTTTAAAAAGCTTATTGATGTATTGATTTAATGTCTGTTTAGTTTGTTTATGTCACCTGAAGATATCATAATATAATTCCCTAAATTGTTAGAAAAATTTAAAACAGTAATTCTGAGCTTCAATTGATATAATAAACAAATGTTTACACTACGATCAGGTAATATATTAAAGTTATTTTACATGTGCTCTTCAGAGTTTTTTAAACTTTTTTAATAGATTACAATGGATTTTAATTAGACATGAACTTTTTAATAAATGTTAGCAATTAAGCTCTGCTCTAATGCAAAAAAAAAAAAACTACAGTTGCAAATAGAAAATCAAACGTTTCGGATGCTAAAGTTGTAATTGATTCAAAAGTATTGCTACATCTGAATAATTAACTCATAACAAGCAACACTAATTACGGCTCTGTCTAAATAATTTTATAGTTTTCACCAAGCTTTTATACACTATAGAATATTTTTCACTAACCTAACGGATATTTCTAGGTCTGAATGATCAAACTAAAACTTATTACATAAATAATAAACTTAGTAAGTTCAATCATACATACAAGATATTATCAAAATATTTCAGCAAACTCACCGATATTTCCAGGTCTGAACGGCACCTCTATGCTCTGAACTCCGACGATGTTCAGGATTCCACCCTGTTGCTTCAGCCACCTGTTCAGGCTGACCAGTAGCTTCTCGTAACTCTGAAACTCGCATTTGGCCGGAGGAAGGCTTATTGGCGCCGGAGTGAAGTCCTTGAACTCTGAAAATTGAATAATTGTAAAGTGTGATAAATAACATATTTATTTATATAGCTTCAAAAGAGCTTTCAACTTAACTGAATTCTGAAAATTGAATAATTTTAAGTAAATAAATATTATATATTTTATTATCTAATGCAAAGTATTGAGGCTTATCGGTGCCGGAGTGAAGTCCTTGAATTCTGAAAATTTTATTATAATAAAGTATAAATTATAAATAAGTAGTATAAAAAAAAAATATTTAAGTGTTTTGATTATCGGTGCCGGAGTAAAGTCCTTGAACTCTGAAAGTTAAATAATTGTAAGTATTTAAACAGTATTGTTTTCAATTAAAAGTATGGAATTCTGAAAACTGAATAATCATAAGTAAATAAATAATATTTTTTTATTATTTAAAGTACTGTATAACCAAACTGAAACCTTTTGTTAGAAATATCCGATGGTGAAAAAAATAACTTTTGTGGTTTTAGTTGTTGTTGTATATATTACTTAATATGTTTAAATTGATTTTCTTTGAAATTTAAAAGTTAATACTTGATTACTGTGTTAAAAAAATAAATACTAATACATAGCTTTAAGACATAGTTTAAGTGAAATGATTTTTTTTTCAAAGTTGTTCGGTTATAAAAAAAAACGAAGTTAAAATATTTATTGCCTTCGCTTAAACTACTATAAACTTCTGTTTGTCTAAGGTAAAACTAGTAAAAAAATTTTAAAATTAATTTAAAGTAAATTATGACGAAAATATTTTTAAAAAGGTTAAATGTAAAGAAGGTTACTTAATTAGTTGTAAATAAGTAATAATATTGTGTGTTTGTTTTATATATTAATAAAAAGCTTTTCTTTCTGTTGCGTTTTTTCTGACGGTTTTGTCCTTAAAACTCTTCTAAACTGTATGCTAATGTATAACCAGTTTTTTTTTCAATTTCTGTTTTTATATATAATTACAGTCCTTCAGCCTACAGTTTCAAAACTTTTTAATTCTCAAAGTGGTCTATAAGTAAATGAACCTTATATCACTTGATGCTAAATTTCTTATATTTAAATACACATGGCATATTATGAAAAAAATAAAAAGCAATGAATATTTAAATTTACTTCAGAGCCAAATTGGCATTTACCTAGCGTCACTTATCAGTATTGATTATTCAAATTTCTACGCAAATTTATTCTGATGCAAATTGAAAGTGTCGAATACAAAATGCAAATTCAGCTTTTAAACATCACAAAAATAATTACTTTAAAAAAACAAATCATTAAAAGAAAGTTTCAATTCAAAATTCAACAAACTGTTTACACAAAGCCCTCGAGAAACCGATCATCCTGATAAGAATCAGTCTAAATTTAGCCGAAACTGACAGGCAATAAATCCCGGCTTCTAAAAACAACTTTTGATTTGCTGATCGGGCGATGAACTTTCCGGTTGAACGAGCAGCTAATTATACGCGAGATTCAAGCGTCACGCTTCGCTTAACTCATTAATTTGATGGGTGGTATATTGCCATGACAACCGGAATAAAACAAATCGCTTCATAGAAAAACTTCAAGTTATTTTTTCATTACTTTTTTTTTAAACCTTTAGTATTTAAAAAAATTTAGAGTTTCAAATGATTCGATAGTACAAAAACTTTTTATATTCCTGTCTAATACTACATACTTTTCATACTTTTATACTTAACAAACGGCTAAAACCTTACATATTTTAACAGTTTTTCGTATCAATTCTTAATAAATATAGATTCATAGCAATTTTTGAATTTTATTAATGTTTAAATTACAAATATAAAAAACAAAACTTATAAAAAAGATTAAGCTTTGAGATTAACCGAACTTTGAAAATTTTAGAGTTAATATTACTTTTAATCTCATGTAGTTCTTTTAAGTCTTTATTTTATGTAAAAAAAATTAAGAAATTAAAAAAAAAAAACGTAATATTTTACAAAGTTACAAAAACATAAGTATAAATTTGTTGCTTGATCTATAAAGTATGTGATTTACTTCGTGTCTTAGACGATTTGTCAGACAAATTGCTGTAAATCATTTTTCAGTAATTTAGTTTCGTTCTGCAGTAATTTAATATCGAAGTTACATCATTTCTTTGTATAAATTGATAAACATTTTGTATCATCTTGTTAAGTATAAGTAATTTAAAAGAACCTCTTTTTTATCAAGTCTTTTGTAAAATAATAGTTTTAAGCTGTAAGCACATTTAACAGCTTTATCAAATTATTTTTGTGGTTTTATTACTAATAGATACACATTTGCGTATCGGATTGTATTAGTAGGTTGAAAATAATAGAAAATGCTTAATTTATGTTGTTTGTAAAATTTTTTATAAAAGTAGATTTTTTTTTGTAGAAAATCAGACATATCTACACTACCGCCAGTTTAAAGTTGTTACTATAACAAATAATCCAGTTAAAAAACGCTGAAATGAAGAATTTTAAACTGAGTTGTAGTTTTAAAAACAAACAAAAGAACACAAAGAACTGAACTTTGTACATAGTAGTTAGTTAAAAAACACTATAGAAATTAATTCACTTAATTTTGTTTTTAAATAAGTTAATTTAATAAATGCTTTTCTTGTACGTACAAATGTTTAAAATAAATAAGAACTCAATATTTTGAATAGTTTTTCTAATGTAATTTTTTAAATTTTCATGTTATTTTTGTTTGTATCAACTAAATTTAATTAAAATTCTGCATGTGCTAGTTCATACTTAAGTAAAAATACCACTACAATAAATTTAAAATGTTTTAATTTGTTTTTTATTTTACTAATCAAATATACTTTATTTTCAACTTTGATATTACCATTTAATTTATCTGTTTAATTCAATTAAAATTCTTAACATACTAACTTAAATTTAAATAGAAAAAATCAGAAACAAAAAAATCAAAAGGCTTTATTTCACTTTTTTATTTTTTAATTTAAAATAATGTTTAAAACTTCCAAAAATAAAGTTGATTCTTAGAAAACAAATACTTCTAAAAATGATGCTAACTTATTTAATTAAATTTTTTTCATTAAAAAAACGCAAAAACACCTGGAAAAACATTCAATAATTATTTTATATTTAATAGTTTCCTTATTAACAACACACTAATGCGTAGTATTTTATTAGTACTATTGTTTATATTACATCACTACGTTTACAATCATTAACTAGCTAATTAATCAAATTATGACGTCACAGCTAACAAATTTTAACCCTTCTCCTATATTCATAATAAACATCTTATAAATTTTTTAATCATAGAAAAACGGTAGATTACTAAATAAATACCAAATAACTTAGTTCAAATTGATAACTATTAAAAAATATCTTATTATGACGTCACAACCAACTTAATTTCACCATCTCCCTATCGTAAAGTCAAACGTCCTATATTTTTTGATCAAAAACAAATCGAAGAAATTGCCATAATAATATTTAATAGTTATTGCTTCAAATCTTATTATGACGTCACAACCAACCTAACTTCACCCTCTTTCTCTCATCGTAATCCACATCCGGGTGTTGCACGAAATACATCCGGGTCACCACGACCGCCCACCTCCCCTGGAAGTCCAAGCAGCAGTATGACGTGTCGGCGTCTACGTCATTACAGCAGTATGACGTATCACCGTCAGTACTCGCTCCTGATTGGTCCGTTTGCTTGCTCGATCTGTGCGCCACGCTGTAGTTGAGCGGGATCGATTCAACGTTGATCAGATCGCCTGTGTTACGTCATCATTGTTAGTGTGACGTAATATTTACTACTTTGTTAATTATGGTGATGTAACAAAATTATTTGAAAGTTAAGCTGCAATGGCACAGTATATAACATTTGTTGCTTTTGGTAAAGTTATCAGACTGTGGATACTTTTTTCAAATTAAATAATGATAAACCTAAAACAGTAATGTCAAAGTTTGTGCTAACGTTTTAAAAGTTAGAAGTTCAAATTTAACTTTTTTATGGTTAAAACCTACAAATCCTTCATAAAGTTGTTTTCTTGATATTGATAATTGTTTTGAAATAAAACCAAACCTTCAATTTTGAAGTCACCATTATTCCACTTATCTATCGATTTCTGCATATTGACAAACTTGGGGCAGTCCTTGGCTTTCCATTTCCCCTTGTTCTTATAATCGGGGATTATGTTGTAATGCAGCAGTTTTATCGGTTTTGTGTCTGGAACTTCCTTTCTCGTGTACCAAACTCTGTGAATATTTTTTTTTAATTATACAAAAATTCAATTTAATACGTTAATTCAACACATTGTATGAGGAGAAAGTTCATGTAAAAGTCGATTGATTGGATTATTTTTATTGATTTTAAAACACCAGTTAGAAGAGAGCTTAGTTTTATGTTTGTGTTGTTTTATTGGTTTTGTGTCTTCAATATACTTTGTTTGAGGAGAAATTAATATAAAGCATTATATGAGAAGAAAATTTTAAAGTTTGCATTGATTTAATATATTATTTATTAAGCTATTAGGCTTTTTGAAATTTGTAACTAATTTAAATATTTTTTTACCAAACTTTGTAAAATGAGAATGTTTTATAAAACTCTGCATGAGGTGAAAACTTTGTGAAACTTTTTATGAGGTAAAAACTTTATTAAGCATACAGAAATCGATTTAGTAGGTTAGTTCCACACTCTGTATAAAACAAAGTGGAATTAACAGACACCGTTAGATTGTGTATGAAATAGAAAAATTTATTAAAATTTTGTAGAAGGAATAAAGTTTATAAACCTATGTATAAGGTAAATTCGTATCGTTTTAAAATTGTGTATAAAGAGAAAATAATTTTAAAAACGGTTGATTATGTTAAACAGCATTGATATAAAATATCAGTTTATTAAGTGTTATGGTTGTTAGAATTAATGTTTAGTTTCAATAATTTTATATTAAATTCTTATAAGTAAAACAATAATGTGAAATGCAGTAAATTTTTGTATGAGAAATATTCTTAAACACCAAATACACAGAATCGATTATATATATTTAATTGGCATTGATGTGAAATATCACTTGGTTGAGAATTTAATTTTATGTTTGTTGGGATTTCCGCTTAAGTGTCAATACATATTAAAGTTCTGTAATATGTTTATATCGATTGAATATTAGCATATAGTACTTAAGCGTATATGTACAGACTAATTATTTTAAATATTTTGCAAGTTTACTTTAGATGTAGCAGTTTAATACAATAAGATTTTTTATATTTTCTACCATAACTAAATATGTTTTTAAACAATGACTTTTGTTTTTATAAGTTTATTTAATTGTTTTAAGTCTCAAAGTATATCATTATACTAACTTTTATTAGATGCTAAACATTTTAAATGTTTTTGCTTTCTAAAATAAAGTAAAAAATTATATTAAATATAGATTCAAAATCCAAGTCTATACGGGAATGACAATATTGTATACAGTTTAATTAATAAAAACTAAGTTAAATTAGTAAAAACGATTCATATTTATAAAGATTTGTAACCAATATTTACAAATGTATAAGTATGAACTAGTAAGCAAAAGAAAACTTAGCTGTTAAAATACTACAGAAATATTAGTGTCAAATACAAGTTACCTAATAATAAAAATTTTAATTAAAAAGTTTATACTTGTTACCCTATGTTAAATTAGGTTGTTAATAAGAAGTTTATATGCAGAATGCTAATTTACAAAAAAAGTGTCTATTCTTTAACAGCTATTTATAAGTATTAAACTAGATCTAAAGTTCTACAAAGAACTAAATTACTTTTTTATTCTAAGAAGTGTTTTTAGATTTAAACTCATTTGGTTTTTCCTCTAAATTTTTATAAAACGAAACTAAATAAATAAACATTTAACAAATTTGTACAGACTTTTGTAACTAAATATTAAAAAAAACTAAGCAAAATAAACGCAAAGCTGTTAAATGCAAAATTATTTAAAATCAATGTTTTGAATAAGTTCACTAGTTAACCCTTGTTTATTACGGTAGTTAATAAATAATTTATAAACCGGTTTATTGATTTACAACTTAGGGACTTTTTTTTTACTTAACAACTAAAAAGTTTCGATTTTATGTAAAAGATTTAGGTTAAACAAGTTCTACAAAGAACCAGTGTTATTTTTTTTTTCTATGAAGTGTTTTTAAAGTTTAAACTCATTTGCTTTATGCCTTACATTTGCTTTAAATTTTTTTTTAGAAATCAAAAAGCTTTGATTTTTTTGATAGAGTTTTATTACATAGTAGAGTATTACTACAACGAAATATTTTTTTGAAAACAAATAAATAAATATAAGACTAGGCAGAAATAATTGTCAAGTTTAAGAAGAAGATTTACTTTTTAACAACTTATGATAACAACAACAAAGTTTTAAACACAAGTAACATTATTTCAAAACTGTCTTTTAGAAAATTAAAAACAGTATAAAAATTTACTTTCAACAGAATTTTTATTGAACGTAAACTGATTTAACTTTGTCATAGGGGCAAATAAATGATTGATTAATTGATACATTAACTATTGATTATTTAGGAAAAATTGCTTTGAACTTTTTAAAGGTCAAACTAGGTCTAAACAGCGATTTTTTAAATGTTAAAACTTTTTTATATAACGCACTATCGATTTTTAAATTGTGTTTTAGATTTTGTGTTAAGATCAAAACTAATCCAGTTTATTTTAACTTAAAACACATTTTATTTAGGCTTAAAAGCTTTGTCAGATAAATCTTAACCGAAAATATAAAAGTAAACAAAAAGTTGCTTTTAAATCTAAAGGTTTCAGAACAATACAGTTTAACCGAGTGTTATACTAAGTGAACTTAAAAACACTTGGCAATGAACAAATAATTTGTTTCGTTATTTGTTACTAATTGCTAAAAATTATCATGTATAGTATATTAGTCAATATAAGAGTACTTGTATACTAACTAACAACTTTCACATTAACTTATGGGTCAACCTACAAAACCATATCACCATGACAACCAACCTGAGCCCTATGACGTAACTCCTGTCGTCAGTGGCGGTGGCTTCCGGGTTTATTCTGTGGTCGTGGTCCAGTCTGTGGCGCAGACTTTCGCATTTTTTGACCAAAACGTCCAAGTTGTCCTTCAACCACTCGTTTGCCTTGTCTACGCAGCAACTGTGAGATATTTAAATAAAACTTCATGTAACGTGATAGTTTAACTGTAAGTTTTATAAAACAAGGAGTTTATTACAAAGTTTAATTTAATTAAATGTTTGAAATTATGTATATGTTTTGAGTGTTGGACAAAAGTATTTAAATGATTAACAACGATCTTTTGAAAGTTTATAATTAAAAAACATGTTTTACTAACTTATAACTTCTTTAAAACAAACTTAAATGAACATTTGCTTTATTAATGAAGCAACTATGAGTTATTATAAGTATGTAAAATAAATTATAACTAGTAAAAATAAATAAACAAACTATCGAAGACAAAAAAATAGACAAAACTTTATTATACTAAGACATAAAAACTTTTAACTGTAAAATTTAGGTTTTAAATTCAGCTAATTTTATCAAGTTTTTTATTTAGTTTCTTTCTATTGTTTACAAGTTATCATATAAAAAAATTTTACTCACGTGAAAGGTTCGTACCCTCCGATGCTGAAGCCCCCCTTCCTCGTTTGCAGAGGAAGAAAATCAACATACATCAGGGAATTCCCCTCCTCATCTACCCCTCCGACTTCCACCTGCCTCACCCCTCCAACCCTCGCCCTGATCAGAGTGGCAAAAACCTGGTCCCTTTGCTGTTTCGGGGAACTCCCTGGAGACGAGAGGCTGTGGTACGACGAGACGCTAGTCACGCGCCTCCGGGGACTTTTTGGCGATTTTGGGGTGGTTGCCATGGCACTGACGTCATCGAACTCGTCGCGGTTGAAGTCGAACCGCTGAACGGTCCCGTAGGGGGTTTCCCTCCCGTAAAACTCCCGCAAGGTGGCGTCGTTAAGCGTCCTGTACGTCATGTCTGATTTAGGGGTGGCGGGTTTTCCCCTGAAGTCGACCACTTTAGGGGTTTTTCTGTTGTTGGGGGAAGTACCGAAGAGCGCCTGCGTGCGGAAGTTGTTTTTCTGCTGGTTTGTTTGCACGAGAGCCACGGAGCAATCTTCGTCTTCCCTGGTGGCGATCACCTCCACGTTGTCCTGTGACGTCACAATCACAGCTTTCTGTGACGTAACAAAAGGTGCCTCATCTGACGTCGCGATTTGAACATCTTCTGACGTCATAATTGAAGTTTGTGTGTTTGGTTGTTTGAACTTATAAATGTTGCTGAAAATATTTAATTGGTTTATTTGTTTTGTTTCAAACAGTTATATGATTAAAAAAAATTAGTTAGTTTACATTTAATAATAAAACAAAATTAGGTATATTTAATGTAAGAGCAAACAAATTTATTTGTTGGGGTGAAAAACTTATTCAATCATAAGTTCATAACGGCTTCCGGTTTTGAAAAGTATTAAAAACTAATTATAGCACAAAGCAAACACCATTTATTTGAGATGAGTCAAATTTGAACCCTGATTCGAAGTTTTGTTTGTGACATCACAAAGGCAAAAGAGAAAGTTTCATCGTGTGAAAATAAGCCGCTTTATAATTAGAACTCCCCTTTTTTTTCTTCTATTAAAAATAATTTTCCCCTCAATAAACTGTTTGAAGTTTCGCTGCTTGACTGATTCTTAAATTATGTTTATTTTAAAAGTTTATCTCAAACTATGTTTATTTTAAAAGTTTTTCTCAAATTATGTTTATTTTAAAAGTGACTCTCAAATTATGTCTATTTTAAAAGTTTTCTCAAAATATGTTTATTTTAAAAGTTTTTCTCAAAATATGTTTATTTTAAAAGTTTATCTCAAATTATGTTTATTTTAAAAGTTTTTCTCAACCTTTGTGTATTTTAAAATTTTATCTCAAACCATGTTTATTTTAAGTGTTTGTCTAAAATTTTGTGTATTTTAAAGTTCAATAATTACTATGTCTCGTTTAACCTTCTTGTTGTTTTTATATCAAATTATATTTTTGTTTTGATTTCATTGTTTCAAGTTTTGCTGTTTTGTTAAAATGTTTTTTGGTAAGTATCCACTTAAAAAATATGTTTATAACCTTTAAATATTATGGTGGTGATATTAGAACATAACTTAAAAAGTATAGTATACTTGTTATGTAATTTAATTGAGGCTTTTACTTTCAGATAATGTGCAAAAATGTCGTTACATAGCGTAATATTTGGCTTTTGAAATGTACTAGTCCATTTTCGTCTTACATAACTTTTTGAAGTCAGTTTCGTAAAAATTTTTGAAGGCTAAACTTCAAAAAAAAAATCGAAAGAATCAAAATTCCAGGCCATGGAAAATCGTAAAACATACCCACATCAAAAATGAATATAATCCATTATAAGATTTATCTAAAAATAAAACAGGGAACAAAAAGCGACGTTGTTAGAAGCATTTTAAAATTCCAACCCGATTACTTCATGTTTAAAAACTCTCGCATGCTAGAAATTTGATATCTGCTTCTTGTGTTTTTGTGCGTGCTTTAAACGAGCTTAAAAAGTATTAAAAAAGCTCAAAGTTAATTATAATTGTTGACATAAAACTAGTTGGTACTTAAACCTACAACAGCTGTCGAATTAAATCAAACAAATATAAAAATAGTTTTAAAAAATACATTTTATTATTATTTTTTAGTTTGTATGAGTACTTTGTTAGATAAACATTATATAAATTGAAAACTAATATAAAACTAATATATAAATCCAAAATAAAATTTAGTCAAGGTGTTTATACAAAAATCAGCGCATATTGTAATCATGCTACAAGCAATATTAATACAGACGATTTCTCGATTAGATTTTTTTCAGACAGTATGTTTATTTCGAGCAACTTGATACAAATACATAACAGCGAATACTGTATCACCACGAAGCAACATAAATACAGACAACTTCTTGTTTCAGCTTCGTACAGACGTTTTTTTTATCAGCAAGTTTGGTACAGACTTATATTTTTGTTTACACAAAACAATGTTGATTTCGCGGGCCCTGCGGCAAGCCAACAACAGCAAATTATATTTAGACGGCGTAAAATTAAAATGAATTATTTCTATCTTCAGTAAAATTGAAATGAATTATTTCTATCTCAATTCAGTAAAATTAAAAAGAATTGTTTTTATCTTACTCAATTCAGTAAAATTAAAATGAATTATTTCTATCTCAATAAAATTTAAATGAATTATTCTATCTCGTCGACTCAATAAAATTAAAATGAATTATTTCTATCTCAATTCAGAAAAATTAAAAAGAATTATTTCTATCTTACTCAATTCAGTAAATTAAAATGAATTATTTCTATATCAATTCAGAAGAATTAAAATGAATTATTTCTATTTTGTCAATTCAGTAAATTAAAATGAATTATTTCTATCTCAGTAAAATTTAAATGAATTATTTCTATTTTGTCGATTCAGTGAAATTAAAAAGAATTATTTACATCTTTTGGATTCAGTAAAATTAAAATGAATTATTTCTATCTTGTGGATTCAGTAGAATTAAAATGAATTATTTCTGTCTTAAATCAGTAAAATTAAAATGAATTATTTCTATCACAACTCAATAAATTAAATTGAATTATTTCTATCTCAATTCAATAAATTAAATTGAATTATTTCTATCTAAATTCAGAAAAATAAAAATGAACTATTTCTATCTCAATTCAGAAAATTTAAAATGAACTATTTATATCTTGTCGATTCAGTAAAATTAAAATGAATTATTTCTATCTTGTCGATTCAGTAAAATTAAAATGAATTATTTCTGTCTTGTCGATTCAGTAAAATTAAAATGAATTATTTCTATCTTGTCGACTCAACAACGTACTTAACTGCGTTTTCGAAACACTCGTTGCTAAAATGAAATTATTTTTACTGTCAGATATTAATTTATCTCGACTTAAAATAATAGATTTTCGAACACTCGTTGCTAAATCAGTATTAAATTTGCTGTAAGTTGTATATTTGCTTATAACTTTTTTTTAAGTTTTTGCTTGAAATTTTTGTGATTATCACGTAAAAAAACTATGAAAGTAAAGCGTATTTATCTCGATTTCTATTTATAATGCTTTAACATGGAGAACGTTTTATTATAAAAGAGATATGTATAACTTATTATAATAGTTTTTAAAAAATTATTATTGGTTGTAGTTTAATCTATTTCAAACAATTTAAAAATTTATTAAAAATTTTAGTTGAAAACATAGACAATTGTGAAGAAATATAAACTTTATAGACCGCGTTTTTTCAAAACTAATAAGTTTACCAGAAAAAAAACATTGAGCCTAAAACTAAGTTGAAAATTTACTAGTTACTACGACATGTTTTTAAAAATATCAGTTTACAGAAAAAGTACTGTGCTGTACAGCTAAATCAACTAACTTAATTTTCAAGCTTTTAAAGTCCGAAGTAAAAATGGTTTTTAAAAATTAAATACTTCAAGTATAAATTTCTAAATATAAATAACTACATAAAACGTATAAACTACAAAACAGAAGTTATAATTTCGCTTCCAAGAAAGCTTAACACTGTTACTCGAATAAAGCTAAATTAAAGTTGTTTTTTATCAAATCGTTGATAGAGCATCCAGAAAAAACTGACTAGCTTCTAAAGAAAGTAAAACCCTTACAATAACTTTCAACACACAATCTGCAAGTAAACATATACAAGTTCGCAAGCTAATATACCATCTGAGACAGCTTGTATTTTGAAGCATTGAGATCTGCTTCAACTTTTTATCTCTGCTGAGCTGCCTTCTTCTTGTTTCTCTTGTTTGAGTTATTTTCGGCTCTCAAATCCAATTTACCGCAACTTGAAAGAAAAACTGTTGCAATGCCGACTCAATGAAAAGTTTTGGAAAAAGTTGAACATTTTGAAAATTTTAACAATAAATTTAGCATACTTTAAATGTATAGTAGAGATATTAAAGTTCGTACAAATATTATTTTATGTGTCGTAAATTAGTAAGTAAAAGTATACATATACTGAAACATACACATTTTGTTGTTAGAAAAACCATTTGCAATTATAACTGCTTAATTTCTTTATTAACATAATTTGCAACTAAGTTCAATGTTCTTAAAGCATATTAGTTTAAAGATAATAAGTTGAACTTATACCATTTGTTTTGTTTCTTTTATTATGCACAATTAAAAACAAAATATACCTTTTATCATAGCTTTAATTGATAGTTTTACTCTGGTTACCTCAGAAAAAATTAAACTGAAATATTATTTATTTATTTCAACAAGAAATGTTTTATTTAATTGAAACTTTTTTTTTCGATGTTTGTCATTTTAAATGAAAGTACAAAAATAAATCTTTATCTTTTTAAAATCAAGTTCAGATAATAGTTTTGTTCAAATAGAAAAATAAACTCATAAAACTTTAAAACAAAACAGCTTAATTTCCCGAATAAGAAAAAAAAACTAAAGTTATAAAATAACTTATCAGTAATTTGAAATATCTATTATACACTTAAGAGATTAAATGTACGAATAGATGAAGTTTATGACATCACATTCGATATAATCTGTTAATTTGTTTATCTAGACATCCATTAAAATAAGCTCTGTTTTGTGTTAAGTTTGGATAAACTTAAGATTTAATACACAACAAGTTTTGGATAACTTTTATTATTATTAGTAAGTTATACATAGCTTATCGTTTATTAGAGTTAATAAATAAAACTGTAGCTTTAAATTTGTAAGTTTTAGTTATGGTCTTGGTATAAACATTAAAATTATAAACAGTATATAAGTTACATAGTTATGAGCTAAGTTACATATAAATCTTTTAAGGTATAGTGTATAGTATGAAGTTAAAGTATAAACATCAAAAAATAAGTGATTAAAATATTTATAAAGTTTTTGAACTATTTTTAAATATTTAAGTTTTATTATTTTTAAGTAAATCAGTTGTAATAATCTAATTTTAAGCCATTTAAAAAATAAAAAATTTTGTCCGCAAAAAACAATTTAGATAATGTTTTATAATTTACTTTTCAGTTTTATACTTGTATTTTAAAGTAATTTTATATTTTCTAAACTTTGCTTTACTTGAAATTACGTAAATTATCTATAATAACTTTAGCCTAGAGGTAGTGTTCTGCATATTACAGCAATCTGTAAAAAAAGCTTTTTTTCACTTTGTTTAAATTTATACTAAAGACAAAATATTGATTAAGTTTAACATTAATTAGTTCATAAAATTTTATAAGCGCTTCATATTTCACTTTCTTAAAATGTATTCAAATTAGGTTAACTTCAAGTGTCTGGCCAATAAATAATTAAGTAAAATTTAATTATATTTGTCCCTTAATTTATAATAAAGTGGTTATTTAAGTTTATCTCAAACTGAGCTAGCCAAGTAAAAAATCAATAATCATCACAACCCTAGTTCTTCAAAAAAGTATATTCTATAACACAGACTTGTTAATTTTGTTTCAATTTTTTAGCATTAAAATAAAGATATTATAAAACTTTAAAACTTTTACTTGTGAACTCAATTCTGTATTTTATTAAGCTTTTAAAACTATATACAAAAATTGAAAAATAATAAAAGACATTACGTCGATAGTATAAAAAATAAACAAAAAGTAATAAAACTTGTAGTCTAAATAAAGCATTAACTTTTGAAAATACTTTTATAAGCTTATGCAATTTACGTAAACAAATTAAACGCTACTACAAATACGACAATAACAAAGTCGTCATTTCTAATTTAAGCAGTTGTATAGTCGTTAACAGTTTTTAGCAGACATTATCTGATGTAGTGTATTTTCTCAATCACAATTAGTCTGTTCATTTCTCGCTTTAATATTAAGCTTAAAGATAATTAGAAGAAATTAATCTGCAGCAATAAAAATTTCATAAGTAATATATTTCAAAACTTTGTGAAAAAATAACATGGTAATATTTTCAAACAATTTTTAAAGCTAATGTTTAAAATAACATTTAATTTTGAATTAATTATATCAAAACTGGTAATCTTTTTAAGTTTCTATATGTAAATAAAAGTTAATTGGTTGTTTATAATAAACATAATGAACTCTTATTATGGTTGCAACGCTAAAACATATTTTTCTGTTTAGTGATAATATATAGCAAAATAATAGTTTAAAACTCAACAGTTTAAAAAAATATCCTATATGAACAATTTATATGCTTTAAATATTTCAAACACTTCAAGCAAAATAACAAAAATAGTCAGTACAGTAAAATTAATCAAACAATCTAAAAAAACATTCTTATAAACAATTTTTTATCATCTTAGCAAACTTTCAGTTAACGATTTTTTGTCTTTTGTAGTTTTTAATCAAATTAAGGGTTTTTAATCTCCCAATTTTTTTATAGAATTACTTTTTTTAATCTTATTTTAGAAACAAAAGTTAGGAAAAAATGTTAATATTTTGTATATACTTACATAATTTTTATAAACTTAGTCTTTTTTTAATTTTTTTTTTTCAAACAGAAAATTTGTTACATTTTTTAAGCTTCATTTTAGAAAAACTTATTTATTATTTATTTCCTCATTAAGTCTAATCGCATTATACATATGCTCTTGACTGAATTTTTATGCAAAAATATAATATGAATTTAAATTTTCAAAAATAGCTTATGAATAAGTAATTACGGGAAAAGATTATTGATAAAAAATGTCAAAATAAAAATAAGTTAGCCTCACAAGTTGGCAATTCAACTGTGGTTTTAAATATTTATGCTAAAATGATGAGGATGATACAAAATTTTTTTTTCATAACTTTAAAGCTGTTGTTGCTAATTTTAAAATTATGCACCTATTACTAATGTTCGATAAAAAAACATAAATACTTTTAGATTTCATAACTTAGAGAAGAAAACTAAAACATGATTATTAGAAATGTAAAAGTTTTAAGAAATTATTTAATCATCAATAAAAAATTTTGTATTTTGTTTTATAGAAATTTATTTTAATTCAAACTGTTACAATTTTAGTTGTTAATAAGTAACAACTTTTATCCGTTCTACCTTATTAAAAAAAAATAAACAAAGTATTTCTAAAACTTTTGGAATTACTAAATAATAATGAAAACCTTGACATATTCTTGTCACAACACATTAACTTTTTGCTCCAAAACTTCTTCAGAACTGCCTAAAAAGTATTTTGACCTAAATAGATCAACTGTAAATGAACTATTCTCTACATCAGACAATGTACAACAGCTTGTAGTTCTAGAAACGCCGCGAAAGACTTGTTATGACGTAATAATGCGAAATATGCACCAGCGATGTTGGAATTTCAAAGTGACGTTTTAACTTTATTTTTGTCGCGATTTATGTTGCTTTTTATCAAGGGAGTTTATTGTTTCTGTTTACATCCTGTGAGATCAATAAAAAATCTTTTGTTTTGAATAAAGTCACAAGTTTTCCATATGGAAGTGTTTTGGCTCGTAAACAATGTAACATTTGTTATTTTTAAAAACAAATACCACTTTGAGCTTTTAAAAATCTACGTGAATAAATTGTTTTAAGAGGAAAATTAAGTATTTAAATACGGTATAAAAAAGTCATTTTTAATGCTATAATCCAAAGATAATATCGAAATTGTTTTGGCAGTGAACAGTTAACAATTGAAACCATTTAACATGAATATTTGAAAATTTTCAATTTTTTTTGGTCAAACTTTCTTGTGTAATATCTAATTTAAAAAAGTCATTGCTGTTGTTAAAAGTAATTCGACTTTTATACCAACCGCTTTTTGACCGATTTAATTAAAAATTAATGATTCAAAACTTTCTTGAAATAATAAATATACTTTCAAAATGTCTAAAGAATATAGACAAAAAAAATCTTAATAATTATAGATATTTAGTTAATGAAAACCTAGCCCATATTTTTCTCATGATAACTATTAATAGATAACTGATAGTAGCTTCTAGACACCTGAATCTTAAAGAAACTTTGAAGTCTAATTTACCAATTTATTTTATACCTATTTGTTTAGCATAAAATTAAAAGATAACTCGAATAGTTACAATAAATTCAAATTATAACTTTTATCTTTACAGGCAAAAAATAATTGCTCAACTTATTTATAACCAGAACAATATAACTTCAAAAATTTTAAGATTTTATTTTTAAAACAATGTTTCACTCGAAAAAAAAAGATCAATAAGTAATAAATCTTATTCAAATGAAATAAAATTTATCTATTTCAATAAAATTATATCCTGGACAAGACTTTAAAAGGTAGGTATCCAAGTGGTGTGCAACTCGATAACTGAAAGGTTCTACGTGCACCAGGTTCTAGGATCACATATTTTTAGCGTCTTTTTTTTCGATTAATAAAGTACAGTTATTATTAACTAATGATTTCTTTTTTTTTGAGTGAAACATTGTTTTAAAAATACAATCTGAAGTTTGGAATTTATAAAGTCGAGTTATTGAATTTAAAAAATATTCACACAAATTTATCTTGAGACCTACGTCATAAAAAGCTCGAATCTTACAGGAAAAGTTTTAAAATGTTATTGAAATAAATTTTCTCAAAAAACAAAAGGAAATTAAAAAATGTCTTCAGTGTAATTAGTTTTATTTAAGTTAATATTATTATGAGTGAAACATACTCATCGACTTTTTCAAGTTTTGAAAAGTCTAAAGGAGATTCGAGCTCAGGAAAAAATAAAAAACGAAAATGTAAAAGAAAGCAAGAAAGTACTACAGAACAATCCGTTAGTTTTAAATAAATTGTAAAACTTTTAATGTTTCATCGTTAACTTAAAAACATCGTTTTGGTTAAAACCATGCAAGATGTCCTTATACATTAACAAGTTACAAAGGTACCAAAGAAAAGACAAACTTACTTTTTTCAGTAAGAACAAAGATTGTTTAGACACAGTTTTGTGAGCTTTAACTAAAACTTTTAATACAATTGTTATTACCAAAACTCTAACAGTTTTTTAATTAATTTTTATTAGTTTGGAAGTTTTGAATTTTGTTCTTGATAAAACACTTAATTAATTCAAACGTCTATTGTTAAACATTTACTTTAAATAATTTAAAAAAATTATTCAGGAAAGCACAACAAGTTCTTCATCTGGTTCGTCAGAACAGTCCACAGAACAGGAAAGCACAGAGGAAGAAAAATCGACAATAAAATCAAAAAATATTGCTCCCGATCCGACTTGTGGTAACCAAAAAGAAAAGAAAAATGAAGGTAAAAAGAGGAAGAAGGAAAAATTAATAAAAGCGAGCAATAACAGGTAAAAATAATGAAAAAACATACAAAATTCACTCCATATAATGTAGTTTATTATTTACTGAACGATAAAAAAAAAAGCGCATAATATTTTTGGTCTAAGGACCTGGTACACAAAATACCTTTCGATTATCGACTCATACACCAGAATAAGGTTTAATATATTTTCCAAGATATTTAACTGCTTGTCCAGTTTAAAAACCTTTTTAATACAAAATAAATTTTTAAAGTGAAAACAGTTGGAACTATTTCTAAAAATTAACTAATTTACAAACTACAACTAATTATAGATTTTTTAAAGAATTTGGTTCAATTTTTTGTTAAAAATTAAATTTTATTTAACTGCTTTATTTTAATCAAATAGATGTTTTATGTTTTATTGCAAATCATACTAACAAGTTTAGTCGTTAACTTGAGAAAGATTGAAAAAGTTTAAACTTTTCAATACAGACTTTTTTTATTGTGACAAAGTTTACACAAAACAACAGACAACTGAACATAACAGAAGTTGATGAATCGAATGTTATAGAGTCTGTGTCACAGCAAATAATGTCCAAATACAAGGTTAAACCGAGACAAGATAGTATGAAGAGATGTTCAGAGTGGATAAATTCCATACCAGAAATTCCGCAGTGCAGTCAGCGGCACCAGAGAGATGAAAAGTGTAATAATAAAAAGAAGAAGAACCTAAAGGTTTGAACTTTTTGTTTTATTTTTTCTTAACATAGACAAAAAGATAAAAAACTAAACTAAAAGAATAAACTGAATATATTTTAAACAATTTGTGTGTTATTTAATGATCTATTTCTATTTTTAAAATATGTAATTCGTTTTAAAAATAATTACTAACATGATTAAAATGAAAACTTTAAAATGTTTTACAAAAAATAAACTCAACTATTTTTTCAAGTAATAAAAAAATAAAACTCATGTTACTCTTTGTTTTTTAAACAAGGAAGTTTTATTAAAAGTTCAAGTTAGTCATAAAACCTTGTAATTTAATAAAATAAGCAGGTGAAACAGAAAAGTAAGAAGAAAGGAGAGAAATGGTATGAACGGGTGAACACACCGACAGTGACAACTGTTAAATCGTCAACAGGAGAAGATAGTAGTAGTTGTAGTGACACTAGTGAAAGCGACAGTACGCAGGTACAACAAAGTAAGGGGGACAGTGAAAGCATGAAGAAAAATTATAAAAAAAGCAAAAGAAGAAAATTATTAAAGTTTATTTGTTTTTTTTTTTAATCAATTTTTATAAAATATGAAATATATGTAATTGCATTTACTTTGTCAAAACGTTGTTTGTTGAAAAAATTCTTTTTATTATCATTTATAACATTTTTTTTCGAAAAAGTCTTAATCAAACAGGATAAGATAAAGTTTTAGACTCAAACTTTGTCTTTATTTCGTAAGTAATTAATTTTCCGTTATTGAAGTGCGTAAATATGTTTAAATGAAATAAAACACTAAGTTGTAAATCTATTTTAGCCTACTTTGTGGTAACTATAAAAAATACTTGATAGAAAAGAAAGTAGCAGCAGCGGAAAATTTATACTCATGGAACTATATAAGAAAAAGATGAAAGACAAACTGAAAAAGAAGTGTAATAAAGAAAATAAAAAGGTTTAATCAACAAACTAGTTAATCTATTAGTACTTAGGAACTACACTTTTTGTGAAGGATTTCAATCGATAACATAAAAGTTTGAATTAATATATTTACAACTAATTATTTAAGGAAAGAAAGAAGCCAAGACCTTCAGCTGCAGTTGAAAGTAAAGAAAACATTTCACAGAATAGAACTTGTACTAGGTAAAAAATTGAAAATTTATCAAAATTATTCTACAAGCTCAATTAAATTGTACAAGTTTACTTCACGAATTTTAAACAGTTGTTTTGAAACTTTAATGTTTTAGTACTAAAGTTAGTGTATTTCATGTATACCTTTGAAGAATTTAAAAACTGAACAAGTAATAAAATGTCTTTTTTGTGTTTGACATGTTTATAAAATTTGCATGTGGTACATTTAAAAATGAAATGAAAGATTACATCACGTAAACATATACAAAACGCTTGTTTATACTATTATTAAGCATGATTTACTTCTAATAAATAAATACATGAAGTATATTTACACATTGTTTCTAGAAATTTTTAAGTTTACAAAAACGCTCTTCAAAACAACTGGGTAATTTGTTTTATACAAATTTTTCAACATTAATTTTTCAGATGCAAACTGTTACACTACGAAAGCAAATTAAAGAAAAGAAAAACATCTAATAGATTATATGCAAAGAAACATAGGAGCGGAAAATATTTTTCAAAAACTAGAAGTTTGTACAAAATATTAGTTATCATTATTTGCGAAAAAGATTTAGTGTTAAAAAACAAGTAAACTGTTTTTAAAAGTAAAATAAATTAAAACATAATCGATAATTCAGTTGGGTTCCAAAGAATAACCTTCACTATTTTTGATGTCAGTAAAGTTAAAACTTTGAACTAAAGAACATTTTCTATAATTTAAGCATTTTTAAAGTTTCTAAAACCAAAAAAAAATTAATAATTAAATAATATAAAAATAAATTTATTTATACCCCTAAACTTGCAAAATAGCTCAAACTAGAAACTCAAGCAGCACATTTAGGGTAAAAATTAAGAGATATAGAATATTAAACAAAGTTATTGACTAGTTCAAAATATTTTAGGACCAGAGTCTTCGGGGTGGGCAGTTATAAAAGCGGTCAATTTAATTGAAGCAAAAGGTAAAGAAGCGACTCCGAAACTAATTCATTATGTCGTCACTAAAAAGTTGAATAAACCAGAACTTACTAAACTGTTAGTTTGAATTTAAAAAATAATATGGTTTAATATATTATGTCGTCACTGAGAAACTAAATAACGTTTGTTTGTAATATATATAACTAAAAACTTGTCTTTTTTACAAATAGTTAACAGACGTTATAAAATTTAAATTGTTTATATTTTGAAAGTTTTTTTTGGTTAGTTCTTACATTATTGTTTATTTTACTAAGAAGTTATTTGAAAAAATTATAAGAGCTTTTTAAATAATTAAATTGCTCAATATCTCAATTAAATTGTGTTATATTATGTTGTACCAGAACTTACTAAACTGTTAGTTTGGTTTAAAAACTTGATATAATTAACAAATTACGTCCTTACAAAAATTAAAATAAACCTGACTTAATATTTTTTTCAAACTTTCTAAAAGTTAACAAAAAGTCTGTCACTATAAAGTTAGATAAACCAGAACTGACAAATTGTTTGTATGTAGTCAAAAACTTGTAACAATCAATTCATTATTTTGTCGCTAAAAAGCATGATAAACCTTAATTAACCAAATTGGTAGATTTTTGCTAGTTGGTTTTTCTTAAATTTTTTTGTTCAATTTTGAAAAAGTATAAATTTAGTTGTTGAATAAACAAAAAAATGTAGAAACGTCTACGGTATATTAAAGTGGATGCTAGAAAAGAAAATATTGAAAACTGAAAAGATTGAAGGAAAAAGAGTTTTCAAAAGTAGACTAGTGTGAGTTGTAAAATATTCTGCTTGTTAAATCGGGATATTAGACATTGTTAAATAAAAACTTAGATCTGTCATTAATTCTAATATGTTGATAACATAATTGTTTTTAATCTAAAAAACTTTATTAAATACGCTTCATAAAACTTTTAAACAACAACTTAGCTTTTCTCACAAACTATTTTATTTTAATTTTAAAACTTTGATAAGTGTTTATTTTTACTCTTATACAAAGAAACAAAATAACTTTTAATCTTTTAGGACGAAAGGTGCAAATAAAAAACAAATGAAAGCTGTTAGGACGTTGTTTCAAGACATACCTATTGATATTTAATTTTGGGAAAATTAAATCGTTCAAGTTTTATTGAACTGTATAAGAACAAAATAAAATACTGAAAATGTATAAAAATCTTTTGTTGTGCAAATATAAGCTTGCTTTTTTGGATGATTTATATAAGTTATAGAATATTTTTTAGTTATATAAATGTAAAATAAGCTTGTTGAAGTCTTATTAAACTGCATAAAAACGAAATAAGGTGCTGAAATATTGTTTAATTATTTAATTGCATGTAGAGATAAATACTTAAACTTGTTTGTAAACATAAAAGAAAATTAACTTTATTTTTAGACAAGTTAATATTGCTCTGTTTTCATTTGTTGTGAACTATTTTACGCACTTTTATATAAACTACTTTTACTAAGACCTACAAAACTTTGTAAAAATAGTGTTTAAACTTTTTTTGTTTAAGTTAAAATTAAAACCAAGTTTTTAATAAATAAAAATTGAATTTATAATTTTATAAAAAAATACGGGTATATATTTAAGTAAAATAATTAAAAAAACTAAGTATGATGATTTTTTGATGAAAACTAAACAAAAAATAAACAAACGTTAGAGTAATTAACTTTTGCGTCTTTAAATATTTTATAAACAGTTAGTACAACTGTTAAAAGCGGCCCGTTTAAAAAGGATTAAATAAATTTTGTACAACTTGAAAATATCTATAGTTTTGGAATTTAGTTTTCAAAAAATAAAATTTTTCTGGTTTATTCAAACGAAGAAATTAACCGCAAGTTATTCATAGTATCTTTATTTTACTTGGCATCAATCAAAATTTTAGTTCGAAGATTCATCACGTGATACGTTTCATCGGTGTACGACTTCAGCAATCTGCAATTTTTAAAAATTTTATTATTCGTATTTAAAAGGTTCATGTAAAAGGTGGAAGTAATTTTTGTAAAAAAAATTGTAATATCTTTTAAAACTTGAAGATTTTTGTAACATCTGTGGAAAAATAGCAAAAAATAACCTTAACACTTTATTTTTGTACATTTTTTTTGTAAATTTGATAAGTATTTCTCTGGAAAAAGTAGGGAACAATGTCCGTGACACTCTTTTTTTCCTAAAGTTTTTTTATATTTTTTTTTTCGTAAAAAATAGAAAACATTTACCGTTGCAAGGGAGTCCAGAAAAGATGTTTTTTTTCTAATAAAAAACTAACAAGAATAGATTTATGTAAGAAATAACCTACTTCGCTATTTCTTGGCTGACCCAGGTAATCAACTTGACAGCTCCAAAATACAAGTCCGTAATCTCCATTTCAACTGGGACCAGTTCCGGACTTTTAGGTACTTCTGGGAACTTGGGCCTTATTGAATTTTATAATTAGCAGTAGATTACATCTTATATATGAATAAAGCCATCTTTGTCATTGAATGAAGGTACAACATAATATAACACAATTTAATTGAGATATTGAGCAATTTAATTATTTAAAAAGCTCTTATAATTTTTTCAAATAACTTCTTAGTAAAATAAACAATAATGTAAGAACTAACCAAAAAAAACTTTCAAAATATAAACAATTTAAATTTTATAACGTCTGTTAACTATTTGTAAAAAAGACAAGTTTTTAGTTATATATATTACAAACAAACGTATAAATAAATTAAAAAACTTTGCGAATTCATGGATGACGTGGGTCTTCAACTTATCAGCTCCGGAGTTCTGGTCTAAAATCTCCTTATCAGCCGAGATCAGCTCCACACTTTCAGGTTTCTCTACTAAGTCCAACTTGGACCTTATTGAATTTGTAATTAGCAATAAATTACGTCTTATACATAAACAAAGCCATCTTTGTCGTTAAATGTAGAAATATCAAAATATAACACTGACAGATTGAGCTCTAACAATATTTCAAAAAAACTGCGTTGTGGAAGAAACAAAAATGTACGAGTCGTAAAAGACAACGAAAATGTATCAGTTGTCTAAAAAATAAAATATAAAATTTCTGTACTTGTATTTAGTACTTTATAATGTTTATTAACTATCGGTAAAAATATACAAGTTGATAGTTATAAATATAACAATAACAAATTGACTAACTTAGCAAATTCAGAGATAGCATAGTTCTTCAACTTGACTTTCCCAGAATCCTGGTTCGAAGTCCCCATTCCTGGATTCCTGTGCTCAAAGTACAACGTAACCTCGAAGGCTTCGTCCAAAAACCCCTTGTGGTCACAGTAGTTCTTCAGAAGTCTGTTTTTATTAAAATAAATTTTAATAAACCCTTTCTAGGTTACTCTGTAGTCACAGTAGCTTTTTAAATTTTGTGTTTATTTATAGTACAATTGTGGTGTACGACTCGATAAACGAAAGGTTCGTTCACCAGGACCTCAGACCAAACTTTTGACTGTATTATTCATCGTTCAATAAACAATACTGTTTCGGTTTTAAATGTAATACCTAGCTGTTTAAGTTGTTATTATATGGGGGAAAAAGTGTAAATATTGTTTTAGCCCTTAAAAATGATGCTGGATAAGTTTTGAAGTTTTCGTAGTCAAAATTAGTTATTTTAACTGTTAAAAAGTTAAAATTTACCACAGAACAAGCTTTTAGTACTTTGAATTTAACTAAAAAATATTTCACACAAATAAAGTTTGTAATTTTATATAAATCATACTTTTAAATTAGTAGTCATTGAGCTTAAGTAGTCACAAGATTAAAAGTTGAAAAAACAACCAATCTAATATAATAAGAAACTTGTAAACTGGTTTTACAACTCACCCGGATATCAAAGTTGAAGCTAAAAACTGAATTCCAACAAAACCTACTTCTCCATCGTTGTGAAACTGAACTGAAACTGATTCCGTCGGTGGAAACATGCTTAAACTATGAGACACAAAAAGTTAAAATGCTGAAAAGTTTTAAAGTTCAAGTTAAATATCTATGTTGAAGTATCAACATTGTACAACTCTTTGATCATACGTACGACTAATTTTGCAATAGCAGATTAAATTTTATTTTTTAATTTGCAAATTTTGTTATGCAATAAAAAACCATAAACCTACATAACAACTAAAGAATTTTGTTTTAAAATTTTTGAGTACTTTCTTCTTCTACATAGGAGTATATTATGCTGTAAAATTAAACTATGTTTAGTTTAAGTTGTTTAATAAAGTAGTTAAGCTTTTAAAAAACAAAAAATAAGCAAGTGGTTTAATAAAAAAAAAATTATACCTCAAACTACTTTTGATAAAAAATCACTGTAAATAACAAAATAAAAAAAATAACAACTTGAATATTAAATTTAGCTTTAACAAAATCAGCAATAGGTTGATTTAACACAATTTGATTAAACCAGTTCCGTTTTTATAAGTTATAGTTAAAAAATAATTTTAAGTTTTAAAATTTTAACTAACGTTTAAAATAGTAAAGTTACTTATAAATACTTGAAATACAGCTGTACTTTATTGCAAACAAAAACTGTAGTTAGAACCTGAGAAAAATAAATTTAAACTGATTTCAACTTGAACTAGACTTAAATTTGACTTAATTCAAAAACAGTACTTACAATCAAACTGGTATAAATTATTATACATAATTTAACTATTTTGTCTTATGACTACTTAAGTTATTAAATTAATTTTAGTTTGTTTTAGTGCAACTGCGCTGCGCTTAACTTAAGATCAGCACTTTTTTGGTACAAAGTCTATAAAAGTGTGTTAAGAAAAATAAATTGTTAACTACTTACTTTCATATAATTTTATTGTGGTTTTTAGCACGTTGCTTTTCAAAAGTAGTTGTAAAAATATAAGGTTACAAAGCTTTTTAAAAGCTTATCAAAATATTTATTAATGTTTTAATATATTTATAATGTTCTTAATTGAGTCAAAATGTAAGTTACTAACTAAACTGCTGAGTTTATTTACAAACAACTTATTAAATTTTATTCAAACTTTAAAACTAAGCAAACAATGTTTTTTAATTACAAGACCATAAGGTTTATTGTGCTTATTAAGAGTTTTATGTTATTAATTAAATAACTAGAATAATTTAACAAAACAGCTTACACTTAAAAAAGATTTTAAACTTATTTTTTCTTGCAAAGTTAAAATTTTGAACAAAATATTTTGACTAGCTGGTTTTACAAATCTCTTTTTCATCAAATGAATAAAATTAAGCTAAATTGAAAAAAAAAAGTGCTAAATATAGTATCTAAAAAAAAGAAGAGTAATAATTTTCGTTTAAAACAGTTTAAAATTATATAAAGTTGAATGCTATAACTAAACCAAACATGGACCTACATTTTTCAACTTGTTTACTAAAAGAGTTTTAAGCAATTACACAAAGATAAGTAAAACAATTGAAAACTTGACATATTTTGTTTTAACCATCATATATTCTCTACATAAAAAGTTTTTAGGTTAAAAAAAACTTTTAGAATAGCATTTTGATGGTGAAATCAACAATATTTTTGTTATTGATGTCATATCATTCTTCTAGTGGTTTCGTAGTTTTAACTACTTGGTTCAAACAATATAAAAATAGTAGGTATGGAATCCAACACAAAAAAACGCCTTCCAAAATCTAAATAACTTGTAACTAAGTTGTAGTATTTACTATAAAACTATTTTTAGTTAGTACTTAAAAGAAACTTAGTTTGAGAGGTTTCTGTCTTCAAGCTACAAATCGAACACTTTTATTGTATATTTAAACATTGTTGAAAATATATGTGGTATTTACTATATGTAGGAAACTTGTTAAAGTATGAACACGGGTTCTTTATGTATAAATTAAAAAATATTCTTGATAACTAAGTTTTTAATGTTATTTAAAAGTGTAGACATTGTACACAACCACTCAACAATGAATTTAAAACAAACCATTTCTTACCAATATGTTCTTACTGATGTTTTTACAATATAAAAATAGTAAAAAACTGTTTTAATGCTAAAAACTACATTTTATAGTTAAAATTTTATATAAAAAGCGGTGTACAGCTTTTTTCATACCACGTCTTTTGACCATAATTATGAACTTCAATCTGTTTTTGTTTCTAGTAAATTTTTAGCCTAATAAAACAACTAGGTATTTTTTAATATTTCTAGAGTCAAAAAATCGATTATTATAATCATTTTTCATTACTTTATTATTATATAAAAGAAATATACTTTTTTTGAGCAATAGAAAGATAAATTATTGTTTTAAACAAACTGACTTCTGTTTGTAAACAAAAAAAATATCATAATCATAAAACTTAAGGTTTGTGTTTTTACAGTCTGAATTAGATAAGTTTTGAAGGCTGAACAATTCTTATATAAACAAAACATGAAAATATAAAAATATTAACGTTATTTTTACAAAGCTTTTTCCTAAGAAATTTTTGTACAGCTAAAAAAGAGTACATTTATTATTTTTACCTATTGATAAGCATTTAATAAAACTAATAAAGTAAAGGTTGAATAATTTTGCGTATTAGAGATCTTATATAAAAAACTAAGTTGAAAAAATTTATTGACAACAAAAATATCATATTTTTGGTTAGTTGTTGACAATAGTTCCACTTTCGTCTGTGCTTAGTGTAAAATATTCTGTAGTCTGTTTTGTAACTAAGTTCTAGTTATAACTATTTTAGTTTCAAAGCTAGAAAAGCTTTTTATAAAATTTTGTTAGTTGTGTTTCAGGAACTAATTCTGTTATAATTATTAAGTTTTACACTTTAATTGTATACATGTTATACGACCAAGACTGTTCAAAACAAAGTTTCTAGTCTAAACAAACAAACATTAGAAAATAAAACTGTTTACGATTTTCAATAAACTGAATTAGATTGCTGAGCGAAAATAAACTGTCTCAAATATCTTCTATTACAATTTTTAGTCTAAAAACATAAAAAATTAATTTTAAAATACTAAAGTATTTCAGTAAACATAAATTTTTCGAACAAGTTAAGTTTAAATATTTCCTATTCGATCCTTAGGATTAAAAATTTAATTAATTTTTTTTAAAGAATTACTTTGCTTATACTATTATAAAATGTTTGAGATATTCTTGTTTGTAGTATTTATCTGTCATGGACAAGACATTAAAGTGTATCTGTGGTGTATAACTCAATAGCAGAAAAGTTTTTTGTATACCAGATGCTTAGACAAACCTTTAGAGCACTTTTTTGTTGTTAAAAAGCTAACTGTTTTAATTTTAGTTATTTTAGTAAGTAATGAAGATTTAAAACAAAATTAAAAAATATTTTACATTTTAGTTAAAATGTTGCATACTATAAGTCCTGTAAGTTGTTTAACACAAAAAAAGTTGTTACAAATTAATTACAAATTATTTAAATCTACTTCATATAAAAAAGTAGCATTAAAAATAAACAATTACTTTATACATAAACAAAGTTTTAAACATCGCTCATAATCAAAGGTGGTAAAAAGCATGAAACTTAACAAATTTGAAGCGTTTATAAGGTAAAAAAATTCTAAATCTTACCTAAAAAATCTGCAATTTCAAAGATCGGAATTTAAAAAGTAGTCAAGTTAGACAAGTAACTAATAAACAAAGTTGCTTTGTAAAGTACATCGATTATCGCTTTTGTAAAAGACAAGATAGTTTAAAACGTTTTCATATTTTTACAGCTATTTATTTTTAAGTACAAAACTTTATAAAACAAAAAGCATAGTGTTATTAATTATTTGTCAGCATTACTTTCAAACTAAAATAGTACTTTAACGTATTTGAACATTAAATTGTTAGTGGGTATTGACTTATATCATAGTTTATAAGGTTAACTAACTTCTTTTGACAAAGTTTTTTATGATAAAAAGTATTTGTCTAGAATTTAGAAACTTATCAATTATAAATTTACTTGACTTTTTAATAGTTAATTCCAACAAAGATATTACGAAAACGTCTTAAAGTTGAAACTTGAAAACATTCTCATTCAATTTAAACTAAATTTGTTGTTTTGGTTACATAAGACATATATCAAGACTAGACTATATAGCAAATATGCTCGAAGTACGCTTTATCGTTTTAAAAATAACGTTTTCAACTACTTGATAGTAAAAAAAACAAAAGTATATTTTAAACAACTTTAAACTGCAATTCACCGAATACATGCTTGAAGTTCAGAAAAATTGAATTTTTGTTATATTGTTATGATATCAAGCAATAAAGTTGACATTTATATTTAAAATGGTTGGAATTATCTAAAATAAAAGGTTTAATTGAAACTGAAAGTAAAAAACTAAAATCTACAAATTTTATAACTTTTTTATCAAAATTGATGAAACAGCATTTTAATTTATATATAATATGGTTTACGAGTTTACCTACAGATTATCAAGGTTATTCTTTTAATTGTTTATTATCATATGTTAGTATTTATAACTGACATCTAAAACTAGATACGTTGCAGAAATTTGTACTTTTCTTAACAAATTTCCACTCTCTAAAAACATTCTACCTAAAAATATTTGTTATTGTATTGTTTTCACATCAAGCAATACAGGTGACATTTATCAAATTGAAATGGTTGAAATAATTCACTTGAAAGCGATGGTGCGTTAATTAAATAGCTCCGGGGTTCAACATTCCTATTATTAAGGGTTTTACTGCATTAGAGAAGCACATTGTTGCGAAAAAAAAAACTTTAAACTTTGTAAATTACTGACCAAAACGTCTTCAGCGTTTAAGTGTAGTTGGCTTGTAGTTTTTATGAGAAGTTTGTTGAATTCAGAAAAAATGTTTTTAATAAAAATTTACACAAGTTTAAATGTACTTGTGTAATAACACACGTCGTCTTACCTTTAAAAACATTTTAGAGAGCTATTAGTTTTTATATTGGTAGTAACGAAACATTTTAAGCAAAACACAATCAAAAAACTATTTTTTACGAAATTTTTTTTATAAAAGTTTAAAACAATAAATATTAAAGAAACAACAAAGTTTGCTTTTTAAAAGTTATAAAATAAATGTTAAAAGTTTAGTACAGTTTCACACTAAGTTTAAAAGTTTCTTTTTTGTAACATATTAACATTGAAAATAAAAATAAATAAAATAAAGCGATGAAGTTTATCTAACAGGTGTTTAAATGTTTCACAAGTCGTTAAGCATGAAATTAAATTAGCTGAAATTTTTTCATGATTAGTTTTTATCATATTTTGTTAATTAGTCTTTGTAGGTAAAACACACTTTTAGCTTTTAGTATTTTGTTTCTAAGTATATATTTTTTATAAAAGTTTTGTTCATAATAAACTAGGCTAGTTAGAGGATTAAACTAGTAAAATTTGACTTCATTACTGTAGAACAATGTGTAAAAAGCTTCGGCTTTGTTTTATTTTTTGTTTATGTTTAACTAAAAGTAAATTTTATATCGTGTTATTTAGATTAGTTAGTCTTAGCTTACATACTTTTTTTAGCTTAAAAAATCAGTAAGACTAAGATGAAGAAACTTTTAGTTCTAAATCAGATATTATAGATTTTAGTTTTTGTTATAACGTCTAAAAAAGTTTTTCGTGTAATTAAGTGGAATGTACGTTTTTCATGAAAAGCTAAATATTTAATTACATATAAACTTTAATTAACATTTCCAAATCTAAAATATTTTGTTCCGTCTAATTTCTTAAAAATACACATGAATAATTATATTATCTTAGCAATGTCTTATAAATAATACGAAGCTTTAAAAAGACTTTAAAATTACTTCATTGGTAAAAAACAATCTACTAATAAAAATATTGATTTTTAATTGTTTACAAACCCTTCTTATTATCAGTACTGTGAGAATAGACACAAAAACGTTTTTTTCTTTTTGTATTACATGTTTTACTAAAATTCAACGGTAAACAGTTAATAATAAAATTTACTTGTCATATTCAAAAAACCAATCGCTAAATTTAATCTCTTAAGAGCAGTTTAGTTTAAATTATTTGTTGAGCTATAGATACTGTAACGTTTTATTTTAGAAAACTTTTTTTTTTAACTCAATATTTTTTTTATTATCATTTAAATTTTTTAAATTTTCGGTTTTAGAGTTTAGGCATTGTTTAAGTTATTTTAGATGATGCTTAAACATTTATCAATTTTTTTTTAACATATTTGTTTTGTTTTTCTTGATGGATTTTATTGAGAACTTAATAATTTAGATAAAGCTTTAAAACTTTACAAATTAATGTTTTTATGGTCGACGAAGCATAATTTTTTCACACATTATAACTATGTTAACATAAAAAGAAAATATGTATTTATTACCGTAAAAATTAAAACTGTACCATTTAAGAGTATTATGAAAAATGACAGTTTTGATTAAAAAAAAATCTAAACTATTTTTATCAAATATTCTTTTTTTAGTTTTAAAATGTTAAACAAGTTTACGTTTAATTATTTTGTTTTTGAGAAATTTAGAGGTTTTGTTACAATAAGTTTGAATTTATACGTATTTATACGTCTGTCTAAGTTTAACTAGTTTAGTTGATATTTTGTTTAAGAACTTTGTTTAGTGATATCTGAAAATTTTTTTCTCGTAAATCTTAAGTTTTAAATTTAAGTTAATTTTAAGACTTTACTTAATAAACTAATGAAAATAACTTTGTAAAAAAAATATTTTGTAAACATAAAAATTAAAGTTAGTTGCAATTAACAAAGTTTATTGACAAAACGTTCACAAAATATTATCGAAGTTGATAGCTTTATGTTAAAAATAACAAAAAATTTATAAAAAAAAACAAATGTTTATAATCTATGAAACTGTTTTTCAAACAAGTTTTATCTTAGTTATTAGGCTTTTTACATAGTGTAACTCAATATCTTTGTTGACTTATTATAACCGTAATTTATTAAGTCGGTAGTTTTAAATTTTCATCTCAAAATACATCGGTAAAAGTCTGCACAGCAGAAGTTTGGACTTTCCTATGCCGTGATACAAGCTGAAGTTAACAGAAGGTTTGATCATACTAATTCGATCATCAAACCACAAATTTCCGGTAGAATGAGACCTAGGTTTTGTTCTTATTAAAATCAATAAGAACGGAACCCGGGTATCAATCTACCGGAAGCGTGTGGTCTGATGATCGAAGATGATCAAACTTTTTATTAATTTAATTTAAAAAATTTAAGTTACGTTTGATGATTATAATTGATGAATTTTAAAGTTTTATTAAAACTTAATTAGTTAAAACTGTTTAACGATATTTTGTTTAAAAGACCTTAACTTTGATTTCAGATTTAAGAGAATTCGAAATTGTTTTTAAAATATTATTTAAGCATTAGAGACTATTAACAACGTTATTTATGTTTTACTAAAAATTTGTTGCTAATGAGTGTTTTTCGAAAATAATTTAGATAAATTGATAATTGTATACACTAAGCAATTTAATTTTGTACTAATAAATTTTGATATAAATTTATTTGAACAGCTTACATTCACTTTACTTTAAAGCAATAGTTTTTTAAGGGAATTTTATTTACTAATACTGGGATACAGTGAAGTTAGTGAAGTATATTACAATTAATTGAGTTTTTATCAATATTTTTTATTAATATAAATGAACAATGGCTTACTTTATTTTAAGCAATAAATATCTTGAGTAGCTAAAAGTTTTAATAAATACTGATAGTAAAAATTTTTCATTATTAAACTTAATTTAAAAAATATATTAGTATTTAATTTTTTCAGCTTTTATAAATAAATTATGGCTGACACTAGTTTTAGCGATGAGTGGTTGAAACAACTTTAAATTAAAATAAATACATAATACTTATCAATATTTTACAGTAATTTAATTAATTAATAATGGCTGACACTAGTTTAAGCGATGAGTGGTTGGAACAACTAAAAACTGAAGCTGCAAATAAACTAAGTGACGAGCAAAAATTAAAAATACTTCTCTTAATAGGTTTTTACAATTAATTTTTTGCACTATTTTAATCAAAAAATTCTACATAAATACTGTTGCAATAATTATTAATTACTATACAATATACTGTAGTTATTTTTTGGAAAAATTCAATACTAAAACTTTTGTTATACTCTTTAAGTTATGTACGTTTTATTTTATTAAAACTATTTATCCCTTCTGGTGAGAAAAAGTTTTTTAGTTTTTTTAAATAACAAGCTTTTATGAATATTTTTTTAACTATCAAAACCTTTACCAGGTCTTGTTTTGCTTTTAAAATAGTTACACAAATATGTTTTTTTATTTAAATTTTCCAAATTTTTTATACCTTTTTAAATTAAAGTATATTTGTTTATTTAAACTCTACCAATTTTTTTATTTGTTTTTTAACCAAACACTTTTTGTTTATTTTAATTATCCAAACCTACACCAGGCCTGTGTATTTGGATCCCTGCACTGATTTTGTTCACATATTTCTACATGAAGGATTACAACCGCAGGAAGGCGCTAAAGAGCGCGAACAAGGATTTGGTTGCCAGGCAACATGAGGAGGAAGAGCATATCATGCGTCACAGGGGAAAGTCCCTGCACTGGTACGAAGTTCCCGCGGAAGATCAAATTATTGTTGAGTGAGTTGTTATTATTGTTTGTTTTTTATTTTATAATTATGTATAATTTTATTTACAATTATTTATCCTTACATTGGTACGAAGTTCCTGAAATAGATGAAATTATTATTGAGTTGGTTATTAACATGTTTTACTTCAGAAAGTATCTGTTTTTCTTTGTTGATATTTTAACTTTAAAGTCGGCAGGTATTTGGTGGTTGAATAATTTCATAAAATAAAACTACTTGACTGCCGCAGTTACAGTTCTAGTTCTAGCATTCATAATAGACCCGAAATATCCATTGTAAAATTGAAATCTGTCTTGACATGTACCTAAGTTCTTATTTTAACTCTGCAATTTAAACTCCAGATATCTAGTCAAGGTATAAAAAGTTTCATTCGCGGGCCGCAGTTTTACCTTTCATGAGCCAAATCCTATCTAATATAAAAACATGCTTTCGGGCCGTGTAATTATCTTTCGCGGGCCGCAGTTTGCCGAGCCCTGTTCTAACTTGATATTAATTATTTTTGTGATTTGTGTTACCTATTTGAAATTGTACTACCTAATAAAGACAAAGTTAACAAACTAGTTGTGTGAATGATTTTCACTTAATTTTAGTAACTTATATTTAATATTTGTTAATTTGAGATTGAATGTATAAAACATTAAAGGTCAGAAGAAATAAATGACGATAGAGTGTTTGAAGAAAAAAATGAAGAAAAGAAATTAAAAAAAGTCACATTAAAATCTCTGAAGACTTCAGTTAACTAACTTATCTGAATTATTGTGTTTGTGTTTAAAATAAACAGTTTATTTGAATTTTTCAGATATTTTTACACCAACAAAGTAATGAAAAAATTATTCAAGTTTTTGAATGAAAAAAGTTCACTTGTAGAAGAAAAGTTTTTAAAACTATTTAAATTAAAGCTTTTGTTTTTCTTTCTTTCTATTCTTCAACTGCCATTCGTTTAAACGCTTTAAATATGTTTAAAAGTAGTATGTTACAACTATAAACAACATCATTTTTAATAGTCTATTTTCGACTTGACTAAAGGCTTTTATTATTGATTCCGAAAGCTTTTCAATTAAAATATCCTACTATTTCTTATTATGTTTAATTTTATTATTATTAAAATTTTATTTTTACATTAATATGTGTTAATTAGGAATTTTTTTTATAATTAGTTTAATAGTATTCTATTTACTCTAAAAATCTGAGTGTATTACTGGGTTGATTGAAAAATAAACTTGGAAAAGCTATACTTGTTTTTTGTTGTTTTTATAATAAACCTTTATTGTTGTTTCACATTTTATTAATTATCTCGCTAAAATCGTCAAAAATAATAACAACTTCTTTCATTTTATAATCAGTTTATTTTACTTCGAACTCAAATTCTACTATTCTGTTATTTATTAGCAGCCAAACGACATTAGTTATAAGATGTGTTTACATTTAAAAAGTCTTTTAGAAAGAAATAGTCAAAAATAAAACTAAGAAAAATTCTATTACGACAGATAGGCAGCTTTCTAAAATTATTCAAAATATTCTAAAAAATTAAAACAACCTAACAGCAAAATTTCCTAAAGTTTAAACTAAGTAACATTTAATAAAAAAAAACAAAGCAGTAACACTTATTGCAAAATTTAACTCAATCAGTGTCTTATTTAAATTGTCAGTAATACTTTAAGTGAACCACAAGTTATAACTTGACAAGAAAATATTAAAAGTAGAAAAGTTAACTTTAATCGTTTTTAGTACTTTCACTAACAATAGTAAAACAAAATCTAAAAAAGTTTGCAAACATAATAATATTTTTTTTCTATAAGTAATACTAGAAAGTTTATCATTTGTTGTTAACAACTGACACTTTTAAAACATCAAGAAATGTCTTCAGCGAAACGTCATCAGTCAACATTGGTTGATCGTCATCATCCTAAAAAATAAATAATTAAGTTACATTGTAGAAATAAATTTTTCTTTCAAAAATAAGAATCGAATTGTAAAGTTTATGGTTTTTGTTAAAATACTGGATCACTGTACTTAACGAATTACTTAAATCAAGTTATTATCACTAAGATGCATTAGAAGTACACTATAGTATTAAATATTTAAAAAGTTAATACCTGATAGCTTCCAGTTTTGTAGTTTTTATTTGGATTGACAACGCTCAGTAGGAATCGCGCTTGGCTACCCATAAACTCTGTTTCTGTGTACCTGTAAAAAAGTTATTAATAAGTAATATGTTTTTCTATATCCACAATAGCTTCTGTATTTGAAATAAGATATTTGACATATGAAATAGTTTTATTTATTTATGATTTGTTTACTTTAAATACAAGTTAGTTTATTAACTAGTAATATACACATATATATTTATATAAAATTAATTTTAAATTTACAGTAAGTAAGTAAGTGAACCAATGTATAACACATCTAATATTACTCGGCTCTGTTCGAAAAGTAAAATTGTTTTTAGCTCAAAAGCTGCTTAAATAAATCAAAACCACATAAGTAACAAAATGAAACCAAACAAGTTTATCGAGCTTATATGAAACTGAACTAAAGGATTTGTATAAAGAAAAAAAAAAGTATTGTACCTTATAATAAGATACCTGTTTTTTGAATAAACAACAATATATAAATAATTAGTTTTATACTTTTAAATAGGAAGGCTGTTTGTGAGATTAAACAAAAACATGATCACTTATTTTCATACCTAGAAATAGGATAGTTGTTATATTAAATAAATAAAAAAAATATTTGTTTATTTACCTTAAATAGATTATCTGTATGTCAAATTAAGAAAAATACTTATTTAGATATTAACTTGTAAATGGAATATCTGTATGTTTTAAGGTAAACAAATAAATTTAATTAGTTTTATACTTATAAATAGAGTATCTGTTTGTCTGAAATAACAAAATTAATTAACAACTTCTACACCTTTATATAAGATACCTTTTTTTTTCTGAATAAACAAAAATACAAAATTAGAAACTTTTATACGTTTGTAGAGGATATCTGTTTGTCTTAATTAAAAAAAAACAATCTACTTGTTTACCTTGATACAGGATATCTGCTAGTCTGAATTAACAACAATTAAAATAAATATTTTTTTTACCTTGATACAGGATATCTGCTAGTCTGAATATGTTTTGCTTCAACTTGGGCTGCGTCAAGAACGGCTTTCAATCCGTAATCAGGATTGTTGTGGTAATTCTGCCTTTTCCATTCAACTACAGTCTGAAATATATCAATTTTATATTTAAATTTTATAGACAATGTAACGAAAAAAGCCTGTTAGTATCTTGATTATAACATTTAATTGTGAAATAACAGTATAAAATATTTAAAGAATGAATATAACTACCACTATATTTAACATTTTTCAAACCTTTTCATAACCTAGTAATCAAAAAAAATATTTTTTGTACTTACCTCTCCGTGGTAAAGAAGAACGTGGAAAAACATGTCTAAAACTAAAACTGATTGTTTCTTGATGCTCGAGCTTTCCAGTAAAACCAGCTGTTAGTAAATATTGTAGTGAAAAAATGGTTTAATGTTATAGTAAACATGATGCAATTATATAACACTTTGATATTCAACTACAAAATTTACTTTTATTTAAGCTATTTTTTACTAAAGATATACTGTGGAAATAATCTGTTACTATAATGTTTAAGGACGCTTAAAATTTTTTTAACTTTCTTTGGAGTAGTGTCATATCTAAGTGTTGTAACAGTAGCCAAGCGTTTAAACAAAATAATTCTGTACCAATTTATAATTATTTAAAATTCCTTTGACTATTTAAACTTTAAACAATAGAAATAACAATCATAGACATTTACATATCTTAAGTGATCATAAAAAAGTTACCTCTTTTTTCCAATTGAAATCAAAAGAGGTCAGTTGTGGTTTTATTACAATTAATGAGTCATGAATGTCCATTTTGTTGAAGTGGTGTCTGTAATAAGCTGAAGAGTCAGGACTCTGTCCGAACTGTTGCACCAAATTCGACCTTCTTAAGTAGTACATGAGCTGTGAAAAATTATATTAAGTTAATGAATTGTACATCAAATGTGAAAAACTACCATAACTTTCCATATAAGTCACTAAATAAAGCTTAAAAGTATTAAAATTTTTTTTTACAAAATACGTATGAATAAAGCTTTGTTTGTCAGCATACTATTTAAATTACAATAATTGTTACCTTATAAATACTTTGTAAGTAAATTTTGCTATCAATATTAGCATTAATTTGTTGTAAAACAAGTTGTATACAATTCGAAGTAAATTTATAAAACATTTAAGCTCCAACAAACCTGAGGATACAATTTGAAATTTGAAGGTAAATTGAAAGTTCTTGGCATTTTTTCGAACCAATCTGCGAAATGTCTACACTGTAGAATATAATAAATGTGTTAAAATTATGTACACTGTGTGGCAGTATAACTAAGTAAACAAAAGTATTTACAGTTTGTATGTTGAAAACCTTAGTTTAATCTTCATAATATTGTTAGTAATTTATTAGAAGTTGTAGGTTAAAGTTTTAATTCTAAAAGCGAAAGTTTTCAAGCTAAAACTTAAAGTACTTTTACTATAAAAAACTTTATATTTCTACAATATTAATACAAATATGTATTTAACTAACAAAGCTAATGAGAGTGTTGTCGCACCATACAACTACTTTATCAACTTCTTTCTTATATTAAAATAAAACAAATATATATTAAACTAACAAAGCTGATGAGAGTCTTGTCGCACCATATAACAACTTTATCAACTTCTGTCTTGTTTGCTATCTTCCAAATTGCCAATCTTGCCATCAAGACAGCGGCAGCTTCTTCGTCGAAACCAGTTGACAAACATTGTTTCAACATATCGGGGTTTTCATCGTTAACTGTCCTGTTAATTATTTGTTTTATATGCATATTATCAATATCTTGTTTAATATGTTTGGATATAGCAGTCTGGTATTTTGGTGCTATTTTTTTTTTTGGTGAAACAAAACTTGGTTTTGAATCAGATCAGTTGTAAATAAAGCTTAGTTGAATTCAGCGGTTTTAAAATTAATACTTATTTCATCTAAACTCATCAATACTGGACGCTTAAAGATTTTAAGTAAAATATAGTTTTAAAAATGTCTAAATTAAAATAAAATGTTAATCCTATTATATTTAAAAATAAAAATTACTACATGTTAACTTAAATAGAATTCTGTTTGGTTCTAGATACTTTTTAGGTAATACGATAAGTATTAAGTAAAAAATAACTTACTGTCTTTGTATTGTAGTAACCCTTATTCTTCGAGTTCCGTCCGAATGGGAGAATTCCGTTTTAAACTGGACTGAAGGCTTGAACTTAGGTGGTAACTTTATATTGTCCCTCTGAAAATAAATTCAGATTAAAGTAAGTTTAAAATACTATTTTGAACTGTTTTACATTGCTAATTTAAGTATGCCTATAAAAATATCACTAGTTCAATGTATTAGTATGATAGTTTAGATAAGCTTCATAAATCTATATATATATAACAACAAACGTACAAAAAACCGTAACCATGTTAACTGCTAAGTTATGGTAATCAAAAAAAGCTTTAAAATTTAAAAGAATGGCTTAATAGCTTGAAAAACTATGTCACTAAGAAAAAACTACAAATTGTAAATTTTTTTCATTACTAATTGATAAACATTAAAATTAAATGGTTAAAAGCTAATATTCCTAACTTAATCAAAGTAAAAACAAAAACTTAAAACTAATACATTACTAATAATTAACCACCTTATCATGAACATCGAAGTATACAGCGAATGTTGTATCAGAATAGAGCGAATTTATTCTCCACTTGTTTGTACCACCCACACCTACTTGCTCTCTACTGACGCAAGTGTTCTTTTGGTGTTCAGATGCACATGCTCCAATGATTCCGCTGATCTTCAGTATCTTGTTTGTTGTCTGCAAGTTGTATTTAATAAGAATAAAAATATTTAGTTACGTATACAACGATACTATCTTCAGTATCTTGTTGTCAGTAATTATTTATTTTAATAGTATTAGTAATTTTTTTAAGGAACTTACTTTTAAACATAATATACGGTTTAAATGAAACTGAAATATTAATTAACATATTTAAGTAAGTGTCTATATACAGTAAATAAAGATTCGTAGTTATAAAATTTTTAATTCAGTCATTTAAAAAGTGCTAGTAACTAATTTCTAACGAGCTTTATATTACTCATCGTTTTTTTTTTTTTTGTATTGTTACTTAGTCTTATTTCTAAATAGCAACAGTAGATATGTAGATACTAAAAGTAGAATTTAAAAAGTCTTTATCACAAAACTATAGTTTTATTTGTTAACTATTTCTGTGTATTTGATTAAAGTTACACATACCTTAACTTCCATGAAAGCGTTAAAAGCCATTTTATCTTCAAAAACTTGTTTGTACGATTCTGTGAAATGACTCGATGAAAATGATTCCGACAAAAGCATCGTTCCCCTATAAAATGTAAAAATTTGTAAATTTTTATCAAAAATACTTTTAAAATGTTACCTGTGAAACTCAAGTTTGTTGAAGACCAAGTTGTTTAAGTTCTGATTATTTTTAAAACTCAATACAACATATGCTTTTTATATTAAAAAATAGAAGATTATTAATCAGCAAGAAAGTGAAATATTATTTTTTTTAAATAAAAGAAACTTGACACATTCTATGTCAACATGAAGCTGTCAACAAAATTCTCATTAGAAAACCAACTCACCCCGTTTGCTGGAATGATTGCATTTCGTGGAGACCTGTTTGGTTGAGACTGCACGAGAAAATATCGAGGACATGCCCGTTAGCTGCTGCTTGTTTGGATAGTTGCTGGTAAAACTGGAATAACAAATTCATAAGTGATTTTTTCTTAATGTATATCAAAAAGCTAGTTGTACTTTTTTAATCTAACTGTTCAACCAACGGCAAAGTGCTTTTTAGCTGTTTATCGGAAAGTTATTTGTGGTTTTTTTTGAATCTAACTGTTTTATTACAAACTACAGTAATAGATTAACAAATAACTACAATCTTAATTTTTTTATTTGGGTTATTCATCTACAAGTTGTACATACAAAGGAAAACGTATAGAGTCAAACACAGTTTTGTTTAATCAAAATTAAAAGCTTGTCACTTACGTAAGGATTATTTGTAAAGCAATAAAATACTTTTATAAAAAAAATAATTTAAAAAGCAAATACTTCTATAGCATGTTGGTGGTCGTCCTCTTTCAACTCAGTCCACGTCCTTATGACCTTTTTCAAGTCCAACCCGACCACCGAACCGGGTCCGAAAGTGCACGGACCGCTCAAATATGTCATTATTCTCGCAGGAACGTTCTTACAGGAACTTTGTAACAAATTCACGGCGTGGGAGATGGCTGTACCGACGCACCTGATTTTCCTAGAATCATCTTCGCAATATTGATCACTGAATTGGAGGTTGTAAAAAATGTCCATAGCTTTTTGTTCACAATCTTTTTTCGGCTGGATGAAGCTATATATATATATTGTTTAGTTTGCAGGTATACTTACTTGTAATAAAAATGTGTTTTAACTTGCTTATATATTATTACACCTATAGAACTTATAACTTATTCAACATATTCCCAGTATTGTCTTATAGAATTGTATCAGTAAAATTTATACTTTTTTTTGATTGAATTAAAGAAAACAAATTTGACTAATTATTTTTTTTCTATTTCTTTTAAGTTTATAATTTAGATAATTGTTTCTATAAGCATTTGTTTTTGATTGAAATAAACGTATACAATATTTCTAAAACATTGAACATATTTTAGTGTCTTTAAAAACTATTGTGCACTTAAATTGAACTCTAATTATTTTTAAAGCATTAAAGTAAAAGCTTTTAATAGACTGAATGTTTTACATCTTTTAATCAACACATAGTAACCAGTTAAACAAACGAACCTGTTGACTGCAGACCCAAATTTAGGGTTTGTCTGAAATATACGATTTTCTTCTAATACTCCTAAAGAACTCTGTACAATGTTTAAATAAAGTTACAACGTGTAAAATAAAATAAAACAATATAACTTCATTGCTAATTAATTCTTATTGAAAAGTAAATACATAAAAAAAACCTATAAAAAGCTAGTTATGTTGATAAATAATTAGAAACTCACTGAAAGTATTAATAATAAGTTATATCATTAATTGAAACGGTAATAACTTAACTTTTTTTTATACTAATAAAGTTTCAAACGAACCTCTAAGTTTTCAGAAGTCAAAGTTTTATAACCCTTGTAACAAAATGAAGCCATTGTATTTTTTGTTTCACAAAGTTTGTGAATCGTAATATAGTCGCCAAAAGTAATGACCCCTATCAGACAATTCTCTGGCAACAGATCCAATGTCATCATCAGACAATCTTTCAGACCCTGCAGCATTAATTATTAGTTTATATTACAAACCAAGAATTTTTTTCAAACTTTCGTAAATATCATAAAACTCATAATAATTGCTTCTAGTGTAATTTCCATGATTTTTTTAAATTTAGTTTTGAAGTTATTGAATATATGTATAAAATTCTCACAATCAATTCATGCTCATCTATACATAGGTCAATGACAAACATGTACACTGGTCCCGGACATTTGTGCTTGGACGGCAGTTCGTACTCGATTGTGGTGTACTGAGGCCACAACTCTGCCGGACGGTTCATCTCACTGATTGAACTGTAACTCTGAGGAAACTGGAAAAAAGAGTGTTTAAAATAAAAATAGAGTCATGTGTTTTAATTTAATAGTTTTTCATACTAAAATGTATTACTAAAACGAATTTTCTTAATGTTTTTATTTTATATATATACATATATATACATATATAATATCTACAAAAGCTTTTAAAATTAAAATGTTTAGAACAACAAAACAATTGTTTACCTTATTTTTCTTCAAACAAAAATTGCATGTCCAAGTCTTCGAACTGTAATCAGCTGGACTGTAAAAATTAAAAATTTTAATTATCTTCTTTTTATATTGTGACTTAATTAAAGTGTTTGGTTAAAAGAAAGTCAAACAATACAGGTATGTGTAACATAATTTAAACATTTCATAGCTTTATAAAAAAAAAGCATTATTTTTTGTTAATTTTTAATAATGAAAAACATTACAGATTATTAGAGCTAGAATTGTAATTAACTTACAATAAAACTATACTTTCTAAGACGTACCAATATTTTAAAATATATTTATTTTAACTTAAATAATATAAAAACATATATATTTTAACGTACCAGTATGGGTTGAGTACAGCCTGACAGTTTTTCTTCGAGCAGTATATGGGAGGATACTTGACACACTTTTTGTTTTCAGGAAACTCCTTCAGTGGGGTGAAGAGGCAAGCAACTGGGACGATCGAGTCTTTGGATTGTTGGGAGGTTTTCGGGAGGAAGTTCCAACTCATCCTTATCCCGTCCTGACATTCCTGCTGCTGGATGAAGTTGCTCCAGTAGAGGGCAGCGTTGAGTTGTTGTTGTGGATTTGGTTGTACCTGAGAGTTCAGCTTTTGAGCCACGTGTTCTTGTAGCAATTTTTGTATGTTTTTCTGTTTAACTGTATTTTTCTGTTGTTGTTGTGGTTGCTGTTGCTGCTGAGGATGTACTTGTGCATTTTGCTGCTGAGGATGTACTTGTGTGTTTTGCTGCTGAGGATGTACTTGTGTGTTTTGCTGCTGAGGATGTACTTGTGTATTTTGCTGCTGAGGATGTACTTGTGCATTTTGCTGCTGAGGATGTACTTGTGTGTTTTGCTGCTGAGGATGTACTTGTGTGTTTTGCTGCTGAGGATGTACTTGTGTGTTTTGCTGCTGAGGATGTACTTGTGTGTTTTGCTGCTGAGGATGTACTTGTGTGTTTTGCTGCTGAGGATGTACTTGTGTGTTTTGCTGCTGAGGATGTACTTGTGTGTTTTGCTGATTACAAGGTTGTACTTGTTGTAGCGGATGAGGTTCTTGTTGTTGTTGTTGAGGTTGTTGTTTCTGTTGTGAATTTTGCTGCTGATATTTTGGTTGCTGAGTGTAAGGTTGTACTCGTTGTAGCGGGTGAGGTTCTTGTTGTTGTTGTTGTTGAGGTTGTTGTAGTTGGGAGTTTTGTTGGGTTACATTCTGTGGCCGTTGTTGCTGTCGCTGAGCTAGATATTGATGTGGTTTCTGTTGCTTCTGTTTCATTTGTTGGGGCAAATGTGGCTGCAAATCAAACTGCTGCTGCTGGGACATTTGTTGGTGTGTCAGTTGCTGCTGATCCACCTTGGGTTGGTAGTTTAGTTGCTGCTTGGTCATTTGCTGATAGTTTGCTTGTTGCTGGGCTATTTGCGGCTGCTGGGACATTTGTTGGTGTGGCAACTGTTGGTGCTGGGTTGTCGCAGGTTGTGTCATATGTGGCTTACTTAGTTGTTGCTTCTGGTGCTGTTTCTGATACGCCGCCTGGCTCACTTGTTGCTGATACGCTGCCTGGCTCACTTGTTGCTGAGGCTGCTGGTTAAACAGCTGCTGAGTCGTTTGTTTCTGGTAGTTTGGCTGCTGACCCTGGTTTAACTGCTGCTGCTTAGATGTTTCTTGTTGCTGCGAAATCATTTTCTGCTGAGCCACCTGAGGTTGCTTAGTCATTTGCTGCTGGGCCACCTGAGGTTGCTTAGTCATTTGCTGCTGGGCCATCTGAGGTTGCTGATTCATTTTCTGCTGAGCCATCTGAGGTTGCTTAGTCATTTTCTGCTGGGGTAGATGGGGTTGCAGATTAATTTCCTCGAATGGCTTAGTTTGCTGGTTAAACAGTTGCTGAGTTGTTCTTTGCTCACTCATTTTTACTGATAACTAAAATATTTTTTTTTAAACCTGTGTTTTTAATAAGGTATTGTACAAGTATATATCTTTTGATTGTTTGAAAATGCATGTTTAGTTAAAAACACAAAGTTTTAATATGCAGAAGTATTCTTAGAACTGACACCGTTATTAGGTAGCTTTAACTTTTTTACTATAATCTTAAGATTGGCCGCCTATTTTAATTAGTTAAACTAGATTTATTAGGAAAAACAAATGCAGGAAACGAACAAGTGTTAAAAATTAAAGTCTTAATTTAAAAAGACATTAAACTACCTCATAAAACTACTATCTACTCTTTACGTTGATAGCTAAACTGAAAGGCTAAATTTAAAATACATCAGGTTGTTTGAAACTCCGTAACCAAAAGTTTAGTTAAATACTCGAAACTTATGCTTAACAAGCCGTAGTTTTCTAACCCTTAGCTTAAAAGGATAAGATGACAAAATCTCTATAAATGCAAGGATTTTTCGTCAAGGTTATTTGTTATAACTACATATCAGGATTACCAGAACGCTAATGTTGCTGAACACTGAATAACTATTAACTTTTATTTATCTAAGGAGAAATATCATGCTTGAGTAACTTTGTTAAGAAGTGCCTGAACTCACAAATGACCTCCATGTTACATATCATTAAAAAAAGCAAAATAAAAATATAAGTACTCTATATGATATTTTAATTGAGTTTCTATTTTTTAATTAATTATTTCAACTTTTGCAAATAATTAAAACCTTAATAATCAAAGTAACAAAGAAAAACTAAACATAAAACTAAGTTGATCTAAATTAAACAAAAGTTTTTTTAATTATTAGTTAATACAAGATTCAAGCGATAGTTTTAAAGCCTGTACATAAACTTAGTAAATTAAGTTTGAGAAAAGTATGTTTGATTTCCAAACAAAATGAAAAAAAAAAATTACCGGACAATTTTATTTGTTCAACAAGTTAACACCATAAACAACATATATTATAACAATATTTACAATACTTTTCAATTTTTTTACTTATGTTACAGGCAGGGTTAAATTTGAATATGAATTTAGAGTTTTTTTCTTAAATACGCATTAAATACTTTGTTATTTTAATGTGTTAAACCGTGCAAGTTTATTACTTAAATAATTCATATAAATCATAAAAATTAACTTTTAACCCACTCAGAAAATTCCAGTTTAATGTTAGATAAAAATTCAGAGGCTTCCCTAGGCATTTTAAAAAATTGTTTTCCTTTCAAGATAAAATTTATATTATATTCCTTTTATTTTTAATCCTAGTTTGTTTATTAAAGTTGTTCTTTAATTATCAATGTTAATGTAACCATTTTGTAATTTCACCATTCACTTTACAATGATTTAGTAAAAAATCACAAGCAATTAACTTAGCAAATGTATAGTTTCTAGTTTAAGAACAACTTTAATAAATAAAATATGATTAAAAATAAAAGGAATATAATATTAAATTAAAATTTAAGGAAAACGACTTTTTAAAATGCCTAGGAAAGCCTCTGAATTTTTATCTAACATTAAACTGGAATTTTTCTGGGTGGGTTAAAAGTTTATTTCTATGATTTATATGAATTATTTAAGTAATAGACTTGCACAATTTAATTTCAACATAATAAAATAACAAAGTACTTAATACGTTGCAAAGAAAAAAACTCTAAAATTGATTTTTCTCTTAGTCAGCTTTAACAAAAAAGGATTTATTCCTGCCTGTAACATAAATACAAAAATTTAAAATTTCCAAAAAAAAATCCAGGTTTTTTTTTTGCCTAAATTGTCAAATTCCATGTTTTTCAAGCTTTTTCCAGGTTTCCAGGTAAAGTGGTTACCATGTAGTTAAAGAAAAACTTTAATAAACAAACTGGGATTTAATACCAAGAATGCATAATATGAATTTTCTTAAATGATGCAAAGAATATAAACAACAGTGTTTTGTTTAATAAATTTGGTATATTATTTTACTCATTTAGTTTCATATACTTACATTAAACCAGCTATAAAAATTAATAACTATAAGATTAAAACTAAATAGTAATGAATTAAAATATAACAAGGCAAATAGATAAGATTTAAAGTTACTGTTTAAAATTAAAGAGGCTTAAAAAAATTATAGCTTTGTATCTAATCAAATATTAATAATAAAGTCTTCAAAAACACTAGAAACAAATAATTTACATTTACAGAAACAAAAACTTTTACAACACCAATAAAAACAGAACAATAGTAATTGTCTTTAAAAAATATAGAAAACTAAATAATGTCTACCTCTAATTAATTTTCTGAAAAAAATCAATTTAATTTTAATAAAAAAAAAGTTACTTTTGTTATAAATTCTTAGAATTTTTTTTAATTTATTATTTATGTTTTAAATTAATCTATGGTGGAATATTTTAGTTAAGTTTAATTTTAAGTTTCAAACTTTATCTTTCAATAAATTTTTCAAAATGAACAATGAAAAGTAAAACTATTTTAAGATTACGTGGCCAAAAATGGTTTTATTTGGTCTAACTGTTTTAACAGGAACTTTTTTTTTATTTCTATTTATGATATAGGGCCTAAATATTTCTGTTAAAACTGATTAACAATATAAAAATGCAATTATAAAGAAAAACTTTTTTTGCTACGTATTAAGTCCTTTTTTTTGTAATTAAATCGTGCAGGTTTATTGCTTAAGTAATTCATAAAATTTCAACCCACTCAGCTATTTTAATGTTAGTTTAAAAATGAAGGGCTTACCTAGACACTTTAAAAAGGGCTACACAGATTTTATTTGTAAAAAAAAAAGAGTGTTTTAAAAATTAAACTTTAATAAGTGTTAATAAAAAATATAAACTAATGTAAATTTTAATTTTTACTAAAGCGTCCTTTGGATTTTTATTTTAAAATCAGGTATATAACTTTCTTTACATTTAAATGATGTTTTTTAGTTTAGAGTAATTTATTTTCTAAGCTGAAATATCACAGTAAAAGTCATACATTAAGCAGTAAACTAAATTATTACAATTATAGTATATTTAAAATAAAAAAATAAAAAATATTTTTGTTAAATTTCATTTTTAAATGTTGAAATGTCACTGTACAATGAGCGTGATTGAGTAGCTAAAATCAAATATTCTTTTTTTGTAAATTATAAAAATTTCACTAAAAAAAAACTTTTTTCCTTCAAAATCTCATAATAAAAAATAATAAATCTACTTTAATATAATCAACTTCCTATATAGTTGGATTATATTTTAAAACTGATGATTCAGCTCTTAAAAGAAACTTATGATTTCTTATGTTAACAATTTGTAAATTCAACATTCACTTTTTAATCCTTTAGTCAAAAACATTAAGAAAGTATGTTAACATGTACAAATGTTCTAGTTAAGAACAAATTTAATAAATAAACTGAGATTTTTTCAGAAAATCAGTTTAAAACCGCGCCTGATAAAAGTAAAAAAAAATTGATCATATTTTTATAGCATTCAACATAAATTATTTATTAAACAAATGCTAATAAAATTTTAAAAGTCATGTAAAATGAAAACGTTTTAAACTTCTAAACAGAAAAAAAAATATATATTACTCAAAAAAAAAAACTAAAAATTAAATATATATTTCAAAAGCATTTTATTTACTATATATACACACATTTTAATATTTTCAGTTAGACTTTCTTTTAAGAGTTTGTAAAAAAGTAAAAACTATCTTATTTTAAAAAATGTTAAACTTGAATCTTAAAATTATAAAAGCTTTCCAAAAAATTATCATTAGTGACTATTCAATTTAATTGTTTCATTCCTAAAGCGCTTCATTTTATTTATGTAAATAAAAAAAAATTAAAAAAATAAATAAGTATAGTAAAAAAATTAAAAGTAATTTATTGAACTACAAATTTTACCAAAAGTAATTTTTAACAAAATAAATAAGTTTCCCAATAAATCTGATAATAGTTTACTGAACTAAAACTTTACCATTTTTTTTAAACTATTAATTAAAAAAAAAGAATTGGTTGCAAATACTAAGCTCACGGTTTCCTTTAACCACCAAAAAACTAACTTATGTTGTTTTTTGGTGGTTAAAAATGGAAAGAAAAATATCTATAAGTAATCATAAAAATTTTATAAACTGTAAAAGACATTTTTTATAAACTATAGAAACTTTCAGAAAATGTTTTGTAAAGAATATAATATTATTTATATATAGTAGTAAAAGTTTTGAGATTGTTTAACAGTTCTAAAAAAGTTAATATTGACTATAATTTTTCTGTTGTGAAAAAACTTTGTAAAACTTATTTTATTAGCTTATTTTCATCATTATAAAGCTATAAACAAATATTAAGTTCTACATTTTTAAATTATTATACTTTATATTTTTAAAGATTTCTATACAATTTAAATCTTATTTGGAAAAAGTTATACAAAAAATTAATATCAACTAAGCTGAGTCTATCAAAAAATGATTAAACAAAGTCTAGCCTGGCTAATTTAAATTAACCATATAACATTAAAAAAATGATGTATTTTTTTTATATAAACCTACATGTAAAAACTTTTTAATTATTGACCTGACTTACTTTATTTAGGATTTATAAAATTGGGCTTATATAAACTAAGCAAATAATTTAAATAAGACTAAATCATTTTTGCTGGACTTTTTTTTAATACTTTACCATAAACAAAAACATGGAGCACTAAGATTTAATGTAAGCTTTAAACTTTTTTGTCTACTTATTTCTATATACAATTTATCCATAAAACAGTTGCTTGAAAATTGTTTACTATCGTATTTAAACAAAGAGGCAATTTTGTAGTTTTTAACACTAGACCATAACTAAAAAAAAAAACAAATATTTAGTTCTAGTTTCTTCCAATATTTTTTATTTTAAAAGGAGCTATAAGAAACAAATTTCAACATTCTAAATGTTAGTAACTTTAGTAGAAATAAATATCAAGCTATGTTTAAACTTTCAGTGTCAAATGTCTACGATCTACAAAAAAATAGTTATAAAAGAAAGTTACTCTGCTAAATGAAGTTTTTTTTTAAATCAAAGAAAACCATTAATCATTAACTGTTGTTGAAAGTCAACTATTTTATATGACATCAATTATTTATTATAAATATCCAGGAATTATGAAACTCAATGGCTATACCATATTTTTAAACTATGTTGGACATTTTCAAACTATGCAAAAACTATGTTGGACATTTTTCTAGAAGTATCATTTTAATAAAGAAGTTTAAATAGAAATTATCAAACCTTTATCGTTTTTAGCATTAAATTCGAACTTTAAATATTATTTTTTAAGATCTAAGTAAAAACAAAGATGCCTAATAAGTGACCAATATACTTAAAATTAGTTAAACATATTCTGACTTCAGTATATTTGACTTTGTTTTATGACAAAAGGTCAACTTTCAATACTATTAATAAAAAATAGTTATGTTACTTTATAGAAAAACTAAAAACTTTAATGCTAAGAAAAACCGTTTCATTTATTTCATTCTATTTGTTAAGAAGCTGAAATTTTGTTTTAGCTTTACAATGACTTTTTAAATGATTCTTGTTTAAAAAGTTGAACTCGCTAACTAACTTGAAAAAAATTATATAAATTATAAATTATGTAATTCATTTTTTATTTAGTTGTTTGTTTAAATATACAGTACTTCATGTGATTTGTTTTAGTTTGTAAAGTGTTGTTTGAAACTGTGGTTTTAACTTTTCAGAAAAAAAAAATCACTTGGTCGGTATATTATAAAACTACTAAACAAAGTTTTATCAGCTAACATTTTCTTTAAATGAATTACTTAATTCCACTTTAAGAACTTCTAGCTGGACTAACTACAACTACAGAATTATTTTAATTTATTTCATTTTTTTAAGCTAACTAATTAGAAATATATTTAAAAAAATACTTTTACATCCCTGGTAGTGAGCATAATTGCCATGAATTTTGGCTTTTTTGCCCTTATGCTTGCTTTCGGAACATTATGGCTTTTCGTCTTTTTTGGCAAACATGGTGGCAATAATTATCATTGCATCTTAGTATGATGTGTTTTACATTTTTAATGAATTTGTAAATTTATGTCCAGTGATGGGAAAGTTATGAAAAGTTCAATAAAATCTTAGAAAACATGTGATACCACTGTAAAATATAATTAATACTAATGTTATGTATAATTATTTAAATTAAGTCATTTAATTAAAATGTAATTGTTGCCTGGTTGTATAGGGGTCTTGATGTATGCCATAACCATTTCACCTGGAAAAATTTTATCTTTGTAAATGTAGTAATGAAAACCTGAATCTATAAATATTTAAGCATGAATAAATATAAAATTAACTTAATTTTTTAAATAATTGTCATCAGGGTTGCTAACAAACCTACATAAACCTGGAATTTGAGATATTTTGTAAATAAACCTGTGATAAACTTGAATTTGGAACAAACATTACTAAAAAACCTGGAATTTTTAGCAATTTTAACTTGTTCAGTAGTTAAATTAAGATTTGTCACAAAAAACTATGACATATAAAAAGATTTTGTCATCAATTTTTTTTATTAAGAAACACATTTAAATTAGCTTTACAATATCTTTTCAATGTTTTTATACTACTTAATACAGTTTCTTACCTTAAACTTAAATTTAAACTAAAAACAGACCCAAAAGTGTGTACTTTAAAAAATCTGGAGGAAATTTTGAAAACCTGTTGAAAATTTGCCAAAAACATTTGGCAACCCTGTATTATGTACATAAAATACTTGATAATTAAAAGTTAAATTTATTGTAAAACATCCTTTAAGTAGAATCACAAAATTAAAAAAAAAGTTATAAGTACCAGTGTTAATACCTGATAACTCAGATTTTCTTATGACAGCTTTAAAAACTCTTTGAGATGAACACCAACCCAGTGGTTACCACATAAACAAAAAATAATAAAAATTTTCCAGGATGATAGAATAATTATAAAATAATTTGATACTGTTTTTATTAATAGAATTTCCACACAATCAGGCAACTCAGCTAGTTTGAAATTTTTGAAAACTCAGATTTGTTTGAGTTTTTTTCAACTTAGGTTAGTTAAGTTATTTTTCCTTAAATCTCAGACAAATTTTTGGTCACTCAAGCTATTTTTTTGCATAAAGGAGTGGCAACCCTGAAATCATTCAAATTTAATTTTATCATAAAAACTTTGAAAGTAGAATTTCAATATCATCACATTGATTTTATAAGATTATTTTAAATAATTTGTTTATACAGAAAAAGTTAAATAAAACCTAAACTTAAAAAAAAAACCTTGAAGACTTCTTTATAAAACCAATGACCACCATGCAATGTGTTCTGAAAGCTTAAACAGCTTAGTTTTGCAATTTTGAAACTAAATTTTGAAGAATTTTTACAAGTGTTTATAAAAGGGTTGCCATACATACATAACCCAGGAAATTTTGAAAAAATCATTTAAATTGGGATATTTTTAATAAATCTTAAACCAGTTCTTTAGACTAATTTTCTTTCTTTTTGAATGTGTACTACTAATGTGTTCCACTCCATAACCAAAATAATTTTTGTGCACCAAACTTTTTGAGCGTTTTTTGTTGTTCAATAAGTATTCGTGTTATTACTTTGGTACTAATATATATATATATATATAAATAAATAATATAAAAAAACAACTAATTTTCAATTCGTTTACTTAGTTTCAATGCTTTGTGCATCTCCTCAGAACGAAATAAAGAACAAAGTAAAAATTTTAAAGAATCACACAAAGAAACACATTGTGACGTTTCAACTAAAATTGAATAATTTTAGTTAGCCTATTTTAAAACAACTTATGTACAAGTTAACTTATTTTTGCTTTGTTTTTTCTTGTTTTTAGATTTATTTTGTTGTTATTTTTTAGTTATTATTTAGTGGTTTTTGTTCTTTTAAAATACATGTTTTGATTATGGAGGCAGAATTGCTGCCTTTCTTTTATTTAATGATAAATCTTTTTTAATTTTTTCAATCTTGTACTTTTCCAAGCTACATAAATGGCATGTTTTATTGTTTTTTGGTTTTGTTTTGGTTCTGCAGAGTATTTCCCATTTTCAATTATAGTCTTTTTTGCGTCTTTTAACTCCCAAATATAGTTTGATAATTCAGTATTGTGCCTTTTTAATTTGTCAGTAAAGCTTGCTTTATGGTTGCTGCTATATCTGTTTTTAAATGTTGTACTAGTGGAACCTACGTAAAATTTTGTTATATCTTTTGTTTTTATAGTTGCTTGGTAGATTATATTTTTTGATAGGCAATTATTGTTTAACGAGCATTTTTCTTTCCTGCAGTTGCAGGTTTTTTCTTGTTGTTTGAAGTTTAGGTTATTTAATATTTTGTGATTGTGTTTAAGAATTTTTGTTTTAAAATTTTCAATACAGCTATAAGAAATTTTGAGTGTGTTCCTGTTAAAGATTTTGTGATATGGGTGGTTTGTGTCAAAGTGTTTATTTACCAGGTTTAAGAATTCTTTCCCTATTTTAGTTGCTACAGTTAGGGAAAAAGGTGGGTTGAAATAAATAAACTTTCTTTTTCTTTGATTTTTTGTTGTTTTTTCATTTGCTTTTTGGTATGTTAGGTTGAATTTGTAGTTGGCGGATTTTAGTGCTGGTTGATAACTATGTTTTATAAGGTTAAATGATTCTTTGTAATTTGATAAATTGTTTAGTCTTTTGTTAATAGTTATAGGTAATTGCTTTAATATTTGATTAGGGTGGTTTGATTTGTTGTTTACGTAAAGGATATCCGAATTTGGTTTTCTGAATGGGATGCCCACCTTAAGAGCTTTATTAATAAAAAGGTTTATTTTAAGATGTAAAACTCAAAGGACTAAGTTTTATTTATATATATATTTGTAACAGTTTAATTCAAGATGAAAAAACTTGAAGAATTTAGTTTTGTGCCTATGCACTCATCATCTTCAAAGTTCAAAATAAGGCACAAAATAAAACACTCAAATGTAAGCTTGAAATTTAAGGAAGAACAAATTATGGCGTAATCTTAGAACTATCAAAAATTATGTTAAAGGGCTTGTGCAAAAATTAATTTACCAATCAACAATAAGCTGGCAAAAATTTGTAAAACCTCAGTGAGTGACTACATATTTAAATAATTTTTTTTACTAAAAAAGCCCTTAAGGTTAGCTCTGTGTTGAAAAAAATAATTTACTTACTGAGTCTCAAAAAAGCTCTAACGATAGACTTTTTAAGAATTTTTTTGAGACTCCGTAGATCTGTTCTTAAATTTATTTGAGAGCAGTGAAACGCCATTAGTCGGAATAAAATTTTGACAAAAATAAATCTGTGGTATATATGTATATGTAAAGTTTACTAATAGTAATTCACTTATGGCTTATACTAATAATTAATTTCTAATTTTCTTCTTAACTCATAAGCTTAGTACAACTCAGGCTAGTTTTTCGGTCACTATGGCTGGCTCTTTTTCCTATAAGAGTGGCAGTCTAGGGTTGCTAAAAACCTGGAGTTTAGGAAATTTTGAAAAAAGATCCTGGAATTTTGAGCAAAATCACTAAAAAATTTGGAATTTTGAACAAAAATCATTAAGAAACCTAGAATTTTAAACAGAATTTAAATGCTAAGTAGTAAAACTTTGATTTGACACAAAAAAATCTACCATATAGATCAGTGTTTCCCAAACTTTTTTTCAAATGCCCCCTCTTAGAAGAAAAAAAAATTATGCCCTCTTAAGAATATTACTCAAACTGCATTAAAAACACCTAGGACATTGTATTTTGCTCTTCATCATCAACTCTATAATATCTAATGTAAGTTTCAAAACTACTAATAAAAAAACCTAAGACCTATTTCTTATATCAATTTTTTTTGCTATTCATCATCAACTCTAGAACATCTAGCGTAAGTTTCAAATTATGACCTCAGGCTTCCCTTTGGCCCCTTTGCTGCTTGTGGTCCACTTTAGGAAACCATGATATATGTAAATTATTTTTTTCATCATCAAAAAATTTTTTCATTAAAAAACATAATAAAAGAAGTTTTAAGATATCTTTTCAACATTGTTATACTATTTATCAGTGTTTTACCTTAAACTTAATTTTTAAACTAAAAATAAACCCTAAAATATGTGATTTTAAAAATCTTGAAGAAATTTTGAAATCCTGGAGAAAGTTTGCTAAAAACATTTGGGAACCCTACTTAGTCATTTTAGAGGCACGAATATAGAGCTTAAAGCAAATAATTATTTTCAATAGTTTTCAAATCAACTCTCATTAATTTTCTATTATCTGTAATTAGCTGTAATTTTTTTTATCTAATATCAATACACAATTAAACTTTAAAATTATTATTTTTTTAACTTTTTAAAATAAAAAGAAAATTCTATAACTTATAGCACAATTGAAACCTATGCTTCCTTCAAAGTTTAAATACAAATTTATAAGCATTTTTTATTAAGGCAGGCAAAATTCTAATTAATTTTAATCTTGAATCCTAAAAATTTAACTTTTTTTTTTGAATTTTTTGTATTATGGTAATATTGTTTTCCGCTGAAGTACATTAAAAGTGATTGTTTTGAGCATAGAAAAGTTTAGCATCAACAGTTTAACAGTATACTAGGGTTTCCTAAAAGGGTTTATAGCCTCTTTTAGAACAATTCTTTTAAGTTATTACTAGTAAAAGGACAAAAAGAGGGAAATTGAAAAATTGGACCACTTTTATAAGCTTTTTATTTTATTAATTAATTCTCAGTATGTGATCCCAAGAAAAACCAGAATTTTCCAAAATGCTCAACTTTGGGTACTTTTCTATTTGATTAAAATATTTATCATAACTAAAGTTCTCAAAAGTGAAACTTCAGTTAACATAAATTTAAATAAACTTGAGCTGGTCTCACTCCAGGCTTATGCTTTGTACACGCAGACGTTTTCTTTAACTGAGAATCAATAATATGATATTGAATTTTAATTTAATGAAGGAGAAACTTTTTAATTTAGATTTTTGAGACTGAATAGTAATTATTAGCAGCACTTAGTAATAATACAAAATGAGTAAAGAATTTATATTGGAAGAAAAGGAAGATTATGAGGAGTTTATTTTAGACTCTTCTGGTGATGAAGGTGAAACTGGTTTGTTTATATTTATTATAAGCTTTTACAAGGTTGTTTTTATGTAACAAATTTGTCTAAAAGTATTATCTTAATTATTTGAAAAAAAAAAAAAATTATTACAACTTGTTTTTATTGAATAATAATTTTAATAAAAATAGTTGTCTAATATGAAAACAGATTCTCTGTACGTTTGAAACCTTTAAAAAAAAACTAATAAGTGTTTTGTACCAACACATAAAGCTTGACTATTAAGCTGTAATTAAAAACTAATAAATAGTCTAATATTTTTTTGTAAAACAGATCAGCCACAAATAACAACAGAAACAAATGGGGATTCAAGTACTTATGTAGAGAAAGATGGACCATCTGAAACAAGTTTGTGATTAAATAAATAATAATGTGTTTCCTTAAACAAATTTATAGAATTGTGAGAAAAATATTATGTTTTGAATTATGTAGAGTATTTTAAGTTAGCCAAAATATCAAAATGTGTAAAGTTTTTTATTTATGAATGTTTTTCGAAAATTAATTACAAAGTAGGTTGTTTTTTTTCATAATACCAAAGTTATTACATTTATTTTAAATAAGATTTATTGCAATCACTTAAGAAGATGTATTTTGAAAAATTAAAAGTATACATATAATTTGTTAAAATTGCTTAAATTTAAAGGTCCGTAAATATTTTTTTCTACAATTTAAGTTTGATTATTTAATTAATCATTTTCTAAACAGACGGATTATCACCAAAAGGACCAACAAAAATAAATGGTGATTCAACTATGTCTGAAATAAATGTTGTTTCTGGTGATGAATGTCAGCCGCCACCATCCAAAGCTCTTAAAATTGGTCAGTAGTTTGAAAGTTAAATGTCATTATAGTATAAAACCTAATTAAGTAGGTCATTAAAAAAAAGTCTTATTTTGTTAATTAAGAGTTTTTGTGCAGTTATTTTACTAAACTAATTATGTCTAAAATAAAATATTGAAAGTTCAATGAGTATTAAATCTAAAAAGTTTTAGTAAAATCATATTTTAGGTTAGTAGATTATTTTTTAAAACTCTTAAACTTACCTCATTAAAATTTTTCCTTATTTAAATTAACTAGTTATTTTTTTTACATAATAAATGACAAACTTTAATCAAAATGTCAAAACATGGTTAAATTTTAAAATTTCTTAAATCTGTTATTAAGTTGTTTTCGATTTTTTTTTCTCAGAAGGTGATTAATTTTTCGAAGTTATAGTTGAAATAAAAAAAAAGATAAATACAAAGTTTCTATTAAATTAAATATAAAACAAAAAAACAAACACAACTTTAAGTTTAATTTAAATATACTATTTAATTTAATTTTGGTACTATTTTTGGCAATTTTACTTTTTTTTATATTTGCAACATTTTTACCTACCTTATATCAACCAGAAAACTTGTTTGCATTTTTTACGTAGAAAGCACAGTAACCAAGGTTGCTATAAAACCTGGAATCCAGGAAAAACTTGAATTTGGCAATTTAGACAAAAAAAACTAGAATTTTGAACATAAAACCTTGAGTTTATATCATTTTTTACATGAAAAGTTTTGAAATTTCATTTGACACAAAAATCTATTGTATAAATAGTTTTTTTGTCATTAATAAATTTTTTTAAACACATTTAAAGAAACCTTTAGATATCTTTTCAATCCTGTTATACTATGTATTTAACCCAGTTTTCTAACTTAAACTTGATACTAAACTAAAATTAGACCATAAAACGTGTAATTTTGAAAACCTGGAAGAAATTTAAAAAACCTGGAGAAAAGTTACTAAAAACATTTGGCAACCCTGAGTAAGTATATTTTGTTTTGTTTGATTATTTATTCTATCTATTCTTACTTTATAGATAACCTCAGATTTCAAGCAGAAAAAGTGTTTACGATGCAAAACAGTTTTGATGAAACGAAAAAAACACCAACAAAACAAAAACATGCCCCCAAGATTACTAATTCTAGTTAGTTATTCAAAAATCAAAATAAAATTTAGTTTTGAATAAACAAAAACCATATAAACCTATCAATAATAATATTTCACATAAAAAGATAATACTTAAAATTATTAGGGTTGCCACACAAGCTAAAAATTTAGAAAAACTTGTAATTTGGTCATTTAGGCTAAAAAGCCTAGAATTTTGAATAACTTTTACGTGTTTAGTAGTAAATTTTTGATTTGACACTAAAAATCGACCATGTAGATAAGAATTTTTTGTCATCAGTAAAAAAAATTATATTAAAAAACACATATAAAGTATTTTTACAGTAACTTTTCACTGTTGTTATACTACTCAGCACAATTTTTAACCTTAAAATTAACTTTAAATTGAAAGTAGACCCATAAACGTGTACTTCTAAAAACCTGGAAGAAAATCTCAAAAACCAGTGGCAACCCTGTATTATACATTTTTTTAATGAAAATTTGTAGAATTTATTAACATTGTTGACTCATTAAGTAAACAGTTTATTTCTTTTTTATTTTTTATTTTTTAAATATTTTTTAGTTTGATTGTTTATGTCAGTGATATAAACTTTTTGTACTGATGTGCACACTAAATTACTTGAAAACAAAATCTGCGCACACTGGACTACAAATTTTTTAAAATATAATTAAAAAAAATAATTTTTATATTTGAGTGTAAAGATAACAATTAGTAACTCAAAATTTATATTTTAGTTAGCTTTTAATAAAATAAGAAAAGATTAAAACGTCAATGAAACATAAACTTTTTTGTTGTAGAAAGTTTTTGTCCAAAGTAATGACCACTAGTTTGTATTATATTATTTTTATTTTCAGACCAACACACACACAACGTTTTTAAAGAAATGTTTTCTGCACAAAATATAATTGATAAAACTGCACCAAATATAATTGATAAAACAAATAAGAAAAGTACCACTACATCTAACGTTACTAAATCTAGTTAGTTTTGAGAGATAAAATTAAAAGTTGTTATTTTAGCAGAATAAAAATAAAAACTAGCTGTTTTAAATTTATTTTAAACTGGGTTGTCTCAAAACCTAGAACCATGGAAAAACTTGGAATTTGAAAATTTAGCTTAAAAAAAAACCTGGAAGTCAAATTTTTTAATAAAAAAACACATTTAAAGTAGCTTTACAGTATGTTTTAAATGTTGTTGTACAACTTAACACAGTTTTTAACCTTCAACGTACTTTCAAAAACCTAAAAGAAAATTCAGAAAATCTGGAAAAAAATTCTCAAAAACCAGTGGCAACCCTGTTTAAAGCATTCTATTTTAGTGAAATGATCTTTAGATTATAAATTAGAAATAAATTACAAAAATTTATGTATAAAAAACAGACGGAATTGTTGCATCAGATGAAACGTTTTCACAAAGAAGATTCAATGCTCAACGTCAAAGGAGAAAAAAATCGCTAAAAATTAGTAAGCAACAAAAATATTTTCAACTATTTATAGAGTAATTAGATTTTTAAATTGAAATTTTTCGTCTCTTTCAGCAGTTGTATAAATATTTTTTTTCAAAAGTAAGCTGTGGTTAAAAATTAAAAACTTTTTAACTCTTTATTTATTTTATAAACTTTTAACTATTTGATTAAGTATATTTCCAAACTATGTTTAGGCTTGAATAAGCCTCTTTCTTTATATTTTATGAGCTAAAAGTAAATTTTATTATTATTTTGAATTAAATTAGTTTTTGTAATTTAATTATTTTGTATTCAATTTTAAGGTGGTTGGACCCCTCAGACTTACTTGGAAGCTAAAAACAGATACCAAACCAAATATGAACTTATGCCACAATTTAAAGGTTATTTGTTTTTTATATTATATTAGTATGACTATCTTTCGTACCAAACTAAATATAAGTTGATTTAAAATAACTAAATATAAGTTGACTTTTGTTTATTTTATTATAAAAACCAGATTATTTTTATACCAAACTATTTATGAATCGAAGCCACAGTTTAAAGATTAATTGTTTTATACAAACTGATATGTTTTATTTTTAGACATAATATCTTCTGGTACGTATTGTATTTTATTTATTGATATTCATAAATTTTATCGTTTTTAAAAGTCTGGTCATATTTTATAAGCAAACATTTATTTCTTTTAAGAGTATGTTTGTTAACTTAAAGAACCAAAAGAAAGCCATAATTTTTACCCTGCCTTTTTTTGTTTAATCAAACATTAATTTCAAAAGACATTCAGGGATATATACCATCAGTATTAAAAAGTGATAGTTTAAAATCTTAATGTAGAATTGATCAAAAATATTGATTTTATAAACATTAGTCACAGCTTACATAGTTGCCAAAAAACCTGGAAAAAACTTAAAATTTGACAATTTAGGCTAAACAACCTGGGAAAACCTGGAATTTCGGAATTTTGAAAAAAAAAAAACATTTAAAGCTTCGAATTTTGAATCAAAGTTACTAAAAATCCTGGAATTTTTAACAATTTTAACATGTTCAGTAGTAAAATTTATGTTTGACACAAAAAAATTATGATATAGATAAAAAAAATGTCAATATCAAAAATTTAAAAACACAGTTAAAGTAGCTTTTTTCAATGTTTTTATACTATTTAACACAGTTTCTTACCTTAAACTTAACAATAACTAAAATTAGACGGAAATTGTGTACTTTTAAAAACCTGAAGGAAATTTTGAAAACCTTGAGAAAATTTGTCAAAAACATTTGGCAACCCTTTGCTTATCTGACTGGATGATACGTGACGTAATAAATAAATGTAACACATAATATGTATATTATTCTGTTTTTACTACGATATATATATATATATATATACGTATACAGATTGGATAATACCAGACCCATCCAGTATGACCCATGCGATGTGCAAATACTGTTTAAAGAGGCTTGTGTCGAGCATTGACACTTTAAGAAAACACAGTCAGTGTGCCAAGCACATCAAAAATACATTTGAGGTTTGTAGTTTGTTATATACATATGTATATGTTTAAAATATAAAGAACACTCTTTGAATTTTTTATTTACTTTGTTTATATTTAAATTTTTCTGCTTAACAAATCAAGAACACTGTTGAGTTTTCTATTTTTATTAATTAACATTTAATAGCATTGTGTTAAAATATATAAACGCGCTGTTTGGACTTAGTAATGTTATGTATAATAATATATTGATATAATAATTTAATATAAAAAAATTCGATCAGGCTAGTAAAAGAAAAGAACAGGAATCCATAACTCAACTTTTAATGAAATCTTCAGCAGTTGGTTAGCGTTAATTTTGTTAAGAAATTATTATTAAAATAAACAAAACTCAACTTTTAATGAATTTTAAAACAAATGGTAAGTGTTAAGTTTGTTTAGAAATTATTATCAAAATAAACAAAATCAAACTTTCAATAATTTTTTTTTAATGGTTAGTGTTAAGTATATTAGTAATTAATATTAAAACAAAAGATATAAAGCTTATAATCAATTTTAAAACAAATGGTAAGTGTTAATTTTGTTTATAAATTATTATTAAAATAAACGAAATCGAAACTTTCAATGAATTCAATCAAAACTGAGCGTTAAGTATAAAAAACAATTTGCAGGAGAAGCCAAAGATGCCAGGCAGTCTTCGGTGATCCAGAGTTTGAGTCAGACGATCAACAAACTCGCCGAGGAGAACACCCGCCTCGAGGAATGGTGCGAGAAGCAAAAAATCCAGATTATGGCGTTGCAGGAAAAAGCGCGCGAAACCGTCCGTTACGCTCCACTGCCCACGACGCCAGCCGAATACAGGTACTGCTAGTACTATGTTGTTTTTTGATAAGTGAATTATACTTATTTATTTAAGTCTTGTGTGTTATAAAGCTACTATTACGATTAATTTTTAGGTTTTAATAAGTAAATTTAATAAAATAAAAAACACAATTTTACTTTTTTTTTCTAAGTGCTGTAGTGAAATGATTGTTTTTTATTTAACTAAAATACTATATGATATATTTTAAAATACTGCAAAACCAGTCAGTATATTATGTTAATTTAAACTATTTTAGTTAGAACCATCCAAAAAATAAGTCTCAGTCTTATACAAACGCTTTGAAGAGATCTTTCGTTTATTAAAAAACAAACATTTTCAATCTTATTCAAGTAGAATCATTTTTTTATTTTTTGTTTATCTAAAATTCAATCCTGTCTGGTCTTTAAAACCAAAAGAGGAAGACTACCTTCATCCCATTTTAATTTTATTTTAGTGAGACGCATTTAATTTATTCTATTCATGTTTTATGTTTTATATTACTAGTATGACCAATCTCAGGTTTTATCAAGTTTTACGAGTTTAACTAACAATTTACTTGACAGGGAAGTTTTATTAGTCAGTAATACGAGTTTAATTTTTATTTTATAAAAAGGAATTTTTTAACAATTTTGACAGGGAAGAGGTGAAAAACATCAGGAAGAAGTGAAAAACAACAATCAGTCTTATTAAGTTAAATTATTTTAACTATTTTATAAATCGCACTAAATGCATTTTTTATTCCACTTAAGTCTTATGTGTTACAAAGCTACAGATATGACTAATCCTAGATTTTATCAAGTTGGTATTACGAGTTTAACTTTAATTTTATTTATTATTATTTAATTTTGACAGGGAAGAAGTGAAAAACATGAATTTTTATAAACAGGAATATTGTGACAATTTATAAACTTTACAGGGAAGAGGTGAAGAACATCAGAGAGCAGAATCTGACGGAGACGAGGAGGATGCAGGAGCAGATGGCGAAGTTGAGAGGAGAAATAGTTTGCTACAAGATGCTCAGGAGCGAGAACTTGCAGCTGAGGGAGAAAGTTCACGAGCTCAACGCGACTATCACGAATAATTGGCAACATAAGAGGTTTGTTTATTTATTATTAGAATAGAATATTCTAATATTCTTAGAGCTTTTTGAGACTCCGTAGATCTGTTCTTAAATTTATTTGAGAGCAGTGAAACGCCGTTAGTTGAAATAAAGTTTCAGCACAAGAACATCTGTGGTATTTATTCCGATAAGCTTAGCTTATCAGGATCTCCAGGATTTAACGCCTTTTAACGTTACATCTTATATATATATATATATATATATATAGTTTATTGAAATGACAACTTTAAAAATGCTGGAACAAATTTTTCATAAAGACAAAAAAGATTGTCTCTAATCTTCAGTCAGTTCAAATTTAAAATAAAAAGCACTTTGGTAAACAAAGATGCAAAAGTTTACAAAAAAACAAAAACAATATGACGTAAGAATTGAACATTGTACACTACAAATATTCAGTACAAAAATTTTGCTTCAGAGGTGTTTCTGATTACAGATAAAATATGTATTCTGGCTACAGTAGGTGTTTTAGTTATAAAGTTTAAAATTCTGGTACACGTAATGCTCGCACACAGCAAAATAAAAGATTTAATGTTTTTACATTTCTACAGCAGATCAAAATTAACCTTATTTACTTGATTAGTCCCTTTCATTTAAGAAATACTTGTCTGCACTGGTTGGGTTCATTAAACTGAAAATTTTTTGGAAAAAAAATGGAAATCAGTATTTTGTTTTGAATGTTTTAATTTTTCGGCGCATAGTCTTGAACTACTTCAACAAACGAGAAGAAATGTTTATTTTTATTTTTGAGATTTGTGATTTACGATCTTACCAGTGATGAAGTTATAGCAACTTAGCATTTCACTGTTAAATCCTTGTTTCTTTGTTAAATCCTTGTAAGCATAAATTGTATCGACAGTAAAAAATTATGTTACATTTGAGGCAATCAACCCTATGACGTCATAATACTTGCCACTGGATTTTGCTGCAAAACTCACATCTAAAATACAAAATTTTCAGGATATTGCAATCGTAAAAAAATAACAGTGAGCAAAACTTTTTTGTTCCGTGATGGTTTTGAAATTGAAAACTTACTTTTTCATTGGTTGAACTAAGATTGTGTGTGACTTGAATTGTGTGTAATAAAACAACTTAAAATATCAATAGGTTTCAAAAAATCGACATCACAAGTTTTATGACGAACTAACAGTTTTATATTAACATTAAACAGCACATTAAAAAATAACATGCTAATTTCAGAGCCACGGAAGCCGCCAATAGTGACAAGCAGAGCGAACTCCGGTTGAAGTACGAGGAAGCTCGGAGGGATGTAGACGCGTTGAAGATCAAGCTCCAAGTTGAGAAGGTGGTGAACCAGAGACTGAAGGATAGAGTTCACGAACTTCAGGAAAAACAGGGAAATCCACAAGAGTTTGTTTTATTTATTTGTTGGAATGCTGATTAAAAGCTTACATTTACTTATTTTGTTTATATATTGATAAAAAATGTTACGTTAGAAATACTTCACGACAGAAATTTTTATATTCTTAAATCGAATTGATTAAAAGATTTATTTGGTCCTTAAATAACTTAAAGTTGATAAAAAATGTTACATTCTAAGTTTTTCATGGCTTTAAGTTATTGCTTAATCTCTAAAGCTGCTAAAGATTTTAAAACAAATGCTTCCGTATATAGATATGAGTATTATCAAAAAAACGACTCATGTATAATAAGTATTAAAGTACACAAAACTTGGAACAATTTTTAGTTTATTTTTATACACAAATGTATACTTAGTAATGTACAAATATTTACAAATAACTTGACATGACTAAGTGTAAATAAACACAGTTCAAATATGATCATTGAAAATGTCGATGAATCAGTTGATGAAACTAAAGAAACAGATAAAAACATTGACGATTCTGAAATTACTACTGAAAAACCAATAAACGAAAGTGGTAAGTTAATTATTTGTATATATATTTTATTTGCATTATATTTAAGTTGATGATGTTTCTGAAAGACCAAATGACTTATGAAGTTGGTAGAACGTATTTTATTCTAGTAGTGATTGAATTTGTATAGTATTATTTGGTAAATTAAATCTTGTTTTATGTCTGTTAATTTTTGTGTTTATTCTAACTTAATATGTATTTATTTATAATATAATTCAGTTGTGAAAGTTGAACCAGATAATCAACTGATGGTTTTTGTTTGTATTAATTCAAGTTAAATTGTTCAATAAAAATCTGTTTTTAATAACAATCAAGTGGTGTAATATTGTTACTACAAATAAAAGTCGAATTAGTATAATATGTAATGTAATATAATCGATTAGAATATATATGTTATGTTTTTTGTAAAAAAATGTTTGTTTTATCTTTAATAAACCTAAATGGTAACATATTTAATTGTATACTAAATATATAGATACATATATATTACATTAAAATTAGTTGTACCGGACTCACTATCCGGGTCCGGATCCGGCCGGATATTCCCATTTTTGTCTGATATCCGGATCCTGCCGAATCTTGATATGAAAAAATAATCTGGATCCGGTTCCGGCCGGATTCTAATTTGAAAATAAAGTCCGTATCCGCGTCCGGCCGGATTCTAACAGAGATCCGGCCGATTCGGTTCTAGTTAGTAAAAAAGAGCATACAGAAAAGTATTTTTTCAAAAACAAACACTGTGAAAATTAAAAAGAGTCATTTTCGTCAGAAAATACGTTCGAAAATTAAACACCTACCGTGATTGGCTCATTTTACGTGACTAATTTACATTTGTTTACATTAACTATGAAACAAACATTTCAGAAATGCAACTCTTTACCTATGTTGTAAAATTAAAAACTTTACTACCAAATTGTCAACCTTATGGCTAGCTGTTCTACTGATTATTAGATTAAAGTAATTTTAGACTCAGGCTAGTTTATACTCACTCTAGATATTTTTTTTGACTTAAACAGTGGCAACTCTGCTAGTTTGAAAATTTTTGGGAATTTTTGAAAATCTAAGGCTGCCTCAGGCTAATTTATTTTTTTATAAAAACTCAGGCTAGTTTTAAGATTTTTTGAAAAACTCAGGCTAGTTTTATTTTAGATTTTGAATGAGTTTGAGCTGATCCAGTTTTTAATGTTTTGTGATTTTCTAATTAATTTTGTTCAAGAACTTGATTGTAATTGATTTTAGATTGTTAAGGCTATAGGGGGTCCACCTTGATTTTTACAACTTAATCTTATTTGATAGATTTTAATCTTAGCTACCAGATACTTTTTAAAGCTTAACAAAATTCAAAGTAGTTTCCGAGATACAAGGGGTCAAAGCCGGCCAGCTTAATAGCTTCCTTATAGAAGGTGCAAACTAAAAACGCAAAAAAAAAACAATTTTATTAAAAATCTATCTCCTCCTACAGTTTTTAAGCAATCTTATTCAAATTTTCACAGTTTACTCTTTACTAAATTTTAAATCATTTAAGAGTAGGAAATTTTTTTATGTTAAGAAAAATCCCCTTTTTTCAAAAAAAGTGTTTTTATTGAATTTTAGACCTTAAATTTGTAAATTTCAATTACTTGAAATTCCAACACTCTAAAGCTTTTAAACTATGTAAGGAATATTTTTTTTTAATTTGAGGTACCTAGCTTAAAAAACCTAGGAGGAAATAGATTTTTAGTTAAATAAATATTTCCGTGTTTTAAGCTTGCGCCTTCCATTAAGTCCCTATGGAACTCTTCGGCTTTCACCGCTTATATCTCAAAAACTACTTTGAATTTTGTAAAGCTATAAAAAGCATCTGGTGGCTAAGATAGTATTCTATTAAACAAGATCAACTTGTAAAAAAGTGTTTAACCCCCCTATAGCCTTAATTGTAAATATTACTTTAAATTTTCAACCTTGTGGCTAGCTGTTCTACTGATTATTAGCTTAAAGTAATTATTTTTTTGGTTTTTCAAAACCTCATTCTGACCCAGGAAAGTTTATTATAGTCACTCAGGCTAGGTTTTTTGAATCAAAGAGTGGCAACCCTGATATTAGCTAAAATTAGGTGATATTCTGGTTGCCAAAAATCATGGAAAGTTTATTAGTTTAGCAAAAAAGATATTTTAGTGTTTTTTTTTGTTCTTTCAACTTGAAGTTTTTTTTACTGTTCTTTCAATTCCAAGTTTTTCTTTTGTTCTTTCAATTTTAGTAAAATTTAAATGTAAATATTGTTCATAAAATTAGCAAACAAACCAGCTACTATTTTTAACTGTTAATCTTAACTAGACCTTAATAACATATCATAAACTTTCTTATAATTTAATTATTTTTCGAGCACATTAATATTTTTTAGTCTAAATTTTTTTTAAACAATAATTTTTTAAAATTCAAAAGTATATAGTTAGATATAACACATAAAAGATAAACTTCGCACAATTATACTTAGTTAGTAGTTAGTTATATAAAATTGCATTATCGTACATAGTAGTTTTTATACTACTTACATTACAAATAACTTAGAGTATTAAGAATCCGGTTCCGGCCGGATCTTAATTTGAAAAAAAAGTCCGGATCCGGGTCTGGCCGGATTCTAATTTGAAAAAAAGTCCGGGTCCGGTACATCACTAATTAAAATATGCTTTTATATTTGTGTTGAACAAAACAAACTTTTTGTGTTATTTTTATTTTTGATTTTTATCGTTATGTGTCTTCTGTTTAAGTGGTCAATGTTTTAACGCCTAGGTCCACACCATTTGGACAATTATCTTGTAGTATTAATAACATTTTGGTTTTCAATTATTGATATTTATTAAAACAAATATTTCAGTAGAAATAATAACTAAAATTGGTTTAAAACAAATAATTCTGTATAAATTTTTATTAAAATTAATTCAATATAAATAGTTCAGTAGTGATAATAACTCAAAATTCATGTGATAGAAATTTTTCATTGGTGGTAGTTAAATTAATTTAATATAAATATTTTCATCAGTAAAAGTGTTTCTCGGAGATCAGAAAATAAAAGCAGAAATATTCGATGTGAACAGTTTGAATGAAAAACAAGAAACTGATCTCAATTAAAAATCTGCAAAAATTTCTCTACAAAGTTAGTTTAAATTTAATTTACTAAGAATCATTATATTTCAACTAAGGTGTGCTTGCAATTGGTTTTACAAAAAAAAATTATAAAATAACATGTTAACACTAAAAGTTAATTTTCAGTTGTTCCTGATAATATTTAAGAAAAGTTTAAGATTTATGGGTTACTATTTTTATTAAAAAGTAAATATTTTTGCTCTTAACATTTAAAGACTTAAAGCAAAATTACTTAATTTTTTTTCAGATTTGTATTTAAAGATAGAGCATCTCATTTTCTGAAGAAAACAATATTTAGGCAATCATATATTTTTAATTTGCTGCAAAAATTTAAACTTTTAAAAAATAAAAATGTATATGATCGTATTAAATATTATGATAACAATTTTCTTGATAGTAAAACAAAAATTCTTTTTTATAGTTATTTATAGATGTATACTAAATTGACCAATTCAGACGGTTTTATGTCATTTTCACTAATTTAAAAGATTTTGGAGTAAAATTTTTCTTTATTTTTTATTAACATGCTTATTTTTCTTTGGTTTTTGCAAAATGCATATATGATTAGAGTACCAATTTAAACTTTGCTCTTTTTAAACCACATTTAGATATTTTAAATACATTGATTAAGAGTTGTTCCAAATTATTTACAAATTTGTTTTCTAGGTTTTGAGTTACATTCACTATATCTATTCTTCTAAGAGGTTAAAATTTAATAGATAACATTTCTTTGTAATATTTCAATTAGGCAACAACAGCTGCTTGTAATATAGCATATTTAGTGTGTCTAACAAATGTCGTATTTTATTTTCGTAATTTTAATAAAATACGCCAAATTACTTTTGTCTATTTTGTTAATAATATTAACTATAATTAAAAAGCCCTTAAAATTGGGGCATGTTTTTTATACACATAGTATATTTTCTACATATTATAAATATGCTAAATTTTATTGTTGTCAGCTTTATCATAAAGTTGTATTTCACAAATCAGATTGTTGAAAATTTTATAGTAGGTCGGGTAATTTTGAAAGAATGTACTAAAAAATTTAATAGACCATTTTTGAATATAAGTTTAATTAAACAAGCAATACTTTTGTTTCTCAAAATCAAATTAAGAGCACATTCTAGAACATTTGAAACAAAACAAATTTGTTGTTCTTACGCTAAAAAGTACGTCGCACATGTTTCTGTTATCTTTCAAGATTCGTCGCGGCCCAATATCCAGTTGTTAGACTGATGGAAAGTCTGAAAAACAAAACAGAATTTACTGTTGTAATAATCTGGTGTTTGGCTTGATTTTATTTTAATTTGTACAATAATGTATGAAAAATAAATTAAATTTGAAATATAAAACTTTTATTTAGCTCTATATATTTCTTATATAAAAATATTTTTTTCTTTATAAGTTTTCAGTGTTAAAAAAGTTTTTAGTTGCTTAAGAAATACAATTATACTTAATAATACGCTAAGATTCTGTAAAACAAAAAAGTACAACTCTATAGTTGTTGCAGCTTTAATAGTTTATAGTTAATTATATATAAATTTCGAATAGTTTTAACAAACAATATGAAAAAATAAGCTAGTTTAAAATATTATTATTAAATATTTAAGAAAAGAACTAGTCTTATACACTATTTGTATCTATTAAACAAATACAGTTCATGCTTGTTTTAAAACAGTACTAATGATGCTATATCTTAATTTAAGAAGATTCAAAAAGTAAAAAAAGCTACCTTCCTAAAAACACTACCTATAATTTGAAAAGTAAAGGTAAATTTTTTAGAATTATAAAACTACTTGCTCAATTTTTGAAACCAGAGAAATAAAATCTTAACAAAGCTTAACATCAAACTTTTCTGTCATTTTAAATCAAACTAATTTGTTTTATTAATTTTTTTAACAATTAAAACTTACTAATGCACTTCTAGGTTTTTTAATTAAGATTCTCTTTTTTATTATTGTTTCAGTGATATATTGAACAACTTGTAATCTTTTTGGTTCATAATAGTTGTAAAACTTGAAGTATTCAATTTGACTAAAATTTTTAATTACTACTAAGTTTTATTTTCTTAAAGTATACCAAGACCATTTATGAAATTTTTGAAAACTACTATGACCCGTCAAGAACTTTTGTATGTCCCGTTCCTTCTAGAAAGCTGTTTTAATATCCCCTTGTTTTACACCAGCAAAACTTTATATACCTGTCGGGCTATTTTTCATCCTTTGAGGAAATTTTTTGCTAAGTTTTTACTAAACACTGTCTTAGAGATGATAGGTTTATTTAACTCTTATAATTCTTAGTTAGTTGGAGGACTAAATTGTCTCCTTAAGATCTGAGTTTAGAAAAGATATTTAGCTTATTTTAAGTACATGGTCATTCTCTGAGACAATATGTTGTACGTTATAAAGTGGGTTACAATTTTTTTGTGAATGTTTTTGTTTTAAGCAACTACAACTTGAGTCTTTGAAAAATTAATATGTTTCTGCTAAACAATATGCAAAATAATAAGTAGAAACAATGAGTAAATGCATTTTTATCAAATATTAACCAATATAAGTCAAGTTAAACTAAATCTTGTTTTTTACTAGACTAATCTTTTATTTAATCTACAAATAAACCGATAAAATAATTTACAATTAGCACAAATAAGTTTTTATCATTCTTATTTTATAGTCCATTATGAAAATGAAAAATTCTAGAAGTTTTTTTTGAGAACTAGTATTATAGTATATAAAATATTTAAAGTATAACTTTTTTTGAAGAAAAAAAAACTTTTTGTTTTTAAAAATATCACAATTAACAAATAGTTCAGTAGTGGTACACTTTTTAAATGATGGTTTTTATTTTTCTTTATTTTACAAGCTTTCTAAAAAAAAAACAGTTTGTATTGACATTTTTCATTGTATAAAGTTGTTAAAACTTTTTTATAAACGCCAACCTTACTTATTTAAATCTAATGTATATATCAATGTTGATACTAAATTAAGTTTTTCGTTTAAAAAAAAAAAACCAATTTTGAAGTCTTTATTGTATACATTACTAACTAAATAAGAAAAATTTGTACTTATAGATAAATGTAGTAAAAACTATAAAATAAACTTTTACATAAAGCACATATTTTTTTAGGCAAGCTATCGCATACAAAGTATTTTTTTTCTGCACATAATATTTATTACAAGTTATGCTTACATACTTTTAAAAGGTTTTAAAAGCTTTAGTTATTAAGTACTAATACTAGCTATAAATTAAAACCGGCACATTTAAAAACTATGTTTAGTATAATGAGGAAAATATATAAGTCTTTTCCTTTGAAACTATCACATTTTACAACGTAAAAAAATATATAAGTTTAATATTTTAGCTATAACCAAAATAGCAACATAGACGGACGCAGTAATACTTATTCTAGTTGTAAAAAAGGTATAATAAATATATAAATCAAAAAATAGTAGTGCTGCATTTAATTAGTAATATCAAATTATAACTTAAATATCTGTTTGATAAAATATATACAAAATATCTAAAATAAAAAGTTTAAGCATATTTATTCTAAACTGCATGTTTTGTTTATTATTTTATTCAAAACAAGAGAATTTACAAACTTGCGTCTGAATTCGTTCGTGACGTAACGTACTTGTTTATTGCAAACGTGTAATTACAAATCATATAAATTAAAAAGTTTCAAGTAAATTTGTAGTTGTTGCTATAATAGTATAAATGTAATTTTTAAAGCTACGCAATGTAGCAATATAAATTATCATTTGGTAAAACTATGTTTCTTTAAATTACTTGCAGTCTGTTTAAGCCTAGTTGCTTAAAAAGATCAATAAGTTTATTTTAAATTAAGACAGTATAAGCTACATATTCTCAACTTATACGCGGAAACTTTAATGTTTAGTTTAAAATTACGTAGTTTAGATCGTTTGTAATAAGTAAAAAACAAAACAATAAAAAACAAGTCAAACATTACCAGTTTTACCATATATCAGTAATTTTAGCTCATCATTTAAATTAGTTGTCTACCGGATCTTGATCAGGATTTGTTTATCAAAATAAGACCCGGTTCTAGATTTTTTTTCAATATTTTTTCTTTAAAGGTGAACCTGACTTTTTGGTTTTATTCAAATAATTTAAAACCTGTAATATACTGGAGAACAATGTTTTAGTCTACGGTTCAAACATACTAATAAAGAATTTTGCTGGCAACAAAAAGTAACAAAACTTTTAAAACATGATTTTGTTAATATATAATTCTTGTTATTACTATCACGTGCAAAAAAATAAATAAAATTTTGAAAACCATGTCTGTTTTAAGAATGTTACTTGCTTAGCATGGTTGATTTTTTTTTGCAGTATAAATTATTATTTTTATTTTTTTTAGCATAAAAAAACAAAAAACTGTGGGTATTGCAATCATCTTCAGAATGTAAATTCCAAATCTCAGAGCGTGTTTTATTTAAAATTGTTTGAGTAGAATACCCTTAAAACAGCTAGACAAATTAAGTTACAAAAAAAAACTTGAAAAAATACAAATGTTGATATTAAATAAAAAACTAAACATTTTCTAGGTTTAAAAATTTCAACACTTAATATAAAGGCTATCATTTCAAGCGTCATTCTATCTGCTATTAAAAAAATAACATAATAACAAAATTTTACAGAGAATAAAACTGTTTAAAAAATTAAGTTCCGGCCGGGTCCAGATACTGGACTCGGTAGATCTGTAATCAAGTATTTAAATTTTTTATAACTATTATCAAGTTAAGTAACTTTATTTCAAAAAACATAAATGTTGGGTATTTATCATCATTTTTTAGTAATACATCAGTAAATTTAAAAACAAGAAAAATCACCTTTCTAGAGTCTAGACTTGAACAATGTCATGGAACCCAATTAGTACACCCAAAAATGACTTATAAAATTGCTACTTAGCTATTCCCTAAACATATAAAAACAGTACCCCTGTTCATCTTATTTAAATTTATCTACTCAGTTGATATTTGAATAAACTATCCTTCAGTTCAGCCTAGAACCTTGCGACATGGGTTTGGTATTTTAAATTGATAGGCAGCTCTGTCGTATAAAAACAGAGTCTTTATAAACTAATACCTTGAAAAGCTATTAAGTTTTGACTATAAATATAAACATAGTGAAATATAAAATATAAACATAGTGTGTTAAGATTATTTCCCAATCTAACCTAATAAATAAGTATTTTATATGATACAAAAAAATATAACTACATTCCAAAAGACTTATAGACTTAACTAATTTAAGGAAGCACTTCTTAACTTGATGTAATTTTTTCAATTTTTTTAAGGTTTCTTGAATTTTCATTTTTTTTTCCGAAAAATCAAGAAGTGCTTTCTGCAAACTTCTTCAAATCATTTAAAATTTTGCAAAAAGGTGTTTTTATCTTAGTTGCTAAATATTAAAATAAATAACTGAAAGCTCAAAGGTCGCCGTGCACCTTTATGTATATAGATTCTATTTATTTTATTCTAAATTATTTAAATCCTTATTATACAGTTTTTGCATGAAAAACTTTGTTGTATTTTTCGTTATAAATCTGTTTTTAAATTCTAATGTCATTATTATCCGAAGATTAACAAACTCATAGCTATTTGTATTTATTATTTTTCAGTGATCAGTACTGCTGGTGGTGACTTATTTGCTTGGTTGAACTATTTGTAAATTTCAGTAAATTTTTACCAATAGTGCAGATTTACAAATAACAAGTAGTTGGTACCGAGCCACAAACAATTTAGTTTTAAAGTTTACAAAAAACTGTAACTGAAATAGGAGCATTTTTACATTTGTTTTACATTGTGATTTTTTGTGTATTGTTGGTGTTTTGTCTAAACTCAAATCAATTCTGTTAAAATAGCTTGATAAGCTGAATATTAGTAATTTAATTTCTTACTTAAATCTAACTTTGTTTTGGTTTTTCTAATACATGTATTAATCTGCCGTATGGGCGTGTCTAGCCTAATTTTAGAGTGGTAGCAAAATTTTTGTTCAATAACAGAGTATTTTTTGTATTATCTTATAATGAAAAACTTTAAAAAATGAAGTAAACATCTACTATTATGCAATAGTATTTGTTTATTGTAATGTGAATAAAAGTATCAAATCCTTTAAAATGGTATATTTTTTAGCCTTTCTCTTCTTTTCATGGGATGCACAGGTTCCAGAATATCAGTTTAAGAAACTTGTATGTTTCACTCGCTGTATTAGACTTTGTACTCTATTTAGAATACTCAGTTATTATTTTCACTTCTATCAAAAATTTAGTCTTATTCATACTATGAATATTATTTATATTTACATTTCTATACCAATTCTGTTTGTATACACGATAATACAGTAAAATCATTTATATTATGGATAAAATTATCATCCAAAAGAAAAACTTTCTTAAGTGAAATAGTTTAGAAAACTGTAGGCAACATTGGCTGAGGTTTAAGCATATAATCTAATATTTTACTATGTGTATTAGTTAAATAACCTTAAAATAAAAGGATTTTTTACATTTTAAAACAATAAAACTCTTAAAAAAAGAATTATTTTTGATACAGTAAAATGAAAAAGTTGCTATATGTTAAACCAATTTTTATGAAACTAGGTCTAATTTAATTAAATCTCCATAAGTTTTAGGTCAGTCAAGCTTTTTTAACAGTAAATTTTCATAAAACTTTTTTTTACTACTTTGCTTAGTGACAAAACAGTTAATAGATGTTATTACAAATAGTTATATTGAATAACTATAAGATTTTTTGCACAGTTTGAGAATCACTAGCACACTTATAACATAATAAACAATATTGATTGAAAATTTAAGTAAGCACAAAAAATAGCAGCGTCTGTTTTTTTAGAACATAGACTATTTACGAAATTTGTAAAAAAGCAATCTTATTATTAATACTAGGATTTCTTTCGATCTTCACTGAAACCCTAATATGATCCTTTTTAGAAAATAAATAGTTTTAAAAAAACTAAAACTTTAAGATATTTTTCTATAATTGATCCCTAGAGTTTTTCCAAGTTGTTAAAATAAAAAATATTTGTTTATAAATTTCCCTATCAAACATGTTGAGTAATTAATGTTAGTATAATGCACTTCAATCTCTAGTCTAGCTAATTGATTTTTGTTCAGTTTTACTTTAAAGAAAATAGTAAATGTTAAATTGAAACCTACAAAATTTAAAAAATAAAAACAAAAAAACATAGCTTTATACTTTAAGGTCAGTCTTACCTGTATATTTGCTGAGTCAACAAATAAAAAATCATGTTTTTTTTAACTTTAGTTATCAAAAATTACTTTTTGATTAATATTAAAATAATTGGGTAAGTTTGGTCAGCGATAAAGTATAGATAAAAAAAAAATAAATAAAGCGTTTTAAAACTTTGCTTTAGCATTATTACAAACATCAATATTAACTATAATAAGCAGTTAGGCATGTTTATGTAACAGTATAGTTTAATAATATTTTTGTGATGTTATTTTAGTTTTTGTTGTTTTTAGTGTATTACAATTATGGTTTTATTGACTGCTTGTTAGGACTGCTTGTTAGGACTGGTTGTTATTGACTGGTTGTTAGGACGAAACCGGTCGTAAGTTGTCTCGGTTGCTAATGCTGTTGGTCGTGCGGCGAACTTTTTGTTTGTTGTTGATGATGAAAAACATCTAACTTTGTTGATGATGGCCGAAATAAATACAAGTTATGTTGCCAAAAGATTAATTTTTAGTGTATTAAAACTAAGTTGTAACATTTAAACTAAAGTTCTGAATATGTTAAATGTTTTGAATAAGATAGAGATTCTATTTAAATAAGATTTATAAAAACACTGAAGAGGTCTTTGACCGAAACTTAGTTTGTAAAATAAAGTCTTAGAAAGAGTAAGTTTTGAATATACTGTTTACTATTATTTAATGTTTGTGCAATAAGAAGTCTACTTAAAAAAAGACAAAAAAAAAAAAGTAAAAACTTTAAATTTCATACTTAGTTTTTATTTTTTGCAAGATAAAGTTTTATTTTTAAAGTTTGTATTTTATTGTGCACTCAACTTTATAAAAGAAAATATTGGAAATTCATTTGGATTACGTTTAAATGATATTTAAGTATTACCAATAAAAATAGCTGACAATAGTTTTACGTTCTAGTTAAAAAAATTATAATAAAAGGATTAGACTTTTTTAAATTTTGTTTTATGTAGATTTAATAACTTAGTACTAAGATTTTTAAGATTGTAAAAGCAAAAATATAGAGACTAACTCAAAACGTTTTAAGTTTTTTAAAAGAAATAATAAAACCATATTACATAAAGAAGAAAAAATTTTACTTATATTTGTAATTTTTATAAAGGAGCCTTAAATGTTACAATCAACACTGTATATATTATTTGTAAAGAATAATATCTATAGTGTTTATATTTGAACGAAAGTTTATTGAACAAAAAGTAAAACTTTTATATATATTAAAGTTTTCAATTTTTTTTGCAAGTTAAATTTATAGTTTGTATTTCATAAAAAGTTATGTACATAAAACTAGTCTATTTTTGTTTTGGAAAACTAAATAAAATTGCGAATATGAAATTAACAGAAATTATTTAAAATAATTGTATTGCTTTTATAATGTGTTTTAGTCTGTAAGAATAAAATTAAACGATAAGTCGTTTACAAAAACCAGTACAAAAATTTATAAAGATATAAAATTGATGTTTTAAAAGTTATAAATTTTTAAAAGTAAACATGTGTTAAACTGTTTTGATTGCTTAGGAGTTTTTTAAAATCGATTGTGTAGAGATACAAACATAAACATTTGTATTAAAAGTTTTAAACAGCTTAAATTTTTTGATATTTCTATTTTTTTTCTTATAATAAATTAGGTGAATTTCGTTCAAAAAATTAAGTTGTAAACAATTTTTGTATGTGTGGAGGCAAAACTTTACATTTTAAAATATAAAAAATTTAAACTTCATAAAAGTTTTACAGAGGTCATGACATTACATATAAACATTTATAAACTTTTTTAAATTAGTAAAAAATTAACTATGTGGTTTTTTAAAGTAGTATTCTACAGCCAGTATTAACAAAAGTAATACACATGTATTATGCTACTTAATAAATCTTTATGGTTTTCTATAAACATATACAACTATAAAACTTTAGCATTACTATTCTAAAGAATTAAAATACAAAACTTTCTTTAACTAATTACATATTGTTAAAATTATAAAGTTTGAAACTTTTGTAAATCATGAATAACTTTAGTACGTTTATATTATAAAACTTCAGTTTAATAAGGATTTTATACTTATTATTTTCCTGTTGTATAACTTTTAAAACAATGTGTTATACTTTAATTAGTTTTGGTTAATACCTCAAATGAAGTTATACAGATTAGTTAACTTAACTTTATACTTTAATCAAAAAAACAATTTGGTTTACACTAAACTTAAATTTTTTAAGTTTTATAGATACTTTCAAATAATTTTTGAACAAAACTCTAAAAATTGATACATAGCTACACAAGCATTGTTTTTATAACTTAAAGAATCTGATTTAAATGTTGAAAATTATATTAATACTTTACAAATATTATCATATAACTTTACGTTTTATTTTAATCATGTCACTATTAGCACAAGAGCTTTAATTTTTTTAGTTAAAACTTATTGTAAGCAGTATCTGCTTTAATTTTTGTTTATTTTATTGTGATTTCGCTTTAGCTTTTGAACTTTTTTTTTTCAACTTTTTTCTTTTAAACTTTTTGCTTGTAAAGTTCATTACCTCTACAACTTAAGATAATTGTTTTAGTAAATAACTATACAAGAAGCCAATAAACAATTTTGTAAAACTTGTAAGCTAATAAAACAGCATGTGATATGATTACTTAATCATAAAGGAAATAAAAGTCACAAACGAAAACACATTATTTTCATTCAAAATACTAAAGATTTATTCTTTTTTTAAGAAAAATGTTGTTATAATCAAACTAAAATATATTAGAAATTGATTTTCAGAATAAAAAACACAGTGTTTTGGAAAGTATTTGATAAAAACAAGACGATGAACTAGAAACTTTTTTTTAGTAATCCAAAATAGTGCACTAATCAGACTTTTAAACTAATTATTATTAATTTAGATTAAGTTTTATATCAATAAAAAATATAATTCTTTTATGCCGAATTTTGCCTTGTATAAGTCGAAAACAATCTAGTTTAGTCCAAACTTAATACACTATATTCAAAGTAAATCTATTACAAATCTTTATTGCAATATATATAAGTTCAAAACGTTTTCAGGTAAACCCATTTTCAATAAACTTTCAATAAACTGATAGAACTAATAAACAAGTAACTAAAAACATCTTAAACTTATACTTTGTCCCAAAAATTTTGTAGATTTTTAAAAGAATCATTTGATTTTTTATTATTGATGCCGTACAAAAATCACATACAAAAAATTGACTGTGTCCCGGACTGATTTAAACGTTATATTCAGTGTTTAAGTCTTGTCTAAAACTTATCCGATAAGTTTTTATAGTGTAGAAAATAGATAAGTTATCTATAAAAAAAGTTTTAAATTAAACTAATGATTTAAAAAAGTTAAAAAATTTTACAATTAGATTGCATTAAAGTTTGACAATTTTGGTTAACTTAAAACAAAAATGTTAGAGAAAATTTCAAATATTGAATTAAAAGACATAGAAAATAACTTATTACTGAAATAAAACTGAATAATGTATTTGTAGCTTTGTGGTGAAAGTTGAAATCAATGAACGTTGTTTGACTTAAATAATTTATAGAAGTGAATACTCAAGTATATATTTAAAATCTTTTATTCAACTCATGTGTAACCTAGTACGCTTACTAGTTTCAAAAATTACAAACTAGTAGTTGTATTTTCACTATTGTAGAAAAAACAGTTATGTGGAAACTAGTGTTTTTTCTGAAATTTGCAAATGTCTTAGATTTTCAACCTTTGTGTTTTTTTAAAACTCACTAAAGTATATTTTTAGTTGTTGGAATAATATTATCTTTAAACTGTATTTTTAAAACAATTTAGTATTTTTGCATAAACACTTCATATTTGCTGTGTAATACAGAAATTTAAATATATTTAGTTACTAACTCTTAAATTTCAGTCAGCAGTTTTTCATTTATTTTAAAAATTACACAAAAGTGTTGCACTGTTACGTTTATATTTTTTTAATTTTCTTTAAATAGTAACTTGTACCTTAATAGCTATAAATTATTATTAGATTTAGTTTTTCAAGTTTGATTAAAATAGACCTTTTTTTGTAATTTAAAATTTACACTTGAAACACAATATTTAGCAATGAACTTTTTATATTTTTTCGATAAAAATAGCAAACGTCATATTACAACAGGAAGTCAAAAGTGAGTAATCTTGTGACATATGCCGTGACGCATGCTACTATGACGTAACAATTCAAAACCCAATAAATTATGTTGAAAATTTGCTTTCACACTATTAAGGTAGCAGATGGCTTATAAGGTTGTCAGTTTGAAATAATGAATTTTTAAAAAATCAAGTTAAGTGTATTTTTTGTTGTAAATGAAAAAAATATGTAAAAAGAACAAGAGTATTTTTTTAAATGAGCTATTTTAAAACTTACTTTAGTCTGTTATATAATAACTTACTTGATAATTAAAACTAAGTTTAAAGAGAATATTACAAACTAGCTAAAGTTTTTATAAATGCTTAAAAAAAGCTTAAATTAATATTATTTTTAGCTCTTTATATTAGTCATATAACACTGACTTAACATTTATTCAAAATTTTAATTATTCATAAATCACGAGTTATCCACTCAAGTGCTTAAAAACAAAAACCCACTCACAATAAAATGTGCGCACAAAGTATTATATGTGCTTTGTTTTTATTTTGTTGAGACACTTTAGCTGACTGTAGCTATGTTCTTAGCTTGGATTTTTATTTTATTGTTTAGATTGCAAAAAATAAAATTTGTTAAATAAGCAAGTTTTTAAAAGATAAAGTTTTTAATATTTTAATACAAAAAGTACTAAAACTTATAAAAATATTTCTTCTTTAACTAGACAAACTGTTAGTTGCAAAGTTTTTAGCTTTATTTTTAATTGCTTATTCTATGTTTAATTTTATGTTTTACAATCGTAAGCTGTAAAATCTAATAAAAAGGTCACAAGATAATTCTTCTAAAAGAATTTATTACGATTTGTGGTATTTTAGCTACACAGTTTAAAGTTTTTTACAACCTTAACAACATCGAATAAAATACCAGATCATTAGAATCAAATAAATGTTGTTTTAGTAGTTTTATATTATATGTATTAAAATTCTATGCTGTAAAACAATAAAGGTATTATTAAAAGTTTACAAGTTAATTTTTAAATATCCAAACAACAGCTTAAAGAACTTTGTAATTACAGCTAAGTACATCTTAGCAACAGTATACAAAAAAAAAAGATTATCGAAAATAACAAACTAAGAAGCAAATAACGAGCCGAGTGAGAAACATACGTCACAGTTAAAAGCTACGTCATGTATGAGTTTGTTATTGTCTCGGAGAAAAAAGAAACATTGAAATGAGCATTATGAAAAATATCGAGAAAAAACGAGAAAAAAATGAGAAAAAACGAGTGTTTTTTTCTTGCTCTGTTATGAAACTCCAAGAGCTTTCACATGCTTCGAGCTTCGAGCACTCAACTAAGCTGTGTTGTTTTCTTTTCTGTTTTGTAATTTTTTGTTGCCTAATATTCTAGCTGCGTTTATAATCAGGAAGTAAGATAAGGAAATAAGAGTAATCAAAATATTATTGCTTTGGTTGGAAAAGTTAAAAATAACTGAAAAGTATGAAATTGTAAAATTAAAGTGTTATTTGTTTACTAAAAGGTTGTACTCGTATGTAGGTTTTCAAAGTCAAAAGTACTTATTTAAAGTAGCGAATTTTTAGAAAGTGCAGTAAAATAGCTATAGATAAGGTTTACAAAAAACGTAAACAAATTATAGTTTAGTTAGGTCCATTTAAAAACACTCAAAGAAAAAATATTAGGGTGCTTGTTTTATTTTTATATATATCTTGATTTAAAAGTATACCTAATAATTGTTTATAATTTGTTTTAAAGCTGTATGAAATTTATAAATTTTACAGATACTTTTAAGTTTAAGTTACTTGCAAATTTGGACCAACGACAAAAAGTGAGTTGTTTAAAATCAATAAACTCAAAGTAGTTTATAAATATTTAAAAAACTTTACATTTACCATTTAAATGCTAACGAGTTTATAATACAAATTTTGAAACAGTTTTTAAAAAGTCTTCAAAAAGACTCAATATTTTTGTTGTTACTCAACAACTATGGCTTTGAGACTTTAAAAATTAAAACAAAGTATTTTCTGAAACCTTCTTTTTTATATGTTAGATATTTTAAATCAAGATATTTTTACAATAGATTGTCTTAATACACGAATATTACATAAAACTTTTGCAATATAGAACTTGATTTAGTATAACCACTTAAAAAGAAACAAGTAAAAGTTTGGTTTGTAAACAACTATGAGGGTACTTGTGTTTCAAGTACTTATAAGTAATAGTACTTCTAATTTAAGTAATTCAGTATGTCTGTATTACAACACTGTATTTGTTTTAAACTTCCAATGTCAAATAAGCTTTAAAAGTTGTTTTATAACCGTTTAATTGTTTATAAAGCAATAAAATAGTCAGTTTATATAAAACTTAGTTGTTACTACAATTTACTCCTTTACAGTAATTCAAAATTATGTGCTTGTTTGCTATTGTAGTTACTTTTCTAAAATGTTTAGCTGTTTCTAAACATTAAAAAACGTCTCAAAGGTCTTAACATTTTAATTGTTTGTTTAATAACAAACTCAACATTTATAAATGTATACACAAAGACATGAAATTTTGGGTAAATTCGCGAGTTGTTTATATAAAAAATAAAAGTCAAGCAAATATTTTATAATTCTATACCTATAAAGTTTGCTTTAACTGAGCATAAAAATTATTCACTTGAAGCAAAAAGTTATATTTAACGTCTTTAAAAAAAGTTAAAATGATAACTTACTATGTAAAAACAATATTTAATACCTAACTACTTTCAACTAGATAGTTTATTTTCCTTAAACTTGGTTCAAAAGTACCATTAGCTTCAAGAATTGAATGATGTTCGTAGTTTAAGTTTTGTTTTTACTAATTTAGTTTACCACAATTTCAAGCTGTAAATTATTCAATCAATATATTAGCATACAACGTTTTGAGTTATATAAGTTAATTTTTTTTTAAATTGGCATATTATTTCTAATAAATAAAGAATTAATTTTTAAGATACTGAACACATTAGCATATATTTCTAGATTAGTAGTAAATTTATTATTTAAGATGTTGAACACATTGGCATATATTTCTAGATAAGTAGTAAATTTATTATTTAAGATGTTGAACACATTGGCATACTATCTCGGATACGGAGCTTCATCTGCCGAGGAGCAAGAGATCCAACAAAGTCTTCACCAGGAGGAAGAAGTTTCCGTGGATCAGTTCAAGATCAGTGAGTTGAAGGAAGAAAATGGGTGGGACTTGATTGAGAAGAAAGGTTAGTATTTGATATAAGTATACTATAAAGATATAAACAAAACGAGTGGGGTTTGATTGAGAAAAAGAGTTTATTGTTTGACAATAGCTATATATTTACAAAAAAAAAGGTGTAGCCTAAACATTGTAGCACCTATTTTTTGTATGATTATAATTATAATTCATTGAAATATTTTCTCCCACTTAGCCTTTAAATTAGAACAAACTTGTTATCATTTATAAAAATAGTTTGTTTTTCGACACTTGTTAACTTGAGCCTGTGATCTTTCTCTTGATTTTAGCGAATTACATTTCTAAATATATATAAAAGTTGAGGAGTGTTCTAAAAAAACAAGTTGATTTAAGGAGTGGCAACGAAGGAAGGCTAAAGGTTTAGCCTAAACATTATTCTTCAAAGTTTTTATTTTGTTTAAAATTTTGCAATTAAAGTAAAATATATTATATAATTTTTAATACTAATTAAATTTACATATCATTAAGGAGTGGCAACGGAGGAGGCAGAGTCATCAGAGCATGACGAAAATGAGGAGAATGTTGAGAATGAGGAGAATGTGACTCCTGCTGCTGTGCAACCCAGGTTTGTAGTACATAATTACATATTGACCAAAACTTTTTTTTAAACTATTTATATATATATGTTTATATATATATATATGTATAATTTTGTTGGGTTAATTAGAAACGACATACTTGTTTTTAACTTGTACTCAAGCTGAAAAAATCCAGGTATCACTTAATAAAAAGCTTTAAAATATGTTTTAGGATAAATTAAATAAAGTTCAAAGTTTTTAGTTAACTTTCCATAGCGTTTTTGTTGAAGAGCTTCTTTGTTATTTTATACTTTTGTAAAACTAAACAAAAAATGTATTAAATTATGTAAACACAGAGAAAAATAATTGCTTAAAACATTATAAAATAGATTTCAGTTAGATTAAATATCTACATATGTGCACTTCACAAGTATATGCTTTATATATTTGTATTATTAAATCTTTACTAGTTTTGTGTACTTATTACAAATATATAGTGTTTATTTAAAAACTTGTCGAATTTATTACTTCAAACATAAACTAAAAAAGTAGATAAATCATTTGCACTTGCAACATATATTTTTATATTGATGTTGTTTGTCTAAAAACCGGTCGAATTTGTTCGCCCGGCCGAGCGCCTATTATGACGTCACAAATAACCCGCATACCATCTCCGCAGACTTCTTGGATGTGATAAACAAGTTATTCTCACCGCACACTTACAATATTTAAATATTATGGGAAACATCTTATTAAGTTCGCTCTTACTATGATGTTTAATGGAAATACTTTATAAGTAGCCAGTTTTACCGATAAGTTTATTTAAAATTTAAAACTATAGATATCTCAATAAGAACTGATAAAATACGAAGTCTAATCATTGCATATGCAATAAAATACAATAACATTCTGAATGAAGCTATCAATACAAACAAAAAAGTTCAATAAAAGAATAATATAATGTATATCTAAAAAGGTTTTGTATGTATATATTTTTTGTATAATAGTGATAAATACGTTTTAAAAACGTTATATAACAAAAGCTGCTACAACTTATTTTATCAATTAAAGTTTTTTTATTTTAAGGCAAAACTTATTTATTACGATTAGCTTAGAGTTATACAAGTTTAATAATTTGTTGATTAAGTTATAACCAAAATTAATATGAACTTTTTATACTATTACTAAAAATAGTTAGTAATAATCATCACAATAAGTCATATGATTTAAGTAGCATGTAAGAAACGTATTAATGACTTATTTCACGTATACATTGCGTTGTTATGTAAGTCACCTTTACTTAAAGTAATAATACTTCTAGATTAAAACTTTGCATTTTAACCTTATATGGTTTATAAATAATACATTTTTATTTATCTCATTTAAAAATTTAGTCTATTCTGGAACATAACTACTAAAACAGTATCAAAAAACACTATAAACAGCTATATAAAAACATACTTTATTTAAATGTGCAAAAATAATATATACAATTTATACTTTATATTACATTTTTTTAAGAAAAGTTAAGACAAACTAAAAGCTAAAAGAATTAAGCAGATTAAGTTTATGAAGCACTTATTTAAAACTGGTAAAAAATAAATAAAAAAAGTGACTAATTTTTTTTAATTAAAGTGTTAGTTATATAACAGTTTAACAAACAGGGTATGCTCCGATGTAGATTATCTTTATAAACGCCTTTTGGTAAATAATAAAAATTGAGAAAAAATTACAATACAAACAAAAAATCTTTTATTGTTTTAATTCAGAGAGGTGAGAACAACAAAGAGGTCTCACAGAAGAGCGCACAGGCAAGCTCTGAAGAACAAGAGGAACATGCAGATGAAGAAGATGGCATTCGGAATTCAGCTGAAGCAGAACAACTTCAACAAGGTCAGGTCCATCGTTCAGCAACCGAGGAAGCACTACTAAGCACTACGTTGGTTCTACAGGCTTAACTAAGTGCACCAATGTAGCACTACTAAGCACTACGTTGGTTCTACAGGCTAACTGAGTGGAACCAATGTAGCACTACTAAGCACTACGTTGGTTCTACAGGCTAACTAAGTGGAACCAATGTAGCACTACTAAGAACTACGTTGGTTCTACAGGCTTAACTAAGTGGAACCAATGTAGCACTACTAAGCGCTATATTGGTTCTACGGGGTGTAGGCTGTATTTGTATAACTGCTTTTTATGCATGTAGTTTTTTGCTGATACGCTAGAATTGTTTTTGGTAAAACTGCTAGAGTTAAAGATAAAATTATTGTATAATAAAGTTAAAATTAATTAAACAGAAGAAATTATATAAACTAAGCTTTTTAGACGTATCGCCTAAAAACTGCATGCATGTATTGTACACACATACAATTCTTACAAATTCAGCCAAAACTGTAAAGCCTGCTGTATTCACTTACTGATGTTTGTATTAAAATTTGGTTATGTCAACAGAATCTGCTTATGTATGTTTGTTTTCTGACATTTTTTTTTTGATTTTTTTTTTATTTTAATAAACTCGTTGCGTTTTAGATACTTATTTGAACCAAGTTTAAATTTTGCACCGATATAACTTAAACAGAGGCGGCTCTAGGTTTTAGTTTTTATTTCAAAAAGTAGCGTTTGTATGGAAAAAGTATGATTTTGTAAAGTGTGTTTTATTAATTTTTTTGAATTGCTTTAGTTCTTCTAAAACAACTTAAATTATTTTCCATAAACTCTTAAACTTAAAGTTAAATAAAAGTCATTAATATTCAAGTAGCCCCTGAAGAATAAAAAAAAATCAAATTTCTTTCAAATTTTTGTACTTAAATACAAAAAGATTATTGTATTAAGAAAAAACTTTTTTAAACATTGTCTTGGTGTGTATTCTTTAAAAAACCACAAAAACAAGTTTAAATCTGTATATATCATTTATATTTTTCAGTTGAAAAAAAAATCGCTAAATTAAAAAAAAAACGTTTTTTGATATCTTAAATTGATATTTTTGTATTAAGTCTATGAGTATAATAACTTCCTTTAATATTTTTTTTATTGTTTTTTATTAAAGAAAAAACTCATTTATTTTTTTTTTTTTAAACCAACAAAAACAAACAAGAATCAGATAAGTTAATTAGATACTTTGATTAAATATGAACAAAAAACTTAAAACTGATTTAACACTGTTTTTTTTATAGCTAAAAAGTTGCTTTTATTTTATTAATTAAAATTAACGTTTTTAAACTCAGTTTTACAACAGTAACAAAAAAATATTAATTCGAGACAATAAAAGCAATAAATGTTTGATATTTTTAAATACAAATAAAAATTATCAGCGTATTGGGAGGTAAACTGATAACTTTTATTTGTATTTTTTAATACCGAACTAATAAAAAAAAGCACTTTAGGTTGAAACAGTGATTAAACAGTTCATGTAATTTTTTTGTTTATGTTCAATTATTGTACAAAATTAATAGTTTATATTTGTTTTTTGTTTGTATATTCTAAAAATACGTGACTAAACGTGTATATTTGTACATTTTTAAAAACACTTTTATTGCTTACTTTGCAAAGAAAACATGCAACACTATTTTTCAAGAAAACACTACTTTTATTTTCAATATTTTTTTGTATAATTTATTTTTATATTTTTTGGTGAAACCTGTGAAAATTAAAAAAACTTTTATAAAAAATGTTTCGAATATTATTTTTATTTTGTTCACTGACTTTTAAAAACACAAAAACTGCCTTTTTATTTTAATAAAACACATTTTACTCTATAAGTTATCTTTTAAAACTGTAACTCAAATCTATTTACTCACGTTTGTAGTTGTATAACAAAACTTTTAAATACTTTTATTAAAAACTTATGTGCGTTGGTGAAAACGTTACAAAAAAAAAGTCTTTAGTTAAAAAAATGCCTTTTTAAAAGTATTCGTAACAAAAAAAAACATTAAAACTTAACTTACGTTTCAAAAGCTAAACGTTTATACCTTGATTCTTTTAAAGCTATTCGATAAAATGTTTGCTAGTTTTTTTACGTAAATATACACCTTTTTAATTTTTTTTTGTTTTCATTTTAAATTATTGAGTTTAACCAAACTTGTATAAAAATGTATTTTTTATAACGCAAAGCGAGGAGCTAATATCTGCTACAAGTATGTTAAAGTATATTTCAGTGTTTTTATATTACAGGTTTTACTTCAGAATTTTTATATTTAATGTATATACTTCAGTGTTTTTATATTAAATGTATATACTTCAGTGTTTTTATATTATATGTTTTTATTTCAGTGTTTTTATATTAAACTTATTTATGGGCAACAATTTGTAATATCTGCCATCAAGTTTTAATACTTTACATATCTTTAAACTTTTTTGCATATGTATTATAAACTTGACTTCTTTGTTTTACTTTTTTTTTTTCAATTTGCTGTGTTTTATATATTTTTTTATGAATTTATTATTTTACTGTAACTCGTGGTTTAAATTTTGTTTAACATTGTACAAAGATTTTTATCAATTTTTTATTCGTTTAAAAAAGAACCTTGTTTATTAGAGCTTGGTGAAAATAAAAATTAAACAAACATTTTAATCACATCAATATTCGAAAAGTTTTTTTTACCTTAATTTTTCCAATCAAGTTTTTGCCCGTTGTTAATATTTTCAGCTCAGCGTGATAATAAATAAAACAAAAAGAAAAAAAAGTTTACTTGCTTTAAGCACATGAGTTCTAATTTTTGTTAGTTTCCAACGAAACTAAGTTTTAAATAATATATCACCATATCAATTCTAAGTAGATTGAAGTGCTTAACAACTTAACAATACTATATAACAAGTTAGTTTTAGATAAAATATTTTTTTATAAATCACTTTAGCAGTATAAGCAAATTAATATACTTTACGTTTAATGAAAACTTTACAGGAATAAACTTGTATGTTTGTTTGTTAAAAAATTAAACGATACTATATAGTTTTAATATTTTTACACTAAAATATCTTAAGCTATAGCTTTGTGTTGAGTATTTAAAGGACTTTTAATCTGTAAAATTTAGTTGTTAGCAACTATCCTATTATTAATTAACCAGCCCAATTAAAAAAAAATTGTACCAATAAATCTCTAATTAAGGTTCAGACTATAAACTATAAGTATTGTATGAACTTAATTTGCTTATACCATTATCTTGAAATTTAATTATTAGCTATAAGTCAGATTATATAACTAACTAAAATTACACATTTGTAGAAAGATCTAAAAAGTATTTTTAAGAAAATAAGAAGTTTAAACAAATTAAATACTTATTAGCTGTGTCAAAAATTAAGAACATGATGATATTAAGTTCTTATATTAGCGTATACTTTAATTATAAAATGATGTATAAAAAAGTTTCTTAAATTAGATTATAAAACTAGTTAATTAAACGAGTTCTAAAAATAAGCTTCATTAAACAGATATCTCTTTGATAAATTAAAGATGCTAAGTTGTGTAAAAATCTCGTTTGTTTCATAAAAATTTAATGTGTTCGCAATTATTTTATACAAATTTAATATTTATAAGCTGTGTCATTATATCAAAAACGTGATATTACTGTACTATTAAATCATTATATTAGCGTGTATTCAATTGTTAAATGATCTAATGACAAAGTTATTAAATGGTTAAATACAATTAAAGAAAAACATTAGAGGTTTTAACTTGGTTTTTTAGCTTTCTATAAACTTTTTAAAACTTGCATATGTTACTAGACTTAGATGTTTAAAAAAGCGCTTAGAAAACAAATTAAACGCCATACAATTTTTAAAATGCATATAAAACGATTAAACAAAATTTTTATTTGTAGTATTAAGCTAAACATTAAAATATAACAAATTATAATTATTAAAAAAAATTAAAAAAACTTAAAAAGTCATAAGACTATCGCGTATTTTGAACAGACATTACAAACAAAGTGTTTAAAAGTAAAGCTTTTAATGAACATTGGAAAACATCGAAAATGTATTTTACACTTTTACGTACTCTGATAAGTATTAAACTTTTTGAAAATAAATTAATAATTAATTAAAAAATAATTAAAAACAGTCCATGTGAAACTTTGTAGTCTTATCCTTATTACATGGTGGCCGCTGGTTTTTAAAATTCTTTCAATGTTTTTGGGTCCACTTTTAGTTTAGAGATAAATTAAAGTTCAAAAAATGTGCTAAATAGTATTAAAACACTGAAAACATACTGTAAAGCTACTTTTGGTGTGTTTTTCAATAAAATTATATTTAGTGACGACAATTTTTTTAATGTATATGACAGATTTTTCGAGTGAAATAAAAACTTTACTACTTTAAAATTAAAAGTTGTTTGAAATTACAGATTTTTAAAATATTTCTCGTGTTCCAGGTTTTTCCGGGTTTCTCAGCCTGAATTGTCAAAATCCAGGTTTCCAAACACAGCCTCGGTGCCTCATCAGTCAAACGAAACGTAAATTAAAACTGAAACATCTGTTTGTGGAAATAGATGCCACGAAGTTGTTTATAACTGAAGGTCAGTCAAAGCCATATTAGGCACTCATATTTGCTGAGTCAGCACAGAAAACAGACGAGTTTAATGTGGAATATAGCTCAATCTGAGTATAACATTTTTTTGAAACTATTAATTGAATACTTTTTATTTGTTTTTTTCTTTGTATAAGTAGTAAAAAAAATATTTTACTTCATCAACAAGGTAAAAGTTAACAGTTTAAAGTGTTTAAGGAAAATTGCTGATAAAAATTTCACCTTTACCAATCATTCTTTGTCTCAAAATTTTTGCCTATATAACCTTTGGTTGAGATGTAGAAACAATAGAAAAAAACTATTCAAACTAAAAAAAAATAGGGGAATTTAGAGATTTAAAAATCATAATAGACAATGAAGTGCCACAATTTTTGCGCCAGGTCAATAGTAAATTTATTCAACACGGTAAAAAATCGAAACACAAAAGAAAACGATCAAAGAAAAACATTAAATTTTGGATATTTAACGCAGTGATAATCACGATACAGCTCAAGTGGCTCGAAACTAACATCCTTCTCCCATTTTAATCCCTCTGAATCCAAAACAACATAATCAAAGTTATAAAAAACCGCTATTATTTTGCTGCCAATCACCACGCACTGACGGATGAAATATTTCTTCTCAACCCACGGAGCTTGAAGAAGAGCAAACTTCCCGCTGAAGAGATCAAAAACCTCGCAACTTTCCGCTCCATTGATCACGTACATTTTGCGCCCGATGCTCACCAAGGCGTGAGAAAGTTTTCGCTCCAGCATGTCGGGCATGTCACGTGACCATTCATCCGCGCAGTGATCGTACGCTTCAACGGATGTCAGATGATCGAATCCTCCTGACGTCACAATTCTCCCGTTGAATACGCATGACGCTGCATCCATCCTGTTGTGTTTGGTGTCTTCCAGTTTCCTAAAACTTTTAGTGCTGGGATCAAAAAGGACAAAGTTGGTTCCTGATAGGTTACGTTGACGACGGCTCCTGACGATTCTTGACGCTTTACGGAGTTTTCCCCCTAAAATGTAAATCTTTCCCGCCAAACTGCAAGTTGAAAACTTATTGCAGTTTATCAAAGAATCATCGGGTAACCTTACATGTTCCCAGGATCCAGTCAAAACTGAGTAAGACCGCACCGACAAACTACCAAGTAAATCTTCGTAACCCAAGAAGTATATGATCCCGTTCACGAACTCAACGGAGGACACGTCGATATTTTCATCTCTACAGGCGATCTCAGTGAAGGACGAGTAGTTCTTCTTATCGAGCTTGAACACGTTATAAGTACGGAACTTATTGCTGCAAAGTGCCACCTCAAATTATCCTGATTAAAGATATCTTTTAAGTTTTCCGTTTTAAAGATTAAGTCAGCTTTTTCAATAGATCGTAAAAAAATTATACAAGATTTTTTAGCAAGCATGGTAAAGTTATTTAAATTATTAAGGTTAATAACATGTTAATTACTTGAATTTTTATTTTATTATACATTTCATTCAATTTTTTAATGATTCGAATAACTTTTTCATGCTTGCGGCAAAATCTTTCAAAGTTTTTTTTTTAATTTATTGAAAAAGCTGATTCAAGCTTTAAAACAGAATTTTTTTTACTATTTATCTAAAAATCTTGGTAAGAAATAGTTTTCCAAATCAGGATTTCCCACGTTTTTACCCCTCTAAAGTAAGTAAAAAAGCTATGGCCCCCTCCAACAAGATTTCTCTAAAAATTACCATTAAAACCGCCTTACAACTTTTTTTTTTGCCCTTCATTATCAACTCAAGAATATCTAGGGTAAGTTTCAAATTATGACTTAATTGCCCCGGAGGTCTCTTTATTGCTCATGACCATTCCTGTAGCCCCTTTGCTGCTCATTGCCCTAAGGGAGCCACTTGACCCAGATTGGGAAGCCCTGCTTTGAAAAGTTTAATTGGTGTGTACTGAACCTTCTACATAATATATAAAACACTAGTTGCAATAAAATAGCTTAAATTGGTGTCTAAACAAACTTTTACTAGCATTAGTACTAACTTTGTTTGTGGAAAACAAGAAAAAACTATTTTTTGCTGATTTTCTATGACAAAACTTCTAAAAATTCAGTTTCTAGTAAATTTACTTTAAAAACCTTGTGATAAACCTAGATAATTAACAATTTCCGCTGAAAAAAAAACCTGTTAAGGTTCTGTTATGAACTTATTATATTTTGTTTATTGTATAGTTCATTCCTTGCCTTATCTTTCAATTGAGTAAAAAGACCATTTTCTACCAAATATTCATTTTAATAGAAATTTCTTAACATAGTTTTCAAAACTTGATAGAATAAATCAAAAATTCTGGAAATATTAAATACTATTTTTAAACATAAGTTTTAATTTTCTTATTTTAAAAATTTAATATTGTTTCATTCTTGAGCAACATTAAAATTTAAAACTTATTAAGTTATGATTTGTATACTATCAGATAGTTTTAAAACTATTGAAGTCCAATTTATTTTTCTTTATTTATAAACTTAAGTTGATACTCTTTTAGTTTGAAATAAAAATCCTGACTTAACTTAGTAGTTAGACTATTTGTCAGTTTTTATCAAATTTTTTATTCATGCCTTATTTATTCAAATTATTCAACAAGTCAACAGCAAGTTCTTTTATGGTACTGTTAAAAGTATATTCAGTTTTTTTTCTGGTATTCTTCACTTTTCTTCACAATTTGAAATACATTTAAGTAAATTTAAGCTACATTTTTTAATCAAAATTAGCATTCACAGTTTTATTTAGTAGGTAAATCGATTATTTAGTTTTTATTAATAAGCCTTAGTCACCTTAAACATTAAATATTAACACATTTGATTATTGCTGTTTTTTTTACAAGTTTTTATAAGTGTTATAATATAGTTTGTAAACTAAGCCTTGATGTCTCCATGAATGTTTAGTTTAATTTTTAGAAACATAGAGAATTAAGAATTTAGTTAATTTTCTGAGTGAAACAATGTTTTATAGATAAATTAAGTTGTGGTTCAATAAGTTTGTAGGTATGTTTTTGTTAAGTAAAGTTAAATATTTATTGTAATTAGTATCTAACTTAAAAATAGGTCTTTTTGTGTTTCAAACAATTATCAGATAAGCTATACTTTCAAAGTATCTGTTTTGATCAGTTCTTTTTACATAGTTTCCATAAACATTTAATGAAATAAACAAATTTATGAAAAAGTATTTTTAAAAATAAAGTTTTAGCTAGTAGAATTTACTAGTTTCTAATGTGAAAACTTTTTCTTAAGTTAACAGTTCTTTTAAAAATCTTAATATATTTGTTCTTAATTAACTGTACATTTCTCAGTTATTAAACTTATGTTTACTATTTTTCTTTTTTTTTCTCAAAAGTCAGGATAGTCTCAATCTAATTTAAAGAAACAGTTGTTGTTTTTTTTTTACTCAGATTAAAATTTATACTTATAAAAGTATCAACTCAGTTAATAATCAGTTAATATCCTGTTTTAGTTTTAGTATGAATCAGTGTTGCCACACACTTATACCAGTAAAACTTTCCTTGAAAATACAATTTGACTAAGGATGTCTTTTTTTTTTGCAAAACTTAAGCTACTTTTAATATTTTTGTTAAATTTCCGGATGCTTTTATAAATCAGAATTTTTTTTTTAAAGTATAATTTTTAAAATTAAATCTAACTGATTGTAATAATAATAATTTTTAGTCGTCATGATTGATTAGCTTTATAATTTTTCAGCTTTTGACTTTCTCTTACTTTTTTTTGTAAAACTTAAGATGACCGAGGCTAGTTTGATGTAAGTTTTGCTTGATAGCCATACACACAGGATAAGTAAGGCCAGCTAGAATTCTTAAAAAATTTCATTATTAAATATAATGCTGGTATAATTCAGGCTAACTTAAACTAGTTTGAAAAAAAAAAAGAATAACCCAGGCCAGTTTATTTTTTTTAATAAAAAACCTCAGCATAATTTAACATTTATAGAAAATTTCAGTCCAGTGTTTATCTAAAGAGTCCAGTGGTTCTTCAACTTTTTTCATGTGTTACTTCTTTATAGAAGGCTATTGCCAAACTTACCTATTTTTGAAAGGTAATTACCAAATTTACCCATAAAATACAAAATTCACTTTAATTTTGAGGAAAAAATTCTTGATTTTTTCATGTTTAGGCTTATTGAATGTTAAAAATAGTAAAACTTAATGAGTTTATTTAACCTAAAAATATCAACAGTTAAATACTTACTTATAAATTAAAACAACAATTTAAAACACTACATTAAATATCTTGATTGAGATTTGTTTGTTTTAGTTTTAATATTCTTATATTTTTATTGCCAATTTTGTTTAAAATCTGAATTTTCAAGCCTTATCTACATAAAACAATACATATTCAAGATTCAAAAACTTAAGATAGCTCAGAATAGTTTCAAGTCATTAAGTTTTCTCTTATATGACAAGTGGCAACCCTGCTAAAGCTGTTATTGGTTACTCAGACTGACTTTGTTTTGGGTTTATGAAAGGCACAACTTTTATTTAATCTCCTTATGATAAATCATAAATTATTTTAAATTTACCTCTAACTGTCAACTAGGAATCTTAGTTTTTATTCTTCATAACTATAATGTTTCAACTTTATTAGTTTTATCAAAAGACTTATTAAAAAAATTTTTAATGTTTATATTTTCAAAAAATTCTTGAAATCGGCTTAAAAACATATTTTTTTTGTGTTTTGTACTATATTGATATGTAACTTCAGTATCTTGTAAAATATGAAATCAGTTTTTAGTGTTTTTATAAAGTTTATTTTAAAACAACCAAAATTTATTTTCTGTTTCAAATGTGTCGTAATACTTTATAGTTCTTCAAATTTTTACTTTATGTAAATATTTGAAGCAAAAATTGTCAATTGTTATTCAATTTTAGAATTTATGTTAACATTTGTTCTGTATTTTTAATAATATAAGTTAGTTTGAAGTATTTTGAGATTTAAATTAAAACTAAGACTGTTTTAAATTTCTATTTAATCAGGTCATGTTAAGACTTATTTTTTTCTTACCTTAAAGCCTAGCTTTGTGAATTTAAAACCTTTTTTGCCTTGAAAATAATGTTTTAATTTGTTTATATCATGCCTCTTAAAAATCTTTTATATTTTAGGTTCTTGAGCTTCACTAACAATATCTTCTTTCAGTATTTAACCCTTACTACTATTTTAATAAAAGATTTTTTTTTTTCAAAAAGTAGCATTCCTGATATTGGTACAAAATAACTTTTTTTTAGTTGCAAGTTATTGAAATGTCATTTTTACTAATTATATTTTGCAATTACAATTTTATATAACTTAGTTTGTTATATTATGCAAAAATTAAAAAATATTTAAAAAAATAACAAGCTTCAAACAATTATAGATTGTTTTAGTGGATAACATAAATAAAACATAATAAACATAAATTTTAGTGGATAGCTGTCTAATTTGACGAGTGTACAAAATTGCACGAAGACTTTTTTGCACGAGCAGACAATTTTGCACGGGTTACTTTTGTTTTTAATATCTGTATAAATTTTAATTATTTTTTTTTTAGTTTATTGGATTTTCTTTACTTTCACTGTTACTCCTTACCCTCGGTCGGTATTTTATTTATTTATTTTTTTTTTAAATTTTTTAATTAAATCTATATATTTTTAACTATCACTGTTACCCCAAACCCTTACCCTCGGTTGGTAGCTTTTTTTTTATAACTTTCATCAGTTATATTTTTATTTTTACTATCACTGTTACTTCTAACCCTCGGTCATTAACTTTTTTTTGTTTATCAATTCTTTTTAGTTTTCCTTTTCCTTTCCTTTTTATTTTATTTTATTTTTGTATCTTTTACTCTCGTGCAAAAATTTAACTCGTGCAAAACTGACTCTAAGTGCAAAATTGTCTTCGTGCAATTTTGTACCCTCGTGGAATTCGGTCTTCGTGCAATTTACACCCGTTACCAATTTTAGTGAACAACTTTACCCAAAATTACTTCTAATTTTAAATGTGGTTATTTATATTTTTAATGCAAATTTAAAAGATTTATTAAAATTTAGCATAACTTAATCTAAATATTTTCACTTTTTTTTTAAATTAAAAGCAGGTAAGCAAAACTAATTATATAAAATACGGAATCGTCAAACACTTAATAAAAACTTTAAGACTAGTTATATTATATATATATTTTTTTTAAACTAAAGCAATGTAAGAACTTTTTCAAAAACACTATGGTGACATAGGTTTCATATTTTAAATATAAATTCAGATTAGTTTTCATATTTTTGCTTTATCTGTAGCAATTATTAATAATAATAATAATAATAATAAGGCCCGCTATCAGCCGAGATCGGCTATGCGTGTTGTGCACAGAGAAGAAAAAATAAAAAAATTACATGTTAAAAAAAAAAAAACAAATAAATTCATTCTGCTTCTTATTTCTTCATCTTCTTCTTCGTTTTTCTAAAATATTCCTTTTCTCTTTCTTGCAGTCTTTTGTGTATAGTTGATCTCCATTTGGCACGGTCATTTGCAAGCAACTCCCAATCATCAGTTCCAATGTTCAAGCTTTTTAAGTCGCGCTTGCATACATCCTTAAAACGTAATTTTGGACGTCCTCGATTTCGTTTGCCAACGACGAACTCGCCATACAATAGAAACTTTGGGATCCGCTCAGTATTCATTCTCAGGATATGACCGAGCCAGCGAAGCCTGCGCTGACTGAGGGTAAAGTACATAGTGGTAAGACCAGTACGTCTCAATACTTCCTCATTGGTGATCTTTTGCTGCCATGTAATTCCAAGGATGCGACGAAGGCATCGTAGGTGGAAGGTATTGATTTTCTTCTCCTGTACGCTAGGTAACGTCCATGTCTCGCTACCGTAAAGCAGAGTACTGCAGACACAGGAACGGTAAACATTAGCCTTTGTTCGAATGCTTAGCTTTTGGTTATCCCAAACTCTTGCAGTCAAGCGAGCGAAAGTGCCTGATGCTTTGCCAATGCGACTATTTATTTCTTTGTCCAATGATGCGTTTGACGCAACATTTGAGCCAAGGTATACAAAGTTATCTACATTCTCGATATCCTTACAATTGATCTTGATTGATGGTAAAATATTTGTTCCTTGAATTAGAATTTTAGTCTTCTTAAGGCTTATAGTAAGGCCGAAATCCGAGCATGCCGAAGAAAACTGATTCAGCAGTGTCTACAGGTCTTGGGCAGAGTGAGCCACGAGTGCAGCATCGTCAGCAAATAAAAGATCACGTATGGTGACTTTCTTCAAATTTCACTTAGCTCTTAGATTAGAAGGGTTGAAAAGGTGTCCGTCAGTTCTTGTATGAAGCTTGATTCCAGTAGCTAATGAATTAAAAACATGCTTTAATAGCATCGGAAAGAAGATTCCAAACAAAGTTGGAGCAAGTACGCAGCCTTGCTTTACCCCACTTTTGATTTCAAATGAATCAGATACACTACCATCATATTGAATGGTTGCCCTTGTGTTTGTATGAAAAGACTTCACAATATTGAATTTTGGAGGACATCGAATTTTCAGCAGTATAGCATATAGTCCTTCTCTACTTACCAAGTCAAAGGCTTTAGTGAGGTCAATGAAAGCGATGTACAAAGGCATGTTCTGCTCATTACATTTCTCTTGTAACTGACGTACAGAAAAAATCATGTCGGTGGTAGATCTTTTAGACCTAAATCCACATTGAGACTCAGGATATACTCTTTCAGCCAGCTTCTGAATACGAGGAAGAACCACTCTTGCAAAAACTTTACCAGCAATCGCAAGAAGAGAAATTCCCCTGTAACTATTGCAGTCCGATCTGGAACCCTTGTTTTTATATAAGACTATGATCTTAGCATCACGCATGTCTTGTGGCACTATACCTTCTCTCCAACATTTGGCTAAAATATCATGTAAATGAGGTAACAAGCATGACTTACAATTGCGGACCAAGTCCGCTGGTTTGCCGTCACTACCTGGAGCTTTCCACGGAGCCATCATATCAATGGCTTTACTGAGTTCTTCAGTAGTTGGTACGCTATCCAGGTCATCCATCATTGGTAGACTATCCATTCTGTTAAGGGCATCATTAGTAACAATATTCTGTGTAGAATACAGAAGGGAAAAGTGTTGAACCCATCTACTCAACTGTTCATTCCTACTGTGTAAGATTTCACCAGTCTCAGATAACAAAGGTGATATTGACCTCTTTGTTGGTCCAACTGCTTTTCTTATTCCTTTGTAGACTGATTTGGTATCTCCTCTGTCAGCAGCAGCCTGAATACGGGCACTAGCCTTTAACCAAAACTCAGTAGCACATTTTCTAGCGGCTCTCCGAAAATTTTTTCTGGCTTCACGAAGTCTATTAAGACACGTTTTACTTGGGTCACGTTGATAATCAACATAAGCCTGTCGCTTTTTCTTTAAAAGACGAGATAAAATATTGATATTTTCTTCGAACCAGTCTTTGTTGGCATGTTTGTTCTTTCCAAAAGTTTCAAAGGCATTCTGATATATACTTTTTTCGATCCTAGACAAAGACTCAGAAGCAGATGTGTCCGACGAAGAGTTAGATGGCATCAGAGTTGAGAACTTTTTGATATTTTCCTTGTCCCGCATTGCACCTACATTTAGTCGAACTTTACGAGCTAAATTGTTTGAATTGTGCATGAACTTTTTTGAGATGTGCATTTTACAGCAGACCAAAGAATGATCGCTGTTGCAGTCTGCGCTTTGATATGATCTAGTTAACAGAACATCGTTAATACGATGGCGTCTCACTAAGATAAGGTCTAATTGGTGCCAGTTTTTAGAACGGGGATGTCTCCAAGATTAATTATTAAACTTCAAAAAAATTTTCTAAGTTGTGTATTTTCAAATTTTTTTTTTGATATTTTAGTTGTTTAAGTTGTTTTACATTTAGTTTTATTAACTTTTGATTTATGGAAAACAATACTGTTTTCAATTTTGGTTAATTTAATGAATCTAAGACAGGCTTTTTATTTTAATAATGGTGGTTTCAAATGATATTTAGTTGATTTAGTTTAATGTTTTGTTTATTTATAACCAGTTATCTTAATACATTAGTATTGAAGGGACTCAATTCTGACTCAAAGAAGTGTCTACAATGTACATTCAGTTTAACTATAAATTTATATACTTAAAATAAAGTAATTTGAAATTAATTTATAAAAACATATTAAAACTTTTTTTTGCTTGAAATAACTTAATTAAAACTTTTAATTGCTATAAAAGGAAGAAGTGATGGTTATTTTCAACCCTGAACTTAATGGAGTACAAAATTTAGTACATGCAATGAACAATAACAGCCTCAAGTAATATTTTACTCAAATCAACAGTATACATACTTTTTGAAGTTATTTGAACTTAGTTTGTTCTTTCTTTTTTGTTCAACATCTATGTTAAATACAGAAAATAATAATAAAATAATGTTGAAATTATTTCATGTATGTGTTTAGTTCTTAGTAAAACATTTGAGAGTACTAGGTATTTATTAAGGTAAGCGGAAATGTGTTTATTTAAACTTGTAAAAGGAAATCCATATTAATGCTGTAGAAACAAAATTGCATAAAAAAGAGGACTGCATGATAAGACTATTACAAATTTAAGCTACAATTGATATAGTTGAGGTATTTGATCAGATATATTTGATCTTTCAGTTGATATTAGTTTGATATAGTTGATGTACTTGATCAGTATATCGGATCAATATATCAGTTGATGTATTTGATTTTTCAGTTAATATTATTATGATATAGTTGATATGGCCTTCTGCTTTCAGTTAATATCAGTTTGATTACATGTTTAATTAAGTTAAGTTAATTGTCTCTAGTCGTAAAAATGTATTTCAAAATCAATTAAAAGTGTTTTCGTGTTTCTGCCACTAGAGGCTCTCTTAGATCAGATCTTTGGGTGCACATAATTTTTCTTTGCTGTTCAGTGTGCAAAGATTTCTATTAGCTTGATGGTTTAGGCTATGAGTAATTAGATTAATTTCTACTTATTGTTTAGATCAGTGGTCGTCAAGCTTATCAATAAAAGTTCTACTTTCAATATTTGTTTAGATATTAAACTTGCAATATAAAAGTTTTACAAATGATTTAAAACTAACTTATTATCGACAGCAAGCTAAAATAAATATATAAAAATGTCAACTTTTGAAACCACAACTGGCAACATTGAAGCATCGAGCGCACCTGGTGTTAAAAAAATAAAAACCACGAATTCTGAGAACCATGAATTATGTGAACAGTTGCTCAGGAACTTCGATGAAAACAAAAATTCCGAAGACGAAGTTGTGAAAACTTTCAAAAGAAATGCAGTTTCGTGTTTTCATGGAAGTGCATTGAAAAGTTTCTCGAATTTTTTTCGTGCAGGTAAAACGTTTTTTTTTTTACTTTCTGTTAATCATATGATGATTAACTCTCTGTTTTTTACTCTCTGTTAAGTTCTGTGATGTTTTTTTTGTAGAATAAAATAAATACTTATGATAGTTATCATCTCTATCTAGTTTCAATAACTTCTGTTTTTTATTTATTAAACTATTAAAATTTGAATTTAATAACCTTTTGTAGGTAATGCGAAATTATCCAACGAAAATTTCTTCAAACTTTACAAAGTGGCAAAACTACTTAATTTCGCCAATGCAAAGAAACATTTACTCGACTCGTTCAAGATTGACCTGAACATTGACAACGTTTGTTTCTACCATCAGTTTTCCATTATTGCCCAAAACAAGCAAATTCAAAAGTGCACTTTCGACTTCATAACAAGATGGTTCTGCTATTTGGCCGAAAATAAAATGCTGGACGGTTTGAGCTTTGATGTCTTTGTGAGGATCTTATCCACTTCAGACTTGAATATCACCTCGGAACTTGAGGTAGCAAAAGCTGTGAACAGTTGGATTGAACACGATCCAAAATCAAGAAGCAAGCTTACATTAGGTTTGGTGAAAACAATTCGTCTACCTCTGCTCTCAACTGCTGTCTTAAACACATTGTTAGAATGTGAAACATTTTCAAAATGTGCTGTGAGTAAGAGGGTTATACTTAAGGCTATAAGCGATAAAACTGTGCAGACTCTTGACCCGAGCTCTGTGGACTGTCGAGTGAGACATTGCGCTCAGGATAATTTCGAGGTGGCACTTTGCAGCAATAAGTTCCGTACCTATAGCGTTTTCAAGCTCGATAAGAAGAACTACTCGTCATTTACTGAGATAGCACGTATAGATAAAAGTTTTGACTTGTCCTCCGTTGAGTTCGTGAACGGGATCATGTACTTCTTTGGTTACGAAGATTTACTTGATAGTTTGTGGGTGCGGTCTTACTCAGTTTTGACTGGATCCTGGGAACATGTAAGGTTTCCCGATTGTTCGATAAACTGTGGCTATTTTTCAACGTGCAGTTTGGCGGGAAAGATTTATATTTTAGGGGGAAAATTGTTCGGTAAAGCGTCAAGAATCGTCAGGAGCCGTCAGCAACGAGACTTATCAGGAATCAACTTTGTCCTTTTTGATCCTAGCACTAAAAGTTTCAGGAAACTGGAAGACACCAAACACAAGAGGAAGAAAGCCGCGTCATCCGTTTTCAACGGGAGAATTGTGACGTCAGGGGGACTCGATCATCCGACATCCGTTGAAGCGTACGATCACTGTGCGGATGAGTGGTCACGTGACATGCCCGACATGATGGAGGGAAAAAGCGGTCACGCCTCGGTGAGCATCGGGAGCAAAATGTACGTGATCAGTGGAGCGGAAAGTTGCGAGGTTTTTGATCTTTTCAGCGGGAAGTTTGCTCTTCTTCAAGCTCCGTGGCCTAAGAGGACATTTTTCATCCCTAAGTGCGTGGTGAGTGGCAGCAAGATACTAGTGGTTTCTAACAAATTTGATTTTTTTCGAGTTGTTTTCAAATTCGTTGTTTTCGATTCAGACGGATCAAAATGGGAGAAGAAAATTAGCTTCAGGCAAAACGAGCTGGATAGTAATTGTTATCACTGTGTCAAATATCCGAAACTCAATGTTTTTCCGGAAAATTTTTAATTGTGATTTTTATTTTTTGTATTGTAGTGCTAGATAAAGTATTACTGAAAATTTCAACTTGGTTTTGTTTCCTGTAAGTAATTTTGTAAAACTTAACTGAAAAAAGTATGCTCAAGATATCATAAAAAACTTACAAAAAATGTGTAGTTTATTTTTATAGAAAACAAATATATGTAAAACAGTTTTTACCTTTATTATTTAAACTTGTCTATTTGTTTGTATGTATATAGAAACTGTTTAAAAAAGAACTGATCAAATTAGATACTTTAAAAATAGAGTTCAATTGAAAGTGTTTAAAACAATAATAATCTAATTTTTTAAGTTAATTACCAATTAAAGTAAATATTACCTTTACTTAAGAAAACCATACCGACAGACTTATTGATTGACAAGTTTAAAAAAATAATGTCTCACGCAATAAGTATTTCCTATAGCAGTTTTAAATGGAAAGTTTTTTAAACAATGTAAGTGTCTAATGTCCCGAACAAAACGTTAAAAGGTATCCGTGGTGTGCGACTCGATAACATTAACTAAAAAGTTTTATTGTACACTAGGTCATTGGAACGAATACTTTTGAGTGGTTTTTTCATCGTTTCATAAGATATTAATTATATTGCAACTTTCATTTTACAACCATTAAAAGTAATATCAAAATTTCATTGGTTTATGTTTCTTTTTCTAAATAACATAAGGTACGATTTGAAGGGAACCGCTCATTTCCAACAAGCGATCATTTCCTACCTGGTCAAAAACGAGAACCGCTTACCGACCAAGGGTAAGTGTTTGGGGTAATGGCAATAAATAGTAAAATATAAATAAATAACTAATAAAAAATAAAGAAACAGATAAAAAAAATAATGATATCAAGTTCATCTTCTTATCTGTGTTTCTATACTGTAAAGAAATTTTTTACTAAACAATTAACTTTGTCAAAAATAATAATAGTAGTCTTAATAAATTGATAAATAATAAGTATTAAAGTATTAACAAAACAGAAAAAATAGTGCTTTTCAATTGTTAAACAATCAATTTTACTTTTTTTGATGATCGTTTTTTGATAAAGTATAATAGTTGTTAAGTGTAACTAATTATTTCCTTTTGTTATAAGATCTACATTTAAATAGTCAATCTCTTATTATAATCTTCAATGTTCGTTTTAACTGAAATTTTTTAAGTATTTAGAAATTTTAAAGCTAATGTTTTTTATTCTGAAAACGTTAACAAGTCTGATAAAGCAGCTTCATTAAAATTGTATAAATTATAATGAAATGATACAAACCTGTTGTAAATAAATAAGTTTATGTATGTACGTTAGTTAAATGCAATGTAAAATAGTTAGGCTGAGAAAAAATAAAATTTAAATATCTCTTACCTAGACCAGCGGTTGTCAAAGTGTACACTGATGCACACTAGTGTGAACAGAATTGTTTTGTAGGGTGCACGAAAATAATTCAGGGTTACATGAAATTTTTAGGACAAACGAAAAAATAAAGTTAAAGTTTTTATTTATTTATTTATTTTAAGCGACAAACTTAAATGTTTGAGTTATTACCAGCCCTGGTGTTTAATTTGGCTTTTCATAAATTATCCATTTTAATCATAAGACTATTCGAGTCTAAAACTTAACTGTTATTTTAGTAATTATCTTCAAGTTGAGAAAAATAAATTATTATTTTTACTCTAGTAGTTGAGATCACTTTATTTGTTTTCTTAAAACCAAAACATATAATAAGACTATTCTCGTCTAAAACTTAATTAGATTTAAGTAAACATCTTTAAGTAAAGAAAATAAATGTGGATGCTCTTATTTATTGTCAATGGTTATGTATGGAGAAAGCTCTGTTCTTCTTCAACCTACAATCATGATAGGGAGTTTTATGAATTAAATATTAAAGCTTAATGTTCTCTTGTTTTAATTAACTATTTTAAATTAAAATATTTTGCTTAAAAAATCAAGTTTAACTTATTTAAACAAAATAAACTGGTAGTTTACAATTTTTATACTAAGTAACTGTTCTTTCACAGTACTGAAAATAGTTACATTAATAATTTAACTTAATATTAAGTGTTATACATACTGTAAAGTCTAACAAAATATTTTAAATATAATCTTATTAAGTACATATATTCTTCTCTATAAATACATATTAGTAATAGATAAATTCAAAGTTACAAATTTTATTTCAAACAATTGAAGTTATTAATGATTATATATTTTCTTATTATTTATTAGTAATTTATTAGTACATTTATATGGAAATAGAGTTTAAATAGTACTTATAAAAGTTATAGAAAATATAGGCTTAGATTAATACAGAGTTGCCACACACTAAGGACACTTTGAATTTTTAAAGGTTTTGTGAAGATTATGCAAATCTCATGCTAGTTAGGTAAGTATTTTTTAAAATAAAGTTTAGCTAGGAGAACTTACTAGTTACTTACTTCTAATGTGAGAATTTTTTTAAGTTATCTATAATTTTATATTTATCTAGTTCTTTTGAAAATCTTAAGGTATTTAGTCTAACTAAATGTACATTTCTTAGTTTTTGAACTTATGTTTATATTTTTCTTTTTTTTTCCAAAAGTCAGGATAGTCTCAATCTAATTTTATGAAACAGTTGCTATTTTTTTTACTCAAATTAATATTTATACTCTTAAAAGTAGTTACTCTGTTAATAATCAGTTAATATCCAGTTTTAGGTTTTGGTATGAATCAGGGTTGCCACACACTCATAGCAGTAAAACTTTCATTAAAAATATAATTTTACGAAGGATGTCTTTTTTTTTATTTTGCAAAACTTAAGCTAGTTTTGATATTTTTCTTAAACCTCCGGGTACTTTTATAAATCAGATTTTTTTTTTGAAAAGTGTTTTTTAATATTAAATCTAACGTTTCCTATTGTAAAAAAGTAATTTGAGATGTTAAGGGTTAATTAAGTTTAAAGTTATTCAGCTTTTGACTTTCTCTATTTTTTCAAAAACTTAAGATGACCAAGGGTAGTTTAATGTAACTAGAATTTGAAAAAAATCATGATGAAATATAATGCTTGCCTTGGTTCATAATATTAAAAAACTTAAACTAGTTTGAAAGAAAAAACTTAGAATAACCATGGAAAGTTTTTTTTAAATAAAAAACTCAGCAAAATTTGACATTTATAGAAAACTTCAGTCCGGTATTTATCTAAGAGTCGTGTGGTTCTTAACCTTTTTCCATGTTTTACTCCTTTTTAGAAGACTATCGCCAAATCTACCCATAATACACAAATTAGTGTTGAAGTTTGAGGAAAACAATTTTGAGTTTTAGATGTTTAGGCTTATAAAATGTTAAAAAAAGTAAAACTTAATGAGTTTATTTTACCCAAAAAATCAACAGTTAAATATTTATTTATAAATTAAACCATAAATAAAAAACACTAACTTACAGAACTTGTGGTTAATAATGAAAATTTACCTCGAAAACAAGCAACTTTACCCCAGATTAAAAATCGCTGTTCTGAATATTAAATGAGATTTGTTTGTTTTAGATTTATTGTTCTGATATTTTATAGCCAATTTTGTTTAAAATCTGAATTTTCAAACCTTATCTACATTAAAAAATACATATCACAGATGTTCTTGTGCTAAAACTTTATTTCAACTAACGGCGTTTCACTGCTCTCAAATAAATTTAAGAACAGATCTACGGAGTCTATAAAATGTTAACACACATTAGAAAAAAAGCAGAAAAAAGCATGTATAATTATGTATAGTGTTTATCTAGGTAGTAACTATAAATGGACTTTATGGTTTAAAAACAAAGTTTGGGATAAAAGCATAAAATTATAAAATTGTCTACAAAAAAAAACAAATTTAATAAAAGTAGGCACTAACCTCAAAAAGCTCTAAGAATAGGCAAGTTTTAAAAATGAAAATTAAATTGAGTTGTGCAGAAATGTTACGTCATAATAATTTTAACAAATTGTTCAATAATTTATACAGCTTAAAAACATGAAGTATTAAACTTGCAAGTATATGTGAGTTTTGTGAAATAAATTAGTACATAAATAGACAGAGTTATTTAAAGTAGAATCGTCGTTTATGGGGACAGATATTCGATAAATCTTGCCGCTTATTCAGAAGTAGGTCTTTATCTTTTGCTGCAATTACTGCTCTTTCTGTATTGCAAGTTGGGCAAATTCTACTTACTCCGTTGGATGCATGTTTGATCTTTGAAACAATACTCCACTCCATGTTTGGCCTTTTACCGTACCTGTGAAAAAAGCTCCAGACATAATCCGATAAACGCGTGCTTTGTTTTTTAATTATATTTTTAAAAGTATGTTTATGATTAGCATATCTATCCTTGAAACTACCTGCTGTACTTCCGATATAAATTTTATCTGGGCCCTTACTTTCAACTTTAACTTTATAAATTATATTTTTAATTAAACAATTACCTTTTAATGGGCAGTTATCTTTGTTTAATTTACGGCAATTACATGTTTTAGGCATATTACTTAACTTATTACTATTACGGTTAGTTGGTTTTGAATATTTATTTATAGTTTTATTGTTATGCATTTTACTTATACTTTTAGCGCTATTATCACTTACTTGTTTTAAGTTTTCTTTTGTCATTTTAGAAATACTTCTAGTTATACGTTGATTATTATAATCTACACTATTGTTAGTACTATTGATATGGATATTTTCATTATCATTAATATTAAAGTTATCATTATAGCTTATATCTTTAATGTTTAAAGTTTTAATATGTTTTACATTATTGTTACCATAATTAAAATTATTATTATTATTATTATTACTGTTATTATTAATTTGATTAGTATAATTAGAAATATTGTTCATATCTACGTTATTACTAACTTTATTACTAGAGTTATTATTTGTGTTAGCTTTGATATGTCTATTTTTAAAATTTGAAATTACTGTTTTGTTGTGCGATTGTATTAAAGTTTTAACATTACTCATGCAACTATAAGAGATTTTAACTGTCTTTCTATTAAAAATTTTGTTATAAAAGTGGCTATCGGGGAAGTGTTTATCGACTAGCTTTAAAAATTCTTTACCTTAGTTTATATTAACTGAAGAGCAATATGGAGGATTATACCACATTATATGTCGGTTACGCGGTTTTTTGCGTTTTTTATCTACTTCTAATTTTTCATACTTTAATTTACATTTAAAACCTCGATTTTTTAATTCATTTTCGTACGGTGCTTTTATTTCGTTAAATATCTTTTCATTCGAAGAGAGGGTACTTAGACGTTTTTGTGTCATTACCGGTAGGCATTTTTTTACATGATAAGGGTGGTCAGAATTAATATTGATAAAGTTTAATAAAGAATTCGGTTTACGGTACGGACGGTAAGTATTAATAGATAAATTTAAAGTAACATCTAAAAAATTCGTTATTTGCGCTCCTATTTCTAAAGTTATTTTAAAACCGATATTAGACATCAATCTAAACGTTGACTTTTTAATTTTTTCGTAAACAAGAGGTTTTGAAAGATCAATAACACCGAGTCCATCATCTCTATACAACCCACAATTATCAAAAATACTTTTGAGTTTATCTAGGATGTATAAGCCTACAAGATCGCATACCTCCGCTCCATGAAAACTACCCATTGGTATATCAAAAAAACTATCGGTATCATTTGTATTTTAGTACTCTCCTTGCAAAAATGTTATTCGTGCAAAACTGACCCTTGGTGCAAAATCGTCTTCGTGCAATTTTGGTCCATCGCGCACTTCCGTGCCCTCGTGCAATTTAGTCCTTACGTGCAATTTTGTCTTCGTTCAATTTAGTGCCCTCGTGCAATTTGGTCTTCGTGCAATGTACACCCGTTGCCAGTTTTAGTGTAAAATACCTACCTAAACTTACTAACTTTAAATGTGCTTATTTATATTTCTAATGCAAACTTAAAAGATTAAGTAAAATTCTGCACAACTTTTCCCCTGCTAAGTCTTAATCTAAATATTTTTAAAATTTAATTTTAGATTAATAGTAGGTAAGGACAACTAATTCTATAAAAAGAGGATTATCAAACACTTAAACTATTCTTAATGACTTTAAGGCTAGTTATATTATATATATTTTTATAAACTAAAGCAATGTAAGAAGTTTTTAAAAAACATTATGGTGATATAGGTTTCATATTTTAAATAAAAATTCAGACTAGTTTTCATATTTTTGTTTTATCTGTGGCAATTATTAAAATCAAAGCAATTTTTCCAAGGTTTTCAAACTTTTTTTTGACATTTTAGTTGTTTAAGTTGTTTTACATTTAGTTTTATTAACTTTTAATTTATGGAAAACATAATTGTTTTAAATTTTGGCTAACTTAATGAATTTTAGACTGACTTTTTACTTTATTAATGAATTATTAATGATATTGAGTTAATTTAGTTTAAAATCTAGTTTGTTTATAACCAGTTTTATTAAAAAGCTTGATATTTATTGACTTTGATTATTTGTTTAGATTTGAAGGAACTCACTTTTGACTCAAAGAAGTGGCAACAGTATATATTCAGTTATACTAAAAACTTATATACTTAAAATAAAGTAATTTGAGTTAGTTTAGAAAAAAATTTTAGAAAAATTTTTTGCTTGAAATAACTTAATTTACAACTTTTAATTGTTATAAAAGGAAGAAGTGACAATCTTTTTCAACCCTGAACTTAGTGGAGTACAAAATTTAGTACATGTATGAAAAATACAACTTAAAGTAATAAGTTACTCAAATCAACAAAATACTTTTTTTTTTAATTTAACTGGACTTTGTTCTTTCTTTTTTGTCCAACATCTATGTAAAATACAGAAAATATTAATAAAATAATGTTGAAATTATTTCATGTATGTGTTTAGTTCTTAGTAAAATATTTGAGAGTACTAGGTATTTATTAGGGTGAGCGGAGATGTGTTTATTTAAACTTGTAAAAGGAAATCCAAATTAATGCTGTAGAAATAAAATTGCATAAAGAAAGAGGACTGCATAATAAAATTATTATAAATTTCAGCTTCAGATGATATAGTTAAGGTATTTGATCAGATATATTTGATCTTTCAGTTGATTTTAGTTTGATATAGTTGATGTATTTGATCAGTATATCGGATCATTATATCAGTTGATGTATTTGATTTTTCAGTTGATAATAGTTTGATATAGTTGATATGGCTCTCATCTTTCAGTTGATGTAGTTTGATTACATGTTTAAAGTTTAGTTAATTTTTTCTAAGCGTAAGAATGTATTTCAAAATCAATTAAAAGTGTTTTCGTAATTCTGCCTTAGAGGCTATTATAAATTAGATCTTTGGCTGCACATAATTTTTATTTGCTGTTCAGTGTGCACAGATTTCGATTAGCTTGACAGTTTAGGATATGTGTAATTAGACTAATTTCTTTTTATTGTTTAGATCAGTGATTGTCTTGCTTATCAATATAATATTTTACCTTCAATATTTGTTTAGATATTAAACTTGCAATATTAAAGTTTTACAAATGATTTAAAACTAACTTATTATCGACAGTGAACTAAAATAAATATATAAAAATGTCAACTTTTGAAAACACAACTGGCAACATTGAAGCATCGAGCGCACCTGGTGTTAAAAAATAAAAACCACGAATTCTGAGAACCGTGAATTATGTGAACAGTTGCTCAGGAACTTCGATGAAAACAAAAATTACGATGACGAAAATGTTGTGAAAAGTTTCAAAAGAAATGCAGTTTCGTGTTTTGATGAAAGTGCTATAAAAAGTTTCTCTGATTTTTTTCGTACAGGTAAAGTGTTTATTTCTAATTTCTGTTAATTAAATGATGATTTTTTCGAAGAAATAAAAAACACACTTTGAATAGTTAGCATCTTTATCTAGTTTTATTATCTTCTGTTTTTTTATTAAACGAATAAAATTTGAATTGAATAAACTTTTGTAGGTAATGCGAAGTTATCCAACGAAAATTTCTTCAAACTTTACAAAGTCGCAAAACTGCTTAATTTCGCCAACGCCAAGCAAGATTTACTCGACTCATTCAAGATCAACCTGAATATTGATAACGTTTGTTTCTACCATCAATTTTCCAACATTGCCCACAACAAACAAATGCAAAAGTGCATTTTCGACTTCATATTAAGGTGGTTCTGCTATTTGGCCGAGAACAAAATGCTGGTCGGTTTGAGCTTTGATCTCTTTGTGAGGATCTTGTCCAGTTCAGACTTGAATATCACCTCGGAGCTTGAGGTAGCAAAAGCTGTGAACAGTTGGATAGAACACGATCAAAAATCAAGAAGCAAGCTTACAATAGACTTGGTGAAAACAATTCGTCTACCTCTGCTCTCAACTGCTGCCTTAAACACATTGTTAGAATCTGAAACATTTTTAAAATGTGCTTAGAGTAAGGGGGTTATACTAAAAGCTATCAGCGATAAACCTGTTCAGAATCTTGACCCGAGGTCTGTGGACTGTCGAGTGAGACATTGTGCTCAGGATAATTTTGAGGTGGCACTTTGCAGCAATAAGTACCCTACCAATCGCGTGTTCAAATTGGAAAATGAGGACCGCTCGTTCATCACTGAGATTGCGCGCATGAATGAAGATTTCCGTGCGGTCTCCGTTGAGTTCGTGAACGGGATCATATACTTCTTTGGTTACGAAGATTTACTTGACAATGTATCGGTGCTGTCTTACTCAGTTTTGACTGGATCCTGGCATTTGACGTTACCCGATGATTCTTTGATAAACTGTGATGATTTTTCAACTTGCACTTTGGTGGGAAAGATTTACATTTTAGGGGGAAAGTTCCCTAAAGCATCAAGAATCGTCAGAAACCGTCAGCAACGTGACCTATCAGGAACCAACTTTATTTTTTTTTGATCCCAGCACTAAAAGTTTTAGGAAACTGGAAGACACCAAACACTCCAGGGAAGGAGCCGCGTCATGCGTATTCAACGGGAGAATTGTCACCTCAGGAGGTCGAGTTGGTACGACATCCGTTGAAGCGTACGATCACTGCGCAGGTGAGTGGTCACGTGACATGCCCGACATGCTGGAGCGAAAAGGCTACCACGCCTTGGTGAGCATCGGGAGCAAAATGTACGTGATCGGTGGAGCGGAAAGTTGCGAGGTTTTTGATCTTTTCAGCGGGAAGTTTGCTCTTCTTCAAGCTCCGTGGCCTAAGAGGACATTTTTCATCCCTAAGTGCGTGGTGAATGGCAGCAAGATAATAGTTGTTTCTAACAAATTTAATTTTTTTCGAGTTGTTTTCAAGTTCGTTGTTTTCGATTCAGACAGATCAAAATGGGAGAAGGAAGTTAGTTTTGAGCAACTCGAGCTGGATAGTAATTGTTATCACTGTGTCAAATATCCCAAACTCAATATTTTTCCGGAAACTTTTTAATTGTGATTTTTATTTTGTTGTACTGTAGTGCTAAATAAAGTTTTGCTGAAAATTTAAACTTGATTTTATTTCCTGCAAATAAGTTTTTGAATCTTAACTGAAAAAAGTATGCAAAAGATATAGTTGAAAAAAATAAATTATTAAAAATATGCAGTTTATTTATATAGAAAATAAATATTTGTAAAATAGCTTCTAATTTTATTTTTTTAATAACACGTTTTTTTTGTTATATGTTTATAGAAACTATCTAAAATAGAACTGATCAAACTAGATACTTTAAAAATAGACTTTAACTGAAAAAGATTAAAACAAAAAAAATATTTTTTTAAGTTAGATACCAGTTTAAGTAAATATTATCTTTACTTAAAAAAACTATACCGAAAGACTTATTGATTTACAAGTTTAAAAAAATAATGTTTTAAACAATAAGTATTTTCTATAGTAGCTTCAAATGGAAAGTTTATAAACATTGTAAGTGTCTAATGTTCTAAACAAAACGTTAAAAGGTATCCGTGGTGTGTTACTTGATAACATAAACTAAAAGATTTTATTGTACACTAGGTCATTGGAACAAATACTTTTTAGTGGTTTTTTCATCGTTTCACAAGATATTAATTATATTGCAACTTTCATTTTACAACCATTAAAAGTAATATCAAAATTTCTTTGGTTTATGTCAACAAGCGATCATTTCCTACCTGGTTAAACGCGAGAACCGCTTACCGACCAAAGATAAGGGTTTGGGGTTACGGTAATATATAAATAATAAATAAATAATAAAAAATAAAAAAAAATATATAGATATTAAAAAAAAATTGTGTGGGAATTGTCAGTATACCGAATTGAAATAACATAATTAAATGTAACTTACATATACGAAGTTCAGATTGAATTTATAAATTGTATTTTTGAATGTACAAGTATACTAGCATTCACAAACTTTATGTAACTTAGTAAAGAGTATCAATGCAGATTGCCATCATAAATTTTGAATTCATATCATAATCAAAAATAAATTTCAAATTATTTTCTGCTATGTGTAAAGATAGCACAAGCAAATGATGAAGCTAATGTTTAATTCTTTTAAGTTCATTAGATGAAAAGTTAGTAAAAAAGCACAACAAAATCGATTTACACATGTTAACTTTCTGCTTAATAAACGTTTTAAGTAAGTAATCTACTTTTTTTTCAAAATTCGTAAAAATTGTTTTTCAAAACACGCCCCTGGTGTCAAATGAAATACCTAAATACATTTAAGACTGGGAAATCTTTGATCTAAGACAGGGTTTCCTTTTTTTGGAAGGCTCCCTTAAAGAAACCAAAAAGCTATGGCGCCCTTTAACAAAAATTCTCATAATCTAATGTCGTATAAGACCTTTTGTGCTCCTCACCTTCAACTCGAAAATATCCAGTGTAAGTTTCAAATTATCGCCACTTTTTATCTTATGGACCCTAAATTTCTAATATAGTCCATTTTCGAAAACTCTGATCAGAGAGTAACTTTACTGAAAGAACAATTAATATATTTGTAAGTTGTATATGTTTTAATATTTTAAATATTATTTTAACATGACTTAAATAAAAGGGTCGGCTGTAGTTGTAAGGTTTTTGAAATGTTTTCATTCATAACATTATGTAAATGAGGAAAAGTGACATAATACGGCAGAATATTAAAAACATCTACAACCAAACCAAATATATAAAAATAACCCTTAAAAAAAGTTATAATTTAATAAAATTAAATAAATTATCCAATCAGAAGCGATTTTAGAACTACAGCCGCTAAAGCAAGCATTTACTTATGATAGCTTGCTTATAGAGTTGGTTTCTTTACTTGCAATAAAAAATGTTATTTATCAAAGTTATATGTTTCACTAGACGGTTGACTATATTTAAATTATTGGTAAAACTTTTTGTTTGAATTTTTGTAGAGAATTGGTACTTAGAGGTAAAATATAAAACTAAGATTTTGTACTAAAGAGCGTAAATTTAAAATAGTTAATGATTTATAATAGATAGGTTTGGAATAGTTTCAAAATTTATCTTGATGTTAATACTAGTAGATGAATTTAGTAAACATATTTTAAAATTATCTTAGAAGATCCTTTACAATGTAATCCTAAAGCTTAACTTTATTAAAAGAACAAGTGATGTTTTAATTTTTTTTTTGTTTCAAAAGTTAAACAGCACAATCATTAATAAAACGTCTTAAACTTATAGGTATTGTTATAAAAACTTGAAATTTATTATGATCAGTAGTTCCTTAAAAATAACTTTTTTTACTTATCGGTAATGAAAATCATGTGAAACTCAAGTTTTACATAAACTTTAATTTTTCATTTAAAACAAATAAGTTATACAACTGTGAGAGCTTTTACTTTTACCTTAAAGTTTTACCATATCTCGATAAAGTGACGTTTTCCCCTGTGTTTAATTTGGCTTTTTATAAAATGGCCATTTTGGTCATAAGACTATTCGAGTCTAAAACTTAATTGTCATATTTAAGTTCATAATGTTGCTAAGAAAATATTTTCAAGTAAAGAAAATATGTGGATGTTACATTTATTTTCTATGGTTGAGTATGGAGGAAGTTTTGTTTGTCATCAAACTGCAATAATGGTAGGGAATTAAATGGATTAAACTAAAGGGCTAATTTTTTCTTGTTTTTAGCAACTTTTCTCAAATTACTATATTTTAATTATTAAATCAAGTTAATTAATTTTAATTAAATTAACTTGTATTTTATACTTTTTACACTAGATAACTATTCTTACATTATAATATAACTTTACTTAATATTAAGTACTATACTTAAAGCAAAGTTTAACAATTTATTCTCAATAAAGTATATAAACTCTTATTTACAAATACATCCTAATAATAGCTAATTTTTTTGTAACAAACATTAATTTTAAATAAGTCAAGTTAAAATTGACTATTTATTTTTTTTTGTGTTTATATAGGATTTGAATAGTACGTATAAAATTTATACAAAATATAGGTTTAGATTAATACAGAGTTGCCACAAACTAAGGCTTCTTTAAACTTTTTAAAGCTTTTGTGAAAAATTAAGACTGCCTTAGGTTTTTCTGAATTTCTTTTTAGAAATATCAGGCTAGTTAGGAAACTTTTCTAAAATAAATTTAATCTAGAGAAATTTACTAGTTTCAGATTTTGAAAACTTATTTTTAAAGTTATTTATAACTTTCTATCTGTTCAGTTCTTTTGATTTTAATGAAAATCTTAAGAAATTTATTCTTGATTGACTGTACATTTCTCAGTTATTGAAGTTATGTTAACTATTTTCTTTTTATCCAAAAGTCAGGATAGTCTCAATCTAATTAAATGAAATATTTACGGTTTTTTTTTTACTTAGATTAATATTTATACTTTTAAAAATAGTTACTCTGTTAATAATCATTTAATATCCAGTTTTAGGTTTTAGTATGAATCAGGGATGCCACACACTCATACCAGTAAAACTTACCTTATGAATACAATTTGACTAAGGACATCTTTTTTTTATTTACAAAACTTTAGCTAGTTCCTCTGGATGCTTTTATGATTCAGTTTTTTCTTTGAAAAGTGTTTGTCAATATTATATCTAACTTTTCCTATTGTAATAATGATATAGTTCTGGCTAAGTTAGACTAGTTTGAAATTAAAAAAAAACTTCAGCCAGATTATTTTTTTTTAATAGAAATCTCGCAACTATTTCAAATTGTTAGGAAATTTTAGTCAAAAGTTTATCTAGAAACAAAATCCTGAAAATGATTTGTTTGTTTAAGTTTTAATATTCTTACATTTTTTAGTCAATTTAGTTTGAAAACTGATTTTTAAAAGCTCATCTAACTTTAAAATTAAATATCTAAAAAAAAATTTGAAAGATTTAAAAAACTCAAGATGGCTCAGGGAAGTTTTAAGTCATTAAGTTTTTTTTTTTATATGACAAGTGGCAACCCTGCTAAAGTTGTTATTGGTTACTCAGACTAATTTGTTTTCGTTTTAAGAAATCCATAACTTTTATTTATATTCCTTATAAAAATTCATAATTTATTTTGAATTTAACTTAAACTAAAAACTAAGAATTATTCTTTATTACTATAATATTTAAAATTTTTACTTTTATAACTTTATAATATAAGAACTCAAAATAATAATTGTTAACTATTTATATTTTGCATAAGTTCTTGAAATTGACTTAAGAATAGTTTTCTGTTTTGTATTATAATGATAAATAATTTAAAAAATAACAAATAAAATTTCTATATCCTGTGAAATATGAAATTATATTTTAGAGTTTTAGTTAATGTTTGTTTTAAAATAAACAAAGTTATTTTTTGTTTCAAGTGTTTCAAAAGTTTGATAGTTCTTTAAATTTTTTAATAACCTAAACACTTGAATGAAAGACTTATAGCTTTTATTCATTTTAAGTATTTAAGTGAATTTTTATTCTGTAGTTTGAATAATGTAAGTTAGTTGAGATATTTCGAGATTCAAATCAAACCTTAGACTGTTAAGGATTTTTTAGTAATAAGCTTAAGCTTAAGTTTAATTTTTTTTTTTCTAAATTTTTATGCTAGTTTTTTTATATTTAAAACCTTTTGAGCCGTAATAATAATATTTTCAGGCATATTAGAAATGTTTTTGTTTATTCATAAAGAGCTCAGGATAGTTTAAGAATTTCTGAAAATCTCAGTACTTTTTTCAAATATTTAAATGTTATAAGGTTGATTAAGTTTAAATTTTCGTTTATATATAACTAGCTTTGTTAAAAAGCTAGATTTTTATTAATTTTTATTTTTTGTTTAGGTTTGAAGGGACTCAGGGCAGTTGTAGTCACTCGAAAGAGTTTATTTTTAACCCAAAGAAGTGTCAACAGTGTACTTTCAGTTATAAACATAAAACTAAGTCATTTAAAACAAACTTATAAAAATCATTTTTTTTTATTTTCATGTCTGAAATAACTTAATTAACAAAATTGTTTAAAATAAAGAAGTGATAATCTTTAACAACCTTGAACTTAATGAAGTAAAAAATTTAGTACATGAGTAGAGTACAGGGTGAGTAGAAATGTGTTTATTTAAATTTGTAAAAGGAAATCCATATTAATACTGTAGAAATAGAAGTGCATTAATAAAGAGGACTCTGCATGATAAAATTATTATAAATTTCAGCTTCATTTGATATAAGGCTTTCAAATAGTATTAGTTTGATATAGTTGATATGGCTGTCAGCTTTCTGTTGATGTAGTTTGATTACATGATTAAAGTTAAGTTAGTTGTTTCTAAGCGTAAGAACGTATTTTAAAATCAATTAAAAGTGTTTTCGTATTCCTGCCACTAGAGGCTCTCTTAATTTAGATTTTTGGGTGCACATAATTTTTATTTGCAATTCAGTGTGCACAGGTTTCTATTAGCTTGATGGTTTAGGCCAGTGCTTCTGAAATGGGGTTCCTCTCTTCTGAAATGACGCCTCTAAGGGTTTCGAAATTTAAAAAAGAAATTTGGGAAAAAAAAACATAAATCATAAAACTTCAAAAAAAAAATGGAACACATAAAATTAGTTGGAAAACATATATAATTATAGCATTCATTGATCTGTTTAGTGTGTATCAAGCGGTAGGACTTTTAATGGATGTTCGTTATTAATAGGTGTCCTGGTTGCGCAAATTTTTGAAAATTTTTTAATTTCTATTTTTAGTGAAGTCATGAAAATACTTGTATTATCACTAAAGCAAACAATGTAGGAGCAATAAACTTACGCATGCAAGGGAATTAAAATTTCATTTTTGTCATGACAAACAAGATTGAGTTGTTTAAAAATAGAATTAACTTTTGGAAGAAAAAGGTTAGCAATGGTAATTTTGAGATGTTTCACCGGTTTGATGAGGCCCACGAAAAATGCATAGAATTCATCTTCTCTGACGAAATATACAACCACTTTGATCTTTTGTCTATAAAGTTTCAACATTATTTTCCTGAAGATGTTCGCATCGGAAATTTATGGATTTTGAATCCTTTCATGTGTGATATTGCTTCGGAAGAAGTGAATCTTACTACAGATACAGAAAACGAATTGCTGCAACTATCTAAAGATAGCAATTTAAAATTGAGTTTCATAGGGAAGGAGCTTTTGGATATGTGCAATATTAGAGTACCCCGTTTTAGCAAAACACGCAGTAAAATTTCTTTTACCATTCACCACCACTTATCTTTGCGAGTCCGGCTTTTCGCATGTAACAAACATTAAAACGAAGCAAAGGAACTGTATGCTGACTCAAACCTTATCTGCCTGTCTTCGTCTCAGTTTATCCAAAATCCAGCCGTGCATTGACATGCTTGTTGCAAAAAGACAAGTTCAAGTTTCGCACTAAATGTTTTTTATTTATTTTTTGTTAGGCATCTAACCCGTTTATTACAGTAATCTGTGAATTCGATTAGGTTCATGTTTATTTCGTTATTGTTTGTAGCTCTGATTTTGTTTTTATTATGCAAGGAAAGATTTTCATGACGTTACAATTAATCATGTTTGTTTTCGTTTATTTATTATAGAATCATAAAACACCTATTGCCTCTGGCGCACTTTGAGTTTGACTCGACTTAATACTATTACAATTAGTATGATTTTTAACAATGAAATAGTTTTGCTAAAAAATTAGTTTTTCACTGAAATTTTTTTGTTTTTTGCAGGAAATATTATATTAAATATTTATGTAAAATTAATTTAGGGGTTCCGCGGAAAAGTTGAACTTTGGAAAAGGGTTCCGCCACTAGAAAAAGGTTCGGAAGCAATGGTTTAGGCTATGAGTAAATAAAATAAATTAATTTTGATTTTTAGATCGTAGGTCGTTAAGCTAATAAATATAATTTCTACTTTCAATATTTGTTATTTGTTAAACATACAACATAAACATTTACAAATGACTTAAAACTAACTTATTATCAACAGCAACCTAAAATTAATATATGAAATGTCAGTTGTCGTTAAGCTAATCAATATAATTTTTACTTGTATTTTTTATTAAACATCATATATACAGTTTTACAAATGACTTAAAACTAACTTATTATCGACAGTGAACTAAAATAAATATATAAAAATGTCAACTTTTGAAACCACAACTGGTAACATTGAAGCATCGAGCGCACCTGGTGTTGGAGAAATAAGACCCACGAACTCTGAGAACCGTGAACTTTGTGAAGAGTTTCTAAGGAACTTCGATGAAAACGAAAATTCCGAAGACGAAGTTGTGAAAAGTTTCAAAAGAAATGCAGTTTTGTGTTTTGATGAAAGTGCATTGAAAAGTTTCTCTGACTTTTTTCGTACAGGTAAAGAGTTTTTTACTTTCTGTTAAGTTCTGTGATGTTTTTTTGTAGAATAAAAAGTATAATTTTTACAATTAGCATCTCTATCTAGTTTCAATAATTTTTGTTTTTTTTTTAATAAACGAATAATATTTGAATTAAATAAACTTTTGTAGGTAATGCGAAGTTATCCAACGAAAATTTCTTCAAAATTTACAAAGTGGCAAAACTACTTAATTTCGCCAATGCAAAGAAACATTTACTCGACTCGTTCAAGATCGACCTGAACATTGACAACGTTTGTTTCTACCATCAGTTTTCCAACATTGCCCACAACAAACAAATTAAAAAGTGCACTTTCGACTTCATAACAAGGTTGTTCTGCTACTTTGCCGAAAACAAAATGCTGGATAGTTTGAGCTTTGATCTCTTTGTGAGGATCTTGTCCAGTTCAGGCTTGAATATCACCTCGGAGCTTGAGGTAGCAAAAGCTGTGAACAGTTGGATTGAACACGATCCAAAATCAAGAAGCAAGCTCGCAATAGATTTGGTGAAAACAATTCGTCTACCTTTGCTCTCAACTGCTGCCTTAAACACGTTGTTAGATGCTGAAATATTTTCAAAATGTGCTGAGAGTAAGGGGGTTATACTCAAAGCTATAAGCGATAAAACTCTTCAGAATCTTGACCCTAGCTCTGTCGAATGTCGAGTGAGACATTGCGCTCAGGATAACTTTGAGTTGGCGCTTTGCAACATAGTGTCTATTGGATACGATATATATAAATATCGCGTACTGAAGTTGAAAAATGAGAACTACCCTTACGTCACTGAGATAACGCATATAGATGAAGATATCCGCGTGGTCTCCGTAGAGTTCGTGAATGGGATAATATACCTTTTTGGTTACGATTGTTTCCTCGATACAGTGTGGGTGAAGTCTTATTCAGTTTTGACTGCATCTTGGGAACAGGTGAAGTTTACCGATTGTTCGATAAACTGCGGCAGTTTTTCAACCTGTTGCTTGGCGGGAAAAATTTACATTTTGGGGGGAAACGCACTACGTAACGTATCAGGAACCAACTTTGTCCTTTTTGATCCCAACACTGAAAGTTTCAAGAAGCTGAAACATACCGAACGTTCCAGGAAGGGAGCAGCGTCATCCGTATTCAACGGGAGAATAGTGACGTCAGGAGGATTCGATCATCCGACATCCGTTGAAACGTACGATCACTGCGCGGGTGATTGGTCACGTGACATGCCCGACATGATGGAGGGAAAAAAGGTCATGCCTCGGTGAGCATCGGGAGCAAAATGTACGTGATCAGTGGAGCGGATAGTTGCGAGGTTTTTGACCTTTTCAGCGAGAAGTTTGCTCTTCTTCAAGCTCTGCACCTTAACGAGAAAGTTTTCAGCTGTCAGTGCGTGGTAAAGGGCAGCAAGATAATAGTGTTTGTTGGCAACCATAAATATGAATATGTTATTTTCGATCCGGAGAAATCAGAATGGAAGAAGATACATACTATCTGGCAATTCGATTTGCATCTTAATTATCACTGCGTTAAATATCCAAAGTTTAATGTTATTCTTTGATTGTTTTGCTTGGTGGTTCGATTATTTTACCGTGTAAAATAAAATTAATACTGAAATTAGCAAAGGCTTAACATTGTGGCCCTTTAATGCTTCTTATGTTATTTAAATCCTTGAAATTACACTTTTTTCTGCAGTTTGAATAGCACCATACAACTTTTTAAACTTCAACTAAGTATGACATGGAAACTTTTTCCACAAATGACTACATATCAAAAGTTAATTATTGTTATTATTCTTTAAAATGCACCGTATAGTATATAAGTAGAGCTTTTAAACAAGGGCTTTTATTTATTTGAAAAAAATGTTAGAAACCCTATGGCCTTCAAAAACTAACTAAAAATGTTTATTTTTTAACATAATGCTAAAAACTAAATTAATTAAAGAAGAATATAAAATAACATTATAAAATCATAAATGTAAAAGACGTTTAGGAATCTGTTTTTTTACAAGTTTATTTTTAATTACTGTTATTATAAAACTTGCAAAATTATGCTTAACTCTAATGTATTTTTTACAATAAACTAATTTTAGCAAACTTTAATAAATAGCATTGTACATTTTTGAAGTAAATTTTTCTTTCGAAATCGAAAACAGTGAAAAATCATTGTTTATACAAATATAGTAGAATTTGTAAACTTTATGTAACTTTGTAAATAGTATTAGTACAAAAAGCTCCCATAAGTTATAAATTCATTTTGAAATCACAGATAAATTCTAATTTTAACTCAGTTTCTGCTTTTAGCAAGTGTAACACCAGCAAATAATAAATTTTTAACTTATTTTAATTTCTTAATAGTTTTTGTTTAAATATTTAGCAAAAAATTCTAACATGTTAAGTATCTGCTTAATAAACGTTTTTAGTAAGTAATTTACTTTTTTTTTTTCAGGAGTTGTAAAAGTTGTTTTTCAAAAAAAAAACACGCCCCTGATGTAAAATGAAATACCTAACAATTTTAAAACTAGGGAATCTTTGATCTAATACAGGGTTTCCCAAACTTTTTTCGAAGACTCCCTTAAAGAAATTAAAAAAGCTCTGGCCCCCTTCAACATATTTTTTCAAAATATTTATGTTAAATACACCTAACATCTTTGTTGGATGTTCATCATCAACTCTAGAATATATAAAGTAAGCTTCAAATTATGGCCTCGTGGCTCCCCTTTTACATCTCGCGAACCTCTAACTTTCTGAAGTTTTACCAAAATATCTAGTATAACTTACAAAACTACTCTTAAACACGCCAAGACCTACTTTCCACCAAACTCAGAACAACTAGTGTAATTTTCAAATTATTGCCCCCTTTGAGCTTATAGTCCCCTAAATTCTCTGGGAAACCCTGATCTAAGAGTTACATTACTGAAAGAACAATACCAAAAAGTTTAATGAGGATATTATTTTGAACATGATTTTAAAGAAAGCTTATACTTGTGGTTTCTAATTTGTGTAGTTGGTTTCTTCATTGGCAAATTTTTTATTTATTTATAAAAGTTATACGTTTCACTAGTCTGTTGATTAAATGTTAGCATGTTTTATATTTGAATTTTTGTTGAAAACTGGTATTCAGAGGTAATAAATAGTATTTAATTATTGTATTTTACAGCTTAAATTAAAAGTTGCAATTGACCTAGAATAGATAGGTTCGTTATAATTTTATAACTTTTCCTCTTTTAATGTTGACACTAGTAGATGGAACTAGTTTTAAATTTTTTGTAAAACCAAAAAACTTTACTTAAAATTTAGTTTGTTTAAAAATGCGGTAACGTTTTAAATATTTTTATTTCAAAAGTAAAACAGGAATTAATAAAACTAGTTATTATTGATATGTATTCTCAAAAAGTTATTGAAAATGACTTAATCAATAGTTACAAAAAAAGTTTAGTTATTTTATACTAGAGATGTTAACAATATATTTTAATATAAACTCTGAAAATGAGTTAATAAATATTGTCTGAAAATTTACTTGTATTACTTACTGATAAAAAAAACTGAGTAAAATTAAAAATATAAACGTAATAAATATTCAGGGTTCGTGTGTGAATTTTTTTTCATTTAGCCTGACTGAGACCAATTTAGCCTGACATTTTTCAAAGTAAGGAAAATACCCTTTAGAAGTCATTTGAGGTATTGGGAATCTGATTAGTACCGTTGTAGTCTCCTACTTTAACCAGCTTTAGATCAAAACTTTATAAACTTGTTTGAACTTTAAAAATCTGCAAAAAGAACCTCATAGCTTAATTACAACTCAATAAAATAAGGCTAAACTGTGAAAAAGGTGATTGACCCCCCTTTGCCCTTAACATAACAAATTCAGTGATATTTTTTTAAATAAGTGATCTACTACTAGTGTAAAAAGTTATATTGTATATAACTAAACACAATTGTTCAATTTAATTAAGCACTAAGTTAAAACATTACAACCAGAAGATTTATAATAAAACGACGTGCATTTTTGTGTTTTATTAAAATTTAAAATGAAACGCTTACACGAGTATTAAAATTCAAACAAACAGCTAAGTTGTTGAACTAAACTGTAATATTTAAAATGTATTTTGTTAATGAATTTTCAAAATTATGACGTATATAACTTACTCAAAACCAAATAATGAAGATTCTTAAAAACATTATAGAGATCCAACAAATTTTTTCAAGCGTTTATTTTTACAAATACTGACTGATTTTGTTTTTAATAACTAATTACTAAATTCACATCTCAATTTTATCTTTTAAAAGATTTCTCGATTTTTTTATAATTAAAAATTTTCAAGCATTTGAACTCAGAAAAACTGAGATTGTTAAACTTTTACATAAAAAAGCTGATTTAGCCTGACGTTTTTCAACTTTTTTCAAAAAAACTGACTTAGCCTGACGCCCTGAATATTAAAAAATAATTTATATAACTTACAGGTTAAAAAAAAAGTAAAACTCATAGTTTACATTAAATTGTACTGTTAACGTTACAATAAAAACAAATATAATATACAGCTGTAAAAGGTTTATTGATTATTCGAATACAAAAATAAAACAATAAAAATAAAAACATGCAAAAAAAAAAATAAACACCAGCAAATAATAACACGATACAAGAAAAATTGTCAACTGTTTAAAATATTCAATAAGATATGATTTAAAACAATTTGCTTCCAAAGGACTTTTTATCAAAATTGGACCTAATTGAAATTTTATGCTGAAAATAGATATTTTGTTATTCTGTTTAACAAAAACTTATATTCGTATTAAGTTCATTTTGGCAAACAAAAAATATTCAGTCCAAAATTACAATAAATTCATACGTAAAACTCGCATTAATAAGTATTTGTTTTCATATTTTGTAGTTTACTAAAAAGTTTCAGTCAATGAAAAAAAAAAAAGCATAAAAAGTTCAATAAAAGAGGTTAACTAAAGGCGTTTAAAAAGCACCCAAATAAAAAATTTAAAAGTGAAAATCAAGTAAATTTAAAATCATTGCTGAAATTAGTCAATAATTTCGTGGTAAAAAAATTTAAAAGTGTTGCTTCTTTTTTTTTACTTGCATTTTACTTTTTTTTTATGTTAACATGCGCAAAAACAGGCTGAAAAATTTATACTTTATTTTTTTCAAGTTTTTTACTTTTTTTCAAGAATATGTTTTCATAAACATTTCAATAAAATACGAATCAAGCGAATTACAACTTTACGCTCTCATTCATCATTACCCATGAGTTTTTCTTTACTTTTAATGACGAAGTAAATCATGGGCGTTTTTTGTGATCATGACGTCATGAACAAACTCACGTCACAATCAAAATATTTCTGCGACGCCAGAAACACTTGTGTTTTAGTTACATACTATAAAATCCTAGTAGTAGTTTTACATATGATGTCGAAATTATGACATCACGTATTATGACGTCACTCGAAATCGTACACCAGTATTTTGGTGTCTTCAGTCTGGCGAAAAGCTATTATGACGTCACTCGAAATCGTACACCAGTATTTTGGTGTCTTCAGTCTGGTGAAAAGGTATTATGACGTCACTCGAAATCGTACACCAGTATTTTGGTGTCTTCAGTTTGGTACCTGCTGCCCACCGCGCACACCAGCTTGGAGGAGGAAGCGGAAATCCTCCAAACGACTCCTCCGCTGCCTCGGGATTCCAACTCGACTACGTTTCTTATCACCTGAAAAAAATATTTAACTATTATTATTAACATAATCAGGATTGCCAGTATTTTTTGAGAAATTTTTTCACAGGTTTTCGGAAGTACACGTTTTAGGGTCGAAGTTTAGTTTAAAACCGTGTTAAGTAGTATAAAAACAAAAATACTGTAAAGCTAACTTAAATGAGTTTTTTAATAAAAGTAAATTTTATGATAATTTTTTTTTTTCATGATGATAGATTTTTTGTATATTATCAAAATTTCATTATTATAAATACTGTTTAAAATTTTCTTGAATACCATATTTTTCGACAACCCTGTTACAAAATATTATGGTTCAATATCAACGTTGTAAAAATAAATATAATCACTTGTCCGGTTTTAGCGTCCCACAATTTAACAGTTCCGTCATCAGATGACGTAACAACGAATTTTCCGTGAAGTTGTAATGACGTCACTGCCGATTCGTGTTTGGAGTCTCCTGTTAGAATGCTTAATTTATATATATATATATATACACTTTTTAATCTCCTAAAATGACGTATTTATTTCATTTTTATATTATTAGTTATACATACTGTTTAGGTGAGTTAAGAGTGAAGTTTAACTGCTGATTCGTGTTTAATACCCCTGTGTAAGAGGATTTGTTTATTTTTTACATTGATTGTTATTCAGGGTTGCAACTCTTTGAACGCAAAATATTTCAGCCTGAACTTTTTATAAACTTCAAACTAACCTTAATGGGCCTGATATTGTTTTTATAAATCCAAAATATTTTCTTGTTATAAAAGTGGATTGTAAGAAACATTAGTTAAAATAGTCATATAAGTAATATTGATCGACTAAACAAAACCATTCTTTATTTTCTAACAAAAGCTTATAATAAAGTAAGTAACTAACCTTCCAAAGTAGTCAAACATTTCCCAGTGAGTATATTCCATATCTTAACAGTAGAATCAGCATTTCCAGATACTAGTATGTTATCTTTCAATTGCATTCCGCTTGTAAGTGATTGGTGGCCTAACAATTGGTGCAAACATCTGCCTGTTGATCCAATGTAGTGTTTAAATAAAATATTAATGCATTATAAATAAAATACCATGTAGCTAAATATCTATCTGAAGACAACTAGTAATAAAATTAATCAAAAAAATAACTAAATACATGTAGAAGCTTCCCAAACTCTCATTGAAAATCAATTTTATAAAACAAAATAAATATTTACCTATAAATCAATTTATTTATTAGTTTATATTTTACCTGTAAAAGTATCCCAAACTCTTATTGATGTATCCAATGATCCGCTTACTATGTATCTTCCGTAGAACTGTGGATATAAATAGTTTCACAAAGTGTCATCTTATGCATGGTTAACAACTAAAACTGCTTACAACAAGTAATTATGTACTTTAAACTGTTAAGATTACAATAAAAGTTCTTAACTTATAAATAAGGAAAATATCACTAAAAAAATGACATATCTAGTAACGCAAATATAAAATTAGACAGTAACATGTTTACACCTGCAAGACACTAAATATTTTATAATCTAACTACAGATTAGTGATTATTATTTGTTTAGTTAGACGTGTCACATGTTTATATTTCTGATTACAGAAGACTAATGGTTTCAAAAAATTGTTAAATTAATTACTATTGGTTTAAAATAACAACTTTGTAACCCGTATAAAAACATATGCATTCTTTAAAAACAAAAAAACTATAAAATATTTGCAAACACTAAATCCTGGGAAACATCACTTCAGACATTACAATGATATTTATTAATTTTTATTATTAATTATTGTTCTTCCAGACAAACTACCGCCCAGGGACTTAGCACAAACCGCAACTGATTTTTATAACAAAATTTGCTGTTTATTTTGTTTTGAATAAACAACATTGATTATCTAATTATTAATTCTTCACAACTTATAACAACTTTCCAATGTTATTTTGCTTGTTTAAATTTTTTAATTTAAGGTGGCAAGGATTTTTTTTTTATTGAGTGTGGTCCGTAATTTATCAAAAGGTTAAAAATTTTGATTTTGATCCAAGAACAAACAAAAATAATGTATACTTTGATGAAAAGCTAAAAACTAAAACCAAAAATATAATTTATACTTTGCAGTTAACGGAAATTTGAAAGGAATTTCCCGTTGTAAGTAATTTGAATAAACACTAAATAAATAAAGAATAAGTATTAAAACAAATTTCCTACATTGAGTTAACTATGTATGTCCATAAAATGGTATGTCTAGGCAACGAATACTATTAATATTTAATAAATTAATAAATAACATACTAAATAACATGTAATGAGATTATAGTAATATTTAATAAGTAATTGATATAAAAATATTAAACTGTTTCCTTGTCTATATATAAACAACATTAATAATAAATAACTATTTCCGACCTGCAATGAGTAAACCCTGTTAGTGTGCCCGTGAAGCGAGTGGGTGCAAGTTTCAGTGTTCGGGTCCCAAACCTTGACGATGAAATCGTACGCTCCACTGACCACGCGGTTGCCATCGTAACAGACGCACCTGACGGCCGCTAGGTGGCCGACCAGCTGGTGGGTGCACGTTCCCATGGTGACGTCCCACATTCGCAACGTTGCGTCTCGTGATCCCGATACAACTCTGTTGGGATGGGATTAATTATATGTTGGTAATTAGTAAACTGTATACCAGGGTTTCCCAAACTATTTTTTTTAAACTGCCCCTTTTAAAGAAATTGTATAGCTATTGCCCCTCCAACTAGATTACTCTAAAACTACTATTTAAAACTCCTAAGACCTTTTTTGTTTTTTCTCTTCATCACTCAAAAATTTCTAGTGTAAGTTTCAAAATCGCCCCCTTTACTAATTATTGCCTCCCAACTTACTATCGCTCCCATGGTTTACATTTTGTTAAAGCATTGTACAAAGATTTTTATCAATTCTTTATTTGTTTAAAAAAGAACCTTGTTTATTAGAGCTTGGTGAAAATAAAAATTAAACAAATATTTTAATTACATCAATGTTCGAAAAGTTTTTTTTACCATGATATTTTTCAATAAAGTTTTTGCCCGTTGTAAATATTTTCAGCTCAGCGTGATAATAAATAAAACAAAAAGAAAAAACAAAGTTTACTTAGTTTAACCACATGAGTTCTAATTTTTAATAGTGGCCAATGTGAATTAACTTTGAAATAATTTATCACCATACCATTTCTAAGTATATCGAAGTAATTTACAAATTCACAATGCTATATAACAAGTTAGTTTTAGATAATATATTTTTTTATCAACCACTTTAGCAGTATAAACAATCTAATAGACTTTACCATTGTACTTAATGAGAACTTTACAAGAATAAACTTGTATGTTTGTTTGTTAAAAATTAAACTACACTTTATAGTTTTAATCTTTTTACACTAAAATACCTTAATCTATAGCTTTGTGCTAAGTATTTAAAGGACTTTTAATCTGTAAAATTTAGTTGTTAGCAACTATCCTATTATTAATTAACCAGCCCAATTGAAAAAATTGTACCAATAAATCTCTAATTAAGGTTCAGACTATAAACTATAAGCATTGTAACTTAAATTGCTTTATACCTTATCTTGAAATTTAGTTATTAGCTATAATTCAGATGATATAACTAACTAAAATTACACATTTGTAGAAAGATCTAAAAAGTATTTTTAAGAACTAAGAAGTTTAAACAAATTAAATACTTACTAGCTGTGTCAAAAAATTAAGAACATAATGATATTAAGTTCTTATATTAGCGTATACTTTAATTATAAAATTATGTATAAAAAAGTTTCTTAAATTAGATTATAAAACTAGTTTATTAAACGAATTCTAAAAATAAGCTTAATTAAACAGATATCTCTTTGATAAATTAAAGATGCTAAGTTGTGTAAAAATCTCGTTTGTTTCATAAAAATCTAACTTGTTCGCAATAATTTTAAACAAATTTGAAGTCTATTAGCTGTGTCATTATATCAAAAACGTGATATTACTGTTTTATTAAATCCTTACATTAGCATATACTTAAATTTTTAAATGATCTAATGACAAAGTTTTTAAATGGATAATTAGAGGAACAACATTAAAGGTTTTAACTTGGTTTTTTAGCTTTCTATAAACTTTTTAAAACTTGCATATGTTACTAAACTAAGATCTTTAAAAAAGCGCTTAGAAAACAAATTAAACCCCATACAAGTTTTAAAATAGATAAATGACGATTGAACAAAATTTTTATTTGTGGTATTAAGCTAAACATTAAAATATAACAAATGATAATTATTAAAAAAAAAAAAAAAAACTTAAAAATTTATGAGACTACTGCGTATTTTGAACAGACATTACAAACAAAGTGTTTAAAAGTAAAGCTTTTAATAAACATTGGAAAACATCGAAAATGTATTTTACACTTTTACGTACTCTGATAAGTATTAAACTGTTTTAAAATTTAATAATAAATTAATAATTAATTAAAAAATAATTAAAAACAGTCCATGAGATATTCTGTGATTTAGTCTTATCCTTATTACAGGGTGGCCACTGGTTTTTTTAGAAACTTTTCCAAGTTTTTGTAAGTACACGTTTTTGGGTCTACTTTTAGTTTAGAGAAGAATAAAGGTCAAAAAATGTGTTAAATAGTATTAAAACACTGAAAACATACTGTAAAGCTATTTTAAGTGTGTTGTTCAATAAAGTTATATTTAGTGACGACAATTTTTTTTAATGTATATGACAGATTTTTTGGGTCAAATAAAAACTTTACTACTTAGATATTAAAAGTTGTTTGAAATAACAGATTTTTGTAAATTTCTCTTGTTCCAGGTTTTTCCGGGTTTCTCAGCCTGAATTGTCAAATTCCAGGTTTTCAGGCAGACGCAGCCTCGGTGCCTCATCAGTCAAACTAAACGTAAATTAAAACTAAAACATCTGTTTGTTGAAATAGATGCCACGAAGTTGTTTTAACTCAAGGTCAGTCAAAGCCATAATAGGCACTCATATTTGCTGAGTCAGCAGAGAAAATAGACGAGTTTGTTGTGGAAGATAGCTCAATCTAAGTATAACATTGTTTTGAAACTATTAATTGATACTATTTGTTTGTATTTTTTTTCTTTGTATAAGTAGAAAAAATATTTTGCTTCATCAACAAGGTAAAAGTTAACAGTTTAAACTGTTTAATGAAAATTGCTGATAAATATTTCACCTTTACCCATCATTCTTCGTCTCAAAACTTTTGCCTATATAATCTTTGGTTGAGATGTAGAAACAATAGAAAAATACTATTTAAATTAAAAAAAAAAGTGTAATTTTAGAGATTTTAAGAAATTATTTTAAGAAAGAATGAAGGACCACAATGTTAGGCCTTTGATCATTTCAATAGTAAGTTTATTTCACACGGTAAAATAATCGAACCACAAAAAAAAAAACGATCAAAGTACAACATTAAATTTTGGACATTTAACGCAGTGATAATCACGATACGGCCCAAGTTGCTGGAAACTAAGATCCTTCTCCCATTTTAATCCCTCTGAATCCAAAACAACATAATCAAAGTTATAAAAAACCGCTATTATTTTGCTACCAATCACCACGCACTGACGGATGTAAAATTTGTTCTCAACCGACGGAGCTTGAAGAGGAGCAAACTTCCCGCTGTAAAGATCAAAAACCTCGCAACTATCCGCTCCACTGATCACGTACATTTTGCTTCCGATGCTTACCGAAGCGTGACCGCTTTTTCCCTTCATCATGTCGGGCATGTCACGTGACCACTCACCTGCGCAGTGATCGTACGCTTCAACGGATGTCGGATAATCGAATCCTCCTGACGTCACTATTCTCCCGCTGAATACGGTTGACAATGCTACCTTCCTGTAGTGTTTGGTGTCTTTCAGTTTCCTGAAACTTTTAGTTCTGGGATCAAAAAGGACAAAGTTTGTTCCTGATAGGTCACGTTGATGACGGCTCCTGACGGTTCTTGACGCTTTACGTAGTTTTCCCCCTAAAATGTAAATCTTTCCCGCCAAACTGCAAGTTGAAAACTCATTGCAGTTTATCAAACAATCGGTAAACCTTACATGCTCCCAGGATCCAGTCAAAACTGAGTGAGACCGCACCCACAAACTATCAAGTAAATATCCAATGAAGTATATGATCCCGTTCACGAACTCAACTGAGGACACGTAGATATTTTCATCTATAGATGCGATCTCAGTAAAGGACGAGTAGTTCTTCTTATCGAGCTTGAACACGCTATAAGTACGGAACTTATTGCTGCAAAGTGCCACCTCAAATTATCCTGATTAAAGATATCTTTTAAGTTTTCCGTTTTAAAGATTGAGTCAGCTTTTTCAATAGATCGTAAAAAAATTATACAAGATTTTTTAGCAAGCATGGTAAAGTTATTTAAATTATTAAGGTTAATAACATGTTAATTACTTGAATTTTTTTTTTATTATACATTTCATTCAATTTTTTAATGATTCGAATAACTTTTTCATGCTTGCGGCAAAATCTTTCAAAGTTTTTTTTTTAATTTATTGAAAAAGCTGATTCAAGCTTTAAAACAGAATTTTTTTTACTATTTATCTAAAAATCTTGGTAAGAAATAGTTTTCCAAATCAGGATTTCCAAAGTTTTTACCCCTCTAAAGTAAGTAAAAAAGCTATGGCCCCCTCCAACAAGATTTCTCTAAAAATTACCATTAAAACCGCCTTACAACTTTTTTTTTGCCCTTCATTATCAACTCAAGAATATCTAGGGTAAGTTTCAAATTATGACTTAATTGCCCCGGAGGTCTCTTTATTGCTCATTACCATTCCTGTAGCCCCTTTGCTGCTCATTGCCCTAAGGGAGCCACTTGACCCAGATTGGGAAGCCCTGCTTTGAAAAGTTTAATTGGTGTGTACTGAACCTTCTACATAATATATAAAACACTAGTTGCAATAAAATAGCTTAAATTGGTGTCTAAACAAACTTTTACTAGCATTAGTACTAACTTTGTTTGTGGAAAACAAGAAAAAACTATTTTTTGCTGATTTTCTATGACAAAACTTCTAAAAATTCAGTTTCTAGTAAATTTACTTTAAAAACCTTGTGATAAACCTAGATAATTAACAATTTCCGCTGAAAAAAAAAACCTGTTAAGGTTCTGTTATCAACTTATTATATTTTGTTTATTGTATAGTTCATTCCTTGCCTTATCTTTCAATTGAGTAAAAAGACCATTTTCTACCAAATATTCATTTTAATAGAAATTTCTTAACATAGTTTTCAAAACTTGATAGAATAAATCAAAAATTCTGGAAATATTAAATACTATTTTTAAACATAAGTTTTAATTTTCTTATTTTAAAAATTTAATATTGTTTCATTCTTGAGCAACATTAAAATTTAAAACTTATTAAATTATGATTTGTATACTATCAGATAGTTTTAAAACTATTGAAGTCCAATTAATTTTTCTTTATTTATCAACTTAAGTTGATACTCTTTTAGTTTGAAATAAAAATCCTGACTTAACTTAGTAGTTAGTGTTAGACTATTTGTCAGTTTTTATCAAATTTTTTATTCATGCCTTATTTATTCAAATTATTCAACAAGTCAACAGCAAATTCTTTTATGGTACTGTTAAAAGTATATTCAGTTTTTTTTCTGGTATTCTTCACTTTTCTTCACAATTAGAAATACATTTAAGTAAATTTAAGCTATATTTTTTAATCAAAATTAGCATTCACAATTTTATTTAGTAGGTAAATCGATTATTTAGTTTTTATTAATAAGCCTTAGTCACCTTAAACATTAAATATTAACACATTTGATTATTGCTGTTTTTTTTACAAGTTTTTATAAGTGTTATAATATAGTTTGTAAACTAAGCCTTGATGTCTCCATGAATGTTTAGTTTAATTTTTAGAAACATAGAGAATTAAGAATTTAGATAATTTTCTGAGTGAAACAATGTTTTATAGATAAATTAAGTTGTGGTTCAATAAGTTTGTAGGTATGTTTTTGTTAAGTAAAGTTAAATATTTATTGTAATTAGTATCTAACTTAAAAATAGGTCTTTTTGTGTTTCAAACAATTATCAGATAAGCTATACTTTCAAAGTATCTGTTTTGATCAGTTCTTTTTACATAGTTTCCATAAACATTTAATGAAATAAACAAATTTATGAAAAAATATTTTTAAAAATAAAGTTTTAGCTAGTAGAATTTACTAGTTTCTAATGTGAAAACTTTTTCTTAAGTTAACTATAGTTTTCTATTTGTTTAGTTCTTTTAAAAATCTTAATATATTTGTTCTTAATTAACTGTACATTTCTCAGTTATTAAACTTATGTTTACTATATTTCTTTTTTTTTTTCAAAAGTCAATATAGTCTCAATCTAATTTGATGAAACAATTGCTTTTTTTTTCCTCAGATTAATATTTATACTCTTAAAAGTAGTAACTCTGTTAATAATCGGTTAATATCCAGTTTTAAGTTTTAGTTTGAATCAGGGTTGCCACACACTCATACTAATAAAACTTTCCTTTAAAATGCAATTTGACTATGGATGTCTTTTTTTTTTTGCAAAACTTAAGCTAGTTTTAATATTTTTTTTTAAATTTCCGGATGCTTTTATAAATCAATTTTTTCTTTTAAAAGTATATTTTTTAATATTAAATCTAACTTATTATAATAATAATTTTTGGTCGTCATGGTTGATTAGCTTTATAATTTTTCAGCTTTTGACTTTCTCTTTTTTTATTTTGTAAAACTTAAGATAACCGAGGCTTGTTTAATGTAAGTTTTGCTTGGTTGCTATACACACAGGATAACTAAGGCCAGCTAGAATTCTTAAAAAATTTTATGATGAAATATAATGCTGGTTTAATTCAGGCTAACTCAAACTAGTTTGAAAAAAAAAAATAGAATAACCCAGGCCAGTTTATTTTTTTTAATAAAAAACCTCAGCATAATTTAACATTTATAGAAAATTTCAGTCCAGTGTTTATCTAACTAAAGAGTACAGTGGTTCTTCAACTTTTTTCATGTGTTACTTCTTTATAGAAGGCTATTGCCAAACTTACCTATTTTTGAAAGGTAATTACCAAATTTACCCATAAAATACAGAATTCAGTTTAATTTTGAGGAAAAAATTCTTGATTTTTTCATGTTTAGGCTTATTGAATGTTAAAAATAGTAAAACTTAATGAGTTTATTTAACCTAAAAATATCAACAGTTAAATACTTACTTATAAATTAAAACAACAATTTAAAACACTACATTAAATATCTTGATTGAGATTTGTTTGTTTTAGTTTTATTATTCTTATATTTTTATTGCCAATTTTGTTTAAAATCTGAATTTTCAAACCTTATCTACATAAAACAATACATATTCAAGATTCAAAAACTTAAGATAGCTCAGAACAGTTTCAAGTCATTAAGTTTTCTCTTATATGACAAGTGGCAACCCTGCTAAAGCTGTTATTGGTTACTCAGACTGACTTTGTTTTGGGTTTATGAAAGGCACAACTTTTATTTAATCTCCTTATGATAAATCATAAATTATTTTAAATTTACCTCTAACTATCAACTAGGAATCTTAGTTTTTATTCTTCATAACTATAATGTTTCAACTTTATTAGTTTTATCAAAAGACTTATTAAAAAAATTTTTAATGTTTATATTTTCAAAAAATTCTTGAAATCGGCTTAAAAACATATTTTTTTTGTGTTTTGTACTATATTGATATGTAACTTCAGTATCTTGTAAAATATGAAATCAGTTTTTAGTGTTTTTATAAAGTTTATTTTAAAACAACCAAAATTTATTTTCTGTTTCAAATGTGTCGTAATATTTTATAGTTCTTCAAATTTTTACTTTATGTAAATATTTGAAGCAAAAATTGTCAATTATTATTCAATTTTAGAATTTATGTTAACATTTGTTATGTATTTTTAATAATATAAGTTAGTTTGAAGTATTTTGAGATTTAAATTAAAACTAAGACTGTTTTAAATTTTTATTTAATCAGGTCATGTTAAGACTTTTTTTTTTCTTACCTTAAAGCCTAGCTTTGTGAATTTAAAACCTTTTTTGCCTTGAAAATAATGTTTTAATTTGTTTATATCATGCCTCTTAAAAATATTTTATATTTTAGGTTCTTGAGCTTCACTAACAATATCTTCTTTCAGTATTTAACCCTTACTACTATTTTAATAAAAGATTTTTTTTTTTCAAAAAGTAGCATTCCTGATATTGGTACAAAATAACTTTTTTTTAGTTGCAAGTTATTGAAATGTCATTTTTACTTATTATATTTTGCAATTACAATTTTATATAACTTAGTTTGTTATATTATGCAAAAATATAAAAATATTTAAAAAAATAACAAGCTTCAAACAATTATAGATTGTTTTAGTGGATAACATAAATAAAACATAATAAACATAAATTTTAGTGGATAGCTGTCTAATTTGCACGAGTGTACAAAATTGCACGAAGACTTTTTTGCACGAGCAGACAATTTTGCACGGGTTACTTTTGTTTTTAATATCTGTATAAATTTTAATTATTTTTTTTTAGTTTATAGGATATTCTTTACTTTCACTGTTACTCCTTACCCTCGGTCGGTATTTTATTTATTTATTTTATTTTTAAATTTTTTAATTAAATCTATATATTTTTAACTATCACTGTTACCCCAAACCCTTACCCTCGGTTGGTAGCTTTTTTTTTATAACTTTCATCAGTTATATTTTTATTTTTACTATCACTGTTACTTCTAACCCTCGGTCATTAACTTTTTTTGTTTATCAATTCTTTTTAGTTTTTCCTTTTCCTTTTTATTTTATTTTATTTTTGTATCTTTTACTCTCGTGCAAAAATTTAACTCGTGCAAAACTGACTCTAAGTGCAAAATTGTCTTCGTGCAATTTTGTACCCTCGTGGAATTCGGTCTTCGTGCAATTTACACCCGTTACCAATTTTAGTGAACAACTTTACCCAAAATTACTTCTAATTTTAAATGTGGTTATTTATATTTTTAATGCTAATTTAAAAGATTTATTAAAATTTAGCATAACTTAATATAAATATTTTCACTTTTTTTTTTAATTAAAAGCAGGTAAGCAAAACTAATTATATAAAATACGGGATCGTCAAACACTTAATAAAAACTTTAAGACTAGTTATATTATATATATATATTTTTTTAAACTAAAGCAATGTAAGAACTTTTTCAAAAACACTATGGTGACATAGGTTTCATATTTTAAATATAAATTCAGATTAGTTTTCATATTTTTGCTTTATCTGTGGCAATTAATAATAATAATAATAATAATAATAATAATAAGGCCCGCTATCAGCCGAGATCGGCTATGCGTGTTGTGCACAGAGAAGAAAAAAAAAAAAAAATTACATGTTAAAAAAAAAAAAAAACAATTAAATTCATTCTGCTTCTTATTTCTTCATCTTCTTCTTCGTTTTTCAAAAATATTCCTTTTCTCTTTCTTGCAGTCTTTTGTGTATAGTTGATCTCCATTTGGCACGGTCATTTGCAAGCAACTCCCAATCATCAGTTCCAATGTTCAAGCTTTTTAAGTCGCGCTTGCATACATCCTTAAAACGTAATTTTGGACGTCCTCGAATTCGTTTACCAACGACGAACTCGCCATACAATAGAAACTTTGGATCCGCTCAGTATTCATTCTCAGGATATGACCGAGCCAGCGAAGTCTGCGCTGACTGAGGGTAAAGTACATAGTGGTAAGACCAGTACGTCTCAATACTTCCTCATTGGTGATCTTTTGCTGCCATGTAATTCCAAGGATGCGACGAAGGCATCGTAGGTGGAAGGTATTGATTTTCTTCTCCTGTACGCTAGGTAACGTCCATGTCTCGCTACCGTAAAGCAGAGTACTGCAGACACAGGAACGGTAAACGTTAGCCTTTGTTCGAATGCTTAGCTTTTGGTTATCCCAAACTCTTGCAGTCAAGCGAGCGAAAGTGCCTGATGCTTTGCCAATGCAACTATTTATTTCTTTGTCCAATGATGCGTTTGACGCAACATTTGAGCCAAGGTATACAAAGTTATCTACATTCTCGATATCCTTACAATTGATCTTGATTGATGGTAAAATATTTGTTCCTTGAATTAGAATTTTAGTCTTCTTAAGGCTTATAGTAAGGCCGAAATCCGAGCATGCCGAAGAAAACTGATTCAGCAGTGTCTACAGGTCTTGGGCAGAGTGAGCCACGAGTGCAGCATCGTCAGCAAATAAAAGATCACGTATGGTGACTTTCTTCAGATTTCGCTTAGCTCTTAGATTTGAAGGGTTGAAAAGGTGTCCGTCAGTTCTTGTATGAAGCTTGATTCCAGTAGTTAATGAATTAAAAGCATGCTTTAATAGCATCGGAAAGAAGATTCCAAACAAAGTTGGAGCAAGTACGCAGCTTTGCTTTACTTCACTTTTGATTTCAAATGAATCAGATACACTACCATCATATTGAATGGTTGCCCTTGTGTTTGTATGAAAAGACTTCACAATATTGAATAATTTTGGAGGACATCGAATTTTCAGCAGTATAGCATATAGTCCTTCTCTACTTACCAAGTCAAAGGCTTTAGTGAGGTCAATGAAAGCGATGTACAAAGGCATGTTCTGCTCATTACATTTCTCTTGTAACTGACGTACAGAAAAAATCATGTCGGTGGTAGATCTTTTAGACCTAAATCCACATTGAGACTCAGGATATACTCTTTCAGCCAGCTTCTGAATACGAGGAAGAACCACTCTTGCAAAAACTTTACCAGCAATCGCAAGAAGAGAAATTCCCCTGTAACTATTGCAGTCCGATCTGGAACCCTTGTTTTTATATAAGACTATGATCTCTTAGCATCACGCATGTCTTGTGGCACTATACCTTCTCTCCAACATTTGGCTAAAATATCATTAAATGAGGTAACAAGCATGACTTACAATTGCGGACCAAGTCCGCTGGTTTGCCGTCACTACCTGGAGCTTTCCACGGAGCCATCATATCAATGGCTTTACTGAGTTCTTCAGTAGTTGGTACGCTATCCAGGTCATCCATCATTGGTAGACTATCCATTCTGTTAAGGGCATCATTAGTAACAATACTCTGTGTAGAATACAGAAGGGAAAAGTGTTGAACTCATCTACTCAACTGTTCATTCCTACTGTGTAAGATTTCACCAGTCTCAGATAACAAAGGTGATATTGACCTCTTTGTTGGTCCAACTGCTTTTCTTATTCCTTCGTAGACTGATTTGGTATCTCCTCTGTCAGCAGCAGCCTGAATACGGGCACTAGCCTTTAACCAAAACTCAGTAGCACATTGTCTAGCTGCCCTCCGAAATTTTTTTCTGGCTTCACGAAGTCTATTAAGACACGTGTTACTTGGGTCACGTTGATAATCAACATGAGCCTGTCGCTTTTTCTTTAAAAGAGGAGATAAAATATTGATATTTTCTTCGAACCAGCCTTTGTTGGCATGTTTGTTCTTTCCAAAAGTTTCAAAGGCATTCTGATATATACTTTTTTCGATCCTAGACAAAGACTCAGAAGCAGATGTGTCCGACGAAGAGACAGATGGCATCAGAGTTGAGAACTTTTTGATATTTTCCTTGTCCCGCATTGCAACTACATTTAGTCGAACTTTACGAGCTAAATTGTTTGAATTGTGCATGAACTTTTTTGAGATGTGCATTTTACAGCAGACCAAAGAATGATCGCTGTTGCAGTCTGCGCTTTGATATGATCTAGTTAACAGAACATCGTTAATACGATGGCGTCTCACTAAGATAAGGTTTAATTGGTGCCAGATTTTAGAACGGGGATGTCTCCAAGATTAATTATTAAACTTCAAAAAAATTTTCTAAGTTGTGTATTTTCAAATTTTTCTTTTTGATATTTTAGTTGTTTAAGTTGTTTTACATTTAGTTTTATTAACTTTTGATTTATGGAAAACAATATTGTTTTCAATTTTGGTTAATTTAATAAATCTAAGACAGGCTTTTTATTTTAATAATGGTGGTTTTAAATGATATTTAGTTGATTTAGTTTAATGTTTTGTTTATTTATAACCAGTTATCTTAATACATTAGTATTGAAGGGACTCAATTCTGACTCAAAGAAGTGTCTACAATGTACATTCAGTTTAACTATAAACTTATATACTTTAAATAAAGTAATTTGAAATTAATTTATAAAAACATATTAGAACTTTTTTTTGCTTGAAATAACTTAATTTTAAACTTTTAATTGCTATGAAAGGAAGAAGTGATGGTTATTATCAACCCTGAACTTAATGGAGTACAAAATTTAGTACATGCAATGAACAATAACAGCTTCAAGTAATATTTTACTCAAGTCAACAGTATACATACTTTTTGAAGTTATTTGAACTTAGTTTGTTCTTTCTTTTTTGTTCAACATCTATGTTAAATACAGAAAATAATAATAAAATAATGTTGAAATTATTTCATGTATGTGTTTAGTTCTTAGTGAAACATTTGTGAGTACTAGGTATTTTTTAAGGTAAGCGGAAATGTGTTTATTTAAACTTGTAAAAGGAAATCCATATTAATGCTGTAGAAACAAAATTGCATAAAAAAAGAGGACTGCATGATAAGACTATTAAAAATTTAAGCTACAATTGATATAGTTGAGGTATTTGATCAGATATATTTGATCTTTCAGTTGATATTAGTTTGATATAGTTGATCTACTTGATCAGTATATCGGATCAATATATCAGTTGATGTATTTGATTTTTCAGTTAATATTATTATGATATAGTTGATATGGCCTTCAGCTTTCAGTTAATATCAGTTTGATTACATGTTTAATTAAGTTAAGTTAATTGTTTCTAGTCGTAAAAATGTATTTCAAAATCAATTAAAAGTGTTTTCGTGTTTCTGCCACTAGAGGCTCTCTTAGATCAGATCTTTGGGTGCACATAATTTTTCTTTGCTGTTCAGTGTGCAAAGATTTCTATTAGCTTGATGGTTTAGGCTATGTGTAATTAGATTAATTTCTACTTATTGTTTAGATCAGTGGTCGTCAAGCTTATCAATAAAAGTTCTACTTTTAATATTTGTTTAGATATTAAACTTGCAATATAAAAGTTTTACAAATGATTTAAAACTAACTTATTATCGACAGCAAGCTAAAATAAATATATAAAAATGTCAACTTTTGAAACCACAACTGGCAACATTGAAGCCTCGAGCGCACCTGGTGTTAAAAAAATAAAAACCACGAATTCTGAGAACCATGAATTATGTGAACAGTTGCTCAGGAACTTCGATGAAAACAAAAATTCCGAAGACGAAGTTGTGAAAACTTTCAAAAGAAATGCAGTTTCGTGTTTTCATGGAAGTTCATTGAAAAGTTTCTCGAATTTTTTTCGTACAGGTAAAACGTTTTTTTTTTACTTTCTGTTAATCATATGATGATTAACTCTCTGTTTTTTACTCTCTGTTAAGTTCTGTGATGTTTTTTTTGAAGAATAAAATAAATACTTATGATAGTTATCATCTCTATCTAGTTTCAATAACTTCTGTTTTTTATTTATTAAACTATTAAAATTTGAATTTAATAACCTTTTGTAGGTAATGCGAAATTATCCAACGAAAATTTCTTCAAACTTTACAAAGTGGCAAAACTACTTAATTTCGCCAATGCAAAGAAACATTTACTCGACTCGTTCAAGATTGACCTGAACATTGACAACGTTTGTTTCTACCATCAGTTTTCCATTATTGCCCAAAACAAGCAATTTCAAAAGTGCACTTTCGACTTCATAACAAGATGGTTCTGCTATTTGGCCGAAAATAAAATGCTGGACGGTTTGAGCTTTGATGTCTTTGTGAGGATCTTGTCCACTTCAGACTTGAATATCACCTCGGAACTTGAGGTAGCAAAAGCTGTGAACAGTTGGATTGAACACGATCCAAAATCAAGAAGCAAGCTTACATTAGGTTTGGTGAAAACAATTCGTCTACCTCTGCTCTCAACTGCTGCCTTAAACACATTGCTAGATGCTGAAACATTTTCAAAATGTGCTGAGAGTAAGAGGGTTATACTTAAGGCTATAAGCGATAAAACTGTGCAGACTCTTGACCCGAGCTCTGTGGACTGTCGAGTGAGACATTGCGCTCAGGATAATTTCGAGGTGGCACTTTGCAGCAATAAGTTCCGTACTTATAGCGTGTTCAAGCTCGATAAGAAGAACTACTCGTCCTTTACTGAGATCGCACGTATAGATGAAAATATCTACGTGTCCTCCATTGAGTTCGTGAACGGGATCATATACTTCTTGGGTTACGAAGATTTACTTGATAGTTTGTGGGTGCGGTCTTACTCAGTTTTGACTGGATCCTGGGAACATGTAAGGTTTCCCGATTGTTCGATAAACTGTGGCTATTTTTCAACGTGCAGTTTGGCGGGAAAGATTTATATTTTAGGGGGAAAATTGTTCGGTAATGCGTCAAGAATCGTCAGGAGCCGTCAGCAACGAGACCTATCAGGAATCAACTTTGTCCTTTTTGATCCCAGCACTAAAAGTTTCAGGAAACTGGAAGACACCAAACACAAGAGGAAGAAAGCCGCGTCATCCGTTTTCAACGGGAGAATTGTGACGTCAGGGGGACTCGATCATCCGACATCCGTTGAAGCGTACGATCACTGCGCGGATGAATGGTCACGTGACATGCCCGACATGATGGAGGGAAAAAGCGGTCACGCCTCGGTGAGCATCGGGAGCAAAATGTACGTGATCAGTGGAGCGGAAAGTTGCGAGTTTTTTGATCTTTTCAGCGGGAAGTTTGCTCTTCTTCAAGCTCCGTGGCCTAAGAGGACATTTTTCATCCCTAAGTGCGTGGTGAGTGGCAGCAAGATACTAGTGGTTTCTAACAAATTTGATTTTTTTCGAGTTGTTTTCAAATTCGTTGTTTTCGATTCAGACGGATCAAAATGGGAGAAGAAAATTAGTTTCAGGCAAAACGAGCTGGATAGTAATTGTTATCACTGTGTCAAATATCCGAAACTCAATGTTTTTCCGGAAAATTTTTAATTGTATTTTTATTTTTTGTATTGTAGTGCTAGATAAAGTATTACTGAAAATTTCAACTTGTTTTTGTTTCCTGTAAATAATTTTGTAAAACTTAACTGAAAAAAGTATGCTCAAGATATCATAAAAAACTTACAAAAAATGTGTAGTTTATTTTTATAGAAAACAAATATATGTAAAACAGTTTTTACCTTTATTATTTAAACTTGTCTATTTGTTTGTATGTATATAGAAACTGTTTAGAAAAGAACTGATCAAATTAGATACTTTAAAAATAGAGTTCAATTGAAAGTGTTTAAAACAATAATAATCTAATTTTTTAAGTTAATTACCAATTAAAGTAAATATTACCTTCACTTAAGAAAACCATACCGACAGACTTATTGATTGACAAGTTTAAAAAAATAATGTCTCACGTAATAAGTATTTCCTATAGCAGTTTTAAATGGAAAGTTTTTTAAACAATGTAAGTGTCTAATGTCCCGAACAAAACGTTAAAAGGTATCCGTGGTGTGCGACTCGATAACATTAACTAAAAAGTTTTATTGTACACTAGGTCATTGGAACGAATACTTTTGAGTGGTTTTTTCATCGTTTCATAAGATATTAATTATATTGCAACTTTCATTTTACAACCATTAAAAGTAATATCAAAATTTCATTGGTTTATGTTTCTTTTTCTAAATGACATAAGGTACGATTTGAAGGGAACCGCTCATTTCCAACAAGCGATCATTTCCTACCTGGTCAAACGCGAGAACCGCTTACCAACCAAGGGTAAGGGTTTGGGGTAATGGTAATAAATAAACAAAATATAGATAAGTAGCTAATAATAAATAAAGGAACAGATAAAAAAATAAGAAAAAATTTTGTGGGAATTGATCGGGTGGGAATTTTCGATATACCGATTTGAATCACATAATTTAATGTAACTGACATATACGAAGTGCAGATTGAATTTATAAATTGTATTTTTGAGTGTACAAATATACTAGCATTTACAAACTTTATGTTACTTAGTAATGAGTCTCGGTGCAGATATGCCATTATAAATTTTAAATTAGTTTCAATAATCAAATATAAATTTTGAATAATTTTGTGCTAAATGTAAAGAGAGCACAAGCAAATAATGAAGCTAATGTTTAACTCTTATAAGTTGAACATTCATTATTCAAACAGTTAACAAAAAAGCACAACAAAATATATTTACACATGTTAACTTTCTGCTTAATAAACGTTTTGAGTAAGAATTCTTTTTTTTTTCAAGATTCGTAAATTTTTTTTTAAACACGCCCTTGATATCAAATGAAATACCTAAAAACATTGAAGACTGTGGAACCTTTGATCTAAGACAGGGTTTCCCTTGTTTTTTTAGAAGGCTTCAAAAAGAAACCAAAAAGCTATGGCCCCCTTTAACAAAAATTCTCATAATACTAATGTTGTATAAGACCTTTTTGCTCCTCACCTTCAACTCGAAAATATCCAGTGTAAGTTTCAAATTATGGCCCCTTTTCATTTTATGGACCTCACATTTCTAATAAGTCCATTTTCAAAAAATCTGATCTAGGAGTAACTTTACTGAAAGATCAATTAATGTATCAGTAAATTGTATGGGGATATAATTTTAATATTTTAAATATAATTTTAACATGACTTAAAAGAAAAGGGTCGGCTGCAGTTGTAAGGTTTTTTGAAATGCTTTCATTCATAAAATTATGTAATTGAGGTAAAGTGATAATACAGCAGAATATAAAAAACATCTACACCCTAACCGAATATATAAAAATGATCCTTAAAAAAAGTTATAGATTTTTCTAAAAGTAAGAATATTAGCCAATCAGAAGCGACCTTAGAACTGCAGCCGCTAAAGCAAGTGTTTACTTATGATATCTTGTTTGTGCAGTTGGATTCTTTATTTGCAATAAAAAGTGTTAATTATCAAAGTTGTATGTTTCACTAGTCGCATGACTATATACATATTGTTGGCATACCTTTTTGTTTGATCTTTTTTAAAAAAATTGGTACTTAGAGGTAAAGTATAAAACTACATTTGTGTTCTAAAGAGCGTAAATTTAAAGTAGTTATTGATTTATAATAGATAGGTTTGGAATAGTTTCAAAGCTTATCTTGATTTTGATTCTAGTAGATGAACTTAGTTAACATATTTAAATAATTTTTTAGTAAATACTAAGTTTTTACAATGTAATCCTAAAGCTCAACTTTATTAAAAGAACAGCTGATGTTTTAATTTTTTTTTTTCAAAAGTTAATTAGCACAATTATTAATGATAGGTGTTAATACTTATTGGTATTGTTATAAAAACTTGAAACGTATTATGATCAGTAGTTCCTTAAAAATAACTTATTTTACTTATAGGTAATGAGAATTATGTGAAACTCAAGTTTTACCTAAATTTTAATTTTTCATTTAAAACAAATAAGTTATACAACTGTGAAAGGTTTAACTTCTACCTTAAAGTTTTACCATATCTCGATAAAGTGACGTTTTCCCCTGTGTTTAGTTTTGCTTTTTATAAAATGGCCATTTTGGTCATAAAACTATTCGAGTCTAAAACTCAATTGTCATATTTTAGTTCATAATGTTGTTAAGAAAACATTTTTAAGTAAAAAAAATATGTGGACGCTACATTTATTTTCTATGGTTGAGTATGGAGGAAGTTTTGTTTGTCATCAAACTGCAATAATGGTAGGGAGTTAAATGGATTAAACTAAAGGGCTAATTTTTTCTTGTTTTTAGCAACTTTTCTCAAATTACTATATTTTAATTATTAAATCAAATTAACTAATTTTAAATAAATTAACTTGTATTTTATACTTTTTACACTAGATAACTATTCTTACATTATAATATAACTTTACTTAATATTAAGTACTATACTTAAAGCAAAGTTTAACAATTTATTCTCAATAAAGTATATAAACTCTTATTTACAAATACATCTTAATAATAGCTATTTTTTTGTAACAAACATTAATTTTAAATAAGTCAAGTTAAAATTGACTATTTATTTTTTTTTTGTGTTTATATAGGATTTGAATAGTATGTATAAAATTTATACAAAATATGGGTTTAGAGATTAATACAGAGTTGCCACAAACTAAGGCTTCTTTAAACTTTTTAAAGCTTTTGTGAAAAATTAAGACTGCCTTAGGTTTTTCTGAATTTCTTTTTAGAAATATCAGGCTAGTTAGGAAACTTTTCTAAAATAAATTTAATCTAGAGAAATTTACTAGTTTCAGATTTTGAAAACTTATTTTTAAAGTTATTTATAACTCTCTATCTGATCAGTTCTTTTGATTTTAATGAAAATCTTAAGAAATTTATTCTTGATTGACTGTACATTTCTCAGTTATTGAAGATATGTTAACTATTTTCTTTTTATTCAAAAGTCAGGATAGTCTCAATCTAATTTAATGAAGTATTTACGGTTTTTTTTTTACTTAGATTAATATTTATACTTTTAAAAATAGTTACTGTGTTAATAATCATTTAATATCAAATTTTAGGTTTTAGTATGAATTAGGGATGCCACACACTCATACCAGTAAAACTTACCTTAAGAATACAATTTGACTAAGGATATCTTTTTTTTATTTACAAAACTTTAGCTAGTTCCTCTGGATGCTTTTATGATTCAGTTTTTTCTTTGAAAAGTGTTTGTCAATATTATATCTAACTTTTCCTATTGTAATAAAAATATATAGTTCTGGCTAAGTTAGACTAGTTTGAAATTAAAAAAAAAACTTCAGCCAGATTAATTTTTTTTAATAGAAATCTCACAACTATTTCAAATTGTTAGGAAATTTTAGTCAAAAGTTTATCTAGAAACAAAATCCTGAAAATGATTTGTTTATTTAAGTTTTAATATTCTTACATTTTTTAGTCAATTTAGTTAGAAAACTGATTTTTAAAAGCTCATCTAACTTTAACATTAAATATCTAAAAAAAAATTTGAAAGATTTAAAAAACTCAAGATGGCTCAGGGAAGTTTTAAATCATTTATTTTTTTTTATATGACAAGTGGCAACCCTGCTAAAGCTGTTATTGGTTACTCAGACTGACTTTGTTTCGGTTTTAAGAAACGCACAACTTTTTTTTATATTCCTTATAAAAATTCATAATTTATTTTGAATTTAACTTAAACTAAAAGCTAAGAATTATTCTTTATTACTAATTTAAGTTTTTACTTTTATAACTATATAATATAAGAACTCAAAATAATAATTGTTAACTATTTATATTTTGCATAAGTTCTTGAAATTGACTAAAGAATAGTTTTCTGTTTTGTATTATAATGATAAATAATTTAAAAAATAACAAATAAAATTTCTATATCCTGTGAAATATGAAATTATATTTTAGAGTTTTAGTTAATGTTTGTTTTAAAATAAACAAAGTTATTTTTTGTTTCAAGTGTTTCAAATATTTGATAGTTCTTTAAATTTTTTAATAACCTAAACACTTGAAAGAAAGACTTATAGCTTTTATTCATTTTAAATATTTAAGTGAATTTTTATTCTGTAGTTTGAATAATGTAAGTTAGTTGAGGTATTTCGAGATTCAAATCAAACCGTAGACTGTTAAGGATTTTTTAGTAATAAGCTTAAGTTTAATTTTTTTTTTCTAAATTTTTATGCTAGTTTTTTTAAATTTAAAACCTTTTGAGCCTTAATAATAATATTTTCAGGCATATTAGAAATGTTTTTGTTTATTTATAAACAGCTCAGGATAGTTTAAGAATTTCTGAAAATCTCAGAATTTTTTTCAAATATTTAAATGTTATAAGGTTAAATTTTCTTTTATATATAACTAGTTTTGTTAAATAGCTAAATTTCTATTAATTTTGATTTTTTGTTCAGGTTTGAAGGAACTCAGGGCAGTTGTGGTCACTCAAAAGAGTTTGTTTTTGACCCAAAGAAGTGGCAACAGTGTACTTTTAGTTATAAACATAAAACTAAGTCATTTAAAACAAACTGATAAAAATCATTTTTTTTTATTTTCATGCCTCAAAGAACTTAATTTACAAAATTGTTTAAAATAAAGAAGTGATAATCTTTAACAACCTTGAACTTAATGAAGTAAAAAATTTAGTACATGAAATGAACAATAACAGCTTCATGTAATATTTTATATAGAGCAACAATATACATACTTAAAAATTAACTGAACTTTGTTTGTTCTTTCTTTTTTGTTCAACATCTATGTTAAATACAGAAAATAATAATAAAATAATGTTAAAGTTAATTGAAAATTTAATGTATGTGTTTAGTTCTTAATAAAACATTTGAGAGTACTAGGTGTTAATTAGGGTGAGTAGAAATGTGTTTATTTAAATTTGTAAAAGGAAATCCATATTAATACTGTAGAAATAGAAGTGCATTAATAAAGAGGACTCTGCATGATAAAATTATTATAAATTTCAGCTTCAGTTGATATAAGGCTTTCAAATAATATTAGTTTGATATAGTTGATATGACTGTCAGCTTTCAGTTGATGTAGTTTGGTTACATGATTAAAGTTTAGTTAATTGTTTCTAAGCGTAAGAACGTATTTTAAAATCAATTAAAAGTAAAGTGTTTTCGTATTCCTGCCACTAGAGGCTCTCTTAAATTAGATTTTTGGGTGCACATAATTTTGATTTGCAATTCAGTGTGCACAGGTTTCTATTAGCTTGATGGTTTAGGCCAGTGCTTCTGAAATGGGGTTCCTCTCTTCTGAAATGACGCCTCTAAGGGTTCCGAAATTTAAAAAAGAAATTTGGGAAAAAAAAACATAAATCATAAAACTTCAAAAAAAAAATGGAACACATAAAATGGAAAACATATATAATTATAGCATTCATTGATCTGTTTAGTGTGTATCAAGCGGTAGGACTTTTAATGGATGTTCGTTATTAATAGGTGTCCTGGTTGCGCAAATTTTTGAAAATTTTTTAATTTCTATTTTTAGTGAAGTCATGAAAATACTGGTATTATCACTAAAGCAAACAATGTAGGAACAATAAAATTACGCATGCAAGGGAATCAAAATTTCATTTTTGTCATGACAAACAAGATTGAGTTGTTTAAAAATAGAATTAACTTTTGGAAGAAAAAGGCTAGCAATGGTAATTTTGAGATGTTTCACCGGTTTGATGAGGACCACGAAAAATGCATAGAATTCATCTTCTCTGACGAAATATACAACCACTTTGATCTTTTGTCTATAAAGTTTCAACATTATTTTCCTGAAGATGTTCGCATCGGAAATTTATGGATTTTGAATCCTTTCATGTGTGATATTGCTTCGGAAGAAGTGAATCTTACTACAGATACAGAAAACGAATTGCTGCAACTATCTAAAGATAGCAGTTTAAAATTGAGTTTCATAGGGAAGGAGCTTTTGGATATGTGCAATATTAGAGTACCCCGTCTTAGCAAAACACGCAGTAAAATTTCTTTTACCATTCACCACCACTTATCTTTGCGAGTCCGGTTTTTCGCATGTAACAAACATTAAAACGAAGCAAAGGAACTGTATGCTGACTCCAACCTTATTTGCCTGTATTCGTCTCAGTTTATCCAAAATCCAGCCGTGCATTGACATGCTTGTTGCAAAGAGACAAGTTCAAGTTTCGCACTAAATGTTTTTTATTTATTTTTTGTTAGGCATCTTACCCGTTTATTACAGTAATCTGTGAATTCGATTAGGTTCATGTTTATTTCGTTATTGTTTGTAGCTCTGATTTTGTTTTTATTATGCAAGGAAAGATTTTCATGACGTTGCGATTAATCATGTTTGTTTTCGTTTATTTATTATAGAATCATAAAACACCTATTGCCTCTGGCGCACTTTGAGTTTGACTCGACTTAATACTATTACAATTAGTATGATTTTTAACAATGTAATAGTTTTGCTAAAAAATTAGTTTTTCACTGAAATTCTTTTGTTTTTTGCAGGAAATATTATATTAAACATTTATGTAAAATTAAATTAGGGGTTCCGCGGAAAAGTTGAACTTTGGAAAAGGGTTCCGCCACTAGAAAAAGGTTCAGAAGCAATGGTTTAGGCTATGAGTAAATAAAATAAATTAATTTTGATTTTTAGATCGTAGGTCGTTAAGCTAATAAATATAATTTTTACTTTCAATATTTGTTATTTGTTAAACATACAACATAAACATTTACAAATGACTTAAAACTAACTTATTATCAACAGCAACCTAAAATTAATATATGAAATGTCAGTTGTCGTTAAGCTAATCAATATAATTTTTACTTGTATTTTTTATTAAACATCATATATACAGTTTTACAAATGACTTAAAACTAACTTATTATCGACAGTGAACTAAAATATATATATAAAAATGTCAATTTTTAAAAACACAACTGGCAACATTAAAGTCTCGAGCGCACCTGGTGTTGGAGAAATAAGACCCACGAACTCTGAGAACCATGAACTTTGTGAAGAGTTTCTCAGGAACTTCAATGAAAACGAAAATTCCGAAGACGAAAATGTTGTGAAAAGTTTCAAAAGAAATGCAATTTTGTTTTTTGATGAAAGTGCATTGAAAAGTTTCTCTGATTTTTTTCGTACAGGTAAAGAGTTTTTTACTCACTTTTAAGTTTTTTTATGGTTTTTTTGTAGAATAAAATATATACTTTTGATAGTTAGCATCTCTATCTAGTTTTACTAACTTATGTTTTTTTATTAAACTTACAAAATCAGAAATAATTTAAATTTTTTAAGCAATTCAAAGTTATCCAACGAAAATTTCTTCAAACTTTACAAAGTCGCAAAACTACTTAATTTCAGCAATGCCAAGCAACATTTGCTCGACTCGTTCAAGATTGACCTGAACATTGATAACGTTTGTTTCTACCATCAGTTTTCCAACATTGCCCAAAACAAACAAATTCAAAAGTGTACTTTCGACTTCATAACAAGGTGGTTCTGCTATTTAGCCGAGAACAAAATGCTGGTCGGTTTAAGCTTTGATCTCCTTGTGAGGATCTTGTCCAGTTCAGACTTGAATATCACCTCGGAGCTTGAGGTAGCAAAAGCTTTGAATAGTTGGAATGAACACGATCCAAAATCAAGAAGCAAGCTTACAATAGGTCTGGTGAAAAAAATTCGTCTACCTTTGCTCTCAACTGCTGCCTTAAACACATTGTTAGATGCTGCAACATTTACAAAATGTGCTGAGAGTAAGAGGGTTATACTTAAGGCTATCAGCGAAAAAACTATTCTGAGTCTTGACCCGAGCTCTGTCGACTGTCGAGTGAGACATTGCGCCCAGGATAATTTCGAGGTGGCACTTTGCAGCAATAAGTTCCGTACCTATAGCGTGTTCAAGCTCGATAAGAAGAACTACTCGTCCTTTACTGAGATCGCACGTATAGATGAAAATATCTACGTGTCCTCCGTTGAGTTCGTGAACGGGATCATATACTTCTTGGGTTACGAAGACTTACTTGGTAGTTTGTCGGTGTGGTCTCACTCAGTTTTGACTGGATCATGGGATCATGTAAGGTTTACCGATTCTTTGATTAACTGCAGTGATTTTTCAACTTGCAGTTTGGCGGGAAAGATTTACATTTTAGAGGGAAAGTTCCGTAAAGCGTCAAGAATCGTCAGGAGCCGTCGGCAACGTGACCTATCAGGAATCAAGTTTGTCCATTTTGATCCCAGCACTAAAAGTTTCAGGAAACTGGAAGACATCAAACACAAGAGGAAGAAAGCCGCGTCATCCGTTTTCAACGGGAGAATTGTGACGTCAGGGGGACTCGATCATCCGACATCCGTTGAAGCGTACGATCACTGCGCGGATGAATGGTCACGTGACATGCCCGACATGATGAAGGGAAAAAGAAGTCACGCCTCGATGAGCATCGGGAGCAAAATGTACGTGATCAGTGGAGCTGAAAGTTGCGAGGTTTTTGATCTTTTCAGCGGGAAGTTTGCTCTTCTTCAAGCTCCGTGGCCTAAGAGGACATTTTTCATCCCTAAGTGCGTGGTGAGTGGCAGCAAGATAATAGTGGTTTCTAACAAATTTAATTTTTTTCGAGTTGTTTTCAAGTTCGTTGTTTTCGATTCAGACAGATCAAAATGGGGGAAGGAAACTAGTTTTAGCCATAACGAGCTGGATAGTAATTGCTATCACTGTGTCAAATATCCCAAACTCAATATTTTCCCGGAAAATTTTTAATTGTGATTTTTATTTTTTGTATTGTAGTGCTAGATAAAGTATTACTGAAAATTTCAACTTGGTTTTATTTCTTGTAAATAAGTTTGTGAAGCTTAACTGAAAATATTATGCAAAAGGTATCATTGAAAAAAAAAAACTTACGAAAAATATGTAGTTTGTTTATATTGAAAATAATTATATATAAATATCTTCTAATTTTATATTTTACAAACAATTGTTTTTTCTTTATATGTTTATAGAAAATATCTAAAAAAGAAGTGATCAAACTAGATACTTTAAAAATAGACTTTCACTGAAAAAATGTTAAAACAATAAAAAACTAATTTTTTAAGTTAGATACCAACTAAAGTAAAGATTATCTTTACTTAAGAATACTATACCGACAGACTTATTAGTTCACAAATAAAAAAAAAATGTTTCACGCGATAAGTATTTTCTATAGTAGCTTTAAATGGAAAGGTTTTTAAACAATGTAAGTGTCTAATGTCCCGAACAAGACGTTAAGAGGTATCCGCGGTGTGCGACTTGATAACATTAACTAAAAGATTTTATTGTACACTAGGTCATTGGAACAAATACTTTTGAGTGGTTTTTTCATCGTTTCATAAGATATTAATTTCATTGCAACTTTCATTTTACAACAATTAAATGTAATATCAAAATTTCATTGGTTTATGTTTCTTTTTCTAAATAACATAAGTTACGATTTGAAGGGAACCGCTCATTTCCAACAAGCGATCGTTTCCCACCTGGTCAAAAACGAGAACCGCTTACCGACCAAGGGTAAGGGTTTGGTGTAATGGTAATAAATAAACAAATTATAAATAAATAGCTAATAAAAAATAGAGGAACAGATAAAAAAATAAGAAAATATTGTGGGGGAATTGATCAGTTGGAAATTTTCGATATACCGATTTCAATTACATAATTGAATGTAACTGACATATACGAAGTGCAGATTGAATTTATAAATTGTATTTTTGAGTGTACAAATATACTAGCATTCACAAACTTTATGTAACTTAGTAAAGAGTATCAATGCAGATATGCAATCATAAACTTTAAATTAGTTTCAATATCAAATATAAATTTTGAATAATTTTGTGCTAAATGTAAAGATATCACAAGAAAAAAATTAAGCTAATGTTTAACTCTTTTAAGTTCATTAGATGAAAATTTAGCAAAAAAACACAACAAAATATATTTACACATGTTAATTTTCTGCTTAATAAACGTTTTTAGTAAGTTATCTACTTTTTTTTCAAAACTCGTAAAAATTGTATTTCAAATCTTGCCCTTGATGTCAAATGAAAAACTTTTAGGACTGGTAAATCTTTGATCTAAGAGAGGTTTTTCTTTTTTTTTAGAAGGCTCCCTTAAATAACCAAAAAAGCTATGGCACCCTTTAACAAAAATTCTCATAATACTAATGTTGTATAAGACCTTTTGTGCTCCTCACCTTCAACTCGAAAATATCCAGTGTAAGTTTCAAATTATCGCCCCTTTTCATCTTATGGACCCTAAATTTCTAATATAGTCCATTTTCGGAAACTCTGATCTAAGAGTAACTTTACTGAAAGAACAATTAACATATCAGTAAGTTGTATATATTTTATTATTTTAAATATTATTTTAACATGACTTAAATAAAAGGGTCGGCTGCAGTTGTAAGGTTTTTGAAATTTTTTCATTCATAAAATTATGTAAATGAGGTCAAGTGATATAATACGGCAGAATATAAAAAACATCTACACCCTAACCGAATATATAAAAACAATCCTTAAAAAAAGTTATAATTTAATAAAAGTAAGAGTATTAGCCAATCAGAAGCGACCTTAGAACTGCAGCCGTTAAAGCAAGCATTTACTTATGATAGCTTGCTTATGCAGTTGGATTATTTATTTGTAATAAAAAATGTTTTTTATCAAAGTTATATGTTTCACTAGACGGTTGACTATATTTAAATTATTGGCAACATTTTTGTTTGAATTTTTGTAGAGAACTGGTACTTAGAGGTAAAATATAAAACTATATTTTTGACTTAAGAGCGTAAATTTAAAGTAGTTAATGATTTATAATAGATAGGTTTGGTATAGTTTCAAAATTCATCTTGATTTTGATACTAGTAGATGAAATTAGTTAACATATTTTATTTTTTTAGAAGATAACAAGTTTTTACAATGTAATCTTAAAGCTCAACTTTATTAAAAGAACAGGTGATGTTTTAAATTTTTTTGTTTCAAAAATTAATTCGCACAATTATTAATGATACATGTTAATATTTATAGGTATTGTTATAAAAAGTTAAAACGTATTTTGATCAGTATTTCCTTAAAAATAACTTATTTTACTTATAGGTAATGAGAATAATGTGAAACTCAAGTTTTACCTAAACTTTAATTTTTCATTTAAAACAAATAAGTTATACAACTGTGAGAGCTTTTACTTTTACCTTAAAGTTTTACCATATCTCGATAAAGTGACGTTTTCCCCTGTGTTTAATTTGGCTTTTTATAAAATGGCCATTTTGGTCATAAGACTATTCGAGTCTAAAACTCAATTGTCATATTTAAGTTCATAATGTTGCTAAGAAAACATTTTTAAGTAAAGAAAATATGTGGACGCTACATTTATTTTCTATGGTTGAGTATGGAGGAAGTTTTGTTTGTCATCAAACTGCAATAATGGTAGGGAATTAAATGGATTAAACTAAAGGGCTAATTTTTTCTTGTTTTTAGCAACTTTTCTCAAATTACTATATTTTAATTATTAAATCAAGTTAACTAATTTTAAATAAATTAACTTGTATTTTATACTTTTTACACTAGATAACTATTCTTACATTATAATATAACTTTACTTAATATTAAGTACTATACTTAAAGCAAAGTTTAACAATTTATTCTCAATAAAGTATATAAACTCTTATTTACAAATACATCTTAATAATAGCTAAATTTTTTGTAACAAACATTTATTTTAAATAAGTCAAGTTAAAATTGACTATTTTTTTTTTTTTGTGTTTATATAGGATTTGAATAGTACGTATAAAATTTATACAAAATATGGGTTTAGATTAATACAGAGTTGCCACAAACTAAGGCTTCTTTAAACTTTTTAAAGCTTTTGTGAAAAAATAAGACTGCCTTAGCTTTTTCTGAATTTCTTTTTAGAAATATCAGGCTAGTTAGGAAACTTTTCTAAAATAAATTTAATCTAGAGAAATTTACTAGTTTCAGATTTTGAAAACTTATTTTTAAAGTTATTTATAACTTTCTATCTGATCAGTTCTTTTGATTTTAATGAAAATCTTAAGAAATTTATTCTTGATTGACTGTACATTTCTCAGTTATTGAAGTTATGTTAACTGTTCTCTTTTTATCCAAAAGTCAGGATAGTCTCAATCTAATTTAATGAAATATTTACGGTTTTTTTTTACTTAGATTAATATTTATACTTTTAAAAATAGTTACTCTGTTAATAATCATTAAATATCCAGTTTTAGGTTTTAGTATGAATCAGGGATGCCACACACTCATACTAGTAAAACTTACCTTAAGAATACAATTTGACTAAGGATATCTTTTTTTTATCTACAAAACTTTAGCTAGTTCCTCTGGATGCTTTTATGATTCAGTTTTTTCTTTGAAAAGTATTTGTCAATATTATATCTAACTTTTCCTATTGTAATAATGATATAGTTCTGGCTAAGTTAGACTAGTTTGAAATTAAAAAAAAAACTTCAGCCAGACCAATTTTTTTTAATAGAAATCTCACAACTATTTCAAATTGGTCAATTTGGAATTTCAAATTGGTCAAATTGGAAATTTTAGTCAAAAGTTTATCTAGAAACAAAATACTGAAAATGATTTGTTTGTTTAAGTTTTAATATTCTTACATTTTTTAGTCAATTTAGTTTGAAAACTGATTTTTAAAAGCTCATCTTACTTTAAAATTAAATATCTAAAAAAAAATTTGAAAGATTTAAAAAACTCAAGATGGCTCAGGGAAGTTTTAAATCACTTAATTTTTTTTTTTTATGACAAGTGGCAACCCTGCTTAAGCTGTTATTGGTTACTCAGACTAATTTGTTTTCGTTTTAAGAAAGCCATAACTTTTATTTATATTCCTTATAAAAATTCATAATTTATTTTCAATTTAACTTAAACTAAAAACTAAGAATTATTCTTTATTACTATAATATTTAAAATTTTTACTTTTATAACTTTATAATATAAGAACTCAAAATAATAATTGTTAACTATTTATATTTTGCATAAGTTCTTGAAATTGACTTAAGAATAGTTTTCTGTTTTGTATTATAATGATAAATAATTTAAAAAATAACAAATAAAATTTCTATATCCTGTGAAATATGAAATTATATTTTAGAGTTTTAGTTAATGTTTGTTTTAAAATAAACAAAGTCATTTTTTGTTTCAAGTGTTTCAAAAATTTGATACTTCTTTAAATTTTTTAATAACCTAAACGCTTGAAAGAAAGACTTATAGCTTTTATTCATTTTAAGTACTTAAGTGAATTTTTATTCTGTAGTTTGAATAATGTAAGTTAGTTGAGGTATTTCGAGATTCAAATCAAACCTTAGACTGTTAAGGATTTTTTAGTAATAAGCTTAAGTTTAATTTTTTTTTTCTAAATTTTTATGCTAGTTTTTTTTAAATTTAAAACCTTTTGAGCCTTAATAATAATATTTTCAGGCCTATTAGAAATGTTTTTGTTTATTTATAAGAGCTCAGGATAGTTTAAGAATTTCTGAAAATCTCAGTACTTTTTTCAAATATTTAAATGTTATAAGGTTGATTAAGGTTAAATTTTTGTTTATATATAACTAGTTTTGTTAAAAAGCTAGATTTTTATTGATTTGAATTTTTGTTTAGGTTTGAAGGGACTCAGGGCAGTTGTAGTCACTCGAAAGAGTTTATTTTTAACCCAAAGAAGTGTCAACAGTGTACTTTTAGTTATAAACATAAAACTAAGTCATTTAAAACAAACTTATAAAAATCTTTTTTTTTTATTTTCATGTCTGAAATAACTTAATTAACAAAATTGTTTAAAATAAAGAAGTGATAATCTTTAACAACCTTGAACTTAATGAAGTAAAAAATTTAGTACATGAAATGAACAATAACAGCTTCAAGTAATATTTTATATAGAGCAACAATATACATACTTAAAAATTAACTGAACTTTGTTTGTTCTTTCTTTTTTGTTCAACATATATGTTAAATACAGAAAATAATAATAAAATAATGTTAAAGTTAATTGAAAATTTAATGTATGGGTTTCGTTCTTCATAAAACATTTGAGAGTACTAGGTGTTAATTAGGGTGAGTAGAAATGTGTTTATTTAAATTTGTAAAAGGAAATCCATATTAATACTGTAGAAATAGAAGTGCATTAATAAAGAGGACTCTGCATGATAAAATTATTATAAATTTCAGCTTCATATGATATAAGGCTTTCAAATAGTATTAGTTTGATATAGTTGATATGGCTGTCAGCTTTCAGTTGATGTAGTTTGATTACATGATTAAAGTTTAGTTAATTGTTTCTAAGCGTAAAAACGTATTTTAAAATCAATTAAAAGTGTTTTTGTATTCCTGCCACTAGAGGCTCTCTTAAATTAGATTTTTGGGTGCACATAATTTTTATTTGCAATTCAGTGTGCACAGATTTCGATTAGCTTGATGGTTTAGGCCAGTGCTTCTGAAATGGGGTTCCTCTCTTCTGAAATGACGCCTCTAAGGGTTCCGAAATTTAAAAAAGAAATTTGGGAAAAAAAAACATAAATCATAAAACTTCAAAAAAAAATGGAACACATAAAATGGAAAACATATATAATTATAGCATTCATTGATCTGTTTAGTGTGTATCAAGCGGTAGGACTTTTAATGGATGTTCGTTATTAATAGGTGTCCTGGTTGCGCAAATTTTTGAAATTTTTTTAATTTCTATTTTTAGTGAAGTCATGAAAATACTGGTATTATCACTAAGGCAAACAATGTAGGAGCAATAAACTTACGCATGCAAGGGAATCAAAATTTCATTTTTGTCATGACAAACAAGATTGAGTTGTTTAAAAATAGAATTAACTTTTGGAAGAAAAAGGTTAGCAATGGTAATTTTGAGATGTTTCACCGGTTTGATGAGGCCCACGAAAAATGCATAGAATTCATCTTCTCTGACGAAATATACAACCACTTTGATCTTTTGTCTATAAAGTTTCAACATTATTTTCCTGAAGATGTTCGCATCGGAAATTTATGGATTTTGAATCCTTTCATGTGTGATATTGCTTCGGAAGAAGTGAATCTTACTACAGATACAGAAAACGAATTGCTGGAACTATCTAAAGATAGCAATTTAATATTGAGTTTCATAGGGAAGAAGCTTTTGGATATGTGCAATATTAGAGTACCCCGTCTTAGCAAAACACGCAGTAAAATTTCTTTTACCATTCACCACCACTTATCTTTGCGAGTCCGGCTTTTCGCATGTAACAAACATTAAAACGAAGCAAAGGAACTGTATGCTGACTCCAACCTTATCTGCCTGTCTTCGTCTCAGTTTATCCAAAATCCAGCCGTGCATTGACATGCTTATTGCAAAGAGACAAGTTCAAGTTTCGCACTAAATGTTTTTTATTTATTTTTTGTTAGGCATCTTACCCGTTTATTACAGTAATCTGTGAATTCGATTAGGTTCATGTTTATTTCGTTATTGTTTGTAGCTCTGATTTTGTTTTTATTATGCAAGGAAAGATTTTCATGACGTTGCGATTAATCATGTTTGTTTTCGTTTATTTATTATAGAATCATAAAACACCTATTGCCTCTGGCGCACTTTGAGTTTGACTCGACTTAATACTATTACAATTAGTATGATTTTTACAATGAAATAGTTTTGCTAAACAATTAGTTTTTCACTGAAATTCTTTTGTTTTTTGCAAGAAATATTATATTAAACATTTATGTAAAATTAAATTAGGGGTTCCGCGGAAAAGTTGAACTTTGGAAAAGGGTTCCGCCACTAGAAAAAGGTTCAGAAGCAATGGTTTAGGCTATGAGTAAATAAAATAAATTAATTTTGATTTTTAGATCGTAGGTCGTAAAGCTAATAAATATAATTTCTACTTTCAATATTTGTTATTTGTTAAACATACAACATAAACATTTACAAATGACTTAAAACTAACTTATTATCAACAGCAACCTAAAATTAATATATGAAGTGTCAGTTGTCGTCAAGCTAATCAATATAATTTTTACTTGTATTTTTTATAAAACATCATATATACAGTTTTACAAATGACTTAAAACTAACTTATTATCGACAGTGAACTAAAATATATATATAAAAATGTCAACTTTTAAAAACACAACTGGCAACATTAAAGCCTCGAGCGCACCTGGTGTTGGAGAAATAAGACCCACGAACTCTGAGAACCGTGAACTTTGTGAAGAGTTTCTCAGGAACTTCGATGAAAACTAAAGTTCCGAAGACGAAAATGTTGTGAAAAATTTCAAAAGAAATGCAGTTTTGTGTTTTGATGAAAGTGAATTGAAAAGTTTCTCTGACTTTTTTCGTACAGGTAAAGAGTTTTTTACTTTCTGTTAAGTTCTGTGATGTTTTTTTGTAGAATAAAAAGTATAATTTTTACAATTAGCATCTCTATCTAGTTTCAATAATTTCTGTTTTTTTTTTAATAAACGAATAATATTTGAATTAAATAAACTTTTGTAGGTAATGCGAAGTTATCCAACAAAAATTTCTTCAAAATTTACAAAGTCGCAAAACTACTTAATTTCGCCAATGCAAAGCTACAATTGCTCGACTTATTAAAGATCAACCTGAACATTGATAATGTTTGTTTCTACCATCAGTTTTCCAACATTGCCCACAACAAACAAATTCAAAAGTGCACTTTCGACTTCATAACAAGGTGGTTCTGCTACTTGGCCGAAAACAAAATGCTGGATAGTTTGAGCTTTGATCTCTTTGTAAGGATCTTGTCCAGTTCAGACTTGAATATCACCTCGGAGCTTGAGGTAGCAAAAGCTGTGAACAGTTGGATAGAACACGATCCAAAATCAAGAAGCAAGCTTACATTAGGTCTGGTGAAAAAAATTCGTCTACCTTTGCTCTCAACTGCTGCCTTAAACACATTGTTAGATGCTAAAACATTTTCAAAATGTGCTGAGAGTAAGGGGTTTATACTCAAAGCTATCAGCAATAAAACTGTTCAGAATCTTGACCCGAGCTCTGTGGACTGTCGAGTGAGATATTGTGCTCAAGATAATTTCGAGGTGGCGATTTGCAGCAGTAAGTCTGTTGAACCCAGTACACATATCCATCGCGTTAATGATGCAAACACTCGTCGTACTTATCGCGTAATCAGGTTGGAAAATGAGGACCGCTCGTTCATCACTGAGATCGCACGCATGGATGAAAATATCCGCGCGGTCTCAGTTGAGTTCGTGAATGGGATCATATACTTCTTCAGTTACGAGCGTTTTTTTGACAATGTGTATGTGCAGTCTTATTCAGTTTTGACTGGATCGTGGGTCGAAGTGAAGTTTCCCGATTGTTCGATAAACTGCGAAGATTTTTCAACATGCAGCTTGGAGGGAAAGATTTACATTTTGGCGGGATCAGAAACCAACTTTTTCGTTTTTGATCCCAGCACTGAAAGTTTAAGGGAGCTTGAAAATACCAAACGTTCCAGGAAGGAAGCCGCGTCATCCGTATTCAACGGGAGAATAGTGACGTCAGGAGGATTCGATCATCCGACATCCGTTGAAGCGTACGATCACTGCGCGGATGAATGGTCACGTGACATGCCCGACATGATGGATGGAAAAAGCGGTCACACCTCGGTGAGCATCGGGAGCAAAATGTACGTGATCAGTGGAGCGGAAAGTTTCGAGGTTTTTGATCTTTACAGCAGGAAGTTTGCTTTTCTTCAAGCTCCGCCCGTTCGGGGAAACTTTACCAACTTTCAATGTTTGACGAAGGGCGGCAAGATAATAGCGTTTGTTGGCAAATATGAATATGTTGTTTTCGATCCGGAGAAGATAATTACTTCCTGGCAATTCGATTTGCATCTTAATTATCACTGCATTAAATATCCAAAATTTAATGTTATTCTTTGATTGTTTTGCTTGGTGGTTCGATTATTTTACCGTGTAAAATAAAATTACTACTGAAATTAGCAAAGGCTTAAGATTGTGGCCGTTTTATGTTTCTTATGTTATTTAAATCCCTAAAATAACACTTTTTTTTTGCAGTTTGAATAGCACCATACAACTTTTTAAACTTCAACTAAGTATGATATGGAAACTTTTTCCACAAATGACTACATATCAAAAGTTAATTATTGTTATTATTCTGTAAAATGCACCGTATAGTATAGAATTAAAGCTTTTAAACAAGGGCTTTTATTGTATTTGAAAAAAATGTTAGAAACCCTATGGCCTTCAAAAACTAACTAAAAATGTTTATTTTTTAGCATAATGCTAAAAACTTAATTATTTAAAGAATAATATAAAATAACATTATAAAATCATAAATGTAAAAGACGTTTAAGAATCTGTTTTTTTACAAGTATATTTTTAATTACTGTAATTATTGAATTTGCAAAATTATGCTTAACTCTAATGTATTTTTTACAATAAACTAATTTTAGCAAAGTTTAATAAATAGCATTGTACATTTTTGAAGTAAATTTTTCTTTCGAAATCGAAAACAGTGAAAAATAATTGTTTATACAAATATAGTAGAATTTGTAAACTTTATGTAACTTTGTAAATAGTATTAGTACAAAAAGCTCTCACAAGTTCTAAATTCATTTTGACATCACAGATAAATTCTAATTTTAACTCAGTTTCTGCTTTTAGCAAGTGTAACACCAGCAAATAATAAATTTTAAACTTATTTTAATTTCTTAATAGTTTTTGTTTAAATATTTAGCAAAAAATTCTAACATGTTAAGTATCTGCTTAATAAACGTTTTTAGTAAAAAATCTACTTTTTTTTTCAGGAGTCGTAAAAGTTGTTTTTCAAAAAAAAAAACACACCCCTGATGTAAAATGAAATACCAAATAGCTTTTAGGTAGTTTAGGTAGTTAATAGCTCTAATATAGGATGTTCAAACTTTTTTTGGGTAAGGCTCCCTTAAAGAAACCAAAAAGCTATGGCCCCCTTCAACATATTTTTTCAAAATACTTATGTTGAATACACCTAACATCTTTGTTGGATGTTCATCATCAACTCTAGAATTTATAGTGTAAGCTTCAAATTATGGCCTTGTGGCTCCCCTTTTACAGCTTACGAATCTCTAACTTTCTGAAATTTTACCAAAATATCTAGTATAAGTTACAAAACTACTCTTAAACACGCCTGAACCACTTTTTTCTTGCTCTTTACCACCAACCTGAGAAACTAGTGTACCTTTCAAATTATTGCCCCCTTTGAGCTTTTCGTACCCTTTGTTATTTAAATGGTGTACTTTGGGAAACCCTTATCTAAGAGTTACTTAACTGAAAGAGCTATATAAGTAAGTTTCATGGAGATATTACTTTATTAACTAAATAAAGCATAAATCTATGGTTGTTAATCTATGTAGTTGGTTTCTTTAATTGCAATAAAAGTTGTTTTGCTTATTGATCTATCAAATATAATGCTTCACTAGTCTGTTGACTAAATATTAGCATGTTTTATATTTAATCTTTTGTAGAAAGTTGATGTTTAGATTTAAAACTTAAAATAGAATATTAAATTATTGTACTTTATAGCTTATATTAAAAATAGCTATTGATTTAGAATAGCTAGGTTTTGTATATTTCGAAAGCTTTTCCTCTTTTAATGTTGAAATTAGAAGATGGAACTAGCTGTAAGTTCTTTAGAAACAACAATTTTTATAATGCAAACTTAAAATTTAGTTTGTTTAAAAATGCAGGGACGTTTTAAGTATATTCAAAAGTAAAACGGAACAGTAATTAATAAAATGAGTTATGATTAATATGTGATTTTTTGAAAATGTACAATCAATAGTTCAAAAAAATAATTTATTTTAAATACAGGTAAAGAGAAGTACGTGGATCTTATAGTTTTTAAAGAAGTAAATCACGGTCGGCAGCGTTATGTGTCCCGCGGGCCGCACTATTTAGAAAAAACCTTTGAGGGTCGCATTCATCTAAAAAATTCTAGTAATCAGTAGAAAAATATTATTTAACATCAAAAATATAACAAATTAAGTGATTTTAGACCATAAATAAAGATTATTTAGTAAATTAAGAGCCTGAATGTAAGTTTTTATCACATAATATATATTTTTCATAGTTTTTAAAATATATATTTTTTGGTGAAAAGGAGCTCGCGGGCCGTAGGTTTTGACTTAAAGGGCCGCATTTGGCCCGCAATTCGCCGACCCCTGATCTAAATTGTTAGTTTTATTTACATTCAAAACAAATAAGTTTAACACCTGTAAAAGGTTTTACTTTTACCCAGTACAATTTTACAATATCTTAAAAAAGTTTTGGTTAATAATCATTTTCTATATCAAGAGTAATTCAGTTCAGTTGTTACATAATAGAGATAAGTATTTAAAAAATCTAGTTTGGAAAAAGTTCGATTACCAAACTAAACTTTTTAAATTCTTATAATAAATAATATAAATTCTTATATTTTTATTTAAAGTATAGTTTTAGTTTTTATCGCTTGTTTATTTTACATTAATTTCATTCTAACGAGTTTTATCAGTATACCAAATGTACATAGCATAAGCACTTAGTTATTTTTTTAACATTCGATTATTACGTCATTTTATATTTTAAAACTTTAAACTACAATATGGTTTTATTTCAATTTGTATTCATTCTACCTTAGTAAGATACTATTTCTGATGAGCCTTACTACGAAAGTACTAAAAGAAATCTATGAAAAATGAAATGTATTTGGTTATATTTTTTAAATGAATAAGGTATCAATAAAAAACTGAATGAACACTAACAAATAATTTTGCTACTAAGTCAAATCGGAATTCTTCTTTTACATTAAAAATAATATAAACTTAAGTTTACAAATAAAAAAAAAAAATTTTGACAGTTGCCTTTAAAATTTACTAATTCTTTACAAAACATAATTAGATAAGTTTTGAATAACAATATTGCTCAAGAATGAAATTACATTACACTTTTAATATTAAAAAACAAAAAGCATATTCAAAAAAAGTACTAAATATTTTTAGTTGTTTCGAATTGACCTAAACAAGTTTTGAAAACTTTAATATGATATTTCTATTAAAATGAATATTTTGGTAGAAAGTGGTCTTTCTACTTAATAGAAAGATAAGGCAAGGGCATAAACTATATAATAAACAAAATATAACAAGTTCCTAACAGAACCTTTACAAACTTTTTTTTCAGCGGAAATTGTTAACTATTTAAGTTTATCATAAGGTTTATAAAGTAAAATTATTACCAACTGTATTTTTACAAATTTGTTACAATATCTCAGAATAATATAGTTTTTTGTTGTTTTCTAACAATAAAATTGGTACATAATTTTCGATAATGTTTGTTAGAAACCAAATAAGCAATTCAAAGCAGGGCTTCTCAATCTCAGCCAAGTGGCCCCCTTGGGTGCCATGAGCAATAAAGAGACCACAGGGGGCAATGAGCTCATAATTTTAAACCACTAGATATTCAGGATTTGATGACGAAGAGCAAAAAAAAAGGTCTTAGGCGGTTTTAATGGTAATTATTAGAGAAATCTTGTGAAAGGGGCTATAGCTTTTTTACTTACTTTGAAGTGAGAAAAAATTTGGGAAACCCTGATTTGAAAAAACCATTCCTTACCAAAATTTTTAGATAAATATTAAGCTGGTAGAGAAGAATCGGAGCTGAAGAAAAATATAGTGAAAATGTTTCAATAAAACTAAAAGTATTTTATTAAGTTTTCTGGTTTAAAGATTGAGTCAGCTTTTTAATAGACCTTAAAAAGATATTACAAGTTTTTGTGTCAAGCATGGTAAGTTATTAAAATTATTAAGTTTACCATTTTTTTTACTTTAATTTTTATTTTATTATACATTTTATTTAATTATTTAAAAGGATATTTAATTATATTGGTTGGAAAATTTAACAAAGATCTTTAGTTTCATTGAAGCACTTTCAGTTTATATTTTTCTTTACGTCCCATTCTTTTTTACCAGCTAACTATTTATTTAAAAATCTTGTTAAGAACAGTTTTTTTCAAATCAGGGTTCCCTAATTTTTTTCCTTAAAAGAAAGTAAAAAAGCTATGGCCCTCTACAACAAGATTTATCTGAAAATTACCATTAAAAGCGCCTTAAACGATTTTTTGCTTTTCATCATCAAATCCAGAATATCTAGTGTAAGTTTCAAACTATTAATTCATGCCCCCTGTGGTACCCTTTGCTGCTCATGGCCTCCAAGGAGGCTACTTGGCCTAGTTTTGGAAGTCCTGCGTTAAATTGTTTATTTGGTTTGTACCGAACCTTCAGCATAATATAGGACATACTAGTTGCAAAAGAATAGCTTTAATTGGTTTCTAACAAACATTGTCAAAAATTATGTACTAATTTTATTTATGAAAATTAAAAAAGCTGTATTTTTGTGATATTTGTAACATATTTTTAAACATACAGTTTTTGATAAATTTACTTTATAAACCTTGTGATAAATTTAAATAGTTAACAATTTCCGCTGATTGTAAAGGTTCTGTTAGGAACTTGTTACAATTAGTTTATTGAAAAGTTCATTCCTTGCTCTGTCTTACAATTAAGTAAAAAGACCATTTTCTACCAAAATATTCACTGCTGAATATTCCACCAATGCGTCGCTGATTTGTTTAAAATTTGTAGCGCTAAAGAGCATAAAAACTTATTAAATTTTTCAAAATTATTACGAAACCAGGGACAAAATGATGCGATAACATTAAAAAAGCAAACATATTGTTAATAAAAAATCTAAAACAACTCTAATATTTAAACTTAGATGTATTAAGTTAACTTGAAAAATAACTAATATAACATAAAACAGTTAGTTTTTTAATAATTTAATTAGTGTATTTATAAACCACCAAGTATTAATGATTTTTTTAATAATTACCTATAACAAACCAAATTTACGTAAATTTTAAAATAAACAATTAGAAGAAACATACTTTTGGGTAAAAGAATATAAAATAATCAATAGTGATTAAATTTTTATGTTTAAACTCAGAAAAAAATAAGAAAACCTAAAAATGTTATAACTTAATCAGTTTCAATAAAAACAATGGTATTTAGTACATTTTTATATAAAATAAACAAGAAACGTCGTTTAAACGTCATATATAGATCAATTTTTTGTATGTAAATATAAAAATATTATTAATAGATGCTTTGATGAGAAGTTAATAGAAAAACTACGTATAAATAAAATTTCACGTTTTTAGAGACAAGAATACACTTTAAAAACATTTTGAATTCTACTTATAACCCTTGAATACACAAACAACAGAATATTAAATACATGGTCAAAAGTCAAAACAGGTTTACCAAAGGAATTAAATCAAGGTTCGTACAACCAAAAACTTTATTTTAAATTCTCATTGGTTGATAACCCGTTTAGTAATGAATTTTATTAATTCTTTGTTCTGTAAAACAATATTTTTCATTTGTATTTAAGCTGTTTTCATCGAAAACACTCAGAGAAAACAAAATTTTAAATAAAAATAACACAAAACGATTACAAAACATCTTGATTCGAGATTTTTATCAAATATAAACAAACAATAGTAAAAAAAATATTTAAGCAAGTTTTTAATATAAACTTAAAAGTATAGTTGAAAAAGTTTTAAAATTATTAAAAAACAAAACTCTAAAAATAATTAAGAGTTAGTTTAATAAAGGAGTAAATTTTATGAGATCCATTTAGTTCAGAAATAAAATGAGTGTAAGGGGTTAGCGTAGGATTCAAAAATGTTTTGTAGGTTAAAATTTTAAGCTTATACTTAGGCATAACAGTTTAAGTTAAAGTAACTATTACTTTTATTTAATTTAAATAAGTCAATTATCTTGTGTGTTTTATGTATTAGTTTGTTGTGCGTATTAAGTATAATTTTCGTTTTGTTGTTTTGTATTTTTTTAAATAGCAAGTATTATACTTGATTAAATATAATGATTAAATTAATTTAAATATTAATTTAGTTGTTTTGTGATGTTAACAAAATAGGTACATAATAGTTATGTTATCATATTTTATTGAATTAGTATTTATTAATAAATTTCAATGAAAAAACTTTTGAAAAATTGTTAAAATTTTTATATTAATAAACGCAAAATGTGCTGTTGTACCACAGGCAACATGGACGAGTGGTTTAGGCTGTGCATTTTTGCTCAGAAACACCTGTGTTAGGGTTCAAAGCCCACCACTTCCATACTTTATTTATTTATATAATTATGTAAGTAACCACATATAATTATAAAAAATAAATAAAAAGCCAATTATTATTTATCTATTACATTCAAAGAGTATCTTTAAGAAGTACGCATCCGTGTAAGATAAGGATAAGTTTAAGGGCATAGGGGGTTAAAACACTTTTTTTGGAATGTGATCTTATTTTATATAGTTTTTATTGAGCTACAAGATGCTATTTACAGATTTAAAAAATTCAAAACAATCTTTGAGATATAGCCGGTCAAGGTCGGAGGCAACAATAGGTTCTTTATGGGAGGCACAACTAAAACAGCAAATAACTAGAAATCACTAAGAATATATCTTTTCCTAGGTTTTTTGAGATAACTACCTCAAATTTTTAGGAAATTTTCCTTGCAATGTTTAGAAAAGTCATTCGCAAAAAAAAATAAAAAGTTTATAACAAAAAAACAAAAAAAAAAGTTTTTTTAATTCCTTGCACCAGTATTTTTAAATATTGCACGAAACTTTTCTTAAAATTTGTGATAGTAATTTTAAAAATGCTAGGCGATATAATCTCTAGTGAATTCTAGTTATTTGCTGTTTTAGTTGTGCCTCCCATATGGAACCTATTGTTGCCTCCGAATTTGACAGGCTATATCTCAAAAGTTATTTTGAATTTCTAAAGTCTGTAAAAAGTAACTTGTAGCTTATTAGAAACTATACAAAACAAGATCACATTACGAAAAAAGTGTTTTAACCCCCCTATGACCCTAAATTTATTTTTACAGGGGGGTTACACTTTTTGTTAATGAATAACTGACCTTTAACTAATATTTACTACTAAAAAAAGAGTTTTAACTCCCCTATGCCCCTAAGTTTATTCTTACCTTACACGGATGGATACTTCTTAAAGATACTCTTTGAATATAAAACATATATAATTTAAAAATTTAGTGAGTATTTTACATGGATGTAACCCCCTGGCCTCAACTGTAATTTACTTATGCTTATTTAATGAAAGAATCATAGTTATATAAATAAACAAAAACATGGAAGTGATTGGCTTTTAACCCCTTATACCCTTAAAAAAAGTTCTTGTGGCAAATTAGATATCTGTTGTTCAAACAATGTTTTAGATCAAAACAAAGTTATAAAAACAATCAGAGGCCTAAGTTACCATGTGAACTTTATTTTATACATTTAACCTGAACTTAATTAAAACTAACTATAACTTTAAATTTTATAAGCCAATAACTCAAGAAATAATATAAATTAAATCCTAATGTACACTTGTTTGCCATCCTTTGAGTCATAAAATCTTCTGTGAGTAACCTTAACCTTCCCGGAGTTTTTTTCAAATCCTTAAATACTTTTAATAACTTTTTAAAAATTTTTCTGAGGTTTTCTTAAAAACCTTAAAACTGCTTTGAGTTTCCAAGAGTTTAAGAAAATTAAAAATTTGGTGAGTTTCCCTGAGATTTTCTATTATTTGAAATTTCTCTGGGCTCATTAGTGTGTGGCAATCCTATATATTTTTTATTACATAAAAGCCAATGTGAATTTGATAATTTTCTAGTATGATGTTGCACCAATATCTAACTGAAATTATATTGTATTTGATGTATTCTTAACTATAATTTTTGGCTAAAAACTTATATTTATAAGTACATAAATTGAGTTATATATCATAAATTAATAAAACTTAAATATATAGTTGCTTTTATTAAACAATATAAAGCAATTAAATCTTTTCAATTTTTTATATTGATTATGATATTGTAAAACATAATCAATCGAATACTTTAGTTTGTCAAAATAAATTTTATTCTCACTATGTATTTAAATCTTATTTAAAACAAAGTATATTTCAGGCTAAACATACTTAGCATAAAACACTGATTTTTAGCTTAAAAAAATTGTTAGAAAGACATTAAATTCAATATAATTTGAGCTTGACATTGGTGTAACTTAATCCTAGGTAAGTACTGTGAATATTTAAACCAAAATAATGAACCCCACCACTTATAATCTTATATTAGCAGTAAAAAAAAATAATCCTAAGTTAAATTATTATTTAATAATTTTTTCTCATCCTACAGATGTATTACAGTTAAATTGTATACAAATTTCTGAAACTAGTTAGGTTTAATATTTGAGAACAGACTTTTGAATTTTAAACTAAGTCTTTTGCTAACTTGTAACAACTTATGGCTCCAAAATATGATAAATAGCATCAAAATTTACGGTTGGATAGTTTTATCTCTATGAAAATAGATCAGCCAATCAGCGACACATGTGTAGAATATTCAGCCCGAATATTCTACACATGTGTCGCTGATTGGCTGATCTATTTTCATAGAGATAAAACTATCCAACCGTAAATTTTGATGCTATTTATCATATTTTGGAGCCATAAGTTGTTACAAGTTAGCAAAAGACTTAGTTTAAAATTCAAAAGTCTGTTCTCAAATATTAAACCTAACTAGTTTCAGAAATTTGTATACAATTTAACTGTAATACATCTGTAGGATGAGAAAAAATTATTAAATAATAATTTAACTTAGGATTATTTTTTTTTACTGCTAATATAAGATTATAAGTGGTGGGGTTCATTATTTTGGTTTAAATATTCACAGTACTTACCTAGGATTAAGTTACACCAATGTCAAGCTCAAATTATATTGAATTTAATGTCTTTCTAACAATTTTTTTAAGCTAAAAATCAGTGTTTTATGCTAAGTATGTTTAGCCTGAAATATACTTTGTTTTAAATAAGATTTAAATACATAGTGAGAATAAAATTTATTTTGACAAACTAAAGTATTCGATTGATTATGTTTTACAATATCATAATCAATATAAAAAATTGAAAAGATTTAATTGCTTTATATTGTTTAATAAAAGCAACTATATATTTAAGTTTTATTAATTTATGATATATAACTCAATTTATGTACTTATAAATATAAGTTTTTAGCCAAAAATTATAGTTAAGAATACATCAAATACAATATAATTTCAGTTAGATATTGGTGCAACATCATACTAGAAAATTATCAAATTCACATTGGCTTTTATGTAATAAAAAATATATAGGATTGCCACACACTAATGAGCCCAGAGAAATTTCAAATAATAGAAAATCTCAGGGAAACTCACCAAATTTTTAATTTTCTTAAACTCTTGGAAACTCAAAGCAGTTTTAAGGTTTTTAAGAAAACCTCAGAAAAATTTTTAAAAAGTTATTAAAAGTATTTAAGGATTTGAAAAAAACTCCGGGAAGGTTAAGGTTACTCACAGAAGATTTTATGACTCAAAGGATGGCAAACAAGTGTACATTAGGATTTAATTTATATTATTTCTTGAGTTATTGGCTTATAAAATTTAAAGTTATAGTTAGTTTTAATTAAGTTCAGGTTAAATGTATAAAATAAAGTTCACATGGTAACTTAGGCCTCTGATTGTTTTTATAACTTTGTTTTGATCTAAAACATTGTTTGAACAACAGATATCTAATTTGCCACAAGAACTTTTTTTAAGGGTATAAGGGGTTAAAAGCCAATCACTTCCATGTTTTTGTTTATTTATATAACTATGATTCTTTCATTAAATAAGCATAAGTAAATTACAGTTGAGGCCAGGGGGTTACATCCATGTAAAATACTCACTAAATTTTTAAATTATATATGTTTTATATTCAAAGAGTATCTTTAAGAAGTATCCATCCGTGTAAGGTAAGAATAAACTTAGGGGCATAGGGGAGTTAAAACTCTTTTTTTAGTAGTAAATATTAGTTAAAGGTCAGTTATTCATTAACAAAAAGTGTAACCCCCCTGTAAAAATAAATTTAGGGTCATAGGGGGGTTAAAACACTTTTTTCGTAATGTGATCTTGTTTTGTATAGTTTCTAATAAGCTACAAGTTACTTTTTACAGACTTTAGAAATTCAAAATAACTTTTGAGATATAGCCTGTCAAATTCGGAGGCAACAATAGGTTCCATATGGGAGGCACAACTAAAACAGCAAATAACTAGAATTCACTAGAGATTATATCGCCTAGCATTTTTAAAATTACTATCACAAATTTTAAGAAAAGTTTCGTGCAATATTTAAAAATACTGGTGCAAGGAATTAAAAAAACTTTTTTTTTTGTTTTTTTGTTATAAACTTTTTATTTTTTTTTGCGAATGACTTTTCTAAACATTGCAAGGAAAATTTCCTAAAAATTTGAGGTAGTTATCTCAAAAAACCTAGGAAAAGATATATTCTTAGTGATTTCTAGTTATTTGCTGTTTTAGTTGTGCCTCCCATAAAGAACCTATTGTTGCCTCCGACCTTGACCGGCTATATCTCAAAGATTGTTTTGAATTTTTTAAATCTGTAAATAGCATCTTGTAGCTCAATAAAAACTATATAAAATAAGATCACATTCCAAAAAAAGTGTTTTAACCCCCTATGCCCTTAAACTTATCCTTATCTTACACGGATGCGTACTTCTTAAAGATACTCTTTGAATGTAATAGATAAATAATAATTGGCTTTTTATTTATTTTTTATAATTATATGTGGTTACTTACATAATTATATAAATAAATAAAGTATGGAAGTGGTGGGCTTTGAACCCTAACACAGGTGTTTCTGAGCAAAAATGCACAGCCTAAACCACTCGTCCATGTTGCCTGTGGTACAACAGCACATTTTGCGTTTATTAATATAAAAATTTTAACAATTTTTCAAAAGTTTTTTCATTGAAATTTATTAATAAATACTAATTCAATAAAATATGATAACATAACTATTATGTACCTATTTTGTTAACATCACAAAACAACTAAATTAATATTTAAATTAATTTAATCATTATATTTAATCAAGTATAATACTTGCTATTTAAAAAAATACAAAACAACAAAACGAAAATTATACTTAATACGCACAACAAACTAATACATAAAACACACAAGATAATTGACTTATTTAAATTAAATAAAAGTAATAGTTACTTTAACTTAAACTGTTATGCCTAAGTATAAGCTTAAAATTTTAACCTACAAAACATTTTTGAATCCTACGCTAACCCCTTACACTCATTTTATTTCTGAACTAAATGGATCTCATAAAATTTACTCCTTTATTAAACTAACTCTTAATTATTTTTAGAGTTTTGTTTTTTAATAATTTTAAAACTTTTTCAACTATACTTTTAAGTTTATATTAAAAACTTGCTTAAATATTTTTTTTACTATTGTTTGTTTATATTTGATAAAAATCTCGAATCAAGATGTTTTGTAATCGTTTTGTGTTATTTTTATTTAAAATTTTGTTTTCTCTGAGTGTTTTCGATGAAAACAGCTTAAATACAAATGAAAAATATTGTTTTACAGAACAAAGAATTAATAAAATTCATTACTAAACGGGTTATCAACCAATGAGAATTTAAAATAAAGTTTTTGGTTGTACGAACCTTGATTTAATTCCTTTGGTAAACCTGTTTTGACTTTTGACCATGTATTTAATATTCTGTTGTTTGTGTATTCAAGGGTTATAAGTAGAATTCAAAATGTTTTTAAAGTGTATTCTTGTCTCTAAAAACGTGAAATTTTATTTATACGTAGTTTTTCTATTAACTTCTCATCAAAGCATCTATTAATAATATTTTTATATTTACATACAAAAAATTGATCTATATATGACGTTTAAACGACGTTTCTTGTTTATTTTATATAAAAATGTACTAAATACCATTGTTTTTATTGAAACTGATTAAGTTATAACATTTTTAGGTTTTCTTATTTTTTTCTGAGTTTTAACATAAAAATTTAATCACTATTGATTATTTTAGATTCTTTTACCCAAAAGTATGTTTCTTCTAATTGTTTATTTTAAAATTTACGTAAATTTGGTTTGTTATAGGTAATTATTAAAAAAATCATTAATACTTGGTGGTTTATAAATACACTAATTAAATTATTAAAAAACTAACTGTTTTATGTTATATTAGTTATTTTTCAAGTTAACTTAATACATCTAAGTTTAAATATTAGAGTTGTTTTAGATTTTTTATTAACAATATGTTTGCTTTTTTAATGTTATCGCATCATTTTGTCCCTGGTTTCATAATAATTTTGAAAAATTTAATAAGTTTTTATGCTCTTTAGCGCTACAAATTTTAAACAAATCAGCGACGCATTGGTGGAATATTCAGAAGGAATATTCAGTCCAAATATTCATTTTATAAGAAATATCTTAACATAGCTTTTAAAACTTGATAGAGTATATCAAAAATTCTAGAAGTAGTAAGTACTATTTTTCAAACATATACTTAAATCTTTTTATTTTAGAAGTTTAATATTGTTCCATTCTTGAGCAACATTAAACTTTAAAACTTATCAAATTATGATTTGTATACTATCAGATAATTTTAAAACTATTGAAGTTAATTTTTTTTTTATTTGTAAGCTTAAGTTGATACTCTTCTATTTTGAAATAAAAATCTTGACTTGACTTAGTAGTTAGACTATTTGTCAGTTTATATCAAACTTTTTATTCATGCCTTATTTATTCAAATTAATTAACAAGTTAACAGCAAATTCTTTTATGGTACTGTTAAAAGTATATTAAGCTTTTTTACTGATGTTCATCACTTTTCTTCACAATCACAAATACATTTTTTTAAATTTAAGCTATCTTTTTTTAATCAAAATTAGCTATCACAATTTTATTTAGTAGGTAAATTGATTCTTTAGTTTTTATTAATAAGCCTTAGTCATCTTAAACACATCCTATTAACACATTTCATAATTGCTGTTTTTTTACAAGTTTTTATAAGTGTTATAATATAGTTTGTAAACTAAGCCTTGATGTCTCCATAAATTTTTATTTCAACTTTTAGATACATATAGAATTAAGAATCTAGTTGATTTTCTGAATGAAACAATGTTTTATAGATAAATTAATTTGTGGTTCAATTAGTTTGTAGGTATGTTTTTCTTAAGTGGAGTTAAATATTTACTCTAATTAATATCTAACTTAAAATAGGTATTTTCGTGTTTCAAACATTTTTCAGTTAAGCTATACATTCAAAGTATCTGTTTTGTTCAGTTCTTTTTTAGATAGTTTCTATAATCACTTAATAAAAATAACAAGTTTATGAAAAAATAAAGGTTAAAGCTACTTTACATATTTAAATTCTCTATGACACCAATAGATAAGCTAAATACTTTTTGTAATTTATTTTTTAATGATATCTAGTTGATCTTGTTATCTGCATTTCTATACTGTAAAGAAATTTTTAACTTAACAATTAACTTTATTAAAAATAATGATAATAGTCTTGATAAATTGATAATTAGTAGGTAAATAATAACAAATTATACAGTAATCTTCCTTAATTCCACCAACATGTGTTTCTGTGTGTTAACCAATCAACACACTTCAACTAGGTTATGTAAAAAATAATTACTGTAATGAAAGAATAGAAGCATAGAATGAAGTGGATGTATACATGTTTTACATTAAGATAACATAATTTCTACAGATAATAGTTAATAATAAGTAAAATACTAAATATTAAATCATCCGACTGTTATAAAACTATATAATATTTGTAATTATTAAGTCTGAAACAAACATACATACTTACACAGAAACATATGTTGATGGAATAAAGGAAGATTACTGTATAATTTGTTTTTATTTATATTCCGGTAAAGTTACTTCACTAGGATCTTTTATTAGCAAACGATTAAACCTATATTTTGAACAATTAAATACCAAGTATTAAAGTATCAACAAAACTGAAAAAATGGTGCTTTTAATTGTTATTCAATCAATGTACTTTTTCTGATGATCGTTTTTTGATAAACTATTATAGTTGTTAAGTGTAATCCAGTACTTCCTTCAGTTATAAGATCTACATTTGAAAAGTCAATCTCTAATTATAATCTTCAATAATGGTTTAAAATGCAATTTTTAAATAATTAGTAATTTCAAAGCTAATGCTTTTTTAGTCTGAAAAAATTAACAAGCATAATAAAAAAGTTTTATTAAAATTGTATCAATAATAATGAAATGATACAAATCTGTTGAAATTAACTAGGTGTATTTATAAAAAATCTTTAAATATTTTAAATTTAATCTAACAAAAGTTTGAAAATTAAATACCTTTAACCTTAAACCAGTGGTGGTCAAAATGTACAATGGTGGACACTAGTGTACACAGAATTTTTTTTGGGTTGCAGGAAATTTAATCATAAGATTACTTGAGGCTAAAACTCAACTGTTATTTAAGTAAAGATCTTCAAGTAAAGAAAAAGTAGGTGCTCACATTTATTATCCATGGTTGAGTATGGAGAAAGTTTTGTCCTTCATCAACCGATAATCATGATAGGAATTTAAATGAATTAAAATTTAAAGCTTAATATTTTATTATATTAAGTAACTAAATTAAGTTACAATATTATGCATAATAAATCAATTTTACTTCATTTAAACAAAATAAACTAGTATTTTACAACTTTTATACTAAGAAACTGTTATTCCATAATACTGAAAATAGTTTCTTTAATAATTTAACTTAATATCAAGTGTTATACTTACAATAAAGAAAAAAAATATTTAAAATAAAAGAAAAATAAATGTTTTAAAATCTTCTTAAGTGCATAATTTTTTCTCTGTAAATACATATTAGTAATATATAAATGCAAAGTAACAAATTTTATTTCAAACAATAGAAGTTATTTATAATTATATATTTTCTAATTATAAATTGTTATTTTATTAGTACATTTATATGGAAGTAGAGTTTAAATAGTACTTATAAAAACTATAGAAAATATAGGCATACCTTAATATAGAGTTGCAAACACTAAAGATACTTTGAAATTTTGAAAGTTTTGTAAAAAGTTATGGTTGTTTTGGGTTATTTTGAAGTTTTATGCAAATCTTATGCTGGTAAGTTAAGTATTTTTAAAAATAAAGTTTTAGCTAGGAGAATTTACTAGTTTCTAATGTGAAAACTTTTTATTAATTCATCTATAGTTTTCTATTTATTTTGTTCTTTTGAATGTCTTAAGGTATTTGTTTTTAATTAACTGTACATTTCTCAGTTATTGAACTTATGTTTAGTATTTTTTTTTCTCAAAAATCAGGATAGTCTCAAACTAATTTATAGAAACAGTTGTTGTTTTTTTTTTACACAGATTAATATTTTTACTTATAAAAGTATCAACTCAGTTATTAATCAGTTAATACCCAGTTTAGGTTTTAGTATGAATCAGGGATGCCACACACTCATACCAGTAAAACTTTCCTTAAAAATACAATTTACTAAGGATGTCTTTTTTTATCTTACAAAACTTTAGCTAGTTCCTCCAGATGCTTTTATGATTCAGATTTTTCTTTGAAAAGTGTTTTTCAATATTAAATCTAACTATTCCTATTGTAATAATGATAATTTGAGATATTAAGGACTAATTAGATATATAAATTTTTTACTTTTTGCCTTTCTCTTTTTCATAAACTTAAGATTACCCACGCTAGTTTGATGTAACTCATGCTTGGTTGCCATATACTAAAGATAAGTAAAGCTAGTTAGAATAATTTTCTGAACTTTTGATGATAAATTGTAATAATGCTATAGTTCTAGCTAACTTAGACTAGTTTTAAATTAAAAAAAAAGACAGTTTGATTGTTTATTATAGGAAACTCAGCATTATTTCAAATTTTTTGGAAATTTCATTGAAGTTTTTATTTATAAACAAAATCTTTAATGCAATTTGTTTGTTTAAGGTTTAATATTCTTATATTTTCTAGCTAATTTAGTTTGAATACTGATTTTTAAAACCCTCTTCTAAATTTCGAAAAATAAATATTTGAAAATTTTATAAAAGAATTCAAAAACTCACGATGACTCAGGACAGTTTTTCTTTTATATGACAAGTTGCAACCCTGCTAAAACTGTTATTGGTTACTCAGACTGACTTTGTTTTGGTTTTAAGAAAGGCACAACTTTTATTTATAAAAGGTCATAAACTATTTTTAATTTGACTTAAACTATTCTTTATTCTTAAATTATTCTTTATTACTATAATGTTTCAACTTTATCACTTTTATCAGAAAGTTTAACATATAAGAACTCACAATAATAATTGTTAACTGGTTATTTTTTGCAGAGTTCTTGAAATTGACTTAAAAATAGTTTTTAGTTTTGTACAATAATAATATGTAATTGAGAAAACACTAAGTAAAACTACAATTAAAATATGAAATTATTTTTTAGTGTTTTAGTTAAAGTTTGTTCTAAAATAATGAAAATTATTTTTTTGTTTCAAGTGTTTCCAAATTTTTATAGTTCTTCAAATTTTTTAATAATTAAAACACTTGAATAAAAAACTGTTAGGTTTTATTTATTTTAAGGATTTAAGTGAATTTTTATTCTGTAGTTTGAATAATGTAAGTTAGTTGAGGTATTTTGAGATTAAAATTAAACCTTAGAATGTTAAGAATTTTTAGTAATCAGGTTGAGTTTAGAATTTTTTTTCTAAAATTTTAGGCTAGTTTTTTGAGTTTAAAACCTTTTGAGCTTTAATAATAATATTTTCAACAATATTAGAAATACTTTCGTTTATTTGAAAATAGCTCAGGATAGTTTAAGAATTTCTAGAACACTCAGTACTTTTTTCAAATATGTAAATGATATAAGGTTGATTGAGTTAAAATTTTCGTTTGTATATAACTAGTTTTGTTAAATAGCTAGATTTTTATTGATTTTAATTTATTGTTTAAGTTTTCAAGGGACCCAGGGCAGTTGTAGTCACTCGAAAGAAATCATTTTTGACCCAAAGAAGTGGCAACAGTGTACATTCAGTTCAAACTTAAAATAAAGTCATTTAAAAAAAACTTATAACAAATATTTTATTTTATTTTTATGCTTGAAATAACTCATTTTACAATTTTTAGTTTTTTAACACGAAGAAGTGACAATCTTTAACAACCTTGAACTTAATGAAGTACAAAATTTAGTACATGAAATGAAGAATAACAGCTTCAAGTAACATTTTAGTCATATCAAAAATATACTTTTTTTTAATTTAACTGGACTTTGTTCTTTTTTATATTTGTTTAACATCTATGTAAAATACAGAAAATATTAATAAAATAATGTTCAAGTTATTTTATGTATGTGTTTAGTACTTGATGAAACATTAGAGAGTACGTGGTATTTACTAGGATAAACGGAAGTGTCTTTGTTTAATTGTGTAAACGGAAATCCATATTAACGCTGTAGAAATAAAAAGTGCATTAACACTGCATGATAAAGTTGTTATAAAATCCAGCTTCAGTTGATATAAGGCTGACAATTGATGTAGTTGATGTATTTGATCAGTATATCGGATTATTATATCAGTTGATGTATTTGGTCTTTCAGTTGATATTAGTTTTATATAGTTGATATGGCTCTCAGCTTTCAATTGATGTAGTTTGATTACATGTTTAATTAAGTTTAGTTAATTGTTTCTAAGCATAAGAACGTATTTTAAAATCAATTAAAAGTGTTTACGTATTCCTGCCTCCAGAGGCTCTCTTAAATTAGAATTTTTAGGTGAACATAACTTTTATTTGCAGTTCAGTGTGCACAGGTTTAGAAAAGCTTGACGGTTTAGGCTATGTGTAATTAGACTAATTTCTTTTTTTTGTTTAGATCAGTGATCGTCAAGCTTATCAATATAATACTTTACTTTCAATTTTTTGTTTAGATATTAAACTTGCAATATAAAAGTTTTACAAATGACTTAAAACTAACTTATTATCAACAGTGAACTAAAATAAATATATAAAATGTCAATTTTTAAAAACACAACTGGCAACATTGAAGTCTCTAGCGCACCTGGTGTTGAAAAAATAAAAACCACGAACTCTGAGAACCGTGAAATTTGTGAAGAGTTTCTCAGGAACTTCGATGAAAACGAAAGTTCCGAAGACGAAAATGTTGTGAAAAGTTTCAAAAGAAATGCAGTTTTGGGTTTTGATGAAAATGCATTGAAAAGTTTCTCTGATTTTTTTTGTATAGGTAAAAAGTTTTTTCTATTCTCTTTTAATTATATGATGGTTTTTTCGTAGAAATAAAGAATATACTTTTAATAGTTAGCATCTCTATCTAGTTTCATTAACTTCTGTTTTTTTTATTAAACTAATAAAATTAGAATTAAATAAACTTTTGTAGGTAATATGAAGTTATCAAACGAAAATTTCTTTAAACTTTACAAAATGGCAAAACTACTCAATTTCGACATTGCCAAGCAACATTTGCTCGACTCGTTCAAGATTGACCTGAATATTGACAACGTTTGTTTCTGCCATCAGTTTTCCAACATTGCCCAAAACAAACAAATTCAAAAGTGCACTTTCGACTTCATAACAAGGTGGTTCTGCTATTTGACCGAAAACAAAATGCTGGACGGTTTGAGCTTTGATGTCCTTGTGAGGATCTTGTCCAGTTCAGACTTGAATATCACCTCGGAGCTTGAGGTAGCAAAAGCTGTGAACAGTTGGATTGAACACGATCCAGAATCAAGAAGCAAGCTTACAATAGGCTTGGTAAAAACAATTCGTCTACCTCTGCTATCAACTGCTGCTCTGAATACATTGTTAGATGCTGAAACATTTTCAAAATGTGCTGAGAGTAAGGGGGTTATACTAAAAGCTATCAGCGATAAACCTGTTCAGAATCTTGACCCGAGCTCTGCCGACTGTCGAGTGAGACATTGCGCTCAGGATAATTTTGAGGTGGCACTTTGCAGCAATAAGTACCCTACCTATCGCGTGTTCAATTTAGAAAATAAGAACTACTCGTCCTTCACTGAGATAGCACGTATAGATAAAAGTTTTGACTTGTTCTCCGTTGAGTTCGTGAACGGGATCATGTACTTCATTGGTAACGAAGATTTACTTGATAGTTTGTCGGTGCTGTCTTACTCAGTTTTGACTGGATCCTGGGAGCATGTAACGTTTCCCGATGATTCTTTGATAGACTGCGATGATTTTTCAACTTGCACTTTGGTGGGAAAGATTTACATTTTAGGAGGAAAACTACCTAAAGTGTCAAGAATCGTCAGAAACCGTCAGCAACGTGACCTATCAGGAACCAACTTTGTCCTTTTTGATCCCAGCACTAAAAGTTTTAGGAAACTGGAAGACACCAAACACTCCAGGGAAGGAGCCGCGTCATGCGTATTCAACGGGAGAATTGTCACCTCAGGAGGATCCGATCATCCGACATCCGTTGAAGCATACGATCACTGCGCAGGTGAGTGGTCACGTGACATGCCCGACATGCTGGAGGGAAAAAGCGGTCACGCTTCGGTAAGCATCGGCAGCAAAATGTACGTGATCAGTAGATGGGAAGGTTGCGAGGTTTTTGATCTCTTCAGCGGGAAGTTTGCTCTTCTTCAAGCTCCGTGGGTTAAGAGGAAATTTTTCACTTCTAAGTGCGTGGTGATTGGCAGCAAGATGATAGTGGTTTCTAGCCACAATCATCGAGATTTTAATTTCATTGTTTTCGATTCAGAGGGATTAAAATTGGAGAAGGATGTTAGTTTGAGGCAAAACGAGCTGGATATTAATTGTAATCACTGTGTCAAATATCCCAAACTCAATATTTTTCCGGAAACTTTTTAATTGTGATTTTTATTTTTTGTACTGTAGTGTAGATAAAGTATAACTGAAAATTTCAACTTGGTTTTATTTCCTGTAAATAAGTTTGTTAAGCTTAACTGAAAAAAGTATGCTCAAGATATCATAAAAAAACTTACAAAAAATGTGTAGTTTATTTTTATAGAAAGCAAATATATGTAAAACAGTTTTTACCTTTATTATTTTATAAACTTGTTTGTTTGTATGTATATAGAAACTGTTTAAAAAGAACTGATAAAATTAGATACTTTGAAAATAGAGTTCAATTGAAAGTGTTTAAAACAATAAAAATCTAAATTTTTAAGTTAGATACCAATTTAAGTAAACATTATCTTTACTTAAGTAAACCATAACGAATAACTTATGATTTACAAGTTTAAAAAAATAATGTTTCATACAATAAGTTTTATCTATAGTAGCTTTAAATGGAAAGTTTTTTAAACAATGTAAGTTTCTAATGTCCCGATCAAGACGTTAAAAGGTATCCGTGGTGTGCGACTCGATAACATTAACTAAAAGGTTTTATTGTACACAAGGTCATTGGAACAAATACTTTTGAGTGGTTTTTTCATCGTTTCATAAGATATTAATTTCATTGCAACTTTCATTTTACAACAATTAAAAGTAATATCAAAATTTCATTGGTTTATGTTTCTTTTTCTAAATAACATAAGGTACGATTTGAAGGGAACCGCTCATTTCCAACAAGCGATCATTTCCCACCTGGTCAAAAACGAGAACCGCTTACCGACCAAGGGTAAGGGTTTGGTGTAATGGTAATAAATAAACAAATTATAAATAAATAGCTAATAAAAAATAGAGGAACAGATAAAAAAATAAGAAAATATTGTGGGGGAATTGATCAGTTGGAAATTTTCGATATACCGATTTCAATTACATAATTTAATGTAACTGACATATACGAAGTGCAGATTGAATTTATAAATTGTATTTTTGAGTGTACAAATATACTAGCATTCACAAACTTTATGTAACTTAGTAAAGAGTATCAATGCAGATATGCCATCATAAACTTTAAATTAGTTTCAATATCAAATATAAATTTTGAATAATTTTGTGCTAAATGTAAAGATATCACAAGAAAAAAATTAAGCTAATGTTTAACTCTTTTAAGTTCATTAGATGAAAATTTAGCAAAAAAACACAACAAAATATATTTACACATGTTAATTTTCTGCTTAATAAACGTTTTTAGTAAGTTATCTACTTTTTTTTCAAAACTCGTAAAAATTGTATTTCAAATCTTGCCCTTGATGTCAAATGAAAAACTTTTAGGACTGGTAAATCTTTGATCTAAGAGAGGTTTTTCTTTTTTTTTTTTAGAAGGCTCCCTTAAATAACCAAAAAAGCTATGGCACCCTTTAACAAAAATTCTCATAATCTAATGTTGTATAAGACCTTTTGTGCTCCTCACCTTCAACTCGAAAATATCCAGTGTAAGTTTCAAATTATCGCCCCTTTTCATCTTATGGACCCTAAATTTCTAATATAGTCCATTTTCGGAATTTTTGATCTGAGAGTAACTTTACTGAAAGAACAACTAATATATCAGTAAGTTGTATATATTTTATTATTTTAAATATTATTTTAACATGACTTAAATAAAAGGGTCGGCTGCAGTTGTAAGGTTTTTGAAATTTTTTCATTCATAAAATTATGTAAATGAGGTCAAGTGATATAATACTGCAGAATATAAAAAACATCTACACCCTAACCGAATATATAAAAACAATCCTTAAAAAAAGTTATAATTTAATAAAAGTAAGAGTATTAGCCAATCAGAAGCGACCTTAGAACTGCAGCCGTTAAAGCAAGCATTTACTTATGATAGCTTGTTTATGCAGTTGAATTATTTATTTGTAATAAAAAATGTTATTTATCAAAGTTATATGTTTCACTAGTCGGTTGACTATATTTAAATTATTGGCAACATTTTTGTTTGAATTTTTGTAGAGAACTGGTACTTAGAGGTAAAATATAAAACTATATTTTTGACTTAAGAGCGTAAATTTAAAGTAGTTAATGATTTATAATAGATAGGTTTGGTATAGTTTCAAAATTCATCTTGATTTTGATACTAGTAGATGAAATTAGTTAACATATTTTATTTTTTTTAGAAGATAACAAGTTTTTACAATGTAATCTTAAAGCTCAACTTAATTAAAAGAACAGGTGATGTTTTAAATTTTTTTGTTTCAAAAATTAATTAGCACAATTATTAATGATACATGTTAATACTTTTAGGTATTGTTATAAAAAGTTAAAACGTATTTTGATCAGTATTTCCTTAAAAATAACTTATTTTACTTATAGGTAATGAGAATAATGTGAAACTCAAGTTTTACCTAAACTTTAATTTTTCATTTAAAACAAATAAGTTATACAACTGTGAGAGCTTTTACTTTTACCTTAAAGTTTTACCATATCTCGATAAAGTGACGATTTCCCCTGTGTTTAATTTGACTTTTTATAAAATGGCCATTTTGGTCATAAGACTATTCGAGTCTAAAACTTAATTGTCATATTTAAGTTCATAATGTTGCTAAGAAAACATTTTCAAGTAAAGAAAATATGTGGACGCTACATTTATTTTCTATGGTTGAGTATGGAGGAAGTTTTGTTTGTCATCAAACTGCAATAATGGTAGGGAATTAAATGGATTAAACTAAAGGGCTAATTTTTTCTTGTTTTTAGCAACTATTTTCAAATTACTATATTTTAATTATTAAATCAAGTTAACTAATTTTAAATAAATCAACTTGTATTTTATACTTTTTACACTAGATAACTATTCTTACATTATAATATAACTTTACTTAATATTAAGTACTATACTTAAAGCAAAGTTTAACAATTTATTCTCAATAAAGTATATAAACTCTTATTTACAAATACATCTTAATAATAGCTAATTTTTTTGTAACAAACATTAGTTTTAAATAATTCAAGTTAAAATTGACTATTAATTTTTTTTTTGTGTTTATATAGGATTTGAATAGTACGTATAAAATTTATACAAAATATAGGTTTAGATTAATACAAAGTTGCCACAAACTAAGGCTTCTTTAAACTTTTTAAAGCTTTTGTGAAAAATTAAGACTGCCTTAGGTTTTTCTGAATTTCTTTTTAGAAATATCAGGCTAGTTAGGAAAATTTTCTAAAATAAATTTAATCTAGAGAAATTTACTAGTTTCAGATTTTGAAAACTTATTTTTAAAGTTATTTATAACTTTCTATCTGTTCAGTTCTTTTGATTTTAATGAAAATCTTAAGAAATTTATTCTTGATTGACTGTACATTTCTCAGTTATTGAAGTTATGTTAACTATTTTCTTTTTATCCAAAAGTCAGGATAGTCTCAATCTAATTTAATGAAATATTTACGGTTTTTTTTTTACTTAGATTAATATTTATACTTTTAAAAATAGTTACTCTGTTAATAATCATTTAATATCCAGTTTTAGGTTTTAGTATGAATCAGGGATGCCACACACTCATACCAGTAAAACTTACCTTATGAATACATTTTGACTAAGGATATCTTTTTTTTATTTACAAAACTTTAGCTAGTTCCTCTGGATGCTTTTATGATTCAGTTTTTTCTTTGAAAAGTGTTTGTCAATATTATATCTAACTTTTCCTATTGTAATAATGATATAGTTCTGGCTAAGTTAGACTAGTTTGAAATTAAAAAAAAAACTTCAGCCAGATTAATTTTTTTTAATAGAAATCTCACAACTATTTCAAATTGTTAGGAAATTTTAGTCAAAAGTTAATCTAGAAACAAAATCCTGAAAATGATTTGTTTGTTTTAGTTTTAATATTCTTACATTTTTTAGTCAATTTAGTTTGAAAACTGATTTTTAAAAGCTCATCTAACTTTAAAATTAAATATTTAAAAAAAAATTTGAAAGATTTAAAAAACTCAAGATGGCTCAGGGAAGTTTTAAGTCATTAAGTTTTTTTTTTATATGACAAGTGGCAACCCTGCTAAAGTTGTTATTAGTTACTCAGACTAATTTGTTTTCGTTTTAAGAAATCCATAACTTTTATTTATATTCCTTATAAAAATTCATAATTTATTTTGAATTTAACTTAAACTAAAAACTAAGAATTATTCTTTATTACTATAATATTTAAAATTTTTACTTTTATAACTTTATAATATAAGAACTCAAAATAATAATTGTTAACTATTTATATTTTGCATAAGTTCTTGAAACTGACTTAAGAATAGTTTTCTGTTTTGTATTATAATGATAAATAATTTAAAAAATAACAAATAAAATTTCTATATCCTGTGAAATATGAAATTATATTTTAGAGTTTTAGTTAATGTTTGTTTTAAAATAAACAAAGTTATTTTTTGTTTCAAGTGTTTCAAAAATTTGATAGTTCTTTAAATTTTTTAATAACCTAAACACTTGAAAGAAAGACTTATAACTTTTATTCATTTTAAGGATTTAAGTGAGTTTTTATTCTGTAGTTTGAATAATGTAAGTTAGTTGAGATATTTCGAGATTCAAATCAAACCTTAGACTGTTAAGGATTTTTTAGTAATAAGCTTAAGTTTAATTTTTTTTTTCTAAATTTTTATGCTAGTTTTTTTAAATTTAAAACCTTTTTAGCCTTAATAATAATATTTTCAGGCATATTAGAAATGTTTTTGTTTATTCATAAAGAGCTCAGGATAGTTTAAGAATTTCTGAAAATCTCAGTACTTTTTTCAAATATTTAAATGTTATAAGGTTGATTAAGTTTAAATTTTCGTTTATATATAACTAGCTTTGTTAAAAAGCTAGATTTTTATTAATTTTTATTTTTTGTTTAGGTTTGAAGGGACTCAGGGCAGTTGTAGTCACTCAAAAGAGTTAGTTTTTGGCTCAAAGAAGTGGCAACAGTGTACATTCAGTTATAAACTTAAAACTAAGTCATTTAAAACAAACTTATAAAAAAATAAATAATATTTATATGCTTGATATATAAATTTACAATTTTTAATTGTTTAACACGATAGAGGTGACAATCTTTTACAACCCTGAACTTAATGGAGTACAAAACTCAGTACATGTATGAAAAATAACACATCAAGTAATATTTTGTTTAGATTTGAAGGAACTTACTTTTGACTCAAAGAAGTGGCAACAGTATATATTTAGTTATACTATACACTCAGACACTTAAAATAAAGTATTTTAAGTTAGTTTAGAACAAAATCTTAGAATATTTTTTTGGTTGAAATAACTTAATTTTCAACTTTTTATTGTTATAAAAAGAAGAAGTGACAATCTATTTCAACCCTGAACTTAATGGAGTACAAAACTTAGTACATGTATGAAAAATAACAACTTAAAGTAATATTTTACTCAGATCAACAATTTACATACTTTTAAAACTTAACTGGATTTTTTTGATAATTTCTTTTTTGTTCAACATCTATGTAAAAAACAGAAAATATTATTAAAAAAATGTTCAAGTTGTTTTATGTATGTATTTAGTTTTTAATAAAACATTTGAGTACTAGGTATTAATTAGGTTGAGCAGAAATGTGGTTATTTAAATTTGTAAAACGAAATCCATTTTAATGGTGTAGAAATAAAAGTGAATAAGAAAGATGACTGCATGATCAAGTTGTTATAAATTTCAGCTTTAGTTGATATAAGGCTTTCAGTTGATACAGTTGATGTTTTTGATCAGTATATCGGATCAATATATCAGTTGATATGTTTGATCTTTTAGTTAATATTAGTTAGTATTAGTTTGATATGGCTCTCAGCTTTCAGTTAAAGTATGTTAATTACATGTTTAAATAAGTTAAGTTAGTTGTTTCTAATCGTAAGAACGTATTTTAAAATTAAATGAAAGTGTTTTCGTATTCCTGCCACTAGAGGCTCTCTTAATTTAGACCTTTGGGTGCACATAATTTCTATTTGCAGTTCAGTGTGCACAGATTTCGATTAGCTTGACGGTTTAGGCTATCAGTAACTGGAACAACTGTAATTTATATCAAATGTTAAGATCAGTGGTCGTCTTACTTATCAATAGAATTTTCTACTTTTAATATTTGTTTAGATATTAAACTTGCTATATAAAAGTTTACAAATGACTAAAAACTAACTTATTATCGACAGTGAGCTAAAATATATATATAAAAATGTCAACTTTTGAAACCACAACTGGCAATATTGGATGCTCTAGCGCACCTGGTGTTGGAGAAACAAAAACCACGAACTCTGAGAACCGTGAACTTTGTGAAGAGTTTCTCAGGAACTTCGATGAAAACAAAAATTCCGAAGACGAAAATGTTGTGAAAAGTTTCGAAAGAAATGCAGTTTTGTGTTTTGATGAAAGTGCATTGAAAAGTTTCTCTGATTTTTTTCGTAAAGGTAAATAGATTTTTACTCTCTGTTAAGTTCTGTGATGGTTTTTTTTTTGTAGAAATTGAAAATATACTTTCAATAGTTAGCATCTTTATCTAGTTTTATTACCTTCTTTTTTTTATTAAACGAATAAAATTTGAATTGAGTAAACTTTTGTAGGTAATGCGAAGTTATCCAAAGAAAGTTTCTTCAAACTTTACAAAGTGGCAAAACTACTTAACTTCGCCAATGCCAAGCAACATTTGCTCGACTCATTCAAGATTGGCTTGAGCATTGATAATGTTTGTTTCTACCATCAAGTTTCCAACATTGCCAACAACAAACAAATTCAAAAGTGCACATTCGACTTCATAACAAGGTGGTTTTGCTACTTGGCCGAGAACAAAATGCTGGACGGTTTGAGCTTTGATGTCTTTGTGAGGATCTTGTCCAGTTCAGGTTTGAATATCACCTCGGAGCTTGAGGTAGCAAAAGCTGTGAACAGTTGGATTGAACACGATCCAAAATCAAGAAGCAAGCTTACATTAGGCTTGGTGAAAAAAAATCGTCTACCTCTGCTCTCAACTGCTGCTCTGAATGCATTGTTAGATGCTGAAACATTTTCAAAATGTGCTGAGAGTAAGGGGTTTATACTCAAAGCTATCAGCGCTAAAGCTGTGCAGAATCTTGACCCGAGCTCTGTCGAATGTCGAGTGAGACATTGCGCTCAGGATAACTTTGAGTTGGCGCTTTGCAACATAGATTCTTTTGTATACGATACATATACCTATCGCGTACAGAAGTTGGAAAATGAGAACCACCCGTACGCCAGTGAGATAGCGCATTTAGATGAAAATATCCGCGTGGTCTCCGTTGAGTTCGTGAATGGGATCATATACCTTTTTAGTTACGAGTATTTTCTCGACAATGCGTGGGTTCGGTCTTATTCAGTTTTGACTTGATTATGGGACAAAATAGAGTTTCCTTATAGTTTAGAGGACTGCGATAGTTTTTCAACCTGCAACTTGGCGGGAAAATTTTACATTTTTTCGGAAACTTGCTACGTAAAGCGTCAAGAAGCGTCAGGAACCGTCAGCAATGTAACGTATCAGGAACCAACTTAGTTGTTTTTCATCCCATCACTAAAAGTTTTGATAGCCTTGAAAATACCAAAAATTCTAAAGAGAGAGCCGCATCATCCGTATTCATCGGAAGAATTGTTACCTCAGGAGGATTCGATCATCCGACATCTGTTGAAGCGTACGATCACTGCGCGGATAAGTGGTCACGTGACATGCCCGACATGCTGGAGGGAAAAAGCGGTCACGCTTCGGTGAGCATCGGCAGCAAAATGTACGTGATCAGTGAAGCGGAAAGTTGCGAGGTGTTTGATCTCTACAGCGGGAAGTTTGCTCTTCTTCAAGCTCCGCCCGTTCGGGGGAACTTTACTAATTGTCAGTGTGTGACGAAAGGCGGTAAGATACTAGTGTTCGATGGCAACCGGTTTAGATGCATTTTTTTCGATCCGGAGAAATCAGAATGGGAAGAAGAAGATCGTTTCAGGCAACATGAGTTGAACGGAATAACAAACTATCACTGCGTTCAATATCCGAAACTCAATATTTTTCCGTAAACTTTTTTAATGTGATTTGTTGTTTTGTAGTTATTGACAAAATATTACTGAAATGCCAGCTTTGTTGTATTTCTTGTAATTAAGTTTGATAAAAAATAAATTAAAAAAAATATTCTTAATTATTTTAGTGGTTTATTGTTAACAACACTGTACAATTTATGTTCACTTTGCTCAATGTGCAGATTAATATTTTTGTTAAGATGTTATTAAATCCTAAATAAACTCTACAATATAATTACTTGAACTGAATAAAAATAAAAAATTTTATCACAATTAATAGAGGCAACAAAAGTTCAATGATTTCCTAATATCTATTCTAAGTTGCAGATTTTTGATTTTGTCAATTTTTCCTATAAAGTGTTTTGTTCGATTTAGTATTTTTATACATCTATGTTCTTTGACAAAAATTTTAGAGCTTAGATTGTTTACCGTGTTGAATCAACTTACTATTGACCTAATTTTGAACCTTGTTTTGCATGTTGATTTATATCATGTTAAATTCGACTTTTTTTGTGGTCAAATAATTTTGTACTATAGTATTTCTACATTTCAACCAAAACTTAGATTCTGTAGTAAAGAAAAAATATTTTTAGACAAAGGTTAAAAGTGCAAATTTAAATAAAAAAACTTTTTTTTAATACTATAAACTATTAACTTTCTTCTTGTTGATAAAATAAAACAAATTAATTATTTCTTTTATATTACTTATACTTATAAACCCAAAGTTAAAAGTTTGATTTAAAATAATTTTATATTTAGTTTGAGGTAATAACTATATGTGTCGAACACTTATTATGTGAATTTAGACAGATTTTCTATTATTGTAACTAAATTTAAATTTTAACAAAACAAATTTTACCGATTATTATAAACGATATACTTGATAAACGTATTAAGTTTGTAGTTTTGAAAATTAGTATTGTCAAAATTAACTTCAAGTATATTTGTAATATAAAAAAATTAAATTCAGAATTAGCACAAAATTTCTATTTTAAAGTTCAATATGCACAGATTTTGATTAGCTTGACGGTTTAGGCTATGAGTAACTAGAATAATTTATATTTAATGATTAGGTCAGTGGTCGTCAAGCTAATCAATATAATTTTTACCTTCAATGTTTGTTTAGATATTAAACTTGAAATATAAAAGTTTTACAAATGACTTAAAACTAACTTATTATCTACAGTAACCTTGAATAAATATATAAATGTCAACTTTTGAAACCACAACTGGCAACATTGAAGCATCGAGCGCACCTGGTGTTAAAAAAATAAAAACCACGAATTCTGAGAACCATGAATTATGTGAACAGTTGCTCAGGAACTTCGATGAAAAGAAAAATTCCGAAGACGAAGTTGTGAAAACTTTCAAAAGAAATGCAGTTTCGTGTTTTCATGGAAGTGCATTGAAAAGTTTCTCGAATTTTTTTCGTACAGGTAAAACGTTTTTTTTTACTTTCTGTTAATCATATGATGATTAACTCTCTGTTTTTTACTCTCTGTTAAGTTCTGTGATGTTTTTTTTGTAGAATAAAATAAATACTTATGATAGTTATCATCTCTATCTAGTTTCAATAACTTCTGTTTTTTATTTATTAAACTATTAAAATTTGAATTTAATAACCTTTTGTAGGTAATGCGAAATTATCCAACGAAAATTTCTTCAAACTTTACAAAGTGGCAAAACTACTTAATTTCGCCAATGCAAAGAAACATTTACTCGACTCGTTCAAGATTGACCTGAACATTGACAACGTTTGTTTCTACCATCAGTTTTCCAATATTGCCCAAAACAAGCAAATTCAAAAGTGCACTTTCGACTTCATAACAAGATGGTTCTGCTATTTGGCCGAGAATAAAATGCTGGACGGTTTGAGCTTTGATGTCTTTATCTTGTCCACTTCAGACTTGAATATCACCTCGGAACTTGAGGTAGCAAAAGCTGTGAACAGTTGGATTGAACACGATCCAGAATCAAGAAGCAAGCTTACATTAGGTTTGGTGAAAACAATTCGTCTACCTCTGCTCTCAACTGCTGCTCTGAATACATTGTTAGATGCTGACACATTTTCAAAATGTGCTGAGAGTAAGGGGGTTATACTAAAAGCTATCAGCGATAAACCTGTTCAGAATCTTGACCCGAGCTCTGTCGACTGTCGAGTGAGACATTGCGCTCAGGATAATTTTGAGGTGGCACTTTGCAGCAATAAGTACCCTACCTATCGCGTGTTTAGGCTCGATAAGAAGAACTACTCGTCCTTCACTGAGATAACACGTATAGATAAAAGTTTTGACTTGTTCTCCGTTGAGTTCGTGAACGGGATCATGTACTTCTTTGGTAACGAAGATTTACTTGATAGTTTGTCGGTGCTGTCTTACTCAGTTTTGACTGGATCCTGGGAGCATGTAACGTTTCCCGATGATTCTTTGATAGACTGCGATGATTTTTCAACTTGCACTTTGGTGGGAAAGATTTACATTTTAGGAGGAAAACTACCTAAAGTGTCAAGAATCGTCAGAAACCGTCAGCAACATGACCTATCAGGAACAAACTTTGTCCCTTTTGATCCCAGCACTAAAAGTTTTAGGAAACTGGAAGACACCAAACACTCCAGGGAAGGAGCCGCGTCATGCGTATTCAACGGGAGAATTGTCACCTCAGGAGGTCGAGTTGGTACGACATCCGTTGAAGCGTACGATCACTGCGCAGGTGAGTGGTCACGTGACATGCCCGACATGCTGGAGGGAAAAAGCGGTCACGCTTCGGTAAGCATCGGCAGCAAAATGTACGTGATCAGTCGAGCGGAAAGTTGCGAGGTTTTTGATCTCTTCAGCGGGAAGTTTGCTCTTCTTCAAGCACCGTGGGTTAAGAGGAAATTTTTCACTTCTAAGTGCGTGGTGATTGGCAGCAAGATGATAGTGGTTTCTAGCCACTATCATCTAGATTTTAATTTCATTGTTTTCGATTCAGAGGGATTAAAATTGGAGAAGGAAGTTAGTTTCAGGCAAAACGAGCTGGATATTAATTGTTATCACTGTGTCAAATATCCCAAACTCAATATTTTTCCGGAAACTTTTTAATTGTGATTTTTATTTTTTGTATTGTAGTGCTAGATAAAGTATAACTGAAAATTTCAACTTGGTTTTATTTCCTGTAAATAAGTTTGTTAAGCTTAACTGAAAAAAGTATGCTCAAGATATCATAAAAAAACTTACAAAAAATGTGTAGTTTATTTTTATAGAAAGCAAATATATGTAAAACAGTTTTTACCTTTATTATTTTATAAACTTGTTTGTTTGTATGTATATAGAAACTGTTTAAAAAGAACTGATAAAATTAGATACTTTAAAAATAGAGTTCAATTGAAAGTGTTTAAAACAATAAAAATCTAAATTTTTAAGTTAGATACCAATTTAAGTAAACATTATCTTTACTTAAGTAAACCATAACGAATAACTTATGATTTACAAGTTTAAAAAAATAATGTTTCATACAATAAGTTTTATCTATAGTAGCTTTAAATGGAAAGTTTTTTAAACAATGTAAGTTTCTAATGTCCCGAACAAGACGTTAAAAGGTATCCGTGGTGTGCGACTCGATAACATAAACTTAAAGGTTTTATTGTACACAAGGTCATTGGAACAAATACTTTTGAGTGGTTTTTTCATCGTTTCATAAGATATTAATTTCATTGCAACTTTCATTTTACAACAATTAAAAGTAATATCAAAATTTCATTGGTTTATGTTTCTTTTTCTAAATAACATAAGGTACGATTTGAAGGGAACCGCTCATTTCCAACAAGCGATCATTTCCCACCTTGTCAAAAACGAGAACCGCTTACCGACCAAGGGTAAGGGTTTGGTGTAATGGTAATAAATAAACAAATTATAAATAAATAGCTAATAAAAATAGAGGAACAGATAAAAAAATAAGAAAATATTGTGGGGGAATTGATCAGTTGGAAATTTTCGATATACCGATTTCAATTACATAATTTAATGTAACTGACATATACGAAGTGCAGATTGAATTTATAAATTGTATTTTTGAGTGTACAAATATACTAGCATTCACAAACTTTATGTAACTTAGTAAAGAGTATCAATGCAGATATGCCATCATAAACTTTAAATTAGTTTCAATATCAAATATAAATTTTGAATAATTTTGTGCTAAATGTAAAGATATCACAAGAAAAAAATTAAGCTAATGTTTAACTCTTTTAAGTTCATTAGATGAAAATTTAGCAAAAAAACACAACAAAATATATTTACACATGTTAATTTTCTGCTTAATAAACGTTTTTAGTAAGTTATCTACTTTTTTTTCAAAACTCGTAAAAATTGTATTTCAAATCTTGCCCTTGATGTCAAATGAAAAACTTTTAGGACTGGTAAATCTTTGATCTAAGAGAGGTTTTTCTTTTTTTTTTTAGAAGGCTCCCTTAAATAACCAAAAAAGCTATGGCGCCCTTTAACAAAAATTCTCATAATACTAATGTTGTATAAGACCTTTTGTGCTCCTCACCTTCAACTCGAAAATATCCAGTGTAAGTTTCAAATTATCGCCCCTTTTCATCTTATGGACCCTAAATTTCTAATATAGTCCACATTCGAAAACTCTGATCAGAGAGTAACTTTACTGAAAGAACAATTAACATATCAGTAAGTTGTATATATTTTATTATTTTAAATATAATTTTAACATGACTTAAAAAAAGGGTCGGCTGCAGTTGTAAGGTTTTTGAAACTTTTTCATTCATAAAATTATGTAAATGAGGTCAAGTGATATAATACGGCAGAATATAAAAAACATCTACACCCTAACCGAATATATAAAAACAATCCTTAAAAAAAGTTATAATTTAATAAAAGTAAGAGTATTAGCCAATCAGAAGCGACCTTAGAACTGCAGCCGTTAAAGCAAGCATTTACTTATAATAGCTTGTTTATGCAGTTGGATTATTTATTTGTAATAAAAAATGTTATTTATCAAAGTTATATGTTTCAGTAGTCGGTTGACTATATTTAAATTATTGGCAACATTTTTGTTTGAATTTTTGTAGAGAACTGGTACTTAGAGGTAAAATATAAAACTATATTTTTGACTTAAGAGCGTAAATTTTAAGTAGTTAATGATTTATAATAGATAGGTTTGGTATAGTTTCAAAATTCATCTTGATTTTGATACTAGTAGATGAAATTAGTTAACATATTTTATATTTTTTAGAAGATAACAAGTTTTTACAATGTAATCTTAAAGCTCAACTTTTTTAAAAGAACAGTTGATGTTTTAAATTTTTTTGTTTCAAAAATTAATTAGCACAATTATTAATGATACATGTTAATACTTATAGGTATTGTTATGAAAAGTTAAAACGTATCTTGATCAGTATTTCCTTAAAAATAACTTATTTTACTTATAGGTAATGAGAATAATGTGAAACTCAAGTTTTACCTAAACTTTAACTTTTCATTTAAAACAAATAAGTTATACAACTGTGAGAGCTTTTACTTTTACCTTAAAGTTTTACCATATCTCGATAAAGTGACGTTTTCCCCTGTGTTTAATTTGACTTTTTATAAAATGGCCATTTTGGTCATAAGACTATTCGAGTCTAAAACTCAATTGTCATATTTAAGTTCATAATGTTGCTAAGAAAACATTTTCAAGTAATGAAAATATGTGGACGCTACATTTATTTTCTATGGTTGAGTATGGAGGAAGTTTTGTTTGTCATCAAACTGCAATAATGGTAGGGAACTAAATGGATTAAACTAAAGGGCTAATTTTTTCTTGTTTTTAGCAACTTTTCTCAAAATACTATATTTTAATTATTAAATCAAATTAACTAATTTTAAATAAATTAACTTGTATTTTATACTTTTTACACTAGATAACTATTCTTACATTATAATATAACTTTACTTAATATTAAGTACTATACTTAAACCAAAGTTTAACAATTTATTCTCAATAAAGTATATAAACTCTTATTTACAAATACATCTTAATAATAGCTAATTTTTTTGTAACAAACATTAATTTTAAATAAGTCAAGTTAAAATTGACTATTTATTTTTTTTTTTGTGTTTATATAGGATTTGAATAGTACGTATAAAATTTATACAAAATATACGTTTAGATTAATACAGAGTTGTCACAAACTAAGGCTTCTTTAAACTTTTTAAAGCTTTTGTGAAAAATTAAGACTGCCTTAGGTTTTTCTGAATTTCTTTTTAGAAATATCAGGCTAGTTAGGAAACTTTTGTAAAATAAATTTAATCTAGAGAAATTTACTAGTTTCAGATTTTAAAACTTATTTTTAAAGTTATTTATAACTTTCTATCTGTTCAGTTCTTTTGATTTTAATGAAAATCTTAAGAAATTTATTCTTGATTGACTGTACATTTCTCAGTTATTGAAGTTATGTTAACTATTTTCTTTTTATCCAAAAGTCAGGATAGTCTCAATCTAATTTAATGAAATATTTACGGTTTTTTTTTTTACTTAGATTAATATTTATACTTTTTAAAATAGTTACTCTGTTAATAATCATTTAATATCCAGTTTTAGGTTTTAATATGAATCAGGGATGCCACACACTCATACCAGTAAAACTTACCTTATGAATACAATTTGACTAAGAATATCTTTTTTTTATTTACAAAACTTTAGCTAGTTCCTCTGGATGCTTTTATGATTCAGTTTTTTCTTTGAAAAGTGTTTGTTAATATTATATTTAACTTTTCCTATTGTAATAATGATATAGTTCTGGCTAAGTTAGACTAGTTTGAATTTAAAAAAAAACTTCAGCCAGATTAATTTTTTTTAATAGAAATCTCACAACTATTTCAAATTGTTAGGAAATTTTAGTCAAAAGTTTATCTAGAAACAAAATCCTGAAAATAATTTGTTTGTTTAAGTTTTAATATTCTTACATTTTTTAGTCAATTTAGTTTGAAAACTGATTTTTAAAAAATCATCTAACTTTAAAATTAAATATCTAAAAAAAAATTTGAAAGATTTAAAAAACTCAAGATGGCTCAGGGAAGTTTTAAGTCATTAAGTTTTTTTTTTATACGACAAGTGGCAACCCTGCTAAAGTTGTTATTGGTTACTCAGACTAATTTGTTTTCGTTTTAAGAAATCCATAACTTTTATTTATATTCCTTATAAAAATTCATAATTTCTTTTGAATTTAACTTAAACTAAAAACTAAGAATTATTCTTTATTACTATAATATTTAAAATTTTTATATTAATAACTTTATAATATAAGAACTCAAAATAATAATTGTTAACTATTTATATTTTGCATAAGTTCTTGAAATTGACTTAAGAATAGTTTTCTGTTTTGTATTATAATGATAAATAATTTAAAAAATAACAAATAAAATTTCTATATCCTGTGAAATATGAAATTATATTTTAGAGTTTTAGTTAATGTTTGTTTTAAAATAAACAAAGTTATTTTTTGTTTCAAGTGTTTCAAAAATTTGATAGTTCTTTAAATTTTTTAATAACCTAAACACTTGAAGGAAAGACTTATAGCTTTTATTCATTTTAAGTATTTAAGTGAATTTTTATTCTGTAGTTTGAATAATGTAAGTTAGTTGAGATATTTCGAGATTCAAATCAAACCTTAGACTTTTAAGGATTTTTTAGTAATAAGCTTAAGTTTAATTTTTTTTTTCTAAATTTTTATGCTAGTTTTTTTAAATTTAAAACCTTTTGAGCCTTAATAATAATATTTTCAGGCATATTAGAAATATTTTTGTTTATTCATAAAGAGCTAAGGATAGTTTAATAATTTCTGAAAATCTCAGTACTTTTTTCAAATATTTAAATGTTATAAGGTTGATTAAGTTTAAATTTTCGTTTATATATAAATAGCTTTGTTAAAAAGCTAGATTTTTATTAATTTTTATTTTTTGTTTAGGTTTGAAGGGACTCAGGGCAGTTGTAGTCACTCGAAAGAGTTTATTTTTAACCCAAAGAAGTGTCAACAGTGTACTTTCAGTTATAAACATAAAACTAAGTCATTTAAAACAAACTTATAAAAATCATTTTTTTTTTTATTTTTATGTCTGAAATAACTTAATTAACAAAATTGTTTAAAATAAAGAAGTGATAATCTTTAACAACCTTGAACTTAATGAAGTAAAAAATTTAGTACATGAAATGAACAATAACAGCTTCAAGTAATATTTTATATAGAGCAACAATATACATACTTGAAAATTAACTGAACTTTGTTTGTTCTTTCTTTTTTGTTCAACATCTATGTTAAATACAGAAAATAATTATAAAATAATGATAAAGTTAATTGAAAATTTAATGTATGGGTTTAGTTCTTCATAAAACATTTGAGAGTACTAGGTGTTAATTAGGGTGAGTAGAAATGTGTTTATTTAAATTTGTAAAAGGAAATCCATATTAATACTGTAGAAATAGAAGTGCATTAATAAAGAGGACTCTGCATGATAAAATTATTATAAATTTCAGCTTCAGTTGATATAAGGCTTTCAAATAATATTAGTTTGATATAGTTCATATGGCTGTCAGCTTTCAGTTGATGTAGTTTGATTACATGATTAAAGTTTAGTTAATTGTTTCTAAGAACGTATTTTAAAATCAATTAAAAGTGTTTTCGTATTCCTGCCACTAGAGGCTCTCTTAAATTAGATTTTTGGGTGCACATAATTTTTATTTGCAATTCAGTGTGCACAGGTTTCTATTAGCTTGATGGTATAGGCCAGTGCTTCTGAAATGGGGTTCCTCTCTTCTGAAATGACGCCTCTAAGGGTTTCGAAATTTAAAAAAGAAATTTGGGAAAAAAAAAACATAAATCATAAAACTTCAAAAAAAAAATGGAACACATAAAATTAGTTGGAAAACATATATAATTATAGCATTCATTGATCTGTTTAGTGTGTATCAAGCGGTAGGACTTTTAATGGATGTTCGTTAATAATAGGTGTCCTGGTTGCGCAAATTTTTGAAAATTTTTTAATTTCTATTTTTAGTGAAGTCATGAAAATACTGGTATTATCACTAAAGCAAACAATGTAGGAGCAATAAACTTACGCATGCAAGGGAATCAAAATTTAATTTTTGTCATGACAAACAAGATTGAGTTGTTTAAAAATAGAATTAACTTTTGGAAGAAAATTTTGAGATGTTTCACCGGTTTGATGAGGCCCACGAAAAATGCATAGAATTCATCTTCTCTGACGAAATATACAACCACTTTGATCTTTTGTCTATAAAGTTTCAACATTATTTTCCTGAAGATGTTCGCATCGGAAATTTATGGATTTTGAATCCTTTCATGTGTGATATTGCTTCGGAAGAAGTGAATCTTACTACAGATACAGAAAACGAATTGCTGCAACTATCTAAAGATAGCAATTTAAAATTGAGTTTCATAGGGAAGGAGCTTTTGGATATGTGCAATATTAGAGTACCCCGTTTTAGCAAAACACGCAGTAAAATTTCTTTTACCATTCACCACCACTTATCTTTGCGAGTCAGGCTTTTCGCATGTAACAAACATTAAAACGAAGCAAAGGAACTGTATGCTGACTCCAACCTTATCTGCCTGTCTTCGTCTCAGTTTATCCAAAATCCAGCCGTGCATTGACATGCTTGTTGCAAAAAGACAAGTTCAAGTTTCGCACTAAATGTTTTTTATTTATTTTTTGTTAGGCATCTTACCCGTTTATTACAGTAATCTGTGAATTCGATAAGGTTCATGTTTATCTCGTTATTGTTTGTAGCTCTGATTTTGTTTTTATTATGCAAGGAAAGATTTTCATGACGTTGCGATTAATCATGTTTGTTTTCGTTTATTTATTATAGAATCATAAAACACCTATTGCCTCTGGCGCACTTTGAGTTTGACTCGACTTAATACTATTACAATTAGTATGATTTTTAACAATGAAATAGTTTTGCTAAAAAATTAGTTTTTCACTGAAATTCTTTTGTTTTTTGCAGGAAATATTATATTAAATATTTATGTAAAATTAAATTAGGGGTTCCGCGGAAAAGTTGAACTTTGGAAAAGGGTTCCGCCACTAGAAAAAGGTTCAGAAGCAATGGTTTAGGCTATGAGTAAATAAAATAAATTAATTTTTATTTTTAGATCGTAGTTCGTTAAGCTAATAAATATAATTTCTACTTTCAATATTTGTTATTTGTTAAACATACAACATAAACATTTACAAATGACTTAAAACTAACTTATTATCAACAGCAACCTAAAATTAATATATGAAATGTCAGTTGTCGTTAAGCTAATCAATATAATTTTTACTTGTATTTTTTATTAAACATCATATATACAGTTTTACAAATGACTTAAAACTAACTTATTATCGACAGTGAACTAAAATAAATATATAAAATGTCAATTTTTAAAAACACAACTGGCAACATTGAAGTCTCTAGCGCACCTGGTGTTGGAAAAATAAAAACCACGAACTCTGAGAACCGTGAACTTCGTGAAAAGTTTCTCAGGAACTTCAATGAAAACGAAAATTCCGAAGACGAAAATGTTGTGAAAAGTTTCAAAAGAAATGCAGTTTTGTGTTTTGATGAAAGTGCATTGAAAAGTTTCTCTGATTTTTTTCGTACAGGTAAAGCGTTTTTTTTTTTACTCTCCGTTAATCATATGATGGTTTTATGTAGAAATAAAAAACTTACTTTTTATAGTTAGCATCTCTATCTAGTTTCATCATCTTCTGTTTTTTTTTATTAAACTATTAAAATTTAAATTTAATAAACTTTTGTAGGTAATGCGAATTTATCCAACGAAAATTTTTTCAAACTTTACAAAGTCGCAAAACTACTTAATTTCGCTGATGCAAAGCAACATTTGCTCGACTCGTTCAAGATTGACCTGAACATTGACAACGTTTGTTTCTACCATCAATTTTTCAACATTGCCCAAAACAAACAAATTCAAAAGTGCATTTTCGACTTCATAACAAGGTGGTTCTGCTATTTGGCCGAGAACAAAATGCTGGACGGTTTGAGCTTTGATCTCCTTGTGAGGATCTTGTCCAATTCAGGCTTGAATATTACCTCGGAACTTGAGGTAGCAAAAGCTGTGAACAGTTGGATTGAACACGATCCGCAATCAAGAAGCAAGCTTACATTAGGTTTGGTGAAAACAATTCGTCTACCTCTGCTCTCAACTGCTGCTCTGAATACATTATTAGATGCTGACACATTTTCAAAATGTTCTGAGAGTAAGGGGGTTATACTCAAAGCTATTAGCGATAAAATTATTCAGAATCTTGACCCGAGCTCTGCCGACTGTCGAGTGAGACATTGCGCTCAGGATACTTTTGAGGTGGCACTTTGCAGCAATAAGTACCCTACCTATCGCGTGTTTAGGCTGGAAAATAAGAACTACTCGTCCTTCACTGAGATAGCACGTATAGATAAAAGTTTTGACTTGTTCTCCGTTGAGTTCGTGAACGGGATCATGTACTTCTTTGGTAACGAAGATTTACTTGATAGTTTGTCGGTGCTGTCTTACTCAGTTTTGACTGGATCCTGGGAGCATGTAACGTTTCCCGATGATTCTTTGATAAACTGTGATAATTTTTCAACTTGCACTTTGGTGGGAAAGATTTACATTTTAGGAGGAAAACTACCTAAAGCGTCAAGAATCGTCAGAAACCGTCAGCAACGTGACCTATCAGGAACCAACTTTGTCCTTTTTAATCCCAGCACTAAAAGTTTTAGGAAACTGGAAGACACCAAACACTCCAGGGAAGGAGCCGCGTCATGCGTATTCAACGGGAGAATTGTCACCTCAGGAGGTCGAGTTGGTACGACATCCGTTGAAGCGTACGATCACTGCGCAGGTGAGTGGTCACGTGACATGCCCGACATGCTGGAGGGAAAAAGCGGTCACGCTTCGGTAAGCATCGGCAGCAAAATGTACGTGATCGGTGGAGCGGAAAGTTGCGAGGTTTTTGATCTCTTCAGCGGGAAGTTTGCTCTTCTTCAAGCACCGTGGGTTGAGAAAAATTTTTTCATCTATCAGTGCGTAGTGATTGGCAGCAAAATAATAGCGGTTTTAAACAACTTTGATTATGCTGTTTTCGATTCAGAGGAATTAAAATGGGAGAAGAAAGTTAGTTTCAGGCAATACGAGCTGGATTGTAATTATCACTGCGTTAATTATCCAATATTTAATGTTATTCTTTGATCGTTTTTCTTTGAGGTTTGATTTTTTACCGTGTTGAATAAACTTACTATTGAAATGAGTAAAGGCCCAAACATTCATTGGCACTTCAGTGTTTCTTAAGATATTTAAATCCTTGAAACTTTACTATTTTTTTTTAATTTAAATAGTATTTTTCTATTGTTTCTACATCTCAACCAAAGATTATATAGGCAAAACTTTTGAGACAAAGAATAATTGGTAAAGGTGAAATATTTATCAGCAATTTTCCTTGAACACTATAAACTATAACTTTTATATTGTTGATAAAGTAAAGTATTTTTTTCTACTACTTATACAAAGAAAAAAACAAATTAATAGTTTTAATACAATGTTATACTTAGATTGAGCTATCTTCCACTACAAACTCATCTACTTTTTATGCTGACTCAGCAAATATGAGTGCTTAATATGGACTCGACTGACCTTCAGTTAAAACAACTTCGTGGCATCTATTTCCACAAACAGATGTTTTAGTTTTAGTTTACGTTTAGTTTGACTGATGAGGCACCGAGGCTGCGTCTGCCTGAAAACCTGGAATTTGACAACTCAGGTTGAGAAACCCGGAAAAACCTGGAACGAGAGAAATTTTTTAAAAATCTGTTAATTTTAAATTAGTAAAATTTTGATTTGACCCGAAAAATATGTCATATACATTAAAAAAAATTGTCGTCACTAAATATTATTTTATTGAAAAACACTATTTTAAAGTAGCTTTACAGTATTTTTTCAGTGTATAACACATTTTTTGAACTTTAATTTTTCTATAAACTAAAAGTGGACCTAAAAACCTGGAAAAATTTCTAAAAAACCAGCGGCCACCATGTAATAAGGATAATACTACAGAGTTTCACATGGACTGTTTTTAATTATTTTTTAGTTAATTAATAATTTATTAATTAATTTTCAAACAGTTTAATTATTATCAGAGTATGTAAAAGTGTAAAATACATTTTCGATGTTTTCCAATGTTATATTAAAAGCTTTACTTTTAAACACTTTGTTTGTAATGTCTGTTTAAAATACGCAGTAGTCTTATGACTTTTTAAGTTTTTTTAATTTTTTTTAATAATTATCATTTGTTATATTTTAATGTTTAGCTTAATACCACGAATAAAAATTTTGTTTAATCGTTTTATATGTATTTTAAAACTTGTATGGCGTTTAATTTGTTTTCTAAGCGCTTTTTTAAAGATCTTAGTCTAGTAACATATGCAAGTTTTAAAAAGTTTTTAGAAAGCTAAAAAAACCAAGTTAAAACCTTCAATGTTATAACTCTCATTATCCTTTTAAAAACTTTGTCATTAGATCATTTAACAATTTAAACATACGCTAATGTAAGGATTTAATAATACAGTAATATCACGTTTTTGATATAATGACACAGCTAATAGATATTAAATTTGTTTAAAATTATTGCGAACAAATTAGATTTTTATGAAACAAAAGAGGTTTTTCACAACTTAGCAGCTTTAATTTATCAGTGAGATATTTATTCAATTAAACTTGTTTTTAGAACTTGTGTAATTAGTTATTTTTTTAATCTGATTCAAGAAACTTATTAAGACATTATTTTATAATTAAAGTATTTGCTAATATAAGAACTTGATATCATCATGTTCTCAATTTTTTGACACAGCTAATAGGTATTTAATTTGTTTAAACTTCCTAGTTCTTAAAATTACTTTTTACACCTTTCTACAAATGTGTAATTTTAGCTAGTTTTATAATCTGAATGATAACTAATAACTTATTTCAAGATAATGGTATAAAGCAAATTAAGTTCAAACAATACTTATAGCTTATAGTCTGAACCTTAATTAGAGATTTATTGGTACAATTATTTATTTTGATTGGGCTGGTTAATTAATAATAGGATACTTGCTAACAACTAAATTTTACAAATTAAAAGTCCTTTAAATACTCAACACAAAGCTATAGCTTAAGGCATTTTAGTGTAAAAAGATTAAAACTATAAAGTGTCGTTTAATTTTTAAACAAACAAACGTACAAGTTTATTCCTGTAAAGTTCTCATTAAACGCAATAGTGAAGTCTTCAAAACTTTTATTAGATTGCTTATACTGCTAAAGTGGTTTATAAAAAATATTTTATCTAAAACTAACTTTTTATATAGCCTTGTTAAGTTGTTAAGCACTTCAATCTACTTATAATTGATATGGTGATAAATTATTTAAAAGTTAATTTACATTGGCCACTATTAAAAATTAGAACTCATGTGGTTAAGCTAAATAAACTTTTTTTTTCTTTTTTTTTATTTATTATCACGCTGAGCTGAAAATATTAACAACGGGCAAAAACTTGATTGAAAAATATTATGGTAAAAAAACTTTTCGAACCTTGATGTTTTTAAAATATTTGTTTAATTTTTATTTTCACTAAGCTCTAATAAACAAGGTTCTTTTTTAAACGAATAAAGAATTGATAAAAATCTTTGTACAATGCTTAAACAAAATGTAAACCATGGGAGCGATTTTGAAACCTACACTAGACATTTTTGAGTGATGAAGAGAAAAAACAAAAAAAAAGTTTTAGGAGTTTTAAATGGTAGTTTTAGAGTAATCTAGTTGGAGGGGCAATAGTTATACAATTTCTTTAGAAGGGGCAGTTTGGGAAACCCTGGTATACAGTTTACTAATTACCAACATGTAATTAATCCCAACCCAACAGAGTTGTATCGGGATCACGTGACGCAACGTTGCGAATGTGGGACGTTACCATGGGAACGTGCACCCACCAGCTGGTCGGCCACCTAGCGGCCGTCAGGTGCGTCTGTTACGATGGCAACCGCGTGGTCAGTGGAGCCTACGATTTCATCGTCAAGGTTCGGGACCCGAACACTGAAACTTGCACACACTCCCTTCACGGGCACACTAACAGAGCTTACTCTTTACAGGTCGGAAATAGTTATTTATTATTAATGTTGTTTATATATATAGACAAGGAAACAGTTTAATATTTTGATATCAATTACTTATCAAATATTACTTTAATCTCATTACATGTTATTTAGTTTGTTGTTTATTAATTTATTAAATATTAATAGTATTCGTTGCCTAGACATACTATATTATGGAAATACATAGTTAACTCAATGTAGGAAATTTGTTTTAATACTTATTCTCGATTTATATAGTGTTTATTAAAATTACTTATAACGGAAAATTCCATTCAAATTTCCGTTAGCTGCAAAGTATAAATTACATTTTTGGTTTTAGTTTTTAGCTTTTCATCAAAGTATACATTATTTTTGTTTGTTCTTGAATCAAAATCAAAATTTTTAACCTTTTGATAAATTACGGACCACACTTAATAAAAAAAAATCCTTGCCACCTTAAATTTAAAAATTTAAACAAGCAAAATAACATTGGAAAGTTATTAAAACTGTAAAAAAATAATTATTAGATAAGCAATATTGTATACTCAAAACAAAATTAATCGAATATTTGTAAAGCTAATTATAGAAATCCGTCGCGGTTTGTGCTAAGTCCCTGGGCGGTAGTTTGTCTGAAAGAACAATAATTAGTAATAAAAAATAATATATATCATTGTATTATCTAAAGTGATGTTTCCCAGGGTTTAGTGTTTGCAAATCTTTTATCATTTTTTTGTTTCCAAAAATTGTTTATGTTTTTGTACGGGTTAAACAAGTTATTATTTTAATCCAATACTAATTAAATTAACAGTTTTTGAAACAAATAATCTTCAATAATATAAAAATATCAGAAATGCAAGCATGTGACACATCTAACTGAACAAATGATAATCACTAGTGTGTAGTTAGATTATAAAGTATTTAGTGTCTTGCTTGTTTAAATATGTTACTGTCTAATTTTATATTTGCTTAATTACTTATGTCATTTTTTAGTGACATTTATCCTTATTTATAAGTTGAGAACTTTTATTGTAATCTCAAGATTTTTAAGTACACAATTCTTATGTTTTAACCAGTTTTAGTTGTTAACCATACATTATGTTATATTTTGTTAAACTAAAATATTCACAGTTTGACGGAAGATACATAGTAAGTGGATCTTTGGACACTTCAATTAGAGTTTGGGACGCTTCTACAGGTAAAATATGAACTAATAAGTAAATTAATTTGTAGGTAAATATTTATTTTATTTTATAAAATTGACTTATCAATGAGAGTTTGGGAAGCTTCCACATCTATTTAATTGTTAATATATATCATTGTATTATCTAAAGTGATGTTTTCCAGGGTTTAGTTTTTGTAAATCTTTTATCATTTTTTTGTTTCTATAGATTGTATAAGCTTTTGTACGGGTTAAACAAGTAATTATTTTAATCAAATACTAATTAAATTAACAGTATTTGAAACAAATAATCTTCTGTAATCAGAAATATAAGCATGTGACACATCTAACTAAACAAATAATAATCACTAATCTTTAGTTAGATTATAAATTGTTTAGTGTCTTGCAGGTGTAAACATGTTACTTCTAACTTTATATTTGCATAATTACGTGTGTCATTTTTTAGTGACATTATTCTCCTTATTTATAAGTTGAAATCTTTTATTGTAATCTTAACATTTTAAAGTACATAATTACTTATGTTGTAACCAGTTTTAGTTTTTAACCATACATAATAAAATATTTTGTTAAACTATTTATATCTACAGTTCTACGGAAGATACATAGTAGGCGGATCATTGGATACTTCAATAAGAGTTTGGGATGCTTCTATAGGTAAAATATAAACTAATAGAATAGTTAATAGGTAAATATTTAGTTTATAAAATTGACTTATCAATGAGAGTTTGGGAAGCTTCCACATTTATTTAATTATTGTTTTGATTAATTTAAGTAGTAATTGTCTACAGATAGATGTTTAACTACATGGTAATTTATTTATAACACATTAATATTTTTTTTAACACTACATTGGATCAACAGGTAGATGTTTGCAATAATTGTTGGGTCACCAATCACTGACAAGTGGTATGCAACTGAAAGATAATATATTAGTGTCTGGAAATGCTGATTCTACCGTTAAAATATGGAACATACTTACTGGCAAATGTTTGACTACGCTAGAAGGTTAGTTACTTATTTATTATAAGTTTTTGTTATAAAATTTAGAATGGTTATGTTTATCTTTAGTCGATCAGTATTACTTACATGACTATTTTAACTAATGTTTCTTACAATCCACTTTAATTAACAACAAAATATTTTGGATTTTTAAAAACTATATCAGGCCCATTAAACAGGGTTGCCACTCGGTCAGGGAAAGTCAGGAAATAAGGAAAAGTCAGGAAAAATTTTTAAAAATGACAAAAGTCAGGAAAAGTCAGGAAAAAATAAGGGGTTTTGAAAAAAGGTCAGGAATAGTCAGGAAATTTCATAAAGTTAATAAAAAATGTCAGATTTTGTCAGTTTAAATTTACAAAATTTCTCGTTTTCCAAAGCCTTCAAATGGTAAAAATTAATTAAAAGTCCTTTAAAATCAGAAAAAATTCCAAAATTTCTATAAATTTACAAAAAATTTTAATTTTATTTCCAATGCCTTCATCAAAATGGGTGGGTGTCAGAATGACACAGCGACAAAATGACACGGTGCGTCACTTTGGCACGGTGCGTCACTTCGACACGGAGGGTCACTTTGGCACGGCGACAAAATGACACGGTGCGTTACTTTGGCACAGCGACAAAATGACACGGTGCGTCACTCTGGCACGGTGCGTCACTTTGGCACAGCGACAAAATGACACGGTGCGTCACCTTGACACGGTTCGTCACTTTGGCACGGAGGGTCACTTTGACACGGAGACTAAATGACACGGTGCGTCACCTTGGCACAGTGACAAAATCACACGGTGCGTCACTTTGGCACAGCGACAAAACGACACGGTACGTCACTTTGGCACGGAGGGTCATTTTGGCACAGTGACAAAATGACATGGTGCGTCACTTAGCCACGGTGCGTCATTTTGGCACAGCGACAAAATGACACGGTGCGTCACTTAGGCACAGAGGGTCACTTTGGCACTGCGACAAAACGACACGGTGCGTCACTTTGGCACGGAGGGTCACTTTGGCACGGCGACAAAATGACACGGTGCGTCACTTTGGCACAGCGACAAAATGACACGATACGTCACTTTGACACAGCGACTAAATGACACGGTGCGTCACTATAGCATGGATTAACAAACTTATAAGCAAAACTAAACTTCTTCAGTAACATAACTTTTAATTGTAAAATTTTGATAGTAATTATTTAAACAAAAGATTTATTATATTTTTTTCCAAACTATAGTAGCTTGATACATTTGAAACTATATATAATACATTGCTTTTAAATTTAAGTCATAGTATAAAAACAAAAATATTTTAAGTTTTATTTTTTACGTTTCACGACTCTTCATATTTATGTAATGAATAAAATTTAGTACTTTGTGTTAAAAGTTTAATTAATTATTATCAGGAATTGTTATAAAAAATAACTAAGATCTAATTTAATACAGAATTATTTCGTAGTAAGAATAAGTCATGCGTGTTTTAACTCTAGTTTTTAAAAATACAGAGTTAAGCTGCTTTTGTAGTAACTAGCCATTTATATTAAATATGTGTATATATTTATATTCAACAAAAGTTAATAAGTTAGAATGTTTACTTAAAACTTTGTTTTGAAAATATATAATAAACTTGTTTAAAAGCAAATAATTTAAATAAACGGACCTGGAGCTTAAATTTACGAAAAAGTTAAAAATAGTATTATGAACAGTTCAGAGAAAATTAAGAGTGTGATGCAACCATTCATGCGCATTTATATATTTATCAATCTAAAAAAAATTAATCACTAGAAGAGGTTATACATACAACATTGCTGCTGCAGCCTTCTAATTAAAGCTGCAGCCATTCTATTAAAGTTAATACTTTAAGTCTTTTTTATTATTACAAAACTTTTTAGTCTAAAATATAAAAAATTAAACTTATAGTATGATAGATATTATAGTATTTTATTGCGTATAAGGATTTAATTGCATTTATATTTAATACAAAATCAGTAAATAAATTTCATAATAATACAGTAAAAGCAGATTTTAATTTGCTTGTAAAACATTTCTTCTGCTTTACATTCTTGAGTTTTATTTCAAAGTTTTAAAAAACTCGGTTTTGTCTTAACTCTGTTATGAAAATAATATTTAATTTTCTATTTTTAATCTTGCGAATAAAAAAAGGAGTTTTTTGTAAAAATAAATACATTTTCTAGGATTTCTAAAAACTTTTTTCTAAAATTTTAAAACAATATTGTTTATTAATTAGGAGTTAATTTCTTTCTGATGAAAAAGTATAAAAAAAAATATATATTATTATATTTTCGTCAGGGAATGCAGTATTTTAGTTCAAAATTGCAACCTATTAAGTCGCCAAAAGAGCGCAAGTATTAATTTTTTTAAGCATAAAACGTAAAAAAAGAACCGCATTAGAATTTAGAATTACAACACCAGAAAAGTTGCTTTCTATAACGTCTGAGTTTTAGTTTTTAAAACAAATTTTCCTCCGTATTTACATCTACTAGTTTTTTGTTTTGATGTACTGAATGATTGATCTAAAATGAAGATTGTATTTTTTAAATAAGAATGTTGCTGAAGTTTAAAAAATATGTTTATATGAACTTTTTAGTCGTAAAATGGCAAGTCATTTTCTAATTTTTAATACTCGTTTCAAGTTCTAGTACTAAACTGTGTTTAAGTTTTTCCATTCGAAAAAAATCAAAAATAAATTCCCTTTAATTTTGGCAGTCGTATTTTGTTAAAAAAGTTGCTGCTTTTGCATCTTTGTGAACGTTGTTTGATACAAACAACTAGTTGTCGTTTATTAAGCACAGCTTTTAGGACACATAACACCTTGCTACTGCTTAAAAATGAGTATGTTTTTTATAAGTACGACTATGAGAATGGAAGTTATAAACATTACGTGTTTCCCTTTAAATTATGAAGTCACGATCAAAAATTCCTGCGGTCTTTGTTTTTAAAGTTAATCAATGTGATTGTTGCTGATTCTACAAAACCGGTTAGAAGACAGGAAACCGAAAAGTTTCCTAGAAAAATAAGATCGTTGTCCATAACAATAAAGATTGAAGTTTCACAACAAATCGTTCCCTCCCTTATTAACCACCGTGTCATTTTGTCGCTGTGCTAAAGTGTCCCTCCGTGTCATTTTGTCGCTGCGCCAAAGTGACCCTCCGTGCCAAAGTGACGCACTGTGTCGTTTTGTCGCTGTGCCAAAGTGACGCACCGTGTCATTTTGTCGCTGTGCCAAAGTGACCCTCCGTGCCAAAGTGACGCACCATGTCGTTTTGTCGCTGTTCCAAAGTGACCCTCTGTGCCAAAGTGACGCACCGTGTCGTTTTGTCGCTGTGCGAAAGTGACCCTCCGTGCCAAAGTGACGCACCGTGTCATTTTGTCGTTGTGCCAAAGTGACCCTCTGTGCCAAAGTGACGCTTCGTGTCATTTTGTCGCCGTGCCAAAGTGACGCACCGTGTCATTTTGTCGCCGTGCCAAAGTGACTCTCTGTGCCAAACTGACGCACCGTGTCATTTTGTCGCCGTGCCAAAGTGACTCTCTGTGCCAAACTGACGCACCGTGTCATTTTGTCGCCGTGCCAAAGTGACCCTCCGTGCCAAACTGACGCACCGTGCCAAGGTGACGCACCGTGTCATTTTGTCGCTGTGCCAAAGTAACGTACCGTGTCATTTTGTCGCCGTGCCAAAGTGACTCTCTGTGCCAAACTGACGCACCGTGTCATTTTGTCGCCGTGCCAAAGTGACCCTCCGTGCCAAACTGACGCAACGTGTCATTTTGTCGCTGTGCCAAAGGGACGCACCGTGTCTATTTGACGATCATGTCGTTTTGTCGCTGTGTCATTTTGACCCGCTCCCTAAATGCTAAAAGTACTAAAAATTTGTGTCTTTTTTCAACAAGCTGTGTTTATAAGGTAATAATACAAGTATTTTGCTGATAGAACTGTTTATTACAAACATCAATCATACACAGATGGTTCAAGTTATGTACTGGAAGCAAAAACTGTTGTTTTTAACCTGTATTGAAATTAGATTGAAAGCTTTACATAGTTTTAAGTTTTAGATTATGTATTTTAAGATATGTTTAATTTAAGAGTTTGTTTTGGAAAAGTCAGGAAAATTTTGGTAAAAAGTCAGGGAAATGTCAGGAAATTTTTCTCAGCTCGATCAGTGGCAACCATGATTTAGGTTAGTTTGAAGTTTTAAAAAAATCAGATATTAATATTTTGCCTCCAAAGAGTTGCGACCCTGAACAACAATAATTGTAAAAAATCATCAAACCCTGTTACACAGAGATAGTAAACCCGATTTGAAGCTTCACTCTTAATTCACTTGAACAGTTTGTATAACTAATAATATAAAAATAAAATAAATACGTCAGAACAGGAGATTCAAAAATGTAAATGTAATAAGTAAAGATAAAATTAAATACGTCAGAACAGGAGATTCAAAAATGTAAATGTAATAAGTAAAGATAAAATTAAATTAAGCATTCTAACAGGAGACTCCAAACACGAATCGGCAGTGACGTCACAACAACTTCACGGAAAATTCGTTGTTACGTCACTGATGACGGAACTGTTAAATTGTGGGACGCTAAAACCGGACAAGTAATTATATTTGTTATTACATTGCTTATATTGAACGATAATATTTTTTAACAAGCTTGCCAAAAAAACCTGGTATTTGAGAAAAGTTAAAATAAATTTAGAATTTTAAAGAGTATTCACGTGTTTATTTAGATAATATACAAAACATATATCATCATATGGAAAAAAAAACCATCATATGATTAACTTTTATTAAAAAACACATTTAAGTTAGTATAGTTTTAATTTTAATTTTTATCGCTTGTGTATTTTAGATTCTTTAAATTCTAACGAGTTCTATTAGTATACCAAATGTATATAGCATAAGCACTTAGTTAGTTTTTTAACATTCGATTATTACGTCATTTTAAATTTTAAAGCTTTAAACTACAGTATGACTTTATTTCAATTTGTATTCATTCTACATTAGTAAATTTTTATTTCTGATGAGCCTTACTACAAAAGTGCTAAAATAAATCTAAGAAAAATGAAACGTATTCTGTTATATTTTTAAAATAAATAAGGTATGAATAAAAAACTAAATTAACACTAACAAATAATCTAGAATAATCAGAATATTAAGTTGTGTTTACAAATAAAAAAAAAACTTTGACATTTGCTTTTAAAATTATTTACTACTATATAAAACATAATAAGATAGGTTTCGAATAACAATGTTGCTAAAAATGAAATAACATTACACTCTCAATATTAAAAAAATTAAAAGTATATTCAAAATAAGTACTAATTATTTTTAGTGTTTTTAAATTGACTTTAAGAAGTATTGAAAACTTTACCATGATATTTTTATTAAAATGAGTATTTGAGTCCTTTTGTCGATGTGATGGAAATTCCCCAATACTTGCTGGTTCAGCATAAAAAGTTATAAAAAACTTTGTTTTAATTAGTTTTTGATATGTTTGGGTTAGGAGGGTTAGGGTTAAAGGTATAAATATTGAAAAACATTAAGCCAAATAAACTTTAATTGACGATTCAGCAAACATTGGGAGAAACATCTTTGCTTTGGACCCCAAGTTACTGATCAAACATTTTATGTTTACAATTTTTTTTTCAGCGGAAATTGTTGTATATTTAAGTTTATCACAAGGTTCTTAAATTAGATATATAACAAACTGTATTTTTAGAAATTTTGTCCCAAAAGACCAGCAAAAATATTTTTTTCTTGTTTTCAAAAAAATAATTAGTACATAATTTTTGACAATGTTTCTTAGAAACCAATTAAAGCTATTTTATAGAAACTAGTGTTTCATGTATTATGTTGAAGGTTCAGTACAAACCAACTAAACAATTTAAATCAGTGCTTCCCTAACTAGACCAAGTGGCTCCCTTGGGGCCCATGAGCAGCAAATGGCCATGAGCAGTAAAGAGACCACAGGAGGTCATTAGGTCATAATTTTAAACCTTACACTAGATATTCTGGATTTGATGACGAAGAGCAAAAAAAAGGTCTTAGGCGGTTTTAATGGTAATTATTAGAGAAATCTTGTGAAGGGAGCTATAGCTTTTTTAATTACTTTGAAGTGAGAAAAACTTGGAAACCCTGATTTGAAAAAACTATTCCTTACCAAGATTTTTAGAAAAACAGTAAAAAAAAATCTGTTTTAAAGCTTGAAACAGCTTTTTCAATAAATTTTAAAAAAAATTTAGAAAGATTTTGCCGCAAGCATGAAAAAATTATTTGAATCATTAAAAAATTGAATAAAACGTATAATAAAATAAAAATTCAAGTAATTAAAATGTTATTAACCTTTATAATTTAAATAACTTTACCATGCTTGCTCCGAAATCTTATAATATTTTTTTACGATCTATTGAATAAGCTGACTTAATCTTTGAAACAGAAAACTTAAAAGATACCTTCAGTTTTATTGAAACATTTTCAGTTTATTTTGTTTTTTGAATGTTGAAAAAGCTCAAAAAGTTTAGTCCAAGGACCTGGTGCACAAAAAACCTTTCGGTTATCGAGTCATACACCAGACCAAAACAGTTTAATGTCATGTCCGAGAAATTTTCATTATATTTTTCTTCAGGTCCGATAATTTTTTACTAGTTTACTATTAACTTAAAAATGTTGGTAAGTAAAGTTTTTCAAATCAGGGTTTCCCAAGATTTTTTCTCCTTCAAAGAAAGAAAAGATAAAAAGCTATAGCACCCTTTAAAACCGCTAAAGACTTTTTTTTGCTCAAATCAGCAACTTCAGAATATCAAGTGTAAGTTTCAAACTATGACCTAATGGCCCCTGTGGTCTCTTTAATGCTCATGGCCATTCCTGTGGCCCCTTTGCTGCTTGTGGCAACCAAGGGGGGCGCTTGACCAAGTTTATGGAGCCCTGGTTTGAATTGTTTAATTGGTTTGTACTGAACTTAAACATAATACATATATAACACTAGTTGCAATAAAATAGCTTAAATTGGTTTCTAACAATCATTGTCAAAATTTATGTACTAATTTTATCGTAAGAAAACATCAAAAAACTATATTTTGCTGAGGTTTTAGGACCAAATTTGTAATAATACAGTTTGTAGTAAATTTATTTTATAAACTTTGTGATAAACCTAAATAATTAACAATTTCCGCTGAAAAAAAGAACCTGTTAAGGTTCTGTTAGGAACTTGTTATATTTAGCTTAGTTCATTCCTTGCTTTGCCTTTTAATTGAGTAAAAAGACCATTTTCTACCAAAATATTCATTTTAATAGAAATTTCCTAACATATTTTTAAAACTTGAAAGAGTAAATCAAAAAATGTAGAATAGTGAGTACTACTTTAAACATAAGTTTTATTTTTTTTTATTAAAGAAGTGTAATATTGTTTTACTGTTGATTAACATTATTATTCAAAGCTTATTCAATTAAGTATGTTTTGTATACTATTAGCTAATTTTAAACTATCGAAGTCAAAATTCTTTTTCTATAAGTTGATACTCTTTTAGTTTGAAATAAAAATTCTGACTTAACTTAGTAGTTCGACTATTTGTCAGTTTTCACTAAATTTTCATTCATGCCTTATTTATTCAAATTATTCAACAAGTTAACAGCAAATTCTTCTATGGTACTGTTAAAAGTATATTAAGTTTTTTTACTGCTGTTCATCACTTTTTTGCACAATTACAAATACATTTCAGTAAAATTAAGCTATCTCTTTTTTTAATCAAAATTATCATTCACAATTTCATTTAGTAGGTACATTGATTTTTTAGTTTTTATTAATAAGCCTTAATCACCTTAAACATTAACAATTAACACATTTCATTATTGCTGTTTTATTTACAAGTTTTTATAAGTGTTTTAATATAGTTTGTAAACTAAGCCTTAATGTCTCCATGAATGTTTAGTTTAATTTTTAGAAACATATAGAATTAAGAACTTAAATAATCTTCTGAATAAAACATAGTTAGTATCTTATATAAAAATAGGTCTTTTTGTGTTTTAAACTTTTTAAGTTAAGCTATACTTTCAAAGTATCTGTTTTGATCAGTTCTTTTTTAGATAGTTTCTATGAACATTTAATCAAAAAACAAGTTTATAAAAAAAAAGTTAGAGCTATTTTACATATTTATACTTTCTATGAAATCTATAGATAAGCTACATACTTTTTGTAATTTTATTTTTTAATGAAATCTATTTCATCTTCTTATCTGTGTTTCTATACTTTAAAGAAATTTTTAAATAAAAAATTAACTATATTAAAAGTAATAATAGTAATCTTGATAAATTGGAAGATACTAAGCAATTAAGTATTAAGAAAACTGGACAAGTAGTGCTTTTCAATTGATATATAATCAATATTACTTTTTCTGATGATCGTTTTTTGATTGAGTATAATAGTTGTTAAGTGTAATCCAGTACTTCCTTTAGTTATAAGATTTACATTTGAAAAGTCAATCTCTAATAATAATCTTCAATATTGGTTTTAAATGCAATCTTTGATATAATTAGAAGTTCTAAAGCTAATGGTTTTTTACTGTGAAAAAGTTAACAAGCCTGATTAAAAAGTTTCATTATAATTGTATAAATTATAATGAAATGATATAAATCTGTTGTAATTAAATAGGTGTATTTATAGACGTAATTTAAATTCAATCTTAAAAATTAGGTTTAGAAAAAGTTTAAATTTAAATATATATAGCTTAAACCAGTGGTCGTCAAAGTGTACACGGGTGCACACTAGTTTACACAGAACATTTTTGTGGGGTGCAGGAAATTTGTAGGTTGCATGAAATTTTTAGGATAAACATAAAAAATAATTTATAGTTTTTTCAGAAAAAACTTAAATATTTTAGTTATATTCAGCCTTGGTGTTTAATTTGGCTTTTCATAAATTGGCCGTTTAAATCATAAGCAGGGTTGCCACACACTAAGGGAACTCAGGGAATCTCAGGGAATTTTCAAACTGTAGAAAATCTCAGGGAAACTCAGGGAATCTCAGGGAAACTCAGGGAATTTTGGCATTTTTCTTTTACTCAGGGAAACTCAGAGAAGTTTTGATTTTTTCTCTAAATTTAGGGAAGTTTTTGAAAATCTCAGGGAAATTTTTTTCTAGATCTAGAATGAGGTTTAGTTAATCCAGTTTCAATATTTTGTTCAAAAGTAGTAATCTTTATTATTTAAGTGGTTATTTAGAATTTTACAAGAAGTTAGTATACAAGTTAATGAATATTGTTTTTACTACTTCTTTCATGGAAGCCCATTCAAATGGAAAAAAAGCTACTTGAACTAAATAATGAGCATTTTCAAAATAAAAGTTTTCACAAAAAAGATGTAGAGTTAGGATGTGCTGCTTCTATCTTAATTCAAGATTTGCTAAATCAAGGTAAAGTTTCTAACATTTTGTTCAAGTCATTTCACAATGAATGTAAACTTTTTATATTTGCTATAAAAAAAAAAAAACAAGAATGACTGTTGGTTTGAGCTTTTTAAGAAGGGCTGCTGTTTTAAATCCGGCATGTCTAATTGGAATGGGTAAAGACCGTTGTGTCAGAAACTTTACAAGGTTGGTCCAACAACTTGTCAGCATGAAGATACTAAAAGCAAAAGAGGGTGATGACATCATTAATCAATACATTGATTTGTTAAGTTCTTCTAACACTCAAATACTTTTTGAAAATTTTCTTGAAAAAAGTCACAGTTTAGACACACTTTTATTTTTGCTAAAAATGTTCCAAATAAAGCTTATAAGTTTTATTTAATGCATTCAGAACAGTTGCTAGGAAAGACATACAAGTCATAATGAAGTTATTATGTATGCATTTAAGTGAGTTCTTCATGTGAAATTATTATTATAGTATAATTAAATTTTGTCAATTAAAATGTCAAACAAATTAAACTTTATTCTTATATGTAGAAAGTTAACTAACAAGTTTACACAAAGTTGTGCAAAAATTTAGTTTTTAATTTTTAATTGGTTTAAACCTTTTAAGATTGAGTTTTTGAAAACAGTTTTTTTCATAAATTTAATGCAGAAGCATACACATACAACCTTCCTTTTATTATTAAAGAAGAAAAATGAGAATGAGGTAATAATAATTTGTGTTAGAAGAGAAAAAAATTTTTTTAAGATTTGAAAAATACTCAGGGAAACTCAGGGAAATTTAAGGTTACTCAGGGAAATTTTTGGTCACTCAGGGAAGGTTTTTTGGCTCAAAGAGTGGCAACCCTGCATAAGATTATTTGAGGCTAAAATTCAACTGTCATTTAAGTAATTCTCTTCAAGTAAAGAAAAAGTAGATGCTCACATTTATTATCCATGGTTGAGTATGGAGAAAGTTTTGTCCTTCAACAACCTACAATCATGATAGGGAATTAAATGAACTAAATTTTAAAGCTTAATATTTTATTGTTTTAGGTAACTATTTTAAATTATGAAATTATGCTCAATAAATCAAGTTTATTTATTTTTTTAATATACTGGTGTTTTACAACTTTTATACTAAGTAACTGTTCTTCCATAATACTGAAAATAGTTTCTTTAATAATTTAACTTAATATTAAGTGTTATACTTACAGTAAAGTCTAACAAAATATTTTGATTTAAAGAATATATATGTTTTAGAATCCTCTTAAGTACATAAACTTTTTTCTTACAAATACATATTAGTAATAGATAAATTCAAAGTAACAAATTTTATTTTAAACAATTAAAGTTAAAAATGATTATATATTTTCTAATTATTAATTATTAATTTATTAGTATATTTAATGGAATTATAATTTAATTAAATAAATGTTCTAAAAAACATAGTCTTAGATTAATACAGAGTTGCCACACACTAAGGATACTTTGAAATTTTGAAAGGTTTTGTGAGGATTAAGGCTGTCTTGGGTTTTTCTGAAGTTTTATGTAAATCTCATGCTAGTTAGGTGAGTATTTTATAAAATAATTTTTTACCAAGGAGAATTTACTAGTTTCTAATGTATTATCTTTTTTTAATTCATCTATAGTTTTCTATTTATTTTGTTTTTTTGAATGTCTTAAGGTATTTGTTTTTAATTAACTGTATATTTCTCAGTTATTGAACTTATGTTTACTATTTTTCTTTTTTTTTTTTCAAAAGTCAATATAGTCTCAATCTAATTTGATAAAACAATTGCTTTTTTTTCCTCAGATTATCATTTATACTCTTAAAAGTAGTAACTCTGTTAATAATCGGTTAATATCCAGTTTTAAGTTTTAGTTTGAATCAGGGTTGCAACACACTCATACTAATAAAACTTTCCTTTAAAATGCAATTTGACTATGGATGTCTTTTTTTTTTTGCAAAACTTAAGCTAGTTTTAATATTTTTTTAAATTTCCGGATGCTTTTATAAATCAAATTTTTCTTTTGAAAGTATATTTTTTAATATTAAATCTAACTTATTATAATAATAATTTTTGGTCGTCATGGTTGATTAGCTTTATAATTTTTCAGCCTTTTACTTTCTCTTTTTTTATTTTGTAAAACTTAAGATAACCGAGGCTTGTTTAATGTAAGTTTTGCTTGGTTGCTATACACACAGGATAACTAAGGCCAGCTAGAATTCTTAAAAAACTTTATGATGAAATATAATGCTGGTTTAATTCAGGCTAACTCAAACTAGTTTGAAAAAAAAAAAAAGAATAACCAAGGCCAGTTTATTTTTTTTAATAAAAACCTCAGCATAATTTGAAACTTAAAGAAAATTTCAGTCCAGTGTTTATCTAAAGAGTCCAGTGGTTCTTAACATTTTTTCATGTGTTACTCCTTTTAAAATTGGCTATTGCCAAACTTACCTATTTTTGAAAGGTAATTACCAAATTTACCCATAAAATACAGAATTCAGTTTAATTTTGAGGAAAAAATTCTTGATTTTTTCATGTTTAGGCTTATTGAATGTTAAAAATAGTAAAACTTAATGAGTTTATTTAACCTAAAAATATCAACAGTTAAATACTTACTTATAAATTAAAACAACAATTTAAAACACTACATTAAATATCTTGATTGAGATTTGTTTGTTTTAGTTTTAATATTCTTATATTTTTATTGCCAATTTTGTTTAAAATCTGAATTTTCAAACCTTATCTACATAAAACAATACATATTCAAGATTCAAAAACTTAAGATAGCTCAGAACAGTTTCAAGTCATTAAGTTTTCTCTTATATGACAAGTGGCAACCCTGCTAAAGCTGTTATTGGTTACTCAGACTGACTTTGTTTTGGTTTTAAGAAAGGCACAACTTTTATTTAATCTCCTTATGATAAATCATAAATTATTTTAAATTTACCTCTAAGTATCAACTAGGAATCTTAGTTTTTATTCTTCATAACTATAATGTTTCAACTTTATTAGTTTTATCAAAAGACTTATTAAAAAAATTTTTAATGTTTATATTTTCAAAAAATTCTTGAAATCGGCTTAAAAACATATTTTTTTTGTGTTTTGTGCTATATTGATATGTAACTTCAGTACCTTGTAAAATATGAAATCAGTTTTTAGTGTTTTTATAAAGTTTATTTTAAAACAACCAAAATTTATTTTCTGTTTCAAATGTGTCGTAATATATTAAAGTTCTTCAAATTTTTACTTTATGTAAATATTTGAAGCAAAAATTGTCAATTATTATTCAATTTTAGAATTTATGTTAACATTTGTTCTGTATTTTTAATAATATAAGTTAGTTTGAAGTATTTTGAGATTTAAATTAAAACTAAGACTGTTTTAAATTTTTATTTAATCAGGTCATGTTAAGACTTTTTTTTTTCTTACCTTAAAGCCTAGCTTTGTGAATTTAAAACCTTTTTTGCCTTGAAAATAATGTTTTAATTTGTTTATATCATGCCACTTAAAAATCTTTTATATTTTAGGTTCTTGAGCTTCACTAACAATATCTTCTTTCAGTATTTAACCCTTACTACTATTTTAATAAAAGAATTTTTTTTTCATAAAGTAGCATTCCTGATATTGGTACAAAATAACTTTTTTTTAGTTGCAAGTTATTGAAATGTCATTTTTACTTATTATATTTTGCAATTACAATTTTATATAACTTAGTTTGTTATATTATGCAAAAATAAAAAAATATTTAAAAAAATAACAAGCTTCAAACAATTATAGATTGTTTTAGTGGATAACTTAAATAAAACATAATAAACATAAATTTTAGTGGATAGCTGTCTAATTTGCACGAGTGTACAAAATTGCACGAAGACTTTTTTGCACGAGCAGACAATTTTGCACGGGTTACTTTTGTTTTTAATATCTGTATAAATTTTAATTATTTTTTTTTTAGTTTATTGGATTTTCTTTACTTTCACTGTTACTCTTTACCCTCGGTCGGTATTTTATTTATTTATTTTATTTTTTAATTTTTTAATTAAATCTATATATTTTTAACTATCACTGTTACCCCAAACCCTTACCCTCGGTTGGTAGGTTTTTTTTATAACTTTCATCAGTTATATTTTTATTTTTACTATCACTGTTACTTTTAACCCTCGGTCATTAACTTTTTTTGTTTATCAATTCTTTTTAGTTTTTCTTTTTCCTTTTTATTTTATTTTATTTTTGTATCTTTTACTCTCGTGCAAAAATTTAACTCGTGCAAAACTGACTCTAAGTGCAAAATTGTCTTCGTGCAATTTTGTACCCTCGTGGAATTCGGTCTTCGTGCAATTTACACCCGTTACCAATTTTAGTGAACAACTTTACCCAAAATTACTTCTAATTTTAAATGTGGTTATTTATATTTTTAATGCAAATTTAAAAGATTTATTAAAATTTAGCATAACTTAATCTAAATATTTTCACTTTTTTTTAAAATTAAAAGCAGGTAAGCAAAACTAATTATATAAAATACGGGATCGTCAAACACTTAATAAAAACTTTAAGACTAGTTATATTATATATATATTTTTGTTTAAACAAAAGCAATGTAAGAACTTTTTCAAAAACACTATGGTGACATAGGTTTCATATTTTAAATATAAATTCAGATTAGTTTTCATATTTTTGCTTTATCTGTGGCAATTATTAATAATAATAATAATAATAATAATAATAATAATAATAATAATAATAATAATAATAATAATAATAATAATAATAATAATAATAATAATAAGAATAATAATAATAAGAATAATAATAATAATAATAATAATAATAATAATAATAATAATAATAATAATAATAATAATAATAATAATAATAATAATAATAATAATAATAATAATAATAATAATAATAATAAGGCCCGCTATCAGCTGAGATCGGCTATGCGTGTTGTGCACAGAGAAGAAAAAATAAAAAAATTACATGTTAAAAAAAAAAACAATTAAATTCATTCTGCTTCTTATTTCTTCATCTTCTTCTTCGTTTTTCTAAAATATTCCTTTTCTCTTTCTTGCAGTCTTTTGTGTATAGTTGATCTCCATTTGGCACGGTCATTTGCAAGCAACTCCCAATCATCAGTTCCAATGTTCAAGCTTTTTAAGTCGCGCTTGCATACATCCGTAAAACGTAATTTTGGACGTCCTCGATTTCGTTTGCCAACGACCAACTCGCCATACAATAGAAACTTTGGGATCCGCTCAGTATTCATTCTCAGGATATGACCGAGCCAGCGAAGCCTGCGCTGACTGAGGGTAAAGTACATAGTGGTAAGACCAGTACGTCTCAATACTTCCTCATTGGTGATCTTTTGCTGCCATGTAATTCCAAGGATGCGACGAAGGCATCGTAGGTGAAAGGTATTGATTTTCTTCTCCTGTACGCTAGGTAACGTCCATGTCTCGCTACCGTAAAGCAGAGTACTGCAGACACAGGAACGGTAAACGTTAGCCTTTGTTCGAATGCTTAGCTTTTGGTTATCCCAAACTCTTGCAGTCAAGCGAGCGAAAGTTCCTGATGCTTTGCCAATGCGACTATTTATTTCTTTGTCCAATGATGCGTTTGACGCAACATTTGAGCCAAGGTATACAAAGTTATCTACATTCTCGATATCCTTACAATTGATCTTGATTGATGGTAAAATATTTGTTCCTTGAATTAGAATTTTAGTCTTCTTAAGGCTTATAGTAAGGCCGAAATCCGAGCATGCCGAAGAAAACTGATTCAGCAGTGTCTACAGGTCTTGGGCAGAGTGAGCCACGAGTGCAGCATCGTCAGCAAATAAAAGATCAAGTATGGTGACTTTCTTCAGATTTCGCTTAGCTCTTAGATTTGAAGGGTTGAAAAGGTGTCCGTCAGTTCTTGTATGAAGCTTGATTCCAGTAGTTAATGAATTAAAAGCATGCTTTAATAGCATCGGAAAGAAGATTCCAAACAAAGTTGGAGCAAGTACGCAGCCTTGTTTTACCCCACTTTTGATTTCAAATGAATCAGATACACTACCATCATATTGAATGGTTGCCCTTGTGTTTGTATGAAAAGACTTCACAATATTGAATAATTTTGAAGGACATCGAATTTTTAGCAGTATAGCATATAGTCCGTCTCTACTTACCAAGTCAAAGGCTTTAGTGAGGTCAATGAAAGCGATGTACAAAGGCATGTTCTGCTCATTACATTTCTCTTGTAACTGACGTACAGAAAAAATCATGTCGGTGGTAGATCTTTTAGACCTAAATCCACATTGAGACTCAGGATATACTCTTTCAGCCAGCTTCTGAATACGAGGAAGAACCACTCTTGCAAAAACTTTACCAGCAATCGCAAGAAGAGAAATTCCCCTGTAACTATTTCAGTCCGATCTGGAACCCTTGTTTTTATATAAGACTATGATCTTAGCATCACGCATGTCTTGTGGCACTATACCTTCTCTCCAACATTTGGCTAAAATATCATGTAAATGAGGTAACAAGCATGACTTACAATTGCGGACCAAGTCCGCTGGTTTGCCGTCACTACCTGGAGCTTTCCACGGAGCCATCATATCAATGGCTTTACTGAGTTCTTCAGTAGTTGGTACGCTATCCAGGTCATCCATCATTGGTAGACTATCCATTCTGTTAAGGGCATCATTAGTAACAATATTCTGTCTAGAATACAGAAGGGAAAAGTGTTGAACCCATCTACTCAACTGTTCATTCCTACTGTGTAAGATTTCACCAGTCTCAGATAACAAAGGTGATATTGACCTCTTTGTTGGTCCAACTGCTTTTCTTATTCCTTCGTAGACTGATTTGGTATCTCCTCTGTCAGCAGCAGCCTGAATACGGGCACTAGCCTTTAACCAAAACTCAGTAGCACATTTTCTAGCTGCCCTCCGAAAATTTTTTCTGGCTTCACGAAGTCTATTAAGACACGTGTTACTTGGGTCACGTTGATAATCAACATGAGCCTGTCGCTTTTTCTTTAAAAGAGGAGATAAAATATTGATATTTTCTTCGAACCAGTCTTTGTTGGCATGTTTGTTCTTTCCAAAAGTTTCAAAGGCATTCTGATATATACTTTTTTCGATCCTAGACAAAGACTCAGAAGCAGATGTGTCCGACGAAGAGACAGATGGCATCAGAGTTGAGAACTTTTTGATATTTTCCTTGTCCCGCATTGCACCTACATTTAGTCGAGCTTTACAAGCTAAATTGTTTGAATTGTCCATGAACTTTTTTGAGATGTGCATTTTACAGCAGACCAAAGAATGATCGCTGTTGCAGTCTGCGCTTTGATATGATCTAGTTAACAGAACATCGTTAATACGATGGCGTCTCACTAAGATAAAGTCTAATTGGTGCCAGTTTTTAGAACGGGGATGTCTCCAAGATTAATTATTAAACTTCAAAAAGAATTTTTTAAGTTGTGTATTTTCAAAATTTTTTTTTGATATTTTAGTTGTTTAAGTTGTTTTACATTTAGTTTTATTAACTTTTGATTTATGGAAAACAATATTGTTTTCAATTTTGGTTAATTTAATGAATCTAAGACAGGCTTTTTGTTTTAATAATGGTGGTTTTAAATGATATTTAGTTGATTTAGTTTAATGTTTTGTTTATTTATAACCAGTTATCTTAACACATTAGTATTGAAGGGACTCAATTCTGACTCAAAGAAGTGTCTACAATGTACATTCAGTTTAACTATAAACTTATATACTTAAAATAAAGTAATTTGAAATTAATTTATAAAAACATATTAGAACTTTTTTTTGCTTGAAATAACTTAATTAAAACTTTTAATTGCTATAAAAAGAAGAAGTGATGGCTATTTTCAACCCTGAACTTAATGGAGTACAAAATTTAGTACATGCAATGAACAATAACAGCTTAAAGTAATATTTTACTCAAATCAACAGTATACATACTTTTTGAAGTTATTTGAACTTAGTTTGTTCTTTCTTTTTTGTTCAACATCTATGTTAAATACAGAAAATAATAATAAAATAATGTTGAAATTATTTCATGTATGTGTTTAGTTCTTAGTGAAACATTTGAGAGTACTAGGTATTTATTAAGGTAAGCGGAAATGTGTTTATTTAAACTTGTAAAAGGAAATCCATATTAATGCTGTAGAAACAAAATTGCATAAAAAAAGATGACTGCATGATAAGACTATTACAAATTTAAGCTACAATTGATATAGTTGAGGTATTTGATCAGATATATTTGATCTTTCAGTTGATATTAGTTTGATATAGTTGATGTACTTGATCAGTATATCGGATCAATATATCAGTTGATGTATTTGATTTTTCAGTTAATATTATTATGATATAGTTGATATGGCCTTCAGCTTTCAGTTATTATCAGTTTGATTACATGTTTAATTAAGTTTAGTTAATTGTTTCTAGTCGTAAAAATGTATTTCAAAATCAATTAAAAGTGTTTTCGTGTTTCTGCCACTAGAGGCTCTCTTAGATCAGATCTTTGGGTGCACATAATTTTTCTTTGCTGTTCAGTGTGCAAAGATTTCTATTAGCTTGATGGTTTAGGCTATGTGTAATTAGATTAATTTCTACTTATTGTTTAGATCAGTGGTCGTCAAGCTTATCAATAAAAGTTCTACTTTCAATATTTGTTTAGATATTAAACTTGCAATATAAAAGTTTTACAAATGATTTAAAACTAACTTATTATCGACAGCAAGCTAAAATAAATATATAAAAGTGTCAACTTTTGAAACCACAACTGACAACATTGAAGCATCGAGCGCACCTGGTGTTAAAAAAATAAAAACCACGAATTCTGAGAACCATGAATTATGTGAACAGTTGCTCTGGAACTTCGATGAAAACAAAAATTCCGAAGACGAAGTTGTGAAAACTTTCAAAAGAAATGCAGTTTCGTGTTTTCATGGAAGTGCATTTGTCATAATATTAATATCGAAATTTTCGTAAACAATAAAAACTGCGATAAGCTTTCTCATCGGAATTTTCGTAAACAATAAAAAGTGCGATAAGCTTTCTCATAAAAATCATTTAAAGTTGCATAACAAAATATCATTAAAAAACAAAACTGCGTTAAGCTTTCTCATCGGAATCTTCGTAAACAATAAAACTGCGATAAGCTTTCTCATAAAAAATCATTTAAAGTTGCATAACAATAATCATTTTCCCATAAAAAAGCCAATATTGAGAGAATATGTGTTCTTTCCGAATGCATATATAAGCGGTTGTTTAAGAAACAGTGCTCGCTTTTTTGTTATGCCCTTGAAACAGCGCGGAACTCAACTATAAGCCGCAGGAAAGGTTTACTACGATCAAAGCTGCTACGACTTTCAAACGGATATCTGTAACGTGTTAGTGTGTTTTATATCTTGTCACTGCACTTTATACTTATTAAAGCACAATTACTTAATCACACTGAAGTTGTATAAAATAGCAGAAGTTTAGTAATAATATAAATGCCTCAAACGCGGGGGAAAACTTCCAAGTCGAAGAAACTTTCCCTTCAACGAGTTTTGCGGTCCAAGGACAAAACGGACAAATCGCCTAACATGGATAACTCTAATACAGGTTACAGTTTCACATTGAAAAGTTTCTCGAATTTTTTTCGTGCAGGTAAAACGATTTTTTTTTTACTTTCTGTTAATCATATGATGATTAACTCTCTGTTTTTTACTCTCTGTTAAGTTCTGTGATGTTTTTTTTTGTAGAATAAAATAAATACTTATGATAGTTATCATCTCTATCTAGTTTCAATAACTTCTGTTTTTTATTTATTAAACTATTAAAATTTAAATTTAATAACCTTTTGTAGGTAATGCGAAATTATCCAACGAAAATTTCTTCAAACTTTACAAAGTGGCAAAACTACTTAATTTCGCCAATGCAAAGAAACATTTACTCGACTCGTTCAAGATTGACCTGAACATTGACAACGTTTGTTTCTACCATCAGTTTTCCATTATTGCCCAAAACAAGCAAATTCAAAAGTGCACTTTCGACTTCATAACAAGATGGTTCTGCTATTTGGCCGAGAATAAAATGCTGGACGGTTTGAGCTTTGATGTCTTTGTGAGGATCTTGGTCACTTCAGACTTGAATATCACCTCGGAACTTGAGGTAGCAAAAGCTGTGAACAGTTGGATTGAACACGATCCAGAATCAAGAAGCAAGCTTACATTAGGTTTGGTGAAAACAATTCGTCTACCTCTGCTCTCAACTGCTGCTCTGAATACATTGTTAGATGCTGACACATTTTCAAAATGTGCTGAGAGTAAGGGGGTTATACTAAAAGCTATCAGCAATAAAGCTGTGCAGAATCTTGACCCGAGGTCTGTTGACTGTCGAGTGAGACATTGCGCTCAGGATAATTTTGAGGTGGCACTTTGCAGCAATAAGTACCCTACATTTCGCGTGTTCAATCTCGATAAGAAGAACTACTCGTCCTTCACTGAGATAGCACGTATAGATAAAAGTTTTGACTTGTCCTCCGTTGAGTTCGTGAACGGGATCATGTACTTCTTTGGTTACGAAGATTTACTTGATAGTTTGTCGGTGCTGTCTTACTCAGTTTTGACTGGATCCTGGGAGCATGTAACGTTTCCCGATGATTCTTTGATAGACTGCGATAATTTTTCAACTTGCCTTTTGGCGGGAAAGATTTACATTTTAGGAGGAAAACGTCAGCAACGTGACCTATCAGGAACCAACTTTGTCCTTTTTGATCCCAGCACTAAAAGTTTTAGGAAACTGGAAGACACCAAACACTCCAGGGAAGGAGCCGCGTCATGCGTATTCAACGGGAGAATTGTCACCTCAGGAGGATCCGATCATCCGACATCCGTTGAAGCGTACGATCACTGCGCAGGTGAGTGGTCACGTGACATGCCCGACATGCTGGAGGGAAAAAGCGGTCACGCTTCGGTAAGCATCGGCAGCAAAATGTACGTGATCAGTAGATGGGAAGGTTGCGAGGTTTTTGATCTCTTCAGCGGGAAGTTTGCTCTTCTTCAAGCTCCGTGGGTTAAGAGGAAATTTTTTACTTCTAAGTGCGTGGTGATTGGCAGCAAGATGATAGTGGTTTCTAGCCACAATCATCGAGATTTTAATTTCATTGTTTTCGATTCAGAGGGATTAAAATTGGAGAAGGATGTTAGTTTGAGGCAAAACGAGCTGGATATTAATTGTTATCACTGTGTCAAATATCCCAAACTCAATATTTTTCCGGAAACTTTTTAATTGTGATTTTTATTTTTTGTTTTGTAGTGCTAGATAAAGTATTACTGAAAATTTCAACTTGGTTTTATTTCCTGTAAATAAGTTTGTTAAGCTTAACTGAAAAAAGTATGCTCAAGATATCATAAAAAAACTTACAAAAAATGTGTAGTTTATTTTTATAGAAAGCAAATATATGTAAAACAGTTTTTACCTTTATTATTTTATAAACTTGTTTGTTTGTATGTATATAGAAACTGTTTAAAAAGAACTGATAATATTAGATACTTTAAAAATAGAGTTCAATTGAAAGTGTTTAAAACAATAAAAATCTAAATTTTTAAGTTAGGTACCAATTTACGTAAACATTATCTTTACTTAAGTAAACCATAACGAATAACTTATGATTTACAAGTTTAAAAAAATAATGTTTCATACAATAAGTTTTATCTATAGTAGCTTTAAATGGAAAGTTTTTTAAACAATGTAAGTTTCTAATGTCCCGAACAAGACGTTAAAAGGTATCCGTGGTGTGCGACTCGATAACATTAACTAAAAGGTTTTATTGTACACAAGGTCATTGGAACAAATACTTTTGAGTGGTTTTTTCATCGTTTCATAAGATATTAATTTCATTGCAACTTTCATTTTACAACAATTAAAAGTAATATCAAAATTTCATTGGTTTATGTTTCTTTTTCTAAATAACATAAGGTACGATTTGAAGGGAACCGCTCATTTCCAACAAGCGATCATTTCCCACCTGGTCAAAAACGAGAACCGCTTACCGACCAAGGGTAAGGGTTTGGTGTAATGGTAATAAATAAACAAATTATAAATAAATAGCTAATAAAAAATAGAGGAACAGATAAAAAAATAAGAAAATATTGTGGGGGAATTGATCAGTTGGAAATTTTCGATATACCGATTTCAATTACATAATTTAATGTAACTGACATATACGAAGTGCAGATTGAATTTATAAATTGTATTTTGAGTGTACAAATATACTAGCATTCACAAACTTTATGTAACTTAGTAAAGAGTATCAATGCAGATATGCCATCATAAACTTTAAATTAGTTTCAATATCAAATATAAATTTTGAATAATTTTGTGCTAAATGTAAAGATATCACAAGAAAAAAATTAAGCTAATGTTTAACTCTTTTAAGTTCATTAGATGAAAGTTTAGCAAAAAAACACAACAAAGTATATTTACACATGTTAATTTTCTGCTAAATAAACGTTTTTAGTAAGTTATCTACTTTTTTTTCAAAACTCGTAAAAATTGTATTTCAAATCTTGCCCTTGATGTCAAATGAAAAACTTTTAGGACTGGTAAATCTTTGATCTCAGAGAGGTTTTTCTTTTTTTTTTAGAAGGCTCCCTTAAATAACCAAAAAAGCTATGGCACCCTTTAACAAAAATTCTCATAATACTAATGTCGTATAAGACCTTTTGTGCTCCTCACCTTCAACTCGAAAATATCCAGTGTAAGTTTCAAATTATCGCCCCTTTTCATCTTATGGACCCTAAATTTCTAATATAGTCCATTTTCGGAAACTCTGATCTAAGAGTAACTTTACTGAAAGAACAATTAACATATCAGTAAGTTGTATATATTTTATTATTTTAAATATTATTTTAACATGACTTAAATAAAAGGGTCGGCTGCAGTTGTAAGGTTTTTGAAATTTTTTCATTCATAAAATTATGTAAATGAGGTCAAGTGATATAATACGGCAGAATATAAAAAACGGGTGGGTGTCACTTTTGCACGAGCGTCACTTTTGCACGAGCGTCACTTTTGCACGAGGGGACACTTATGCACGAGGGTCACTTTTGCACGAAGGGTCACTTTTGCACGAGGGGACACTTTTGCACGGCGACACTTTTGCACGAGCGTCACTTTAGCACGAGGGGACACTTTTGCACGACGTCACTTTTGCACGGAGGGTCACTTTTGCACGAGGGGACACTTTTGCACGGCGACTTTTTTGCACGAGCGTCACTTTTGCACGAGGGGACACTTTTGCACGACGACACTTTTGCACGGAGGGTCACTTTTGCACGAGGAGACACTTTTGCACGGCGACTCTTTTGCACGGAAGGTCACTTTTACACGAGGTGACACTTTTGCACGGCGTCACTTTTGAACGAGGAGACACTTTTCACGGCGACATTTTTTCACGATTACAGTTTTTTACGGCAGCATTGTTGCACAACGTTACATTTTTACGATGAAATTTTGCACAGCGACATTTTTGCACCATGACTTTTTTGCACGGAAAATAAATTTTGCATGCAGGCTGATTAAAAGTTTTTTAGCTACTACCAAGTCTGCTACATAAAAAGAAACTGAAAACTAAAACTTTATAATATACCTATATTAGAGGCAAAAAATAAAAGATCTAAAATCTTAAACAGTAAAAGTTAATGTTAGAAACAAACTAACGAAGAGATAAAATAAAATTATTTATAAAAGCATTATACCAGGAACAATAAAGTTAATTTATTTAGAAACTAGGATAAAAAATACTTTAAGTGTAAGTAAGTTGTTCTAGTATATTTTGAACTTTAATATATTAATCAACAACTATGCCTTTTTATATATTTTACTATACGGTTACAAGTTTATTGTTTATATGATTAACCTAGGCATCAAAACCGAGACCACTTAAACTGGAAGACACATAAGGAAAAAAAAATTACACATATAGTTTATTTATTATAACAAAGATAAAAACATAATTTGATATAAAATTTATAGGTTAAAAAGAAAAATTTTAACCACAAACTTATATTTATTTACGCTTTGATGTAGAACGAACAACACCAAGTATTTAAATGCATTGACTAACAACAAAAACAAAAACCTATCGCTTCAAGGACATTAACGTTAGGCTCTCATTGGCTTATTTCATGATCATGGAATGCTGGTATAAGCATCTCTTAATACTTTTGATGAACATAAGTTCAAAATTCGAAATGTTACTCTCTCATTGGCTTATCATTATCATGCAACATTATTGTAATGAACAAATCTAAGTTTAAGTCATGAAAAATGCGCTGTTATGTTGTTTTTTTTTATTCACACGCTAATAAAACACGCTAAACTAAAAAATAAAAACAAACATCAGGTAAAATCTTAAATACCTTACACTTCATAAACTAACTAAATCTTTATTTTAATTTAACAATTGTTTGAAATAAAAATAAATTTAAAATATTTTTTTAACAACAAAATTTGCTAATTATAACATCGAGAGAAAATAAGTAAAAATAATACTCAAAATTCGTGTTTTAAAGTCTTACTAAAGTTTATCTTTCTGTTTAAAAAGTAACAAAATTCAGATAATTTTCATTTAATGTTAACAAATCGTTTTTATTAAAAATTAAAAATGTGTATTCAACTAATTTATTTAAATTAAGCTAATAAATATAAATTAATGAATTGTGGTACGTTATTAATTATTATATAGTTCTACGTAAAACTTCAAACAAAAACTGTACATTAAAATTTTATTTAAAGACTACCACATTTTGTTTATTTAAAACAACTTACGTTTAAAAGCGAATATTATTTGAGTACAAATTTTTTTTTCTAATTAAAAAAAAAAGTCTTCGTGCAAAAGTGTCACCTCGTGCAAAAATGACTCTCCGTGCAAAAGAGTCGCCGTGCAAAAGTGTCCTCTCGTGCAAAAGTGACCCTCCGTGCAAAAGTGTCGCCGTGCAAAAGTGACACTCGTGCAAAAGTGACCCTCCGTGCAAAAGTGACGTCGTGCAAAAGTGTCCCCTCGTGCTAAAGTGACGCTCGTGCAAAAGAGTCGCCGTGCAAAAGTGTCTCCTCGTGCAAAAGTGACCCTTCGTGCAAAAGTGACCCTCGTGCAAAAGTGTCCCCTCGTGCAAAAGTGTCTTCGTGCAAAAGTGACGCTCGTGCAAAAGTGACCCGTTCCGATAAAAAACATCTACAACCTAACCAAATATATAAAAAATATTTCTTAAAGAATTCATATACTTATATAAAAGTAAGAATATTAGCCAATCAGAAGCGACCTTAGAACTGCAGCCGCTAAAGCAACAATTTACTTATGATAGCTTAATTATAGAGTTGGTTTCTTTATTTGCAATAAATAATGTTATTTATCAAAGTTATATGTTTCACTAGTCTGTTGACTATATATAAATTATTGGCAAAACTTTTTGTTTGAATATTTGTAGAGAATTGGTACTTAGAGGTAAAATATAAAACTATATTTTTGACTTAAGAGCGTAAATTTTAAGTATTTAATGATTTATAATAGATAGGTTTAGTATAGTTTCAAAATTCATCTTGATTTTGATACTAGTAGATGAAATTAGTTAACATATTTTGATATTATTTTAGAATATAACAATTTTATTACAATGTAATCTTAAAACTTAACTTTATTAAAAGAACAGGTGATGTTTTAAATTTTTTTGTTTCAAAAGTTAATTAGCACAATTATTAATGATAGCTGTTAATACTTATAGGTATTGTTATAAAAACTTGAAACGTATTATGATCAGTAGTTCCTTAAAAATAACTTATTTTACTTATAAGTAATGAGAATCATGTGAAACTCAAGTTTTACCTTAACTTTAATTTTTCATTTAAAACAAAAAAGTTATACAACTGTGAGAGGTTTTACTTTTACCTCAAAGTTTTACCATATTTCGATAAAGTGACGTTTTCCCCTGTGTTTAATTTGGCTTTTTATAAAATGGCCATTTTGGTCATAAGATTATTCGAGTCTAAAACTCAATTGTCATATTTAAGTTCATAATGTTGCTAAGAAAACATTTTTAAGTAAAGAAAATATGTGGATGCTATATTTATTGTCTATGGTTGAGTATGGAGGAAGTTTTGTTTGTCATCAAACTACAATAATGGTAGGGAATTAAATAGATTAAACTAAAAGGCTAATTTTTTTCTTATTTTTAGTAACTTTTCTCAAATTATTATATTTTATTTTTTAAATCAAGTTTACTAATTTTAAATAAATTAACTAGTTTTTTTTTTGCTTTTTGCACTAGATAACTATTCTTACATTATAATATAAATAGTTTCTTCAATAACCTTATTAATATTAAGTACTATACTTAAAGCAAAGTTTAACAAATTATTCTCAATAAAGTATATAAACTCTTATCTACAAATACATCTTAAAAATAGCTAATTTTTTTGTAACAATTATTAATTTTAAATAAGTCAAATTATTAACGACTATTTATTTTTTATTTTTTTTATGTTTATATAGAATTTGAATAGTACATATAAAATCTACACAAAATATAGGTTTAGATTAATACAGAGTTGCCACAAACTAAGGCTTCTTTAACTTTTTTAAAAGTTTTGTGAAAAACTAAAACTGCCTTAGGTATTTCTGAATTTCTTTTTAGAAATATCAGGCTAGTTAAGTAACTTTTCTAAAATAAATTTAATTTAGAGAATTGTACTAGTTTCAGATTTTGAAAACTTATTTTTAAAGTTATTTATAACTTTCTATCTGTTCAGTTCTTTTGATATTAATAAAACCTTAAGGAATTTATTCTTGATTAACTGTACATTTCTCAGTTATTGAAGTTATGTTAACTATTTTCTTTTTATCCAAAAGTCAGTATAGTCTCAATCTAATTTAATGAAATATATGCTGTTTTTTTTTACTTAGATTGATATTTATACTCTTAGAAGTAGTTACTCTGTTAGTAATCAGTTAATATTCAGTTTTAAGTTTTAGTATGAATCAGGGATGCCACAAACTCATACCAGTAAAACTTTCCTTAAAAATACAATTTAACTAAGGATATCTTTTTTTTATTTTTCAAATTTTAAAATAGTTTTGATATTTTTATTAAATCTCCGGATACTTTTATGACTGAGATTTTTCTTTGAAAATTTTTTTTTAATATTGAATCTGACTTTTCATATTGTAATAATGATAATTTGAGATATTAAGGGTTGATTAGTTATATATTTTTTTTAGCTTAAGCCTTTCTCTTTTTCATAAATTTAAGATTACCCACGCTAGTTTGATGTAACTCATGCTTGGTTGCCATACACTCAAGATAAGTAAAACTAGTTAGAACAATTTTCTAAACTTTTGATGATAAATTGTAATGATGCTATAGTTCTGGCTAAGTTAGACTAGTCTGAAATAAAAAAAAACTTAGGCCAGTTTGATTTTTATTATAGAAAACTCAGCATTATTTCAAATTTTTAGAAAATTTTATTCAAGTTTTTATCTAGAAACAAAATCTTGAATGCGATTTGTTTGTTTAAGGTTTAGATTATTATATTTTTTAGCCAATTTAATTTGATAACTGATTTTTAAAACCCTATCTAAATTTTTAAAAATAAGTATTTAAAAATATTTCAAAATAATTCAAAAACTCACGATGACTCAGGACAGTTTTAAGTTCTTAAGTTTTCTTTTATATGACAAGTTGCAACCCTGCTAAAACTGTTATTGGTTACTCAGACTGACTTTGTTTTTGTTTTATGAAAGGCATAACTTTTATTTATACTCCTTATGTAAAATCATAAACTATTTTGAATTTAACTCAAGCTATTAACTAGAAATTATTCTTTATTACTATAATGCTACAACTTCATTACTTTTATCAGAAAGTTTATAATATAAGAACTAACAATAATAATTGTTAACTGTTTATTTTTTGCAAAATTCTTAAAATTGACTTAAAAATATATTTTTTGTTTTGTACTATAATGATATGTAATTTAGAAAATACTAAGCAAAACTTCAATTAAAACATAAAATTATTTTTTATTGTTTTAGTTAAAGTTTGTTCTAAAATAATTAAAGTAATTTTTTTGTTTCAAGTGTTTCAAAATTTTTATTGTTCTTCAAATTTTTAATAACCTAAAGACTTGAATAAAAATATGTTAGCTTTTATTCATTTTAAATATTTAAGTGAATTTTTATTCTGTAATTTTAATAATGTAAGTTAGTTGAGGTATTTTAAGAATCAAATCAATACTTAGACTGTTAAGGATTTTTTAGTAATCAGGTTAAGTTTAATTTTTTTTTCTAAACTTTAAGGCTAGTTTTTTTGAATTCAAAACCTTTTGAGCTTTAATAATAATATTTTCAGGTATATTAGAAATGTTTTTGTTGTGTTTAGTACTTGATAAAACTTTTGAGAGTACTTGGTATTTACTAGGATAAACAGAGGTGTCTTTATTTAATTGTGTAAAGGGAAATTCATATTAACGCTGTAAAAATGAAATGTGCATTAACATTGCATGATAAAATTGTTATAAAATCCAGCTTCAGTTGATATAAGGTTTTCAGTTGATATATTTGATGTATTTGATCAGTATATCGGTTCAATATATCAGTTGATATTTTTAATTTTTCAGTTGATAATAGTTTGATTACATGTTTAATTAAGTTTAGTTAATTGTTTCTAATCGTAAGAATGTATTTTAAAATTAAATAAAAGTGTTTCAGTATTCCTGCCACTTTAGGCTCTCCTAAAATAGATCTTTCGGTGCACATAATTTTTATTAGCAGTTCAGTGTGCACAGATTTCGATTAGCTTGATGGTTTAGGGCTATGTGTAATTAGATTAACTTCTATTTATTGTTTAGATCAGTGGTCGTCAAGTTTATCAATAAAAATTCTACTTTCATTATTTAGTCTAAAACTCAATTGTCATATTTAAGTTCATAATGTTGCTAAGAAAACATTTTTAAGTAAAGAAAATATGTGGATGCTACATTTTTTGTCTATGGTTGAGTATGGAGGAAGTTTGTCCGTCATCAAACTGCAATAATGGTAGTAAATTAAATGGATTAAACTAAAGGGCTAATTTTTACTTGTTTTTAGCAACTTTTCTCATATTATTAAATTAAGTTTACTAATTTTAAATAAATTAACTAATATTTTATACTTTTTACACTAAAAAACTGTTTTTACATTATAATATAAATAAATTCTTTAATAATTTTACTTAATATTAAGTACTATACTTAAAGCAAAGTTTAACAAAAAAACTCTTAATAAAGTATATAAACTCTTATCTACAAATACATCTTGATAATCGCTAATTTTTTTTTGTAACTAACATTAATTTGAATAAGTCAAATTATTAATGACTATTTATTTTTAATTTTTTTTAGTTTATATAGAATTTGAATAGTACGTATAAAATTTATACAAAATAATATAGGTTTAGATTAATACAGAGTTGCCACAAACTTAGGCTTCTTAAAACTTTTTAAAGCTTTTGTGAAAAATTAAGACTGCCTTAGGTTTTTCTGAATTTCTTTTTAGAAATATCAGGCTAGTTAGGTAACTTTTCTAAAATAAATTTAATCTAGAGAAATTTACTAGTTTTAGATTTTGAAAACTTATTTTTAAAGTTTTTTGTAACTTTCTATCTGTTCAGTTCTTTTGATTTTAATGAAAATCTTAAGATATTTATTCTTGATTAACAGTACATTTTTCAGTTATTGAAGTTATGAAAACTATTTTCTTTTTATCCGAAAGTCAGGATAGTCTCAATCTAATTTAATGAAATATTTGCTGTTTTTTTTTACTTAGATTAATATTTATACTTTTAAAAATAGTTTCTCTGTTAATAATCAGTTAATATCCAGTTTTAGGTTTTAGTATGAATCAGGGTTGCCACACACTCATACCAGTAAAACTTTCCTTAAAAATACAGTTTCACTAAGGATGTCTTTTTTTATTTACAAAACTTTAGCTAGTTCCTCCGAATGCTTTTATGATTCAGATTTTTCTTTGGAAAGTGTTTTTCAATATTATATATAACTTTTCCTATTGTAATAATGATAATTTGAGATATCAAGGACTAATTAGGTTTATATTTTTTTTACTTTTTGCCTTTATCTTTTTCATAAACTTAAGATTACCCACACTAGTTTGATGTAACTCATGCTTGGTTGCCATACACTCAAGATAAGTAAAGCTAGTTAGAATAATTTTCTGAACTTTTGATGATAAATTGTAATGATGCTATAGTTCTGGCTAAGTTAGACTAGTTTGAAATTAAAAAAAAACTTAGGCCAGTTTGATTTTTTATTGTAGAAAACTCAGCATTATTTCAAGTTTTTAGGTTAATTTCATTCAAGTTCTTATCTATAAACAAAATCTTGAATGCGATTTGTTTGTTTAAGGTTTAATATTCTTATATTTTTTAGCTAATTTAGTTTGATAACTGATTTTTAAAACCCCATCAAATTTTGAAAAATAAATATTCAAAAATCTTCAAAATATTTCAAAAACTCACGACAGTTTTAAGTTCTTAAGTTTTCTTTTATATGACAAGTTGCAACCCTGCTAAAACTGTTATTGGTTACTCAAACTGACTTTGTTTTGGTTTTAAGAAAGGCACAACTTTTATTTATAAAATGTCATAAACTATTTTAATTTAACTTAAACTATTCTTTATTCTTAAATTATTCTTTTTTACTATAATGTTTTAACTTTATTACTTTTATCAGAAAGTTTATAATATAAGAACTCACAATAATAATTGTTAACTGTTTATTTTTAGCAAAACTTCTTGAAATTGACTTAAAATAGTTTTATGTTTTGTACTAAAATGATATGTAATTTAGAAAATACCAAGTAAAACTTCAATTTAAATATGAAATTATTTTTTGGTGTTTTAGTTAAAGTTTGTTCTAAAATAATGAAATTTTTTTTTTTGTTTTAAGTGTTTCCAAATTTTTAAAGTTCTTCAAATGTTTTAATAACCTAAAAACTTGATTAAAAAACTGATAGCTTTTATTCATTTTAAGTATTCAAGTGAGTTTTTATTCTGTTATTTAAAATAATGTAAGTTAGTTGAGGTATTTTGAGATTCAAATCAAACCTTAGACTGTTTAGGATTTTTTTAGTAATAAGGTTAAGTTTAATTTTTTTTTCTAAATTTTAATGCTAGTTTTTTTTTAAATTTAAAACCATTTGAGCCTTAATAATAATATTTTCAGGCATATTAGAAATGTTTTTGTTTATTTATAAAGAGCTCAGGATAGTTTGAGAATTTCTGAAAATCTCAGAGTTTTTTTCAAATATTTAAATGATATAAGGTTGATTAAAGTTAAATTTTCGTTTATATTATTATATTATTATATTATTATATTGTTTATTGTGCAATGTTGGACTCAGGCATTAAAACCTGAGCCACTTAAACAGGACACACAAAAAGAAAAAAAGAAAATAAACTTATATTCAAAACTTTAAGATAAATTATACATATGTATATATATATACAAACATAATTTAAATGGAAACACAAAGTTAAACACAATATGATAAACAAATGAACTAAATTGAAAATTCAGTTCAAAAAATTCAAATTTATATATTACTTAGTACACACAGTAAAGAAGTTTGTCTAAAATCATGGCTTATAAAACAATATTCATAACTACAAAATATATAAGTAACTTAATAGTTTGTAGGGGGGAGGCGTAGGGAAACGAATATTTTTCCTTTTGTTACAGTGGAAAATTAGTTAATTTTACTGGTATTTATCGTATTTAAGTCAAATCTTTTTAGCTTTAAACGAAATTGTTCTACCCTCTCACAAGATACTATATCCTGAGGTAGTCTGTTCCACATAGCTTTTGCTCTGTGAAAAAATGCGCCTTGCCACTGACTGTTTTGAAAATCATGTTTACATTTTATTTTCAAATTATTTCCTCTTAGTTGATATTTATTTTGGGAAAAATTAAAAAACTGGTCAAAAAAACTTTTATATTTGCCATTGATAATTTTGTAAAGAATTAATAAATCAAATTCCCATCTTCTATATTCCAGTGATTTCAATCCAAATTTAATCATTCTATCATTATATGACGTGTAAGATATGTTGCAACGATTACAAATATGACGGGTAAAACTCCTTTGCACAGATTCAATTTTGTTAATATCCTTTTTTAAATGGGGTGACCAAATTTGGGTACTAAACTCAAGTTTAGGGCGAACGTATGTTTTAAATAGTTTTGTCAGAATTGAAGCAGAATTAGTTTTAAAACTTTTCAATATTTGATAACATGTAGTTTTTGCAATCTTATATAAATAGTTGATATGTTCATTCCATTTCAAATCTTTGGAAATATAAATTCCTAAATCTTTAAAAACTTTAATTTCTGGTAACTTGATGTTATTGATTAAGAGGTCAGTTGGAGAAGATTCTTTTTTGTTAATGGTTAGAATTTTACATTTGCTAGGATTTAAGTTTAGTTTTCTTGTTTTTAACCATATGTAAATATTATCTAAAGATAGTTGTAATGAAGTATTTGATTGACTAAAGATTTTGGCATCATCTGCAAATAAGCTTAACTCACTTTTAATATCAATGTTTGAACAAATATCATTAATATAAATTAAAAAGAGAAGGGGACCAACTACACCACCTTGTGGTACTCCACTGTAGATTGTTAAAGAGTCAGAAAGCGTATTATTGATGAGTACTCTTTGTGATCTATTATTTAAAAAGTTATCAAACCAATCAATTAAGCTTTCATGTAGCCCATACTGATTTAAAATTTTTAATAATCTTTTGTGTGATACTGAATCAAAGGCTTTTTGAATATCCGTATAAACTACTTTAGTAAATTCATTTTTGAGATAAGGAACTAACCAAGAATGTAAGCATGTTAACAGTTGAATGGTTGATGAGCGGTTTGGAACAAAACCAAACTGTTTGTTAGTTAATAAGTTGTTATCAAAGAGGTGATTTAGAATTTTTACAGATACAATATGTTCATAAATTCTTGAAAAGCCACTTGTTAGAGATATTGGTCTGTAATTTAATGCATCGTGTATATTACCTTTCTTGTGCACAGGAATAATAAAAGATGTTTTCCATTGTTTAGGAACATTAGATAGTTCTAGAGAGCAATTAAATATTAATGAAAGTGGAAATATTATTGATTGGATAACATGCTTGATATAATAGGGTGGAATGTTTTCTGGCGTTCTTATGATTTTATCTTTTAAGTGGTTAATTGAACTTATAATGTCTTCATAGGTTATGAAAAAATTTTGCATCTTACTACAATTCTTTTGGGGTAGCTTAAAAGACTGGTAACTCTCGTCTTTTTTAAAAACTTTTTGAAAATTTATGTTAAAAAGTGTTGCTATTTCAAAATCTGAGGTTACTGTTTTGTTTTTATCATTATCATATAAGAGATGTATGGAATTATTTAACTTAAGTTTAGATTTCACGTAGCTATAAAACTTTTTTAAATTTGGGTTTTTGCAGAATTTGTTTTCATATTCAAAGTTGTATTTTTTAACAGCTAATTGATATTCTTTAGACTTGTTTTTGTATTTTATCAAAAGTGATTTATTTGTCTTACTTTTTTTGTATAGATTTGCTTTTTCTTTTAATAAGTTTTTAATATGAGATGGATATTTTTTACTTTTGTTATTTTTAGAAAAAATTGGAACAAAACGTTTGATTGAGATTTGAATTGAGCTGATGAATTGATCGTAGAAATGCTGGAGATTTTCTGAATTTTTAAATAAAGAGGTCCAATTAATTTTTGACAGGAAATCATTGATGCTTTTAAAATCTGCTTTTTTATAGTCATATGAGACTTCTTTAGCAATAGGTACTATTTTATTTTCAATTTTAATTTTTAGTGAAAGCAAGTTATGGTCACAAGTGTTTGTTAATGGAAAATTAGTTGAGTGTGATATGATTTTATCTAGACCAAAATGATTGCAAATTATGAGATCAAGAATGTTACCATTCTTATGGGTTGGATTTTCAATTACTTGGGTTAAAAAATTGTCTGTACAGAAATCAAGAAAACACTCATGGGGTTTATTGAAATCTGTGCTAGGAATCCTCCAATCTATATTTGGCATATTAAAATCACCAAGAACATAAAAAGAACACTCTTTTGGAAAAACCATTTTAATCATTTTGATTACATTTTGAACAGTCAGTGCGCATCTAGCAGACAGTGGAGGAAGGTAGACACAACAAAATCTTAATTTCATCTTTTTAAAAATTACATCTACACATAGGTATTCAAAATTGATGTTGCTAGTAGAGATAGAATCGTTTTTAACTTTAATAACTTTAAGCGAATTTTTGAAAAGGATAGCAACACCTCCACCCCTACTAGACCTATCACTTCGGTAAATGTTATAGTTAAAAGGACACACTGTGGCATCGTTGACCTTATTAGTCAACCATGTTTCAGTCAAAAAAAATAAATCAATGTTATTCAAATTTATATAGTTCTCTAAAATATAAAATTTATTTAAAACAGATCTTATATTAGTGTAACAAACTTTTAAATAGTTGTTGTTACAATTTATATAGGAAAACTTGTTAGTGTTAAAATTAATCCTATCACTTAATAAGTTTATACCCGTTGACTCACGATTTCCCCCACTAATCCCAGATGTCCTGGGAGCGGTAACGAAAGGGCTGTTTTGTGAGTTCAACTATCTTGTTGTTCCTTATAACATATTTTATGTCCAATTTATTCTCATCAGCGATGGCTTGCTTTATTTTAACTTCTTTTCTCAATTTTCTGAAAGCTTCAATTTCCAAGAGAGTTCTGTCAGGGTTGATGTAAACTTTTGATTCAATTTCACCATTAAACGTTTTCAAATCTCTCAGTCTTAACAGTCTGTGTTTGGATGCTAAATTATTTAATTTGACTATAATTGGTCTGATTTTGTTAGCTGCAATTTTACCAACTCGATAAAGTGACTTAAATTCTTCTTTTTTCATTTTATTTTCTCCTAATACTTGTTGAATTATTTTTAGATCATTTTTGCAACTTTCTAGTGCATTATGAGTTGGATTTTTACTTTCTGGAATGTTAAATATTATTACATTTAAAGCCTTCTTTTCTTTCAGTTTTTGTTCATTTTCAGCATCTATTTTTTCTGCTACTAAATTTAATTTGGTACTAATGTTTGTGATAAATTCTGTTGGTTCACTTTTCTGCATAGCATCAGCATATTTGGAGAGTTTAGCTTCAAACTTGTTAAATTTAGAAGAAAAATCAGACTTAAATTCTGAGAAACTTTTTGTAATTCTGTAATTCTATTTTCTATATTGTCTATTCTCTTACTGCTGGATTCATCTTTTTGAATCTGATCAATGTTATTTTCAATAATTCTACTTTTTTCATTATAATCTTTCTTCAATTTAAGCATCTCAGCTTGAAAACAACTAAATTCATTGTCCTTCTTGCTTCCAATGGCAATCAGTTTTTCTTTCAGCTGTTTCCCAATTTTGGAGGACTCAACTAATGCTTTAATTTCAGCTTCAATAGACATTTACTTTTTTATATTACAAAACCTTATTCAAATAGAATATTGATAAATAATAATAGTAGTTTATATATAACTAGTTTTGTTAAAAAGCTGGATTTTTAATGATTTTAATTTTTTGTTTAGGTTTGAAGGGACTCAGGGCAGTTGTAGTCACTCGAAAGAGTTTATTTTTGACCAAAAGAAGTGGCAACAATGTACATTCAGTTATAAATTTAAAATAAAGTCATTTAAAACAAACTTGTAACAATTATTTTATTTTATTTTTATGCCTGGAGTAATTTAATTTACAATTTTTAGTTTTCTAACACGAAGAAGTGACAGTCTTTAACAATCTTGAACTTATTGGTGTACAAAATTTAGTACATGAAATGAAGAATAAAAGTTTCAAGTAATATTTTACTCAGAGCAACAATATACATACTTTTTGAAGTTAACCGAACTTTGTTTGTTCTTTCTTTTTTGTTCAACATCTATGTTAAATACAGAAAATGTTAATAAAATAATGTTAAAGTTATTTCATGTATGTGTTTAGTTCTTGATGAAACATTTGAGTTTACTGGGTATTTACTAGTATAAACGGAGGTGTCCTTATTCAATTGTGTAAACGAAAGTCCATATTAACGCTGTAGAAATAAAAGTGTATAAGAAAGATGACTGCATGAAAAAGTTATTATAAATTTCAGCTTCAGTTGATATAATGCTTTCAGTTAATATAGTTGATGTATTTGATCAGTATATCGGATCATTATATCTGTTGATATTTTTATCTTTCAGTTGATAATAGTTTGTTATAGTTGGTATGGCTCTCAGCTTTCAGTTGATGTAGTTTGATTACATGTTAAATTAAGTTAAGTTAACTGTTTCTGATACTAAGAATGTATTTCAAAATCAATTAAAAGTGTTTACGTATTCCTGCCACTAGAGGCTCTCTTAAATTAGAATTTTTAGGTGAACATAACTTTTATTTGCAGTTCAGTGTGCACAGGTTTCGAAAAGCTTGACGGTTTAGGCTATGAGTAATTAGACTAATTTCTTTTTTTGTTTAGATCAGTGGTCGTCAAGCTTATCAATAAAAGTTCTACTTTAAATATTTGTTTAGATATTAAACTTGCAATATAAAAGTCTTACAAATGACTTTAAACTAAACTATTATCAACAGTGAACTAAAATAATATATAAAATGTCAATTTTTAAAAACACAACTGGCAACATTGAAGCAGCGAGCGCACCTGGTGTTAAAAAAATAAAAACCACGAATTCTGAGAACCGTGAAATTTGTGAAAAGTTTCTCAGGAACTTCGATGAAAACGAAAATCCTGAAGACGAAAATGTTCTGAAAACTTTCAAAAGAAATGCAGTTTTGTGTTTTAATGAAAGTGCATTGAATAGTTTCTCTGATTTTTTTCGTACAGGTAAAGCGTTTATTTCTACTTTCTGTTAATTATATGATGATTTTTTCGTAGAAATAAAAAACACACTTTTAATAGTTAGCATCTCTATCTAGTTTTATTATCTTCTGTTTTTTTTATTAAACGAATAAAATTTGAATTATATAAACTTTTGTAGGTAATGCAAAGTTATCCAAAGAAAATTTCATGAAACTTTTCAATGTCGCAAAACTGCTTAATTCCGACAACGCCAAGCAACAATTGCTCGACTCGTTCAAGACTGACCTGAACATTGACAATGTTTGTTTCTACCATCAGTTTTCCAACATTGCCCACAACAAACAATTTCAAAAGTGCACTTTCGACTTCATAACGAGGTGGTTCTGCTATTTGGCCGAGAACAAAATGCTGAACGGTTTGAACTTAGATGTCTTTGTGAGGATCTTGTCCAGTTCAGACTTGAATATCACCTCGGAACTTGAGGTAGCAAAAGCTGTGAACAGTTGGATAGAACAAGATCCAAAATCAAGAAGTAAGCTTACATTATGTATGGTGAAAACAATTCGTCTGCCTCTGCTCTCAACTGCTGCCTTAAACACGTTGTTAGATGTTGAAACATTTTCAAAATGTGCTGATAGTAAGGGGTTTATACTCAAAGCTATCAGCGATAAAACTTATCTGAGTCTTAACCCGAGCTCTGTCGACTGTCGAGTGAGACATTGTGCTCAGGATAATTTTGAGGTGGCGATTTGCAGCAATAAGTACCGTACCTACCGCGTGATCAATATGGAAAATAAGAACTGCTTGTCCTTCACTGAGATCGCGCTTTTTGATGAAAATATCCGCGCGGTCTCAGTTGAATCCGTGAACGGGATCATATACTTCTTGGGTTACGATCGCTTACTTGATAGTTTGTGGGTGCGGTCTTACTCAGTTTTGACTGGATCCAGGGAACATGTAAGGTTTACCGATTCTTTGATAAACTTCAATGATTTTTCAACTTGCACTTTGGCGGGAAAGATTTACATTTTAGGGGGAAAGTTCCGTAAAGCGTCAAGAATCGTCAGAAACCGTCATCAATGTGACCTATCAGGAACCAACTTTGTCCTTTTTGATCCCAGCACTAAAACTTTCAGGAAGCTGGAAGACACCAAACACTCAAGAAAAGGAGCCGCGTCATGCGTATTCAACGGGAGAATTGTCACCTCAGGAGGATTTGATCGTCCGACATCCGTTGAAGCGTACGATCACTGCGCAGGTGAGTGGTCACGTGACATGCCCGACATGATGGTGGGAAAAAGAAGTCACGCATCGGTGAGCTTCGGGAGCAAAATGTACGTGATCGGTGGAACGGAAAGTTGCGAGGTTTTTGATCTTTACAGCGGGAAGTTTGCTCTTCTTCAAGCTCCGTGGGCTAAAAGGACATTTTATGTCCCTAAGTGTGTGGTGAATGGCAGCAAGATAGTAGTGGTTTCTAGAAACTTTGAATTTTTTCAACTTGTTTTCAAATTTGTTGTTTTCGATTCAGAGGGATTAAAATGGGAGAAGGATGTTAGTTTCAGGCAAAACGAGCTGGATAGTCATTGTTATCACTGTGTCAAATATCCCAAACTCAATATTTTTCCGGAAACTTTTTAATGTGATTTTTATTTTTTGTATTGTAGTGCTAGATAAAGTATTACTGAAAATTTCAACTTGGTTTTGTTTCCTGTAATTAAGTTTGTAAAACTTAACTGAAAAAAGTATGCTCAAGATATCATAAAAAAACTTACAAAAAAAGTGTAGTTTATTTATATAAAAAATAATATATGTAAAATAGCTTTTAATTTCATTTTTTACAAACACTTTTTTTTTATTATATGTTTGTAGAAACCTTCTAAACATGAACTGATCAAACTAGATACTTTAATAATAGATTTTAACTGAAAAAATGTTAAAACAATAAAAAACTAAATTTTTAAGTTAGATACCAATTAAAGTAAATATTACTTTTACTTAAAAAACCATACCGACAGACTCATTGATTCACAAGTTTAAAAAAATAATGCTTCACACAATAACTGTTTTCTATAGTAGCTTTAAATGGAAAGGCTTTAAACAATGCAAGTGTCTAATGTCCTTGACAAAACGTTAAAAGGTATCCGTGGTTGGCATGGTAAAATTTCAAAACCACTAATTACAGTTTTTTAATCGATATAGCAACGAGAAAGCTTAAGTAACAAACTATAGCTAATTTTCTTCTCTTATACTTTAGATTGGATAAAATTTCATAAGTTAATCTTTATTACTTTTGTTGTTATAAACCTACTATAGTGTTAAATTACTCAAGTTTCAATTTACATTGTACTAAAACAATTTTAACACCTTGATTATAAAACTAAAACAGTTTATAATAATATTTTTACATAATACCTTAATTTTTTTTTCAATAACAAAAAAAATTTCTTCTCAAATTATTTTCAGCTTAATATTTAAAAAATAAAACAGAACAAAAAATCTTTAAAATATAAAACAATTTTTATTTGTAACTTGGTCTTTTATTCAACATTATTATTTATTAACTATTTTTTTGTATGAACGTTTTATAAGGTTAAACACAAAATTTCTTCAAAGTACATTAGACTTAAATGTTTTAATATATTTATTAATCAATAAAAGTTAGAAACAAGATTTTTATATTAATAGTTTAGTGTTATACTTACAGTTTATAAAAATAAGTTTTGTTTTGTGCATGCTTTGTCCACAAATGAGAGTTATAAATTATCGGCTGAATTGTTCTTAAGAAATAACTATATAGTTTTAATTTGAGACTACAAAATAAATCAAAGGTTTAAATAATGAAACTAAAGAGATTTCAGTTTAAATTAATTTTGATATCTCAGTATGAGAAAACCTATGTTGAGAATATAAACTAACTATTATAAATATCTTTAGAAGTTTGTTTACATTTGAGATTAAAAAATCCTATTGTCGGGGATTTTTTGATAGTGATATACTTATTATGCTAGGCTTGTTACCATGTCTGATCCGTGGTGTGCGACTCGATAACATTAACTAAAAAGTTTTATTGTACACTAGGTCATTGGAACAAATACTTAATTTTGAGTGGTCTTTTCATCGTTTCATAAGATATTAATTTCATTGCAACTTTCATTTTACAACAATTAAAAGTAATATCAAAATTTCATTGGTTTATGTTTCTTTTTCTAAATAACATAAGGTACGATTTGAAGGGAACCGCTCATTCCAACAAGCGATCATTTCCCACCTGGTCAAAAACGAGAACCGCTTACCGACCAAGGGTAAGGGTTTGGGGTGATGGTAATAAATAAACAAATTGTAAATAAAAAGCTAATAAAAAATAAAGGAACAGATAAAAAGATAAGAAAATATTAAGGGGGAATTGATCGGGTGGAAATTTTCGATATACTAATTTCAATTACATAATTTAATGTAACTGACATATACAAGTGCAGATTAAATTTATAAATTGTATATTTGAGTGTACAAATATACTAGCATTCACAAACTTTATGTAACTTAGTAAAGAGTATCAATGCAGATATGCCATTATAAATTTTAAATTAGTTTCAATATCAAATATAAATTTTAAATTATTTTGTGCTAAGTGTAAAAATATCACAAGAAAAAAATTAAGTTAATGTTCTTTAAAGTTTATTCGATGAAAAGTTAGCAAAAAAGCACAACAAAATATATTTACACATGTTAACTTTCTACTTAATAAGCGTTTTTAGTAGGTAATCTACTTTTTTTTTAAACTCGTAAAATTGTTTTTCAAAACACGCCCCTGGTGTCAAATGAAATACCTAAAAACATTTAAGACTAGGAAATCTTCGATCTAAGACAGGGGTCGGCAAACTGCGGCCCGCGGGCCAAATGCGGCCCGCGAAGGATAAATCTGCGGCCCGCGAGCACGTTAATTTTTTGAATGGAATGCGGCCCGCGACCACGTAAATGTGGTCCGCCGAGCAAAAATATATTTTAAGTTAAACTTGTTTGATTAATTTAGTTGTAAGTTCTTGTATAATACTTTAAAATAATTAAAATACTTTTCTGGTTTAGCTTAAAATGTGAAAAAGACAGGTTAGCATTCCACCAGTTTTTTTTTCTCAATTTTATAATAAATTTCTTCTACAACAGCAAATTATTTTCTAAAAAAAAGTGTAAAAATTGTTTTGAATAGTGAAATAGTTATATAATACCTATTTGTAAAAACAAAACGCAAATGTGTTCCGTTTTGTACAAAAGTAAGCACAGTAATTAAGTGAAAAATTAATTTTTTACAGTTTAGTTTTTTAACACGTTTTTGTGCCTAAGTTTCTATTTGTTACTAAATGTTATATTTTAGTGTGCGAAAAAACATTACAAATAACATAATAACAATAACAAGAAATAACATTAACTTTATTCTGGTTTTGACACCTTTAATTCTTAAGAAAATCTCTCTGCATTTTAAATTAATTCCTATGCACACCAATGAACAAAGATTCTTATATTTTAAACCACTTTTTATTTAATACCTAACGAGATAAAATTTAGTTTAAGCATAATTTTCTAACATTATTGTTTCTGCATGTAATATCTAAGTGTGTACAGACACATTTAAAACAATATACATGAAATAAACCAAAAATGTTTTTGTTAGGTATACATTTGATTTTTTAAACAATTGTTTTTGACATAATTAATTAATTTTTATGCGTTGCATACTAATATAAACAGTTGCTGTTTTCTGTAACTACCTATTTAATACAAACTAGATTGAGAAATGATAATTTATTAAGTTCGTACATTCTTAAACAAAATAGTTCAAATTCGATCAAATAAATAAATAAAAATTGTCACACACTCAGACTATGACTATTTGAAGACTTCAAATCTCAGGAAAGTTTAGTTATTTTTCAGTTTTTGGTTTGAATTACTTTTTGTATGCTAAAATATTTAGCTAGTTTATCGGACTGACTTTTTTTTGCTTTAAAGAGTGGTAAATTAAAATCATGATGTATATTATTTCAATGCACAGTGTTGGTTTAAATTAAAATATGTTTTGAACTTTAAGTCATACATATAAGTCTGAACAATTAATGTTGCCAAAAACTTCCGGAAAAGCTTGGAATTTGACAAATTATACTTAAAAAATTCTGTAAAAGCCTTGAATATGAGATTTATCAAAAAAACCTGGTATTTTAAACAAATTTTACGTGTTAAGTAATAAAATTTAGATTTGACACAAAAATCTACCATATAAATATTTTTTATTCAAAAACATATTTAAAGTAGCTTAACAGTATTTTTTAAAATTTTTCTATATTGTTGAAGACGTTTTTTTTTTTTTCAACTTTAATTTAATTATTTACTAAAAATAGAAGCAAAATGTTGTAATTTTAAAAATTTTATATTGGTGCATTGCACTTTTGCTATTAAAATTTCTTTATCTACTGTTGTGCTTTGTATTGGAACTAAACCTAGAAATTCTTCTAAAATGTCAAAATTATTAAAACACATGTAATAAAAATTCTAAAAAGAACGATATCTGTTGTATCAGTTCTAATATCTTAACAAATTGATCTAAGTCCTTATTTGGTTTATGCGGCTTTGTAATCTTCTGAAATTTCCTAAACACGCCTTCTTGTTGATATTGAAGAAATAAACAAAAACATTTTACTAACCCCAACACAAATTATTAAAATAAGTTTTCAACTCTAAACGGTATCTTTTTTTAGTAATTAATTTTGCTGCAGTATAACTTGCCTTAATAGTTTTTTCTGATCAGTCTGTAGTTACTGAAAATAATCATTTGAAACTGACATAAGCGATTTTTTTTTCGTTTCTCGCAATAACTCGAAACTAACGTATTATAGTTCTTGTAGCTCGTCTTATAACTTACATTTGCTCTTTTTAAATACAAAATTTTAATGCAGATAGAGAATTGATAATGCTTAATAAAAAATAGGATTTTCAAATTCTTTAATAGCTTAATAAATTTTTATACATTTGTTAAAAATGTTTAAAAACTAAATTATCCATGTAAGTTGAACTAAAACAATTTTTTAGTTATATAATTAATTCACTGTTAAAAAACTTCGGTATTTATTATTTTGTGAACTTGAATTTAAACAGTGTTGCCAAACAAACAGGCTAGTTTAAAAATTTTATAAATTTCAGACTAGGTTAAAGCTGTTTAAGAAATTTTTATAAAACTTAGGGATATCTTAAAATTTTATTTCATACACTTTAAATAAATCTTCGAATTCTAAGAATAGTTTTTATGCCTGTAGTGTAGTTTACTAATTGTAACTATTTTTGTTTATTACATATTGTGCTTTTTTATAAAATGGTATATGAGTTATGTATTTAAGCTTGATTAAAAGAAAATTTTTAGCTATTGTATCTTTTAGTAAACTTTTAATATAATATAGACATTTTTGCTTTTAAAGTGGCACCCGTGTATAAGACTAATTAATTACTTATAAGGTATTTTATTAAAGTATTCCAACATTGAATATGTTAAAAAATTTGGTACAGGTTATCTAGAGTACAAGTAGGTATTAATTTTATTTTACTAACTAATAATTGAATTTTCTCAAGCATGCAAACTATTCAAGACATAAAAACTATTTTCAAAATTTAATTTTTTTTACATATGAAAAAGTGGCTCATAATATAAAAAATGAATAAAAGTGACCCATAAATGTTTTTCAAGCTTTGTTTTTATAGAGAGTTAGGTTGTTAGTAAAAAATAAAGATATTTTATCAAGTTTAACTTATTAAGTTTTTAAGAAAGTACATATTTTATTAAGACTTAAGTATATTAAACAATGTAAATTCTACTAGAATAGATATTTATATAATAAATAAGCATTCTATGTATAGCTAAAAGTCATGTAAAGTAATAAGTAAATGAAAGTAAAACTATCTCTGGTGTGACCGAAACTAAAGCCAAACATTATTCAAACATCACTCAAACTGAAACTGTGGCCCGCGAAGATTTTGAAAACTTGAAATTTGGCCCGCGAGCACCAACTGCCTGCCGACCCCTGATCTAAGACAAGATTTCCTTTTTTTTTGGAAGGCTCCCAAAAATTAACCAAAAACGCTATGGCACCCTTTAACAAAAATTCTCATAATACTAATGTTGTATAAGACCTTTTATACTCCTCACCTTCCACTCGAAAATATCCAGTGTAAGTTTCAAATTATCGCCCCTTTTCATCTTATGGACCCTAAATTTCTAATATAGTCCATTTTCGGAAACTCTGATCTAAGAGTAACTTTACTGAAAGAACAATTAACATATCAGTAAGTTGTATATATTTTATTATTTTAAATATTATTTTAACATGACTTAAAATAAAAGGGTCGGCTGCAGTCGTAAGGTTTTTGAAATGTTTTCATTCATAACATTATGTAAATGAGGTCAAGTGATATAATACGGCAGAATATTAAAATCATCTACACCCTAACCGAATATATATAAAAATATTTCCTAAAAAAATTATATACTTAAATAAAAGTAAGGATATTAGCCAATCAGAAGCGACCTTAGAACTGCAGCCGCTAAAGCAAGCGTGTACTTATGATAGCTTGCTTATAGAGTTGGTTTCTTTACTTGCAATAAAAAATGTTATTTATCAAAGTTATATGTTTCACTAGTCTGTTTACTAAACATAAATTATTGGCAAAACTTTTTGTTTGAATTTTTGTAGAGAATTGGTACTTAGAGGTAAAATACAAAACTATATTTTTGACTTAAGAGCGTAAATTTAAGTAGTTATTGATTTATAATAGATAGAGTTGGTATAGCTGCAAAATTTATCTTCATGTTAAAACTAGTAGATGAACTTAGTAAACATATTTAAAAAATTTTTTAGTAAATACTAAGTTTTTACAATGTAATCTTAAAGCTCAACTTTATTAAAAGAACAGGTGATGTTTTAATTTTTTTCGTTTCTAAAGTTAATTAGCACAATTATTAATGATAGGTGTTAATACTTATAGGTATTGTTATAAAAACTTGAAACGTATTATGATCAGTAGTTCCTTAAAAATAACTTATTTTACTTATAGGTAATGAGAATCATGTGAAACTCAAGTTTTACCTAAATTTTAATTTTTGATTTAAAACAAATAAGTTATACAACTGTGAGAGGTTTTACTTCTACCTTAAAGTTTTACCATATCTCGATAAAGTGACGTTTTCCCCTGTGTTTAATTTGGCTTTTTATAAAATAGCCATTTTGGTCATAAGACTATTCTCGTCTAAAACTAAATTGTCATATTTAAGTTCATAATGTTGCTAAGAAAACATTTTCAAGTAAAGAAAATATGTGGATGCTACATTTATTGTCTATGGTTGAGTATGGAGGAAGTTTGTCCGTCATCAAACTACAATAAAGATAAGGAAATAAATAGATTAAACTAAAGGGCTTTTTTTTTTTTTTTTTGTTCTTAGTAACTTTTCTCAAGCTATTATATTTTAATTATTAAATCAAGTTTACTAATTTTAAATAGATTAACTAATATTTTATACTTTTACAATAGATAACTATCCTTACATCATAATATAAATAGTTTCTTTAATAACTTTACTTAATATTAAGTACTATACTTGAAGCGAAGTTTAACAAATTATTCTAATTTAGAAAAAAAGTTTTAGAATTTTGTTAAGTATATAAACTCTTATCTACAAATACATTTTAATAATAGCTAATTTTTTTGTAACAATCATTAATTTTAAATAAGTCACTTTGTTACTGACTATTTATTTTTAATCTATTTTTTGTATTTATATAGAATTTAAATAGTACGTATAAAATTTATACAAAGTATAGGTTTAGATTAATACAGAGTTGCCACAAACTAAGGCTTCTTTAAACTCTTTAAATGTTTTGTAAAAATTAAGGCTGCCTTATGTTTTTCTGAATTTCTTTTTAGAAATATCAGGCTAGTTAGGTCACTTTTCAAAATAAATTTAATCTAGAGAAATTTACTAGTTTCAAATTTTGAAAACTTATTTTTAAAGTTATTTATAACTTTTTATCTGTTCAGTTCTTTTGATCTTAATGAAAATCTTAAGAAATTTATTCTTGATTAACTGTACATTTCACAGTTATTAAAGATATGTTAACTATTTCTTTTTATCCAAAAGTCAGGATAGTCTCATTCTAATTTAATGAAATATTTGCTGTTTTTTTTTACTTAGATTAATATTTATACTTTTAAAAGTAGTAACTCTGTTTATAATCAGTTAATATCCAGTTTTAGGTTTTAGTATGAATCAGGGATGCCATACACTCATACCAGTAAAACTTTGCTTAAAAATACAATTTGACTAAGAATATCTTTTTTTTTTATTTTTCAAAACTTAAAATAGTTTTGATATTTTTATTAAATCTCTTGATACTTTTATGACTGAGATTTCTCTTTGAAAAGTGTTTTTAAATATATAATCTAACTTTTCATATTGTAATAATTATAATTAGAGATATTAAGGATTGATTAGGTTTATATTTGTTTTACTTTTTGCCTTTCTCTTTTTCATAAACTTAAGATTACCCAGGCTAGTTTGATGTGACTCATGCTTGGTTGCCATACACTCAAGATAAGTAAAGCTAGTTAGAATAATTTTTTGAACTTTTGATGATAAATTGTAATGATGCTATAGTTCTGGCTATGTTAGACTAGTTTGAAATTATAAAAAAATTTTAGGCCAGTTTGATTTTTTATTATAGAAAACTCAGCATTATTTCAAATTTTTAGGAAATTTCATTCAAGTTCTTATTTAGAAACAAAATGTTAATTGCGATTTGTTTGTTTAAGGTTTAATATTTTTATATTTTTTAGCCAATTCAGTTTGAAAACTGATTTTTAAAACCCTATCTAAATTTTTAAAAATAAGTATTTAAAAATATTCCAAAAGAATTCAAAAACTCACGATGACTCAGGACACTTTTAAGTTCTTCAGTTTTCTTTTATATGACAAGTTGCAACCCTGCTAAAACTGTTGTTGGTTACTCAGACTGACTTTGTTTTGGTTTTAAGAAAGGCACAACTTTTATTTATACTCCTTATAAAAAATCATAAACTATTTTGAATTTAACTTAAACTATAAACTAAGAATTATTATTTATTACTATAATGTTTTAATTTCATCACTTTTATCTGAAAGTTTTACATATAAGAACTCACAATAATAATTGTTAACTGTTTATTTTTTGCAAAATTTCTTGAAATTGACTTAAAAATAGTTTTTTGTTTTGTACAATAATGATATATAATATAGAACATACCAAGTAAAACTTCAATTAAAATATGAAATTATTATTTAGTGTTTTAGTTAAGGTTTGTTCTAAAATAATGAAAACTATTTTTTTTGTATCAAGTGTTTCCAAATTTTTATAGTTTTTCAAATTCTTTAATAACCAAAAAACTTGAATAAAAAACTGTTAGCTTTTATTTCTTTTAAGGATTTAAGTGAATTTGTATTCTGTAGTTTGAATAATGTAAGTTAGTTGAGGTATTTCGAGATTTCAATCAAATCTTTGACTGTTAAGGATTTTTTAGTAATCAGGTTAAGTTTAGAATTTTTTTTTTCTAAATTTAAATGCTAGTTTTTTGAACTTAAAACCTTTTGAGCCTTAATAATAATATTTTCAGGCATATTAGAAATATTTTTGTTTATTTGAAAATAGCTCAGGATAGTTTAAGAATTTCTGAAAATCTCAGTACTTTTTTCAAATATTTAAATGATATAAGGTTGATTAAGTTTAAATTTTCTTTTATATATAACTAGTTTTGTAAAACAGCTAGATTTTTATTGATTTTAATTTTTTGTTTAGGTTCGAAAAGACTCAGGGGAGTTGTAGTCACTCGAAAGAGTTTATTCTTAACCCAAAGAAGTGGCAACAGTGTACATTCAGTTATAAACTTAAAATAAAGTCATTTAAAACAAACTTATAAAAATTATTTTATTTTATTTTTATGCTTGAAATAACTCATTTCACAATTTTTAGTTTTGTAACACGAAGAAGTGACAATCTTAAACAATCTTGAACTTAAAGGAGTACAACATTTAGTACATGAAATGAACAATAACAGCTTCAAGTAATATTTTACTCAGAGCAACGGTATACATACTTTTCGAACTTAACTGAACATTGTTTGTTCTTTCTTTTTTGTTCAATATCTATGTTAAATACTGAATATATTAATAAAATAATGTTGAAGTTATTTCATGTATGTGTTTAGTTCTTAATGGAAAATTTGAGAGTATTAGGTATTTATTAGGGTGAGCGGAGATGTGTTTATTTAAACTTGTAGAAGGAAATCCATATTAATGCTGTAGAAATAAAGTTGCATAAAGAAAGAGAACTGCATAATAAAATTATTATAAATTTCAGCTTCAGTTGATATAGTTGAGGTATTTGATCAGAAGTATTTGATTTTTCAGTTGATATCAGTTTGATATAGTTGATGTATTTGATCAGTATATCGGATCAATATATCAGTTGATGTATTTGATCTTTTAGTTGATTATAGTTTGATATAGTTGATATGGCTCTCAGCTTTCAGTTGATGTATTTTGATTGCATGTTTAAATTTTAGTTAGTTGTTTATAAGCGTAAGAATGTATTTCAAAATCAATTAAAAGTGTTTTCGTGTTTCTGCCCCTAGAGGCTCTTTTAAATTAGATCTTTGGCTGCACATAATTTTTTTTTGATGTTCAATGTGAACAAACTTTGATTTGCTTGATAGTTTAGGCTATGTGTAATTAGACTAATTTCTTTTTATTATTTAGATCAGTGGTCGTCAAGTTTATCAATATAATATTTTACCTTCAATATTTGTTTAGATATTTTACTTGCAACATAAAAGTTTTAAAAATGACTTTAAACTAACTTATTATAAACAGTGAGCTAAATATATAGATATATAAATGTCAACTTTTGAAAACACAACTGGCAACATTGAAGTCTCAAGCGCACCTGGTGTTGATAAAATAAAAACCACGAACTCTGAGAACCGTGAACTTTGTGAAGAGTTTCTCAGGAATTTCGATGAAAACGAAAATTCCGAAGACGAAAATGTTGTGAAAACTTTCAAAAGAAATGCAGTTTTGGATTTTGACGAAAGTGCATTGAAAAAATTCTCTGATTTTTTTCGTATAGGTAAAAAGTTTTTTCTGTTCTCTTTTAATTATATGATGGTTCTTTCGTAGAAATAAAGAATATACTTTTAATAGTTAGCATCTCTATCTAGTTTCGTTAACTTCTGTTTTTTTTTATTAAAGTAATAAAATTAGAATTAAATAAACTTTTGTAGGTAATATAAAGTTATCAAACGAAAATTTCTTTAAACTTTACAAAATGGTAAAACTACTCAATTTCGACAATGCCAAGCAACATTTGCTCGACTCGTTCAAGATTGACCTGAATATTGACAACGTTTGTTTCTACCATCAGTTTTCCAACAAAACTCAAAACAAACAAATTCAAAAGTGCACTTTCGACTTCATAACAAGGTGGTTGTGCTACTTGGCCGAGAACAAAATGCTGGATAGTTTGAGCTTTGATGTCTTTGTGAGGATCTTGTCTAGTTCAGACTTGAATATAACCTCGGAGCTTGAGGTAGCAAAAGCTGTGAACAATTGGATTCAACACGATCCAAAATCAAGAAGCAAGCTTACAATAGGTTTGGTGAAAACAATTCGTCTGCCTCTGCTCTCAACTGCTGCCTTAAACACATTGTTAGAATCTGAAACATTTTCAAAATGTGCCGAGAGTAAGGGGTTTATACTCAAAGCTATAAGCGATAAAACTGTTCAGAATCTTGATCCGAGCTCTGTGGACTGTCGAGTGAGACATTGTGCTCAGGATAATTTTGAGGTAGCAATTTGCGGCACTGAGAACCGTAACTATCACGTGTTCAAGTTGGAAAATGAGAACTGCTCCTTCGTCACTGAGATCGCGCGTTTTAATGAAAATATTGACGTGTCCTCAGTTGAGTTCGTGAACGGGATCATATACTTCTTGGGTTACGAATATTTTCTTGACAATATATCGGTGCGGTCTTATTCAGTTTTGACTGGATCCTGGGAAGAATTGAAGTTTCCCGATTGTTCGTTAAACTGCGGCGATTTTTCAACCTGCAGCTTGGCGGGTAAAATATACATTTTGGCGGGAAACGCGCTACGTAACGTATCAGGAACCAACTTTTTCGTTTTTGATCCCAGCACTGTAAGTTTCAAGAAGCTGAAACATACCGAACGTTCCAGGAAGGAAGCCGCATCGTCCGTATTCAACGGGAGAATAGTGACGTCAGGAGGATTCGATCATCCGTCATCCGTTGAAGCGTACGATCACTGCGCAGATGAATGGTCACGTGACATGCCCGACATGCTGGTGGGAAAAAGAAGTCACGCCTCGGTGAGCATCGGAAACAAAATTTACGTGATAAGCAAAGTAGAATGTTGCGAGGTTTTTGATCTCCTCAGCGTAAGTTTGCTCTTCTTCAAGCTCTTCCACTTAAGGAGAAAGTTTCTAGCTGTCACTGCGTAGTAATTGGTAGCAAAATAATAGTGTTTGCTGGCAACTATAAATATGAATTTGTTGTTTTCGATCCGGAGAAATCAGAATTGGAGAAGAAAGTAAGTTTCAGGCAAATTGGGCTTTATGGTAGTTACCACTTCGTAAAATATCCAAAATATATTTGTCGTTCGCTTTTTTACCATGTTAAATAAACTTACTACTGAAATTAGCAAAGGCCTAACATTGTTGCCCTTAATGTTTCTTACGTTATTTAAATCACTAAAATTACATTTTTTTTGAAGTTTGACATGTCCTGGACATGACTTTAAGCTTTATCCTGGTGTATGACTCAATAACCAAAAGGTTTTTTCGTACACCAGATCCTTGGACTAAGTGTTTGAGCGCTTTTTTTTTCGTTCAATAAACATCTTGAATAGCACCATACAGCTTTTCAAACTTCAACTAAATGTGATAACTTTTTCTACAATTGACTACATAGCAAAAGTTAATTACTTTTTTTTTTATTCTGTAAAAATAGTATTACAAAATATAATCATAGCTTTTTAACAAAGGATAATGTTATTTAAAAAAACAATCTTGGAAACCCTATGGCCTTAATAAACTAACTAAAAATTTATTTTCTTCATTTATTAAGATATTACTAGTATTTGATAAATTAGAAGAACAATATCAAATAACTTTATAAAAACATAAATGTAAAAGACGTTTGGGAATCTGTTTAATTACAACTCTATTTTTAATTGCTGTTTTACTAAAATTAGCAAAAGTTTGCTTAACTCAAATGTATTTTTTACAATATCCGAGTTTTAGCAAAACTTTAGTGAATGGCATTAAAACTTTTGATGTGAAATTTTACTAAATTGAAAACAGTTAATAATGATTATTTGTACATATATAATAGATTTGTAAACTTTTTGTAACTTAGTAAATAGTATTAGTACAAAAAGCTCCCATAAGTTAAAAATTCATTATGACATAGCGAATAAATGCTAATTTTAACTCAGTTTCCGCTTTTACCAAATGTAACAACAGCAAATTAAAAATTTTAGCTTTTTTTGGTTTGTTATAAGTTTGTTATTTAATAATTTATCAAAAGGTATAACAAAATCTAAAATTAAGTTTCTGCTTTATAAACGTTTTTAGTAAACAACCTACATTTTCAGGAGTCGTAAAAGTTGTTTTTATAAACACGCACCTGATGTCAATAAAATACCTAATAAGGTTTAAGACTAGGGAATCTTTGATCAATTGCAGGGTTTCCCTTTTTTTCGAAGACTCCCTTAAAGAAACCAAAAAGCAATGGCGCTATTCAACATATTTTTTTAAAATACTTATGTTAAATACACCTAACATATTTGTCGGATGTTCATCATCAACTCTAGAATATATAAAGTAAGCTTCAAATTATGGCTTGTGGCTCCCCTTTTACATCTCACGAACCTCTAACTTTCTTAAGTTTTACCAAAATATCTAGTATAAGTTACAAAACTACTCTTAAACACGCCAAGTACTACTTTTGCTTTTTACCACCAAACTCAGAATAACTAGTGTAAGTTTCAAAATATTGCCACTTTTGAGCTTATAGTCCTCTAAATTCTCTCGGAAACCCTGATCTAAGAGTTACATTACTGAAAGAACAATACCAAAAAGTTTAATGAGGATATTATTTTAAACATGATTTTAAAGAAAGCTTATACTTATGGTTTCTAATTTGTGCAGTTGGTTTCTTCGTTGGCAAATTTTTTGTTTATCTATAAAATTTATACGTTTTACTAGTCTGTTGATTAAATGTTAGCATGTTTATATTTGAATTTTTGTAGAAAACTGGTATTCAGAGGTAATAAATAATATTAAATTATTGTATTTTACAGCTTAAATTAAAAGTTGCTATTGATTTAGAATAGATAGGTTCGGTATAATTTCAAAACTTTTCCTCTTTTAATGTTGACACTAGTAGATGGAACTAGCTATAAATTCTTTAGAAAACAAAAATTTTTACATAAAATTTAGTTTGTTTAAAAATGCCGTAACGTTTTAAATATTTTTATTTCAAAAGTAGAACAGGAATTAAAAAAACTAGTTATTATTGATATGTATTCTCAAAAAGGTATTGAAAATGACTTAATCAGTAGTTCCTTAAAAATAACTTATATTACTTTAAGGTAAAAAAAAGTGAATTTCATAACTGATTTATATTGTTAGTTTTATTTACAATTAAAACAAATAAGTTTACTATTACCAGCTGTAAGAGGTTTTACTATTTTACCATATCTCAAAAAAGTTTTGGTTAATAATAACTCTATATCAAGAGTAACTCAGTTTAGTTGTTATATAGTAATGAAATTAACATTAAATTATTATTGTTATATAGTAATGAAATTAACAATATGTTTTATTATAAATATATAAAATGACTTAATAAATATTCTCTAAAAATTTACTTGTATTCCTTACTGATAAAAAGAATTGAGTAAAAATAAAAATATTAAACTAATAAATATTAAAAAACAATTTATATTACTTACAGGTCAAAAAAATGTAAAACTCATAGTTTACATCAGTTATACTATTAATTTTATATTAAAAATAAATATAATATACAGCTGTAAGAGGTTTTTTGATTATTCGAATACAAAAAAAAATTAAAAATAAAAACATTAAAATTAGAAACATGCGAAAAAAAGTAAACACCAGCAAATAATAACACGATACAAGAAAAATAAAAAAATTGTCAACTGTTTAAAATATTCAATAAGATATGATTTAAAACAATTTGCTTCCAAAGGACTTTTTATCAATATTGAACCTAGTTAAAATTTTATGCTGAAAATAGTTTTTGATGTTTTGTTTAACAAAAACTTGTATTCGTATTAAGTTCATTTTGGCAGAAAAAATTATGTTCAGTTCAAAATTACAAAAAATTCATACGTAAAACTCCCATTAATAAGTATTTATTTTCATATTTTGTAGTTTACTAAAAAGTTTCAGTCAATGAAAAAAAAAACAAACAAAACAAGTTCAATAAAAGAGGTTAATCAAAGGCGTTTAAAAAGCACCCAAATAAAAAAATTAAAAGTGAAAATCAAGCAAATTTAAAATCATGCTGAAATTAGTCAATAATTTCGTGGTAATATAATAAAAAAGTGTTGCTTCTTTTTTTTTACTTGCATTTTACTTTTTTTTATGTTAACGTGCGCAAAAACAGGCTGAAAATTTTATACTTATTTTTTTAAAGTTATATTTACTTTTTTTCAAGAATATGTTTTTATAAATATTTCAATAAAATACGAATCAAGCGAATTAACAACTTCTACGCCCTCATTGATCAATACCCGTGAGTTTTTCTTTACTTTTAATGACGAAGTAAATCATGGGTGTTTTTTGTGATTATGACGTCATGAACAAATTCGCGTCACAATCAAAATATTTCTGCGACGCCAGAAGAACTTGTGTTTTAGTCACATACTATAAAATCGTAGTAGTAGTTTTACACATGATGTCAAAATTATACAATTATGACATCACAAACGTATTATGACGTCACTCGAAATCGTACACCAGTATTTTGGTGTCTTCAGACTGGTGAAAAGCTATTATGACGTCACTCGAAATCGTACACCAGTGTTTTGGTGTCTTCAGACTGGTGAAAACGTATTATGACGTCACTCGAAATCGTACACCAGTGTTTTGGTGTCTTCAGACTGGTGAAAACGTATTATGACGTCACTCGAAATCGTACACCAGTGTTTTGGTGTCTTCAGTTTGGTGAAAAGCTATTATGACGTCACTCGAAATCGTACACCAGTATTTTGGTGTCTTCAGTTTGGTGAAAAGCTATTATGACGTCACTCGAAATCGTACACCAGTATTTTGGTGTCTTCAGTTTGGTGAAAAGCTATTATGACGTCACTTGAAATCGTACACCAGTATTTTGGTGTCTTCAGACTGGTGAAAACGTATTATGACGTCATTTGAAATCGTACACCAGTATCTTGGTGTCTTCAGACTGGTGAAAAGTTATTATGACGTCACTCGAAATCGTACACCAGTGTTTTGGTGTCTTTAGACTGGTGAAAAGCTATTATGACGTCACTCGAAATCGTACCAGTATTTTGGTGTCTTCAGACTGGCGAAAAGCTATTATGACGTCACTCGAAATCGTACACCAGTATTTTGGTGTCTTCAGTTTGGTACCTGCTGCCCACCGCGCACACCAGCTTGGAGGAGGAAGCGGAAATCCTCCAAACGACTCCTCCGCTGCCTCGAGATTCCAACTCGACTACGTTTCTTATCACCTGAAAAAAGTATTTAATTATTATTAACATAATCAGGATTGCCAGTATTTTTTTGACAAATTTCTTTCAAAGTACACGATTTAGGGTCGAAGTTTAGCTTAAAGTTAAGTTTAAAAACCGTGTTAAGTAGTATAATAACAAAAATACTGTAAAGCTAACTTAAATTTGTTTTTTAATAGAATAAATTTTATGATAATTTGTTTTTCTCTATGATGATATTTGTTTTGTATATTATCTAAATAAACTTGTCAATACTCTTTAAAATTCTAAAATTTTTTTCACTTTTCTTAAATACCTGGTTTTTTGGCAACTCTGTTACAAAATATTATGGTTCAGTATTAACAATAAAATAACAAATAATAATTACTTGTCCGGTTTTAGCGTCCCACAACTTAACAGTTTCGTCATCAGATGACGTAACAACGAATTTTCCGTGAAGTTGTAGTGACGTCACTGCCGATTCGTGTTTACTGTCTCCTGTTAGAATACTTAATTTAATTTTATCTTTATTAATTACATTTAAATTTTTGAGTCTACTGTGATGACGTGCTTATTTTATTTTTATATTATTAGTTATACATATACTGTTTAAGTGAATTAAGAGTGAAGCTTCAAATCGGGTTTACTATCCATGTGTAACAGGGTTTGATAATTTATTACAATTATTGCTGTTCAGGGTCGCAACTCTTTGGAGGCAAAATATTAATATCTGAATTTTTTTAAAACTTCAAACTAACCTTAATCATGGTTGCCACTGATCGAGCTGAGAAAAATTTCCTGACATTTCCCTGACTTTTTACCAAAATTTTCCTGACTTTTCCAAAACAAACTCTTAAATTAAACTTATCTTAAAATACATAATCTAAAACTTAAAACTATGTAAAGCTTTCAATCTAGTTTCAATACAGGTTAAAAACAACAGTTTTTTGCTTCCAGTACATAACTTGAACCATCTGGTATGATTGATGTTTGTAATAAACAGTTCTATCAGCAAAATACTTGTATTATTACCTTATAAACACAGCTTGTTGAAAAAAGACACAATTTTTTAGCATTTCCTAGCATAAATGTATCTAGATAAACAAACGACATATAAGGAACTTTTACAATTAAAACCTTGAATTAATAACGAACTTTCAATACTAAAATCTTAAAACTATAACAAGTTTTTACAGTTGAAACCTTAAGACAATAAAGAACACAATTTTTTAGAATTTCCTAGCATAAATTTATCTAAATAACAAAACGACATATAAGGAACTTTTACATTTAAAACCTTAATTCAATAAGGAACTTTTACAATTAAAACCTTAAAACAATAAAGAACTTAATCAAATACTGTTTTTTTTAATGTATACTTTGATAAAACACTTTGATTCTAAAATTATGCTAGATAAACTTTTGTGAATATATCACAGTTTCACTATGGAAAAATCCTTGCTACAGATCATCAATATTAAAAAGCTTACTAAATCTGCTTGTTCAAGTAGGGTACTTGTGCAATATGTTAACAAAAAATTTTTGCAGTTTTATAAAGGATATTTTACTAATTTATACCAGGCATTGTGATGAACGCATTGGAAATAAAATTAAATTTTTTTGTAAATTTATAGGAATTTTGGAATTTTTTCTGACTTTAAAGGACTTTTAATTAATTTTTACCATTTGAAGGCTTTGGAAAACGAGAAATTTTGTAAATTCAAACTGACAAAATCTGACATTTTTTACTAACTTTATGAAATTTCCTGACTATTCCTGACCTTTTTTCAAAACCCCCCATTTTTCCTGACTTTTCCTGACTTTTGTCATTTTAAAAAACTTTTCCTGAGTTTTCCTGATTTCCTGACTTTCCCTGACCGAGTGGCAACCCTGTTTAATGGGCCTGATATAGTTTTTATAAATCCAAAATATTTTGTTGTTAATTAAAGTGGATTGTAAGAAACATTAGTTAAAATAGTCATATAAGTAATATTGATCGACTAAACATAACCATTCTATATTTTATAACAAAAGCTTATAATAAAATAAGTAACTAACCTTCTAAAGTAGTCAAACATTTGCCAGTAAGTATGTTCCATATTTTAACGGTAGAATCAGCATTTCCAGACACTATTATATTATCTTTCAGTTGCATACCACTTGTCAGTGATTGGTGACCCAACAATTGTTGCAAACATCTACCTGTTGATCCAATGTAGTGTTAAAAAAAATATTAATGTGTTATAAATAAATTACCATGTAGTTAAACATCTATCTGTAGACAATTACTACTTAAATTAATCAAAACAATAATTAAATAAATGTGGAAGCTTCCCAAACTCTCATTGATAAGTCAATTTTATAAACTAAATATTTACCTATTAACTATTCTATTAGTTTATATTTTACCTATAGAAGCATCCCAAACTCTAATTGAAGTGTCCAAAGATCCGCTCACTATGTATCTCCCGTCGAACTGTAGATATAAATAGTTTAATAAAATATCACATTATGTATGGTTAACAACTAAAACTGGTAACAATATAAGTAATTATGTACTTTAAAATGTTAAAATTACAATAAAAGTTCTAAACCTATATATAAGGAGAATAATGTCACTAAAAAATGACATAAGTAGTAGTAAAATTTTATGCAAATATAAAATTAGACAGTAACATGTTTACACCTGCAAGACACTAAACAATTTATAATCTAACTACAGGTTAGTGATTATTATTTGTTTAGTTAGATGTGGCACATGTTTATATTTCTGATTAAAAAAGATTATTTGTTTAAAAAAACTGTAGATTTAATTAATTTTGGTTTAAAATAACAACTTTGTAACCCGTTTAAAAACATATGCACTCTTTAAAAACAAAAAAACTATAAAATATTTGCAAACACTAAACCCTGGGAAACATCACTTCAGACATTACAATGATATTTATTAATTTTTATTATTAATTATTGTTCTTCCAGACAAACTACCGCCCAGGGACTTAGCACAAACCGCGACGGATTTTTATAACAAGCTTCACAGACTTGCTGTTTATTTTGTTTTGAATAAACAAGATTGCTTATCTTATTATTAATTCTTCACAACTTATAATAACTTTCCAATGTTATTTTGCTTGTTTAAATTTTTAAATTTAAGGTGGCAAGGATTTTTTTTTATTAAGTGTGGTCCGTAATTTATCAAAAGGTTAAAAATTTTGATTTTGATCCAAGAACAAACAAAAATAATGTATACTTTGATGAAAAGCTAAAAACAAAAACCAAAAATGTAATTTATACTTTGCATCTAACGGAAATTTGAAAGGAATTTTCCGTTTTAAGTAATTTGAATAAACACTAAATAAATAAAGAATAAGTATTAAAACAAATTTCCTACATTGAGTTAACTATGTATGTCCATAATATGGTATGTCTAGGCAACGAATACTATTAATATTTAGAAAATTAATAAATAACAAACTAAATAACATGTAATGAGATTAAAGTAATATTTAATAAGTAATTGATATCAAAATATTAAACTGTTTCCTTGTCTATATATATAAACAACATTAATAATAAATAATTTTTCCGACCTGTAAAGAGTAAGCTCTGTTAGTGTGCCCGTGAAGCGAATGGGTGCAAGTTTCAGTGTTCGGGTCCCAAACCTTGACGATGAAATCGTACGCTCCACTGACCACGCGGTTGCCATCGTAACAGACGCACCTGACGGCCGCTAGGTGGCCGACCAGCTGGTGGGTGCACGTTCCCATGGTAACGTCCCACATTTGCAATGTTGCGTCACGTGATCCCGATACAACTCTGTTGGGTTAGGATTAATTATATGTTGGTAATTAGTAAACTGTATACCAGGGTTTCCCAAACTATTTTTTTCAAACTGCCTCTTTTAAAGAAATTGTATAGCTATTGCCCCTCCAACTAGATTACTCTAAAACTACCATTTAAAACTCCTAAGACCTTTTTTTGTTTTTTCTCTTCATCATTCAAAAATGTCTAGTGTAGGTTTCAAAATCGCCCCCTTTACTAATTATTGCCTCCCAACTTACTAAAATCGCTCCCATGGTTTACATTTTGTTTAAGCATTGTACAAAGATTTTTATCAATTCTTTATTTGTTTAAAAAAGAACCTTGTTTATTAGAGCTTGGTGAAAATAAAAATTAAACAAATATTTTAATTACATCAATGTTCGAAAAGTTTTTTTTACCATGATATTTTTCAATCAAGTTTTTGCCCGTTGTAAATATTTTCAGCTCAGCGTGATAATAAATAAAACAAAAAGAAAAAACAAAGTTTACTTAGTTTAACCACATGAGTTCTAATTTTTAATAGTGGCCAATGTGAATTAACTTTGAAATAATTTATCACCATACCATTTCTAAGTATATCGAAGTAATTTACAAATTCACAATGCTATATAACAAGTTAGTTTTAGATAATATATTTTTTTATAAACCACTTTAGCAGTATAAACAATCTAATAGACTTTACCATTGCGTTTAATGAGAACTTTACAATAATAAACTTGTATGTTTGTTTGTTTAAAAATTAAACGAAACTTTATAGTTTTAATCTTTTTACACTAAAATATCTCAAGCTATAGCTTTGTGCTGAGTATTTAAAGGACTTTTAATCTGTAAAATTTAGTTGTTAGCAACTCTCCTATTATTAATTAACCAGCCCAATTGAAAAAATTGTACCAATAAATCTCTAATTAAGGTTCAGACTATAAACTATAAGTATTGTAACTTAAATTGCTTTATACCTTATCTTGAAATTTAGTTATTAGCTATAATTCAGATGATATAACTAACTAAAATTACACATTTGTAGAAAGATCTAAAAAGTATTTTTAAGAACTAAGAAGTTTAAACAAATTAAATACTTATTAGCTGTGTCAAAAAATTAAGAACATAATGATATTAAGTTCTTATATTAGCGTATACTTTAATTATAAAATGATGTATAAAAAAGTTTCTTAAATTAGATTATAAAACTAGTTTGTTAAACGAATTCTAAAAATAAGCTTAATTAAACAGATATCTCTTTGATAAATTAAAGATGCTAAGTTGTGTAAAAATCTCGTTTGTTTCATAAAAATCTAATTTGTTCGCAATAATTTTAAACAAATTTGAAGTCTATAAGCTGTGTTTTTATACAAAAACCGTGATATTACTGTTTTATTAAATCCTTACATTAGCGTATACTTAAATTGTTAAATGATCTAATGACAAAGTTTTTAAATGGATAATTAGAGGAACAACATTAAAGGTTTTAACTTGGTTTTTTAGCTTTCTATAAACTTTTTAAAACTTGCATATGTTACTAAACTAAGATCTTTAAAAAAGCGCTTAGAAAACAAATTAAACCCCATACAAGTTTTAAAATAGATAAATGACGATTGAACAAAATTTTTATTTGTGGTATTAAGCTAAACATTAAAATATAACAAATGATAATTATTAAAAAAAAAAAAAAACTTAAAAATTTATGAGACTACTGCGTATTTTGAACAGACATTACAAACAAAGTGTTTAAAAGTAAAGCTTTTAATAAACATTGGAAAACATCGAAAATGTATTTTACACTTTTACGTACTCTGATAAGTATTAAACTGTTTTAAAATTTAATAATAAATTAATAATTAATTAAAAAATAATTAAAAACAGTCCATGAGATATTCTGTGATTTAGTCTTATCCTTATTACAGGGTGGCCACTGGTTTTTTTAGAAACTTTTCCAACTTTTTGTAAGTACACGTTTTTGGGTCTACTTTTAGTTTAGAGAAGAATAAAGGTCAAAAAATGTGTTAAATAGTATTAAAACACTGAAAACATACTGTAAAGCTATTTTAAGTGTGTTGTTCAATAAAGTTATATTTAGTGACGACAATTTTTTTTAATGTATATGACAGATTTTTTGGGTCAAATAAAAACTTTACTACTTTAAAATTAAAAGTTGTTTGAAATTACAGGTTTTTAAATATTTCTCTCGTTCCAGGTTTTTCCGGGTTTCTCAGCCTGAATTGTCAAATTCCAGGTTTTCAGGCAGACGCAGCCTCGGTGCCTCATCAGTCAAACTAAACGTAAATTAAAACTGAAACATCTGTTTGTTGAAATAGATGCCACGAAGTTATTTTAACTCAAGGTTAGTTAAAGCCATAATAGGCACTCATATTTGCTGAGTCAGCAGAGAAAATAGACGAGTTTGTTGTGGAAGATAGCTCAATCTAAGTATAACATTGTTTTGAAACTATTAATTGATACTATTTGTTTGTATTTTTTTTCTTTGTATAAGTAGAAAAAATATTTTGCTTCATCAACAAGGTAAAAGTTAATAGTTTAAACTGTTTAATGAAAATTGCTGATAAATATTTCACCTTCACCCATCATTCTTCGTCTCAAAACTTTTGCCTATATAATCTTTGGTTGAGATGTAGAAACAATAGAAAAATACTATTTAAATTAAAAAAAAAAGTGTAATTTTAGAGATTTAAATAACGTAAGAAACAATGAAGGACCACAATGTTAGGCCTTTGCTCATTTCAATAGTAAGTTTATTTCAGACGGTAAAATAATCGAACCACAAAAAAAAAAAACGATCAAAGAATAACACTAAATTTTGGATATTTAACGCAGTGATAATCACGATACGGCCCAAGTTGCTGGAAACTAAGATCCTTCTCCCATTTTAATCCCTCTGAATCTAAAATAACATAATCAAAGTTGTAAAAGACCGCTATTATTTTGCTGCCAATCACCACGCACTGACGGATGTAAAATTTGTTCTCAACCGACGGAGATTGAAGAAGAGCAAACTTCCCGCTGTAAAGATCAAAAAACTCGCAACTATCCGCTCCACTGATCACGTACATTTTGCTCCCGATGCTCACCAAGGCGTGGTAGCCTTTTCGCTCCATCATGTCAGGCATGTCACGTGACCACTCACCTGCGCAGTGATCGTACGCTTCAACGGATGTCGGATGATCGGATCCTCCTGAGGTGACAATTCTCCCGTTGAATACGGTTGACAATGCTACCTTCCTGTAGTGTTTGGTGTCTTTCAGTTTACTGAAACTTTTAGTGCTTGGATCAAAAAGGACAAAGTTGGTTCCTGATAGGTCACGTTGATGACGGCTCCTGACGGTTCTTGACGCTTTACGTAGTTTTCCCCCTAAAATGTAAATCTTTCCCGCAAAACTGCATGTTGAAAACTTATTGCAGTTTATCAAAGAATCGGAAAACCTTAAATGCTCCCATGATCCAGTCAAAACTGAGTGAGACCAAACCGATACATTGTCAAGTAAATCTTCGTAACCCAAGAAGTATATGATCCCGTTCACGAACTCAACGGAGGACAAGTAGATATTTTCATCTATACGTGCGATCTCAGTAAAGGACGAGTAGTTCTTCTTATCGAGCTTGAACACGCTATAGGTACGGAACTCATTGCTGCAAAGTGCCACCTCGAAATTATCCTGAGCGCAATGTCTCACTCGACAGTCCACAGAGCTCGGGTCAAGACTCAGAATAGTTTTATCGCTGATAGCCTTAAGTATAACCCTCTTACTCTCAGCACATTTTGAAAATGATTCAGATTCTAACAATGTGTTTAAAGCAGCAGTTGAGAGCAAAGGTAGACGAATTGTTTTCACCAAACCTATTTTAAACTTGCTTCTTGATTTTGGATCGTGTTCAATCCAACTGTTCACAGCTTTTGCTACCTCAAGTTCCGAGGTGATATTCAAGCCTGAACTGGACAAGATCCTCACAAGGAGATCAAAGCTCAAACCGACCAGCATTTTATTCTCGGTCAAGTAGCAGAACCACCTTGTTATGAAGTCTAAAGTGCACTTTTGCATTTGTTTGTTTTGGGCAATGTTGGAAAACTGATGGTAGAAACAAACATTATCAATGTTCAGGTCGATCTTGAACGAGTCGAGAAAATTTTGCTTGGTATCGACGAAGTTAAAGAGTTTTGCCACTTTGTTAAGTTTGAAAAATTTTTCTTTGATTAGTTTCCTATTCCCTGAAAAACTTTAGTTAGTTTAAATTATAATTGTTTAATAAAATTCAAAAAAACTAGTTAGAGAAAACTAGTAAAAATGGCTAATAAAAGAATTTTTTTTTATACTTTTTAAATAAACATCAAAAAACTTAAGAGAAAGTAAAAAAATTCTTACTTGTGCGAAAACAATCAGAGAATTTTTTTAATTCACTTTCATCAAAACACAAAACTGAATTTCTTTTGAAACTTTTCATAACATTTTCGTCTTCGGAATTTTCGTTTTTATCGAAGTTCTTGAGAAACTTTTCACAAAATTCACGATTCGCAAAACTCGTAGTTTTCATTTTTTTAACACCAGGGGCGCTAGAGGCTTCAATGTTGCCAGTTGTGTTTTTAAAAGTTGACATTTTTTTTATTTATTTTAGGTTTCTGTTGATAATAAGTTAGTTTAAAGACATTTGTAAACTTTTATGTTGTAGCTTTAACAAATAACAAATATTGAAAATAGAAATTATATTTACTTGCTTGACGACTACTGATCTAAACAAGGAATAAAAATTTTTCCTGTTACTCATATCCTAAACCATCAAGCTAATAGAAATCTGTGCACACTGAACGCGTATAAAAATTATGTGCACCCAAAGATATATTTTAAGAGAGCCTCTAGTGGCAGGAATACGAAAACACTTATATTTAGTTTTAAAATACATTCTTACGATTAGAAACAATTGACTAAACTTATTTAATATGTAAACAAACTATTATCAACTGAAAATTGAGAGCCATATCAACTATATCAAATTAATATCAACTGAAAGTTCAAATACATAAACTGATATATTGATCCGATATACTGATCAAATACATCAACTATATTAACTGAAAGCATTATATCAATTGAAGCTGAAATTTATAACAACTTTATCTTGCAGTCCTCTTTCTTAATGCACTTTTATTTCTACAGTATAAAAATGGATTTCCTTTTACAATTTTTTATAAACACAACTCCACTCACCCTAATAGATACCTAGTACTCTCAAATGTTTCTTTAAGAACTAAACACATACCTAATACAAATTTAATAGCATTCCATATATATTTTCTTTTCAACATAGCGGTTTAACAAAAAAGAAATTATTAAAAAAATCAAGATAAGTTCAAAAAGTATGTAAATTGTTTATTTGAGTAAAATATTACTTAAAGCTTTAATTGTTCATACATGTACTAAATTTTTTACTCCATTAAGTTCAAAGTTGTAAAAGATTATCTTTCTGTTATACAATTAAAAACTGTTAATTAATTATTTCAAGAATAAAAATAAAATAAAATAAGTTTAATAACTTTCTTTTAAATGACTTTATTTTATGTTTATAACTGAATGTACACTGTTGCCACTTCTTTTGGTCAAAAACAAACTTTTTTGAGTGACTACAGCTGCCCTGAGCCCAACTCTTAAAATGAATAAAAGCTAAAAGTCTTTCTTTCAAGTATTTAGGTTATTAAAAAATTTGAAGAACTATCAAATTTTTGAAACACTTGAAACAAAAAATAATTTTGTTTATTTCAAAACAAACATTAGCTAAAACTCTAAAATATAATTTCATATTTCACAGGATATAGAAATTTTATTTGTTATTTTTTAAATTACTTATCATTATAATACAAAACAGAAAACTATTCTTAAGTCAATTTCAAGAACTTATGCGTAATATATATAGTTAACAATTATTATTTTGAGTTCTTATATTATAAAATTATAAAAGTAAAAATTTTAAATATTATAGTAATGAAGAATAATTCTTAGTTTATAGTTTAAGTTAAATTCAAAATAGTTTATGAATTTTTATAAGGAATATAAATAAAAGTTATGGCTTTCTTAAAACCAAAACAAATTAGTCTGAGTAACCAATAACAACTTTAGCAGGGTTGCCACTTGTCATATATAAAAAAACTTAAGAACTTAAAACTTCCCTGAGCCATCTTGAGTTTTTTAAATCTTTTGAATTTTTTTTTTAATATTTAATTTTAAAGTTAGATGAGCTTTTTAAAATCAGTTTTCAAACTAAATTGACTAAAAGTTATAAGAATATTAAAACTAAAACCAACAAATCGCATTCAAGATCTTGATTCTAGATAAACTTTTGACTAAAATTTTCTAACAATTTGAATTAATGGTGAGACTTATATTTAAAAAAAAATCTGGCTGAAGTTTTTTATTAAATTTCAAAATAGTCTAACTTAGCCAGAACTATAGCATTATTACAATATATCATCAAAAGTTCAAAAAATTATTCTAACTAGCTTTACTTATCTTGAGTGTATGACAACTAAGCATGAGTTACATCAAACTAGTCTGGGTAATCTTAAACTTATGAAAAAGAAAAAGGCAAAAAGTAAAAAAATTATATACCTTATTAATCCTTGATATCTCAAATTATCATTATTACAATAGGAAAAGTTAGATATAATATTGAAAAACACTTTTCAAAGAAAAATCTGAATCATTAAAGCATCATATATTTTGAAATATAAAAAAAAAGGCATCCTTAGTAAAATTGTATTTTTAAGGAAAGTTTTACTGGTATGAGTGTGTGGCAGCCCTAATTCATACTAAAACCTAAACTGGATATTAACTGATTATTAACAGAGTAACTACTTTTAAGAGTATAAATATTAATCTGAATAAAAAAACAGCAAATGTTTCAACAAATTAGATTGAGATTATCCTGACTTTTGGAAAAAAAAAAGAAAATAGTAAACATAAGTTCAAAAACTAAGAAATGTACAGTTAATTAAGAACATATGCCTTAAGATTTTCAAAAAAAACCAATTAAATAAGAAATTGTAGATAATTATTCATATTAGAAACTAGTGAATTCTCCTAGCTAAAACTTTATGTTAAAAAATACTTACTAACTAGAATGAGATTTACATAAAACTTCAAAAAAATCCAAGACAGCCTTAATCCTCACAAAACTTTTTTAAATTTCCAAGTATCCTTAGTGTGTGGCAACTCTGTATTAATCTAAGACTATAATTTTTATAACTTTTATAAGTACTATTTAAATTCTATTTCCATATAAATGTTAATAATATCTAAAAATTAATAATAAATAATAAGAAAATATATAAAAATTAATAACTTAAATTGTTTGAAATAAAAATTGTTACTTTAAATAATATGTTACTAATATGTATTTATAGAGAAGAATTTATGTACTTAAGAAGATTTTAAAACATTTATTTTTCTTTTATTTTAAATATTTTGTTCTTTATTGTAAGTATAACACTTATTATTAAGTTAAATTATTAAAGAAACTATTTTCAGTATTATGGAATAACAGTTACTTAGTATAAAAATTGTAAAATACTAGTTAATTTAGTTCAAATAAAGTAAAATTGATTATTAAGCATAATATTGTAATTTAAAATAGTTACTTAAAACAATAAAATATTAAGCTTTAAAATTTAATTCATTTAATTTCCTATCATGATTGTAGGTTGATGAAGGACAAAACTTTCTCCATACTCAACTATGGACAATAAATGTGAGCATCTACATTTTCTTTACTTGAAGATAATTAATTAAATGACAGTTGAGTTCTAGCGTCTAGCCTCAAGTAATCTTATGATTAACATAACCAATTTATGAAAAGCCAAAATTAAACACCAAGGCTGAATATAACTAAAATATTTAAGTTTGTTGCTTGTAATAAATAAATGTATAAATGTAAAAATTTAATTTTGGTTTTTATGTTTATCCTAAAATTTTCATGCAACCTACAAATTACATGCACCCCACAAAAAAATTCTGTGTACACTAGTGTGCACCATTGTACACTTTGACGACCACTGGTTTAGGCTATAGATATTTAAATTTCATTTTTTTATGAGTTTAATTTTTTAAAATAGAATTAAAATAACGTCTATAAATACACCTAGTTAGTTTCAACAGATTTGTATCATTCATACTAAAAGAGTATCAACTTAAGTTTATAAATTGAGAAAAAAAAATTTGACTTCAATAGTTTAAAATTATCTTATAGTATACAAAACTTAATTAAATAAGTTTTGAACTTTAATGTTGCTCAAAGATTGAAACAATATTAGACTTCTAAAATAAAAAAATTTAAACTTTTGTTTAAAAAATAGTACTTACTATTTCTAGTCTCACTCTCTCAAGTTTTAGAAACTATGTTAAGAGATTTCTATTAAAATGAATATTTTTGTAGAAAATGGTCTTTTTACTTAATTGTAAGACAGAGCGAGGAATGAACTTTTGAATAAGCTAAATATAACAAGTTTCTAACAGAACCTTTACAAGTTTTTTTTCAGCGGAAATTGTTAACTGTTTAATTTTATCACAAGGTTTATAAAGTAAGTTTATTAAGAACTATATTTTACAAATTTGTTACATAATCTCAGAAATTTTTTTTTGTCTATCAAAAATAAATTTGGTACATAATGTTAGAAAATGTTTGTTAGAAACCAATTAAAGCTATTTTATGGCAACTAGTGTTTCATATATTATGTTGAAGGTTCAGTACAAACCAATTAAACAATTTAAATCAGGGCTTCCTAAACTGGTCCAAAAAGTCCATTTGGATGCCATGAGCAGCAAAGGGTACCATAAGGGGTCATGAATTAATAGTTTGAAACTTACACTAAATATTCTGGAGTTGATAATGAAGAGCAAAAAAAAAACGTCCTAGGCGTATTTGATGGTAGTATTTTGAGAAATCTTGTAGAGGGGGCTACAGCGTTTTTACTTTCTTTTCTTTTAAAGGAAAAAATTTGGGAAACCTTGATTTGAAAAAACCGTTCTTACCAAGATTTCTAGACAAATATTAGGCTGGTAGAGAAGGATTGGACTTGAAGAAAAGTATAGAGTGAAAATGCTTCAATAAAATTAAAGGTATTTTTTTTCAGTTTTCTGTTTTAAAGATTGAGTCAGCTTTTTCAATAGATCTTAAAACATATTACAAACTTTTGTAGCAAGCATTGTAAAGTTGATTAAATTTTTATGTTTACCATTTTTATTACTTTTTTTTTTTATACGTTTTATTTGATTATTTAAACTACTTTTTCATGCTTGCTGCAACATCATTTAATGTTTTTTAATATCTATTGAAAATGTTGACCTAATCTTGAAAACAAAAAACTTTAAAAGATATATTTAGTTTTATTGAAGCATTGTCAGTTTATATTTTTCTTTACGTCCAATCCAAGTGGTCCCTTGGGGGACATGAGCAGCAAAGGGGCCACAGGAATGGCCAAGAGCAGTAAAGAGACCACAGGTGCCATTAGGTCATAATTTCAAACCTTACACTAGATATTCTGGATTTGATGACGAAGAGCACAAAAAATTTTTTAGGCGGTTTTAATGTTAGTTTTTAGAAAAATCTTGTTGTAGGGTGCTGTAGCTTTTTTTCTTTTTTTAAAGGGGAAAAAACTTTGGAAACCTTGATTTGAAAAAACTCTTCTTACCAAGTTTTATAGATGAATATTAAGCTGGTAGAGAAGGATTGGACGTAAAACAAAATATAAACTGACAATGCTTCAATAAAACTAAATATATCTTTTTAAGTTTTTTGTTTTCAAGATTGTGTCAACATTTTAAATAGATCTTAAAAAACATTAAATGATTTTGCAGCAAGCATGAAAAAGTAATTTAAATAATCAAATATTTAAATAAAACATATAATAAAACAAAAATTAAAGTATTTAAAACGGTAAACATAAACATTTAAACAACTTTACAATGCTTGCTACAAAAGCTTGTAATATCTTTTTAAGATCTGAAAAAGCTGACTCAATTTTAAAACAGAAAACTTAAAAAAATACTTTTAATTATATTAAAGCATTTTCACTTTATATTTTTCTTCAGGTCAGATTTTTCTCTACCAGGATACTATTTATCTAAAAATCTTGGTAAGAACGGTTTTTTCAAATCAAGGTTTCCCCAATTTTTTCCCTTTAAAAGAGAAAAAAGTAAAAAAGCTGTAGCCCCCTCGACAAGATTTCTCAAAAAACTACCATCAAATACGCCTAGGACCTTTTTTTTTGCTCTCCATTATCAACTCCAGAATATCTAGTGTAAGTTTCAAACTTTTAATTCGTGACCCCTTATGGTACCCTTTGCTGCTCATGGCATCAATATGGACCACTTGGACCAGTTTAGGAAGCCCTGATTTATATTGTTTAACTGTTTGTACTGAACCTTCAACATAATATATGCAACACTAGTTGCCATAAAATAGCTTTAATTGGTTACTAGCAAACATTTTCTAACATTATTATGTACTAATTTTATTTTTGAAAGACAAAAAAAAAATTCTGAGACTTTGTAACAAATTTGTAATATATAGTTTTAAATAAATTTACTTTATAAACCTTGTGATAAAATAAAACAGTTAACAATTTCCGTTATAAAAAGAACCTGTTAAGGTTCTGTTAGGAACTTGTTATATTTAGCTTATTAAAAAGTTTATTCCTTACTCTGTCTTACAATTAAGTAAAAAGACCATTTTCTACAAGAATATTCATTTTAATAGAAATATCTTAACATAGTTTTTAAAACTTGAGAGAGTGAGACAAAAGTTCTAGAAATAGTAAGTACTATTTTTTAAACAAAAGTTTTAATTTTTTTATCTTAAAAGTTTAATATTGTTTCATTGTTTGAGCAACATTAAAATTCAAAATTTATCTAATTATGATTTGTATACTATTAGATAATTTTAAACTATTGAAGTCAAATTTATTTTTCTCAATTTATAAACTTAAGTTAATACTCTTTTACTATGAATGATACAAATCTGTTGAAACTAACTAGGTGTATTTTTAGACGTAATTTTAATTCTTTTCAAAAAATTTAAGCTCTAAAAAAAATGAAATTTAAATATCTATAGCCTAAACCAGTAGTCGTCAAAGTGTACAATGGTGCACACTAGTGTACACAAAATTTTTTTGTGGGGTGCAGGAAATTTGTAGGTTGCATAAAATTTTTAGGATAAACATAAAAAACAAAGTTAAAGTTTTTATTTTTACATTTATTTATTTATTTCAAGCAACAAACTTAAATATTTTAGTTATATTCAGCCTTGATGTTTAATTTGGCTTTTCATAAATTGGCTATGTTAATCATAAGATTACTTGAGGCTAAAACTTAACTGTCATTTAAGTAATTATCTTCAAGTAAAGAAAATGTAGATGCTCACATTTATTATCCATAGTTGAGTATGGAGAAAGTTTTGTCCTTCATTAACCTACAATCATGATAAGAAATTAAATGAATTAAATTTTAAAGCTTAATATTTTATTGTTTTAAGTAACTATTTTAAATTACAATATTATGCTTAATAAATCAAATTTACTTTATTTAAACAAAATTAACTAGTATTTTACAATTTTTATACTTAGTAACTGTTATTTCGTAATACTGAAAATAGTTTCTTTAATAATTTAACTTAATATTAAGTGTTATACTTACAATAAAGAACAAAATATTTAAAATAAAATAAAAATAAATGTTTTAAAATCTTTTTAAGTACATAAATTCTTCTCTATAAATACATATTAGTAACATATTATTTAAAGTAACAAATTTTATTTCAAACAAATTAAGTTATTTATATTTATATATTTTCTTAGTATTTATTATTAATTTATTAGTACATTTATATGGAAATAAAATTTAAATAGTACTTATAAAAGTTATAAAAACTATAGTCTTAGATTAATACAGAGTTGCCACACACTAATGATACTTTAAAATTTTAAAAGATTTTGTAAGGGTTAAGGCTGTCTTGGATTTTTCAGAAGTTTTATGTAAATCTCATGCTAGTTAGGTAAGTTTTTTTAAAAATAAAGAATTAGATAGAGAAATTTAAAAGCTTTTAATATAATTAATTATCTATAATTATTTGTTTAGTCAGTTCTTTTGAAAATCTTAAGGCATTTGTTCCTTATTAACTTTACATTTCTCAGTTATTGAACTTATGTTTACTGTTTTTCTTTTTTTTTCCAAAAGTCAGGATAGTCTCAATCTAATTTAAAGAAACATTTGCTATTTTTTTTATTCAGATAAATATTTATACTTATAAAAGTAGTAACTCTGTTAATTTTCAGTTAATATCCAGTTTAGGTTTTAGTTTGAATCAGGGATGCCACACACTCATACCAGTAAAACTTTCCTTAAAAATACAGTTTCACTAAGGATGTCTTTTTTTATCTACAAAACTTTAGCTAGTTCCTCCGGATGCTTTTATGATTCAGATTTTTCTTTGAAAAGTGTTTTTCAATATTAAATCTAACTCTTCATATTGTAATAATGATAATTTGAGATATCAAGGATTAATTAGGTATATAATTTTTTTACTTTTTGCCTTTATCTTTTTCATAAGTTTAAGATTAACTTATGATGTAACTCATACTTAGTTGCCATACATTCAAGATAAGTAAGGCCAGTTAGAATATTTTTTTGAACTTTTGATGATAAATTGTAATGATGCTATAGTTCTAGCTAACTTAGACTATTTTTAAATTAAAAAATAAACTTAGGCCAGTTTGATTTTCTTTTATAGAAAACTTAGCATTATTCCAAATTTTTAGGAAATTTCATTCAAGTTCTTATTTAGAAACAAAATGTTAAATGCGATTCGTTTGTTTAAGGTTTAGATTATTATATTTTTTAGCCAATTTAGTTCGATAACTGATTTTTAAAACCCTATCTAAATTTTTAAAAATAAATATTTAAAAATTTTCAAAATATTTCAAAAACTCACGATGACTCAGGACAGTTTTAAGTTCTTAAGTTTTCTTTTATATGACAAGTTGCAACCCTGCTAAAACTGTTATTGGTTACTCAGACTGACTTTGTTTTGATTTTAAGAAAGGCACAACTTTTATTTATACTCCTTATAAAAAATCATAAACTATTTTGAATTTAACTTAAGTTATCAACTAGGAATTATTATTTATTACTATAATGCTTCAATTTCATTACTTTTATCAGAAAGTTTATAATATAAGAACTCACAATAATAATTGTTAACTGTTTATTTTTTGAAAAATTCTGGAAATTGACTTAAAAATGCTTTTTGCTTTAGTACTATAATGATATGTAATTTAGAAATTACCAAGTAAAACTTCAATTAAAATATGAAATAATTTTTAAGTGTTTTAGTTAAAGTTTGTTCAAACAATGAAAAATATTGTTTTTGTTCAAAGTGTTTCCAAATTTTTATAGTTCTTCAAATTTTTTAATAACCTAAACACTTAAATATAAAATGTTAGCTTTTATTCATTTTAAGTATTTAAGTGAATTTTTAATTTGTAATTTGAATAATGTAAGTTAGTTGAAGTATTTTGAGATTCAAATTGAACCTTAGACTGTTAAGAATTTTTTAGTAATCAGATTTAGTTTAGAATTTATGTTTTCTAAATGTTAATGCTAGTTTTTTGAATTTAAATCCTTTTGAGCCTTAATAATAATATTTTCAGGCATATTAGAATTATTTTTGTTTTTTTATAAATAGCTCAGGATAGTTAAAGAATTTCTGAAAATCTCAGTACTTTTTTCAAATATTTTAACGATATAAGGTTGACTAAGGTTAAATTTTCGTTTATATATAACTAGTTATATTAAAAAGATAGATTTTTATTGATTTTGATTTTAGGTTTAGGTTTGAAGGGACTCAGGGCAGTTGTAGTCACTCAAAAGAGTTTGTTTTTGACCCAAAGAAGTGGCAACAGTGTACATTCAGTTATAAACTTAAAATAAAGTCATTTAAAACAAACTTATAACAATTATTTTTTTTATTTTTATGCCTGAAATAACTTAAATTACAATTTTTAGTTTTTTAACACGAAGAAGTGACAATCTTTAACAATCTTGATCATAATGGAGTACAAATTTTAGTACATGAAATAAACAATAACAGCTTTAAGTAATATTTTACTCAGAGCAATAGTATACATACTTTTTGAAGTTAACTGAACTTTGTTTGTTCTTTCTTTTTTGTTCTACATCTATGTTAAATACAGAAAATATTAATAAAATAATGTTAAAGTTATTTTATGTATGTGTTTCGTTCTTGATAAAACATTTGAGAGTACTGAGTATTTACTATGATAAACGGAGGTGTCTTTATTTAATTGTGTAAACAGAAATCCATATTAACACTGTAGAAATGAAAGTGCATTAAGACTGCATGATAAAGTTGTTAAAAAATTCAGCTCCAGTTGATATAAGACTTTCAGTTGATATAGTTGATGTATTTGATCAGTATATCGGATCAATATATCAGTTGATGTATTTGATCTTTTAGTTGATAATAGTTCGATATAGTTGATATGTCTTTTAGCTTTCAGGTAATATTAGTTTGATTCCATATTTAAATAGTTTTAATTATTGTTTCTAATCGTAAGAACGTATTTTAAAATTAAATAAAAGTATTTTAGTATTTCTGCCACCAGAGGCTCTCTTAAAGTAGATCTTTGGGTGCACATAATTTATATTTGCAGTTCAGTGTGCACAGATTTCGATTAGCTATGTGTAATTAGATTAATTTCTATTTAATGTTTAGATCAGTGGTCGCCAAGCTTATCAATAAAAGTTCTACTTTCAATATTTGTTTAGATATTAAACTCACAATATAAAAGTTTTACAAATGATTTAAAACTAACATATAATCGACAGCAAGCTAAATAAATATATAAAAATGTCAACCTTTGAAACCACAACTGGCAACATTGGATGCTCTAGCGCACCTGGTGTTGGAGAAATAAGACCCACGAACTCTGAGAACCGTGAACTTTGTGAAGAGTTTCTCAGGAACTTCGATGAAAACGAAAATTCCGAAGACGAAAATGTTGTGAAAACTTTCAAAAGAAATGCATCTTTGTGTTTTGATGAAAGTGCATTGAAAAGTTTCTCTAATTTTTTTCGTACAGGTAAAGTGTTTATTTCTACTTTCTGTTAAATATATGACGATTTTTACGTAGAAATAAAAAACACACTTAGAATAGTTAGCATATTTATCTATTTTTATTATCTTCTGTTTTTTTTATTAAACGAATAAAATTTGAATTGAATAAACTTTTGTAGGTAATGCGAAGTTATCCAAAGAAAATTTCATTAAACTTTTTAATTACGCAAAACTACTTAATTTCGCCAATGCAAAGCAACATTTGCTCGACTCGTTCAAGATTGACCTGAATATTGACAACGTTTGTTTCTACCATCAGTTTTCCAACAGTGCCTACAACAAACAAATTCAAAAGTGCACTTTCGACTTCATAACAAGGTGGTTCTGCTATTTGGCCGAGAACAAAATGCTGGATGATTTGAGCTTTGATGTCTTTGTGAGGATCTTGTCCAGTTCAGACTTGAATATCACCTCGGAACTTGAGGTAGCAAAAGCTGTGAACAGTTGGATAGAACACGATCAAAAATCAAGAAGCAAGCTTACAATAGACTTGGTGAAAACAATTCGTCTACCTCTGCTCTCAACTGCTGCCTTAAACACATTGTTAGAATCTGAAACATTTTTAAAATGTGCTGAGAGTAAGGGGGTTATACTCAAAGCTATCAGCAATAAAGCTGTGCAGAATCTTGACCCGAGCTCTGTGGACTGTCGAGTGAGACATTGTGCTCAGGATAATTTTGAGGTGGCACTTTGCAGCAATAAGTTCCGTACCTATCGCGTGTACAAATTGGAAAATGAGGTCCGCTCGTTCATCACTGAGATTGCGCGCATGAATGAAGATTTCCGTGCGGTCTCCGTTGAGTTCTTGAACGGGATCATATACTTCTTGGGTTACGAAGATTTACTTGATAGTTTGTGGGTGCGGTCTTACTCAGTTTTGACTGGATCCTGGAAGCATGTAAGGTTACCCGATGATTCTTTGATAAACTTCAATGATTTTTTAACTTGCACTTTGGCGGGAAAGATTTACATTTTAGAGGAAAAGTTCCCTAAAGCATCAAGAATCGTCAAAAACCGGCTTCAACGTGACCTATCAGGAACCAACTTTGTCCTTTTTGATCCCAGCACTAAAACTTTCAGGAAGCTGGAAGACACCAAACACTCCAGAAAAGGAGCCGCGTCAACCGTATTCAACGGGAGAATTGTCACCTCAGGAGGATTTGATCGTCCGACATCTGTTGAAGCGTACGATCACTGCGCAGGTGAGTGGTCACGTGACATGCCCGACATGATGGTGGGAAAAAGAAGTCACGCATCGGTGAGCATCGGGAGCAAAATGTACGTGATCGGTGGAACGGAAAGTTGCGAGGTTTTTGATCTCTTCAGCGGGAAGTTCGCTCTTCTTCAAGCTCCGTGGGCTAAAAGGACATTTTATGTCCCTAAGTGTGTGGTGAATGGCAGCAAGATAATAGTGGTTTCTAGAAACTTTAAATTTTTTCAACTTGTTTTCAATTTCGTTGTTTTCGATTCAGAGGGATTAAAATGGGAGAAAGATGTTAGTTTCAGGCAAAACGAGCTGGATAGTCATTGTTATCACTGTGTCAAATATCCGAAACTCAATATTTTTCCGGAAACTTTTTAATGTGATTTTTATTTGATGTATTGTAGTGCTAAATAAAGTATTACTGAAAATTTCAACTTGGTTTTATTTCTTGTAAATAAGTTTGTGAAGCTTAACTGAAAAAATTATGCAAAAGGTATCATTGAAAAAAAAAACTTACTAAAAATATGTATTTTGTTTATATTGAAAATAATTATATATAAAATATCTTCTAATTTTATATTTTACAAACATTTTTTTTTCTTTATATGTTTATAGAAAATATCTAAAAAAGAACTGATCAAACTAGATACTTTAAAAATAGACTTTCACTGAAAAAATGTTAAAACAATAAAAAACTAATTTTTTAAGTTAGATACCAACTAAAGTAAACATTATCTTTACTTAAGAAAACTATACCGACAGACTTATTAGTTCACAAATTAAAAAAAATGTTTCACGCGATAAGTATTTTCTATAGTAGCTTTAAATGGAAAGGTTTTTAAACAATGTAAGTGTCTAATGTCCCGAACAAGACGTTAAGAGGTATCCGTGGTGTGCGTCTTGATAACATTAACTAAAAGGTTTTATTGTACACTAGGTCATTGGAACGAATACTTTTGAGTGGTTTTTTCATCGTTTCATAAGATATTAATTTCATTGCAACTTTCATTTTACAACCATTAAAAGTAATATCAAAATTTCATTGGTTTATGTTTCTTTTTCTAAATAACATAAGGTACGATTTGAAGGGAACCGCTCATTTCCAACAAGCGATCATTTCCCACCTGGTCAAAAACGAGAACCGCTTACCGACCAAGGGTAAGGGTTTGGAGTAATGGTAATAAATAAACAAATTATAAATAAATAGCTAATAAAAAATAGAGGAACAGATAAAAAAATAAGAAAATATTGTGGGGGAATTGATCAGTTGGAAATTTTCGATATACCGATTTCAATTACATAATTTAATGTAACTGACATATACGAAGTGCAGATTGAATTTATAAATTGTATTTTTGAGTGTACAAATAAACTAGCATTCACAAACTTTATGTAACTAAGTAAAGAGTACCAAATCAGATATGCCATTATAAATTTTAAATTAGTTTCAATATCAAATATAAATTTTAAACTTTTTTGTGCTAAGTGTAAAAATATCACAAGAAAAAAATAAAGTTAATGTTCTTTTAAGTTTATTAGATGAAAAGTTAGCAAAATAGCACAACAAAATATATTTACACATGTTAACTTTCTGCTTAATAAGCGTTTTTAGTAGGTAATCTACCTTTTTTTCAAAACTCGTAAAAATTGTTTTTCAAAACACGCCCCTGATGTCAAATGAAATACCTAATAATATTAAAGACAGGGAAACCTTTGATCTAATATAGGGTTTCTCTTTTTTTGAAAGGCGCCTAAAATAAACCGAAAAGCTATGGCACCCTTTAACATAAACTCTCATAATACTAATGCTGTATAAGACCACTTACACTCGAAAATATCCAGTGTAAGTTTCAAATTATGGTCCCTTTGCATCTTATGGACCCTAAATTCCTAATACAGTCCACTTTCGGAGACTCAGATCAGAGACTAACTTTACTGAAAGAACAATTAATGTATCAGTAAGTTGTATATATTTTATTATTTTAAATATAATTTTAACATGACTTAAAATAAAAGGGTCGGCTGCAGTTGTAAGGTTTTTGAATTTCATTTATTCACAACATTATACAAATTAGGTAAAGTGATATAATACGGCAGAATATAAAAAACATCTACATCCAAACCAAATATATAAAAATAATCTTTAAAAAAAATTATATACTTATATAAAAATAAGAATATTAGCCAATCAGAAGCGATCTTAGAACTGCAGCCGCTAAAGCAAGCGTTTACTTATGATAGCTTGCTTATAGAGTTGGTTTCTTTACTTGCAATAAAAAATGTTATTTATCAAAGTTATATGTTTCACTAGTCGGCTGGCTGTATTTAAATTATTGGCAAAACTTTTTGTTTGAATTTTTGTAGAAAATTGGTTCTTAGAGGTAAAATATAAAATTATATTTTTGACTTAAGAGCGTAAATTTAAAGTAGTTATTGATTTACAGTAGATAGGTTTGGAATAGTTTCAAAATTTATCTTCATGTTAATACTAGTAGATGAACTTAGTAATTATATCTAAAATTTTTTTTAGTAGATAACAAGTTTTTACAATGTAATCCTAAAGCTCAACTTTATTAAAAGAACAGGTGGTGTTTTAAATTTTTTTGTTTTTAAAGTTAATTAGCACAATTATTAATGATAGGTGTTAATACTTATAGGTATTGTTATAAAAACTTAAAATGTATTATGATCAGTAGTTCCTTAAAAATAACTTATTTTACCTATAGGTAATAAGAATCATGTGAAACTCAAGTTTTACCTAAACTTTAATTTTATATTCAAAACAAATAAGTTATACAGCTGTGAAAGGTTTTACTTTTACCTTAAAGCTTTACCATATCTCGATAAAGTGACGTTTTCCCCTGTGTTTAATTTGGCTTTTTATAAAATGACCATTTTGGTCATAAGAATATTCGAGTCTAAAACTCAATTGTCATATTTAAGTTCATAATGTTGCTAAGAAAACATTTTCAAGTATTGAAAATATGTGGATGCTACATTTATTGTCTATGGTTGAGTATGGAGGAAGTTTTGTTTGTCATCAAACTACAATAATGGTAGGGAATTAAAAGGATTTAACTAAAGGGCTAATTTTTTTCTTGTTTTTAGTAACTTTTCTCAAATTATTATATTTTAATTATTAAATCAAGTTTACTAATTTTAAATAAATTAACTAATATTTTATACTTTTTACACTAGATAACTATTCTTACATTATAATATAAATAGTTTCTTTAATAATTTTACTTAATATTAAGTACTATACTTAAAGCAATGTTTAACAAATTATTCTCAATAAAGTATATAAACTCTTATCTACAAATACATCTTGATAATAGCTGATTTTTTTTGTAACAAACATTAATTTTGATTGAGTCAAATTATTAATGACTATTTATTTTTAATTTTTTTTTTTGTGTTTATATAGAATTTGAATAGTACGTATGAAATTTATACAAAATATAGGTTCAGATTAATACAGAGTTGCCACAAACTAAGGCTTCTTTTTACTTTTTAAAGCTTTTGTGAAAAATTAAGACTGCCTTATGTTTTTCTGAATTTCTTTTTAGAAATATCAGGCTAGTTAGGTCACTTTTCTAAAATAAATTTAATCTAGAGAAATTTACTAGTTTCAGATTTTGAAAACTTATTTTTAAAGTTATTTATAACTTTCTATCTGTTCAGTTCTTTTAATTTTAATGAAAATCTTTAGAAATTTATTCTTGATTAACTGTACATTTCTCAGTTATTGAAGATATGTTAACTATTTTCTTTTTATCCAAAAGTCAGTATAGTCTCATTCTAATTTAATGAAATATTTGCTTTTTTTTTTACTTAGATTAATATTTATACTTTTAAAAGTAGTAACTCTGTTAATAATCAGTTAATATCCAGTTTTAGGTTTTAGTATGAATCAGGGATGCCATACACTCATACCAGAAAAACTTTCCTTAAAAATACAATTTGACTAAAAATGTCTTTTTTTTTATTTTTCAAAACTTAAAATATTTTTGATATTTTTATTAAATCTCTGGATACTTTTATGACTGAGATTTTTCTTTGAAAAGTGTTTTTAAATATTATATCTAACTTTTCCTATTGTAATAATGATAATTTGAGATATAAAGGCTTAATTAGGTTTATAATTTTTTACTTTTTGCCTTTCTCTTTTTCATAAACTTAAGATTACCCAGGCTAGTTTGATGTAACTCATGCTTGGTTGCCATACACTCAAGATAAGTAAAGCTAGTTAGAATAATTTTCTGAATTTTTGATGATAAATTGTAATGATGCTATAGTTCTGGCTAATTTAGACTAGTTTGAAATAAAGAAAAAACTCAGGCCAGTTTGATTTTTTATTATAGAAAACTCACCATTATTTTAAATTTTTAGGAAATTTCATTCAAGTTTTTATCCTAGAAACAAAATGTTTAATGCGTTTCGTTTGTTGAAGGTTCAATATTCTTATATTTTTTAGCCAATTTAGTTTGAAAACTGATTTTTAAAACCCTATCTAAATTTTGAAAAATAAATATTTAAAAATCTTCAAAACATTTGAAAAACTCACGATGACTCAGGACAGTTTTAAGTTCTTAAGTTTTTATTTATATGACAAGTTGCAACCCTGCTAAAACTGTTATTGGTTACTCAGACTGACTTTGTTTTGGTTTTAAGAAAGGCACAACTTTAATTTATAAAATTTCATAAACTATTTTAATTTAACTTAAACTATTCTTTATTCTTAAATTATTCTTTATTACTATAATGTTTTAACTTTATTACTTTTATTAGAAAGTTTATAATATAAGAACTCACTATAATAATTGTTAACTGTTTATTTTTAGCAAAAGTTCTTAAAATTGACTTAAAATAGTTTTATGTTTTGTACTAAAATGATATGTAATTTAGAAAATACCAAGTAAAACTTCAATTAAAATATGAAATTATTTTTTGGTGTTTTAGTTAAAGTTTGTTCTAAAATAATGAAATTTTTTTTTTTGTTTCAAGTGTTTCCAAATTTTTATAGTTCTTCAAATGTTTTAATAACCTAAAAACTTGAATAAAAAACTGATAGCTTTTATTCATTTTAAGTATTCAAGTGAGTTTTTATTCTGTTATTTGAATAATGTAAGTTAGTTGAGGTATTTTGAGATTCAAATCAAACCTTAGACTGTTAAGGATTTTTTTAGTAATAAGATTAAGTTTAGTTTTTTTTTCTAAATTTTAATGCTAGTTTTTTTTAAATTTAAAACCTTTTGAGCCTTAATAATAATATTTTCAGGCATATTAGAAATGTTTTTGTTTATTTATAAAGAGCTCAGGATAGTTTGAGAGTTTCTGAAAATCTCAGAGTTTTTTCAAATATTTAAATGATATAAGGTTGATTAAAGTTAAATTTTCGTTTATATATAACTAGTTTTGTTAAAAAGCTGGATTTTTAATGATTTTAATTTTTTGTTTAGGTTTGAAGGGACTCAGGGCAGTTGTAGTCACTCGAAAGAGTTTATTTTTGACCCAAAGAAGTGGCAACAATGTACATTCAGTTATAAACTTAAAATAAAGTCATTTAAAACAAACTTATAACAATTATTTTATTTTATTTTTATGCCTGGAGTAACTTAATTTACAATTTTTAGTTTTTTAACACGAAGAAGTGACAGTCTTTAACAATCTTGAACTTATTGGTGTACAAAACTTAGTACATGAAATGAACAATAAAAGCTTCAAGTAATATTTTACTCAGAGCAACAATATACAACATTTTTGAAGTTAACTGAACTTTGTTTGTTTTTTCTTTTTTGTTCAACATCTATGTTAAATACAGAAAATGTTAATAAAGTAATGTTAAAGTTATTTTATGTATGTGTTTAGTTCTTGATGAAACATTTGAGTTTACTGGGTATTTACTAGTATAAACGGAGGTGTCCTTATTCAATTGTGTAAACGAAAATCCATATTAACTCTGTAGAAATGAAAAGACATTAAGACTGCATGATAAAATTGTTATAAATTTCAGCTTAAAATGGTATAAGGCTTTCAGTTGATATAGTTGATGTATTTGATCAGTATATCGGATCAATATATCGGTTGATGTATTTGATTTTTCATTTGATAATAGTTTGTTATAGTTGATATGGCTCTCAGCTTTCAGTTGATGTAGTTTGATTACATGTTAAATTAAGTTAAGTTAACTGTTTCTGATATTAAGAATGTATTTCAAAATCAATTAAAAGTGTTTACGTATTCCTGCCACTAGAGGCTCTCTTAAATTAGATCTTTTGATGCACATAATTTTTATTTGCAGTTCAGTGTGCACAGGTTTCGAAAAGCTTGACGGTTTAGGCTATGAGTAATTAGACTATTTTTTTTTATTGTTTAGATCAGTGGTCGTCTTGCTTATCAACATAATTTTTACCTTCAATGTTTGTTTAGATATTAAACTTGCAATAAATAAGTTTTATAAATGACTTCAAACTAACTTATTATCAACAGTGAGCTAAAATATAAATATAAATGTCGACTTTTAAAAACACAACTGGCAACATTGAAGTCTCTAGCGCACCTGGTGTTGAAAAAATAAAAACCACGAACTCTGAGAACCGTGAACTTTGTGAAGAGTTTCTCAGGAAATTCGATGAAAACAAAAACTCCGAAGACGAAGTTGTAAAAAGTTTCAAAAGAAATGCAGTTTTGGGTTTTGATGAAAGTGCATTGAAAAGTTTTTCTGATTTTTTTCGTACAGGTAAAAAGTTTTTTTACTCTCTGTTAAGTTCTGTGATGGTTTTTTTGTAGAATAAAATTTATATTTTTGATAGTTATCATCTCTATCGAGTTTCAATAACTTCCGTTTTTTTTATTAAACTAATTATATTAGAAATAGTTAAACTTTTGTAGGCAATGCGAAGTTATCAAAAGAAAATTTCTTCAAACTTTACAAAGTCGCAAAACTACTCAATTTTACCAATGCAAAGCAACATTTGCTCGACTCATTCAAGATCGACCTGAACATAGATAATGTTTGTTTCTACCATCAGTTTTCCAACATTGCCCAAAACAAACAAATTCAAAAGTGCACTTTCGACTTCATAACAAGGTGGTTCTGCTATTTGGCCGAGAACAAAATGCTGGACGGTTTGAGCTTTGATCTCCTTCTTAGGATCTTGTCCAGTTCAGGCTTGAATATCACCTCGGAACTTGAGGTAGCAAAAGCTGTGAGTAGCTGGATTGAACACGATCCAGAATCAAGAAGCAAGCTTACAATAGATTTGGTGAAAACAATTCGTCTACCTCTGCTATCAAGTGCTGCTCTGAATACATTGTTAGATGCTGAAATATTTTCTAAATGTGCTGAGAGTAATGGAGCTATAGTAAAAGCTATCAGCGATAAAACTATTCTGAGTCTTGACCCGAGCTCTGTCGACTGTCGAGTGAGACATTGCGCTCAGGATAATTTCGAGGTGGCTCTTTGTGGCAATAAGTACGTAACCTATCACGTGCTTAGGCTTAAAAATAAGAGCAGCTCGTCTGTCACTGAGATCGTGCGTATAAATGAAGATATACGCGTGGTCTTAGTTGAGTTCGTGAATGGGATCATATACTTCTTGAGTTACGAGGGTTTTTTTGACAATGTGTATGTGCGGTCTTATTCAGTTTTGACTGGAGCCTGGGAGCAAGTGAAGTTTCCTTATTGTTTGGTGAACTGCGGTAACTTTTTAACCTGCAACTTGGCGGGAAAAATTTACATTTTAGGGGTAAAGGTGCTACGTAACGCGTCAAGAACCGTCAGAGACCGTCAGCAATGTAACGTATCAGGAACCAATTTTGTCGTTTTTGATCTCATCACTAAAAGTTTTGAGGAGCTAGAAGACACCAAACACTCCAGGATGGGAGCCGCGTCATCCGTATTCAACGGGAGAATTGTCACCTCAGGAGGATTCGATCATCCGACATCCGTTGAAGCGTACGATCACTGTGCGGATGAGTGGTCACATGACATGCCCGACATGATGGAGGGAAAAAGCGGTCACGCTTCGGTGAGCATCGGTAGCAAAATGTACGTGATCAGTGGAGCGGAAAGTTGCGAAGTTTTTGATCTCTTCAGCGGGAAGTTTGCTCTTCTTCAAGCTGCGCCCGTTCGGGAAAACTTTACTAACCTTCAGTGTTTGACGACGGGCGGTAAGATACTAGTGTTCGATGGCAACCGGTTTAGATGCATTTTTTTCGATCCGGAGAAATCAGAATGGGAAGAAGAAGTTCGTTTCAGGCAGTATGAGCTAAACGGAATAAAAAACTATCACTGCGTTAAATATCCGAAACTCAATATTTTTCCGGAGACTTTTATAATGTGATTTTCGTTGTTTTGTAGTGATTGACAAAATATTACTGAAATGCCAGCTTTGTTGTATTTCTTGTAATTAAGTTTGATAAAAAATAAATTAAAAAAAATATTCTTAATTATTTTAGTGGTTTATTGTTAACAACACTGTACAATTTATGTTCACTCTGCTTAATGTGCAGATTAATATTTTTGTTAAGATGTTATTAAATCCTAAATAAACTCTACAATATAATTACTTGAACTGAATAAAAACAAAAACTTTTATCACAATTAATAGAGGCAACAAAAGTTCGATGATTTCCTAATATCTATTCTAAGTTGCAGATTTTTGATTTTGTCAATTTTTCCTATAAAGTGTTTTGTTCGATTTAGTATTTCTATACATCTATTTTCTTTGACAAAAATTTTAGAGCTTAGATTGTTTACCGTGTTGAATCAACTTACTATTGACCTAATTTTGAACTTTGTTTTGCATGTTGATTTATATCATGTTAAATTCCACTTTTGTTGTGGTCAAATAATTTTGTACTATAGTATTTCTACATTTCAACCAAAGCTTAGATTCTGTAGTAAAGAAAAAATATTTTTAGACAAAGGTTAAAAGTGCAAATTTAGATAAAAAACTTTTTTTTAATACTATAAACTATTAACTTTCTTCTTGTTGATAAAATAAAACAAATTAATTATTTCTTTTATACTACTTATACTTATAAACCCAAAGTTAAAAGTTTGATTTAAAATAATTTTATTTTTAGTTTGAGGTAATAACTATATGTGTCGAACACTTATTATGCGAATTTAGAGAGATTTTCTATTATTTTAACTAAATTTAAATTTAAAAAAAAACTAATTTTACCGATTATTATAAACAATATACTTGATAAACGTATTAAGTTTGTAGTTTTGAAAATAAATATTGTCAAAATTAACTTCAAGTATATTTGTAATATAAAAAAATTAAATTCAGAATTAGCACAAAATTTCTATTTTAAAGTTCAATATGCACATATTTTGATTAGCTTGACGGTTTAGGCTATGTGTAATTAGACTAATTTCTTTTTATTGTTTAGATCAGTAGTCGTCTTGCTTATTAATATAATATTTTACCTTCAATTTTTTGTTTAGATACTAAACTTGCAATATAAAAGTTTTACAAATGACTTAAAACTAACTTATTATCGACAGTAAGCTAAAATATTTATAAAAATGTCAACTTTTGAAAACACAACTGGCAACATTGAAGCCTCGAGCGCACCTGGTGTTGATAAAATAAAAAATGCCAGCTCTATGAATCATGAATTTTGTGAAGAGCTTCTCAGGAACTTCGATGAAAACGAAAATTCCAAATATGAAAATGTTGTGAAAAGTTTCGAAAGAAATGCAGTTTTGTATTTTGACGAAAGTGCAATAAAAAGTTTCTCTGATTTTTTTTGTACAGGTAAAGAGTTTATTTTTACTTTCTGTTAATTATACGATGATTTTTTCGTAGAGTAAAATAGATATTTTTAATAGTTAGCATCTCTATCTAGTTTCATCATCTACTGTTTTTTTTTTATTTAACTATTAAAATTTGAATTAAATAACCTTTTGTAGGTAATGCAAAGTTATCCAACGAAAATTTTTTCAAACTTTACAAAGTTGCAAAACTACTCAATTTCGACAATGCAAAGCAACATTTGCTCGACTCGTTCAAGATCGAACTGAACATTGATAACGTTTCTTTCTACCATCAGTTTTTCAACATTGCCCAAAACAAGCAAATTCAAAAGTGCACTTTCGACTTCATAACAAGGTGGTTCTGCTACTTAGCCGAGAACAAAATGTTGGACGGTTTGAGCTTTGATCTCCTTGTGAGGATCTTGTCTAGTTCAGGATTGAATATAACCTCGGAACTTGAGGTAGCAAAAGCTGTGAACAGTTGGATAGAACACGATCCAAAATCAAGAAGCAAGCTTACATTAGGCTTGGTGAAAAAAATTCGTCTACCTTTGCTCTCAACTGCTGCCTTAAACACACTGTTAGATGCTAAAACATTTTCAAAATGTGCTGAGAGTAAGGGGTTTATACTCAAAGCTATCAGAGATAAAACTATTCTGAGTCTTGACCCGAGCTCTGTGGACTGTCGAGTGAGATATTGCGCTCAAGATAATTTCGAGGTGGCGATTTGCGGCAGTATAATTAATGCTTCCTTTCGTGACGCATATCACGTGTTTAAATTGGAAAATGAGGACCGCTCGTTCATCACTGAGATCGCACGCATGAATGAAAATATCCGCGTGGTCTCAGTTGAGTTCGTGAATGGGATCATATACTTCTTCAGTTACGAGCGTTTTTTTGACAATGTGTATGTGCGGTCTTATTCAGTTTTGACTGGATCGTGGGTCGAAGTGAACTTTCCCGATTGTTCGATAAACTGCGAAAATTTTTCAACATGCAGCTTGGAGGGAAAGATTTACATTTTGGCGCGATCAGAAACCAACTTTTTTGTTTTTGATCCCAGCACTGAAAGTTTAAGGGAGCTTGAAAATACCAAACGTTGCAGCAAGGGGTCCGCGTCATCCGTATTCAACGGGAGAATTGTGACGTCAGGAGGATTCGATCATCCGACATCCGTTGAAGCGTACGATCACTGCGCGGATGAATGGTCACGTGACATGCCCGACATGATGGAGGGAAAAAGCGGTCACGCCTCGATGAGCATCGGGAGCAAAATGTACGTGATCAGTGGAGTGGAAAGTTTCGAGGTTTTTGATCTTTACAGCAGGAAGTTTGCTTTTCTTCAAGCTCCTCCCGTTCGGGGAGACTTTATTAACTTTCAATGTTTGACGAAGGGCGGTAAGATAATAGCGTTTGTTGACAAATATGAATATGTTGTTTTCGATCCAGAGGAATCAGAATGGGAGAAGATAATTACTTCCTGGCAATTCGATTTGCATCTTAATTATCTCTGCATTAAATATCCAAAATTTAATGTTATTCTTTGATTGTTTTGCTTGGTGGTTCGATTATTTTACCGTGTAAAATAAAATTACTACTGAAATTAGCAAAGGCTTAACATTGTGGCCCTTTAATGTTTCTTATGTTATTTAAATCCCTAAAATAACACTTTTTTTTTGCAGTTTGAATAGCACCATACAACTTTTTAAACTTCAACTAAGTATGATATGGAAACATTTTCCACAAATGACTACATATCAAAAGTTAATTATTGTTATTATTCTGTAAAATGCACCGTATAGTATAGAATTAAAGCTTTTAAACAAGGGCTTTTATTGTATTTGAAAAAAATGTTAGAAACTCTATGGCCTTCAAAAACTAACTAAAAATCTTTATTTTTTAGCATAATGCTAAAAACTTAATTAATTAAAGAAAAATATAAAATAACATTATAAAATTATAAATGTAAAAGACGTTTAAGAATCTGTTTTTTTACAAGTTTATTTTTAATTACTGTAATTATAAAATTTGCAAAATTATGCTTAACTCTAATGTATTTTTTACAATAAATTAATTTTAGCAAAGTTTAATAAATAGCATTGTACATTTTTGAAGTAAATTTTTCTTTCGAAATCGAAAACAGTGAAAAATCATTGTTTATACAAATATAGTAGAATTTGTAAACGTTATGTAACTTTGTAAATAGTATTAGTACAAAAAGCTCTCACAAGTTCTAAATTCATTTTGACATCACAGATAAATTCTAATTTTAACTCAGTTTCTGCTTTTAGCAAGTGTAACACCAGCAAATAATAAATTTTTAACTTACTTTAATTTCTTAATAGTTTTTGTTTAAATATTTAGCAAAATATTCTAACATGTTAAGTATCTGCTTAATAAACGTTTTTAGTAAGTAATTTCCTTTTTTTTTTCAGGAGTCGTAAAAGTTGTTTTTCAAAAAAAAACACACCCCTGATGTAAAATGAAATACCTAATAGCTTTTAGGTAGTTTAGGTAGTTAATAGCTCTAATATAGGATGTTCCAAACTTTTTTTGGGTAAGGCTCCCTTAAAGCAATTAAAAAAGCTCTGGCCCCCTTCAACATATTATTTCAAAATACTTATGTTAAATACACCTAAGATCTTTGTTGGATGTTTATCATCAACTCTAGAATATATAAAGTAAGCTTCAAATTATGGTCTTGTGGCTCCCCTTTCACATCTCACGAACCTCTAACTTTCTGAAGTTTTACCAAAATATCTAGTATAAGTTAAAAAACTACTCTTAAACACGCCAAGACCTACTTTCACTTTTTACCACTAAACTCAGAATAACTAGTGTAAGTTTCAAAATATTGCCACTTTTGAGCTTATAGTCCCCTAAATTCTATGAGAAACGCTGATCTAAGAGTTACATTACTGAAAGAACAATACCAAAAAGTTTCATGAGGATATTATTTTAAACGTGATTTTAAAGAAAGCTTATACTTATGGTTTCTAATTTGTGCAGTAGATTCTTCATTGGCATTTTTTTATTTATTTATAAAAGTTATACGTTTCACTAGTCTGTTGGTTAAATATTAGCATGTTTTATATTTGAATTTTGTAGAAAATTGATATTTAAATTTAAAATAGAATATTAAATAATTGTACTTTATAGCTTATATTAAAAGTAGCTATTGATTTAGAATAGATAGGTTTGGTATAATTTCAAAACTTTTCCTCTTTTATTGTTGACACTAGTACAGGGGTCGGCAAACTGCGGCCCGCGGGCCAATTGCGGCCCGCGAAGGGTAAATCTGCGGCCCGCGAGCATGTTATTTTTTTGAATGGAATGCGGCCCGCGAAAGAAAATTTTGTGGCCCGCGAGCATGTAAATGTGGCCCGCTGAGCAAAATTATATTTCTAGTTAAAATTTTTTCGGTAATTCGACTTAATTTGATTAGTTTGATTTTAAGTCTCTCGATAACATTTTAAAATAATTTCAAGTAATTACTGCTTTAGTTTAATAATGTGAAAAAGACAGATTAGCCTTCTAACAGGATATGTTTCTCAGTTTCATAATTACTTCTTTTTTACAACAGTAAGTAATTATCTGAAAAAAGATTGTCAAGAATGCTTGGATTTAATAAGTTGGTTATATAATACCTATTTATTAAATAAACTAAATGCAAATATTTTCCATTTTGTACAAAAGTAATGCACAGTAATTAACTAAAGTGTCATTTCTTTATAGCTTAGATATTCTTTTTCAATATTTTTTATACCTCAGTTTCTTTTATATTTTTTTTATTTGTAAATGTTATATTTTAGTGCGAATACACTTAAAATAACATAGTAATAAGAAATAAGATTCATTTGATTTTTGTTTTGACACATTTAAATTTTTTATAAGTTTTCTATGCACACTAACTTAAAAAAATGCTTATATTTCAAACCACTTTTTATTTAATACTTTAGTTAGTTTAAGTTTAGTTTATGCATACTTTTCTAACATTGTTATTTATACATGTCATATCTAAAATTGTACAGACACATTTAAAACAATATATATGACATAAGTTAATATAGTTTTTGTTAGGTATACATTCCATTTTTCAAACATTGTTTTTTTCAAGCTAAGTTAATTTTTATGCCTTGCATATCAATACACACAATTGCTGTTTTTTCGAGCTACCTATTTAATATAAACTAGATATAGAGATGGTAAATTTATAATTTTTGTACATTGTTAATCAAAATAGTTCAAATTCAAGCAAATAAAGAACTAAACATTGCCACACACTCAGACTATCACTATTTGAAGACTTCAAATCTCAGGCCAACTAAGCCATTTTTAAAGTTTTTGGCTATAATTGCTTTTTGTATACAAAAATACCAGGAATGTTTTTGTTGACTCAGGCTGGCTTTTTTGCTTGAAAGAGTGGCAAATTAAACTTATGATGTATGTTTTGCTCAATCCACAGTGTTGGTTTGAGTTTTAATATATGTTAAATTTTAAGTCTTGCAGCTCATATAATTCAAAATTTTATTTATATTATTGTGTACATTAAAGAATGAACAATCAGTGTTGCCAAAAAAGTTGAATCCCGGAAAAGCTTTGAATTTGTGAACTTAAGGTTAAAAATTCTAGAAAAAAACTTGAATTTTAGAATTTTTGAAAAAACCTGGAATTTCAAACAGTTTTTATATTTAAAGTAATGAAATTTCGATTTGACTCAAAAAAATTTACCAAATAAATGTTTTTTTATTAAAAAATATATTATAGTAGCTTAACAGTATTTCTTAATATTGATAAATGTTTTAAGACACTCTTTTAAACTTTAATTAAACTTTATACTAAAAATAAAAGAAGGAATTGTACTTCCAAAAACTCCGTATTGGTACATTGCACCTTTACTTGAAAAATTTCACCGATTGTTGTGCTTCGCGTTGGAACTAAACCAAGAAATTATACTAAAATGTCAAAGTTAGTAAAAACATCTTTAATAAAAATTCTCAGATGAGCAATAGTTTTTTTATCAGTGCTCTCATGTTAACAGTTTGATTAAAGTCCTAATTTGATTTATGCGACTTTATAACCATAATGCATTTCCTAAACACGACTTTATGTTGTCAATGAAGGTATAAAGAAAAGTTTTTCATTACCGCCAACATGAATTCTTTATAAAAGTTTTCAATTATAAACGATAACTCATTTTAGGTAATAAATTTTGCTACTTTATTACTTGCCTTAACAATTTTTTTCTGATTATTCTGTAGTTACTGAAGATAATAATGTGCTTTGTCGGAAATGACTTTGGTGATTTTTTTTTATTGTTTCTCGCAATAACTCCTAACTAACGCTTTTTTTATTCTTGTAGCTCGTCTTATATTTTACAATTAATATTTTTAAATGCAATATTCTTATTGCAAATAAAGAATTGCTATCATGGTTAATTAAAAATAAATTTCTAGTTCGCTAATGACTCAATAAAATTTTATACTTTTGTTTAACTTGTTTAAGAAACTCAATTGTCCATTCCAGCTGACTTATATATTTTTGGCATGTAATTTGTTTACTGTTAATAACCTTTGTTTTTTTTTTATGTAGTGAACTTTATATTAACTGGATTGCTACACAAACAGGCTATTTTAAAAGCTTCAGAACTCAGGTGTGTGTGAAGCTTTTATTTCAAACACTGTAAAAAAATCTTCCAATTCTCAGAATAGTTTTTATGGCTGTTGTGTGGTTTACTAATTGCATTTTTTTTCTTGTTTTCTTACACTTTGTGTACTTTTTGATAATGATGATATTTTATCAGGTATTTAAGCTTGATTAACAACTATTTATTAGCTTTTTCAAATTTTAATAAATTTAAGCTGGTTTGATACATATCAGACATTTTTGCTTTTTAGTGGCAACCATGTAAAAGTCTAATTACTAATAAAATACTTTATTAAAGTATTTGAGAATTAATTATGTTAAATAATTTGTTTTAGCTTTCTGGAATACAAAACAGGTATTAATTTTATTATGTTAACTAATTACTAAATTTCTTAATGAGTGTAAATTATTTAGCTCGCAAAAACTTTTTTTAAGTAAATATTCTGAGAAATATGAAAAAGTGTTGATGATATAACAAATGTATAAAAGTAATCCGAAAATTGTCTTTCAAGTAAGGTTTTTATAGAGAGTTAGGTTGTAAGTAAAATTAAAAAAGTATTAAGTTTAACTTATTAAACGCTTATGAAAGTACATATTTTATTAACAATAACAGTACATATTTATTAAAGTACATTAGTCAATGTAAATCGTAATCTATTGAATATTAATTTGAATAGGCATTCTATGTATAGCTAAAAGTCATTTTAAATAATAAGGTGAATAAAAGTAAAACTTTTCTCTAGTGTTACTAAAAGTAAAACCATAAGATTATTCAAATGTCACTAAAACTAAAACTGCGGCCCGCGAAGACTTTGGAAACTTGAAATTTGGCCCGCGACCACCAACTGCCTGCCGACCCCTGCACTAGTAGATGGAACTAGCTATAAATTAGTGATGTACCGGACTCACTATCCGGGTCCGAGTCCGGCCGGATATTGCCATTTTTGTCTGATATCCGGATCCGGCCGGATTCTAATTTGAAAAAAAAGTCCGGATCCGGATCCTGCCGGATGCTAATTTAAAAAAAAAGTCCGGGTCCGGTTCCGGCCGTATTCTAATTTGAAAAAAAAGTCCGGATCCGGGTCCGGTCGGATCTCTGTTAGGATCCGGCCGGACCCGGATCTAGTTAGTAAAAAAAGAGCAAACTGAAATGTATTTTTTCAAAAACAAACCCTGTGTAAATTAATAAGAGTCTTTTTCGTCAGTTAAAATGAAACACCTACCGTGATTGGCTCATTTTGTCCATGTGACTAATTTACATTTGTTTAAATTTAAACTATGAAATAAACATTTTATGAAATGCAACTCTTTACATATGTTGTAAAATTGAAAACTTTGGAATGAATACTTGCATTATTTATTGTTTAAAGTTGAGCTCAGAACATATTTAGAGTTAATACGGTTGAATGTACGAGCCAATGAGAATCATATGGCGAAATGTTTCAAACTAAGTACTGATGCAACAAAACATCAGAACATGACAGGCAGTTTATATGTAAGCAGTTAGTTAGTTTGGTGTGTAGCTTGAAGCAACAAGATTTCTTGAAGGTTTTTGTGAATGCTTATTGTAAGTATGGTTTTGTTTTAAAAGTGAATATTTTAACAGGTGTTTAATTGTTTAATTATTTAAGCCAGGTTTAAGGTTTAATATTTTATTAAAAATTTTACAGTTTCTTGTTTACTAAAAGTTTTATTTAATTTTTAGTTTTTTTTTTAAGTCTTTTGATATAGATTTAAATAGCTTCCAGTTTTAAAGTTTTACCAAAGTAATTAATAATTTTGTATATACTAGTATTTCTTGTTGTGTTTTATATAAAAGATTCATCACTCAAAACTATCAAGTCTGATTATAGAAAGTAGTCTCAGTTAGAATTTAGTATTTGTTAGATAATAATTAAATAAGGTAGGATTTAATTATGATGGGTAGTACTAATAAGTTGAGTGTAACACAATCAGTCCACAACTTTACTATCAAATTGTCAACCTTTGCGAGCTGTTCTACTGATTATTAGATTAAAGTAATTTTTCAGTTTTTAAAAACGTCATTCTGACTCAGGCTTGTTTATACTGACTCTAGCTAGTTTTATTGACTTAAAGTTTAAGTCTTAAACAGTGGCAACCCTGCTAGTTTGAAAATTTTCGGGAATTTTAAAAAATCTTGGATTGCTTTAGGGTCCGGGTCCGGCCGGATATTGCCATTTTGTCTGATATCCGGATCCGGCCGGATTCTAGTTTGAAAAAAAAGTCCGGATCCGGTTCCGGCCGGATTCTAATTTGATAAAAAAGTCCGGATCCGGTTCCGGCCGGATTTTAATTTGAAAAAAAAAGTCCGTATCCGGTTCCGGCCGGATTCTAACTTGAAAAAAAAGTCCGGATCCGGGTCCGGCCGGACCCGAAATTGTGGGTCCGGTACATCACTACTATAAATTCTTTGGAAAACAAAAAATTTTTACTTAAAATTTAGTTCGTTTAAAAATGCGGTAACGTTTTAAATATTTTTATTTCAAAAGTAAAACAGGAATTAATAAAACTAGTTATTATTGATATGTATTCTCAAAAAGTTATTGGAAATGACTTAATCAATAGTTACAAAAAAAGTTTAGTTATTTTATGCAAGAGATGTTAACAATATTTTTTATTATTAGTTCTGAAAATGAGTTAATAAAATTTCTCTAAAAATTTACTTGTATTAGTTACTGATAAAAAGAACTGAGTAAAAATAAAAATATAAAAGTAATAAATATTCAGGGTTCGTGTGCGATTTTTTTTCCATTTAGCCTGACTGAGACCAATTTAGCCTGAAATTTTTTCAAAGTAAGGAAAATACCCTTTAGAAGTCATTTGAGGTATTGGGAATCTGATTAGTACCGTTGTAGTCTCCTACTAAAACCAGCTTTAGATCAAAACTTTATAAACCTTTTTGAACTTTAAAAATCTGCAAAAAGTATCTCATAGCTTAGTTACAACTCAATAAAATAAGGCTAAACTGTGAAAAAGGTGATTGACCCCCCTTTGCCCTTAACATAACATATTCAGTGATAGTTTTTTAAATAAGTGATCTACTACTAGTGTAAAAAGTTATATTATATATTACTAAACACAATTGTTCAATTTGATTAAGCACTAAGTTAAAACATTATAACCAGAAGATTTATAATAAAACGACGTGCATTTTTGTGTTTTATTAAAATTTAAAATGAAACGCTTACACGAGTATTAAAATTCAAACAAACAGCTATGTTGTTGAACTAAACTGTAATATTTAAAATGTATTTTTTTAATGAATTTTCAAAATTATGACGTATATAACTTACTCAAAACCAAATAATGAAGATTCTTAAAAATTTTATAGAGATCCAACAAAAGTTTTCAAGCATTTATTTTTACAAATACTGACTGATTTTGTTTTTAATAACTAATAACTAAATTCACATCTCAATTTGATCTTTTAAAAGATTTCTCAATTTTTTTTAATTAAAAATTTTCAAGCATTTGAACTCAGAAAAACTAAGATTGTCGAACTTTTACATAAAAAAACTGATTTAGCCTGACGTTTTTCAACTTTTTTCAAAAAAACTGACTTAGCCTGACGCGCACGAACCCTGAATATTAAAAAATAATTTATATTACTTACAAGTTAAAAAAATGTAAAACTCATAGTTTACATTAGTTATACTGTTTAATATACTTTTTAATAAAAACAAATTTAATATACAGCTGTAAGAGGTTTAGTGATTATTCGAATACAAAAAAAAACAATAAAAATAAAAACATGCAAAAAAAAAAAACACCAGCAAATAATAACACGATACATGAAAAAAATAAAAAAATTGTCAACTGTTTAAAATATTCAATAAGATATGATTTAAAACAATTTGCTTCCAAAGGACTTTTTATCAAAATTGGACCTAATTGAAATTTTATGCTGAAAATAGATATTTTGTTAATCTGTTTAACAAAAACTTATATTCGTATTAAGTTCATTTTGGCAAAAAAAAAAAATTCAGTCCAAAATTACAATAAATTCATATGTAAAACTCGCATTAATAAGTATTTGTTTTCATATTTTGCAGTTTACTAAAAAGTTTCAGTCAATGAAAAAAAAAAACAAAAAAGTTCAATAAAAGAGGTTAATTGAATGCGTTTAAAAAAAGCACCCAAATAAAAAAATTTAAAAGTGAAAATCATGTAAATTTAAAATCATGCTGAAATTAGTCAATAATTTCGTGGTAAAAAAAATAAAAAGTGTTGCTTGTTTTTTTTTTACTTGCATTTAACTTATTTTCTTTTTTTTTATGTTAACGTGCGCAAAAACAGGCTGAAAATTTTTATATTTATTTTTTTTAAGTTTTTTTATTTTTTTACAAGAACATGTTTTCATAAACATTTCAATAAAATACGAATCAAGCGATAAACAGCAACAACTTCTACACCCTCATTGATCGTTACCCATGATTTTTTCTTTACTTTTAATGACGAAGTAAATCATGGGTTTTTTTTTTGTGATTATGACGTCATCAACAAATTCACGTCAAAATAAAAATATTTCTGCGATGCCAGAAAAACTTGTGATTTAGTCACATACTATAAAATCGCAGTAGTAGTTCTACACATGATGTCGAAATTATACAATTATGACATCACGAATTATGACGTCACTCGAAATCGTACACCAGTATCTTGGTGTCTTCAGTCTGGTGAAAAGCTATTATGACGTCACTCGAAATCGTACACCAGTATTTTGGTGTCTTCAGTCTGGTAAAAAGGTATTATGACGTCACTCGAAATCGTACACCAGTATTTTGGTGTCTTCAGTTTGGCGAAAAGGCATTATGACGTCACTCGAAATCGTACACCAGTATTTTGGTGTCTTCAGTCTGGTGAAAAGCTATTATGACGTCACTCGAAATCGTACACCAGTATCTTGGTGTCTTCAGTCTGGTGAAAAGCTATTATGACGTCACTCGAAATCGTACACCAGTATTTTGGTGTCTTCAGTTTGGCGAAAAGGCATTATGACGTCACTCGAAATCGTACACCAGTATTTTGGTGTCTTCAGTCTGGCGAAAAGCTATTATGACGTCACTCGAAATCGTACACCAGTATTTTGGTGTCTTTAGTCTGGTGAAAAGGTATTATGACGTCACTCGAAATCGTACACCAGTATTTTGGTGTCTTCAGTCTGGCGAAAAGCTATTATGACGTCACTCGAAATCGTACACCAGTATTTTGGTGTCTTCAGTCTGGTGAAAAGCTATTATGACGTCACTCGAAATCGTACACCAGTATTTTGGTGTCTTCAGTCTGGTGAAAAGCTATTATGACGTCACTCGAAATCGTACACCAGTATTTTGGTGTCTTCAGTCTGATGAAAAGCTATTATGACGTCACTCGAAATCGTACACCAGTATTTTGGTGTCTTCAGTTTGGTACCTGCTGCCCACCGCGCACACCAGCTTGGAGGAGGAAGCGGAAATCCTCCAAACGACTCCTCCGCTGCCTCGGGATTCCAACTCGACTACGTTTCTTATCACCTGAAAAAAATATTTAACTATTATTATTAACATAATCAGGATTGCCAGTATTTTTTGAGAAATTTTTTCACAGGTTTTCGGAAGTACACGTTTTAGGGTCGAAGTTTAGTTTAAAACCGTGTTAAGTAGTATAAAAACAAAAATACTGTAAAGCTAACTTAAATGAGTTTTTTAATAAAAGTAAATTTTATGATAATTTTTTTTTTCTATGATGATAGATTTTTTGTATATTATCAAAATTTCATTATTATAAATACTGTTTAAAATTTTCTTGAATACCATATTTTTCGACAACCCTGTTACAAAATATTATGGTTCAATATTAACGTTGTAAAAATAAATATAATCACTTGTCCGGTTTTAGCGTCCCACAATTTAACAGTTCCGTCATCAGATGACGTAACAACGAATTTTCCGTGAAGTTGTAATGACGTCACTGCCGATTCGTGTTTGGAGTCTCCTGTTAGAATGCTTAATTTATATATATATATATACACTTTTTAATCTCCTAAAATGACGTATTTATTTCATTTTTATATTATTAGTTATACATACTGTTTAGGTGAGTTAAGAGTGAAGTTTAACTGCTGATTCGTGTTTAATACCCCTGTGTAAGAGGATTTGTTTATTTTTTACATTGATTGTTATTCAGGGTTGCAACTCTTTGAACGCAAAATATTTCAGCCTGAACTTTTTATAAACTTCAAACTAACCTTAATGGGCCTGATATTGTTTTTATAAATCCAAAATATTTTCTTGTTATAAAAGTGGATTGTAAGAAACATTAGTTAAAATAGTCATATAAGTAATATTGATCGACTAAACATAACCATTCTTTATTTTCTAACAAAAGCTTATAATAAAATAAGTAACTAACCTTCCAAAGTAGTCAAACATTTCCCAGTGAGTATATTCCATATCTTAACAGTAGAATCAGCATTTCCAGATACTAGTATGTTATCTTTCAATTGCATTCCGCTTGTAAGTGATTGGTGGCCTAACAATTGGTGCAAACATCTGCCTGTTGATCCAATGTAGTGTTTAAACAAAATATTAATGCATTAAAATAAAATACCATGTAGCTAAATATCTATCTGAAGACAACTAGTAATAAAATTAATCAAAAAAATAACTAAATACATGTAGAAGCTTCCCAAACTCTCATTGAAAGTCAATTTTATAAAACAAAATAAATATTTACCTATAAATCAATTTATTTATTAGTTTATATTTTACCTGTAAAAGTATCCCAAACTCTTATTGATGTATCCAATGATCCGCTTACTATGTATCTTCCGTCGAACTGTGGATATAAATAGTTTAACAAATTTTCACATTATGCATGGTTAACAACTAAAACTGCTTACAACAAGTAATTATGTACTTTAAATTGTTAAGATTACAATAAAAGTTCTTAACTTATAAATAAGGAAAATATCACTAAAAAAATGACATATCTAGTAACGCAAATATAAAATTAGACAGTAACATGTTTACACCTGCAAGACACTAAATATTTTATAATCTAACTACAGATTAGTGATTATTATTTGTTTAGTTAGATGTGTCACATGTTTATATTTCTGATTACAGAAGACTAATGGTTTCAAAAAATTGTTAAATTAATTACTATTGGTTTAAAATAACAACTTTGTAACCCGTTTAAAAACATATGCATTCTTTAAAAACAAAAAAACTATAAAATATTTGCAAAAACTAAACCCTGGGAAACATCACTTCAGACATTACAATGATATTTATTAATTTTTATTATTAATTATTGTTCTTCCAGACAAACTACCGCCCAGGGACTTAGCACAAACCGCGACGGATTTTTATAACAAAATTTACTGTTTATTTTGTTTTGAATAAACAACATTGATTATCTAATTATTAATTCTTCACAACTTATAACAACTTTCCAATGTTATTTTGCTTGTTTAAATTTTTTAATTTAAGGTGGCAAGGATTTTTTTTTTATTGAGTGTGGTCCGTAATTTATCAAAAGGTTAAAAATTTTGATTTTGATCCAAGAACAAACAAAAATAATGTATACTTTGATGAAAAGCTAAAAACTAAAACCAAAAATATAATTTATACTTTGCAGTTAACGGAAATTTGAAAGGAATTTCCCGTTGTAAGTAATTTGAATAAACACTAAATAAATAAAGAATAAGTATTAAAACAAATTTCCTGCAACGAGTTAACTTTGTATGTCCATAAAATGGTATGTCTAGGCAACGAATACTATTAATATTTAATAAATTAATAAATAACAAACTAAATAACATGTAATGAGATTATAGTAATATTTGATAAGTAATTGATATAAAAATATTAAACTGTTTCCTTGTCTATATATAAACAACATTAATAATAAATAACTATTTCCGACCTGTAAAGAGTAAGCTCTTTTAGTGTGCCCGTGAAGGGAATGGGTGCAAGTTTCAGTGTTCGGGTCCCAAACCTTGACGATGAAATCGTACGCTCCACTGACCACGCGGTTGCCATCGTAACAGACGCACCTGACGGCCGCTAGGTGGCCGACCAGCTGGTGGGTGCACGTTCCCATGGTGACGTCCCACATTCGCAACGTTGCGTCACGTGATCCCGATACAACTCTGTTGGGTTGGGATTAATTATATGTTGGCAATTAGTAAACTGTATACCAGGGTTTCCCAAACTTTTTTTTTCAAACTGCCCTTTTAAAGAAATTGTATAGCTATTGCTCCTCCAACTAGATTACTCTAAAACTACCATTTAAAACTCCTAAGACCTTTTTTTGTTTTTTCTTTTCATAACTTTAAAATGTCTAGTATAGGTTTCAAAATCGCCCCCCTTTACTAATTATTGCCTCCCAACTTACTAAAATCGCTCCCATGGTTTACATTTTGTTTAAGCATTGTACAAAGATTTTTATCAGTTCTTTATTCATTTTAAAAAAATCTCGTTTATTAGAGCTTGGTAAAAATAAAAACTAAACAAATATTTTAATCACATCAATGTTCGAAAAGTTTTTTTTACCATAATATTTTTCAATCAGGTTTTTGCCCGGTGTTAATTTTTTCAGCTCAGCGTGATAATAAATAAAACAAAAATGAAAAAAAAGTTTACTTAGTTTAACCACATGAGTTCTAATTTTTAATAGTTTACAATGTGAATTAACTTTTAAATAATTTATCACCATATCAATTCTAAGTAGATTGAAGTGCTTAACAACTTAACAATGCTATATAAAAAGTTAGTTTTAATTAAAATATTTTTTTATAAACCACTTTAGCAGTATAAGCAATCTAAAAAACGTTTTGAAGACTTTACCATTGCGTTTAATGAGAACTTTACAGGAATAAACTTGTATGTTAGTTTGTTTAAAAATTAAACGACACTTTATAGTTTTAATATTTTTACACTAAAATACCTTAATCTATAGCTTTGTGTTGAGTATTTAAAAGACTTTTAATCTGTAAAATATAGTTGTTAGCAACTATCCTATTATTAATTAAAAAGCCCAATTAAAAAAAATTACCAATAAATCTCTAATTAAGGTTCAGACTATAAGCTATAAGTATTGTATGAACTTAATTTGCTTATACCTTATCTTGAAATATAGTTATTAGCTATAAGTCAGATTATATAACTAACCAAAATTACACATTTGTAGAAAGATCTAATAAGGGTTTTTAAGAACTAAGAAGTTTAAACAAATTAAATACCTATTAGCTGTGTCAAAAAATTAAGAACATGATGATAGTAAATTCTTGTATTAGCGTATACTTTAATTATAAAATGATGTATTAAGAAGTTTCTTGATTCAGATTACAAAACTAGTTAATTACACAAGTTCTAAAATAAGTTTAATTAAATAAATATCTCACTGATAAATTAAAGCTGCTAAGTTGTGTAAAAATCTCGTTTGTTTCATAAAAATCTAATTTGTTCACAACTATTTTAAACAAATTTAATATCTATTAGCTGTGTCATTATATCAAAAACGTGATATTACTGTATTAATAAATCCTTACATTAGCGTATATTCAATTGTTAAATGATCTAATGACAAAGTTATTAAATGGTTAAATACAATTAAAGAAAAACATTAAAGGTTTTAACTTGGTTTTTTAGCTTTCTATAAACTTTTTAAAACTTGCATATGTTACTAGACTTAGATCTTTAAGAAAGCGCTTAGAAAACAAATTAAACCCCAAACAAGTTTTAAAATACATATAAAACGATTAAACAAAATTTTTATTTGTTGTATTAAGCTAAACATTAAAATATAGCAAATGGTAATTATTAAAAAAAAATAAAAAAACTTTATAAGTCATGAGACTACTGCGTATTTTGAACAGACACTACAAACAAAGTGTTTAAAAGTAAAGCTTTTAATGAACATTGGAAAACATCGAAAATGTATTTTACACTTTTACATGATCTATAAGTATTAAACTGTTTGAAAATTAATTAATAAATTAATAATTAATTAAAAAATAATTAAAAACAGTCCATGTGAAACTCTGTAGTCTTATCCTTATTACATGGTGGCCACTGGTTTTAAAAAACTTTTTCCAGGTATTTGGGTCCACTTTTAGTTTAGAGATAAATTAAAGTTAAAAAAATGTGTTAAAAAGTATTAAAACACTGAAAACATACTGTAAAGCTACTTTAAGTGTGTATTCAATAAAATAATATTTAGTGACGACAATTTTTTTAATGTATATGACAGATTTTTCGGGTCAAATAAAAACTTTACTACTTTAAATTTAAAAGTTTCTTGAAATTACATATTTTTTAAAATATTTCTCTCGTTCCGGGTTTTTCCGGGTTTCTCAGCCTGAATTGTCAAACTCCAGGCAGACGCAGCCTTGGTGCCCAATCAGTCAAACAAAAATTAAATTAAAACTAAAACATCTGTTTGTGGAAATAGATGCCACGAAGTTGTTTATAACTGAAGGTCAGTCAAGGCCATTATAAGCACTCATATTTGCTGAGTCAGCACAAAAAATAGACGAGTTTGTTGTGGGAGATAGCTCAATCTGAGTATACTATTGTTTTGAAGCTATTAGTTAAATAGTTTTTATTTTTATTTTTTCTTTCTATAAGTAGTAGAAAAAAATACTTTACTACATCAACAAGGTAAATAATAATAGTTTATAGTGTTTAAGGAAAATTGCTGATAAAAATTTCACCTTTACCCATTATTCTTTATCAAAAAGTTTTGCCTATATAATCTTTGGTTGAGATGTAGAAACAATAGAAAAATACTATTTAAATTTAAAAAAAATAAGTGGAATTTAAGAGATTTAAATATCTTAAGAAACATTAAAGTGCCAATGAATGTTTGGGCCTTTACTCATTTCAATAGTAAGTTTATTCAACACGGTAAAAAATCGAACCACAAAAAAAAATAACGATCAAAGAAAAACATTAAATTTCGGATATTTAACGCAGTGATAATTACGATACAGCTCAAGTTGCTTGAAACTAACATCTTCCTAAAATTTTAATCCCTCTGTATCCAAAACAACGTAATCAAAGTTGTTAAAAACCGCTATTATTTTGCTGCCAATCACCACGCACTGACGGATGTTAAATTTCTTCTTAACCCACGGAGCTTGAAATAGAGCAAACTTCCCGCTGAAAAGATCAAAAACCTCGCAATCTTCATTTTCTTTGATCACGTACATTTTGCTGCCGATGCTCACCGAGGCGTGATAGCGTTTTCCCTCCATCATGTCGGACATGTCACGTGACCACTCACCTGCGCAGTGATCGTACGCTTCAACGGATCTCGGATGAACTTGACCTCCTGAGGTGACAATTCTCCCGTTGAATGACGCGGCTTCAATCCAGGAGTGTTTGGTGTCTTCCAGCTTCCTGAAACTTTTAGTGCTGGAATCAAAAAGGACCAAGTTGGTTCCTGATAGGTCACGTTGATGACGGTTCCAGACGGTTCTTGACACTTTACGGAGTTTTCTCCCTAAAATGTAAATCTTTTACGCCATACTGCAAGTTGAAAAATAGCCACAGTTTATCAAAGAATCATCGGGAAACCTTATATACTCCCAGGATCCAGTCAAAACTGAGTAAGACCGCACCCACAAACTATCAAGTAAATATCCCAAGAAGTATATGATCCCGTTCACGAACTCAACAGAGGACACGTCAATATTTTCATCTCTACAAGCGATCTCAGTGAAGGACGAGCAGTTCTCATTTTCCAACCTGATCACGCGATAAGTACGACGAGTTTTTGCATCAGTAATGCGATTGGTATGTGTACTGGGTGCAACAGACTTGTTGCCGTAAAGTGCCATCTCAAAATTATCCTGAGCACAATATCTCACTCGACAGTCCACAGAGCTCGAGTCCAGAGTCTGCACAGTTTTATTGCTGATAGCTTTGAGTGTAAACCCCTTACTCTCAGCACATTTTGAAAATGTTTCAGATTCTAACAATGTATTCAGAGCAGCGGTTGAGAGCAAAGGTAGACGAATTGTTTTCACCAAACCTAATGTAAGCTTGCTTCTTGATTTTGGATCGTGTTCAATCCAGCTGTTCACAGCTTTTGCTACCTCAAGCTCCGAGGTAATATTCAAGTCTGAACTGGACAAGATCCTCACAAGGACATCAAAGCTCAAACCGTCCAGCATTTTGTTCTCGGCCAAATAGCAGAACTACCTTGTTATGAAGTCGAAAGTGCACTTTTTAATTTGTTTGTTGTGGGCAAGGTTGGAAAACTGATGGTAGAAACAAACGTTATCAATGTTCAGGTCAATCTTGAACAAGTCGAGAAAATTTTGCTTTGCATTCGCAAAATTGAAGAGTTTTGCGACTTTGTAAAGTTTTAAGAAATTTTCGTTGGATAACTTTGCATTGCCTACAAAAGTTTAGCTATTTATAATTTAACTAGTTTAATAAAAAAAACAGAAGTTATTGAAAGTAGATAGAGATGCTAATTATCAAAAGTATAAATTTTATTCTACAAAAAAACCATCACAGAACTTAAAAGAGAGTAAAAAACTCTTCACCTGTACGAAAAAAATCAGAGAAACTTTTCAATGCACTCTCATCAAAACCCAAAACTGCATTTCTTTTGAAACTTTTCATAATTTCGTCTTCGGAATTTTTGTTTTCATCGAAGTTCCTGAGAAACTCTTCACAAAGTTCACGGTTCTCAGAGTTCGTGGTTTTTATTTTTTCAACACCAGGTGCGCTCGAGACTTCAATGTTGCCAGTTGTGTTTTTAAAAATTGACATTTTATATATTTATTTTAGTTCACTGTAGATAATAAGTTAGTTTAAAGTCATATGTAAGACTTTTATATTGCAAGTTTAATATCTAAACAATCATTAAAAGTAGAAAATTATATTGATAAGCTTGACGATCACTGATCTAAACAAAAAAAGAAATTAGTCTAATTACACATAACCTAAATCGTCAAGCTTTTCGAAACTTATGCACACTGAACTGCAAATAAAAGTTATGTTCACCTAAAAATATAATTTATGAGAGCCTCTAGTGGCAGGAATACGTAAACACTTTTAATTGATTTTGAAATACATTCTTACGCTTAGAAACAGTTAACTAAACTTATTTAACATGTAATCAAACTACATTAACTTAAAGCTGAGAGCCAAATCAACTATAACAAACTATTATCAACTTAAAGATCAAACTAATATCAACTAATATATTGATACGATATACTGATTAAATACATCAACTATATCACCTGTCAGCCTTATATCAACTGAAGATGGAATTTAAGACAACTTTATCATCCAATGTTAATGCACTTTTCATTTCTACAGCGTTAATATGGATTTCCGTTTACACAATTAAGTAAAGACACCTTCGTTTATCCTAGTTAATACCAAGTACTCTAAAATGTTTCATCAAGAACTAAACACATACATAAAATAACTTTAACATTATTTTATTAATATTTTCTGTATTTAACATAGATGTTGAACAAAAAAGAAAGAACAAACAAAGTTCAGTTAAGTTCAAAAAGTATGTATACTGTTGCTCTGAGTAAAATATTACTTGAAGCTGTTATTGTTCATTTCGTGTACTAAATTTTTTACTTCTTTAAGTTCAAGATTGTAAAAGATTGTCACATCTTCGTGTTAAAAAACTAAGAATTGTAAATTAAGTTCTTCAAGGCATAAAAATAAAATAAAAAAAATGTGATAAGTTTGTTTTAAATGACTTTATTTAAAGTTTGTAACTGAATGTACACTGTTGCCACTTCTTTGGGTTAAAAATAAACTCTTTCAAGTGACTACAACTGCCCTGAGTCCCTTCAAACCTAAACAATAAATTAAAATCATTAAAAATCCAGCTTTTTAACAAAACTAGTTATATATAAACGAAAATTAAAACTTAATCAACCTTATATTATTTTATTATTTGAAAAAAGTACTGAGATTTTCAAAAATTCTTAAACTATCCTGAGCTATTTTCAAATAAACAAAAATATTTCTAATATGGCTGAAAATATTATTATTAAGGCTTAAAAGGTTTTAAATTCAAAAAACAAGCCTTAAAATTTAGAAAAAAATTTTAAAGTTAAGCTGATTACTAAAAAATCCTTAACAGTCTAAGGTTTAATTTGAATCTCAAAATACTTCAACTAACTTACATTATTCAAATTACAAATTAAAAATTTACTTGAATACTTAAAATAAATAAAAGTTAACATTTTTTATTTAAGTGTTTAGGTTATTAAAAAATTTGAAGAACTATAAAAACTTGGAAACACTTGAAACAAAAAAATATTTTTCATCGTTTGAACAAACTTTAACTACAACACTTAAAAGTGATTTCATATTTTAATTGAAGTTTTACTTGGTATGTTCTAAATTACATATCATTATAGTACAAAAGCAAAAAGCAATTTTAAGTCAATTTCAAGAATTTTGCAAAAAATAAACAGTTATCAATTATTATTGTGAGTTCTTATATTATGAACTTTACGATAAAAGTAATAAAGTTAAAGCATTCAAGTAATAAAGAATAATTCCTAGTTGATAGCTTAAGTTAAATTCAAAATAGTTTATAATTTTCTATAAGGAGTATAAATAAAAGTTGTGCCTTTCTTAAAACCAAAACAAAGTCAGTCTGATTAACCAATAACAGTTTTAGCAGGGTTGCAACTTGACATATAAAAGAAAACTTAATAACTTAAAACTGTCCTGAGTCATCGTGAGTTTTTGAATTCTTTTGGAAGATTTTTAAATACTTATTTTTAAAAACATGGATAGGGTTTTAAAAATCAGTTTTAAAACTAAATTGGCTAAAAAATATGAGAATATTAAAACTTAAATAAACAAATCGCATTCAAGATTTTGTTTATAGATAAAAACTTGAATGAAATATCCTAAAAATTTGAAATAATGCGGAGTTTTCTATAATAAAAAATCAAACTGGCCTAACTTTTTTTTTAATTTCAAACTAGTCTAAATTAGCCAGAACTATAGCATTATTACATTTTATCATCAAAAGTTTAAAAAATTATTCTAACTAGCTTTACTTATCTGAGTGTATGGCAACCAAGCTAGAGTTACATAAAACTAGCCTGGGTAATCTTAAGTTTATGAAAAAGAGAAAGGCAAAAAGTAAAAAAAATATAAACCTAATCAATCCTTAATATCTCAAATTATCATTATTACAATATGAAAAGTTAGATTTAATATTAAAAAAACAGTTTTAAAAGAAAAATCTGAGTCATAAAAGTATCCGGAGATTTAACAAAAATATTAAAACTAGCTTAAGTTTTGTTAAATAAAAAAAAGACATCCTTCGTAAAGTTGTATTTTTAAGAAAGTTTTACTGGTTTGAGTGTGTTGCAAGCCTGATTCATACTAAAACCTGAACTGGATATTAACTGACTATTAACAGAGTTACTACTTTTAAGAGTATAAATATTAATCTGAGTAAAAAAAAAAACAGCAAATATTTCTTTAAATTAGATTGAGAGAAGTTGCGTAGCGTGAGGAGGGACGCTGGCGCATGCGTGCCACAAAAAAAAGGAAGTAAAAAAAATGTAATATCTTTATTCTTTATTGTTTATTTTTTCTGATTAATTTGCCGTTTTTCGACTAAGTAATTTTCTAGTATTTGAAAAGTAAAACGAAATTTCAAATACCAATTAGTGACAAGTTAGGGAAATTACCTAGTATACTGATTCGGTGCGTAATTTCAAATGTGCACCAACGTTGATGCAAAACTCCATAAGGAAAAATTTTATAACTTCATTAACTTCATAAGAATTTACACTCAAACAGTACGCAACCAGTTAGTGCACCGCAGTAGTATAACCTTATGAGAGAATTTTCTACAAAGACAAATGCTAACATTTTGTTAGCAAACCATAAATCTAAACCTGTTTTATAGTGATAATGATTCAATAATAAACAAATAGTAGTAAAAATAGCAATTAATAACTGCTAATAAAATAAAAATAAATTGATAATAAGAACAAAAAATTTTAACAACATAATTTAAAAGATAAATAACAAAAAAAAAATTAAAACAAATAATAAATAAACAGTTCATACTGTGATTGCAGTTTTAATCTCACTGTACAAAAAGTATTCTTTAAATTACCCTAAACTTAAAATTTTTATTAAAAGTAGTTTCTCTTTTTATTAAGATAACAAACAAATCAAACTTTGCTATTCTATCAGCAATAAAGTTTAAAAATTAATCAATTTTGTAGCTAGTTATTCTAAATTTTCTTCAGTCACATCATGAATAATATTATAGCAATTTGTAAAACATATTTTTTACAACCAATATTTAGTCTTAAAGACTTAATTGATTAACTTTAAATTTAAATTTGTTTAGTTCTAAATCAAGTTTATATGGTATTTAAAAAAAAATTCTTTCTACCAACTGTTTGTAGTATTTAAAAATGCTATTACTTAAAGATCATAGAAAAACTGATTTCAAGATAAATGAAAAGCTATATTTTTTGTGAATTTTTAAAAGCATAGAAAAGGTCGACCTTCAAAAATTTATCTTTTAATTTTTTTTTTGTATAAGAAACATTTAGTAAAATCTTTCCACACACTCAGGATAACTCAAGATTCTATGAAGTTTTGGAATACTTTAGTATGACTCAGTTAAAACCAGGATAACTGTTTTAATTTTTTATAAAATTAAGTATTTTTAAGCTCAGGCTGACTAAGGATATATTTGTTTTTTTGTTAACTCAGGGTAGATTTAGTGGTTTTAAAAGCTTTTTTTAAGAGCCTAGTTTCTATTAGTTTAAAAATAACAAAAAATATCTTTAAAATAATATTAAAATGCCTATGATGACACATGATATTTTTAAACTAACTCAGGACAGTTATTTTGACTCAAAGAGTGGCAAGGCAATCCTGATATCTTCAAATTTGGTTGTTTTTTAAAAATTGTTTTATAATACTAAATAAAAAGTAAAAATCTGTTTTCATTAATTTTTAGATTATTATTCAAAAAAAATATGCAAAGTAGTATTGTATGGAATGTTGCAAGTCTAAAAATATGTCAGATAGGAAAATTATCTGAAGTTCAAAAACTTGAATTGAAAAATAGCAGACCAACACCAGATATTGCTATTACTCAAGACTGCAGTTCAAGTGGTATGAAATTTAAATTTTTGTTTATATTTCAGATTTTCTTCACTTGTTAAGATATATTTTTACAGTTTTATATTGTAATATAGCCAAAAATGTAGAAGTTAAAACAAAAAAAAAAACTAGCATTTTAGATTTTTTCTACAAAAAAATTAAAAATTTAAGACTTTTAATTTTAATACTGAAGATTTAACATTTTTATATAAAAGATAAAGGTAGTATATTAAAAGCTGCAACAAACTAAAAGTATGAGTTATTTTAAGTTTAATACAATCCTATTTGTTGATATAAAATAAATATCGATAATTATCTAGAAAATGCACAGAGAAAATGTTTAGAGGCATTAATTGTTATTCTTAGTTGACTATTTATTTGTAGTTTAAGGCCATAGGGGGGGTAAGCCATGTTTTTTAGAAGTTGATCTTATTTTATAAATTTTTTTCTAAGCAATAAGGTGCATTTTATTGTTATAAAAAATTTGAATTATTTTTTCAGATATGACTAGTCAAAGTTGGGCCGCATAATAGGTTCCCTATGGGAAAGGAAAACTAATACAGCGAGAAAGACTATTTTGTTTAAAATCTATCTCCTCCTACATTTTTCAAGCAATCTTCTTCAAACTTTAATAGTTTAATCTTTATACAATAATAAAATAACATTACTTGTGAATTTAAAAAAATTGTAGTGACAATGTATTTTTTATGAAAAATAAAAATGAATTTTAAAGTTTTTTTATAAAATTTTTATTTATTTTAATTATCAAAGTTCATAAATTACGTTTTTTTTTTGTAAACTAAGGATCATTTTCTAAAATTTGAAAATATTGCTTGAAAAATGAAGAAGAAGATAGATTTTTAATTATCTTTAACATTTCTCAGAAAATTGACCCCGAAATAATTGCGGTCCATACATTTGTATTGGTAACTTTTTACAAAAAATAAAACATCTCAAATGTTAAATGATATTCATGCATTCTATAAAAACTGGCTTATAGTTTGTAATTAAAGCTTTCATATAAAAGTGAAAGTTAATTTTTGTAAAAAAAAAATGTTTAACCATCCTCCCCTCTATGGCCTTAATTTATTTACTTTTTTTTTTTGAAAAATTGTGAGTTAGTTGTACTTTATAAATAGAAATTGTTTAGCAATTTTATATAAAAAAAAAAAGCTTTTGTAGGAATTCAGATATTCATATATTTTGTAGATAGATATTCAGTTTTACTGTCATTAAGTCTTACGTTTAAAACTTGCCATAAATTTTTTTTTCGTTATGTCATGTGTTCTACAATTTTCATTTAATGTTTGTTTTGTGACAAGTTTTGATTTGTATTTTATTAAAATTAAAAAAAAAAGCTAAGTTCAACTTGCTTTAACTTTGTTATAATTCAGATTTAATTTTCTAGCATTAATACCCAACTTACATTAAATAAGCAAGCAATATGTTCTATTTATAACATTTCAGTTTCTTTTACTAAAAAATAATTTTGTGTAACACATAAAATGAAATGAGGTGTTGTTATCACTGTCGTATTGTAAATTTAAGAGATTGATATTTTTTTCTTAAATAAAACTTTCGTATTTTTGAATATATTCATTTTTAAAAATATAAAATTTACTGTAGGTAGTAAAAAAAATTTTTTTAGTAAGTTTACATTTGTGTAAGTATAAGTAGTTCTTTTAAAGTTAATACTTTTTTTAATTATTTAATTTTGTAATAAATAATTATTTTTTAAAACAGTTGCTTTAAACTTATTTTACTTAATGAATTTAATTCAATTATATTACTTATAAAAAGATCTTTTTATAGCTAATTACAACAGTTGCAACTTAGGGGATTTTTTGAGACAAAAAATTGCGCACCCCCTGACCAATACACCACTCTACGCCACTGATTGAGACTATCCTGACTTTTGGATTAAAAGAAAACAGTTAACATAAATTCAATAACTGAGAAATGTACAGTTAATCAAGAATAAATTCCTTAAGATTTTCATTAAAATCAAAAGAACTGAACAGATAGAAAGTTATAAATAATTTCTTATCTGAAAAAAGTAACTTTCTCTAGATTAAATTTATTTCAGAAAAGTTACTTAACTAGCCTGATATTTCTAAAAAGAAATTCAGAAAAACCTAAGGCAGTCTTAATTTTTGACAAAACCTTTAAAAAGTATAAAGAAGCCTTAGTTTGTGGCAACTCTGTATAAATCTAAACATATATTTTGTATAAATTTTATACCTACTATTCAAATTCTATATAAACACAAAAAAAAAAAAATAGTCATTAATAATTTGACTTATTTAAAATTAATGTTTGTTACAAAAAAATTAGCTGTCATTAAGATGTATTTGTAGATAAGAGTTTATAGACTTTATTAAGAATAATTTGTTAAACTTTGCTTTAAGTATAGTACTAAATATTAAGTAAAGTTATTAAAGAAACTATTTATATTATAATGTAAGAATAGTTATCTAGTGTAAAAAGTATAAAATATTAGTTAATTTATTTAAAGTTAGTAAACTTAATTTAATAATTAAAATAATTATAATTTGAGAAAAGTTACTAAAAACAAGAAAAAAATTAGCCCTTTAGTTTAATCCATTTAATTCCCTACCATTAATGTAGTTTGATGACAAACAAAACTTCCTCCATACTCAACCATAGACAATAAATGTAGCATCAACATATTTTCTTTACTTGAAAATGTTTTCTTAGCAACGTTATGAACTTAAGTATGACAATTGAGTTTTAGACTCGAATAGTCTTATGACCAAAATGGCCATTCTATAAAAAGCCAAATTAAACACAGGGGAAAACGTCACTTTATCGAGATATGGTAAAACTTTAAGGTAAAAGTAAAACCTTTCACAGCTGTATAACTTATTTGTTTTGAATATAAAATTAAAGTTTAGGTAAAACTTGAGTTTCACATGATTCTCATTACCTATAAGTAAAATAAGTTATTTTTAAGGAACTACTGATCATTATACGTTTCAAGTATTTATAACAATACCTATAAGTATTAACACCTATCATTAATAATTGTGCTAATTAAATTTTGAAACAAAAAAATTTAAAACATCACCTGTTCTTTTAATAAAGTTGAGCTTTAGGATTACATTGTAAAAACTTAGTATCTACTAAAAAAATTTTAAAATATGTTTACTAAGTTCATCTACAAGTACAAACATGAAGATAAATTTTGCAACTATACCAACCCTATCTATTATTAATAATTAACTACTTTAAATTTACGCTCTTAAGTCAAAAATATAGTTTTATATTTTACCTCTAAGTACCAATTCTCTACAAAAATTCAAACAAAAAGTTATGCCAATAATTTATATTTAGTCAACAGACTAGTGAACCATATAACTTTGATAAATAACATTTTTATTGCAAGTAAAGAAACCAACTCTATAAACAAGCTATCATAAGTAAATGCTTGCTTTAACGGCTGCAGTTCTAAGGTCGCTTCTGATTAGCTAACATTCTTACTTTTAGAAAAATCTATACCTTTTTTTAAAGATTATTTTTATATATTTGGCTAGGTTGTAGATGTTTTTTATATTCTGCCGTATTATATCACTTGACCTCATTTACATAATTTTATGAATGAAAAAATTTCAAAAACCTTGCAACAGCAGCCGACACTTTTATTTTAAGTCATGTTAGAATAAAATTAAAAATAACAAAATATATACAACTTACTGATATGTTAATTGTTCTTTCAGTAAAGTTACTCTCTGATCTGAGTCTCCGAAAATGGACTATATTAGAAATTTAGGGTCCATAAGATGAAAAGGGGCGGTAATTTGAAACTTACACTGGATATTTTCGAGTTGAAGGTGAGGAGCATAAAAGGTCTTATACAACATTAGTATTATGAGAATTTTTGTTAAAGGGTGCCATAGCTTTTCGGTTTTTTTAGGCGCCGTTCAAAAAAAGAGAAACCCTATATTAGATCAAAGGTTTCCCTGTCTTTAATATTATTAGGTATTTCATTTGACATCAGGGGCGTGTTTTGAAAAACAATTTTTACGAGTTTTGAAAAAAAAGTAGATTACCTACTAAAAACGTTTATTAAGCAGAAAGTTAACATGTGTAAATATATTTTGTTGTGCTATTTTGCTAACTTTTCATCTAATAAACTTAAAAGAACATTAGCTTAATTTTTTTCTTGTGATATTTTTACACTTAGCAGAAAATAATTCAAAGTTTATTTGATATTGAAACTAATTTAAAATTTATAATGGCATATCTGATTTGATAATTGTTACTAAGTTACATAAAGTTTGTGAATGCTAGTTTATTTGTACACTCAATAATACAATTTATAAATTCAATCTGAACTTCGTATATGTCAGTTACATTAAATTATGTAATTCAAATCGGTATATCGAAAATTTCCACCCCTACAATATTTTCTTATTTTTTTATCTGTTCATTTGTTTTTTATTAGCTATTTATTTATTATTTGTTTATTTATTACCACTACCCCAAACCCTTACCCTTGGTCGGTAAGCGGTTCTCGTTTTTGACCAGGTGGGAAATGATCGCTTGTTGGAAATGAGCGGTTCCCTTCAAATCGTACCTTATGTTATTTAGAAAAAGAAGCATAAACCAATGAAATTTTGATATTACTTTTAATTGTTGTAAAATGAAAGTTGCAATGAAATTAATATCTTATGAGACGATGAAAAGACCACTCAAAAGTATTTGTTCCAATGACCTAGTGTACAATAAAACCTTTTAGTTAATGTTATCAAGTCGCACACCACGGATACCTTTTAACGTCTTGTTCGGGACATTAGACACTTACATTGTTTAAAAAACTTTTCATTTAAAGCTACTATAGAAAATACTTATCGTGTGAAACATTTTTTTTTAATTTGTGAACTAATAAGTCTGTCGGTATAGTATTCTTAAATAAAGATAATGTTTGCTTAAATTGGTATCTAACTTAAAAAATTAGTTTTTTATTCTTTTAACATTTTTTCAGTGAAAGTCTATTTTTAAAGTATCTAGTTTGATCAGTTCTTTTTTAGATATTTTCTATAAACATAAAAGAAAAAAAACGTGTTTGTAAAATATAAAATTAGAAGAAATTTTATATATAATTATTTTCAATATAAACAAAATACATTTTTTTAGTAAGTTTTTTTTTCAATGATACCTTTTGCAAAATTTTTTCAGTTAAGCTTCACAAACTTATTTACGAGAAATAAAACCAAGTCGAAATTTTCAGTAATACTTTATCTAGCACTACAAAACATCAAATAAAAATCACATTAAAAATTTTCCGAAAAATATTGAGTTTCGGATATTTGACACAGTGATAACAATTACTATCCAGCTCGTATTGCCTGAAACTAACTTCCTTCTCCAATTTTAATCCCTCTGAATCGAAAACAACATAATCAAAGTTGCTAAAAACCGCTATTATTTTGCTACCAATCACTACGCACTGACAGAAGAAAACATTCTTCTCAACCCACGGAGCTTGAAGAAAAGCAAACTTCCCGCTGAAGAGATCAAAAACCTCGCAACTTTCCGCTCCACTGATCACGTACATTTTGTTCCCGAAGCTCACCGAGGCGTGACCGCTTTTTCCCTCCATCATGTCGGGCATGTCACGTGACCATTCACCTGCGCAGTGATCGTACGCTTCAACGGGTCTCGGATGATCGAATCCTCCTGACGTCACTATTCTCCCGTTGAATACGGATGACGCGGCTCCGCTCCTGAAGTGTTTGGTGTCTTCCAGTTTCCTGAAACGTTTAGTGCTGGGATCAAAAAGGACAAAGTTGGTTCCTGATAGGTCACGTTGGTGACGGCTCCTGACGATTCTTGACGCTTTACGGAACAATTTTCCCCCTAAAGTGTAAATCTTTCCCGCCAAACTGCAAGTTGAAAAATTGCCACAGTTTATCAAAGAATCATCGGGAAACGTTACATGCTCCCAGGATCCAGTCAAAACTGAGTGAGACCACACCTAAAAACTATCAGGACAGCGATCGTAACCCAAGAAGTATATGATCCCGTTCACGAACTCAACAGAGGACACGTCAATATTTTCATCTCTACAAGCGATCTCAGTGAAGGACGAGCAGTTCTCATTTTCCAGCCTGAACACGTGATAGTTACGGTACTTAGTGCAGCAAATTGCTACCTCAAAATTATCCTGAGCGCAATGTCTCACTCGACAGTCCACAGAGCTCGGGTCAAGAGTCAGAATAGTTTTATCGCTGATAGCTTTGAGTACAAACCCCTTGCTCTCAGCACATTTTGAAAATGTTTCAGATTCTAACAATGTGTTTAAAGCAGCAGTTGAGAGCAGAGGCAGACGGATTGTTTTCACCAAACCTAATGTAAGCTTGGTTCTTGATTTTGGATCGTGTTCAATCCAACTGTTCACAGTTTTTGCTACCTCAAGCTCCGAGGTGATATTCAAGTCTGAACTGGACAAGATCCTCACAAAGAGATCAAAGCTCAAACCGTCCAGCATTTTTTTCTCGGCCAAATAGCAGAACCACCTTGTTATGAAGTCAAAAGTGCACTTTTGAATTTGTTTGTTGTGGGCAATGTTGGAAAACTGATGGTAGAAACAAACGTTATCAATGTTCAGGTTTGTCTTGAATGAGTCGAGCAAATGTTGCTTATCTTTGACGAAATTGAAGAGTTTTGCCACTTTGTTAAGTTTTAAAAAATTTTCTTTGATTAGTTTTCTATTCCCTGATAAATTTTAGTTAGTTTAAATTTTAATTGTTTAATAAAAATTAAAAAACTAGTTAGAGATGCGTGCTAATAAAAGATTTTTTACTGTATTTGTTAAATAAACATCAAAAAACTTAAGAGAAAGTAGAAAAATTCTTACTTTTGCGAAAACCATCAGAGAAGTTTTTTAATTCAGTTTCATCAAAACACAAAACTGCATTTCTATTGAAACTTTTCATAACATTTTCGTCTTCGGAATTTTCGTTTATATCAAAGTTCTTGAGAAACTTTTCACAAAATTCACGATTCGCAAAACTCGAATAGAGTAACTACTTTTAAGAGTATAAATATTAATCTGAGTAAAAAATATAGCAAATGTTTCTTTAAATTAGATTGAGACTATTCTGACTTTTGGATAAAAAGATAACAGTTAACATAACTTCAATAACTGAGAAATGTACAGTTAATCAAGAATAAATTCCTTAAGATATTCATTAAAATCAAAAGAACTGAACAGATAGAAAGTTATAAATAATTTTAAAAATAAGTTTTCAAAATCTGAAACTAGTAAATTTCTCTAGATTAAATTTATTTTAGAAAAGTTACCTAACTAGCCTGATATTTCTAAAAAGAAATTCAGAAAAACCTAAGGCAGTCTTAATTTTTCACAAAACTTTTAAAAAGTTTAAAGAAGCCTTAGTTTGTGGCAACTCTGTATTAATCTAAACCTATATTTTGTATAAATTTTATACGTACTATTCAAATTCTATACAAACATAAAAAAAAATAAAAAATAAATAGTCATTAATAATTTGACTTATTTAAAATTAATAATTGTTACAAAAAAAATTAGCTATTATTAAGATGTATTTGTAGATAAGAGTTTATATACTCTATTGAGAATAATTTGTTATACTTTGCTTTAAGTATAGTACTTAATATTAAGTAAGGTTATTGAAGAAACTATTTATATTATAGTGTAAGAATAGTTATCTAGTGTAAAAAGTAAAACAAAACTAGTTAATTTATTTAAAATTAGTAAACTTGATTTAATTATTAAAATATAATAATTTGAGAAAAGTTACTAAAAAACAAGAAAAAAATTAGCCCTTTAGTTTAATCCATTTAATTTCCTACCATTATTGTGGTTTAATGACAAACAAAACTTCCTCCATACTCAACCATAGACAATAAATGTAGCATCCACATATTTTCTTTACTTGAAAATGTTTTCTTAGCAACGTTATGAACTTAAATATGACAATTGAGTTTTAGACTCGAATAGTCTTATGACCAAAATGGCCATTTTATAAAAAGTCAAATTAAACACAGGGGAAAACGTCACTTTATCGAGATATGGTAAAACTTTAAGGCAGAAGTAAAAGCTCTCACAGTTGTATAACTTATTTGTTTTAAATGAAAAATTAAAGTTTAGGTAAAACTTAAATTTCACATGATTCTCATTACCTATAAGTAAAATAAGTTATTTTTAAGGAACTACTGATCATGATACGTTTCAAGTTTTTATAACAATACCTATAAGTATTAACATGTATCATTAATAATTGTGCTAATTAACTTTTGAAACAAAAAAATTTAAAACATCACCTGTTCTTTTAATAAAGTTGAGCTTTAGGATTACATTGTAAAAACTTAGTATCTACTAAAAAATTTTTTAAATTTGTTTACTATGTTCATCTACTAGTATTAACATGAAGATAAATTTTAAAACTATACCAACTCTATCTATTATAAATCAATAACTACTTTAAATTTACGCTCTTAAGTCAAAAATATAGTTTTATATTTTACCTCAAGGACCAATATTCTACAAAAGTTCAAACAAAAAGTTTTGCCAATAATTTATATTTAGGCAACAGACTAGTGAACCATATAACTTTGATAAATAACATTGTTTATTGCAAATAAAGAAACCAACTCTATAAGCAAGCTATCATAAGTAAACGCTTGCTTTAGCGGCTGCAGTTCTAAGGTCGCTTCTGATTGGCTAATATTCTTACTTTTATATAATTATATAATTTTTTTAAGAAATTTTTTTTACATATTCGGTTAGGGTGTAGATGTTTTTAATATTCTGCCGCATTTTTTTACTTCACCTCATTTACATAATGTTATGAATGAAAACATTTCAAAAACCTTACAACTGCAGCCGACCCTTTTATTTTAAGTCATGTTAAAATAATATTTAAAATATTGAAATATATACAACTTACTGATATATTAATTGTTCTTTCAGTAAAGTTGCTCATAGATCTGAGTCTCCGAAAATGGACTATATTAGAAATTTAGGGTCCATAAGATGAAAAGGGGCGGTAATTTGAAACTTACACTGGATATTTTCGAGTAGAAGGTGAGGAGCAAAAAAGGTTTCATACAGCATTAGTATTATAAGCATTTTTGTTAAAGTGTGCCATAGCTTTTTTGGTTATTTAAGGGAGCCTTACAAAAAAAAAGGAAACCCTGTATTAGATCAAAGGTTCCCCAGTCTTTAATGTTTTTAGGTATTTCATTTGACATCAGGGGCGTGTTTTGAAATACAATTTTTACGACTCTTGAAAAAAAAGAAAATTATGTACTTACTAAAAACGTTTATTAAGCAGATACTTAACATGGTTATCATGTGTAAATAGATTTTGTTGTGCTTTTTTGCTAACTTTTCATCTAATGAATGTTGAACTTATAAGAGTTAAACATTAGCTTCATTATTTGCTTGTGCAGTCTTTACATTTAGCAGAAAATAATTTAAAATTAATATTTGATATTGAAAGTAATTTAAAATTTATAATGGCATATCTGCATTGAGACTCTTTACTAAGTTACATAAAGTTAGTGAATGCTAGTATATTTGTACACTCAGAAATATAATTTACGAATTCAATCTGCACTTGTATATGTCAGTTACATTTAATTATGTATTTCAAATCGGTATACTGACTATTCCGAAACAATTCTTTTTTTAATATCTTTATCTGTTTCTTTATTTTTTATTATTTTTTATTTATTATTTTCGTATTACCGTAACCCTTACCCTTGGTCGGTAAGCGGTTCTCGCGTTTTTGACCAGGTGGGAAATGATCGCTTGTTGGAAATGAGCGGTTCCCTTCAAATCGTACCTTATGTTATTTAGAAAAAGAAACATAAACCAATGAAATTTTGATATTACTTTTAATGGTTGTAAAATGAAAGTTGCAATATAATTAATATCTTATGAAACGATGAAAAAACCACTCATAAGTATTTGTTCCAATGACCTAGTGTACAATAAAACTTTTTAGTTAATGTTATCGAGTCGCACACCACGGATACCTTTTAACGTTTTGTTCGGGACATTAGACACTCACATTGTTTAAAAAAGTTTCCAATTAAAACTGCTATAGAAAATACTTATTGCGTGAAACATTATTTTTTAAACTTGTGAATCAATAAGTATGTCGGTATAGTTTTCTTAAGTAAATGTAATATTTACTTTAATTGGTATCTAACTTAGAAAATGAGATTATTATTGTTTTAAACACTTTCAATTGAACTCTGTTTTTAAAGTATCTAATTTTATCAGTTCTTTTTTAAACAGTTTCTATATACATTCAAACAAATAAACAAGTTTAAAAAATAATAAAGGTAAAAACTGTTTTACATGTATTTGTTTTCTATAAAAATAAACTACACATTTATTTGTAAGTTTTATTATGATATATTGAGACTACTTTTTTCAGTTAAGTTTTACAAACTTATTTACAGGAAATAAAACCAAGTTGAAATTTTCAGTAATACTTTATCTAGCACTAAAATACAAAAAATAAAAATCACAATTAAAAAGTTTCCGGAAAAATATTGAGTTTGGGATATTTGACACAGTGATAACAATTACTATACAGCTCGTATTGCCTGAAACTAATTTCCTTCTCCCATTTTAATCCCTCTGAATCGAAAACAACGAGTTTGAAAACAGTTTGAAAAAATTCAAAGTTGTTAGAAACCACTATCATCTTACTGCCAATCACCACGCACTTAGAAGTGAAAAATGTCCTTAAAGCCCACGGAATTTGAAAAAGAGCAAACTTCCCGCTGAAGAGATCAAACACCTCGCAACTTTCCGCTCCACCGATCACGTACATTTTGCTCCCGATGCTCACCGAGGCGTGACCGCTTTTTCCCTCCATCATGTCGGGCATGTCACGTGACCACTCACCTGCGCAGTGATCGTACGCTTCAACGGATGTCGGACGATCAAATCCTCCTGAGGTGACAATTCTCCCGTTGAATACGGTTGACGCGGCTTCAATCCTGTTGTGTTTGGTGTCTTCCAGTTCCCTAAAACTTTCAGTGCTGGGATCAAAAAGGACAAAGTTGGTTCCTGATAGGTCACGTTGATGACGGCTCCTGACGATTCTTGACGCCTTACGGAATTTTCCCCCTAAAATGTAAATCTTTCCCGCCAAACTACAAGTTGAAAAATCATCGCAGTTTGTCAAAGAATCATCGGGTAACCTTACATGTTCCCAGGATTCAGTCAAAACTGAGTAAGACAGCACCGATACATTGTCAAGTAAATCTTCGTAACCAAAGAAGTATATGATCCCATTCACAAACTCAACGGAGGACACGTCAAAAACTTTTTTTATACGTGCGATCTCAGTGAAAGGCGAGTGGTTTTTATTTTCCAAACTGAACACGCGATAGGTACGGTACTTATTGCAGCAAAGTGCCAACTCAAAATTATCCTGAGCGCAATGTCTCAGTCGACAGTCCACAGAGCTCGGGTCAAGATTCTGAACAGTTTTATCGCTGATAGCTTTGAGTATAACCCCCTTACTCTCAGCACATTTCAAAAATGTTTCAGCATCTAACAACGTGTTCAAGGCAGCAGTTGAGAGCAAAGGTAGACGAACTGTTTTCACCAAATCTATTGTAAGTTTGCTTCTTGATTCTTTATCGTGTTCAATCCAACAGTTCACAGTTTTTGCTACCTCAAGCTCCGAGGTAATATTCAAGTCTGAACTCGACAAGATCCTCACAAAGACATCAAAGCTCAAACTGTTCAGCATTTTTTTTCTTGGCCAAATAGCAGAACCACCTTGTTATGAAGTCGAAAGTGCACTTTTGAATTTGTTTGTTGTGGGCAATGTTGGAAAACTGATGGTAGAAACAAACGTTATCAATGTTCAGGTTTGTCTTGAACGAGTCGAGCAAATGTTGTTTGTCGTTGGCAAAATTAAGTAGTTTTGCCACTTTGCAAAGTTTGAAGAAATTTTCGTTAAATAACTTCGCATTGCCTATAAAAGTTTGTTTTATTCAAATTTTATTAGTGTAATAAAAATTAAAACAGAAGTTATTGAAACTAGATAGAGATGATAACTATCTAAAGTATATTTTTTTTTTACAAAAAAACCACCAAAGAACTTAACAGAAAGTAAAAAACTCTTTACCTGTAGGAAAAAAATCAGAGAAACTTTTCAATGCACTTTCGTCAAAACACGAAACTGCATTTCTTTTGAAACTTTTCACAACATTTTCGTCTTCTGAATTTTCGTTTTCAACGAAGTTCCTTAGAAACTCTTCACAAAGTTCACGGTTCTCAGAGTTCGTGAGTCTTATTTCTTCAACACTAGATGCGCTAGAGCATCCAATATTGCCAGTTGTGGTTTTAAAAGTTGACATTTTTATATATTTATTTTAGCTTGCTATCGAAAATAAGTTAGTTTTAAATCATTTGTAAAACTTTTATATTGCAAGTTTAATATCTAAACAAAATATTGAAAGTAGAAATTTTATTGATAAGCTTGACGATCACTGATGTAAATAATAAATAGAAATTAATCTAATTACACATAGCCTAAACCATCAAGCTAATCGAAATCTTTCAACACTGAACAGCGTATAAAAATTATGTGCACCCAAAGATATATTTTAAGAGAGCCTTTAGTGGCAGGAGTACTAAAACACTTTTATTTAATTTTAAAATACGTTCTTACGATTAGAAACAATTAACTAAACTCAATTAAACATGTAATCAAACTAATATTAACTGAAAGCTGAGAGCTATACCAACTATATCAAACTATTATCAACTGAAAGATCAAATGCATCAACTGATATAATGATCTGATATACTGATCAAATACATCAAGTGTATCACATTAATATGAATTTATCAAACTATTATCAACTGAAAGATCAAAAATATCAACTAATAAAATTATCCGATATACTGATCAAATACATCAACTATATCAACTGTCAGCCTTATATAAACTGAAGCTGGAATTTATAACAACTTTATCATGCAATGTTAATGCACTTTTCATTTCTACAGCATTAATATGGATTTCCGTTTACACAATTAAATAAAGACACCTCCGTTTATCCTAGTAAATACCAAGTACTCTCAAATGTTTCATCAAGTACTTAACACAACAAAAACATTTCTAATATACCTGAAAATATTATTAATAAGGCTCGAAAGGTTTTGAATTCAAAAAACTAGCCTTAAAGTTTAGAAAAAAAAATTAAACTTAACCTGATTACTAAAAAATCCTTAACAGTCTAAGTATTGATTTGAATCTTAAAATACCTCAACTAACTTACATTATTAAAATTACAGAATAAAAATTCACTTAAATATTTAAAATGAATAAAAGCTAACATATTTTTATTCAAGTCTTTAGGTTATTAAAAAATTTGAAGAACTATAAAAATTTTAAAACACTTGAAACAAAAAAATTACTTTAATTATTTTAGAACAAACTTTAACTAAAACAATAAAAAATAATTTTATATTTTAATTGAAGTTTTGCTTAGTATTTTCTAAATTACATATCATTATAGTACAAAACAAAAAATATATTTTTAAGTCAATTTCAAGAATTTTGCAAAAAATAAACAGTTAACACTTATTATTGTGAGTTCTTATATTATAAACTTTCTGATAAAAGTAATTAAGTTGAAGCATTATAGTAATAAAGAATAATTCCTAGTTGATAGCTTAAGTTAAATTCAAAATAGTTTATGATTTTCTATAAGGAATATAAATAAAAGTCGCGCCTTTCTTAAAACCAAAACAAAGTCAGTCTGAGTAACCAATAACAGTTTTAGCAGGGTTGCAACTTGACATATAAAAGAAAACTTAAGAACTTAAAACTGTCCTGAGTCATCGTGAGTTTTTGAATTCTTTTGAAATATTTTTAAATTTTTATTATTCAAAACTTAGATAGGGTTTTAAAAATCAGTTTTCAAACTAAATAGGCTAAAAAAAGTAAGTTTATTAAAACTTAAACAAACAAATCGCATTCAAGATTTTGTTTCTAGATAAAAACTTGAATGAAATTATTTAAAAATTTGAATAAATGCTGAGTTTTCTATAACAAAAAATCAAACTGGCCTAAGTTTTTTCTTTATTTCAAACTAATCTAAATTAGCCAGAACTATAGCATCATTATAATTTATCATCAAAAGTTCAGAAAATTATTCTAACTAGCTTTACTTATCTTGAGTGTATGGCAACCAAGCATGAGTTACATCAAACTAGCGTGGGTAATCTTAAGTTTATGAAAAAGATAAAGGCAAAAAGTAAAATAATTATAAACCTAATCACTCCTTAATATCTCAAATTATCATTATTACAATATGAAAAGTTAGATTTAATATTTAAAAAAACTTTTCAAAGAAAAATCTCAGTCATAAAATTATCCGGAGATTTAAGAAAAATATCAAAACTATTTTAAGTTTTGAAAAATAAAAAAAAAGACATTCTAAGTCAAATTGTATTTTTAAGGAAAGTAATATTGGTATGAGTGTGTGGCGTCCCTGACTCATACTAAAACCTAAAACTGGATATTAACTGATTATTAAAAGAGTAACTATTTTTAAAAGTATAAATATTAATCTAAGTAAAAAAAAAACAGCAAATATTTCATTAAATTAGATTGAGACTATCCTGACTTTTGGATAAAAAGAAAATAGTTAACATAACTTTAATAACTGAGAAATGTACAGTTAATCAAGTATAAATTCCTTAAGATTTTCATTAAAATCAAAAGAACTGAACAGATAGAAAGTTATAAATAACTTTGAAAATAAGTTTTCAAAATCTGAAACTAGTAAATTTCTCTAGATTAAATTTATTTTAGAAAAGTTTCCTAACTAGCCTGATATTTCTAAAAATAAATTCAGAAAAACCTAAGGTAGTCTTAATTTTTCACAAAAGCTTTAAAAAATTTAAAGAAGCCTTAGTTTGTGGCAACTTTGTTACAATCTAAACCTATATTTTGTATAATTTTTATTCGTACTATTCAAATTCTATATAAACACAAAAAAAAAACATTAAAAGTAAATAGTCATTAATAATTTGACTTATTCAAAATTAATTTTTGTTACAAAAATATTAGCTAATTTTCAAGATGTTATTGTAGATAAGAGTTTATATACTTTATTGAGAATAATTTGTTAAACTTTGCTTTAAGTATAGTACTTAATATTAAGTAAAATTATTAAAGAAACTAATTATATTATAATGTAAGAATAGTTATCTAGTGTAAAAAGTATAAAATATTAGTTAATTTTTTTAAAATTAGTAAACTTAATTTAATAATTAAAATATAATAATTTGAGAAAAGTTACTAAAAACAAGAAAAAAATAAGCCCTTTAGTTTAATCCATTTAATTCCCTACCATTATTGTAGTTTGATGACAAACAAAACTTCCTCCATACTCAACCATAGAAAATAAATGTAGCATCCACATATTTTCTTTACTTAAAAATGTTTTCTTAGCAACATTATGAACTTAAATATGACAATTGAGTTTTAGACTCGAATAGTCTTATGACCAAAATGGCCATTTTATAAAAAGTCAAATTAAACACAGGTGAAAACGTCACTTTATCGAGATATGGTAAAACTTTAAGGTAAAAGTAAAAGCTCTCACAGTTGTATAACTTCTTTGTTTTAAATGAAAAATTAAAGTTTAGGTAAAACTTGAGTTTCACATGATTCTCATAACCTATAAGTAAAATAAGTTATTTTTACGGAACTACTGATCATTATACGTTTTAAGTTTTATAACAATACCTATAAGTATTAACACCTATCATTAATAATTGTGCTAATTAACTTTTGAAACAAAAAAATTTAAAACATCACCTGTTCTTTTAATAAAGTTGAGCTTCAAGATTACATTGTAAAAACTTGTTATCTTCAAAAAAAAATAAAATATGTTAACTAATTTCATCTACTAGTATCAAAATCAAGATGAATTTTGAAACTATACCAAACCTATCTATTATAAATCATTAACTACTTTAAATTTACGCTCTTAAGTCAAAAATATAGTTTTATATTTTACCTCTAAGTACCAGTTCTCTACAAAAATTCAAACAAAAATGTTGCCAATAATTTAAATATAGTCAACCGACTAGTGAAACATAAAACTTTGATAAATAACATTATTTATTGCAAGTAAAGAAACCAACTGCATAAACAAGATATCATAAGTAAATGCTTGCTTTAGCGGCTGCAGTTCAAGGTCGCTTCTGATTGGCTAATTTATTTACTTTTATTAAATTATAACTTTTTTTAAGGTTTGTTTTTATATATTCGGTTAGGGTGTAGATGTTTTTTATATTCTGCCGTATTATATCACTTGACCTCATTTACATAGTTGTATGAATGAAAAAATTTTAAAAACCTTACAACTGCAGCCGACCCTTTTATTTAAGTCATGTTAAAATAATATTTAAAATAATAAAATATATAAAACTTACTGATACATTAATTGTTCTTTCAGTAAAGTTACTCTTAGATCAGAGTTTCCGAAAATGGACTATATTAGAAATTTAGGGTCCATAAGATGAAAAGTGGCGATAATTTGAAACTTACACTGGATATTTTCGAGTGGAAGGTGAGGAGCATAAAAGGTCTTATACAACATTAGTATTATAAGAATTTTTGTTAAAGGGTGCCATAGCTTTTTTGGTTAATTTTTGGGAGCCTTCCAAAAAAAAGGAAATCTTGTCTTAGATCAGGGGTCGGCAGGCAGTTGGTGCTCGCGGGCCAAATTTCAAGTTTTCAAAATCTTCGCGGGCCACAGTTTCAGTTTGAGTGATGTTTGAATAATGTTTGGCTTTAGTTTTGGTCACACCAGAGATAGTTTTACTTTCATTTACTTATTACTTTACATGACTTTTAGCTATACATAGAATGCTTATTTATTATATAAATATCTATTCTAGTAGAATTTACATTGTTTAATATACTTAAGTCTTAATAAAATATGTACTTTCTAAAAACTTAATAAGTTAAACTTGATAAAATATCTTTATTTTTTACTAACAACCTAACTCTCTATAAAAACAAAGCTTGAAAAACATTTATGGGTCACTTTTATTCATTTTTTATATTATGAGCCACTTTTTCATATGTAAAAAAAATTAAATTTTGAAAAGAGTTTTTATGTCTTGAATAGTTTGCATGCTTGAGAAAATTCAGTAATTAGTTAGTAAAATAAAATTAATACCTACTTGTACTTTATATAAGCTTTACCAAATTTTTTAACATATTTAATGTTGAAATACTTTAATAAAATACCTTATAAGTAATTAATTAGTCTTATACACGGATGCCACTTTAAAAGCAAAAATGTCTACATTATATTAAAAGTTTACTAAAAGATACAATAGCTAAAAATTTTCTTTTAATCAAGCTTAAATACATAACTCATATACCATTTTATAAAAAAGCACAATATGTAATAAACAAAAAGAATTACAATTAGTAAACTACACTACAGTCATAAAAACTATTCTTAGAATTCGAAGACTTATTTAAAGTGTATGAAATAAAATTTTAAGATATCCCTAAGTTTTATAAAAATTTCTTAAACAGCTTTAACCTAGTCTGAAATTTATAAAATTTTTAAACTAGCCTGTTTGTTTGGCAACAGTGTGTAAAATCAAGTTCACAAAATAATAAATACCTAAGTTTTTTAACAGTGAATTAATTATATAACTAAAAAATTGTTTTAGTTCAACTTAAATGGATAATTTAGTTTTTAAACATTTTTAACAAATGTATTTATTATTAAGCTATTAAAGAATTTGAAAATCCTATTTTTTATTAAGCATTATAATTTCTCTATCTGCATTAAAATTTTGTATTTAAAAAGAGCAAATGTAAGTTATTAGACGAGCTACAAGAACTATAATACGTTAGTTTCGAGTTATTGCGAGAAACGAAAAAAAAATCGCTTATGTCAGTTTCAACAACGCAAATGATTATTTTCAGTAACTACAGACTGATCAGAAAAAACTATTAAGGCAAGTTATACTGCAGCAAAATTAATTACTAGAAAAAGATACCGTTTAGAGTTGAAAATTTATTTTAATAATTTGTGTTGGTGTTAGTAAAATGTTTTTGTTTATTTCTTCAATATCAACAAGAAGGCGTGTTTAGGAAATTTCAGAAGATTATAAAGCCGCATAAACCAAATAAGGACTTAGATCAATTTGTTAAGATATTAGAACTGATACAACAGATATCGTTCTTTTTAGAATTTTTATTACAGGTGTTTTAATAATTTTGACATTTTAGAAGAATTTCTAAGTTTAGTTCCAATACAAAGCACAACAGTAGATAAAGAAATTTTAATAGCAAAAGTGCAATGCACTAATATAAAATTTTTAAAATTACAACATTTTGCTTCTATTTTTAGTAAATAACTAAATTAAAGTTAAAAAAAAACGTCTTAAACAATATAGAAAAATTTTAAAAAATACTGTTAAACTACTTTAAATATGTTTTTGAATAAAAAATATTTATATGGTAGATTTTTGTGTCAAATCTAAATTTTATTACTTAACACGTAAAATTTGTTTAAAATACCAGGTTTTTTCGATAAATCTCAAGTTCAAGGCTTTTACAGAATTTTTTAAGTATAATTTGTCAAATTCCAAGCTTTTCCGGAATTTTTTGGCAACATTAATTGTTCAGACTTATATGTATGACTTAAAGTTCAAAACATATTTTAATTTAAACCAACACTGTGCATTGAACATAATATACATCATGATTTTAATTTACCACTCTTTAAAGCAAAAAAAGTCAGTCCGAATGACCTAAACTAGCTAAATATTTTAGCATACAAAAAGTAATTCAAACCAAAAACTGAAAAATAACTAAACTTTCCTGAGATTTGAAGTCTTCAAATAGTCATAGTCTGAGTGTGTGACAATTTTTATTTATTTATTTGATCGAATTTGAACTATTTCGTTTAAGAATGTACGAACTTAATAAATTATCATTTCTCAATCTAGTTTATATTAAATAGGTAGTTACAGAAAACAGCAACTGTTTATATTAGTATGCAACGCATAAAAATTAACTTATTATGCCAAAAAAAATTGTTTAAAAAATCAAATGTATACCTAACAAAAACATTTTTGGTTTATTTCATGTATATTGTTTTAAATGTGTCTGTACACACTTAGATATTACATGCAGAAACAATAATGTTAGAAAATTATGCTTAAACTAAATTTTATCTCGTTAAGTATTAAATAAAAAGTGGTTTAAAATATAAGCATCTTTGTTCATTGGTGTGCATAGGAATTAATTTAAAATGCAGAGAGATTTTCTTAAAAATTAAAGGTGTCAAAACCAGAATAAAGTTAACGTTATTTCTTGTTATTGTTATTATGTTATTTTTAATGTTTTTTTGCACACTAAAATATAACATTTAGTAACAAAATAGAAACTTAGGCACAAAAACGTGTTAAAAAACTAAACTGTAAAAAAATAATTTTTCACTTAATTACTGTGCTTACTTTTGTACAAAAACGGAACACATTTGCGTTTTGTTTTTACAAATAGGTATTATATAACTATTTCACTATTCAACACAATTTTTACACTCTTTTTTTAGAAAATCATTTGCTGTTGTAGAAGAAATTTATTATAAAATTGAGAAAAAAAAACTGGTGGACTGCTAACCTGTCTTTTTCACATTTTAAGCTAAACCAGAAAAGTATTTTAATTATTTTAAAGTATTATACAAGAACTTACAACTAAATTAATCAAACAAGTTTAACTTAAAATATATTTTTGCTCGGCGGACCACATTTACGTGGTCGCGGGCCGCATTCCATTCAAAAAATTAAGGTGCTCGCGGGCCGCAGATTTATCCTTCGCGGGCCGCATTTGGCCCGCGGGCCGCAGTTTGCCGACCCCTGTCTTAGATCAATGATTTCCCAGTCTTAAATGTTTTTAGGTATTTCATTTGACACCAGGGGCGTGTTTTGAAAAACAATTTTTACGAATTTTGAAAAAAAAGTAGATTACTTACTTAAAACGTTTATTAAGCAGAAAGTTTAGATGTGTAAATATATTTTGTTGTGCTTTTTTGCTAACTTTTCATCTAATGAACTTAAAAAAAACATTAGCTTAATTTTTTTCTTGTGATATTTTTACACTTAGCACAAAATAATTTAAAATTTATATTTGATATTGAAACTAATTTAAAATTTATAATGGCATATCTGCATTGAGACTCTTTACTAAGTTACATAAAGTTTGTGAATGCTAGTATATTTGTACACTCAAAAATACAATTTATAAATTCAATCTGCACTTGTATATGTCAGTTACATTAAATTATGTAATTGAAATCGGTATATCGAAAATTTCCACCCGATCAATACCCCTTTAATATTTTCTTATCTTTTTATCTGTTCCTTTATTTTCTATTAGCTTTTTATTTACAATTTGTTTATTTATTACCATTACCCCAAACCCTTACCCTTGGTCGGTAAGCGGTTCTCGTTTTTGACCAGGTGGGAAATGATCGCTTGTTGGAATGAGCGGTTCCCTTCAAATCGTACCTTATGTTATTTAGAAAAAGAAACATAAACCAATGAAATTTTGATATTACTTTTAATGGTTGTAAAATGAAAGTTGCAATATAATTAATATCTTATGAAACGATGAAAAATCCACTCAAAAGTATTTGTTCCAATGACCTAGTATACAACAAAACCTTTTAGTTAATGTTATCGAGTCGCACACCACGGATACCTTTTAACGTCTTGTTCGGGACATTAGACACTTACATTGTTTAATAAACTTTCCATTTAAAGCTACTATATATAAAACTTATTGTATGAAACATTATTTTTTTAAACTTGTAAATCAATAAGTATGTCGGTATAGTTTTCTTAAGTAAAGGTAATATTTACTTTAATTGGTATCTAACTTAAAAAATTAGATTATTATTGTTTTAAACACTTTCAATTGAACTCTATTTTTAAAGTATCTAATTTTATCCGTTCTTTTTTAAACAGTTTCTATATACATTCAAACAAATAAACAAGTTTATAAAATAATAAAGGTAAAAACAGTTTTACATGTATTTGTTTTCTATAAAAATAAACTACAAATTTTTTTGTAAGTTTTATTATAATATATTGAGACTACTTTTTTCAGTTAAGTTTTACAAACTTATTTACAGGAAATAAAACCAAGTTGAAATTTTCAGTAATACTTTATCTAGCACTACAATACAAAAAATAAAAATCACAATTAAAAAGTTTTCGGAAAAATATTGAGCTTGGGATATTTGACACAGTGATAACAATTACTATACAGCTCGTATTGCCTAAAACTAATTTCCTTCTCCCATTTTAATCCCTCTGAATCAAAAACAACGAGTTTGAAATCAGTTTGAAAAAATTCAAAGTTGCTAGAAACCACTATTATCTTGCTACCATTCACCACGCACTTAGAAGTGAAAAATGTCCTTAAAGCCCACGGAGTTTGAAGAAGAGCAAACTTCCCGCTGAAGAGATCAAACACCTCGCAACTTTCCGCTCCACCGATCACGTACATTTTGCTCCCGATGCTCACCGAGGCGTGACCGCTTTTTCCCTCCATCATGTCGGGCATGTCACGTGACCACTCACCTGCGCAGTGATCGTACGCTTCAACGGATGTCGTACCAACTCGATCTCCTGAGGTGACAATTCTCCCGTTGAATACGGTTGACGCGGCTCCAATCCTGTTGTGTTTGGTGTCTTCCAGCTTTCTAAGACTTTTAGTGCTTGGATCAAAAAGAACAAAGTTGGTTCCTGATAGGTCACGTTGATGACGACTCCTGACGGTTCTTGACGCTTTACGGAACTTTCCCCCTAAAATGTAAATCTTTCCCGCCAAACTGCAAGTTGAAAAATCATCGCAGTTCGTCAAAGAATCATCGGGTAACCTTACATGTTCCCAGGATTCAGTCAAAACTGAGTAAGACAGCACCGATACATTGTCAAGTAAATTTTCGTAACCAAAGAAGTATATGATCCCATTCACAAACTCAACGGAGGACACGTCAAAAATTTTATTTATACGTGCGATCTCAGTGAAAGGCGAGTGGTTTTTATTTTCTAAACTGAACACGCGATAGGTACGGTACTTATTGCAGCAAAGTGCCAATTCAAAATTATCCTGAGCGCAATGTCTCACTCGACAGTCCACAGAGCTCGGGTCAAGATTCTGAACAGTTTTATCGCTGATAGCTTTGAGTATAACCCCCTTACTTTCAGCACATTTTAAAAATGTTTCAGCATCTAACAACGTGTTCAAGGCAGCAGTTGAGAGCAAAGGTAGACGAACTGTTTTCACCAAATCTATTGTAAGTTTGCTTCTTGATTCTTTATCGTGTTCAATCCAACAGTTCACAGTTTTTGCTACCTCAAGCTCCGAGGTAATATTCAAGTCTGAACTCGACAAGATCCTCACAAAGACATCAAAGCTCAAACTGTTCAGCATTTTTTTCTTGGCCAAATAGCAGAACCACCTTGTTATGAAGTCGAAAGTGCACTTTTGAATTTGTTTGTTGTGGGCAATGTTGGAAAACTGATGGTAGAAACAAACGTTATCAATGTTCAGGTTTGTCTTGAACGAGTCGAGCAAATGTTGTTTGGCGTTGGCAAAATTAAGTAGTTTTGCCACTTTGCAAAGTTTGAAGAAATTTTCGTTAAATAACTTCGCATTGCCTATAAAAGTTTGTTTTATTCAAATTTTATTAGTGGAATAAAAAGTAAAACAGAAGTTATTGAAACTAGATAGAGATGAAAACTATCTAAAGTGTATTTTTTATTCTACAAAAAATACCACCAAAGAACTTAACAGAGAGTAAAAAACTCTTTACCTGTAGGAAAAAAATCAGAGAAACTTTTCAATGCACTTTCGTCAAAAGACGAAACTGCATTTCTTTTAAAACTTTTCATAACATTTTCGTCTTCGGAATTTTCGTTTTTATCGAAGTTCCTGAGAAACTCTTCACAAAATTCACGGTTCTCAGAGTTCGTAGTTTTTATTTTTTTAACACCAGGTGCGCTTGATGCTTCAATGTTGCCAGTTGTGGTTTCAAAAGATGACATTTTTATATATTTACTTGAGCTTGCTGTCGATAATAAGTTAGTTTTAAATCATTTGTAAAACTTTTATATTGCAAGTTTAATATCTAAACAAAATATTGAAAGTAGAAATTTTATTGATAAGCTTGACGATCACTGATGTAAATAATAAATAGAAATTAATCTAATTACACATAGCATAAACCATCAAGCTAATCGAAATCTTTGCACACTGAACAGCGTATAAAAATTATGTGCACCCAAAGATATATTTTAAGAGAGCCTTTAGTGGCAGGAGTACTAAAACACTTATATTTAATTTTAAAATACGTTCTTACGATTAGAAACAATTAACTAAACTCAATTAAACATGTGATCAAACTAATATTAACTAAAGTTGAGAGCCATATCAACTATATCAAACTATTATCAACTGAAAGATCAAATGCATCAACTGATATAATGATCTGATATACTGATCAAAAAAATCAAGTATATCACATTAATATGAATTTATCAAACTATTATCAACTGAAAGATCAAAAATATCAACTGATAAAATTATCCGATAGACTGATCAAATACATCAACTATATCAACTGTCAGCCTTATATCAACTGAAGCTGAAATTTATAACAACTTTATCATGCTATGTTAATGCACTTTTCATTTCTACAGCATTAATATGGATTTCCGTTTACACAATTAAATAAAGACACCTCCGTTTATCCTAGTAAATACCAAGTACTCTCAAATGTTTAATCAAGTACTTAACACAACAAAAACATTTCTAATATACCTGAAAATATTATTAATAAGGCTCAAAAGGTTTTGAATTCAATAAACTAGCCTTAAAGTTTAGAAAAAAAAATAAAACTTAATCTGATTACTAAAAAATCCTAAACAGTCTAAGGTTTGATTTTAATCTCAAAATACCTTAACTAACTTACATTATTAAAACTACAGAATAAAAAATTCACTTAAATATTTAATATCAATAAAAGTTATCAATTTTTTTATTCAAGTGTTTAGGTTATTAAAAAATTTGAAGCACTCTAAAAATTTGTAAACACTTAAAACAAAAAAATAATTTTCATTATTTTAGAACAAATTTTAACTAAAACACTAAAAAAAAAATTTATATTTTAATTGAAGTTTTACTTAGTATTTTCTAAATTACATTTTGTTATAGTACAAAACATAAAACTATTTTTAAGTCAATTTCATGAATTTTGCAAAAAATAAACAATTAATACTTATCATTGTGAGTTCTTATATTATAAACTTTCTGATAAAAGTAATGAAGTTGAAGCATTATAGTAATAAAGAATAATTCCTAGTTGATAGCTTAAGTTAAATTCAAAATAGTTTATGATTTTCTATAAGGAATATAAATAAAAGTCGTGCCTTTCTTAAAACCAAAACAAAGTCAGTCTGAGTAACCAATAACAGTTTTAGCAAGGTTGCAACTCGTCATATAAAAGAAACTTAATGCCTTAAAACTCTGCTAAGCCATTTAGTGTATTTGAATTCTTTTGGAAAATTTTTAAATACTTATTTTCAAAATTTAGATAGGGTTTTAAAAATCAGTAATCAAGCTAAATTGGCTAAAAAATATAAGAATATTAAACCTTAAACAAACGAATCGCATTTAACATTTTGTTTCTAAATAGAACTCGAATAAAATTTCCTAAAAATTTAAAATAATGCTGAGTTTTCTTCAATAAGAAATCAAACTGGCCTAAGTTTTTTTTAATTTCTAACTAGTCTAACTTAGCCAGAACTATAGCATCATTACAATTTATCATCAAAAGTTCAAAAAATTATTCTAACTAGCTTTACTTATCTTGAGTGTATGACAACTAAGCATGAGCTACATCAAACTAGTCTGGGTAATCTTAAACTTATGAAAAAGAAAAAGGCAAAAAGTAAAAAAATTATATACCTTATTAATCCTTGATATCTCAAATTATCATTATTAGAACAGGAAAAGTTAGATATAATATTGACAAACACTTTTCAAAGAAATATCTGAATCATAAAATTATCCGGAGGAACTAGCTAAAGTTTTGTAGATAAAAATAAGACATCGTTAGTCAAATTGTATTTTTAAGGAAAGTTTTACTAGTATGAGTGTGTGGCATCCCTGATTCATACTAAAACCTAAACTGGTTATTAACTGATTATTAACTGAGTTGATACTTTTATAAGTTTAAATATTGATCTGAGTAAAAAAAAAAACAACAACTGTTTCTTTAAATTAGATTGAGACTATCCTGACTTTTGAATAAGTAGTAAACATAAGTTCAATAACTGAGAAGTGTACAGTTAATTAAGAACAAATACCTTAAGATTTTCAAAAGAACTAAACAAATAGAAAACTATAGATAACTTAATAAAAAGTTTTCACATTAAAAACTAATAAATTCTCCTAGCTAAAACTTTATTTAAAAAAATATTTAACTTACCAGCATAAGATTTGCATAAAACTTCAAAATAACCCAAGACAGCAATAACTTTTTACAAAACTTTCAAAATTTCAAAGTTTCTCTAATATTGGCAACTCTGTATTAATCTAAGCCTATATTTTCTATAGTTTTTATAAGAACTATTTAAACTCTATTTCCATATAAATATACTAATAAAATAACAATTAATAATTAGAAAATATATAATTATAAACAACTTCAATTGTTTGAAATAAAATTTGTTACTTTGAATTTATATATTACTAATATGTGTTTACAGAGAAGAATTTATGTATTTAAGAAGATTTTAAAACATATGTATTTCTTTTATTTTAAATATTTTTTTTTATTGTAAGTATAACACTTAATATTAAGTTAAATTATTAACGAAACAATTTTCAGTATTAAGGAAGAACAGTTACTTAGTATAAAAGTTGTAAAATGCTAGTTTATTTTGTTTAAATAAAGTAAAATTGATTTATTAAGCATAATATTGTAATTTTAATTGTTACTTAAAACAATAAAATATTTAGCTTTAAAATTTAATTTATTTAAATTCCTATCATGATTGTAGGTTAATGAAGGACAAAACTTTCTCCATACTCAACCATGGATAATTAATGTGAGTACCTACATTTTCTTTACTTGAAGATCTTTACTTAAATCAAAGTTGAGTTTTAGCCTCAAGTAACTTATAATTAAAATGGCCAATTATGATTTGCCAAATTTAACACCAGGGCTGGATATAACTAAAATATTCAAGTTTGTTGCTTGAAATCAAAAAATGTATAAATAAAAACTATAACTTTGTTTTTAATTTTTATCCTAAAATTTTTATGCAACCTACAAATTTCCTGCATCCCAAAAAAAATGTTCTGTGTAAACTAGTGTGTACAAGTGTACACTTTGACCACCACTGGTTTAGGCTATATATATTTAAATTTTAACTCTTTCTAAGCCTAACTTTTTAAGATTGCATTTAATAACGTCTATAAAATACACCTAATTAATTTCAACAGATTTGTATCATTTCTTTATAATTGATACAATTTTAATAAAACTTTTTTATCAGGCTTGTTAACTTTTTCAAACTGAAAAAGAATTAGTTTAAAAATTTCTAATTATTTAAAAAATTGCATACAAAACCAACATAGAAGATTATAATTAGAGATTGAATTTTCAAATGTAGATTTTATAACTGAAGTAACATTTATTATATATCAATTGAAAAGCACTATTTGTCGAGTTTTCTTAATATTTAAATGCTTAGTATTTTTCAATTTATCAAGACTACTATTATTATTTTTAATAAAGTTAATTGTTTAGTTAAAATATACTTTACAGTTTAGAAACACAGATAAGAAGATGATCTAGATATCATTTAAAAATAAATACAAAAAGTATATAGCCTATCTATAGATTTCATGGAAAATATAAATATGCAAAATAGCTCTAACCTTTTTTTTTATAAACTTGTTTTTTTGATTAAATGTTTATAGAAACTATCTAAAAAAAAGCTGATCAAAACAGATACTTTAAAAGTAAAGCTTAACTGAAAAAGTTTAAAACACAAAAAGACCTATTTTTATATTAGATACTAACTATGTTTCACTCAGAAAAATATTTAAATTCTTAATTCTTTATATAAAACTTGTAAACAAAAACAGCAATAATGAAATGTGTTAATAATTAATGTTTAAGGTGACTAAGGCTTATTAATAAAAACTAAAGAATCAATTTACCTACTAAATAAAATTGTGAATGCTATTTTAATTAAAAAAAAATAGCTTAAATTTAATAAAATGAATTTGTAATTGTGAAGAAAAGTGATGAAAAGCAGAAAAAAAACTTAATATACTTTTAACAGTACCATAGAAGAATTTGCTGTTGACTTGTTGAATAATTTGAATAAAAAAGGCTTAGATGAAAACTTTAGTGAAAACTGACAAATAGTCTAACTACTAAGTTTAGTCAGAATTTTTATTTCAAAATAAAAATGTATCAACTTAAGTTTATAAAAAAATTAAAAGAAATTTCACTTTAATATTTTTAAAACTATCTAGTAGTATACAAAACATAATTAGATAAGTTTTAGGTTTTAATACTGCTCAAGAATAAAACAATATTACACTTTTGAAATTAAAAATTAAAACTTACGTTTAAACAATAGTACTTACTATTTTAGAACTTTTGATTTACTCTATCAAGTTTTAAAAACTATGTTTAGATATTTCTATTAAAATGAATATTTTGGTAGAAAATGGTCTTTTTACTCAATTGAAAGACAAAGCAAGGAATGAACTTTTCAATAAACGAAATATAACAATTTTCTAACACAACCTTTACAAGTTTTTTTTTCAGCGGAAATTGTTAACTATTTAGGTTATCACAAGGTTTATAAAGTAAATTTACTAAAAACTGTATTTTTACAATTTTGTTAAAAAATCTCAGAGAAATACTTGTTTTTGTTTTCCACAAACTAAATTATCTTATAATGTTGAAAAACGTTTGTTTCGACACCAATTAAAGCTATTTTGTTGCAATTAGTGTTTTATATATTATGTTGAAGGTTCAGTACAAACCAGTTTAACAATTTATATCAGTGCTTCTTAAACTGGTCCAAGTGGTCCCTTGGGGGCAAAGAGCAGTAAAGAGACCACAGGGGCCATTAGGTCATAATTTGAAACTTACACGAGGTATTCTGGATTTGATGATAAAGAGTAAAAAAAAAGGTCTTAGGTGGTTTTAAAGGGTGCTATAGCTTTTTTACTTTTCTTTCTTTTAAGGGCAAAAAATCTTGGGAAACCCTGATTCAAAAAACTTTTCTTACCAATATTTTTAGATAAATAGTAAACTGGTAGAGAAGAATCGGACCTGAAGAAAATTATAATGAAAATATTTGGGACATGACATTAAACTGTTCTGGTTTGGTGTATGACTCGATATCTAAAAGGTTTTTTGTGCACCAGGTCCTTGGACCAAACTTTTCTAACATTTTTATCGTTTAATAAACAATATAAACTGAAAATGCTTCAATAAAACTAAAGATTTTTTTTAAGTTTTCTGTTTTAAAGATTGAGTCAGCTTTTTCAATAGATCCTTAAAAAAATATTACAAGATTTGTAGCAAGGATTGTAAAGTTATTTTAATTTTCAAGGTTAATAACATGTTAATTACTTAAATTTTTATTTTATTATACATTTTATTCAATTGTTTAATGATTTAAATAAATTTTTCATGCTTGCGGCAAAATCTTTCAAAGATTTTTTTAGATTTATTGAAAAAGCTGATTCAAGCTTTAAAACAAAAAATTTTTTACTATTTATTTAAAAGTCTTGGTAAGAAATAGTTTTTCCAAATCTGGGTTTCCAACGTTTTTCCCCCTCTTAAGAAAGTAAAAAAGCTATGGCCCCCTTCAACAATATTTCTCTAAAAATTACCATTAAAACCGCCTCACAATTTTTTTCCCTTCATTATCAACTCCAGAATATCTAGTGTAAGTTTCAAATTATGACTTAATGGCCCCTCTGGTCTCTTTACTGCTCATGGCCATTCCTGTGGCCCCTTTGCTGCTCAAGGCACCAAAGGGACCACTTGGCCTAGTTTAGGGAGCCCTGATTAAAATTATTTAATTGGTTTGTACTGAACTTTCAACATAATATATATAAAACACTAGTCGCAATAAAATATCTTTAAATGGTCTCTAATAAACATTATCGAAAATTATGTAGTAAATTTATCGTTAGAAAACAACAAAAAAGTATATTCTGCTGAAGTTTTAGGACAAAATTTGTAAAATTACAGTTTTCTAATAAATTTGTTATATAAACTTTGTGATAAACTAAAATAGTTAACAATTTCCGCTGAAAAAAAACTTGTAAAGGTTGTGTTAGGAACTTGTCATATTTTGTTTAATATATAGTTTATGCCCTTGCCTTATCATTCAATTGAGTAAAAAGACCATTTTCTACCAAAATATTCATTTTAATAGAAACATCTTAACATAATTTTTAAAACTTGATAAGGTAATAAAATTAGAATTAGGAAGTACTATTTTTTAAACATAAGTTTTAATTTTTTTATTTTAGAAGATTAACATTATTTCATTCTTGAGCAAGATTAAAGTTCAAAACTTTTTTAACTATGTTTTGTATACTTTTAGATAACTTTAAAACTATCGAAGTCAAATTTATTTTTCTTTATTTATAAACTTAAGTTGATATAATTTTATTTTGAAATAAAAATTCTGACTAAACTTAGTAGTTAGACTATTTGTCAGTTTTCACTAAATTTTTCATTCATGCCTTATTTATTCAAATTATTCAACAAGTCAACAGCAAATTCTTTTTATGGTACTGTTAAAAGTATTTTAAGCTTTTTTTACTGGTGTTCATCACTTTTTTCACAATTACAAATACTTTTTAGTAAAATTAGCTATCTTTTTTTAATCAAAATTAGCATTCACAATTTTATTTAGTAGGTAAGTTGATTCTTTAGTTTTTATTTATAACCCTTAGTCATCTTAAACTTTAACTATTAACACATTTCATTAAAGCTGTTTTTTTACAAGTTTTTATAAGTGTTTTAATATAGTTTGTACACTAAGCCTTAATGTCTCCATGAATGTTTAGTTTGATTTTTAGAAGCATATAGAATTAAGAATTAAATTTATTTTCTGAGTGAAATATTGTTTTATATATTAACTTGTGGTTCAATTATTTGAAGGTATGTTTTTTTTAAGTAGAGTTAAATATTTACTATAGTTAGTATCTAATATAAAAATAGTCTTTTTGTATTTTAAATCTTTTGTAGTTAAGCTATACTTTCAAAGTATCTGTTTTGATCAGTTCTTTTTAGATAGATTCTATAACCATTTAACAAAAAAAACAAGTTTAAAATATAAAAGGTTTAAGCTATTATACATATTTATATTTTCTATGATAACTATAGATAAACTACATACTTTTTGTAATTTTTTTTTAATGATATCTAATTCATCTTCTTATCTGTGTTTCTACACTTTAAATAAATTTTTACTAAACAATTAACTTTAGTAAAAACAATATTAGTATTCTTGATAAATTGATAAATACGATTTATTAAAGTATTAACAAAACTAAAATTTTAAAAATATAATAATAAAACTATTAGTTTTAACTAAACTTTAGTTTAATATTCTCAACGAAAAAATTTTACAGCTTTAAAATGTTTTACTTTTACCTTACACTTACACCATATCTCAATCAAGTTACATTTCATCAGTGTTTAATTTAGCTTTTTTTATAAATTGGCTACTTAAATCATTAGACTATTTGAGGCTAAAACTCAACTGTCATTTAAGAAAACATCTTCAAGTAAAGAACAAAAGTAGATGCTCAAATTTATTGTCCATTGTTGACAATGCATAAAGCTCTGTCCTTCATCAACCTTCAATAATGATAGGAAGTTCAATAAATTATATTTTAAAACTTAATCTTTTCTTGTTTTAATTACCTATTATAAATTATAATATTTTTTAATAAATCAAGTTTTATTTATTTAAACAAAAATAATTGATATATTACAATATTTATACTAAGTAACTGTTCTTCCATAATACTGAAAATATTTTCTTTGATAATTTAACTTAATATTAAGTTTTATACTTACAATAAAGAACAAAATATTTTAAATTTAAGAAATACATATGTTTTAAAATCTTCTTAAGTACATAAAATCTTCTCTATAAATACATATACTGGCCCTCAGAAGTGTCCAGTATACTTAAAACTTCCTTACCTTGGAAATATTTCTGAGAGGTTTTCTAAGAAAATTTCTGAGGAAATAAGCCAAGTTTTCAGCTCTGTTCATTTAAGAACAGTTTTGTATACTGATCGACCTCTGAGTGGAATTTACAAAGATGTTTCTCCCACCCATGAAAAAAGTAATATCATCTATAAATTTAGTTGTCACTGTGGTAGTGACTACGTGGGAAAAACATCTCAAAGGTTTCATGTAAGAATCGATCAACATGTTCCGAAAGTTTTGAAAAAGTGGTTTGATGGCCGTTCTGAGAAACCAACTAAAAAATACTTCTCGGCGATTGGGCAGCATTTGTTGGACAATCCTGAGTGTGTTAAAAATTATAAAAAGGACAATTTTTCAGTCTTAGTGAGAGCGGAGAACTCTTTCCAATTGCATATTCTGGAAGCTTTATGTATTCAATCTTTAAAGCCCAGTTTATGCTAGCAGAAAAAGTTTGTTTACCAAACTAGACTTTTTAAATCCTTATATTAGTAATTTTAACGTAATTAGTTTCTTGTTTAACTTTATTTTTAAGCATAGTTTTAATTTAAAATTTTTTCGCTTTTTTATTTAGATTGTTTTAGTTCTACCGAGTTTTATTAGTATACCAAATTTGTTTAACATTAGCACTTACTTAATTTTAACTTTTGATTATTACGTCATTTTATATTTTAAAACTTTAAACTTCAGTATAATTTTATTTCATTTTGTATTCATTCAAATTCAATAGGAAACAATTTCTGACGAGGCCTATTTGAAAGTACTTAAATAAATTTAAAATGAAATGTGTTCTGTTATATATTTTTAGTAAATACATATTAGTAATATATAAATTCAAAGTAACAAATTTTATTTCAAATAATTTAAGTTATTTATAATTATATTTTTTCTAATTCTTAATTATTATTTTATGTGTATATTTATATAGAAACAGAATTTAAATATTACTTATAATACTTATAGAAAATATAGGCTTAGATTAATACAGAGTTGCCACACACTAAGGACACTTTGAAATTTTGAAAGGTTTTGTAAGGATTAAAGCTGTCTTGGGTTATTCTGAAGATTTATGTAAATCTCGTGCTAGTTATTAAATATTTTTTTAAATAAATTTTTAGCTAGAGAAGTTTACTAGTTTCTAATGTGAAAATATTTGTTTAAGTTGTCTATAATTTTATATTTATTAAACTCTTTTGAAAATCTTGAAGTATTTGTTTTTAATTAATTGTACATTTCTCAGTTTTCGAACTTATCTTTATTATTTTTTTTTTTTTTAATCCAGAATAGTATCAATCTAATTTAATAAAACAGTTGCTTTTTTTTTACTCTGACCAATATTTATACTCTTAAAAGTAGTTACTCTGTTAATAATCAGTTAATATCCAGCTTTAAGTTTTAGTATGAATCAGGGTTGCAACACACACAAACCAGTAAAACTTTCCTTAAAAATAAAAAAACTTGGCTTGGATGTCTTTTTTTATATTTTTCAAAACTTAAGCTAGTTTTGATATTTTTTTTAAATGTTCAGATAATTTTATAACTCAAATTTTTTAAAAGTTATTTTCAATATTAAATCAAACTTTTATATTGAAATAATGATAATTTAAGATATTTATTTAAACTTTTTACTTTTATCAGAAGATTAATAATACAAGAACTCAAAATATTAATTGTTAACTGTTTATATTTTGCAAAAATTCTTAAAGTTGACTTAAAAATAGTTTTGTTTTGTTAAAAATAGACTTTAAAAATAGTTAGTTTCATTCTATAATATGATGAAAATTAAAAAATGACAAGTAAAATTTCTTCATTCTGCGAAATAAGATATTATTTTTTAGTGTTTTAGTTAAAGTCTGTTCTAAAATAATGAAAATTAATTTTTTGTTTCAAATATTTCCAAAAATAGTTCTTCAAATTTTTAATAACCTAAACACTTGAACGAGAAATTGTTAGTTTTTATTCATTTTAAGAGTTTGTGTGAATTTTTATTCTGTAATTTGAATAATGTAAGTTAGTTTGAAGTTTTTTGTAATTTGAACTAAAACTTAGACTGTTAAGGGTTTTTTATTAATCAGGTTAAGTTAAGTGTTTTTAATTTAAATTTTGAGGCAATTTTTTGAATTTAAAACAAAATTTGCCTTGAAAATAATTTTTTTCATGAAAAGCTCAGGATAGTTTAAGTTTTTTGAAAATCTAAGGAATTTTTTTCAAGTTTGAATGATACTTAGTTTAATATTTTGTTCGTTTTTAACCATTTTTTTTTAAAAGCTTGATATTTATTGACTTTGATTTTTTTTTGTTTAGATTTGAAGGAACTCATATTTGACTTAAAGAAGTGGCAACAGTATATATTCAGTTATACTATAAACTTATATACTTAAAATAAAGTAATTTCAAATTAATTAAAAAAAAATATTAGTACATTTTTATGCCTAAAATAACAAAACTTTCAACTTTTAATTGTATAACAGAAAGAAGTGAAAATCTTTTACAACCCTGAACTTAATAGAGTGCAAAATTTAGTACAAGAAATTAACAATAACAGCTTCAAGTAATATTTTACTAAGATCAGCAATATACTTTTTTTTTATTTAACTGGACTTAGTTCTTTCTTTTTCGTTCAACATCGATGTAAAATACAGAAAATATTAATAAATAATGTTAAAGATATTTTATGTATATGTTTAGTTCTTAGTGAAACATTTAGAGTACTATGTATTTATTAGGCTTATTAGAGATTAATTAATTTAATTTAAATTTAAATTTGTAAAAGGAAACTCATATTAATGCTGTAGAAAAAAAAGTGCATTAAGAAAGAGGACTGCATGATAAAATTATTATAAATTTAAGCTACAGTTGATTTAGTTGATGTATTTGATTAGTATACCGATCAATAAATCAGTTTATGTATTTGATTTTTCAGTTGATAATAGTTTAATAAATTCATATTAATTTGATATAGTTAATGTATTTGATCAGTATTTCGGATCAATATATCAGTTGATGTATTTGATCTTTTAGTTGATAATAGTTTGATATAGGTGATATGGCTCTCAGCTTTCAGTTAATTTTTGTTAGATTACATGTTTAAATAAGTTTAGTTTAGCGTAAGAACGTACTTAAAAATCAATTCAAAGTGTTTTCGTATTCCTGCCACTAGAGGCTCTCTTAAATTAGATCTTTCGGTGCACATAATTTTTTTTTGCAGTTCAGTGTGCACAGATTTCGATTAGCTTGACGGTTTAGGCTATGTGTAATTAGACTAATTTCTTTTTATAGTTTAAATCAGTGGTCGTCTTGCTTATTAATATAATATTTTACCTTCAATTTTTAGTTAAGATATTAAACTTGCAATATAAAAGTTTTACAAATGACTTAAAACTAACTTATTATCAACAGTGAACTAATATAAATATATAAAATGTCAATTTTTAAAAACACAACTGGCAACATTGAAGTCTCTAGCGCACCTGGTGTTAAAAAAATAAAAACCACGAACTCTGAGAACCGTGAATTTTGTGAAGAGTTTCTCAGGAACTTTAATGAAAACAAAAATTCCGAAGACGAAAATGTTGTGAAAGGTTTCAAAAGAAATGCAGTTTTGTGTTTTGATGAAAGTGCACTGAAAAATTTCTCTGATTTTCTTCGTACAGGTAAAGAGTTTTTTACTCTCTGTTAAGTTCTGTGATGGTTTTTTTTTGTAGAATAAAAAATATACTTTTAATAGTTAGCATCTCTATCTAGTTTCAATAACTTATGTTTTTTTTATTAAACTAATAAAATTACAATTAATTAAACTCTTGTAGGTAATGCAAAGTTATCAAACGAAAATTTCTTCATACTTTACAAAGTCGCAAAACTACTTAATTTCGCCAATGCCAAGCAACATTTGCTCGACTCGTTCAAGATTGACCTGAACATTAACAACGTTTGTTTCTACCATCAGTTTTTCAACATTGCCCAAAACAAACAAATTCAAAAGTGCACTTTTGACTTCAAAACGAGATGGTTCTGCTACTTGACCGAAAACAAAATGCTGGACGGTTTGAGCTTTGATCTCCTTGTGAGGATCTTGTCCAGTTCAGACTTGAATATCACCTCGGAACTTGAGGTAGCAAAAGCTGTGAACAGTTGGATAGAACACGATACAGAATCAAGAAGCAAGCTTACATTAGGTTTGGTGAAAACAATTCGTCTACCTTTGCTCTCAACTGCTGCCTTAAACACATTGTTAGAATCTGAAACATTTTCAAAATGTGCTGAGAGTAAGAGGGTTATACTCAAAGCTATCAGCGATAAAACTATTCTGAGTCTTGACCCGAGCTCTGTCGACTGTCGAGTGAGACATTGCGCTCAAGATAATTTCGAGGTGGCACTTTGCAGCAATAAGTTCCGTACCTATAGCGTGTTCAAGCTCGATAAGAAGAACTACTCGTCCTTTACTGAGATCGCACGTAGAGATGAAAATATCTACGTGTCCTCCGTTGAGTTCGTGAACGGGATCGTATACTTCTTGGGTTACGAAGATTTACTTGGTAGTTTGTCGGTGTGGTCTTACTCAGTTTTGACTGGATCCTGGGATCATGTAAGGTTTACCGATTCTTTGATTAATTGCAGTGATTTTTCAACTTGCAGTTTGGCGGGAAAGATTTACATTTTAGGGGGAAAGTTCCGTAAAGCGTCAAGAATCGTCAGGAGCCGTCAGCAACGAGACCTATCAGAAATCAACTTTGTCCTTTTTGATCCCAGCACTAAAAGTTTCAGGAAACTGGAAGACAGCAAACACAAGAGGAAGAAAGCCGCGTCATCCGTTTTCAACGGGAGAATTGTGACGTCAGGGGGACTCGATCATCCGAAATCCGTTGAAGCGTACGATCACTGCGCGGATGAATGGTCACGTGACATGCCCGACATGATGGAGGGAAAAAGCGGTCACGCCTCGGTGAGCATCGGGAGCAAAATGTACGTGATCAGTGGAGCGGAAAGTTGCGAGGTTTTTGATCTTTTCAGCGGGAAGTTTGCTCTCCTTCAAGCTCCGTGGCCTAAGAGGACATTTTTCATCCCTAAGTGCGTGGTGAGTGGCAGCAAGATACTAGTGGTTTCTAACAAATTTAATTTTTTTCGAGTTGTTTTCAAGTTTGTCGTTTTCGATTCAGACAGATCAAAATGGGAGAAGGAAGTTAGTTTCAGTCAAAACGAGCTGGATAGTAATTGTTATCACTGTGTCAAATATCCCAAACTCAATATTTTTCCGGAAACTTTATAATGTGATTTTTTTATTTATTGTAGGGCTAGATAAAGTTTTGCTGAAAATTTAAACTTGATTTTATTTCCTGCAAATAAGTTTTTGAATCTTAACTGAAAAAAGTATGCAAAAGATATAGTTGAAAAAAATAAATTATTAAAAATATGCAGTTTATTTATATAGAAAATAAATATTTGTAAAATAGCTTCTAATTTTATTTTTTTAATAACACGTTTTTTTTGTTATATGTTTATAGAAACTATCTAAAATAGAACTGATCAAACTAGATACTTTAAAAATAGACTTTAACTGAAAAGAATTAAAACAAAAAAAAATATTTTTTTAAGTTAGATACCAGTTTAAGTAAATATTATCTTTACTTAAGAAAACTATACCGAAAGACTTATTGATTTACAAGTTTAAAAAAATAATGTTTTACACAATAAGTATTTTCTATAGTAGCTTCAAATGGAAAGTTTATAAACATTGTAAGTGTCTAATGTTCCAAACAAAACGTTAAGAGGTATCCGTGGTGTGTTACTTGATAACATAAACTAAAAGATTTTATTGTACACTAGGTCATTGGAACAAATACTTTTGAGTGGTTTTTTCATCTTTTCATAAGATATTAATTATATTGCAACTTTCATTTTACAACCATTAAAAGTAATATCAAAATTTCATTAGTTTATGTCAACATGCGATAATTTCCCACCTGGTCAAACGCGAGAACCGCTTACTGACTAAGGGTAAGGGTTTAGGGTTACGGTAATACATAAACAATAAATAAATAAATAATAAAAAATAAAGAAACAGATATAGATATTAAAAAAAAATTATGTGGGAATTGTCAGTATACCGAATTGAAATAACATTATTAAATGTAACTTACATATACGAAGTTCAGATTGAATTTATAAATTGTATTTTTGAATGTACAAGTATACTAGCATTCACAAACTTTATGTAACTTAGTAAAGAGTATCAATGCAGATTGCCATCATAAATTTTGAATTCATTTCAATATCAAAAATAAATTTCAAATTTTTTTCTGCTATGTGTAAAGATAGCACAAGCAAATGATGAAGCTAATGTTTAACCCTTTTAAGTTCAACATTCATTATTCAAACAGTTAGCAAAAAAGCACAACAAAATATATTTACACATGTTAACTTTCTGCTTAATAAACGTTTTAAGTAAGTAATCTACTTTTTTTTTCAAAATTCGTAAAAATTGTTTTTCAAAACACGCCCCTGGTGTCAAATGAAATACCTAAAAACATTTAAAACTGGGAAATCTTTGATCTAAGACAGGGTTTCCTTTTTTTGGAAGGCTCCCTTAAAGAAACCAAAAAGCTATGGCGCCCTTTAACAAAAATTCTCATAACACTAATGTTGTATAAGACCTTTTATGCTCCTCACCTTCAACTGTAAAATATCCAGTGTAAGTTTCAAATTATGGCCCCTTTTCATCTTATGGACCCTAAATTCCTAATACAGTCCACTTTCGGAAACTCTGATCAGAGAGTAACTTTAATAAAAGAACAATTAATGTATCAGTAAGTTGTAAATATTTTAATATTTTAAATATTATTTTAACATGACTTAAATAAAAGGGCGGCTGAGGTTGCAAGGTTTTTGAAATTTTTTCATTCATAAAATTATGTAAATGAGGTCAAGTGATATAATACGGCAGAATATAAAAAACATCTACAACCTAGCCAAATATATAAAAAATATTTCTTAAAAAATTCATATACTTATATAAAAGTAAGAATATTAGCCAATCAGAAGCGACCTTAGAACTGCAGCCGCTAAAGCAAGCATTTACTTATGATAGCTAAATTATAGACTTGGTTTCTTTATTTGCAATAAATAATGTTATTTATCAAAGTTATATGTTTCACTAGTCTGTTGACTATATATAAATTATTGGCAAAACATTTTGTTTGAATATTTGTAGAGAATTGGTACTTAGAGGTAAAATATAAAACTATATTTTTGACTTAAGAGCGTAAATTTAAAGTATTTAATGATTTATAATAGATAGGTTTAGTATAGTTTCAAAATTCATCTTGATTTTGATACTAGTAGATGAAATTAGTTAACATATTTTGAAATTATTTTAGAATATAACAATTTTATTACAATGTAATCTTAAAACTTAACTTTATTAAAAGAACAGGTGATGTTTTAAAAATTTTTGTTTTAAAAGTTAATTAGCACAATTATTAATGATAGCTGTTAATACTTATAGGTATTGTTATAAAAACTTGAAACGTATAATGATCAGTAGTTCCTTAAAAATAACTTATTTTACTTATAAGTAATGAGAATCATGTGAAACTCAAGTTTTACCTAAACTTTAATTTTTCATTTAAAACAAATAAGTTATACAACTGTGAGAGGTTTTACTTTTACCTCAAAGTATTACCATATTTCGATAAAGTGACGTTTTACCCTGTGTTTAATTTGGCTTTTTATAAAATGGCCATTTTGGTCATAAGACTATTCTCGTCTAAAACTCAATTGTCATATTTAAGTTCATAATGTTGCTAAGAAAACATTTTCAAGTAAAGAAAATATGTGGTTGCTGTATTTATTGTCTATGGTTGAGTATGGAGGAAGTTTTGTTTGTCATCAAACTACAATAATGGTAGGGAATTAAATAGATTAAACTAAAGGGCTAATTTTTTTCTTGTTTTTAGTAACTTTTCTCAAATTATTATATTTTATTTATTAAATCAAGTTTACTAATTTTAAATAAATTAACTAGTTTTTTTTTGCTTTTTGCACTAGATAACTATTCTTAAATTATAATATAAATAGTTTCTTCAATAACCTTATTAATATTAAGTACTATACTTAAAGCAAAGTTTAACAAATTATTCTCAATAAAGTATATAAACTCTTATCTACAAATACATCTTAATAATAGCTAATTTTTTTGTAACAATTATTAATTTTAAATAAGTCAAATTATTAACGACTATTTATTTTTTATTTTTTTTTATGTTTATATAGAATTTGAATAGTACATATAAAATCTATACAAAATATAGGTTTAGATTAATACAGAGTTGCCACAAACTAAGGCTTCTTTAACTTTTTTAAAAGTTTTGTGAAAAATTAAGACTGCCTTAGGTATTTCTGAATTTCTTTTTAGAAATATCAGGCTAGTTAGGTAACTTTTCTAAAATAAATTTAATCTAGAGAAATTTACTAGTTTCAGATTTTGAAAACTTATTTTTAAAGTTATTTATAACTTTCTATCTGTTCAGTTCTTTTGATATTAATAAAACCTTAAGGATTTTATTCTTGATTAACTGTACATTTCTCAGTTAATGAAGTTATATTAACTATTTTCTTTTTATCCAAAAGTCAGTATAGTCTCAATCTAATTTAATGAAATATTTGCTGTTTTTTTTACTTAGATTGATATTTATACTCTTAGACTCTTAGAAGTAGTTACTCTGTTAGTAATCAGTTAAAATTCAGTTTTAAGTTTTCGTATGAATCAGGGATGCCACAAACTCATACCAGTAAAACTTTCATTAAAAATACAATTTAATTTAGGATGTCTTTCTTTTGTTTTTCAAATTTTAAAATAGTTTTGATATTTTTATTAAATCCCCGGATACTTTTATGACTGAGATTTTTCTTTGAAAAGTTTTTTTTAATATTGAATCTAACTTTTCATATTGTAATAATGATAATTTGAGATATTAAGGGTTGATTAGTTATATATTTTTTTTAGCTTAAGCCTTTCTCTTTTTCATAAACTTAAAATTACCCACGCTAGTTTGATGTAACTCATGCTTGGTTGCCATACACTCAAAATAATTAAAGCTAACTAGAATAATTTTTTGAACTTTTGATGATAAATTGTAATGATGCTATAGTTCTGGCTAAGTTAGACTAGTCTGAAATTAAAAAAAAAACTTAGGCCAGTTTGATTTTTTATTATAGAAAACTCAGCATTATTTCAAATTTTTAGAAAATTTCATTCAAGTTTTTATCTAGAAACAAAATCTTGAATGCGATTTGTTTGTTTAAGGTTTAATATTCTTATATTTTCTAGCTAATTTAGTTTGAATACTGATTTTTAAAACCCTATCTAAATTTTTAAAAATAAGTTTTTTTAAAATATTTCAAAATAATTCAAAACCTCACGATGACTCAGGACAGTTTTAAGTTCTTAAGTTTTCTTTTATATTACAAGTTGCAACCCTGCTAAAACTGTTATTGGTCACTCAGACTGACTTTGTTTTTGTTTTAAGAAAGGCACAACTTTTATTTATACTCTTTATATAAAATCATAAACTATTTTGAATTTAACTTAAGCTATTAACTAGGAATTATTCTTTAATACTATAATGCTACAACTTCATTACTTTTATCAGAAAGTTTATAATATAAGAACTAACAATAATAATTGTTAACTGTTTATTTTTTGCAAAATTCTTGAAATTGACTTAAAAATATATTTTTTGTTTTGTACTATAATGATATGTAATTTAGAAAATACTAAGAAAAACTTCAATTAAAATATAAAATTATTATTTATTGTTTTAGTTAAAGTTTGTTCTAAAATAATTAAAGTAATTTTTTTGTTTCAAGTGTTTCAAAATTTTTATAGTTCTTCAAAATTTTTAATAACCTAAAGACTTGAATAAAAATATGTTAGCTTTTATTCATTTTAAATATTTAAGTGAATTTTTATTCTGTAGTTTTAATAATGTAAGTTAGTTGAGGTATTTTAAGATTCAAATCAATACTTAGAATGTTAAGGATTTTTCGGTAATCAGGTTAAGTTTAATTTTTTTTTCTAAACTTTAAGGCTAGTTTTTTGAATTCAAAACCTTATGAGCTTTAATAATAATATTTTCAGGTATATTAGAAATGTTTTTGTTGTGCTTAGTACTTGATAAAACTTTTGAGAGCACTTAGTATTTACTAGGATAAACAGAGGTGTCTTTATTTAATTGTGTAAAGGGAAATCCATATTAACGCTGTAAAAATGAAATGTGCATTAACATTGCATGATAAAATTGTTATAAAATCCAGCTTCAGTTGATTTAAGGTTTTCAGTTGATATAGTTGATGTATTTGATCAGTATATCGGTTCAATATATCAGTTGATGTATTTGATCTTTCAGGTGATAATAGTTTGATATAGTTGATATAGCTCTCAACTTTAGTTAATATTAGTTTGATTACATATTTAAATAAGTTTAGTTAATTGTTTCTAATCGTAAAAACGTATTTTAAAATCAAATAAAATTGTTTCAGTATTCCTGCCACTAAAGGCTCTCCTAAAATAGATCTTTGGGTGTACATAATTTTTATACGCTGTTCAGTGTGCACAGATTTTGATTAGCATGATGGTTTAGGCTATGTGTAATTAGATTAATTTCTATTTATTGTTTAGATCAGTGGTCGTCAAGTTTATCAAAAAAAATTCTACTTTCAATATTTAGTCTAAAACTCAATTGTCATATTTAAGTTCATTATGTTGCTAAGAAAACATTTTCAAGTTAAGAAAATATGTGGATGCTACATTTATTGTCTATGGTTGAGTATGGAGGAAGTTTTGTTTGTCATCAAACTACAATAATGGTAGGGAATTAAATGTATTAAACTAAAGGGCTAATTTTTTTCTTGTTTTTAATAACTTTTCTTATATTATTAAATTAAGTTTACTAATTTTAAATAAATTAACGAATATTTTATACTTTTTACACTAAAAAACTGTTTTTACATTATAATATAAATAGTTTCTTTAATAATTTTACTTAATATAAAGTACTATACTTAAAGCAAAGTTTAACAAAAAAACTCTCAATAAAGTATATAAACTCTTATCTACAAATACATCTTGATAATCGCTAATTTTTTTTTGTAACAAACATTATTTTGAATAAGTCAAATTATTAATGACTATTTATTTTTAATTTTTTTTTGTTTATATAGAATTTGAATAGTACGTATAAAATTTATACAAAATAATATAGGTTTAGATTAATACAGAGTTGCCACAAACTTAGGCTTCTTTAAACTTTTTAAAGCTTTTGTGAAAAATTAAGACTGCCTTAGGTTTTTCTTAATTTCTTTTTAGAAATATCAGGCTAGTTAGGTAACTTTTCTAAAATAAATTTAATCTAGAGAAATTTACTAGTTTTAGATTTTGAAAACTTATTTCTAAAGTTTTTTGTAACTTTTTATCTGTTCAGTTCTTTTGATTTTGATGAAAATCTTAAGATATTTATTCTTGATTAACAGTACATTTCTCAGTTATTGAAGTTATATTAACTATTTTCTTTTTATCCGAAAGTCAGGATAGTCTCAATCTAATTTAATGAAATATTTGCCGTTTTTTTTTACTTAGATTAATATCTATACTTTTAAAAATAGTTACTCTGTTAATAATCAGTTAAATCAAGTTTTAGGTTTTAGTATGAATCAGGGATGTCACACACTCATACCAGTAAAAATTTCCTTAAGAATACAAATTTGACTAAGGATGTCTTTTTTTTTTGGAAAACTTTAGTTAGTTCCTGCGGATGGTTTTATGATTCAGATTTTTCTTTGAAAAGTGTTTTTCAATATTACATCTAACTTTTCCTGTTGTAATAATGATAACTGGAGATATTAAGGATTAACTAGATTTATAATTTTTTTACTTTTTGCCTTTCTCTTTTTCATAAACTTAAGATTACCCACGCTAGTTTGATGTAACTCATGCTTGGTTGACATACACTCAAAACAAGTAAAGCTAGTTAGAATAGTTTTCTGAACTTTTGATGATAAATTGTAATAATGCTATAGTTCTAGCTAACTTAGACTAGTTTTAAATTAAAAAAAAAAAGACAGTTTGATTGTTTATTATAGGAAACTCAGCATTATTTCAAATTTTTTGGAAATTTCATTGAAGTTTTAATTTATAAACAAAATCTTTAATGCAATTTGTTTGTTTAAGGTTTAATATTCTTATATTTTCTAGCTAATTTAGTTTGAATACTGATTTTTAAAACCCTCTTCTAAATTTCGAAAAATAAATATTTGAAAATTTTATAAAAGAATTCAAAAACTCACGATGACTCAGGACAGTTTTTCTTTTATATGACAAGTTGCAACCCTGCTAAAACTGTTATTGGTTACTCAGACTGACTTTGTTTTGGTTTTAAGAAAGGCACAACTTTTATTTATAAAAGGTCATAAACTATTTTTAATTTGACTTAAACTATTCTTCATTCTTTATTCTTAAATTATTCTTTATTACTATAATGTTTCAACTTTATCACTTTTACCAGAAAGTTTAACATATAAGAACTCACAATAATAATTGTTAACTGGTTATTTTTTGCAATGTTCTTGAAGTTGACTTAAAAATAGTTTTTAGTTTTGTACAATAATAATATGTAATTGAGAAAACACTAAGTAAAACTACAATTAAAATATGAAATAATTTTTTAGTGTTTTAGTTAAAGTTTTTTCTAAAATAATGAAAATTATTTTTTTGTTTCAAGTGTTTCCAAATTTTTATAGTTCTTCAAATTTTTTAATAACTAAAACACTTGAATAAAAAACTGTTAGGTTTTATTTATTTTAAGGATTTAAGTGAATTTTTATTCTGTAGTTTTAATAATGTAAGTTAGTTGAGGTATTTTGAGATTCAAATTAAACCTTAGAATGTTAAGAATTTTTAGTAATCAGGTTGAGTTTAGAATTTTTTTTCTAAAATTTTAGGCTAGTTTTTTGAGTTTAAAACCTTTTGAGCTTTAATAATAATATTTTCAACCATATTAGAAATACTTTCGTTTATTTGAAAATAGCTCAGGATAGTTTAAGAATTTCTAGAACACTCAGTACTTTTTTCAAATATGTAAATGATATAAGGTTGATTGAGTTAAAATTTTCGTTTGTATATAACTAGTTTTGTTAAATAGCTAGATTTTTATTGATTTTAATTTTTTGTTTAAGTTTTCAAGGGACCCAGGGCAGTTGTAGTCACTCGAAAGAATTCATTTTTGACCCAAGGAAGTGGCAACAGTGTACATTCAGTTACAAACTTAAAATAAAGTCATTTAAAACAAACTTATAATAAATATTTTATTTTATTTTTATGCCTGAAATAACTTAATTTACAATTTTTAGTTTTTTAACACGAAGAAGTGACAATCTTTAACAACCTTGAACTTAATGAAGTACAAATTTTAGTACATGAAATGAGGAATAACAGCTTCAATTAATATTTTAGTCATATCAAAAATATACTTTTTTTTAATTTAACTGGACTTTGTTCTTTTTTTTTTTTGTTTAACATCTATGTAAAATACAGAAAATATTAATAAAATAATGTTCAAGTTATTTTATGTATGTGTTTAGTACTTGATGAAACATTAGAGAGTACGTGGTATTTACTAGGATAAACGGAAGTGTCTTTATTTAATTGTGTAAACGGAAATCCATATTAACGCTGTAGAAATAAAAAGTGCATTAACACTGCATGATAAAGTTGTTATAAAATCCAGCTTCAGTTGATATAAGGCTGACAATTGATGTAGTTGATGTATTTGATCAGTATATCGGATTATTATATCAGTTGATGTATTTGATCTTTCAGTTGATATTAATTTTATATAGTTGATATGGCTCTCAGCTTTCAATTGATGTAGTTTGATTACATGTTTAATTAAGTTTAGTTAATTGTTTTTAAGCATAAGAACGTATTTTAAAATCAATTAAACGTGTTTACGTATTCCTGCCTCCAGAGGCTCTCTTAAATTAGAATTTTTAGGTGAAAATAACTTTTATTTGCAGTTCAGTGTGCACAGGTTTAGAAAAGCTTGACGGTTTTAGGCTATGTGTAATTAGACTAATTTCTTTTTTTGTTTAGATCAGTGATCGTCAAGCTTATCAATATAATACTTTACTTTCAATTTTTTGTTTAGATATTAAACTTACAATATAAAAGTTTTACAAATGACTTTAAACTAACTTATTATCAACAGTGAACTAAAATAAATATATAAAATGTCAATTTTTAAAAACACAACTGGCAACATTAATGACTCAAGCGCTACTAGTGTTGAAAAAATAAAAACCACGAACTCTAAGAACCGTGAAATTTGTAAAGAGTTTCTCAGGAACTTCGATGAAAACGAAAATTCCGAAGACGAAGTTGTGAAAAGTTTTAAAAGAAATGCAGTTTTGTATTTTGAAGAAAGTGCATTGAAAAACTTCTCCGATTTTTTTCGTACAGGTAAAGAGTTTTTTATTACTCTCTGTTAATTATATGATGGTTTTATGTAGAAATCGAAAACACACTTTTTATAGTTAGCATCTCTATATAGTTTTATTAACTTCTCTTATTTTTATATTAAACGAATAAAATTTGAGTTAAATAAACTTTTGTAGGTAATGCAAATGTGTCCAACAACAATTTCTTCAAACTCTACAAAGTCGCAAAACTACTTAATTTCGCCAATGCAAAGCAACATTTACTCGACTCATTCAAGATTGACCTGAACATTGATAACGTTTGTTTCTACCATCAGTTTTCCAATATTGCCTACAACAAACAAACTCAAAAGTGCACTTTCGACTTCATAACAAGGTGGTTCTGCTACTTGGCCGAGAACAAAATGCTGGACAGTTTGAGCTTTGATGTCTTTGTAAGGATCTTGTCCAGTTCAGGCTTGAATATAACCTCGGAACTTGAGGTAGCAAAAGCTGTGAACAGTTGGATAGAACACGATCCAAAATCAAGAAGCAAGCTTACATTAGGCTTAGTGAAAAAAATTCGTCTACCTTTGCTCTCAACTGCTGCTTTAAACACATTGTTAGATGCTGAAACATTTTCAAAATGTGCTGAGAGTAAGAGGGTCATACTTAAAGCTATAAGCGATAAAACTATTCTGAGTCTTGACCCGAGCTCTGTGGACTGTCGAGTGAGACATTGCGCTCAAAATAATTTCGAGGTGGCGATTTGCAGCAGTATGTCTGTTACTTCTGCTCGTGACGCATATCACGTGTTCAAGTTGGGAAATGAGGACCGCTCGTTCATCACTGAGATCGCGAAGATGGATGAAAATATCCGCGCGGTCTCAGTTGAGTTCGTGAATGGGATCATATACTTCTTCAGTTACGAGTGTTTTTTTGACAATGTTTATGTGCGGTCTTATTCAGTTTTGACTGGATCGTGGATCGAAGTGAAGTTTCCCGATTGTTCGATAAACTGCGAAGATTTTTCAACTTGCAGCTTGGCGGGAAAAATTTACATTTTGGCGGGATCAGAAACCAACTTTTTCGTTTTTGATCCCAGCACTGAAAGTTTAAGGGAGCTTGAAAATACCAAACGTTGCAGCAAGGGGTCCGCGTCATCAGTATTCAACGGGAGAATAGTGACGTCAGGAGGATCCGATCATCCGACATCCGTTGAAGCGTACGATCACTGCGCGGATGATTGGTCACGTGACATGCCCGACATGATGGAGGGAAAATGCGGTCACGCTTCGGTGAGCATCGGGAGCAAAATGTACGTGATCAGTGGAGCGGAAAGTTGCGAGGTTTTTGATCTTTACAGCGGGAAGTTTGCTCTTCTTCAAGCTGCGCCCGTTCGGGGAGACTTCACCAACTTTCAATGTTTGACGATGGGCGGCAAGATAACAGCGTTTGTTGGCAAATATGAGTATGTTGTTTACGATCCGGAGAAATCAGAATGGTCGGAGGAAATTAGTTTCTGGTATTACGATCTGCATCGTAAACATCACTCCGTTAAATATCCGAAAATTAATGTTATTCTTTGATTGTTTCTGTCTGTGGTTCGACTTTTTTACCGTGTTAAATAAACTTTATACTGAAATGAGCAAAGGCCTAACATTGTGGCCCTTCAATGTTTCTAATGACACTTAAATCCATAAAATTTCACTGTTTTTAAAGTTTGAATAGCACCATACAGCTTTTCAATTTTCAACTAAGTGTGGAAATTTTTTCTACAATTGACTTTATATCAAAAGTTAATTATTTTTTATATTCTGTAAAATGCACCATACAGTATCATAGCTTTTAACAAGGGCTAATGTTATTTTTTCAAAAAAATGTTGAAAACCCTATGGCCGTAATAAACTTACTAAAATTTTCATTTGTCAAGATATTGTAATAAACTTGATAAATTTTAGAACAATACCAAATAATTTTATAAAAACATAAATGTAAAATACGTTCGGGAATCTGTTTAATTATATCTCTAGTTTTAACTGCTGTTATTATGAAATTAGCAAAAATATGCTTAACTCAAATGTATTTTTTACAATAACCTTATTTTAGCAAAACTTTAGTAAATAGCATTGTACATTTTTGAAGTAAAATTAGCTTTCCAATTTGATACAGTGAATAATTATTATTTATACAAATATAGTAGAATTTGTAAACTTTATGTAACTTTGTAAATAGTATTATTACAAAAAGCTCTCAAAAGTTCTAAACTCATTATGATATCACAGATAAATTTTAGTTTTAACTCAGTTTCCGCTTTTACCAAGTGTAACACCAGCAAATTACAAAACTTTAGCTTATTTTGATTTCTTTTTAGTTTTTTATTTAAATATTTATCAAAAAATTGTAACATGTTAAGTTTCTGCTTTATAAACGTTTTTAGTAAACAATCTACTTTTTTATTTAGGAGTCTTAAAAATTATTTTTCAAAACACGCCCCTGATCTCAAATGAAATACCTAACAATTTATAAGACTAGGGAATCTTTGATCTAATACAAGGTTTCCTAAACTTTTTTTGAAGGCTCCCTTAAAGAAACCAAAAAGCTACTGTCCCCTTGAACATTTTTTTTTCAAAATACTTATGTTGAATACACCTAAGATCTTTTTTGGTTGTTCATCATCAACTCTAGAATTTATAGTGTAAGCTTCAAATTATGGCCTTGTGGCTCCCCTTTAACAGCTTACGAATCTCTAACTTTCTGAAATTTTACCAAAATATCTAGTATAAGTTACAAAACTACTCTTAAACACGCCTGAACCAATTTTTTTGCTTTTTCTCACCAACCTCAGAACTTAGTGTAGTTTTAAAGCTATTGCCCCCTTTGAGCTTTCCGTACCCTAAGTTTTTGAACTAGTATACTTTAGAAAACCCTTATCTAAGAGTTACTTTACTGAAAGAACTATATCAGTAAGTTTCATGGGGATATTATTTTACTAACTAAATAAAGCATAAATTTATGGTTGTTTATCTATGTAGTTGGTTTCTTTAATTACAATAAAAGTTGTTTTGCTTATTGATTTATCAAAGTTATACGTTTCACTAGTCTGTTGTTTAAATATTAGCATGTTTTATGATTGAAATTTAGTAGAAAGTTGATGTTTAGTTTTAAAATTTAAAATAGAATATTAAATTATTGTACTTTATAGCTTATATTAATAAAAGTAGCTATTGATTTAGAATAGCTAAATTTTGTATAATTTCAAAACTTTTCCTCTTTTAATGTTGAAACTAGTAGATGAAACTAACTGTAAATTCTTTAGAAAACAAAAAGTTTTTATAGTGTAAACTTAAAATTTAGTTTGTTTAAAAACGCTTGGACGTATTAAGTATTTTCAAAACTAAAACAGAACAGTAATTAATAAAACGATTTATTATTGATATGTAAGTTTTTGAAATGTATAATCAATAGTACAAAAAAGTAAATTATTTCAAATACAGGTAAAGAGAACTACGTGGATCTTATAGTTTTTGAAGATTTAAATCACGGTCGGCAGCCTTATTTGCTCGCGGGCCGCACTATTTAGAAAAAAAACTTTTTAGGGTCGCATTCATCTAAAAAATTCTAGTAATCAGTAGAAAATTATTATTTAAGATCAAAAGTATTACAAACTAAGTGATATTAAACCATAAATAAAGATTATTTATTGAATTTGAGTCTATTTGTAAGTTTTTATCATAAAAATTATAATTTTTATTGTTTTTAAAATGTATGTTTTTTGGTGAAAAGGAGCTCGCGGGCCGCAGGTTTGACTTAAAGGGCCGCATTTGGCCCGCAATTCGCCGACCCCTGATCTAGATTGTTAGTTTCATTTACATTCAAAACAAATAAGTTAAACACCTGTAAAAGGTTTTACTTTTACCCAGTAAAATTTTACAATATCTTAAAAAAGTTTTGGTTAAAAATCATTTTCTATATCAAGAGTATTTCAGTTTAGTTGTTATATAATAAAGATAAGAATCTAAAAAGTCTAGTTTGGAAAAATTTTGTATACCAAACAAGACTTTTTTAATCGTTATAGTAGATAACTTTAAAGTATAGTTTTAATTTTAATTGTTATCGCTTGTTTATTTTAGATTGTTTTAATTCTAACAAGTTTTTTTAGTATACCAAATGTATATAGCATAAGCATTTAGTTAATTTTTTAACAATCGATTATTACGTCATTTTATTTTTTAAAACTTTAAACTACAGCAGGGGTCGGCAAACTGCAGCCCGTGGGACAAATGCGGCCTGGGAAAGAAAATTTTGCGGCCCGCGAGCATGTAAATGTGGCCCGCTGAGCAAAATTGTATTTTGAATTAAACTTGTTAGATTAATTTAGTTTTAAGTCCCTGTATAACATTTTAAAACAATTAAAAGACTTTACTTATTTAGATTAAAAATGTGAAAAATACAGGTTAGCATTCCACTACTTTTTTCTCAATTTCATGATAACTTTCTTCTTACAACAGCAAATTATTTTCTATAAAAAGAGTATAATAAGTTCTTTAAATTAGTAAGATAATTATATGATACCTATGTTGTAAATAAACTAAATGTAAATGTTTTCCGTTTTGTACAAAAGTAATGCACAGTAATTAACTAAAATGTCATTTCTTTACAGTTTAGTTTTTTTTACACGTTTTTTATACCTAAGTTCTTATTACAGATGTTTTGTTACTAAATGTTATATTTTAGTGTGCACAAATACATTTAAAATAACATAATAACATAAAATAAGGTCAATTTGATTTTGGTTTTGACACCTTTAATTTTTTAGAAGTTTTCTTTGCATTTTTAATTAATTCCTATGCAAACCAGTGTACAAAGATGCTTACATTTTAAACCACTTTTTATTTAATACTCAACGAGATAAACTTTAGTTTATGCATAATCTTCTAACATTATTGTTTCTACATGTAATTATCTAAGTGTGTACTGAAACATTTAAAACAATATATATGACATAAATTAAAAAAGTTTTTTTTAGGTATACTTTTTGATTTTTCAAACAATTTTTTTTGGCAAAATAAATTAGTTTTTATGCGTTGCATACTAATATAAACAGTTGCTGTTTTTTGAAACTACCTATTTAATTCTAACTAGATTGAGAAATAGTAATTTATTAAGTTTAAACATTTTTTATCAAAATAATTAAAATTTGATCAAATAAACAAATAAAAATTGCCACACACTCAGACTATGACTATTTGAAGACTTCAAATCTCAGTCCAATTTAGTCATTTTTTCAGTTTTTGGCTTTAATTGCTTTTTTTATGCTAAAATATCAGGCTAGTTTTGAACACTCGAACTGACTTTTTCGCTTTAAATTGTGGTAAATTAAATTTGTTATGTATGTTTTGTTCAATGCACAGTGTTTGTTTGAATTAAAATATATTTTAAATTTTAATTCTTGCAGCTGATATAATTTAAATATTATTTATATTAGTTGTATACATATAACTGTGAAAAACTAGTGTTGCCAAAAAATCTTTGAAAAGCTTAGAATCTAACAATTTATACTTAAAATATCTGAAAAAGCCTTAAATTTGAGAATTATCGAAAAAACCTGGAATTTTAAACAATCTATACATGTAAAGTAATAAAATTTCGATTAGACACAAAAAATATACAATATAATTATATTTAATTAAAAAAATTAAAGCAGATTAACAGTATCTTTAAAAATTTTCTATAATATTTTTTACTTTTAGTTTAATTTTATACTAAAAATAGAAGCAAAAAGTAGTACTTTTAAAAACTTCATATTTGTGCATTGCACCTTTGCTTTTAAATGGTTTTACCTATTTTTGTGCTTTGTTTTGGAACTAAAGCTAGAAATTTTAGCTATTTTAACTTTTAATAAACTTTTAATATAATTCAGACATTTTTGTTTAAAAGACTAATTAAATACTAATGAAGTATTTTATTAAAGTTTTCGAGCATTAGCTATGTTAAAAAATTTATTTAGCTTATCTACAGTAGAAATAGGTATTAATTTTATTTAATTAACTAACTACTAAGTTTTCAAAAGAAAACAAAATATTAAGACGCAAAATCTATTTCCAGTCTTTAACATTTTTTAAATATGAAAAGGTGATTCATAACATAAAAAATGTATAAAAGTGACCCATAAATGTTTTTTCAAGCTCGGTTTTTATAGAGAATTAGGTTGTAAGTAAAACAATAAAAATAACTTATTAAGTTTAACTCATTAAGTGTTTAAGAAAGTACATATTCTATCAAGACTAAAGTATATTTAACAATGCAAACTCTATTCCAATAGATATTTATATATAAAATAGGCATTATTTTTGTAGCTAAAAATCATTTAAAGTAATAAATTGAATAAAAGTAAAACTATCTCTGGTGTGACAAAAACTAAAGCCTAAAGATTATGCAAATATCACTAAAACTAAAACTGTGGCCCGCGAAGATTCTGAAAACTTGAAATTTGGCCCGCGAGCACCAACTGCCTGCCGACCCCTGAACTACAGTATGATTTTATTTAAATTTGTATTCATTCTACCTTAGTAAGATACTATTTCTGATGAGCCTTTCTACGAAAGTACTAAAATAAATCTAAGAAAAATGAAACGTATTCTGTAATATTTTTTAGATAAATAAGGTATGAATAAAAAACTAAATGAACACTAATAAATAATTTAGCTACTAAGTCAAATCGGAATTATTGTTTTACATTTAAAAGAATGTTAGCTTAAGTTTACAAATAAAGAAAAAGAACTTTGACAGTTTATTTCAAAATTATTTAATACTTTACAAAACATAATTAGATAAGTTTTGAATAGCAATATTGCACAAGAATGAATTAACATTACACTTTTAATATTAAAACAATCAAAAGTAAATTCAAAAATAGTACTATTTATTTTTAGTCTTTTTAAATTGACTTAAACAAGTTTTGAAAACTTAATCATGATATTTCTATTAAAATGAATATTTTGGTAGAAAATGGTCTTTCTACTCATTAGAAAAATAAAGCAACGGAATAAACTATACAACAAACAAAATATAACAAGCTCCTAACAGAAACTTTACAAAAAAATTTTCAGCGGTAATTGTTAACTATTTTGGTTTATCACAAGGGATATAAAGTAAATTATTAAAAACTGTATTTTTACAATTTCGTCCCAAAAAATCAGCAAAAAATATTTTTTTCTTGTTTTCCAAAAAAAATAATTATTACATAAATTTTGACAATGATTGTTAGAAACCAACTTGAGCTATTTTATTGCAACTAGTGTTTTATATATATTATGTAGAAGGTTCAGTACACACCAATTAAACATTTCAAAGCAGGGCTTCCCAATCTGGGCCAAGTAGTTTCCTAAGGGCCATGAGCAGCAAAGGGGGCAGTTAAGAGACCACGGGGGGCCATTAGGTCATAATTTGAAACTTACACTAGATATTCTGGAGTTGATAATATAGGGCAAAAAAAAAGTTGCTAGGCGATTTTAATGGTAATTTTTAGAGAAATATTGTTGAATCGGGCCATAGCTTTTTTACTTTCTTAAGAGGGGGAAAAACTGGGAAACCCTGATTTGGAAAACTATTTCTTACCAAGAATTTTAGATAAATAGTAAAAAAAATTCTGTTTTAAAGCTTGAATCAGCTTTTTCAATAAATTAAAAAAAAAACTTTGAAAGATTTTGCCGCAAGCGTGAAAAATTTATTTAAATCATAAGATAATTAAATAAAATGAATAATAAAATACAAATTAAAGTAATTAACATGTTATTGACCTTTACAATTTAAATAATTTTACCATGCTTGTTCCAAAATCTTTTAATATTTTTTTACGATCTATTGAAAAAGCTGACTCAATCTTTAAAACAGAAACTTGTAAGATATCTTTAGTTTTATTGAAGCATTTTCAGTTTATTTTGTTTTTAAATGATGAAAAAGCTCAAAAGTTTGGTCCAAGGACCTGGTGCACAAAAAACCTTTTGGTTATCGAGTCATACACCAGACCAGACCAGTTTAAAGTCATGTCCGAGACATTTTCATTATATTTTTCATCAGGTCCGATAATTTTTTACTAGTTTACTATTAACTTAAAAATATTGGTAAGAAAAGTTTTTTAAATCAGGATTTCCCAAGTTTTTTTCTCCTTAAAAGAAAGAAAAGTAAACAATTTATAGCACCCTTTAAAACCGCCTAAGACCTTTTTTTACTCTTCATCATAAAATCCAGCATACCTTGTGAAAGTTTCAAATTATGACCTAATGGCCCCTGTGGTCTCTTTACTGCTCATGGGCTAGTTTAGGGAGCCCTGATTAAAATTGTTTAGTTGGTTTGTACTGAACCTTCAACAGAATATATAAAACACTAGTTGCAGCAAAATGGCTTTAATTGGTGTCTAAAACAAAAATTTTCCAACATTATGTACTAATTTTGTTTGTGGAAAACTAGAAAAAAATATTTTCTATTGATTTTTTGGGAGAAAACTTGTAAAAATTTAGTTTTTAGTAAATTTACTTTATAAACCTTGTGATAACCTAAATAGTTAACAATTTCCGCTGAAAAAAAAATGTAAAGGTTCTGTCAGGAATTTGTTATATTTAATCTAATGTATAGTTTTTTTCCTTGCTTAGTCTTTCAATTGAGTAAAAAGACCATTTTCTACCAAAATATTCATTTTATTAGAAATATATTAACATAGTTTTTAAAACTTGATTGACTAAGTCAAAGATTCTAGAAATAGTAAGTATTATTTTAAAACATAAGTTTTAATTTTTATTTTAGAAGTTTAATATTGTTTAATTCTTGATTAGGATTATTATTTTAAACTTGTATAGTTATGTTTTGTATACTATTAGATACTTTTAAAACTATCGAAAACAAATTTATTTTAATTTTTTTGTAAACTTAAGTTAATACTCTTTTAGTTTAAAATAAAAATCTTGTCTTAAGTTAGTAGTTAAACTAATTGTCAGTTTTCATTAAATTTTTCATTCATACCTTATTTATTCAAATTATTCAACAGCAAATTCTTTTATGGTACTGTTAAAAGTATATTAAGTGTTTTTACTGGTATTCATCACTTTTCTTCGCAATTGCAAATACATTTCATTAAATTTAAGCTATCTTTTTTTAACCAAAATTAGCATTTACAATTTTATTTAGTAGGTAAATTGATTCTTTAGTTTTTATTGATAAGCCTTAGTCACCTTAAACATTAAATATTAACACATTTCATGATTGCTGTTTTTTTTACAAGCTTTTATAATTGTTTTAATATAGATTGTACACTAAGCCTTAATGTCTCTATGAATGTTTAATTTAATTTTTAGAAACCTATAGAATTTAGAAGTTAATTGATTTACTGAGTGAAACATTATTTTATAGATAAATTTGTGGTTCAATAAGTTTGTAGGTATGTTTTTGTTAAGTTAAGTTAAATATTTACTTTAATTAGTACTTAACTTAAAATTAGGTCTTATTGTTTTTTAAACCTTTTTCAGTTAAGCTATACTTTCAAAGTATCTGTTTTGACCAGTTCTTTTTTAAATAGTTTCTATAAACATTTAATCATAAAAACAAGTTTATAAAAAAAGGTCAAAGCTACTTTACATAACTATATTTTTTAGGACAACTATAGATCAACTACATAGTTTTTTAATTTTATTTTTTAATGATATTTAGATCATCTCTTATCTGTGTTTCTATACTGTTAAGAATTTTTTAACTAAACAATTAACTTCATTAAAAATAATAATAGTAGTCTTGATAAATTGATAAACACTAAGTATTAAACTATTAACAAAATTTAAATTTTAAAAATTTAAAAATAAAAATAATAGTTTTAACTAAACTTTAATTTGATATTTAAAACAGAAAAGTGTTAAAGCTTTAAAATGTTTTACTTTTACCTTACACTTACACCATATCTCAATCAAGTTACATTTCATCAGTGTTTAATTTGGCTTTTTTTATAAATTGGCTACTTTAATCATTATATTATTTGAGGCTAAAACATAACTGTCATTTAAGAAAACATCTTTAATAAAAGAACAAAAGTAGATGCTCACATTTATTGTCCATGGTTGAGAATGTAGAAAGTTCTGTCCTTCATTAACCTACAATCATGATAGGGAGTTAAATGGATTAAATTTTAAAGCTTAATATTTTCTTGTTTTAATTAAGTAATTTAAATTATAGTATTTTTTTTTTAAATCAAGTTTAGTTTATGTAAACAAATTTAACTGGTATTTTACTATTTTTATACTGAGTAACTTTTCTTCCATAAGTAACTTCAATATTAAGAGTTATACTTACAATAAAGAATAAAATATTTTAATCTAAATAAAAACATAGGTTTTTAAAATCTTCGCAAGTAGATAGATTCTTCTCTATAAATACATATTAGTAATATATAAATTCGAAGTAACAAATTTTATTTCAAATAATTGAAGTTATTTATGATTATATATTTTTTCATTATTTATTATTGTTTTATTAGTATATTTATATATGGAAATAAATTTAATTAGTACTTATAAATTTTATAGAAAATATAGGCTTAGATTAATACAAAGTTGCCACACACTAAGGATATTTTGAAATTTTGAAAGGTTTAGTGAGGATTAAGGCTGTCTTGGGTTTTTCTGAAGTTTTATGCAATTTTCATTCTAATAAGGTAAATATTTTTAAAAATAAAGTTTTAGCTAGGTTAATTTAATAGTTTCTAATGTGAAAACTTTTTTTAAATTATCTATAGTTTTATATTTATTTAGCTCTTTTAAAAATCCTAATTAACTGTACACTTCCCAGTTATTGAACTTATTTTAGCTATTTTTCTTTTTATCCGAAAGTCAGGATAGTCTCAATCTAATTTAATGAAATATTTGCTGTTTTTTTTTACTTAGATTAATATTTATACTTTTAAAAATAGTTACTCTGTTAATAATCAGTTAAATCAAGTTTTAGGTTTTAGTATGAATCAGGGATGCCACACACTCATACTAGTAAAAATTTCCTTAAGAATACAAGTTTGACTAAGGATGTCTTTTTTTTTATTTACAAAACTTTAGCTAGTTCCTCCGGATGGTTTTATGATTCAGTTTTTTCTTTGAAAAGTGTTTGTCGATATTATATCTAAATTTTCCTATTGTAATATTGATAATTTGAGATATTAAGAAGTGATTAGGCTTATAATTATTTTACTCTTTGCCTTTATCTTTTTCATAAACTTAAGATTACCCAGGCTACTTTGATTTAACTCATGCTTTGTTGCCATACACTCAAGATAAGTAAGGCCAGTTAGAATATTTTTTTGAACTTTTGATGATAAATTGTAATGATGCTATAGTTCTAGCTAACTTAGACTATTTTTAAATTAAAAAATAAACTTAGGCCAGTTTGATTTTCTTTTATAGAAAACTTAGCATTATTCCAAATTTTTAGGAAATTTCATTCAAGTTCTTATTTAGAAACAAAATGTTAAATGCGATTCGTTTGTTTAAGGTTTAGATTATTATATTTTTTAGCCAATTTAGTTCGATAACTGATTTTTAAAACCCTATCTAAATTTTTAAAAATAAATATTTAAAAATTTTCAAAATATTTCAAAAACTCACGATGACTCAGGACAGTTTTAAGTTCTTAAGTTTTCTTTTATATGACAAGTTGCAACCCTGCTAAAACTGTTATTGGTTACTCAGACTGACTTTGTTTTGATTTTAAGAAAGGCACAACTTTTATTTATACTCCTTATAAAAAATCATAAACTATTTTGAATTTAACTTAAGTTATCAACTAGGAATTATTATTTATTACTATAATGCTTCAACTTCATTACTTTTATCAGAAAGTTTATAATATAAGAACTCACAATAATAATTGTTAACTGTTTATTTTTTGAAAAATTCTGGAAATTGACTTAAAAATGCTTTTTGCTTTAGTACTATAATGATATGTAATTTAGAAATTACCAAGTAAAACTTCAATTAAAATATGAAATAATTTTTAAGTGTTTTAGTTAAAGTTTGTTCAAACAATGAAAAATATTGTTTTTGTTCAAAGTGTTTCCAAATTTTTATAGTTCTTCAAATTTTTTAATAACCTAAACACTTAAATATAAAATGTTAGCTTTTATTCATTTTAAGTATTTAAGTGAATTTTTAATTTGTAATTTGAATAATGTAAGTTAGTTGAAGTATTTTGAGATTCAAATTGAACCTTAGACTGTTAAGAATTTTTTAGTAATCAGATTTAGTTTAGAATTTATGTTTTCTAAATGTTAATGCTAGTTTTTTGAATTTAAATCCTTTTGAGCCTTAATAATAATATTTTCAGGCATATTAGAATTATTTTTGTTTTTTTATAAATAGCTCAGGATAGTTAAAGAATTTCTGAAAATCTCAGTACTTTTTTCAAATATTTAAACGATATAAGGTTGACTAAGGTTAAATTTTCGTTTATATATAACTAGTTATATTAAAAAGATAGATTTTTATTGATTTTGATTTTAGGTTTAGGTTTGAAGGGACTCAGGGCAGTTGTAGTCACTCAAAAGAGTTTATTTTTGACCCAAAGAAGTGGCAACAGTGTACATTCAGTTATAAACTTAAAATAAAGTCATTTAAAACAAACTTATAACAATTATTTTTTTTATTTTTATGCCTGAAATAACTTAAATTACAATTTTTAGTTTTTTAACACGAAGAAGTGACAATCTTTAACAATCTTGATCATAATGGAGTACAAATTTTAGTACATGAAATAAACAATAACAGCTTTAAGTAATATTTTACTCAGAGCAATAGTATACATACTTTTTGAAGTTAACTGAACTTTGTTTGTTCTTTCTTTTTTGTTCTACATCTATGTTAAATACAGAAAATATTAATAAAATAATGTTAAAGTTATTTTATGTATGTGTTTCGTTCTTGATAAAACATTTGAGAGTACTGAGTATTTACTATGATAAACGGAGGTGTCTTTATTTAATTGTGTAAACAGAAATCCATATTAACACTGTAGAAATGAAAGTGCATTAAGACTGCATGATAAAGTTGTTAAAAAATTCAGCTCCAGTTGATATAAGACTTTCAGTTGATATAGTTGATGTATTTGATCAGTATATCGGATCAATATATCAGTTGATGTATTTGATCTTTTAGTTGATAATAGCTTGATATAGTTGATATGTCTTTTAGCTTTCAGGTAATATTAGTTTGATTCCATATTTAAATAGTTTTAATTATTGTTTCTAATCGTAAGAACGTATTTTAAAATTAAATAAAAGTATTTTAGTATTTCTGCCACCAGAGGCTCTTTTAAAGTAGATCTTTGGGTGCACATAATTTATATTTGCAGTTCAGTGTGCACAGATTTCGATTAGCTATGTGTAATTAGATTAATTTCTATTTAATGTTTAGATCAGTGGTCGCCAAGCTTATCAATAAAAGTTCTACTTTCAATATTTGTTTAGATATTAAACTCACAATATAAAAGTTTTACAAATGATTTAAAACTAACATATAATCGACAGCAAGCTAAATAAATATATAAAAATGTCAACCTTTGAAACCACAACTGGCAACATTGGATGCTCTAGCGCACCTGGTGTTGGAGAAATAAGACCCACGAACTCTGAGAACCGTGAACTTTGTGAAGAGTTTCTCAGGAACTTCGATGAAAACGAAAATTCCGAAGACGAAAATGTTGTGAAAACTTTCAAAAGAAATGCATCTTTGTGTTTTGATGAAAGTGCATTGAAAAGTTTCTCTAATTTTTTTCGTACAGGTAAAGTGTTTATTTCTACTTTCTGTTAAATATATGACGATTTTTACGTAGAAATAAAAAACACACTTAGAATAGTTAGCACATTTATCTATTTTTATTATCTTCTGTTTTTTTTATTAAACGAATAAAATTTGAATTGAATAAACTTTTGTAGGTAATGCGAAGTTATCCAAAGAAAATTTCATTAAACTTTTTAATTACGCAAAACTACTTAATTTCGCCAATGCAAAGCAACATTTGCTCGACTCGTTCAAGATTGACCTGAATATTGACAACGTTTGTTTCTACCATCAGTTTTCCAACAGTGCCTACAACAAACAAATTCAAAAGTGCACTTTCGACTTCATAACAAGGTGGTTCTGCTATTTGGCCGAGAACAAAATGCTGGATGATTTGAGCTTTGATGTCTTTGTGAGGATCTTGTCCAGTTCAGACTTGAATATCACCTCGGAACTTGAGGTAGCAAAAGCTGTGAACAGTTGGATAGAACACAATCAAAAATCAAGAAGCAAGCTTACAATAGACTTGGTGAAAACAATTCGTCTACCTCTGCTCTCAACTGCTGCCTTAAACACATTGTTAGAATCTGAAACATTTTTAAAATGTGCTGAGAGTAAGGGGGTTATACTCAAAGCTATCAGCAATAAAGCTGTGCAGAATCTTGACCCGAGCTCTGTGGACTGTCGAGTGAGACATTGTGCTCAGGATAATTTTGAGGTGGCACTTTGCAGCAATAAGTTCCGTACCTATCGCGTGTACAAATTGGAAAATGAGGTCCGCTCGTTCATCACTGAGATTGCGCGCATGAATGAAGATTTCCGTGCGGTCTCCGTTGAGTTCTTGAACGGGATCATATACTTCTTGGGTTACGAAGATTTACTTGATAGTTTGTGGGTGCGGTCTTACTCAGTTTTGACTGGATCCTGGAAGCATGTAAGGTTACCCGATGATTCTTTGATAAACTTCAATGATTTTTTAACTTGCACTTTGGCGGGAAAGATTTACATTTTAGAGGAAAAGTTCCCTAAAGCATCAAGAATCGTCAAAAACCGGCTTCAACGTGACCTATCAGGAACCAACTTTGTCCTTTTTGATCCCAGCACTAAAACTTTCAGGAAGCTGGAAGACACCAAACACTCCAGAAAAGGAGCCGCGTCAACCGTATTCAACGGGAGAATTGTCACCTCAGGAGGATTTGATCGTCCGACATCTGTTGAAGCGTACGATCACTGCGCAGGTGAGTGGTCACGTGACATGCCCGACATGATGGTGGGAAAAAGAAGTCACGCATCGGTGAGCATCGGGAGAAAAATGTACGTGATCGGTGGAACGGAAAGTTGCGAGGTTTTTGATCTCTTCAGCGGGAAGTTCGCTCTTCTTCAAGCTCCGTGGGCTAAAAGGACATTTTATGTCCCTAAGTGTGTGGTGAATGGCAGCAAGATAATAGTGGTTTCTAGAAACTTTAAATTTTTTCAACTTGTTTTCAATTTCGTTGTTTTCGATTCAGAGGGATTAAAATGGGAGAAAGATGTTAGTTTCAGGCAAAACGAGCTGGATAGTCATTGTTATCACTGTGTCAAATATCCGAAACTCAATATTTTTCCGGAAACTTTTTAATGTGATTTTTATTTGATGTATTGTAGTGCTAAATAAAGTATTACTGAAAATTTCAACTTGGTTTTATTTCTTGTAAATAAGTTTGTGAAGCTTAACTGAAAAAATTATGCAAAAGGTATCATTGAAAAAAAAAAACTTACTAAAAATATGTATTTTGTTTATATTGAAAATAATTATATAAAAAATATCTTCTAATTTTATATTTTACAAACATTTTTTTTTCTTTATATGTTTATAGAAAATATCTAAAAAAAAACTGATCAAACTAGATACTTTAAAAATAGACTTTCACTGAAAAAATGTTAAAACAATAAAAAACTAATTTTTTAAGTTAGATACCAACTAAAGTAAACATTATCTTTACTTAAGAAAACTATACCGACAGACTTATTAGTTCACAAATTAAAAAAAATGTTTCACGCGATAAGTATTTTCTATAGTAGCTTTAAATGGAAAGGTTTTTAAACAATGTAAGTGTCTAATGTCCCGAACAAGACGTTAAGAGGTATCCGTGGTGTGCGTCTTGATAACATTAACTAAAATATTTTATTGTACACTAGGTCATTGGAACAAATACTTTTGAGTGGTTTTTTCATCGTTTCATAAGATATTAATTTCATTGCAACTTTCATTTTACAACAATTAAAAGTAATATCAAAATTTTATTGGTTTATGTTTCTTTTTCTAAATAACATAAGGTACGATTTGAAGGGAACCGCTCATTTCCAACAAGCGATCATTTCCCACCTGGTCAAAAACGAGAACCGCTTACCGACCAAGGGTAAGGGTTTGGTGTAATGGTAATAAATAAACAAATTATAAATAAATAGCTAATAAAAAATAGAGGAACAGATAAAAAAATAAGAAAATATTGTGGGGGAATTTATCAGTTGGAAATTTTCGATATACCGATTTCAATTACATAATTTAATGTAACTGACATATACGAAGTGCAGATTGAATTTATAAATTGTATTTTTGAGTGTACAAATATACTAGCATTCACCAACTCTATGTAACTTAGTAAAGAGTATCAATGCAGATATTCCATCATAAACTTTAAATTAGTTTCAATATCGAATATAAATTTTGAATAATTTTGTGCTAAATGTAAAGATATCACAAGAAAAAAATTAAGCTATAGTTTAACTCTTTTAAGTTCATTAGATGAAAATTTAGCAAAAAAACACAACAAAATATATTTACACATGTTAATTTTTTGCTTAATAACCGTTTTTAGTAAGTTATCTACTTTTTTTTCAAAACTCGTAAAAATTGTATTTCAAATCTTGCCCTTGATGTCAAATGAAAAACTTTTAGGACTGGTAAATCTTTGATCTAAGAGAGGTTTTTCTTTTTTTTTTAGAAGGCTCCCTTAAATAACCAAAAAAGCTATGGCACCCTTTAACAAAAATTCTCATAATCTAATGTTGTATAAGACCTTTTGTGCTCCTCACCTTCAACTCGAAAATATCCATTGTAAGTTTCAAATTATCGCCCCTTTTCATCTTATGGACCCTAAATTTCTAATATAGTCCATTTTCGGAAACTCTGATCTAAGAGTAACTTTACTGAAAGAACAATTAATGTATCAGTAAGTTGTATATATTTTATTATTTTAAATATTATTTTAACATGACTTAAATAAAAGGGTCGGCTGCAGTTGTAAGGTTTTTGAAATTTTTTCATTCATAACATTATGTAAATGAGGAAAAGTGACATAATACGGCAGAATATTAAAAACATCTACAACCAAACCAAATATATAAAAATAACCCTTAAAAAAAGTTATAATTTAATAAAATTAAATAAATTATCCAGTCAGAAGCGATTTTAGAACTACAGCCGCTAAAGCAAGCATTTACTTATGATAGCTTGCTTATAGAGTTGGTTTCTTTCCTTGCAATAAAAAATGTTATTTATCAAAGTTATATGTTTCACTAGACGGTTGACTATATTTAAATTATTGGTAAAACTTTTTGTTTGAATTTTTGTAGAGAATTGGTACTTAGAGGTAAAATATAAAACTAAGATTTTGTACTAAAGAGCGTAAATTTAAAATAGTTAATGATTTATAATAGATAGGTTTGGAATAGTTTCAAAATTTATCTTGATGTTAATACTAGTAGATGAATTTAGTAAACATATTTTAAAATTATTTTAGAAGATACTAAGTTTTTACAATGTAATCCTAAAGCTTAACTTTATTAAAAGAACAAGTGATGTTTTAATTTTTTTTTGTTTCAAAAGTTAAACAGCACAATCATTAATAAAACGTGTTAAACTTATAGGTATTGTTATAAAAACTTGAAATTTATTATGATCAGTAGTTCCTTAAAAATAACTTTTTTTACTTATCGGTAATGAGAATCATGTGAAACTCAAGAAAATGTTTTCATTTAAAACAAACAAGTTATACAACTGTGAGAGGTTTTACTTTTACCTTAAAGTTTTACCATAACTCGATTCAGTGACGTTTTTCCCTGTGTTTAATTTGGCTTTTTATAAAATGGCCATTTTGGTCACTAGACTATTCTCGTCTAAAACTCAATTGTCATATTTTAAGTTCATAATGTTGCTAAGAAAACATTTTCAAGTAAAGAAAATATGTGGACTCTACATTAATTGTTTAAGGTTGAGTATGGAGGAAGTTTTGTCCGTCATCAAACTACTATAATGGTAGGGAATTAACTGGATTAAACTAAAGGGCTAATTTTTTTCTTGTTTTTAGTAAATTTTCTCAAATTATTATATTTTAATTATTAAATCAAGTTTACTAATTTTAAATAAATTAACTAATATTTTATACTTTTTACACTAGATAACTATTCTTACATTATAATATAATTAGTTTCTTTAATAATTTTACTTAATATTAAGTACTATACTTATAGCAAACTTTAACAAATTATTCTCAATAAAGTATATAAACTCTTATCTACAAATACATCTTGATAATAGCTAATCTTTTTGTAACAAACATTAATTTTGAATAAATCAAATTATTAATGACCATTTATTTCTAATGTTTTTTTTGTGTTTATATAGAATTTGAATAGTACGTATGAAATTTATACAAAATATAGGTTTTAGATTAATACAGAGTTGCCACAAACTAAGGCTTCTTTAAACTTTTTAAAGCTTTTGTGAAAAATCAAGACTGCCTTAGGTTTTTCTGAATTTCTTTTTAGTAATATCAGGCTAATTAAAAAACTTTTCTAAAATAAATTTAATCTAGAGAATTTTACTAGTTTCAGATTTTGAAAACTTATTTTTAAAGTTATTTATAACTATCTATCTGTTCAGTTCTTTTGATTTTAATGAAAATCTTAAGAAATTTATTCTTGATTAACTGTACATTTCTCAGTTATTGAAGTTATGTTAACTGTTTTCTTTTTATCCAAAAGTCTGGATAGTCTCAATCTAATTTAATGAAATATTTGCTGTTTTTTTTTACTTAGATTAATATTTATACTTTTAAAAATAGTTACTCTGTTAATAATCAGTTAATATCAAGTTTTAAGTTTTAGTATGACTCAGGGATGCCACACACTCATACCAGTAAAACTTTCCTTAAAAATACAAATTTACTAAGGATGTCTTTTTTTTTTTTTTTCAAAACTTAAAATAGTTTTGATATTTTTATTAAATCTCCGGATACTTATATGACTCAGATATTTTTTTAAAGTTTTTTTTCAATATTAAATCTAACTTTCATATTGTAATAATGATAATTTGAGATATTAAGGAGTGATTAGGTTTATAATTATTTTACTTTTTGCCTTTATCTTTTTCATAAACTTAAGATTACCCAGGCTAGTTTGATGTAACTCATGCTTGGTTGCCATACACTCAAGATAAGTAAAGCTAGTTAGAATAATTTTCTGAACTTTGGATGATAAATTGTAATGATGCTATAGTTCTGGCTAATTTAGACTAGTTTGAAATAAAGAAAAAACTTAAGCCAGTTTGATTTTTTATTATAGAAAAATTAGCATTATTTCAAATTTTTAGGAAATTTCATTCAAGTTTTCATCCTAGAAACAAAATCTTGAATGCGATTTGTTTGTTAAAGTTTAAATATTTTTATTATTTTTCGCCAATTTAGTTTGAAAACTGATTTTTAAAACCCTATCTAATTTTTTAAAAATAAGTGTTTTAAAATATTTCAAAACATTTCAATAACTCACGATGACATAGGACAGTTTTAAGTTCTTAAGTTTTCTTTTATATGACAAGTTGCAACCCTGCTAAAGTTGTTATTGGTTACTCAGACTGACTTTGTTTTGGTTTTAAGAAAGGCACAACTTTTATTTATAAAATGTCATAAACTGTTTTAATTTAACTTAAACTATTCTTTGTTCTTAAATTATTCTTTATTACTATAATGTTTCAACTTTATTACTTTTATCAGAAAGTTTATAATATAAGAACTCAAAATAATAATTGTTAACTGTTTATTTTTAGCAAAAGTTCTTGAAATTGACTTAAAATAGTTTTATGTTTTATACTAAAATAATATGTAATTTAGAAAATACCAAGTAAAACTTCAATTAAAATATGAAATTAGTTTTTGGTGTTTTAGTTAAAGTTTGTTCCAAAATAACGAATTTTTTTTTAGTTTCAAGTGTTTCCAAATTTTTATAGTTCTTCAAATGTTTTAATAACCTAAATACTTGAATAAAAAACTGATAGCTTTTATTCATTTTAAGTATTCAAGTGAGTTTTTATTCTGTTATTTGAATAATGTAAGTTAGTTGAGGTATTTTGAGATTCAAATCAAACCTTAGACTGTTAAGGATTTTTTTAGTAATAAGGTTAAGTTTAATTTTTTTTTCTAAATTTTAATGCTAGTTTTTTTAAATTTAAAACCTTTTGAGGCTTAATAATAATATTTTCAGGCATATTAGAAATGTTTTTGTTTATTTATAAGGGGCTCAGGATCAGTGATGTTAAATCGGAGAGCGAATAATCCATGGTCGTTTTTTCGCTGGACAAAATCCGACTGGACAAAATTTTCAGCTTGATATTCGGCTAAAAACACAGTGAGTTCAAACAAACTAAACTGGACAATTTTGAGGAGGACAAAAAACTCACTGGACAATTTTGAAAAGGACGAAAAATCTCACTGGACAATTTTGAAATAAAAAATATAAATAAAGAAATATTATAAAAATTAAATAATTTTTTTTTACATCGTAAATTAATAAAAATAAGAAAAAAAAAAAAAGAGTTTTTTTTACTTCATGAATTAATATAACTGAAATAAAAGTATTATATTTTTTACTTCGTAAATTAATAAATATGAAATAAAAACAATGACTTTTTTTTCTATTTCTTTAATTAATAAAAATTAAACAATAATTAATGAAAATAAAAGAGAAATAAATTACAAACAAAAAAGAAGTTCTAAATCAAAAAAAAAGTTAAGACCTTATAAAGTTTATAATTCTGTAAACAAAAAATACAAATAAATAAAAATAGTAAAAACAGATTATTAAATTTGTAAGCATTTGTATGAACGCAATAATGCAATAACATAAAAGTGTTCTAAAAAAATACTAAACCATATAGTAAAATATATTTAAAAAAAAAAAACAGTAAAAATTTTTACACAATTTTTGTTAAAATTTTATAACATAGAAATTAATAAAAGTACACAAAAGTGCTTAAATGTTATAAAACAATATTAAAGTTTTTCTTAATAAAAAATAAATCTTTTTATACTTCGTGATTGTGATTTTAACATACAAGCACTCGAAATATTACACTATAACACTAGGATAATCGCTTTTTGGTATAAAAGCATTTCCTAATGCACTTCTTAAATGGAAAATACTGACTAAAAGTTTTCAAACTTTGTATTTGTGTTTCTGAAGTGTTTGTCAATGCTTGATTTTTATTAAATTAACTTAAACTTATTTATTTTTTAAATTACAAACACTTACATTATTACACAATAAAGCTAGCATAGTCGCTTTTTGGTATAAAAGCATTTCCTAAAGCAGTTCTTAAATGAAAAATACTCAACTAAACTTTTTCAAACTTTGTATTTGTGTTTCTTAAGTGTTTGTCTATGCTTGATTTTTATTAAGTTAACTCAAACTTATTTATTTTTAAAATTACAAACACTTACATTATTACACAATAAAGCTAGCATAGTCGCTTTTTGGTAAAAAAGCATTTCCTAAAGCAGTTCTTAAATGAAAAATACTCAACTAAACTTTTTCAAACTTTGTATTTGTGTTTCTTAAGTGTTTGTCTATGCTGATTTTTATTAAATTAACTCAAACTTGTTTATTTTTTAAATTACAAACACTTACATTATTGCACAATAAAGCTAGCATAGTCGCTTTTTGGTATAAAATCATTTCTTAAAGCAGTTCTTAAATGAAAAATACTCAACTAAACTTTTTCAAACTTTGTATTTGTGTTTCTTAAGTGTTTGTCTATGCTTGATTTTTATTAAATTAACTCAAACTTGTTTATTTTTTAAAATACAAACACTTACATTATTGCACAAAAAAGCTAGCATAGTCGCTTTTTGGTATAAAATCATTTCCTAAAGCAGTTCTTAAATGAAAAATACTCAACTAAACTTTTTCAAACTTTGTATTTGCGTTTCTGAAGTGTTTGTCTATGCTTGATTTTTATTAAATTAACTCAAACTTATTTATTTTTAAAATTACAAACACTTACATTATTACACACTAAAGCTAGCATAGTCGCTTTTTGGTATAAAAGCATTTCCTAAAGCAGTTCTTAAATGAAAAATACTCAACTAAACTTTTTCAAACTTTGTATTTGTGTTTCTTAAGTGTTTGTCTATGCTTGCTTTTTATTAAATTAACTCAAACTTATTTATTTTTAAAATTACAAACACTTACATTATTACACACTAAAGCTAGCATAGTCGCTTTTTGGTATAAAAGCATTTCCTAAAGCAGTTCTTAAATGAAAAATACTCAACTAAACTTTTTCAAACTTTGTATTTGTGTTTCTTAAGTGTTTGTCTATGCTTGATTTTTATTAAGTTAACTCAAACTTATTTATTTTTAAAATTACAAACACTTACATTATTACACAATAAAGCTAGCATAGTCGCTTTTTGGTAAAAAAGCATTTCCTAAAGCAGTTCTTAAATGAAAAATACTCAACTAAACTTTTTCAAACTTTGTATTTGTGTTTCTTAAGTGTTTGTCTATGCTGATTTTTATTAAATTAACTCAAACTTGTTTATTTTTTAAATTACAAACACTTACATTATTGCACAATAAAGCTAGCATAGTCGCTTTTTGGTATAAAATCATTTCTTAAAGCAGTTCTTAAATGAAAAATACTCAACTAAACTTTTTCAAACTTTGTATTTGTGTTTCTTAAGTGTTTGTCTATGCTTGATTTTTATTAAATTAACTCAAACTTGTTTATTTTTTAAAATACAAACACTTACATTATTGCACAAAAAAGCTAGCATAGTCGCTTTTTGGTATAAAATCATTTCCTAAAGCAGTTCTTAAATGAAAAATACTCAACTAAACTTTTTCAAACTTTGTATTTGTGTTTCTGAAGTGTTTGTCTATGCTTGATTTTTATTAAATTAACTCAAACTTATTTATTTTTTTAATTACAAACCCTTACATTATTGCACAATAAAGCTAGCATAGTCGCTTTTTGGTATAAAAGCATTTCCTAAAGCAGTTCTTAAATGAAACGTACTCAACTAAACTTTTTCAAACTTTGTTTTTGTGTTTCTGAAGTGTTTGTCTATGCTTGATTTTTATTAAATTAACTCAAACTTATTTATTTTTTAAATTACAAACACTTACATTATTACACAATAAAGCTAGCATAGTCGCTTTTTGGTATAAAAGCATTTCCTAAAGCAGTTCTTAAATGAAACGTACTCAACTAAACTTTTTCAAATTTGTATTTGTGTTTCTGAAGTGTTTGTCTATGCTTGATTTTTATTAAATTAACTCAAACTTGTTTATTTCTTAAATTACAAACACTTACATTATTGCACAATAAAGCTAGCATAGTCGCTTTTTGGTATAAAATCATTTCCTAAAGCAGTTCTTAAATGAAAAATACTCAACTAAACTTTTTCAAACTTTGTATTTGTGTTTCTTAAGTGTTTGTCTATGCTTGATTTTTATTAAATTAACTCAAACTTGTTTATTTTTTAAAATACAAACACTTACATTATTGCACAAAAAAGCTAGCATAGTCGCTTTTTGGTATAAAATCATTTCCTAAAGCAGTTCTTAAATGAAAAATACTCAACTAAACTTTTTCAAACTTTGTATTTGTGTTTCTTAAGTGTTTGTCTATGCTTGATTTTTATTAAATTAACTCAAACTTGTTTATTTTTAAAAATACAAACACTTACATTATTGCACAAAAAAGCTAGCATAGTCGCTTTTTGGTATAAAATCATTTCCTAAAGCAGTTCTTAAATGAAAAATACTCAACTAAACTTTTTCAAACTTTGTATTTGTGTTTCTGAAGTGATTGTCTATGCTTGATTTTTATTAAATTAACTCAAACTTATTTATTTTTAAAATTACAAACACTTACATTATTAAACACTAAAGCTAGCATAGTCGCTTTTTGGTATAAAAGCATTTCCTAAAGCAGTTCTTAAATGAAACGTACTCAACTAAACTTTTTCAAACTTTGTATTTGTGTTTCTGAAGTGTTTGTCTATGCTTGATTTTTATTAAATTAACTCAAACTTGTTTATTTCTTAAATTACAAACACTTACATTATTGCACAATAAAGCTAGCATAGTCGCTTTTTGGTATAAAATCATTTCCTAAAGCAGTTCTTAAATGAAAAATACTCAACTAAACTTTTTCAAACTTTGTATTTGTGTTTCTGAAGTGTTTGTCTATGCTTGATTTTTATTAAATTAACTCAAACTTATTTATTTTTTTAATTACAAACCCTTACATTATTGCACAATAAAGCTAGCATAGTCGCTTTTTGGTATAAAAGCATTTCCTAAAGCAGTTCTTAAATGAAACGTACTCAACTAAACTTTTTCAAACTTTGTTTTTGTGTTTCTGAAGTGTTTGTCTATGCTTGATTTTTATTAAATTAACTCAAACTTATTTATTTTTTAAATTACAAACACTTACATTATTACACAATAAAGCTAGCATAGTCGCTTTTTGGTATAAAAGCATTTCCTAAAGCAGTTCTTAAATGAAACGTACTCAACTAAACTTTTTCAAACTTTGTATTTGTGTTTCTGAAGTGTTTGTCTATGCTTGATTTTTATTAAATTAACTCAAACTTATTTATTTTTAAAATTACAAACACTTACATTATTAAACACTAAAGCTAGCATAGTCGCTTTTTGGTATAAAAGCATTTCCTAAAGCAGTTCTCAAATAAAAAAATACTCAACTAAACTTTTTCAAACTTTGTATTTGTGTTTCTTAAGTGTTTGTCTATGCTTGATTTTTATTAAATTAACTCAAACTTGTTTATTTTTAAAAATACAAACACTTACATTATTGCACAAAAAAGCTAGCATAGTCGCTTTTTGGTATAAAAGCATTTCCTAAAGCAGTTCTTAAATGAAACGTACTCAACTAAAAGTTTTCAAACTTTGTATTTGTGTTTCTGAAGTGTTTGTCTATGCTTGATTTTTATTAAATTAACTCAAACTTATTTATTTTTTTAAATACAAACACTTACTATGCTAAAAAGCGACTATGCTAGCTTTTTTGTATGTTAAAATCACAATCACGAAGTATAAAAAGATTTATTTTTTATTAAGAAAAACTTTAATATTGTTTTATAACATTTAAGCACTATTGTGTACTTTTATTAATTTCTATTTTATAAAATTTTAACAAAAATTGTGTAAAAATTTTTACTGTTTTTTTTTTTTTAAATATATTTTACTCAATGGTTTAGTATTTTTTTAGAACACTTTTATGTCATTGCATTATCGCGTTCATACAAATGCTTACAAATTTAATAATCTGTTTTTACTATTTTCATTTATTTGTATTTTTTGTTTACAGAATTATAAACTTTATAAGGTCTTAATTTTTTTTTGATTTAGAACTTCTTTTTTGTTTGTAATTTATTTCTCTTTTATTTTCATTAATTATTGTTTTATTTTTATTAATTAAAGAAATAGAAAAAAAAAGTCATTGTTTTTATTTCATATTTATTAATTTACCATATAATTTAATTTTATTAAATAATAAAATTATTTAATTTTTATAATATTTCTTTATTTATCTTTTTTATTTCAAAATTGTCCAGTGAGATTTTTCGTCCTTTTCAAAATTGTCCAGTGAGTTTTTTGTCCTCCTCAAAATTGTCCAGTTTAGTTTGTTTGAACTCACTGTGTTTTTAGCCGAATATCAAGCTGAAAATTTTGTCCAGTCCGATTTTGTCCAGCGAAAAAACGACCATGAATAATCCCCGCAGTAGAATAAAAAAATAAAAAGCATGGCAATAGAATTAAAATTTCTTATGAAAGCAAAAGCTTATTGGCTTATAAGTTTCTTTTTTCTTCTAGCTCTCTCACTTTTCACTTTAGTTTCTTTTATTTCTCCAAATTTCTCTCAATTTACTATAGAGCTTTAAAGCGCGTGTTTACAATTAAAACAGCTGTATTTAACTGCCATCTTGATTATAACATGACTGCTCAGGATAGTTTGAGAATTTCTTAAAATCTCAGAGTTTTTTCAAATATTTAAATGATATAAGGTTGATTAAGGTTAAATTTTCATTTATATATAACTAGTTTTGTTAAAAAGCTGGATTTTTATTGATTTTAATTTATTGTTTAGGTTTGAAAGGACTCAGGGCAGTTGTAGTCACTCGAAAGAGTTTATTTTTGACCAAAAGAAGTGGCAACAATGTACATTCAGTTATAAACTTAAAATAAAGTCATTTAAAACAAACTTATAACAATTATTTTATTTTATTTTTATGCCTGGAGTAACTTAATTTACAATTTTTAGTTTTTTACCACGAAGAAGTGACAGTCTTTAACAATCTTGAACTTATTGGTGTACAAAATTTAGTACATGAAATAAACAATAAAAGCTTCAAGTAATATTTTACTCAGAGCAACAATATACATACTTTTTTAAGTTAACTGAACTTTGTTTGTTTTTTCTTTTTTGTTCAACATCTATGTTAAATACAGAAAATATTAATAAAGTAATGTTTAAGTTATTTTATGTATGTGTTTAGTTCTTAATGAAACATTTGAGTTTACTGGGTATTTACTAGTATAAACGGAGGTGTCCTTATTCAATTGTGTAAACGAAAATCCATTGTAACGCTGTAGAAATGAAAAGACATTAAGACTGCATGATAAAATTGTTATAAATTTCAGCTTAAGTTGGTATAAGGCTTTCAGTTGATATAGTTGATGTATTTGATCAGTATATCGGATCAATATATAAGTTGATATGTTTGATCTTTCAGTTGATAATAGTTAGATATAGTTGATATGGCTCTCAGCTTTCAGTTAATATTAGTTTGATTACATGTTAAATTAAGTTAAGTTAATTGTTTCTGATATTAAGAATGTATTTCAAAATCAATTAAAAGTGTTTACGTATTCCTGCCACCAGAGGCTTTCTTAAATTAGAATTTTTAGGTGAACATAACTTTTATTTGCTGTTCAGTGTGCACAGGTTTCGAAAAGCTTGACGGTTTAGGCTATGTGTAATTAGACTAATTTCTTTTTTTTGTTTAGATCAGTGATCGTCAAGCTTATCAATATAATACTTTACCTTCAATTTTTTGTTTAGATATTAAACTTGCAATATAAAAGTTTTACAAATGACTTTCAACTAACTTATTATCAACAGTGAACTAAAATAAATGTATAAAATGTCAATTTTTAAAAACACAACTAGCAACATTGAAGTCTCTAGCGCACCTGGTGTTGAAAAAATAAAAACCACGAACTCTGAGAACCGTGAAATTTATGAAGAGTTTCTCAGGAACTTCGATGAAAACAAAAATTCCGAAGACGAAATTATGAAAAGTTTCAAAAGAAATGCAGTTTTGGGTTTTGATGAAAATGCATTGAAAAGTTTCTCTGATTTTTTTCATATAGGTAAAAAGTTTTTTCTATTCTCTTTTAATTATATGATGGTTTTTTCTTAAAAATAAAGAATATACTTTTAATAGTTAGCATCTCTATCTAGTTTCATTAACTTCTGTTTTTTTTTTATTAAACTAATAAAATTAGAATTAAATAAACTTTTGTAGGTAATATGAAGTTATCAAACGAAAATTTCTTTAAACTTTAGAAAATGGCAAAACTACTCAATTTCGACATTGCCAAGCAACATTTGCTCGACTCGTTCAAGATTGACCTGAATATTGACAACGTTTGTTTCTACCATCAGTTTTCCAACAAAACTCAAAACAAACAAATTCAAAAGTGCACTTTCGACTTCATAACAAGGTGGTTCTGCTATTTTTCCGAGAACAAAATGTTGGATAGTTTGAGCTTTGATCTCTTTGTGAGGATCTTGTCCAGTTCAGACTTGAATATCACTTCGGAGCTTGAGGTAGCAAAAGCTGTGAACAATTGGATAGAACACGATCCAAAATCAAGAAGCAAGCTTACATTAGGTTTGGTGAAAACAATTCGTCTACCTTTGCTCTCAACTGCTGCTCTGAATACATTGTTAGATGCTGAAACATTTTCAAAATGTGCTGAGAGTAAGCGGGTTATATTCAAAGCTATCACCGATAAAACTATTCAGAACCTTGACCCGAGCTTTGTGGACTGTCGAGTGAGACATTGTGCTCAGGATAGTTTTGAGGTAGCAATTTGCGGCAATAAGAACCGTAACTATCACGTGTTCAAGTTGGAAAATGAGAACTGCTCCTTCGTCACTGAGATCGCACGTTTTGATGAAAATATCGACGTGTCCTCAGTTGAGTTCGTGAACGGGATCATATACTTCTTGGGTTACGAATATTTTCTTAACAATGTATCGGTGCTGTCTTACTCAGTTTTGACTGGATCCTGGGAGGAATTGAAGTTTCCCGATTGTTCGTTAAACTGCGGCGATTTTTCAACCTGCAGCTTGGCGGGTAAAATATACATTTTGGCGGGAAACGCGCTACGTAACGTACCAGGAACCAACTTTTTTATTTTTGATCCCAGCACTGAAAGTTTCAAGAAGCTGAAACATACCGAACGTTACAGGAAGGAAGCCGCATCGTCCGTATTCAACGGGAGAATAGTGACGTCAGGAGGATTCGATCATCCGACATCCGTTGAAGCGTACGATCACTGCGCAGATGAATGGTCACGTGACATGCCTGACATGCTGGTGGGAAAAAGAAGTCACGCTTCGGTGAGCATCGGAAACAAAATGTACGTGATCAGCAAAGTAGAATGTTGCGAGATTTTTGATCTCTTCAGCGGGAAGTTTTCTCTTCTTCAAGCTCCTCCACTTAAGGAGAAAGTTTTTAGCTGTCACTACGTAGTAATTGGTAGCAAAATAATAGCGTTTGCTGGCAGCTATGAATATGAATGTGTTGTTTTTGATCCGGAGAAATCAGAATGGGAGAAGAAAGTAAGACTATGTTTCAGGCAAATTGGACTTTATGGTAGTTACCACTTTGTAAAATATCCAAAATATATTTGTCCTTCGTTTTTTTACCATGTTAAATAAACTTACTACTGAAATTAGCAAAGGCCTAACATTGTTGCCCTTAATGTTTCTTACGTTATTTAAATCACTAAAGTTACATTTTTTTTGAAGTTTGACATGTCCTGGACATGACTTTAAACTTTATTCTGGTGTATGACTCAATAACCGAAAGGTTTTTTCGTACACCAGATCCTTGGACCAAGTGTTTGAGCGTTTTTTGTTTTCGTTCAATAAACATCTTGAATAGCGCCATACAGCTTTTCAAACTTCAACTAACTGTGGAAACTTTTTCTACAATTGACTACATATAAAAAGTAAATTACTATTTTTACTCTGTAAAAATAGTATTACAAAATATAATTATAGCTTTTAAACTAAGGATAATGTTATTTAAAAAAACAATGTTGGAAACCCTAATAAACTAACTAAAAAATTATTTTTTTCATTTATCAAGATATTACTAGTATTTGATAAATTAGAAGAACAATATCAAATAACTTTATATAAACATAAATGTAAAAGACGTTTAGGAATCTGTTCAGTTACAACTCTATTTTTAATTGCTGTTTTACTAAAATTAGCAAAAGTTTGCTTAACTCAAATGTATTTTTTACAATAACCGAGTTTTAGCAAAAATTTAGTAAATGGCATTGAAACTTTTGAAGTAAAATTTTACTATTTAAATTGAAAAAAGTGAATAATGATTATTTGTACAAGTATAATAGATTTGTTAACTTTATGTAACTTTGTTAATAGTATTAGTACAAAAAGCTCCCACAAGTTATAAATTCATTATGACATCACAGATAAATTCTATTTTTAACTCAGTTTCCGCTTTTAGCAAGTGTAACAACAGCAAGTTACAAAATTTTAGCTTTTTTTGATTTCTTATAAGTTAATTATTTAAAATTTTACTAAAAAGTATAACAAAATCTAAAATTAAGTTTCTGCTTTATAAACGTTTTTAGTAAGTAATCTACATTTTTATGAGTCGTAAAAGTTGTTTTTCAAAACACGCCCCTGATGTAAAATGAAATACCTAACAACTTTTAAGACTAGGGAATCTTTGATCATTTACAGGGTTTCTCTTTTTTTGTGAAGGCTCTCTAAAGAAACCAAAGAGCAATGGCCCCATTCAACATATTTTTTCAAAATACTTATGTAAAATACACCTAAGATCTTTTTTGGATGTTTATCATCAACTCTAGAATATATAAAGTAAGCTTTAAATTATGGCCTTGTGGCTCCCCTTTTACAGCTCACGAGCCTCTAACTTACTAAAGTTTTACCAAAATGTCTGGTATAAGTTACAAAACTACTCTTAAACACGACTAAACCTACTTTTGTTTTTTTACCACCAACCTCAGAATGGTCACATGACAATTCAAATTCTTAAAAATATATAAAAGACTATATCTCAAGAAGTAAGGTAAATTTGAAAAAAATAAAAAAATGCATCTCTAGTTATTATTAATATCTACAAGCAACTTTTTTCTTTTTTGCAAAATCTTAAATATTTCTAGTGTACTCGAAAATTACTAAAATTAACTATTTTTTTACTTTTTTTAAGCCATATCTCAAAAATTATTTAATGTTTTGCAAAAAAAAAAAAAAAAGGCTCGTAGATATTTGTAGGACTTATGTATGTATTATTTATATTTTAAAAAAATTATATTATTTTTTACTTGTGGCCCTTTCAAGTGTTTTTTAAGAATTTCAATTGTCGAAATTTGATTTGTCCGAATTGGAACAGTCGTGCACCCCCTCAGAATAACTAGTGTAAGTTTCAAAATATTGCCCCCTTTGAGCTTATAGTCCCCTAAATTCTCTGGGAAACCCTGATCTAAGAGTTACATTACTGAAAGAACAATACAAAAATTTCATGGGAATATTATTTTAAACATGACTTTAAAGAAAGCTTATACTCATGGTTTCTAATTTGTGCAGTTGGTTTCTTTATCGGCAAATTTTTTATTTATAAAAGTTATACGTTTCACTAGTCTGTTGACTGAATATTAGCATGTTTTATATTTAAATTTTTGTAGAAAGTTGGTGTTTAGATTAAAAATTTAAAATCAAATATTAATTTATTGTACTTTATAGCTTATATTAAAAGTAGCTATTGATTTAGAATAGCTAGGTTTTGTATAATTTCAAAACTTTTCCTCTTTTAATGTTGACACTACTAGATTAAACTAGCTATAAATTCTATATAAAACAACAAGTTTTTATTATGTAAATTAAAAATTTAGTTTGTTTAATAATTATGGGACGTATTAAGTATATTCAAAAGTAAAACGGAACAGTAATTAATAAAATGAGTTATGATTAATATGTGATTTCTTGAAAATGTACAATCATTAGTTCAAAAAAATAAATAATTTCAAATACAGGTAAAGAGAACTACGTGAATCTTATAGATCTAAATCACGGTCGGCAGCCTTATTTGCTCGCGGGCCGCACTATTTAAAAAAAAACATTTGAGGGCCGCATTCATCTAAAAAATTCTAGTAATCAGTAGAATAATATTATTTAAGATCAAAAATATAACAAATTAATTGATTTTAGACCATAAATAAAGATTATTTATTAAATTTAGAGTCTATATGTAAGTTTTTATCACAAAAAATATAATTTTTATTGTTTTTAAAATGTATATTTTTTGGTGAAAAGGAGCTCGCGGGCTGCAGATTTTGACTTAATGGGCCGCATTTGGCCCGCAGTTTTCCGACCCCTGATCTAGATTGTAAATTGTATTTATATTCAAAAAAAATAAATTAAACAGCTGTAAAAGGTTTTACTTTTATCCAGTACAATTTTACAATATCTTAAAAGAGTTTTGGTTAATAACTTTTCTCTATATCAAGAGAAATTCAGTTCAGTTGTTACATAATAGAGATAAGGATTTAAAAAGACTAGTTTTGAAAAAGTTCGTTTACCAAACTAGACTTTTTAAATCCTTACATTAAGTAATTTTAAAGTGTTGTTTTAATTTTAATTTTATTTTAGGTTGTTTAAATTCTAACAAGTTTTTATTAGTATACCAAATGTATATAGCATAAGCACTTAGTTAATTTTTTAACATTCGATTATTACGTCATTTTATATTTTAAAACTTTAAACTACAATATGGTTTTATTTCAATTTGTATTCATTCTACCTTAGTAAGATACTATTTCTGATTAGCCTTACTACGAAAGTACTAAAAGAAATCTATAAAAAATGAAATGTATTTTGTTATATTTTTTAAATGAATAAGGTATCAATAAAAAACTGAATGAACACTAACAAATAATTTTGCTACTAAGTCAAATCGGAATTCTTGTTTTCATTAAAAATAATATAAACTTAAGTTTACAAATAAAGAAAAATTACTTTAACAATTGCCTTTAAAATTATCTAATTCTTTACAAAACATAATTAGATAAGTTTTGAATAACAATATTGCTCAAGAATGAAATTACATTACACTTTTAATATTTAAAAACAAAAAGCATATTAAATAATAGTACTAAATATTTTTAGTTTTTTCGAATTGACCTAAACAAGTTTTGAAAACTTTATCATGATATTTCTATTAAAATGAATATTTTGGTAGAAAGTGGTCTTTCTACTCAATAGAAAGATAAGGCAAGGGCATAAACTTTACAATAAACAAAATATAACAAGTTCCTAACAGAACCTTTACAAACTTTTTTTTCAGCGGAAATTGTTAACTATTTAAATTTATCACAAGGTTTATAAAATAAATTTATCAAAAACTGTATTTTTACAAATTTGTTACAATATCTCAGAATAATATAGTTTTTTGTTGTTTTCTTACAAAAAAATTGGTGAATAATTTTCGATAATGTTTGTTAGAAACCAAATAAGTAATTCAAAGCAGGGCTTCTCAATCTCAGCCAAGTGGCCCCCTTGGGTGCCATGAGCAATAAAGAGACCACAGGGGGCCATGAGCTCATAATTTTAAACCTTACACTAGATATTCTGGATTTGATGACGAAGAGCAAAAAAAAGGTCTTAGGCGGTTTTAATGGTAATTATTAGAGAAATCTTGTGAAGGGGGCTATAACTTTTTTACTTACTTTGAAGTGAGAAAAAATTTGGGAAACCCTGATTTGAAAAAACTATTCCTTACCAAGATTTTTAGATAGATAGTAAGCTGGTAGAGAAGGATTGGACCTGAAGAAAAATATAAAGTGAAAATGTTTCAATAAAACTAAAAGTATTTTATTAAGTTTTCTGGTTTAAAGATTGAGTCAGCTTTTTCAATAGACCTTAAAATGATATTACAAGTTTTTGTGTCAAGCACTGTAAAGTTATTAAAATTATTAAGTTTACCATTTTTTTTACTTTAATTTTTATTTTGTTATACATTTTATTTAATTATTTAAAAGGTTATTCAATTATATTAATTGGAAAATTTAATAAAGATCTTTAGTTTTATTGAAGCACTTTCAGTTTATATTTTTCTTTACGTGCCATTCTTTTTTACCAGCTAACTATTTATTTAAAAATCTTGTTAAAAACAGTTTTTTTCAAATCAGGGTCCCCTATTTTTTTTTCCTTAAAAGAAAGTAAAAAAGCTATGGCCCTCTACAACAAGATACATCTAAAAATTACCATTAAAAGCGCCTTAAACGGTTTTTTGCTCTTCATCATCAAATCCAGAATATCTAGTGTAAGTTTCAAACTATTAATTAATGCCCCCTGTGGTACCCTTTGCTGCTCATGGCCTCCAAGGAGGCTACTTGGCTTAGTTTTGGAAGTCCTGCGTTAAATTGTTTAATTGGTTTGTACCGAACCTTCAGCATAATATAGGACATACTAGTTGCAATAGAATAGCTTTAATTGGTTTTTAACAAACATTGTCAAAAATTATGTACTAATTTTATTTATGAAAATTAAAAAAGCTGTATTTTTGTGATATTTGTAAAATATTTTTAAACATACAGTTTTTGATAAATTTATTTTATAAACCTTGTGATAAATTTTAATAGTTAACAATTTCCGCTGATTGTAAAGGTTCTGTTAGGAACTTGTTACAATTAGCTTATTGAAAAGTTCATTCCTTGCTTTGTCTTTCAATTGAGTAAAAAGACCATTTTCTAACAAAATATTCATTTTACAAGAAATATCTTAACATAGCTTTTAAAACTTGATAGAGTATATCAAAAATTCTAGAAGTAGTAAGTACTATTTTTCAAACATATACTTTAATCTTTTTATTTTAGAAGTTTAATATTGTTCCATTCTTGAGCAACATTAAACTTTAAAACTTATCAAATTATGATTGGTATACTATCAGATAATTTTAAAACTATTGAAGTTATTTTTTTTTTATATTTGTAAGCTTAAGTTGATACTCTTCTATTTTGAAATGAAAATCCTGACTTAACTTAGTAGTTAGATTATTTGTCAGTTTTTAAAAATTTTTTCATTTATGCCTTATTCATTTAAATTATTCAACAAGTCAACATCTAATTCTTTTATGGTACTGTTAAAAGTATATTAAGTTTTATTACTGGTGTTCATCACTTTTTTCACAAATACAAATGCATTTTGGTAAAATTAAGCTATCTTTTTTTAATAAAAATTAGCATTCACAATTTTATATAGTAGGTAAATTGATTCTTTAGTTTTTATTAATAAGCCTTAGCCACCTTAAACATTAAATTTTAACACATTTCATTATTGAAGTTTTGTTTACAATTTTTCATAAGTGTTTTAATATAGTTTGTAAACTAAGCCTTAATGTCTCCATGAATGTTTAGTTAAGTTTTTAGAAACATATAGAATTAAGAATTTAGTTGATTTTCTGAAAAAAAAACAATATTTTATAGATAAATTAATTTGTGGTTCAATTAGTTTGTAGGTATGTTTTTCTTAAGTGGAGTTAAATATTTACTCTAATTAGTATCTAACTTAAAATTGGTATTTTTGTGTTTCAAACATTTTTCAGTTAAGCTATACTTTCAAAGTATCTGTTTTGATCAGTTCCTTTTTAGATAAATTCTATGAACATTTCATCAAAAAAATAAGTTTTAAAAATAATAAAGGTTAAAGCTATTTTATATATTTTTACTTTCTATGACAACTATAGATAAACTACATACTTTTTTGTAATTTTTATATTAAATGAAATCTAGTTCGTCTTCTTATCTGTGTTTCTATACTGTAAAGAATATTTTAACTAAACAATTAACTTTATAAAAAATAATAATAGTAGTCTTGATAAACTGATAAATACTAAGTATTAAAGTATTAAAAAAAATGAAAAAATTAGTGCTTTTTAATTGTTATATGATCAATGTTACTTTTTCTGGTGATCATTTTTTGATAAAGTATAATAGTTGTTAGGTGTAATCCAATACTTCCTTCTGTTATAAGATCTACATTTGAAAAGTCAATCTCTAATTATAATCTTTAATATTGGTTTTAAATGCAATTTTTTAAATAATTAGAAATTTTAAAGCTAATGTTCTTTTACTCTGAAAAAGTTAACAAGCGTGATAAAAAAGTTTCATTAAAATTGTGTATAAATTATAATGAAATGATACAAATCTGTTGAAATTAACTAAGTGTATTTATAGACATAATTTAATATATATAAATTTAATTAAATGTTAAAAAGTTAGACTTAGAAAAATATTAAATATAAATATCTATATAGCCTAAACCAGTGGTCGTCAAAGTGTACAATGGTGCACACTAGTGTACACAGAATTTTTTTATGGGATGCAGGAAATTTGTAGGTTGCATGAAATTGTTAGGATAAACATAAAAAATAAAGTTAATCTTTTTGTTTCATTTATTTATTTAAAGCAACAAGCTTAAATATTTCAGTTATATCATCTAACCCTGGTGTTTAATTTGGCTTTTCATAAATTGGTCATTTTAATCATAAGACTATTCTCGTCCAAAACTCAATTGTCAATTAAGTAAACATCTTTTATTAAAGAAAAAAAGTGGTTGCTCACATTAATTGTCCAAGGTTGAGTATGGAGAAAGTTCTATCTGTCTTCAAGCTACATTCATGATATGAAGTTAATTAAATTTTAAAGCTTAATATTTTCTTGTTTTAAGTAACTTTTTTAAATATGATATTTTGGTTAATAAATCAAGTTTGATTTATTTAAACAAAATTAAATGTTATTTTACAATTTTTATACTAAGTAACTGTTCTTCCATAATACTAAAAATAGTTCTTTTAATAATTTAACTTAATAGTAAGTGTTATCTTTAAAATAAAGGACAAAGTGTTTTAAATTAAAGAAAAATATATGTTTTAAAATCTTCTTAAGTACATAAATTATTCCCTTTAAATACATATTAGTAAAATATAAATTCAAAGTAACAAATTTTATTTCAAATTATTGAAGTTATTTATAATTATAGATTTTCTAATTATTTGTTATTAATATATTAGTATATTTATATGGAAATAGAATTCAAATAGTACTTATAAAAGTTATAGAAAATATAGGCTTAGATTAATACAGAGTTGCCACACACTAAAGATACTTTGAAATTTTAAAAGACTTTGTGAGGATTAAGGCTGTCTTGGGTTTTTCTGAAGTTTTATGTAAATCTCATGCTAGTTAGGTTAATATTTTAAAAAATAAACTTTTAGCTAGAGTAATTTACTACTTTCTAATTTGAATTTTTTTTAAGTTATCTATAATTTTATACCTATATAATTCTTTTGAAATTCTTGAAATATTTGTTCTTAATTAACTGTAAATTTCTCAGTTTTTGAACTTATCTTTAATATTTTTCTTTTTTTTTTAAGTCAGGATAGTCTCAATCTAATTTAATAAAACCGTTGCTTTTTTTTACTCAGACCAATATTTATACTCTTAAAAGTAGTTACTCTGTTAATAATCAGTTAATATCAAGTTTTAGGTTTTAGTATGAATCAGGGTTGCCATACACTCATACCAGTAAAACTTTCCTTAAAAATAAAAAAACTTGACTAAGAATGTCTTTTTTTTTTTTCAAAACTTAAGCTAGTTTTGATATTTTTATTAAATCTCCGGATACTTTTATGACTCAGATCTTTCTTTGAAAAATTTTTTTCAATATTAAATTTAACTCTCATATTGTAATAATGATAATTTGAGATATTAATTTCAACTTTATTACTTTTATAAAAAGATTTATAACTCAAAGTATTAATTGTTAAATAATTATATTTTGCAAAAATTCTTAAAATTGACTTAAAATTGTTTTTTGTTTTGTTCTATAATGATATGTAATTTAGAAAATACTAAGTAAAACTTCAATTAAAATTAAATTATTTAATTAAATTATGTAATTTAAAAAATAACAAGTAAAATTTCTACATTTTGTGAAATATGAAACTATTTCATAGTGTTTTAGTTAAAGTTTGTTCTGAAATATTGAAAGTTAGTTTTTTGTTTCAAATGTTTCTAAATATTTTATAGTTCCTCAAACTTTTATAACCTAAACTCTTGATTGAAAACCTGTTAGCTTTTATTCATTTTCAGAATTTAAGTGAATTTTTATTCTGTAATTTGATGATGTAAGTTAGTTTGAGGTTTTTTGAAATTTAGACTAAAACTTAGACTGTTATGGGGTTTTTAGTAATCAGGTAAAGTTAAGTATTTTTATTATAAATTTTAAGGCAAAATTTTTGAATTTATATCCTTTTATGCCTTAAAATAATATTTTTGTTTCTTATAATAAGCTCAGAATAGTTAAAGGTTTTTTGAAAATCTCAGAACTTTTTTTTTAGTTTGAATAGTACTTAGTTTAATATTTTGTTTGTTTATAACCAGTTTTATTAAGAAGTTTGATATTTATTGACTTTGATGATATATTTAGGTTAAAAGGAACTCACTTTTGACTCAAAGAAGTGGCAACAGTATATATTCAGTTATACTATAAACTTATATACTTAAAATAAATTAATTTGAGTTAATTTAGAACAAAATCTAGAATATTTTATGCTTGAAATAATTAATTTACAATTTTTAATTGTTATAAAACAATGAAGTTACAATCTTTTACAACCTTGAACTTAATGGAGTACAAAATTTAGTACATGAAATGAACAATTAAAGATTCAGGTAATATTTTACTCAGATCAACAATTTACATACTTTTAAAACTTTACTGCACTTAGTTTGTTATTTCTTTTATGTTCAACATATATGTTAAATACAATAATATTAATAAAAGAATGTTTAAGTTATTTTATGTATGTGTTTAGTTCTTAATGAAACATTTGAGAGTACTAGGTATTTATCAAGATGAGCGGATGTTTGTTTATTTAAATTTGTAAAAGGAAGTCCATATTAAGGCTGTAGAAATAAAAGTGCATTAAGAAAGAGGACTGCAAGATAAAGTTGTTATAAAATTCAGCTTCAGTTGATATAGTTGATGTATTTGATCAGTATATCGGATCAATATATCAGTTGATATATTTGATTTTTCAGTTGATAATAGTTTGATATAGTTGATATGGCTTTTAGCTTTCAGTTAGTATTAGTTTGATTACATGTTTAGTTAAGTTTAATTAGTTGTTTCTAATCGTAAGAATGTACTTTAAAATTAAATAAAAGTGTTTACGTATTCCTGCCACTTGAGGCTCTCTTAAAATAGATCTTTGGGTGCATGTAACTTTTATTTGCAGTTCATTGTGCACAGATTTTTATTTGCTTGACGGTTTAAGTTATGATTAACTAGAATAATTAATATTTAATGTTTAGATAAAAAGTCGTCAAGCTAATCAATATAATTTATACTTTCAATATTTGTTTAGATATTAAACTTGCGATATAAAAGTTTACAATAACTTAAAACTAAATTATTATCAACTGCAACCTAAATAGATATAAAAATGTCAATTTTTAAAAAACAACTGGCAACATTGAAGCCTCGAGCGCACCTGGTATTGAAGAAATAAGACCTAAGAACCCAGAGAATCAAGAGTTTTGTGAAGAGTTTCTCAGGAACTTCGATGAAAACGAAAATTCCGAAGAGGAAATTGTTGTGAAAAGTTTCAAAAGAAATGCAGTTTTGGGTTTTGATGAAAGTGCATTGAAAATTTTCTCTGATTTTTTTCGTACAGGTAAAGTGTTTATTTCTTTTCTCTTTTAATTATATGATGGTTTTTTTTGTAAAAATAAAGAATATACTTTTAATAGTTAGCATCTCTATCTAGTTTCGTTAACTTCTGTTTTTTTTTTATTAAACTAATAAAATTAGAATTAAATAAACTTTTGTAGGTAATATGAAGTTATCGAACGAAAGTTTTTTTAAACTTTACAAAATGGCAAAACTACTCAATTTCGACAATGCCAAGCAACATTTGCTCGACTCGTTCAAGATTGACCTGAATATTGACAACGTTTGTTTCTACCATCAGTTTTCAAACAAAACTCAAAACAAACAAACTCAAAAGTGCACTTTCGACTTCATAACAAGGTGGTTCTGCTACTTGGCCGAGAATAAAATGCTGGACGGTTTGAGCTTTGATCTCCTTGTGAGGATCTTGTCTAGTTCAGACTTGAATATTACCTCGGAGCTTGAGGTAGCAAAAGCTATTAGCAGTTGGATAGAACACGATCCAAAATCAAGAAGCAAGCTTACAATAAATTTGGTGAAAACAATTCGTCTACCTTTGCTCTCAACTGCTGCCCTGAATACATTGTTAGATGCTGAAATATTTTCAAAATGTGCTGAGAGTAAGGGGGTTATACTCAAAGCTATGAGCGATAAAACTCTTCAGAATCTTGACCCTGGCTCTGTCGAATGTCGAGTGACACATTGCGCTCAGGATAACTTTGAGGTGGCGCTTTGCAACATAGTGTCTATTGCATACGATACATATAAATATCGCGTGCTGAAGTTGAAAAATGAGAACTACCCTTATGTCACTGAGATAACGCAAATCAACTTTGTCCTTTTTGATCCCAGCACTAAAAGTTTCAGGAAACTAGAAGACACCAAACACAACAGGATTGAAGCCGCATCAACCGTATTCAACGGGAGAATTGTCACTTCAGGAGGTCGAGTTGGTACGACATCCGTTGAAGCGTACGATCACTGCGCAGGTGAGTGGTCACGTGACATACCCGACATGCTGGAGGGAAAAAGCGGTCACGCTTTGGTGAGCATCGGGAGCAAAATGTACGTGATCAGTAGAGCGGAAAGTTGCGAGGTTTTTGATCTCTTCAGCGGGAAGTTTGCTCTTCTTCAAGCTCCGTGGGCTAAGAGGAAATTTTTCACTTCTAAGTGCGTGGTGATTGGCAGCAAGATGATAGTGGTTTCTAGCAACTTTGAATTTTTTCAAATAGATTTTAATTTCATTGTTTTCGATTCAGAGGGATTAAAATGGGAGAAGGATGTTAGTTTAAGGAAAATTGAGCTGGATAGTAATTGTTATCACTGTGTCAAATATCCCAAACTCAATGTTTTTCCGGAAACTTTTTAATTGTGATTTTTATTTTTTGTATTGTAGTGCTAGATAAAGTATTGCTGAAAATTTCAACTTGGTTTTATTTTTTTTAAATAAGTTTGTTAAACTTAACTGAAAAAAGTATGCTCAAGATATCATAAAAAAACTTACAAAAATGTGTAGTTTATTTTTATAGAAAACAAATATATGTAAAACAGTTTTTACCTTTATTATTTTATAAACTGGTTTATTTGTTTGTATGTATATAGAAACTGTTTAAAAAAGAACTGATCAAATTAGATACTTTAAAAATAGAGTTGAATTAAAAGTGTTTAAAACAATAATAATCTAACTTTTTAAGTTAGATACCAATTAAAGTAAATATTACCTTTACTTAAGAAAACCATACCGACAGACTTATTAGTTCACAAGTTAAAAAAAATAATGTTTCATACAATAAGTTTTAAATATAGTAACTTTAAATGTAAAGTTTTTTAAATAATGTAAGTGTCTAATGTCCCGAACAAGACGTTAAAAGGTATCCGTGGTGTGCGACTCGATAACATTAACTAATAGGTTTTATTGTACACTAGGTCATTGGAACAAATACTTTTAGTAGTTTTGTCATCGTTTCATAAGATATTAATTTCATTGCAACTTTCATTTTACAACCGTTAAAAGAAATATCAAAATTTTATTGGTTTATGTTTGTTTCTCTAAATAACATAAGGTACGATTTGAAGGGAACCGCTCATTTCCAACAAGCGATCATTTCCCACCTGGTCAAAAACGAGAACCGCTTACCGACCAAGGGTAAGGGTTTGGTGTAATGGTAATAAATAAACAAATTATAAATAAATAGCTAATAAAAAATACAGGAACAGATAAAAAAATAAGAAAATATTGTGGGGGAATTGATCAGTTGGAAATTTTCGATATACCGATTTCAATTAGATAATTTAATGTAACTGACATATACGAAGTGTAGATTGAATTTATAAATTGTATTTTTGAATGTACAAATATACTAGCATTCACAAACTTTATGTAACTTAGTAAAGAGTATCAATGCAGATATGCCATCATAAACTTTAAATTAGTTTCAATATCAAATATAAATTTTGAATAATTTTGTGCTAAATGTAAAGATATCACAAGAAAAAAATTAAGCTAATGTTTAACTCTTTTAAGTTCATTAGATGAAAATTTAGCAAAAAAACACAACAAAATATATTTACACATGTTAATTTTCTGCTTAATAAACGTTTTTAGTAAGTTATCTACTTTTTTTTCAAAACTCGTAAAAATTGTATTTCAAATCTTGCCCTTGATGTCAAATGAAAAACTTTTAGGACTGGTAAATCTTTGATCTAAGAGAGGTTTTTATTTTTTTTTTAGAAGGCTCCCTTAAATAACCAAAAAAGCTATGGCACCCTTTAACAAAAATTCTCATTTTACTAATGTTGTATAAGACCTTTTATGCTCCTCACCATCAACTCGAAAATATCCAGTATAAGTTTCAAATTACCGCCCCTTTTCATCTTATGGACCCTAAATTTCTAATATAGTCCATTTTCGGAAACTCTGATCTGAGAGTAACTTTACTGAAAGAACAATTAATGTATCAGTAAGTTGTATATATTTTATTATTTTAAATATTATTTTAACATGACTTAAATAAAAGGGTCGGCTGCAGTTGTAAGGTTTTTGAAATTTTTTCATTCATAAAATTATGTAAATGAGGTCAAGTGATATAATACGGCAGAATATAAAAAACATCTACACCCTAACCGAATATATAAAAACAATCCTTAAAAAAAGTTATAATTTAATTAAGTAAGAGTATTAGCCAATCAGAAGCGACCTTAGAACTGCAGCCGTTAAAGCAAGCATTTACTTATGATAGCTTGTTTATGCAGTTGGATTATTTATTTGTAATAAAAAATGTTATTTATCAAAGTTATATGTTTCACTAGTCGGTTGACTATATTTAAATTATTGGCAACATTTTTGTTTGAATTTTTGTAGAGAACTGGTACTTAGAGGTAAAATATAAAACTATATTTTTGACTTAAGAGCGTAAATTTAAAGTAGTTAATGATTTATAATAGATAGGTTTGGTATAGTTTCAAAATTCATCTTGATTTTGATACTAGTAGATGAAATTAGTTAACATATTTTATTTTTTTTAGAAGATAACAAGTTTTTACAATGTAATCTTAAAGCTCAACTTTATTAAAAGAACAGGTGATGTTTTAAAAATTTTTGTTTTAAAAGTTAATCAGCACAATTATTAATGATACATGTTAATACTTATAGGTATTGTTATAAAAACTTAAAATGTATTATGATCAGTAGTTCCTTAAAAATAACTTATTTTACCTATAGGTAATAAGAATCATGTGAAACTCAAGTTTTACCTAAACTTTAATTTTATATTCAAAACAAATAAGTTATACAGCTGTGAAAGGTTTTACTTTTACCTTAAAGTTTTACCATATCTCGATAAAGTGACGTTTTCCCCTGTGTTTAATTTGGCTTTTTATAAAGTGGCCATTTTGGTCATAAGACTATTCGAGTCTAAAACTTAATTGTCATATTTAAGTTCATAATGTTACTAAGAAAACATTTTCAAGTATTGAAAATATGTGGATGCTACATTTATTGTCTATGGTTGAGTATGGAGGAAGTTTTGTTTGTCATCAAACTACAATAATGGTAGGGAATTAAAAGGATTTAACTAAAGGGCTAATTTTTTTCTTGTTTTTAGTAACTTTTCTCAAATTATTATATTTTAATTATTAAATCTAGTTTACTAATTTTAAATAAATTAACTAATATTTTATACTTTTTACACTAGATAATTATTCTTACATTATAATATAAATAGTTTCTTTAATAACTTTACTTAATATTAAGTATTATACTTAAAGCAAAGTTTAACAAATTATTCTCAATAAAGTATATAAACTCTTATCTACAAATACATCTTAATTATAGCTATTTTTTTTGTAACAAACATTAATTTTAAATAAGTCAAACTATTAATGATTTTTTTTTGTGTTTATATAGAATTTGAATAGTACGTATAAAATTTATACAAAATATAGGTTTAGATTAATACAGAGTTGCCACAAACTAGGCTTCTTTAAACTTTTTAAAGGTTTTGTGAAAAGTTAAGACTGCCTTAAGTTTTTCTGAAGTTCTTTTTATAAATATCAAGCTAGTTAGGTAACTTTTCTAAAATAAATTTAATCTAGAGAAATTTACTAGTTTCAGATTTTTAAAACTTATTTTTAAAGTTATTTATAACCTTCTATCTTTTCAGTTCTTTTGATTTTAATGAAAATCTTAAGGAATTTATTCTTGATTAACTGTACATTTCTCAGTTATTGAAGTTATGTTAACTGTTTTCTTTTTATCCAAAAGTCAGGATAGTCTCAATCTAATTTGATAAAACAGTTACTTTTTTTTTTATTCAGATTAATATTTATACTCTTAAAAGTAGTAACTCTGTTAATAATCAGTTAATATTCAGTTTTAAGTTTTAGTATGAATCAGGGATGCCACACACTCATACCAGTAAAACTTTCTTTAAAAATACAACTTAAACATGGATGTCTTTTTTTTTTGGAAAACTTAAGTTAGTTTATAACTTTTTTATCTTTTGCCTTTCTCTTTTTCATAAACTTAAGATTACCCACGCTAGTTTGATGTAACTCATGCTTGGTTGCCATACACTCAAGATAAGTAAAGCTAGTTAGAATAATTTTTTGAACTTTTGATGATAAATTGTAATGATGCTATATTTCTGGCTAAGTTTGACTAGTTTGAAATTAAAAAAAAACTTCAGCCAGATTAATTTTTTTTAATAGAAATCTCACCATTATTTCACATTGTTAGGAAATTTTTGTCAAAAGTTTATCTAAAATCAAGATCTTGAATGCGATTTGTTTGTTTTAGTTTTAATATTCTTACAACTTTTAGTCAATTTAGTTTGAAAACTGATTTTTAAAAGCTCATCTAACTTTAAAATTAAATATTTAATAAAAATTCAAAAAATTAAAAAAACTCAAGATGGCTCAGGGAAGTTTTAAGTCATTAAGTTTTCTTTTATATGACAAGTGGCAACCCTGCTAAAGTTGTTATTGGTTACTCAGACTATTTTGTTTTGGTTTTAAGAAAGCCATAACTATTATTTATATTCCTTATAAAAATTCAAAAATTATTTTGAATTTAACTTAAACTATAAACTAAGAATTCTTCTTTGTTACTATAATATTTAAAATTTTTACTTTTATAACTTTATAATATAAGAACTCAAAATAATAATTGTTAACTATTTATAATTTGCATAAGTTCTTGAAATAGACTTAAGAATAGTTTTCTGTTTTTTATTATAATGATAAGTAATTTAAAAAATAACAAATAAAATTTCTATATCCTGTGAAATATGAAATTATATTTTAGAGTTTTAGTTAATGTTTATTTTAAAATAAACAAAGTAATTTTTTGTTTCAAGTGTTTCAAAAATTTGATAGTTCTTTAAATTTTTTAATAACCAAATACTTGAAAGAAAGACTTATAGCTTTTATTCATTTTAAGAGTATGACTCAGGGCAGCTGTAGTCACTCAAAAGAGTTTGTTTTTGACCCAAAGAAGTGGCAACAGTGTATATTCAGTTATAAACATAAAATAAAGTCATTTAAAAGAAACTTATTTAAATTATTTTATTTTGTTTTTATTCTTGAAATAATTAATTTACAGTTTTTAATTGTTTAACAGAAAGAGAATCTTTTACAACTTTGAACTTAATGGAGTAAAAATTTTAGTACATGTATGAACAATTAAAGCTTTAAGTAATATTTTACTCAAATAAACAATTTACATACATTTTGAACTTAACTTGATTTTTTTAATACTTTCTTTTTTGTTAAACCGCTATGTTGAAAAGAAAATATAAATGGAATGCTATTAAATTTGTATTAGGTATGTGTTTAGTTCTTAAAGAAACATTTGAGAGTACTAGGTATCTATTAGGGTGAGTGGAGTTGTGTTTATAAAAAATTGTAAAAGGAAATCCATTTTTATACTGTAGAAATAAAAGTGCATTAAGAAAGAGGACTGCAAGATAAAGTTGTTATAAATTTCAGCTTCAATTGATATAATGCTTTCAGTTAATATAGTTGATGTATTTGGTCAGTATATCGGATCAATATATCAGTTGATGTATTTGATCTTTCAGTTGATATTAATTTGATATAGTTGATATGGCTCTCAATTTTCAGTTGATAATAGTTTGTTTACATATTAAATAAGTTTAGTCAATTGTTTCTAATCGTAAGAATGTATTTTAAAACTAAGTATAAGTGTTTTCGTATTCCTGCCACTAGAGGCTCTCTTAAAATATATCTTTGGGTGCACATAATTTTTATACGCGTTCAGTGTGCACAGATTTCTATTAGCTTGATGGTTTAGGATATGAGTAACAGGAATAATTTTTATTCCTTGTTTAGATCAGTAGTCGTCAAGCAAGTAAATATAATTTCTATTTTCAATGTTTGTTATTTGTTAAAGCTACAACATAAAAGTTTACAAATGTCTTTAAACTAACTTATTATCAACAGAAACCTAAAATAAATATATAAAATGTCAACTTTTGAAAACACAACTGGCAACATTGAAGCCTCTAGCGCACCTGGTGTTAAAAAAATAACAACTACGAGTTTTGCGAATCGTGAATTTTGTGAAAAGTTTCTCAAGAACTTCGATAAAAACGAAAATTCCGAAGACGAAAATGTTATGAAAAGTTTCAAAAGAAATGCAGTTTTGTGTTTTGATGAAAGTGAATTAAAAAACTCTTTAACTTCGTCGATGCCAAGCAAAATTTTCTCGACTCGTTCAAGATCGACCTGAACATTGATAATGTTTGTTTCTACCATCAGTTTTCCAACATTGCCCAAAACAAACAAATGCAAAAGTGCACTTTCGACTTCATAACAAGATGGTTCTGCTATTTGGCCGAGAATAAAATGCTCGAAGGTTTGAGCTTTGATGTCCTTGTGAGGATCTTGTCCAGTTCAGGCTTGAATATTACCTCGGAACTTGAGGTAGCAAAAGCTGTGAACAGTTGGATTGAACACGATCCAAAATCAAGAAGCAAGCTTACAATAGGTTTGGTGAAAACAATTCGTCTACCTTTGCTCTCAACTGCTGCTTTAAACACATTGTTAGAATCTGAATCATTTTCAAAATGTGCTGAGAGTAAGAGGGTTATACTTAAGGCTATCAGCGATAAAACTATTCTGAGTCTTGACCCGAGCTCTGTGGACTGTCGAGTGAGACATTGCGCTCAGGATAATTTCGAGGTGGCACTTTGCAGCAATGAGTTCCGTACCTATAGCGTGTTCAAGCTCGATAAGAAGAACTACTCGTCCTTTACTGAGATCGCACGTATAGATAAAAATATCTACGTGTCCTCCGTTGAGTTCGTGAACGGGATCATATACTTCTTGGGTTACGAAGATTTACTTGACAATGTATCGGTGTGGTCTCACTCAGTTTTGACTGGATCATGGGAGCATTTAAGGTTTTCCGATTCTTTGATAAACTGCAATGAGTTTTCAACATGCAGTTTGGCGGGAAAGATTTACATTTTAGGGGGAAAACTACGTAAAGCGTCAAGAACCGTCAGGAGCCGTCATCAACGTGACCTATCAGGAACCAACTTTGTCCTTTTTGATCCAAGCACTAAAAGTTTCAGTAAACTGAAAGACACCAAACACTACAGGAAGGTAGCATTGTCAACCGTATTCAACGGGAGAATAGTGACGTCAGGAGGATTCGATTATCCGACATCAGTTGAAGCGTACGATCACTACGCAGGTGAGTGGTCACGTGACATGCCCGACATGATGGAGGGAAAAAGCGGTCACGCCTCGGTAAGCATCGGGAGCAAAATGTACGTGATCAGTGGAGCGGATAGTTGCGAGGTTTTTGATCTTTACAGCGGGAAGTTTGCTCTTCTTCAATCTCCGTCGGTTGAGAACAAATTTTACATCCGTCAGTGCGTGGTGATTGGCAGCAAAATAATAGCGGTTTTTTACAACTTTGATTATGTTATTTTAGATTCAGAGGGATTAAAATGGGAGAAGGATCTTAGTTTCCAGCAACTTGGGCCGTATCGTGATTATCACTGCGTTAAATATCCAAAATTTAGTGTTATTCTTTGATCGTTTTTTTTTTTTTTGTGGTTCGATTATTTTACCGTCTGAAATAAACTTACTATTGAAATGAGCAAAGGCCTAACATTGTGGTCCTTCATTGTTTCTTACGTTATTTAAATCTCTAAAATTACTCTTTTTTTTTTTAATTTAAATAGTATTTTTCTATTGTTTCTACATCTCAACCAAAGATTATATAGGCAAAATTTTGAGACGAAGAATGATGGGTGAAGGTGAAATATTTATCAGCAATTTTTCTTAAACACTATAAACTATTAACTTTTACCTTGTTGATGAAGTAAAATATTTTTTCTACTTATACAAAGAAAAAAAATACAAACAAAATAGTATCAATTAATAGTTTCAAAACAATGTTATACTTAGATTGAGCTATCTTCCACAACAAACTCGTCTATTTTCTCTGCTGACTCAGCAAATATGAGTGCCTATTATGGCTTTGACTGTCCTTGAGTTAAAACAACTTCGTGGCATCTATTTCAACAAACAGATGTTTTAGTTTTAATTTACGTTTAGTTTGACTGATGAGGCACCGAGGCTGTGTCTGCCTGAAAACCTGGAATTTGACAATTCAGGCTGAGAAACCCGGAAAAACCTGGAACGAGAGAAATATTTAAAAACCTGTAATTTCAAACAACTTTTAATTTTAAAGTAGTAAAGTTTTTATTTGACCCAAAAAATCTGTCATATACATTAAAAAAAATTGTCGTCACTAAATATAACTTTATTGAACAACACACTTAAAATAGCTTTACAGTATGTTTTCAGTGTTTTAATACTATTTAACACATTTTTTGAACTTTAATTCTTTTCTAAACTAAAAGTAGACCCAAAAACGTGTACTTACAAAAACTTGGAAAAGTTTCTAAAAAACCAGTGGCCACCCTGTAATAAGGATAAGACTAAATCGCAGAATATCTCATGGACTGTTTTTAATTATTTTTTAATTAATTATTAATTTATTATTAAATTTTCAAACAGTTTAATACTTATCAGAGTACGTAAAAGTGTAAAATACATTTTCGATGTTTTCCAATGTTTATTAAAAGCTTCACTTTTAAACACTTTGTTTGTAATGTCTGTTCAAAATACGCAGTAGTCTCATAAATTTTTAATTTTTTATAATTTTTTTTTTAATATTTATCATTTGTTATATTTTAATGTTTAGCTTAATACCACAAATAAAAATTTTGTTTAATCGTTCTATATGTGTTTTAAAAATTGTATGGCGTTTAATTTGTTTTCTAAGCGCTTTCTTAAAGATCTAAGTCTAGTAACATATGCAAGTTTTAAAAGGTTTATAGAAAGCTCAAAAACCAAATTAAAACCTTTAATGTTTTTCTTTAACTCTCATTATCCTTTTGAAAACTTTGTCATTAGATCATTTAAAAATTTAAATATACACTAATGTAAGGATTTATTAATACAGTAATATCACGTTTTTGATATAATGACACAGCTAATAGATATTAAATTTGTTAAAAATTATTGCAAACAAATTAGATTTTTATGAAACAAACGAGATTTTTACACAACTTAGCAGCTTTAATTTATCAGTGAGATATTTATTTAATTAAACTTATTTTTAGAACTTTTGTAATTAACTAGTTTTATAATCTGAATTAAGAAACTTCTTAATACATCATTTTACAATTAAAGTATACGCTAATACAAGAACTTACTATCATCATGTTCTTAATTTTTTGACACTGCTAATAAGTATTTAATTTGTTTAAACTTCTTAGTTCTTAAAAATACTTTTTAGATCTTTCTACAAATGTGTAATTTTAGTTAGTTATATAATCTGAATAACAGCTAATAACTATATTTCAAGATAATGATATAAGCAAATTAAGTTCATACAATACTTATAGTTTATAGTCTGAACCTTAATTTGAGATTTATTGGTACAATTTTATTTTAATTGGGCTGGTTAATTAATAATAGGAGAGTTGCTAACAACTAAATTTTATAGATTTAAAGTCCTTTAAATACTCATCACAAAACTATAGCTTAAGGTATTTTAGTGTAAAAATATTAAAACTATAAACTGTAGTTTAATTTTTAAACAAACAAACATACAAGTTTATTCCTGTAAAGTTCTCATTAAACGCAATGGTAAAGTCTTCAAAACTTTTTTTAGATTGCTTTTACTGCTAAAGTGGTTGATAAAAAAAATATTTTATCTAAAACTAACTTGTTATATAGTATTGTTAAGTTGTTAAGCACTTCGATCTACTTAGAATTGATATAATGATAAATTAATGATAAATTATTTACATCGGAAACTAACAAAAATGTTATGTGGTTAAGCTAAGTAAACTTTTTTTTTTCTTTTTGTTTTATTTATTATCACGCTGAGCTGAAAAAACTAACAACAGGCAAAAACTTGATTGAAAAATATCATGTTAAAAAAAACTTTTCGAACATTGATGTTATTAAAATATTTGTTTAATTTTTATTTTCACCAAGCTCTAATAAACAAGGTTCTTTTTTAAACGAATAAAGAACTCATAAAAATCTTTGTACAATGCTTAAACAAAATGTATACCATGGGAGCGATTTTAGTAAGTTGGGAGGCAATAATTAGTAAAGGGGCGATTTGAAACCTACACTATACATTTTTGAGTGATGAAGAGAAAAAACAAAAAAAGGTCTTAGGAGTTTTAAATGGTAGTTTTAGAGTAATCTAGTTGGAGGGGCAATAGCTATACAATTTCTTTAAAAGGGGCAGTTTGAAAAAAAAGTTTGGGAAACCCTGGTATACAGTATACTAATTACCAACATATAATTAATCCCAACCCAACAGAGTTGTATCGGGATCACGTGACGCAACGTTGCGCATGTGTGACGTCACCATGGGAACGTGCACCCACCAGCTGGTCGGCCACCTAGCGGCCGTCAGGTGCGTCTGTTACGATGGCAACCGCGTGGTCAGTGAAGCGTACGATTTCATCGTCAAGGTTTGGGATCCGAACACTGAAACTTGCACACACTCCCTTCACGGGCACACTAACAGAGTTTACTCTTTACAGATCGGAAATAGTTATTTATTATTAATGTTAAATTATTAAATTAATTATTAAATATTACTTTAATCTCATTACATGTTATTTAGTTTGTTATTTATTAATTTATTAAATATTAATAGTATTCGTTGCCTAGACATACTATATTATTGAAATACATAGTTAACTCATTGCAGGATATTTATTTTAATACTTATTCTCGATTTATTTAGTGTTTGTTCAAATTACTTACAACGGAATTTCAAATTTCCGTTAGCTGCAAAATATAAATTACATTTTTGGTTTTAGTTTTTAGCTTTTCATCAAAGTATACATTATTTTTGTTTGTTCTTGGATCAAAATCAAAATTTTTAACCTTTTGATAAATTACGGACCACACTTAATAAAAAAAATCCTTGCCACCTTAACTTTAAAAATTTAAACAAGCAAAATAACATTGGAAAGTTATTAAAACTGTAAAAAAATAATTATATGATAAGCAATGTTGTTTACTCAAAACAAAATTAATCGAATATTTGTAAAGCTATTTATTAAAATCCATCGCGCTTTGTGCTAAGTACCTAGGCGGTAGTTTGTCTGAAAAAACAATAAAAGAAATAATATGTATCATTGTAATGTCTAAAGTGATGTTTCCCAGGGTTTAGTGTTTGCAAATCTTATATCATTTTTTTGTTTCCAAAAATTGTTTATGTTTTTGTACGGGTTAAACAAGTTATTATTTTAATCCAATACTAATTAAATTAACAGTTTTTGAAACAAATAAACTTCATTAATATAAAAAATATCAGAAATGCAAGCATGTGACACATCTAACTGAACAAATGATAATCACTAGTTTGTAGTTAGATCATAAAGTATTTAGTGTCTTGCTTGTTTAAATATGTTACTGTCTAATTTTATATTTGCTTAATTACTTATGTCATTTTTTAGTGACATTTATCCTTATTTATAAGTTGAGAACTTTTATTGTAATCTCAAGATTTTTAAGTACACAACTCTTATGTTTTAACCAGTTTTAGTTGTTAACCATACATTATGTTATATTTTGTTAAACTAAAATATTCACAGTTTGACGGAAGATACATAGTAAGTGGATCTTTGGACACTTCAATTAGAGTTTGGGACGCTTCTACAGGTAAAATATGAACTAATAAGTAAATTAATTTGTAGGTAAATATTTATTTTATTTTATAAAATTGACTTATCAATGAGAGTTTGGGAAGCTTCCACATCTATTTAATTGTTAGTATATATCATTGTATTATCTAAAGTGATGTTTTCCAGGGTTTAGTTTTTGTAAATCTTTTATCATTTTTTTGTTTCTATAGATTGTATAAGCTTTTGTACGGGTTAAACAAGTAATTATTTTAATCCAATACTAATTAAATTAACAGTATTTGAAACAAATAATCTTCTGTAATCAGAAATATAAGCATGTGACACATCTAACTAAACAAATAATAATCACTAATCTTTAGTTAGATTATAAATTGTTTAGTGTCTTGCAGGTGTAAACATGTTACTTCTAACTTTATATTTGCATAATTACGTGTGTCATTTTTTAGTGACATTATTCTCCTTATTTATAAGTTGAAATCTTTTCTTGTAATCTTAACATTTTAAAGTACATAATTACTTATGTTGTAACCAGTTTTAGTTTTTAACCATACATAATAAAATATTTTGTTAAACTATTTATATCCACAGTTCTACGGAAGATACATAGCAAGCGGATCATTGGATACTTCAATAAGAGTTTGGGATGCTTCTATAGGTAAAATATAAACTAATAGAATAGTTAATAGGTAAATATTTAGTTTATAAAATTGACTTATCAATGAGAGTTTGGGAACCTTCCACATTTATTTAATTATTGTATTGATTAATTTAAGTAGTAATTGTCTACAGATAGATGTTTAACTACATGGTAATTTATTTATAACACATTAATATTTTTTTTAACACTACATTGGATCAACAGGTAGATGTTTGCACTAATTGTTGGGTAGAATGTTTGACAAGTGGTATGCAACTGAAAGATAATATATTAGTGTCTGGAAATGCTGATTCTACCGTGAAAATATGGAACATACTTACTGGCAAATGTTTGACTACGCTAGAAGGTTAGTTACTTATTTATTATAAGTTTTTGTTATAAAATTTAGAATGGTTATGTTTATCTTTAGTCGATCAGTATTACTTACATGACTATTTTAACTAATGTTTCTTACAATCCACTTTAATTAACAACAAAATATTTTGGATTTATAAAAACTATATCAGGCCCATTAAACAGGGTTGCTGCTCGGTCAGGGAAAGTCAGGAAATCAGGAAAAGTCAGGAAAAATTTTTAAAAATGACAAAAGTCAGGAAAAGTCAGGAAAAAATGGGGGGTTTTGAAAAAAGGTCAGGAATAGTCAGGAAATTTCATAAAGTTAATAAAAAATGTCAGATTTTGTCAGTTTAAATTTACAAAATTTCTCGTTTTCCAAAGCCTTCAAATGGTAAAAATTAATTAAAAGTCCTTTAAAGTCAGAAAAAATTCCAAAATTTCTATAAATTTACAAAAAATTTTAATTTTATTTCCAATGACTTCATCAAAATGGGTGGGTGTCAGAATGACACAGCGACAAAATGACACGGTGCGTCACTTTGGCACAGCGACAAAATGACACGGTGCGTCACTCTGGCACGGTGCGTCACTTTGGCACAGCGACAAAATGACACGGTGCGTCACCTTGGCACGGTGCGTCACTTTGGCACGGAGGGTCACTTTGACACGGAGACTAAATGACACGGTGCGTCACCTTGGCACAGTGACAAAATCACACGGTGCGTCACTTTGGCACAGCGACAAAACGACACGATACATCACTTTGGCACGGATGGTCATTTTGGCACAGTGACAAAATGACATGGTGCGTCACTTAGCCACGGTGCGTCATTTTGGCACAGCGACAAAATGACACGGTGCGTCACTTTGGCACAACGACAAAACGACACGGTGCGTCACTTTGGCACGGAGGGTCACTTTGGCACGGCGACAAAATGACACGGTGCGTAACTTTGGCACAGCGACAAAATGACACGATACGTCACTTTGACACAGCGACTAAATGACACGGTGCGTCACTATAGCATGGATTAACAAACTTATAAGCAAAACTAAACTTCTTCAGTAACATAACTTTTAATTGTAAAATTTTGATAGTAATTATTTAAACAAAAGATTTATTATATTTTTTTCCAAACTATAGTAGCTTGATACATTTGAAACTATATATAATACATTGCTTTTAAATTTAAGTCATAGTATAAAAACAAAAATATTCTTAAGTTTTATTTTTTACGTTTCACGACTCTTCATATTTATGTAATGAATAAAATTTAGTACTTTTTGTTAAAAGTTTAATTAATTATTATCAGGAATTGTTATAAAAAATAACTAAGATTTAATTTAATACAGAATTATTTCGTAGTAAGAATAAGTCATGCGTGTTTTAACTCTAGTTTTTAAAAATACAGAGTTAAGCTGCTTTTGTAGTAACTAGCCATTTATATTAAATATGTGTATATATTTATATTCAACAAAAGTTAATAAGTTAGGATGTTTACTTAAAACTTTGTATTGAAAATATATAATAAACTTGTTTAAAAGCAAATAATTTAAATACACGGACCTGGAGCCTAAATTTACGAAAAAGTTAAAAATAGTATTATGAACAGTTCAGAGAAAATTAAGAGTCTGATGCAACCATTCATGCGCACTTAAATATTTATCAATCTAAAAAAAATTAATCACTAGAAGAGGTTATACATACAACATTGCTGCTGCAGCCTTCTAATTAAAGCTGCAGCCATTCTATTAAAGTTAATACTTTAAGTCTTTTTTATTATTACAAAACTTTTTAGTCTAAAATATAAAAAATTAAACTTATAGTATGATAGATATTATAGTATTTTATTGCGTATAAGGATTTAATTGCATTTATATTTAATACAAAATCAGTAAATAAATTTCATAATAATACAGTAAAAGCAGATTTTAGTTTGCTTGTAAAACATTTCTTCTGCTTTACATTCTTGAGTTTTATTACAAAGTTTTGAAAAACTCGGTTTTGTCTTAACTCTGTTATGAAAATAATATTTAATTTTATATATTTAATCTTGCGAATAAAAAAAGTAGTTTTTTGTAAAAATAAATACATTTTCTAGGATTTCTAAAAACTTTTTTCTAAAATTTTAAAACAATATTGTTTATTAATTAGGAGTTAATTTCTTTCTGGTGAAAAAGTATAAAAAAAAATATATATTATTATATTTTCGTCAGGGAATGCAGTATTTTAGTTCAAAATTGCAACCTATTAAGTCGCCAAAAGAGCGCAAGTATTAATTTTTTTAAGCATAAAACGTAAAATAAGAACCGCATTAGAATTTAGAATTACAACACCAGAAAAGTTGCTTTCGATAACGTCTGAGTTTTAGTTTTTAAAACAAATTTTCCTCCGTATTTACATCTACTAGTTTTTTGTTTTGATGTACTGAATGATTGATCTAAAATGAAGATTGTATTTTTTAAATAAGAATGTTGCTGAAGTTTAAAAAATATGTTTATATGAACTTTTTAGTCGTAAAATGGCAAGTCATATTCTAATTTTTAATACTCGTTTCAAGTTCTAGTACTAAACTGTGTTTAAGTTTTTCCATTCGAAAAAAATCAAAAATAAATTCCCTTTAATTTTGGCAGTCGTATTTTGTTAAAAAAGTTGCTGCTTTTGCATCTTTGTGAACGTTGTTTGATACAAACAACTAGTTGTCGTTTATTAAGCACAGCTTTTAGGACACATAACACCTTGCTACTGCTTAAAAATGAGTATGTTTTTTATAAGTACGACGATGAGAATGGAAGTTATAAACATTACGTGTTTCCCTTTGTTTTATGAAGTCACGATCAAAAATTCCTGCGGTCTTTGTTTTTAAAGTTAATCAATGTGATTGTTGCTGATTCTACAAAACCGGTTAGAAGACAGGAAACCGAAAAGTTTCTTAGAAAAATAAGATCGTTGTCCATAACAACAAAGATTGAAGTTTCACAACAAATCGTTTTCTCCCTTATTAACCACCGTGTCGTTTTGTCGCTGTGCCAAAGTGACGCACCGTGTCATTTTGTCGCTGTGCCAAAGTGACCCTCCGTGCCAAAGTGACGCACCGTGTCGTTTTGTCGCTGTTCCAAAGTGACCCTCCGTGCCAAAGTGACGCATCGTGTCATTTTGTCGCTGTGCCAAAGTGACCCTCCGTGCCAAAGTGACGCACCGTGTCATTTTGTCGCTGTGCCAAAGTGACCCTCCGTGCCAAAGTGACGCACCGTGTCATTTTGTCGCCGTGTCAAAGTGACTCTCTGTGCCAAACTGACGCACCGTGTCATTTTGTCGCCGTGCCAAAGTGACACTCCGTGCCAAACTGACGCACCGTGCCAAGGTGACGCACCGTGTCATTTTGTCGCTGTGCCAAAGTGACGTACCGTGTCATTTTGTCGCCGTGCCAAAGTGACTCTTTGTGCCAAACTGACGCACCGTGTCATTTTGTCGCCGTGCCAAAGTGACCCTCCGTGCCAAACTGACGCACCGTGTCATTTTGTCGCTGTGCCAAAGGGACGCACCGTGTCTATTTGACGACCGTGTCGTTTTGTCGCTGTGTCATTTTGACCCGCTCCCTAAATGCTAAAAATACTAAAAAATTGTGTCTTTTTTCAACAAGCTGTGTTTGTAATAATACAAGTATTTTGCTGATAGAACTGTTTATTACAAACATCAATCATACACAGATGGTTCAAGTTATGTACTGGAAGCAAAAAACTGTTGTTTTTAACCTGTATTGAAATTAGATTGAAAGCTTTACATAGTTTTAAGTTTTAGATTATGTATTTTAAGATAAGTTTAATTTAAGAGTTTGTTTTGGAAAAGTCAGAAAAATTTTGGTAAAATGTCAGGGAAATGTCAGGAAATTTTTCTCAGCTCGATCAGTGGCAACCATGATTAAGGTTAGTTTGAAGTTTTAAAAAAATTCAGATATTAACATTTTGCCTCCAAAGAGTTGCGACCCTGAACAACAATAATTGTAATAAATTTTCAAACCCTGTTACACAGAGATAGTAAACCCGATTTGAAGCTTCACTCTTAATTCACTTGAACAGTTTGTATAACTAATAATATAAAAATAAAATAAATACGTCAGAACAGGAGATTCAAAAATGTAAATGTAATAAGTAAAGATAAAATTAAATTAAGCATTCTAACAGGAGACTCCAAACACGAATCGGCAGTGACGTCACTACAACTTCACGGAAAGTTCGTTGTTACGTCATCTGATGACGGAACTGTTAAATTGTGGGACGCTAAAACCGGACAAGTAATTATATTTGTTATTACATTGCTTATATTGAACGATAATATTTTGTAACAAGCTTGCCAAAAAAACCTATTTGAGAAAAGTTCAAATAAATTTAGAATTTTAATGAGTATTCACGTGTTTATTTAGATAATATACAAAACATATATCATCATATGGAAAAACAAATTATCATATGATTAACTTTTATTAAAAAACACATTTAAGTTAGTATAGTTTTAATTTTAATTTTTATCGCTTGTGTATTTTAGATTTTTTAAATTCTAACGAGTTCTATTAGTATACCAAATGTATATAGCATAAGCACTTAGTTAGTTTTTTAACATTCGATTATTACGTTATTTTAAATTTTAAAGCTTTAAACTACAGTATGACTTTATTTCAATTTGTATTCATTCTACATTAGTAAATTACTATTTCTGATGAGCCTTACTACGAAAGTGCTAAAATAAATCTAAGAAAAATGAAACGTATTCTGTTATATTTTTAAAATAAATAAGGTATGAATAAAAAACTAAATTAACACTAACAAATAATCTAGAATAATCAGAATATTAAGTTGTGTTTACAAATAAAAAAAAAACTTTGACATTTGCTTTTAAAATTATTTACTACTATATAAAACATAATAAGATAGTTTTCGAATAACAATGTTGCTAAAAATGAAATAACATTACACTCTCAATATTAAAAAAATTAAAAGTATATTCAAAATAAGTACTAATTATTTTTAGTGTTTTTAAATTGACTTTAAGAAGTATTGAAAACTTTACCATGATATTTTTATTAAAATGAGTATTTGAGTCCTTTTGTCGATGTGATGGAAATCCCCCAATACTTGCTGGTTCAGCATAAAAAGTTATAAAAAACTTATGTTTTAATTAGTTTTTGATATGTTTGGGTTAGGAGGGTTAGGGTTAAAGGTATAAATATTGAAAAACATTAAGCCAAATAAACTTTAATTGACGATTCAGCAAACATTGGGAGAAACATCTTTGCTTTGGACCCCAAGTTACTGATCAAACATTTTATGTTTACAATTTTTTTTTTCAGCGGAAACTGTTAAACATTTAAGTTTATCACAAGGTTCATAAATTAGATATATAACAAACTGTATTTTTAGAAATTTTGTCCCAAAAGACCAGCAAAAATATTTTTTTCTTGTTTTCAAAAAATAATTAGTACATAATTTTTGACAATGTTTCTTAGAAACCAATTAAAGCTATTTTATATATAGTGTTTCATATATTATGTTGAAGGTTCAGTACAAACCAACTAAACAATTTAAATCAGTGCTTCCCTAACTAGACCAAGTGGCTCCCTTGGGGCCCATGAGCAGCAAATGGCCATGAGCAGTAAAGAGACCACAGGAGGTCATTAGGTCATAATTTTAAACCTTACACTAGATATTCTGGATTTGATGACGAAGAGCAAAAAAAAGGTCTTAGGCGGTTTTAATGGTAATTATTAGAGAAATCTTGTGAAGGGAGCTATAGCTTTTTTAATTACTTTGAAGTGAGAAAAACTTGGGAAACCCTGATTTGAAAAAACTATTCCTTACCAAGATTTTTAGAAAAACAGTAAAAAAAAAATCTGTTTTAAAGCTTGAAACAGCTTTTTCAATAAATTTAAAAAAAAATTTAGAAAGATTTTGCCGTAAGCATGAAAAAATTATTTGAATCATTAAAAAATTGAATAAAATGTATAATAAAATAAAAATTCAAGTAATTAAAATGTTATTAACCTTTACAGTTTAAATAACTTTACCATGCTTGTTCCAAAATCTTATAATATTTTTTTACGATCTTTTGAATAAGCTGACTTAATCTTTGAAACAGAAAACTTAAAAGATACCTTCAGTTTTATTGAAACATTTTCAGTTTATTTTGTTTTTTGAATGTTGAAAAAGCTCAAAAAGTTTAGTCCAAGGACCTGGTGCACAAAAAACCTTTCGGTTATCGAGTCATACACCAGACCAAAACAGTTTAATGTCATGTTCGAGAAATTTTCATTATATTTTTCTTCAGGTCCGATTTTTTTCTACCATTTTACTATTTACCTAAAAATGTTGGTAAGTAAAGTTTTTCAAATCAGGGTTTCCCAAGATTTTTTCTCCTTAAAAGAAAGAAAAGATAAAAAGCTATAGCACCCTTTAAAACCGCTTAAGACTTTTTTTTGCTAAAATCAGCAACTTCAGAATATCAAGTGTAAGTTTCAAACTATGACCTAATGGCCCCTGTGGTCTCTTTAATGCTCATGGCCATTCCTGTGGCCCCTTTGCTGCTCATGGCACCCAGGGGAGCCACTTGACCAAGTTTATGGAGCCCTGGTTTGAATTGTTTAATTTGTTTGTACTGAACTTAAACATAATACATTTATAACACTAGTTGCAATAAAATAGCTTAAATTGGTTTCTAACAATCATTGTCAAAATTTATGTACTAATTTTATCGTAAGAAAACATCAAAAAACTATATTTTGCTGAGGTTTTAGGACCAAATTTGTAATAATACAGTTTGTAGTAAATTTATTTTATAAACTTTGTGATAAACCTAAATAATTAACAATTTCCGCTGAAAAAAAGAACCTGTTAAGGTTCTGTTAGGAATTTGTTATATTTAGCTTAGTTCATTCCTTGCTTTGCCTTTCAATTGAGTAAAAAGACCATTTTCTACCAAAATATTCATTTTAATAGAAATTTCTTAACATATTTTGAAAACTTGAGAGAGTAAATCAAAAAATTTAGAATAGTGAGTACTATTTTTAAACATAAGTTTTATTTTTTTTTATTAAAGAAGTATAATATTGTTTTACTGTTGATTAACATTATTATTCAAAGCTTATTCAATTAAGTATGTTTTGTATACTAATAGCTAATTTTGAACTATCGAAGTCAAAATTCTTTTTCTCTAAGTTGATACTCTTTTAGTTTGAAATAAAAATTCTGACTTAACTTAGTAGTTCGACTATTTGTCAGTTTTCACTAAATTTTCATTCATGCCTTATTTATTCAAATTATTTAACAAGTTAACAGCAAATTCTTCTATGGTACTGTTAAAAGTATATTAAGTTTTTTTACTGCTGTTTATCACTTTTTTGCACAATTACAAATACATTTCAGTAAAATTAAGCTATCTCTTTTTTTAATCAAAATTATCATTCACAATTTCATTTAGTAGGTACATTGATTTTTTAGTTTTTATTAATAAGCCTTAATCACCTTAAACATTAACAGTTAACACATTTCATTATTGCTGTTTTATTTACAAGTTTTCATAAGTGTTTTAATATAATTTGTAAACTAAGCCTTAATGTCTCCATGAATGTTTAGTTTAATTTTTAGAAACATATAGAATTAAGAACTTAAATAATTTTCTGAATGAAACATAGTTAGTATCTTATATAAAAATAGGTCTTTTTGTGTTTTAAACTTTTTCAGTTAAGCTATACTTTCAAAGTATCTGTTTTGATCAGTTCTTTTTTAGATAGTTTCTATGAACATTTAATCAAAAAACAAGTTTATAAAAAAAAAGTTAGAGCTATTTTACATATTTATATTTTCTATGAAATCTATAGATAAGCTACATATTTTTTGTAATTTTATTTTTTAATGAAATCTATTTCATCTTCTTTTCTGTGTTTCTATACTTTAAAGAAATTTTTAAATAAAAAATTAACTATATTAAAAGTAATAATAGTAATGTTGATAAATTGGAAGATACTAAGCAATTAAGTATTAAGAAAACTGGACAAGTAGTGCTTTTCAATTGATATATAATCAATATTACTTTTTCTGATGATCGTTTTTTGATTGAGTATAATAGTTGTTAAGTGTAATCCAGTACTTCCTTTAGTTATAAGATCTACATTTGAAAAGTCAATCTCTAATAATAATCTTCAATATTGGTTTTAAATGCAATCTTTGATATAATTAGAAGTTCTAAAGCTAATGGTTTTTTACTGTGAAAAAGTTAACAAGCCTGATTAAAAAGTTTCATTATAATTGTATAAATTATAATGAAATGATATAAATCTGTTGTAATTAAATAGGTGTATTTATAGACGTAATTTAAATGCAATCTTAGAAATTAGGTTTAGAAAAAGTTTAAATTTAAATATATATAGCTTAAACCAGTGGTCGTCAAAGTGTACACGGGTGTACACTAGTTTACACAGAACATTTTTGTGGGGTGCAGGAAATTTGTAGGTTGCATGAAATTTTTAGGATAAACATAAAAAATAATTTATAGTTTTTTCAGAAAAAAACTTAGATATTTTAGTTATATTCAGCCTTGGTGTTTAATTTGGCTTTTCATAAATTGGCCGTTTAAATCATAAGATTATTTGAGGCTAAAATTCAACTGTCATTTAAGTAATTCTCTTCAAGTAAAGAAAAAGTAGATGCTCACATTTATTATCCATGGTTGAGTATGGAGAAAGTTTTGTCCTTCAACAACCTACAATCATGATAGGGAATTAAATGAACTAAATTTTAAAGCTTAATATTTTATTGTTTTAGGTAACTATTTTAAATTATGAAATTATGCTCAATAAATCAAGTTTATTTATTTTTTTAATATACTGGTGTTTTACAACTTTTATACTAAGTAACTGTTCTTCCATAATACTGAAAATAGTTTCTTGAATAATTTAACTTAATATTAAGTGTTATACTTACAGTAAAGTCTAACAAAATATTTTGATTTAAAGAATATATATGTTTTAGAATCCTCTTAAGTACATAAACTTTTTTCTTACAAATACATATTAGTAATAATTAAATTCAAAGTAACAAATTTTATTTTAAACAATTAAAGTTAATAATGGTTATATATTTTCTAATTATTAATTATTAATTTATTAGTATTTTTATATGGAATTATAATTTAATTAAATAAATGTTCTAAAAAACATAGTCTTAGATTAATACAGAGTTGCCACACACTAAAGATACTTTGAAATTTTAAAAGGTTTTGTGAGGATTAAGGCTGTCTTTGGTTTTTCTGAAGTTTTATGTAAATCTCATGCTAGTTAGGTGAGTATTTTATAAAATAATTTTTTACCAAGGAGAATTTACTAGTTTCTAATGTATATACTTTTTTTAATTCATCTATAGTTTTCTATTTATTTTGTTTTTTTTGAATGTCTTAAGGTATTTGTTTTTAATTAACTGTATATTTCTCAGTTATTGAACTTATGTTTACTATTTTTCTTTTTTTTTTTTCAAAAGTCAATATAGTCTCAATCTAATTTGATGAAATAATTGCTTTTTTTTCCTCAGATTAATATTTATACTCTTAAAAGTAGTAACTCTGTTAATAATCGGTTAATATCTAGTTTTAAGTTTTAGTTTGAATCAGGGTTGCCACACACTCATACTAATAAAACTTTCCTTTAAAATGCAATTTGACTATGGATGTCTTTTTTTTTGCAAAACTTAAGCTAGTTTTAATATTTTTTTTAAATTTCCGGATGCTTTTATAAATCAAATTTTTTTTTTAAAAGTATATTTTTTAATATTAAATCTAACTTATTATAATAATAATTTTTGGTCGTCATGGTTGATTAGCTTTATAATTTTTTAGCTTTTGACTTTCTCTTTTTTTATTTTGTAAAACTTAAGATAACCGAGGCTTGTTTAATGTAAGTTTTGCTTGGTTGCTATACACACAGGATAACTAAGGCCAGCTAGAATTCTTAAAAAATTTTATGATGAAATATAATGCTGGTTTAATTCAGGCTAACTCAAACTAGTTTGAAAAAAAAAAAAATAGAATAACCCAGGCCAGTTTATTTTTTTTAATAAAAAACCTCAGAAAAATTTGAAATTTAAAGAAAATTTCAGTCCAGTGTTTATCTAAAGAGTCCAGTGGTTCTTAACCTTTTTTCATGCAGTAATCCTTTTAAAAAGTTAATTGCCAAATTTACCTATTTTTGAAAGGTAATTACCAAATTTACCCATAAAATACAGAATTCAGTTTAATTTTGAGGAAAAAATTCTTGATTTTTTCATGTTTAGGCTTATTGAATGTTAAAAATAGTAAAACTTAATGAGTTTATTTAACCTAAAAATATCAACAGTTAAATACTTACTTATAAATTAAAACAACAATTTAAAACACTACATTAAATATCTTGATTGAGATTTGTTTGTTTTAGTTTTAATATTCTTATATTTTTATTGCCAATTTTGTTTAAAATCTGAATTTTCAAACCTTATCTACATAAAACAATACATATTCAAGATTCAAAAACTTAAGATAGCTCAGAACAGTTTCAAGTCATTAAGTTTTCTCTAATATGACAAGTGGCAACCCTGCTAAAGTTGTTATTGGTTACTCAGACTGACTTTGTTTTGGGTTTATGAAAGGCACAACTTTTATTTAATCTCCTTACGATAAATCACAAATTATTTTAAATTTACCTCTAACTATCAACTAGGAATCTTAGTTTTTATTCTTCATAACTATAATGTTTCAACTTTATTAATTTTATCAAAAGACTTATTAAAAAAAATTTTAATGTTTATATTTTCAAAAAATTCTTGAAATCGGCTTAAAAACATATTTTTTTTGTGTTTTGTACTATATTGATATGTAACTTCAGTATCTTGTAAAATATGAAATCAGTTTTTAGTGTTTTTATAAAGTTTATTTTAAAACAACCAAATTTTATTTTCTGTTTCAAATGTGTCGTAATATTTTATAGTTCTTCAAATTTTTACTTTATGTAAATATTTGAGGCAAAAATTGTCAATTATTATTCAATTTTAGAATTTATGTTAACATTTGTTCTGTATTTTTAATAATATAAGTTAGTTTGAAGTATTTTGAGATTTAAATTAAAACTAAGACTGTTTTAAATTTTTATTTAATCAGGTCATGTTAAGACTTTTTTTTTCTTACCTTAAAGCCTAGCTTTGTGAATTTAAAACCTTTTTTGCCTTGAAAATAATGTTTTAATTTGTTTATATCATGCCTCTTAAAAATCTTTTATATTTTAGGTTCTTGAGCTTCACTAACAATATCTTCTTTCAGTATTTAACCCTTACTACTATTTTAATAAAAGAATTTTTTTTTTCAAAAAGTAGCATTCCTGATATTGGTACAAAATAACTTTTTTTTAGTTGCAAGTTATTGAAATGTCATTTTTACTAATTATATTTTGCAATTACAATTTTATATAACTTAGTTTGTTATATTATGCAAAAATGAAAAAATATTTAAAAAAATAACAAGCTTCAAACAATTATAGATTGTTTTAGTGGATAACATAAATAAAACATAATAAACATAAATTTTAGTGGATAGCTGTCTAATTTGCACGAGTGTACAAAATTGCACGAAGACTTTTTTGCACGAGCAGACAATTTTGCACGGGTTACTTTTGTATTATATCTGTATAAATTTTAATTATTTTTTTTTAGTTTATTAAATTTTCTTTACTTTCACTGTTACTCCTTACCCTCGGTCGGTATTTTATTTATTTATTTTATTTTTAAATTTTTTAATTAAATTTATATATTTTTAACTATCACTGTTACCCCAAACCCTTACCCTCGGTTGGTAGCTTTTTTTTTATAACTTTCATCAGTTATATTTTTATTTTTACTATCACTGTTACTTCTAACCCTCGGTCATTAACTTTTTTTTGTTTATCAATTCTTTTTAGTTTTTCCTTTTCCTTTTTATTTTATTTTATTTTTGTATCTTTTACTCTCGTGCAAAATTTTAACTCGTGCAAAACTGACTCTAAGTGCAAAATTGTCTTCGTGCAATTTTGTACCCTCGTGGAATTCGGTCTTCGTGCAATTTACACCCGTTACCAATTTTAGTGAACAACTTTACCCAAAATTACTTCTAATTTTAAATGTGGTTATTTATATTTTTAATGCAAATTTAAAAGATTTATTAAAATTTAGCATAACTTAATCTAAATATTTTCTCTTTTTTTTAAATTAAAAGCAGGTAAGCAAAACTAATTATATAAAATACGGGATCGTCAAACACTTAATAAAAACTTTAAGACTAGTTATATTATATATATATATTTTTTTAAACTAAAGCAATGTAAGAACTTTTTCAAAAACACTATGGTGACATAGGTTTCATATTTTAAATATAAATTCAGATTAGTTTTCATATTTTTGCTTTATCTGTGGCAATTATTAATAATAATAATAATAATAGTAATAATAAGGCCCGCTATCAGCCGAGATCGGCTATGCGTGTTGTGCACAGAGAAGAAAAAATAAAAAAATTACATGTTAAAAAAAAAAAAAACAATTAAATTCATTCTGCTTCTTATTTCTTCATCTTCTTCTTCGTTTTTCTAAAATATTCCTTTTCTCTTTCTTGCAGTCTTTTGTGTATAGTTGATCTCCATTTGGCACGGTCATTTGCAAGCAACTCCCAATCATCAGTTCCAATGTTCAAGCTTTTTAAGTCGCGCTTGCATACATCCTTAAAACGTAATTTTGGACGTCCTCGATTTCGTTTGCCAACGACGAACTCGCCATACAATAGAAACTTTGGGATCCGCTCAGTATTCATTCTCAGGATATGACCGAGCCAGCGAAACCTGCGCTGACTGAGGGTAAAGTACATAGTGGTAAGACCAGTACGTCTCAATACTTCCTCATTGGTGATCTTTTGCTGCCATGTAATTCCAAGGATGCGACGAAGGCATCGTAGGTGGAAGGTATTGATTTTCTTCTCCTGTACGCTAGGTAACGTCCATGTCTCGCTACCGTAAAGCAGAGTACTGCAGACACAAGAACGGTAAACGTTAGCCTTTGTTCGAATGCTTAGCTTTTGGTTATCCCAAACTCTTGCAGTCAAGCGAGCGAAAGTTCCTAATGCTTTGCCAATGCGACTATTTATTTCTTTGTCCAATGATGCGTTTGACGCAATATTTGAGCCAAGGTATACAAAGTTATCTACATTCTCGATATCCTTACAATTGATCTTGATTGATGGTAAAATATTTGTTCCTTGAATTAGAATTTTAGTCTTCTTAAGGCTTATAGTAAGGCCGAAATCCGAGCATGCCGAAGAAAACTGATTCAGCAGTGTCTACAGGTCTTGGGCAGAGTGAGCCACGAGTGCAGCATCGTCAGCAAATAAAAGATCACGTATGGTGACTTTCTTCAGATTTCGCTTAGCTCTTAGATTTGAAGGGTTGAAAAGGTGTCCGTCAGTTCTTGTATGAAGCTTGATTCCAGTAGTTAATGAATTAAAAGCATGCTTTAATAGCATCGGAAAGAAGATTCCAAACAAAGTTGGAGCAAGTACGCAGCCTTGCTTTACCCCACTTTTGATTTCAAATGAATCAGATACACTACCATCATATTGAATGGTTGCCCTTGTGTTTGTATGAAAAGACTTCACAATATTGAATAATTTTGGAGGACATCGAATTTTCAGCAGTATAGCATATAGTCCTTCTCTACTTACCAAGTCAAAGGCTTTAGTGAGGTCAATGAAAGCGATGTACAAAGGCATGTTCTGCTCATTACATTTCTCTTGTAACTGACGTACAGAAAAAATCATGTCGGTGGTAGATCTTTTAGACCTAAATCCACATTGAGACTCAGGATATACTCTTTCAGCCAGCTTCTGAATACGAGGAAGAACCGCTCTTGCAAAAACTTTACCAGCAATCGCAAGAAGAGAAATTCCCCTGTAACTATTGCAGTCCGATCTGGAAGCCTTGTTTTTATATAAGACTATGATCTTAGCATCACGCATGTCTTGTGGCACTATACCTTCTCTCAAACATTTGGCTAAAATATCATGTAAATGAGGTAACAAGCATGACTTACAATTGCGGACCAAGTCCGCTGGTTTGCCGTAACTACCTGGAGCTTTCCACGGAGCTATCATATCAATGGCTTTACTGAGTTCTTCAGTAGTTGGTACGCTATCCAGGTCATCCATCATTGGTAGACTATCCATTCTGTTAAGGGCATCATTAGTAACAATATTCTGTGTAGAATACAGAAGGGAAAAGTGTTGAACCCATCTACTCAACTGTTCATTCCTACTGTGTAAGATTTCACCAGTCTCAGATAACAAAGGTGATATTGACCTCTTTGTTGGTCCAACTGCTTTTTTTATTCCTTCGTAGACTGATTTGGTATCTCCTCTGTCAGCAGCAGCCTGAATACGGGCACTAGCCTTTAACCAAAACTCAGTAGCACATTTTCTAGCTGCCCTCCGAAAATTTTTTCTGGCTTCACGAAGTCTATTAAGACACGTGTTACTTGGGTCACGTTGATAATCAACATGAGCCTGTTGCTTTTTCTTTAAAAGAGGAGATAAAATATTGATATTTTCTTCGAACCAGTCTTTGTTGGCATGTTTGTTATTTCAAAAGTTTCAAAGGCATTCTGATATATAGTTTTTTCGATCCTAGACAAAGACTCAGAAGCAGATGTGTCCGACGAAGAGACAGATGGCATCAGAGTTGAGAAATTTTTGATATTTTCCTTGTCCCGCATTGCACCTACATTTAGTCGAACTTTACGAGCTAAATTGTTTGAATTGTGCATGAACTTTTTTGAGATGTGCATTTTACAGCAGACCAAAGAATGATCGCTGTTGCAGTCTGCGCTTTGATATGATCTAGTTAACAGAACATCGTTAATACGATGGCGTCTCACTAAGATAAGGTCTAATTGGTGCCAGTTTTTAGAACGGGGATGTCTCCAAGATTAATTATTAAACTTCAAAAAAATTTTCTAAGTTGTGTATTTTCAAATTTTTTTTTTGATATTTTAGTTGTTTAAGTTGTTTTACATTTAGTTTTATTAACTTTTGATTTATGGAAAACAATATTGTTTTCAATTTTGGTTAATTTAATGAATCTAAGACAGGCTTTTTATTTTAATAATTGTGGTTTTAAATGATATTTAGTTGATTTAGTTTAATGTTTTGTTTATTTATAACCAGTTATCTAAATACATTAGTATTGAAGGGACTCAATTCTGACTCAAAGAAGTGGCTACAATGTACATTCAGTTTAACTATAAACTTATATACTTAAAATAAAGTAATTTGAAATTAATTTATAAAAACATATTAGAACTTTTTTTTGCTTAAAATAACTTAATTTTAAACTTTTAATTGCTATGGAAGGAAGAAGTGATGGTTATTTTCAACCCTGAACTTAATGGAGTACAAAATTTAGTACATGCAATGAACAATAACAGCTTCAAGTAATATTTTACTCAAATCAACAGTATACATACTTTTTGAAGTTATTTGAACTTAGTTTGTTCTTTCTTTTTTGTTCAACATCTATGTTAAACACAGAAAATAACAATAAAATAATGTTGAAATTATTTCATGTATGTGTTTAGTTCTTAGTGAAACATTTGAGAGTACTAGGTATTTATTAAGGTAAGCGGAAATGTGTTTATTTAAACTTGTAAAAGGAAATCCATATTAATGCTGTAGAAAGAAAATTGCATAAAAAAAGAGGACTGCATGATAAGACTATTACAAATTTAAGCTACAATTGATATAGTTGAGGTATTTGATCAGATATATTTGATCTTTCAGTTGATATTAGTTTGATATAGTTGATGTATTTGATCAGTATATCGGATCAACATATCAGTTGATGTATTTGATTTTTCAGTTAATATTATTATGATATAGTTGATATGGCCTTCAGCTTTCAGTTAATATCAGTTTGATTACATGTTTAATTAAGTTTAGTTAATTGTTTCTAGTCGTAAAAATGTATTTCAAAATCAATTAAAAGTGTTTTCGTGTTTCTGCCACTAGAGGCTCTCTTAGATCAGATCTTTGGGTGCACATAATTTTTCTTTGCTGTTCAGTGTGCAAAGATTTCTATTAGCTTGATGGTTTAGGCTATGTGTAATTAGATTAATTTCTACTTATTGTTTAGATCAGTGGTCGTCAAGCTTATCAATAAAAGTTGTATATTCAATATTTGTTTAGATATTAAACTTGCAATATAAAAGTTTTACAAATGATTTAAAACTAACTTATTATCGACAGCAAGCTAAAATAAATATATAAAAATGTCAACTTTTGAAACCACAACTGGCAACATTGAAGCATCGAGCGCACCTGGTGTTAAAAAAATAAAAACCACGAATTCTGAGAACCATGAATTATGTGAACAGTTGCTCAGGAACTTCGATGAAAACAAAAATTCCGAAGACGAAGTTGTGAAAACTTTCAAAAGAAATGCAGTTTCGTGTTTTCATGGAAGTGCATTGAAAAGTTTCTCGAATTTTTTTCGTGCAGGTAAAACGTTTTTTTTTTTACTTTCTGTTAATCATATGATGATTGACTCTCTGTTTTTTACTCTCTGTTAAGTTCTGTGATGTTTTTTTTGTACAATAAAATAAATACTTATGATAGTTATCATCTCTATCTAGTTTCAATAACTTTTGTTTTTTATTTATTAAACTATTAAAATTTGAATTTAATAACCTTTTGTAGGTAATGCGAAATTATCCAACGAAAATTTCTTCAAACTTTACAAAGTGGCAAAACTACTTAATTTCGCCAATGCAAAGAAACATTTACTCGACTCGTTTAAGATTGACCTGAACATTGACAACGTTTGTTTCTACCATCAGTTTTCCATTATTGCCCAAAACAAGCAAATTCAAAAGTGCACTTTCGACTTCATAACAAGATGGTTCTGCTATTTGGCCGAGAATAAAATGCTGGACGGTTTGAGCTTTGATGTCTTTGTGAGGATCTTGTCCAGTTCAGACTTGAATATCACCTCGGAACTTGAGGTAGCAAAAGCTGTGAACAGTTGGATTGAACACGATCCAAAATCAAGAAGCAAGCTTACATTAGGTTTGGTGAAAACAATTCGTCTACCTCTGCTCTCAACTGCTGCTCTGAATACATTGTTAGATGCTGACACATTTTCAAAATGTGCTGAGAGTAAGGGGGTTATACTAAAAGCTATCAGCGATAAACCTGTTCAGAATCTTGACCCGAGCTCTGCCGACTGTCGAGTGAGACATTGCGCTCAGGATAATTTTGAGGTGGCACTTTGCAGCAATATGTACCCTACCTTTCACGTGTTCAATTTGGAAAATAAGAACTACTCGTCCTTCACTGAGATAGCACGTATAGATAAAAGTTTTGACTTGTCCTCCGTTGAGTTCGTGAACGGAATCATGTACTTCTTTGGTTACGAAGATTTACTTGATAGTTTGTCGGTGCTGTCTTACTCAGTTTTGACTGGATCCTGGGAGCATGTAACGTTTCCCGATGATTCTTTGATAGACTGCGATAATTTTTCAACTTGCACTTTGGCGGGAAAGATTTACATTTTAGGAGGAAAACGTCAGCAACGTGACCTATCAGGAACCAACTTTGTCCTTTTTGATACCAGCACTAAAAGTTTTAGGAAACTGGAAGACACCAAACACTCCAGGGAAGGAGCCGCGTCATGCGTATTCAACGGGAGAATTGTCACCTCAGGAGGATCCGATCATCCGACATCCGTTGAAGCGTACGATCACTGCGCAGGTGAGTGGTCACGTGACATGCCCGACATGCTGGAGGGAAAAAGCGGTCACGCTTCGGTAAGCATCGGCAGCAAAATGTACGTGATCAGTAGATGGGAAGGTTGCGAGGTTTTTGATCTCTTCAGCGGGAAGTTTGCTCTTCTTCAAGCTCCGTGGGTTAAGAGGAAATTTTTCACTTTTAAGTGCGTGGTGATTGGCAGCAAGATGATAGTGGTTTCTAGCCACAATCATCGAGATTTTAATTTCATTGTTTTCGATTCAGAGGGATTAAAATTGGAGAAGGATGTTAGTTTGAGGCAAAACGAGCTGGATATTAATTGTTATCACTGTGTCAAATATCCCAAACTCAATATTTTTCCGGAAACTTTTTAATTGTGATTTTTATTTTTTGTATTGTAGTGCTAGATAAAGTATAACTGAAAATTTCAACTTGGTTTTATTTCCTGTAAATAAGTTTGTTAAGCTTAACTGAAAAAAGTATGCTCAAGATATCATAAAAAAACTTACAAAAAATGTGTAGTTTATTTTTATAGAAAGCAAATATATGTAAAACAGTTTTTACCTTTGTTATTTTATAAACTTGTTTGTTTGTTTGTATGTATTTAGAAACTGTTTAAAAAAGAACTGATCAAATTAGATACTTTAAAAATAGAGTTCAATTGAAAGTGTTTAAAACCATAAAAATCTAAATTTTTAAGTTAGATACCAATTTACGTAAACATTATCTTTACTTAAGTAAACCATAACGAATAACTTATGATTTACAAGTTTAAAAAAATAATGTTTCATACAATAAGTTTTATCTATAGTAGCTTTAAATGGAAAGTTTTTTAAACAATGTAAGTTTCTAATGTCCCGAACAAGACGTTAAAAGGTATCCGTGGTGTGCGACTCGATAACATTAACTAAAAGGTTTTATTGTACACAAGGTCATTGGAACAAATACTTTTGAGTGGTTTTTTCATCGTTTCATAAGATATTAATTTCATTGCAACTTTCATTTTACAACAATTAAAAGTAAAATCAAAATTTCATTGGTTTATGTTTCTTTTTCTAAATAACATAAGGTACGATTTGAAGGGAACCGCTCATTTCCAACAAGCGATCATTTCCCACCTGGTCAAAAACGAGAACCGCTTACCGACCAAGGGTAAGGGTTTGGTGTAATGGTAATAAATAAACAAATTATAAATAAATAGCTAATAAAAAATAGAGGAACAGATAAAAAATAAGAAAATATTGTGGGGGAATTGATCAGTTGGAAATTTTCGATATACCGATTTCAATTACATAATTTAATGTAACTGACATATACGAAGTGCAGATTGAATTTATAAATTGTATTTTTGAGTGTACAAATATACTAGCATTCACAAACTTTATGTAACTTAGTAAAGAGTATCAAATCAGATATGCCATCATAAACTTTAAATTAGTTTCAATATCAAATATAAATTTTAAACTTTTTTGTGCTAAGTGTAAAAATATCACAAGAAAAAATTAAGTTAATGTTCTTTTAAGTTTATTAGATGAAAAGTTAGCAAAATAGCACAACAAAATATATTTACACATGTTAACTTTCTGCTTAATAAGCGTTTTTAGTAGGTAATCTACCTTTTTTTCAAAACTCGTAAAAATTGTTTTTCAAAACACGCCCCTGATGTCAAATGAAATACCTAATAATATTAAAGACAGGGAAACCTTTGATCTAATATAGGGTTTCTCTTTTTTTGAAAGGCGCCTAAAATAAACCGAAAAGCTATGGCACCCTTTAACATAAACTCTCATAATACTAATGTTGTATAAGACCACTTACACTCGAAAATATCCAGTGTAAGTTTAAAATTATCGCCCCTTTTCATCTTATGGACCCTAAATTTCTAATATAGTCCACTTTCGGAAACTCTGATCTGAGAGTAACTTTACTGAAAGAACAATTAATGTATCAGTAAGTTGTACATATTTAATTATTTTAAGTATCATTTTAATATGACTTAAAAGAAAAGGGTTGGCTGCAATTGCAAGGTTTTTAAATTTTTTTATTCATTACAGTATACAAATGAGGTAAAGTGATAATACAGCACATAGTTAAGAACATCTACACCATAACCAAATATATAAAAATAATCTTTAAAAAAAGTTATAGATTTTTCTAAAAGTAAGAATATTAGCCAATCAGAAGCGACCTTAGAACTGCAGCCGCTAAAGCAATCATTTACTTATGATAGCTTGTTTATAGAGTTGGTTTCTTTACTTGCAATAAAAAGTGTTATTTATCAAAGTTATATGTTTCACTAGTCGGTTGACTATATTTAAATTATTGGCAAATCTTACTGTTTGGATATTTGTAGAAAATTAGCACTTAGAGGTAAAATATAAAACTAAATTTTTGTACTAAAGAGCGTAAACTCAAATTATTGAATGATTTATAATGGATAGGTTTGGTATAGTCTTAAAATTTATCTTTATATTGATTCTAGTAGATGAAATTAGTTAACATATTTTAAACTTTTTTAAAAGATAACAAGTTTTTACAATGTAATCTTAAAACTCTACTTTATTAAAAGAACAGGTGATGTTTTAAATTTTTTGTGTTTCAAAAGTTAAACAGCACAATTACTAATAAAACGAGTTAATATTTATTGTTTTAAAAACTGAAAATAGATTATAATCATTAGTTCCTTAACAATAACTTATTTTACATATAGGTAATTAGAATCATGTGAAACTCAAGTTTTACCTAAACTTTTATTTATCATTTCAAACAAATAAGTTATACAACTGTGAGAGGTTTTACTTTTACTTTACAATTTTACTATATCTCAATAAAGTGACGTTTTCCCCGTGTTTAATTTGGCTTTTTATAAAATGGCCATTTTGGTCATAAGACTATTCGAGTCTAAAACTCAACTGTCATATTTAAGTTCATAATGTTGCTAAGAAAACATTTTCAAGTAAAGAAAATATGTGGATGCTACATTTATTGTCTATGGTTGAGTATGGAGAAAGCCCTGTCTGTCATCAAACTACTATAATGATAGAGAGTCAAATAAAATAAATTTTAAAGCTTAATACTCCATTGTTTTAATTAATTATTTTTAATTATAAAATTTTCCTTAATAAATCAAATTTACTCTTTTTAAGTAAATTAATTAATATTTTATACTTTTTACACTAAATTACTATACTTACTTGAAACTAAAAAAATTTCTTTAATAACCTTACATAAAATTTAAATTATACTTGCAGCAAAGTTTAACAAACTATTTTAGATTAAAAAAATATTTTTTTATTTTGCAAAGTATATAAAGTTTTATATACAAATACATCTTATAAATTTATAGTATTATAGTGAATTTTTCTTATTTAAACAATTCTAACTATTTATGATTATATATTGTTAAATTATTTTAATGTATTTATATAGAATTTGAATAGTAGGTAAAAATGTTAAAGAAATTGTAGTTCTAGATAAGTACAGAGTTGCCACACACTACGGCAACTTTGAACTTTTTAAAAGTTTTGTGAAAAATTTATGCTTGCTTGCTTTTTTTGAATTTTTTTTCAAATCTCAGGCTAGTTAGGTATGTTTTTTTAATAAAACTCAATCTAGTGAAATTTACTAGTTTCTAATTTTGAAAATTTTTCTTGAAGTTGTCTACAGTTTTCTATCTGATCAGTTCTTTTGTTTTTAATAGATCTTAAGGGATTTACATGATAAATTAAAAATTTTCAGTTATTGAACATATCTTTACTGTTTCTTTTTTCCCAAAAGTCAGGGTAGTCTCAATCTAATTTAATAAAACAGTTGCTATTTTTTTACTCAGATTAATATTTATACTTTTAAAAGTAGTAACTCTGTTAATTATCAGTTAATATCCAGTTTTAGTTTTAGTATGAATCAGGGTTGCAACACACTCATACCAGTAAAACTTTTATTAAAAATACAATTTGACTAAGGATATCTTTTTTTTTTGCAAAACTTAAGCTAGCTTGATATTTTTCTTAAATCTTCGGACACTTTTATAATCTAGATTTTTCTTTCAAAAGTGTTTTTTAATGTTAAATTTAACTTTTCGTATTGTAAAAAAGTAATTTGAGATGTTAAGGGTTCATTAGGTTTAAAGTTTTTCAGCTTTTGACTTTCTCTATTTTTCAAAAACTTAAGATGACCCAGGGTAGTTTGATGTAACTATAATTAAAAATAAAAATCATGATGAAATATAATGCATGCCTTGGTTCATAATATTAAAAAACTTAAACTAGTTTGAAAACAAAACTTAGAATAACCAAGGAAAGTTTTTTTTTTAATAAAACTTCAGCATAATTTATATTATTGAAAATTTCAGTCCAGTGTTCATCTAAAGAGTCCAGTGGTTCTTAAAATTTTTTAATGTGTTACTCCTTTTAAAAAGGTTATTGCCAAACCTACCTATTTTTAAAGTATATACCAAATCTACCATTAATATACGAAAAATTGTTTAATTTTAAAGAGAAAATCTTGAATTTTGGATGTTTAAGCTTATTAAATGTTAAAAATGGTAAAACTTAATGAGGTTATTTAACCCAAAAAAATCAACAGTTAAATACTTATTTATAAATTGAAACAACAATTAAAAACACTAACTTACTTAACTTGTGGTTAATAATAAAAATATACCTTGAAAACTTGAACCCCCAGGTTAAGAATCGCTGTTCTAAATCTTGAATGAGATTTGTTTGTTTTAGTTTTAATATTCTGATATTTTATAGACAGTTTTGTTAACATTTTCAAACTTTATCTACATCAAAATATACATATTTAAGATATTTCAAAAGAATTAAAAAACTCAAGATGGCTCAGAACAGTTTTAAGTCCTTAAGTTTTCTTTTATATAACAAGTGGCAACCCTGCTAAAGCTGTTATTGGTTACTCAGACTGACTTTGTTTTGATTTTAAGAAATGCATAACTTTTTATTTTATACTCCTTATAGAAAATCATAAATTATTTTCAATTAACTTAAACTATCAACTAGGAATCTTAGTATTTGTTTTTCATAATTATAATGTTTCAACTTTATTAGTTTCATCAGAAGTTTTAATTAAAAAAAAAAATAATTGTTTTTGTTTTGCAAAAATTCTTGAAATTGACATAAAAATATCTTTTTGTGTTTGTACAATAATGATATGTAATTTAAAAAGTATCAGTAAAACTTCAATATCCTGTGAATTTTTAGTTATTTTATAAAGTTTATTTTAAAACAATCAAGATTTAATTTTTATTTTAAATAAATCAAAGTATTTTATAATTCTTTAAATTCTTAATAACCTAAATTCTTGAAAGAAAAACTGTTAGCTTTTATTCATTTTAAGAATTTATATGTACTTAAATATGTAGTTTAATTAATATAAGATAGTTTGAGGTATTTGAGATTTGAATTAAAATTCAGACTGTCAAGGATTTTTTATTAATTAGACGAAGTTCAGATTTTTTTATAACTTTCAGCTTAGTTTTTTGAATTTAAAACCTTTATTGCCTTAAAGATAATGTTTTAATTTGTTTATATTATGCCTCTTACATATCTATTATATTTTAGGTGTTCAGCTTCATTAATAATGTCTTCTTTCAGTATTTCGCCCTTAATACTATCTTAATAAAAAAAGTATGTTGTCTCAAAAAGTATCATTACTGATATTGGTACAAAATAACTTTATTTTAGTTGCAAATTATTGAAATGTCATTTTTACTTAAATTTTCTAGCAACTAGAATTTTATTTAACTTAATTTATTATATTTTGCAACAATTTCAAAATATTTAAAATCAAAAATAAGCTTCAAACAACTACAGGATTATATTTAATTTAGGTAGGTAGCTTTCTAATTTGCATGAGTGTACAAAATTGCACGAGGAACAAAATTTCACGAGTGCATAAAATTGCACGAAGACACTTTTGCACAAGCAGATAATTTTGCGCGGAAAAAGTTTTGCATGGGTTATTATTTTTTTCTTTTAATATCTGTATTATTATTATTTTTTATTTTTATTTTTTTTTTTACTGTTACCCCCCATACCCTTACTTTCGGTCGGTAATTAATTATATATTTTTTAAATTTATTTTTTAAACTATCACAGTTACCCCTAGCCCTTACCATCAGTCAGTTACATTTTATTTTAGATATTTTTCTTTTTCATATTTTTTGATTATACTTTTTTTACTCTCGTGCAATACTGACCCTTGATGCAAAATCGTCTTCGTCGATTTTATGCCTTCGTGCAAATTTGGCTTTGTGCATTTTAATCAAATCGTGCAATTTAGACCAATTCCCAATTTTAGTGTATAATACCTACCTAAAATTACTTCTAGTTTTAATTTTAGCACAACTTTTCCACTGGCCCTATTTATACTTTTTAAATTTTTTTTTTTTTTGATTTAAAGCGAGTAAGGACAACTAATTTTATATAAAACAGGATTGTCAAACACTTAAACTATTCATAATAACTTTAAAAATAGTTATTTTATATATAAAATTTTTTAAACTTAAGCAATGTAACAACTTTTGCAAAACACTATAGTTACATAGGTTTTATATTTTAAATATGAATTCATACTAGTTTCCATAATTTTGCTTAATCTGTGGCAATGATTAAACTTAAAACACTTTTTTTTCAGTTGTGTATTTTTAAAGTTTATTTTTGATATTTTAGTTGTTTAAGTTTAAGTTGTTTTACATTTAGTTTTATTAATTTTTAATTTATGGCAAACAATTTGTTTTGAATTTTGGTTAACTTAATGAATCTCTGACCGGATTTTCAAAAATGAATATTTTTGGATGATATTTAGTTGATTTAGTTTAATACTTTTATTATTTATAACCAGTTTTTTTAAAAAGCTTAATATTTAATGACTTTAATTATTGTTGTTTAGATTTGAAGGAACTCGCTTTTGACTCAAAAAAGTGGTAGCAGTGTATATTCAGTTTTACTATAATACTATATACTTAAAATAAAGTAGCTTGAGTTAGTTTAAAAAGAAATTTTAGAACATTTTTTTGCTTGAAATAACCTAATTTTCAACTTTTAATTGTTTAACAGAAAAAAGTAACAATCTTTTTCAACCTTGAACTTAATGGTATACAAAATTTAGCACAAGAAATGAACAATTACAGCTTCAAGTGATATTTTGCTCAGATCAAAAATATACTGTTTTTTTTAATTTAACTGGACTTTGTTCTTTCTTTTTTGTTCAACATCTATGTAAAATACAGAAAATATTAATAAAATAATGTTGAAATTATTTAATGTATGTGTTTAGTTCTTAATAGAACATTTGATAGTATTAGGTATTTATTAGGGTGAGCGGAGATGTGTTTATTTAAACTTGAAAAAGAAAATCCAAATTAATGCTGTAGAAATAAAATTACATAAAGAAAGAGGACTGCATGATAAAGTTGTTATATATTTAAGCTACAGTTGATATAGTTGAGGTACTTGATCAGATATATTTGATTTTTCAGTTGATATTAGTTTGATATAGTTGATATGGCTCTCAGCTTTCAGTTGATGTAGTTTGATTACATGTTTAATTAAGTTTAGTAATTGTTTCTAAGCGTAAGAATGTATTTCAAAACAATTAAAAGTGTTTCCGGATTTCTGCCACTAGAGGCTTTCTTAAATTAGATATTTGGGTGCACAAATTTTTTATTTGCTGTTCAGTGTGCACAGATTTTGATCAGCTTGACGGTTTAGGCTATGTGTAATTAGACTAATTTTTTTTTTGTTGTTTAGATCAGTGGTTGTCTTGCTTATCAATATAATATTTAACCTTCAATGTTTGTTTAGATATTAAACTTGCAATATAAAAGTTTAACAAACTACTTAAAACTAACTTATTATCTACAGTAAGCTAAAATATATATATATAAATGTCAACTTTTGAAAATACAACTGGCAACATTGAAGCCTCGATTATACCTGGTGTTAAAAAAATAAAAACTACGAACTCTGAGAACCATGAATTTTGTGAAGAGTTTCTCAGGAACTTCGACGAAAACGAAAATTACGAAGACAAATATGTTATGAAAAGTTTCAAAAGAAATGCAATTTTGTTTTTTGATGAAAGTGCATTGAAAAGTTTCTCTGATTTTTTTCGTACAGGTAAAGAGTTTTTTACTCACTTTTAAGTTTTTTATGGTTTTTTTGTAGAATAAAATATATACTTTTGATAGTTAGCATCTCTATCTAGTTTTACTAACTTATGTTTTTTTATTAAACTTATAAAATCAGAAATAATTTAAATTTTTTAGGCAATTCAAAGTTATCCAACGAAAATTTCTTCAAACTTTACAAAGTCGCAAAACTACTTAATTTCGCCAATGCAAAGCAACATTTTCTTGACTCGTTCAAGATTGACCTGAACATTAACAACGTTTGTTTCTACCATCAGTTTTCCATTATTGCCCAAAACAAGCAAATTCAAAAGTGCACTTTCGACTTCATAACAAGATGGTTCTGCTATTTGGCCGAGAATAAAATGCTGGACGGTTTGAGCTTTGATGTCTTTGTGAGGATCTTGTCCACTTCAGACTTGAATATCACCTCGGAACTTGAGGTAGCAAAAGCTGTGAACAGTTGGATTGAACACGATCCAAAATCAAGAAGCAAGCTTACATTAGGTTTGGTGAAAACAATTCGTCTACCTCTGCTCTCAACTGCTGCTCTGAATACATTGTTAGATGCTGACACATTTTCAAAATGTGCTGAGAGTAAGGGGGTTATACTAAAAGCTATCAGCGATAAACCTGTTCAGAATCTTGACCCGAGCTCTGCCGACTGTCGAGTGAGACATTGCGCTCAGGATAATTTTGAGGTGGCACTTTGCAGCAATAAGTACCCTACCTATAGCGTGTTCAAGCTCGATAAGAAGAACTACTCGTCCTTCACTGAGATAGCACGTATAGATAAAAGTTTTGACTTGTTCTCCGTTGAGTTAGTGAACGGGATCATGTACTTCTTTGGTAACGAAAATTTACTTGACAATTTATCGGTGCTGTCTTACTCAGTTTTGACTGGATCCTGGGAGCATGTAAGGTTACCCGATGATTCTTTGATAAACTGTGGCTATTTTTCAACTTGCACTTTGGTGGGAAAGATTTACATTTTAGGGGGAAAACTACGTAAAGCGTCAAGAATCGTCAGAAACCGTCAGCAACGTGGGATCAGGAACCAACTTTGTCCTTTTTGATCCCAGCACTAAAAGTTTCAGGAAGCTGGAAGACACCAAACACAACAGGAAGGTAGCCGCGTCAACCGTATTCAACGGGAGAATTGTCACCTCAGGAGGTCGAGTTGGTACGACATCCGTTGAAGCGTACGATCACTGCGCAGGTGAGTGGTCACGTGACATGCCCGACATGCTGGTGGGAAAAAGCGGTCACGCCTCGGTGAGCATCGGGAGCAAAATGTACATGATCAGTGGAGCGGAAAGTTGCGAGGTTTTTGATCTCTTCAGCGGGAAGTTTGCTCTTCTTCAAGCTCCGTGGCCTAAGAGGACATTTTTCATCCCTAAGTGCGTGGTGAATGGTAGCAAGATAATAGTGGTTTCTAACAAATTTGATATTTTTCGAGTTGTTTTCAAGTTCGTTGTTTTCGATTCAGACAGATCAAAATGGGAGAAAGAAGTTAGTTTCGAGCAACTCGAGCTGGATAGTAATTGTTATCACTGTGTCAAATATCCCAAACTCAATATTTTTCTGGAAACTTTATAATGTGATTTTCTTGATGTATTGTAGTGCTAGATAAAGTATTGCTGAAAATTTCAACTTGGTTTTATTTCTAGTAAGTAAGTTTGTAAAGCTTAACTGAAAAAAGTATGCAAAAGATATCATTGAAAAAAAAAACTTACTAAAAATATGTAGTTTATTTATATAAAAAGAAGTATATATAAAATAGCTTCTAATTTTATAGTTAACAAACACGTTTTTTTTTGTAACTTAAACTATTTAAAAATGAACTGAATAAACTAGATACTTTAAGAATAGACTTTAACTGAAAAAAGATTAAAACAATAAAAAACTAAATTTAAAGTTAGATACCAATTAAAGTAAATATTACATTTACTTAAGAAAACAATACTGACAGACTTATTAATTCACAAGTTTAAAAAAATAATGTCTCACGCAATAAGTATTTTCTATAGCAGCTTTAAATGGAAAGTTTATTTAACAACGTAAGTGTCTAATGTTCCAAACAAAACGTTAAAAGGTATCCGTGGTGTGCGACTTGATAACATTAACTAAAAGGTTTTATTGCACACTAGGTCATTGGAACAAATACTTTTGAGTGGTTTTTTCATCGTTTCATAAGATATTAATTTCATAACCTTTAAAACTTTTCATTTATTTTTCAATATTAAACTTTCATTTTACAACCATTAAAAGTAATATCAAAATTTCATTGGTTTATGTTTCTTTTTCTAAATAACATAAGGTACGATTTGAAGGGAACCGCTCATTTCCAACAAGCGATCATTTCCTACCTGGTCGAACCCGAGAACCGCTTACCGACCAAGGGTATGTGTTTGGGGTAATGGTAATAAATAAACAAATAATAAATAAAAAAGATAAAATATAAAGAAACAGATAAAGAAATTAAAATAAAAAATGAGTGGGAATTGTCAGTATACCGATTTGAATAACATAATTTAATGTAACTGACATATACAAGTGCATATTGAGTTTATAAATTGTATTTTTGAGTGTACAAGTATACTAGCATTCACAAACTTTATGTAACTTAATAAAAAGTCTCAATGCGGATATGCCATCATAAATTTTAATATTTATTTTATTGTAATAATAATAATTTTTAGTGGTCATGGTTGATTAGCTTCATAATTTTTCAGCTTTTGACTTTCTCTTTTTTTTTGTAAAACTTAAGATGACCGAGGCTTGTTTAATGTAAGTTTTTCTTGGTTGCTATACACACAAGATAACTAAGGCCAGCTAGAATTCTTAAAAAAATTTATGATGAAATATAACTCTGTTATAATTCAGGCTCACTTTGACTAGTTTGAAAAAAAAAGAATAACCCAGGCCAGTTTATTTTTTTTAATAAAAAACCCAGCATAATTTGAAATTTATAGAAAATTTCAATCCAGTGTTCATCTAAAAAGTCCAGTGGTTCTTAACCTTTTTTCATGTGTTACTCCTTTTAAAAAAGGCTATTGCCAAACCTACCAATTTTTTAAAGGTAATTACCAAGTTTACTCTTCATATACAAAATAGTGTTTAATTTTGAAGAGAAAATCTTGAATTTTGGATGTTTAAGCTTATTAAATGTTAAAAATGGTAAAATTTAATGAGCTTACTTAAGCCAAAAAAATCAGCAATTAAATATTTATTTATAAATTAAAACAAAATTAAAAACACTTACTTTAATAACTTCTGGTTAATGATAAAAATTTTCCTGAAAACCAGGAAATTTATACCAGGTTAAGAATCGCTGTTCTAAATATTAAATGAGATTTTTGTGTTTTAGTTTTAATATTCTAAAATTTTATAGCCAGTTTTGTTAAAATTTTCAAACTTTATCTACATCAAAAAATATATATTTAAGATATTTCAAAAGAATTCAAAAATTCCAGATGGCTCAGAACAGTTTTAAGTCATTAAGTTTTCTTTTATATAACAAGTGGCAACCCTGCTAAAGCTGTTATTGGTCACTCGAACTGACCTTGTTTCGGTTTTAAGAAATGCATAACTTTTATTTTTGTACTCCTTATAACAAATCATAAATTATTTTGAATTAACTTAAACTATCAACTAGGAATCTTAGTTTTTGTTTTTCATAATTATAATGTTTCAATTTTATTAGTTTCATCAGAAGTTTTATTAAAAAAATAATAATTGTTTTTGTTTTGCAAAAATTCTTGAAATTGACATAAAAATATCTTTTTGTGTTTGTACAATAATGATATGTAATTTAAAAAGTATCAGTAAAACTTCAATATCCTGTGAATTTTTAGTTATTTTATAAAGTTTATTTTAAAACAATCAAGATTTAATTTTTATTTTAAATAAATCAAAGTATTTTATAATTCTTTAAATTCTTAATAACCTAAATGCTTGAAAGAAAAACTGTTAGCTTTTATTCATTTTAAGAATTTATATGTACTTAAATATGTAGTTTAATTAATATAAGATAGTTTGAGGTATTTGAGATTTGAATTAAAATTCAGACTGTCAAGGATTTTTTATTAATTAGACGAAGTTCAGACTTTTTTATAACTTTCAGCTTAGTTTTTTGAATTTAAAACCTTTATTGCCTTAAAGATTATATTTTAATTTGTTTATATTATGCCTCTTATACATCTATTATATTTTAGGTGTTCAGCTTCATTAATAATGTCTTCTTTCAGTATTTCCCCCTTACTACTATCTTAATAAAAAAGTATTTTGTCTCAAAAAGTAGCATTCCTGATATTAGTACGAAATAACTTTATTTTAGTTGCAAATTATTGAAATGTCATTTTTACTTAAATTTTCTAGCAACTAGAATTTTATTTAACTTAATTTATTATATTTTGCAACAATTTCAAAATATTTAAAAACAAAAATAAGCTTCAAAAAACTACAGGATTATATTTAATTTAGGTAGGTAGCTTTCTAATTTGCATGAGTGTACAAAATTGCACGAGGAACAAAATTTCACGAGTGCATAAAATTGCACGAAGACACTTTTGCACAAGCAGATAATTTTGCACGGAAAAAGTTTTGCATGGGTTATTATTTTTTTCTTTTAATATCTTTATTGATATTATTTTTTATTTTTATTTTTTTTTTTTTACTGTTACCCCCCATACCCTTACTTTCGGTGGGTAATTAATTATATTTTTTTTTAATTTAATTTTTAAACTATCACTGTTACTCCTAGCCCTTACCCTTGGTCAGTTACTTTTTTTTTCTATTTTTTTTTCATATATTTTTATTATACTTTTTTACTCTCGTGCAAAACTGACCCTTCGTGCAAAATCGTCTTCGTCCAATTTTGGGCCTTCGTGCAAAATTGGCTTTGTGCATTTTAATCCATTTGTGCAATTTAGACCGGTTCCCTATTTTAGTGTTTAATACCTACCTAAAATTACTTCTAGTTTTAATTTTAGCACAACTTTTCCACTGGCCCTATTTATTCTTTTTGAGTGTTTTTTTTTTTTTTTTTTTTGATTTAAAGCGAGTAAGGACAACTAATTTTATATAAAACAGGATTGTCAAACACTTAAACTATTCATAATAACTTTAAAAATAGTTATTTTATATATAAAATTTTTTAAACTAAAGCAATGTAACAACTTTTTCAAAACACTATAGTTACATAGGTTTTATATTTTAAATATGAATTCATACTAGTTTCCATAATTTTGCTTAATCTGTGGCAATGATTAAACTTAAAACACTTTTTTTTCAGTTGTGTATTTTTAAAGTTTATTTTTAATATTTTAGTTGTTTAAGTTTAAGTTGTTTTACATTTAGTTTTATTAATTTTTAATTTATGGCAAACAATTTGTTTTGAATTTTGGTTAACTTAATGAATCTCTGACCGGATTTTCAAAAATGAATATTTTTAAATGATATTTAGTTGATTTAGTTTAATACTTTGTTTATTTATAACCAGTTTTTTTAAAAAGCTTAATATTTAATGACTTTAGTTATTTTTGTTTAGATTTGAAGTAACTCGCTTTTGACTCAAAAAAGTGGCAGCAGTGTATATTCAGTTTTACTATAATACTATATACTTAAAATAAAGTAACTTGAGTTAGTTTAAAAAGAAATTTTAGAACATTTTTTTGCTTGAAATAACCTAATTTTCAACTTTTAATTGTTTAACAGAAAAAAGTGACAATCTTTTTCAACCTTGAACTTAATGGTATACAAAATTTAGCACAAGAAATGAACAATTACAGCTTCAAGTAATATTTCACTCAGATCAAAAATAAACTGTTTTTTTTTAATTTAACTGGACTTTGTTCTTTCTTTTTTGTTCAACATCTATGTAAAATACAGAAAATATTAGTAAAATAATGTTGAAATTATTTAATGTATGTGTTTAGTTCTTAACAAAACATTTGATAGTATTAGGTATTTATTAGGGTAAGCGGAGATGTGTTTATTTAAACTTGAAAAAGAAAATCCAAATTAATGCTGTAGAAATAAAATTACATAAAGAAAGAGGACTGCATGATAAAGTTGTTATATATTTAAGCTACAGTTGATATAGTTGAGGTACTTGATCTGATATATTTGATTTTTCAGTTGATATTAGTTTGATATAGTTGATATGGCTCTCAGCTTTCAGTTGATGTAGTTTGATTACATGTTTAATTAAGTTTATTAATTGTTTCTAAGCGTAAGAATGTATTTTAAAATCAATTCAAAGTTTTTTCGTATTCCTGCCACTAGAGGCTCTCTTAAATTAGATCTTCGGGTGCACATGATTTTTATTTGCTGTTCAGTGTGCACAGATTTTGATCAGCTTGACGGTTTAGGCTATGTGTAATTAGACTATTTTTTTTTTTGTTGTTTAGATCAGTGGTTGTCTTGCTTATCAATATAATATTTAACCTTCAATGTTTGTTTAGATATTAAACTTGCAATATAAAAGTTTAACAAACTACTTAAAACTAACTTATTATCTACAGTAAGCTAAAATATATATATAAATGTCGACTTTTGAAAACACAACTAGCGAAATTGAAACCTCGATGGCACCTGGTGTTGAAAAATTAAAAACCACGAATTCTGAGAACCGTGAACTTTGTGAAGAGTTTCTCAGGAACTTCGATGAAAACGAAAATTCCGAAGACAAAAATGTTGTGAAAAGTTTCAAAAGAAATGCAATTTTGTTTTTTGATGAAAGTGCATTGAAAAGTTTCTCTGATTTTTTTCGTACAGGTAAAGAGTTTTTTACTCACTTTTAAGCTTTTTTATGGTTTTTTTGTAGAATAAAATATATACTTTTGATAGTTAGCATCTCTATCTAGTTTTACTAATTTATGTTTTTTTATTAAACTTATAAAATCAGAAATAATTTAAATTTTTTAGGCAATTCAAAGTTATCCAACGAAAATTTCTTCAAACTTTACAAAGTCGCAAAACTACTTAATTTCGCCAACGCCAAGCAACATTATCTTGACTCGTTCAAGATTGACCTGAACATTAACAACGTTTGTTTCTACCATCAGTTTTCCAACATTGCCCAAAACAAACGAATTCAAAAGTGCACTTTCGACTTCATAACACGGTGGTTCTGCTATTTGGCCGAGAACAAAATGCTGGACGGTTTAAGCTTTGATCTCTTTGTGAGGATCTTGTCCAGTTCAGACTTGAATATCACCTCGGAGCTTGAGGTAGCAAAAGCTTTGAACAGTTGGATTGAACACGATCCAAAATCAAGAAGCAAGCTTACAATAGGTCTGGTGAAAACAATCCGTCTACCTCTGCTCTCAACTGCTGCCTTAAACACATTGTTAGAATCTGAAACATTTTCAAAATGTGCTGAGAGTAAGGGGGTTATACTCAAAGCTATCAGCAATAAAACTATTCTGAGTCTTGACCCGAGCTCTGTGGACTGTCGAGTGAGACATTGCGCTCAGGATAATTTCGAGGTGGCTTTTTGCAGCAATAAGTTCCGTACCTATAACGTGTTCAAGCTCGATAAGAAGAACTACTCGTCCTTTACTGAGATCGCACGTATAGATGAAAATATCTACGTGTCCTCCGTTGAGTTCGTGAACGGGATCATATACTTCTTGGGTTACGAAGATTTACTTGGTAGTTTGTCGGTGTGGTCTCACTCAGTTTTGACTGGATCCTGGGAACATGTAAGGTTACCCGATGATTCTTTGATAAACTGCAATGATTTTTCAACTTGCAGTTTGGCGGGAAAGATTTACATTTTAGGGGGAAAATTACGTAAAGCGTCAAGAACCGTCAGGAGCCGTCATCAACGTGACCTATCAGGAACCAACTTTGTCCTTTTTGATCCCAGCACTAAGAGTCTTAGAAAGCTGGAAGACACCAAACACAAGAGGAAGAAAGCCGCGTCATCCGTTTTCAACGGGAGAATTGTGACGTCAGGGGGACTCGATCATCCGACATCCGTTAAAGCGTACGATCACTGCGCGGATGAATGGTCACGTGACATGCCCGACATGATGGAGGGAAAAAGCGGTCACGCCTCGGTGAGCATCGGGAGCAAAATGTACGTGATCAGTGGAGCCGGAAGTTGCGAGGTTTTTGATCTTTTCAGCGGGAAGTTTGCCCTTCTTCAAGCTCCGTGGCCTAACAGGACATTTTTCATTCCTAAGTGCGTGGTGAATAACAGCAAGATAATAGTGGTTTCTAGCAAATTTAATTTTTTTCGAGTTGTTTTCAAGTTCGTTGTTTTCGATTCAGCAGATCAAAATGGGAGAAGGAAGTTAGTTTCGAGCAACTCGAGCTGGATAGTAATTGTTATCACTGTGTCAAATATCCCAAACTCAATATTTTTCCGGAAACTTTTTAATTGTGATTTTTATTTTGTTGTACTGTAGTTCTAAATAAAGTTTTGCTGAAAATTTAAACTTGATTTTATTTCCTGCAAATAAGTTTTTGAATCTTAACTGAAAAAAGTATGCAAAAGATATAGTTGAAAAAAATAAATTATTAAAAATATGCAGTTTATTTATATAGAAAAAAAATATTTGTAAAATAGCTTCTAATTTTATTTTTTTAATAACACGTTTTTTATGTTATATGTTTAAAGAAACTATCTAAAATAGAACTGATCAAACTAGATACTTTAAAAATAGACTTTAACTGAAAAAGATTAAAACAAAAAAAAATATTTTTTTAAGTTAGATACCACTTTAAGTAAATATTATCTTTTTAAGAAAACTATACCGAAAGACTTATTGATTTACAAGTTTAAAAAAATAGTGTTTTACACAATAAGTGTTTTCTATAGTAACTTTAAATGTAAAGTTTATAAACATTGTAAGTGTCTAATGTTCCAAACAAAACGTTAAAAGGTATCCGTGGTGTGCGACTCGATAACATTAACTAAAAGGTTTTGTTGTACACTAGGTCATTGGAACAAATACTTTTGAGTGGTTTTTTCATCGTTTCATAAGATATTAATTTTATTGCAACTTTCATTTTACAACCATTAAAAGTAATATCAAAATTTCATTGGTTTATGTCAACATGCGATCATTTCCCACCTGGTTAAACGCGAGAACCGCTTACCGACCAAAGATAAGGGTTTGGGGTTACGGTAATATATAAATAAATAATAAAAAATAAAGAAAAAGATATATATATTAAAAAAAAATTGTGTGGGAATTGTCAGTATACCGAATTGAAATAACATAATTAAATGTAACTTACATATACGAAGTTCAGATTGAATTTATAAATTGTATTTTTGAATGTACAAGTATACTAGCATTCACTAACTTTATGTAACTTAGTAAAGAGTATCAATGCAGATTGCCATCATAAATTTTGAATTCATTTCATAATCAAAAATAAATTTCAAATTTTTTTCTGCTATGTGTAAAGATAGTACAAGCAAACGATAAAGCTAATGTTTAACTCTTTTAAGTTCAACATTCATTATTCAAACAGTTAGCAAAAAAGCACAACAAAATCTATTTACACATGTTAACTTTCTACTTAATAAACGTTTTAAGTAAGTAATCTACTTTTTTTTCAAAATTCGTAAAAATTGTTTTTCAAAACACGCCCCTGATGTCGAATGAAATACCTAAAAAACTTTCAAGACTAAGGAACCTTTTATCTAAGACAGCGTTTTCTTTTTTTTTTTGGAAGGCTCCTTTAAAGAAACCAAAAAGCTATGGCGCCCTTTAACAAAAATTCTCATAACACTAATGTTGTATAAACCTTTTGTGCTCCTCACCTTCAACTCGAAAATATCTAGTATAAGTTTCAAATTACCGCCCCTTTTCATCTTATGGACCCTAAATTTCTAATATAGTCCATTTTCGGAAACTCTGATCTGAGAGTAACTTTACTGAAAGAACAATTAACATATCAGTAAGTTGTATATATTTTATTATTTTAAATATTATTTTAACATGACTAGAAATAAAAGTGTCGGCTAAGGTTGCAAGGTTTTTGAAATGTTTTCATTCATAACATTATGTAAATGAGGTCAAGTGATATAATACGGCAGAATATAAAAAACATCTACAACCTAACCGAATATATAAAAAATATTTCTTAAAAAATTCATATACTTATATAAAAGTAAGAATATTAGCCAATCAGAAGCGACCTTAGAACTGCAGCCGCTAAAGCAAGCATTTACTTATGATAGCTTAATTATAGAGTTGGTTTCTTTATTTGCAATAAATAATGTTATTTATCAAAGTTATATGTTTCACTAGTTTGTTGACTATATATAAATTATTGGCAAAACTTTTTGTTTGAATATTTGTAGAGAATTGGTACTTAGAGGTAAAATATAAAACTATATTTTTGACTTAAGAGCGTAAATTTAAAGTATTTAATGATTTATAATAGATAGGTTTAGTATAGTTTCAAAATTCATCTTGATTTTGATACTAGTAGATGAAATTAGTTAACATATTTTGATATTATTTTAGAATATAACAATTTTATTACAATGTAATCTTAAAACTTAACTTTATTAAAAGAACAGGTGATGTTTTAAATTTTTTTGTTTCAAAAGTTAAACAGCACAATTATTAATGATAGCTGTTAATACTTATAGGTATTGTTATAAAAACTTGAAACGTATTATGATCAGTATTCAGTAGTTCCTTAAAAATAACTTATTTTACTTATAAGTAATGAGAATCATGTGAAACTCAAGTTTTACCTAAACTTTAATTTTTCATTTAAAACAAATAAGTTATACAACTGTGAGAGGTTTTACTTTTACCTCAAAGTTTTACCATATTTCGATAAAGTGACGTTTTACCCTGTGTTTAATTTGGCTTTTTATAAAATGGCCATTTTGGTCATAAGACTATTCTCGTCTAAAACTCAATTGTCATATTTTAAGTTCATAATGTTGCTAAGAAAACATTTTCAAGTAAAGAAAATATGTGGATGCTACATTTATTGTCCATGGTTGAGTATGGAGGAAGTTTTGTTTGTCATCAAACTACAATAATGGTAGGGAATTAAATAGATTAAACTAAAGGGCTAATTTTTTTCTTGTTTTTAGTAACTTTTCTCAAATTATTATATTTTATTTATTAAATCAAGTTTACTAATTTTAAATAAATTAACTAGTTTTTTTTTTTGCTTTTTGCACTAGATAACTATTCTTACATTATAATATAAATAGTTTCTTCAATAAACTTATTAATATTAAGTACTATACTTAAAGCAAAATTTAACAAATTATTCTCAATAAAGTATATAAACTCTTATCTACAAATACATCTTAATAATAGCTAATTTTTTGTAACAATTATTAATTTTAAATAAGTCAAATTATTAACGACTATTTATTTTTTATTTTTTTTTATGTTTATATAGAATTTGAATAGTACATATAATATCTATACAAAATATAGGTTTAGATTAATACAGAGTTGCCACAAACTAAGGCTTCTTTAACTTTTTTAAAAGTTTTGTGAAAAACTAAGACTGCCTTAGGTATTTCTGAATTTCTTTTTAGAAATATCAGGCTAGTTAGGTAACTTTTCTAAAATAAATTTAATCTAGAGAAATTTACTAGTTTCAGATTTTGAAAACATATTTTTAAAGTTATTTATAAGTTTTTATCTGTTCAGTTCTTTTGATATTAATAAAACCTTAAGGATTTTATTCTTGATTAACTGTACATTTCTCAGTTATTGAAGTTATATTAACTATTTTATTTTTATCCAAAAGTCAGTATAGTCTCAATCTAATTTAATGAAATATTTGCTGTTTTTTTTTACTTAGATTGATATTTATACTCTTAGAAGTAGTTACTCTGTTAGTAATCAGTTAATATTCAGTTTTAAGTTTTAGTATGAATCAGGGATGCCACAAACTCATACCAGTAAAACTTTCATTAAAAATACAATTTAATTAAGGATGTCTTTCTTTTATTTTTCAAATTTTAAAATAGTTTTGATATTTTTATTAAATCTCCGGATACTTTTATGACTGAGATTTTTCTTTGAAAAGTTTTTTTTAATATTGAATCTAACTTTTCATATTGTAATAATGATAATTTGAGATATTAAGGGTTGATTAGTTATATATTTTTTTTAGCTTAAGCCTTTCTCTTTTTCATAAACTTAAGATTACCCACGCTAGTTTGATGTAACTCATGCTTGGTTGCCATACACTCAAGATAAGTAAGGCCAGTTAGAATAATTTTTTGAACTTTTGATGATAAATTGTAATGATGCTATAGTTCTGGCTAACTTAGACTAGTTTGAAATTAAAAAAAAACTTAGGCCAGTTTGATTTTTTATTATAGAAAACTCAGCATTATTTCAAATTTTTAGAAAATTTCATTCAAGTTTTTATCTAGAAACAAAATCTTGAATGCGATTTGTTTGTTTGAGTTTTAATATTCTTACATTTTTTAGCCAATTTAATTTGATAACTGATTTTTAAAACCCTATCTAAATTTTTAAAAATAAGTTTTTTTAAAATATTTCAAAATTATTCAAAAACTCACGATGACTCAGGACAGTTTTAAGTTCTTAAGTTTTCTTTTATATGACAAGTTGCAACCCTGCTAAAACTGTTATTGGTTACTCAGACTGACTTGGTTTTTGTTTTAAGAATGGCACAACTTTTATTTATACTCCTTATATAAAATCATAAACTATTTTGAATTTAACTTAAGCTATTAACTAGGAATTATTCTTTATTACTATAATGCTACAACTTCATTACTTTTATCAGAAAGTTTATAATATAAGAACTAACAATAATAATTGTTAACTGTTTATTTTTTGCAAAATTCTTGAAATTGACTTAAAAATATATTTTTTGTTTTGTACTATAATGATATGTAATTTAGAAAATACTAAGCAAAACTTCAATTAAAATATAAAATTATTTTTTATTGTTTTAGTTAAAGTTTGTTCTAAAATAATTAAAGTAACTTTTTTGTTTGAAGTGTTTCAAAATTTTTATAGTTCTTCAAATTTTTTAATAACCTAAAGACTTGAATAAAAATATGTTAGCTTTTATTCATTTTAAATATTTAAGTGAATTTTTATTCTGTAATTTTAATAATGTAAGTTAGTTGAGGTATTTTAAGATTCAAATCAATACTTAGACTGTTAAGGATTTTTTAGTAATCAGGTTAAGTTTAATTTTTTTTTCTAAACTTTAAGGCTAGTTTTTTGAATTCAAAACCTTTTTAGCTTTAAAAATAATATTTTCAGGTATATTAGAAATGTTTTTGTTATGTTTAGTACTTGATAAAACTTTTGAGAGCACTTGGTATTTACTAGGATAAACAGAGGTGTCTTTATTTAATTGTGTAAAGGGAAATCCATATTAACGCTGTAAAAATGAAATGTGCATAAACATTGCATGATAAAATTGTTATAAAATCCAGCTTCAGTTGATTTAAGGTTTTCAGTTGATATAGTTGATGTATTTGATCAGTATATCGGTACAATATATCAGTTGATATTTTTGATTTTTCAGTTGATAATAGTTTGATATAGTTGATATAGCTCTCAACTTTAGTTAATATTAGTTTGATTACATGTTTAATTAAGTTTAGTTAGTTGTTTCTAATCGTAAGAATGTACTTTAAAATTGAATAAAAGTGTTTCAGTATTCCTGCCACTAAAGGCTCTCCTAAAATAGATCTTTGGGTGCACATAATTTTTATACGCTGTTCAGTGTGCACAGATTTCGATTAGCATGATGGTTTAGGGCTATGTGTAATTAGATTAACTTCTATTTATTGTTTAGATCAGTGGTCGTCAAGTTTATCAATAAAAATTCTACTTTCATTATTTAGTCTAAAACTCAATTGTCATATTTAAGTTCATAATGTTGCTAAGAAAACATTTTTAAGTAAAGAAAATATGTGGATGCTACATTTATTGTCTATGGTTGAGTATGGAGGAAGTTTTGTTTGTCATCAAACTACAATAATGGTAGGGAATTAAATGGATTAAAATAAAGGGCTAATTTTTACTTGTTTTTAGCAACTTTTCTCATATTATTAAATTAGGTTTACTAATTTTAAATAAATTAACTAATATTTTATACTTTTTACACTAAAAAACTGTTTTTACATTATAATATAAATAAATTCTTTAATAATTTTACTTAATATTAAGTACTATACTTAAAGCAAAGTTTAACAAAAAAACTCTTAATAAAGTATATAAACTCTTATCTACAAATACATCTTGATAATCGCTAATTTTTTTTGTAACTAACATTAATTTGAATGAGTCAAATTATTAATGACTATTTATTTTTAATTTTTTTTAGTTTATATAGAATTTGAATAGTACGTATAAAATTTATACAAAATAATATAGGTTTAGATTAATACAGAGTTGCCACAAACTTAGGCTTCTTAAAACTTTTTAAAGCTTTTGTGAAAAATTAAGACTGCCTTAGGTTTTTCTGAATTTTTTTTAGAAATATCAGGCTAGTTAGGTAACTTTTCTAAAATAAATTTAATCTAGAGAAATTTACTAGTTTTAGATTTTGAAAACTTATTTTTAAAGTTTTTTGTAACTTTCTATCTGTTCAGTTCTTTTGATTTTAATGAAAATCTTAAGATATTTATTCTTGATTAACAGTACATTTTTCAGTTATTGAAGTTATGAAAACTATTTTCTTTTTATCCGAAAGTCAGGATAGTCTCAATCTAATTTAATGAAATATTTGCTGTTTTTTTTTACTTAGATTAATATTTATACTTTTAAAAATAGTTTCTCTGTTAATAATCAGTTAATATCCAGTTATAGGTTTTAGTATGAATCAGGGTTGCCACACACTCATACCAGTAAAACTTTCCTTAAAAATACAGTTTCACTAAGGATGTCTTTTTTTATTTACAAAACTTTAGCTAGTTCCTCCGGATGCTTTTATGATTCAGATTTTTCTTTGGAAAGTGTTTGTCAATATTATATATAACTTTTCCTTTTGTAATAATGATAATTTGAGATATCAAGGACTAATTAGGTTTATATTTTTTTTACTTTTTGCATTTATCTTTTTCATAAACTTAAGATTACCCACACTAGTTTGATGTAACTCATGCTTGGTTGCCATATACTCAAGATAAGTAAAGCTAGTTAGAATAATATTTTGAATTTTTGATGATAAATTGTAATGATGCTATAGTTCTGGCTAAGTTAGACTAGTTTGAAATTAAAAAAAAACTTAGGCCAGTTTGATATTTTATTGTAGAAAACTCAGCATTATTTCAAGTTTTTAGGTTAATTTCATTCAAGTTCTTATCTATAAACAAAATCTTGAATGCGATTTGTTTGTTTAAGGTTTAATATTCTTATATTTTTTAGCTAATTTAGTTTGATAACTGATTTTTAAAACCCCATCAAATTTTGAAAAATAAATATTCAAAAATCTTCAAAACATTTCAAAAACTCACGACAGTTTTAAGTTCTTAAGTTTTCTTTTATATGACAAGTTGCAACCCTGCTAAAACTGTTATTGGTTACTCAAACTGACTTTGTTTTGGTTTTAAGAAAGGCACAACTTTTATTTATAAAATGTCATAAACTATTTTAATTTAACTTAAACTATTCTTTATTCTTAAATTATTCTTTATTACTATAATGTTTTAACTTTATTACTTTTATCAGAAAGTTTATAATATAAGAACTCACAATAATAATTGTTAACTGTTTATTTTTAGCAAAAGTTCTTGAAATTGACTTAAAATAGTTTTATGTTTTGTACTAAAATGATATGTAATTTAGAAAATACCAAGTAAAACTTCAATTTAAATATGAAATTATTTTTTGGTGTTTTAGTTAAAGTTTGTTCTAAAATAATGAAATTTTTTTTTTTGTTTTAAGTGTTTCCAAATTTTTAAAGTTCTTCAAATGTTTTAATAACCTAAAAACTTGATTAAAAAACTGATAGCTTTTATTCATTTTAAGTATTCAAGTGAGTTTTTATTCTGTTATTTAAAATAATGTAAGTTAGTTGAGGTATTTTGAGATTCAAATCAAACCTTAGACTGTTTAGGATTTTTTTAGTAATAAGGTTAAGTTTAATTCTTTTTTCTAAATTTTAATGCTAGTTTTTTTTTTAAATTTAAAACCTTTTGAGCCTTAATAATAATATTTTCAGGCATATTAGAAATGTTTTTGTTTATTTATAAAGAGCTCAGGATAGTTTGAGAATTTCTGAAAATCTCAGAGTTTTTTTCAAATATTTAAATGATATAAGGTTGATTAAGGTTAAATTTTCGTTTATATATAACTAGTTTTGTTAAAAAGCTGGATTTTTAATGATTTTAATTTTTTGTTTAGGTTTGAAGGGACTCAGGGCAGTTGTAGTCACTCGAAAGAGTTTATTTTTGACCAAAAGAAGTGGCAACAATGTACATTCAGTTATAAATTTAAAATAAAGTCATTTAAAACAAACTTGTAACAATTATTTTATTTTATTTTTATGCCTGGAGTAATTTAATTTACAATTTTTAGTTTTCTAACACGAAGAAGTGACAGTCTTTAACAATCTTGAACTTATTGGTGTACAAAATTTAGTACATGAAATGAAGAATAAAAGTTTCAAGTAATATTTTACTCAGAGCAACAATATACATACTTTTTGAAGTTAACTGAACTTTGTTTGTTTTTTCTTTTTTGTTCAACATCTATGTTAAATACAGAAAATGTTAATAAAATAATGTTAAAGTTATTTCATGTATGTGTTTAGTTCTTGATGAAACATTTGAGTTTACTGGGTATTTACTAGTATAAACGGAGGTGTCCTTATTCAATTGTGTAAAAGGAAATCCATATTAACGCTGTAGAAATGAAAGTGTATAAGAAAGATGACTGCATGAAAAAGTTATTATAAATTTCAGCTTCAGTTGATATAATGCTTTCAGTTAATATAGTTGATGTATTTGATCAGTATATCGGATCATTATATCAGTTGATATTTTTATCTTTCAGTTGATAATAGTTTGTTATAGTTGATATGGCTCTCAGCTTTCAGTTGATGTAGTTTGATTACATGTTAAATTAAGTTAAGTTAACTGTTTCTGATACTAAGAATGTATTTCAAAATCAATTAAAAGTGTTTACGTATTCCTGCCACTAGAGGCTCTCTTAAATTAGAATTTTTAGGTGAACATAACTTTTATTTGCAGTTCAGTGTGCACAGGTTTCGAAAAGCTTGACGGTTTAGGCTATGAGTAATTAGACTAATTTCTTTTTTTTTTTGTTTAGATCAGTGATCGTCAAGCTTATCAATATAATACTTTACCTTCAATTTTTTGTTTAGATATTAAACTTGCAATATAAAAGTTTTACAAATGACTTTAAACTAACTTATTATCAACAGTAAACTAAAATAAATATATAAAATGTCAATTTTTAAGAACACAACTGGCAACATTGAAGTCTCTAGCGCACCTGGTGTTGGAAAAATAAAAACCACGAACTCTGAGAACCATGAACTTTGTGAAGAGTTTCTCAGGAACTTCGATGAAAACAAAAATTCCGAAGACGAAATTATGAAAAGTTTCAAAAGAAATGCAGTTTTGGGTTTTGATGAAAATGCATTGAAAAGTTTCTCTGATTTTTTTCGTATAGGTAAAAAGTTTTTTCTATTCTCTTTTAATTATATGATGGTTTTTTCGTAAAAATAAAGAATATACTTTTAATAGTTAGCATCTCTATCTAGTTTCATTAACTTCTGTTTTTTTTTATTAAACTAATAAAATTAGAATTGAATAAACTTTTGTAGGTAATATGAAGTTATCAAACGAAAATTTCTTTAAACTTTACAAAATGGCAAAACTACTCAATTTCGACATTGCCAAGCAACATTTGCTCGACTCGTTCAAGATTGACCTGAATATTGACAACGTTTGTTTCTGCCATCAGTTTTCCAACATTGCCCACAACAAACAAATTCAAAAGTGCACTTTTGACTTCATAGCAAGGTGGTTCTGCTATTTTTCCGAGAACAAAATGTTGGATAGTTTGAGTTTTGATCTCTTTGTGAGGATCTTGTCCAGTTCAGACTTGAATATCACCTCGGAGCTTGAGGTAGCAAAAGCTGTGAACAATTGGATAGAACACGATCCAAAATCAAGAAGCAAGCTTACATTAGGTTTGGTGAAAACAATTCGACTACCTCTGCTATCAACTGCTGCTTTAAACACATTGTTAGATGCTGAAACATTTTCAAAATGTGCTGAGAGTAAGCGGGTTATATTCAAAGCTATAAGCGATAAAACTATTTTGACTCTTGACCCGAGCTCTGTGGACTGTCGAGTGAGACATTGCGCTCAGGATAATTTTGAGGTAGCAATTTGCGGCATTTAGTACCGTAACTATGACGTCTTCAGGCTGGAAAATGAGAACTGCTCGTTCATCACTTAGATCGCACGTATGAATGAATACATCCACGCGGTCTCAGTTGAGTTCGTGAACGGGATCATATACTTCTTTGGTTACGAATATTTTCTTAACAATGTATCGGTGCTGTCTTACTCAGTTTTGACTGGATCCTGAGAGGAATTGAAGTTTATCGATTGTTCGTTAAACTGCGGCGATTTTTCAACCTGCAGCTTGGCGGGTAAAATATACATTTTGGCGGGAAACGCGCTACGTAACGTATCAGGAACCAACTTTTTCGTTTTTGATCCCAGCACTGAAAGTTTCAAGAAGCTGAAACATACCGAACGTTCCAGGAAGGAAGCCGCATCATCCGTATTCAACGGGAGAATAGTGACGTCAGGAGGATTCGATCATCCGACATCCGTTGAAGCGTACGATCACTGCGCAGATGAATGGTCACGTGACATGCCCGACATGCTGGTGGGAAAAAGAAGTCACGCTTCGGTGAGCATCGGAAACAAAATGTACGTGATCAGCAAAGTAGAATGTTGCGAGATTTTTGATCTCTTCAGCGGGAAGTTTTCTCTTCTTCAAGCTCCTCCACTTAAGGAGAAAGTTTTTAGCTGTCACTACGTAGTAATTGGTAGCAAAATAATAGTGTTTGTTGGCAACTATGAATACGAATATGTTGTTTTCGATCCGGAGAAATCAGAATGGTCGGAGGAAATTAGTTTCTGGTATTACGATCTGCATCGTAAATATCACTCCGTTAAATTTCCGAAAATTAATGTTATTCTTTGATCGTTTTTGTCTGTGGTTCGACTTTTTTACCGTTTTAAATAAACTTTATACTGAAATGAGCAAAGGCCTAACATTGTGGCCCTTCAATGTTTCTAATGACAAATAAATCCATAAAATTACAGTGTTTTTGAAGTTTGAATAGTACACTACAGCTTTTTAATTTTCAACTAACTGTGGAAGTTTTTTCTACAATTGACTACAAATCAAAAGTTAGTTATTTTTTATATTCTGTAAAATGCACCATACAGTATCATAGCTTTTAACAAGTGCTAATGTTATTTTTTCAAAAAAATGTTGAAAACCCTATGGCCGTAATAAACTTACTAAAATTTTCATTTGTCAAGATATTGTAATAAACTTGATAAATTTTAGAACAATATCAATTAATTTTATAAAAACATAAAGGTAAAAGGCGCTAGGGAATCTGTTTAATTACATCTCTAATTTTAACTGCTGTTATTATAAAATTAGCAAAAATATTCTTAACTCAAATGTATTTTTTACAATAACCTTATTTTAGCAAAACTTTAGTAAATAGCATTGTACATTTTTGAAGTAAAATTTAGCTTTCCAATTTGATACAGTGAATAATGATTATTTATACAAATAGAATTTGTAAACTTTATGTAACTTTGTAAATAGTATTATTACAAAAAGCTCTCAAAAGTTCTAAATTTATTATGACATGACAGATAAATTCTAATTTTAACTCAGTTTCAGCTTTTAGCAAGTGTAAGACCAGCAAATTAGAAAACTTTAGCTTTTTTTGATTTCTTTTTAGTTTTTTGTATAAATATTAAATAAAATATTGTAACATGTTAAGTTTCTGCTTTATAAACGTTTCTAGTAAACAATCTACATTTTTATTCAGGAGTTTAAAATATTATTTTTCAAAACACGTCCCTGATGTAAAATGAAATACCTAACTATTTTAAAACTAGGGAATCTTTGATCTAATACAGGGTTTCCCAAACTTTTTTTCGAAGACTCCCTTAAAGAAACCAAAGAGCTATGGTCCCCTTCAACATATTATTTTAAAATACTTATGTTAAATACACCTAACATCTTTGTTGGATGTTAATCATCAACTCTAGAATATATAAAGTAAGCTTCAAATTATGATCTTGTGGCTCCCCTTTTACAGCTTACGAACCTCTAAGTTACTGAAGTTTTACCAAAAAATCTAGTATAACTTACAAAACTACTCTTAAACACGCCAAGACCTACTTTTGCTTTTTACCACCAATCTCAGTATAACTAGTGTAATTTTCAAAATATTGCCCCCTTTGAGAATTTGGTAGCCTATGTTATTTAAAGAGTATACTTTGGGAAACCCTTATCTAAGAGTTAATTTACTGAAAGAACTACATCAGTAAGTTTCTTGGGGATATTGTTTTGATAACAAAAACAAAGATATGTTTAGGGTTGCTAATCTATGTAGTTGGTTTCTTTAATTGCAATAAAAGTTATTTTGCTTATTGATCTATCAAAGTTAAATATTTCACTAATCTGTTGACTAAATATTAGCATGTTTTATATTTGAATTTTTGTAAAAAGTTGGTGTTTAGATTTAAAATTTAAAATAGAATATTAAATTATTGTACTTTATAGCTTATATTAAAAGTAGCTATTGACTTATAATAGCTAGGTTTTGTATAACTTGAAAGCTTTCCTCTTTTAATTTGGATACTAGCTATAAATTCATTAGATAACAATAATTTTTATAATGTAAATTTAAAATTTAGTTTGTTTTAAAACTTGGGGACGTTTTAAGTATTTTCATAAGTAAAACAGTAATTAATAAAACGAGTTATTATTAATACGTGAGCTTTTAAAAATTTGCATAATCAATAGTTCTAAAAAATAAATTATTTCAAATACAGGTAAAGAGAACTACGTGGATCTTAAAGTTTTTATAGATCTAGATCAGGGTCGGCAGCCTTATAATTCTCGCGGGCCGCACTATTTAGAAAAAAAACTTTTTAGGGTCGCATTCATCTAAAAAATTCTAGTAATCAGTAGAAAATTATTATTTAAGATCAAAAGTATTACAAACTAAGTGATATTAAACCATAAATAAAGAACATTTATTGAATTTAGAGTCTATTTGTAAGTTTTTATCATAAAAATTATAATTTTTATTGTTTTTAAAATGTATATTTTTTGGTGAAAAGGAGCTCGCGGGCCGCATATTTCTACTTAAAGGGCCGCATTTGGCCCGCAATTCGCCGACCCCTGATCTAGATTGTTAGTTTTATTTACATTCAAAACAAATTAGTTAAACACCTGTAAAAGGTTTTACTTTTACCCAGTACAATTTAAAATTATCTAATTCTTTACAAAACATAATTAGATAAGTTTTGAATAACAATATTGCTCAAAAATGAAATTACATTTCACTTTTAATATTAAAAAACAAAAAGCATATTCAAAAATAGTACTAAATATTTTTAGTTATTTCGAATTGACCTAAACAAGTTTTGAAAACTTTATCTTGATATTTCTATTAAAATGAATATTTTGGTAGAAAGTGGTCTTTCTACTCAATAGAAAGATAAGGCAAGGGCATAAACTATACAATAAACAAAATATAACAAGTTTCTAACAGAACCTTTACAAACTTTTTTTTCAGCGGAAATTGTTAACTATTTAAGTTTATCACAAAGTTTATAATGTAAAAATATTACCAACTGTATTTTTACAAATTTGTTACAATATCTCAGAATAATATAGTTTTTTGTTGTTTTCTAACAATAAAATTGGTACATTATTTTCGATAATATTTGTTGGAAACCAAATAAGCAATTCAAAGCAGGGCTTCTCAATCTCAGCCAAGTGGCCCCCTTGGGTGCCATGAGCAACAAAGAGACCACAGGGGGCCATGAGCTCATAATTTTAAACCTTACACTAGATATTCTGGATTTGATGACGAAGAGCAAAAAAAAGGTTTTAGGCGGCTTTAATGGTAATTATTAGAGAAATCTTGTGAAGGGGACTATAGCTTTTTTAATTACTTTGAAGTGAGAAAAAACTTTGCAAACCCTGATTTGAAAAAACTATTCCTTACCAAGATTTTTAGATAAATAGTAAGCTGGTAGAGAAGAATCGGACCTGAAGAAAAGTATAGTAAAAAATGTTTCAATAAAACTAAAAGTATTTTATTAAGTTTTCTGGTTTTAAGATTGAGTCAGCTTTTTCAATACACCTTAAAAAGATATTTCAAGTTTTTGTGTCAAGCATGGTAAAGTTATTAAAATTATTAAGTTTACCATTTTTTTTACTTAGATTTTTATTTTATTATACATTTTATTTAATTATTTAAAAAGTTATTTAATTGTATTGGTTGGAAAATTTAACAAAGATCTTTAGTTTTATTGAAGCACTTTCAGTTTATATTTTTCTTTACGTCCCATTCTTTTTTACCAGCTAACTATTTATTTAAAAATCTTGTTAAGAACAGTTTTTTTCAAATCAGGGTTCCCTAAATTTTTTTCCTTAAAAGAAAATAAAAAAGCTATGGCCCTCTACAACAAGATTTCTCTAATAATTACCATTAAAAGCGCCTTAAACGATTTTTTGCTCTTCATCATCAAATCCAGAATATCTAGTGTAAGTTTCAAACTATTAATTCATGACCCCTTATGGTACCCTTTGCTGCTCATGGCAACCAAGGAGGCTACTTGGCTTAGTTTTGGAAGCCCTGATTTAAATTGTTTATTTGGTTTGTACTGAACCTTCAGCATAATATAGGACATACTAGTTGCAATAGAATAGCTTTAATTGGTTTCTAACAAACATTGTCAAAAATTATGCACTAATTTTATTTATGAAAATTAAAAAAGCTGTATTTTTGTGATATTTGTTACATATTTTTAAACATACAGTTTTTGATAAATTTACTTTATAAATCTTGTGATAAATTTAAATAGTTAACAATTACCGCTGAAAAAAAGCTTGTAAAGGTTCTGTTAGGAACTTGTTACAATTAGTTTATTGAAAAGTTCATTCCTTGCTTTGTCTTACAATTGAGTAAAAAGACCATTTTCTACTAAAATATTCATTTTATAAGAAATATCTTAACATAGCTTTTAAAACTTGATAGAGTATATCAAAAATTCTAGATGTAGTAAGAACTATTTTTTAAACATATACTTTAATCTTTTTATTTTAGAAGTTTAATATAGTTCCATTTTTGAGCAACATTAAACTTTAAAACTTATCGAATTATGATTTGTATACTATCAGATAATTTTAAAACTATTGAAGTTAATTTTTTTTTTGTAAGCTTAAGTTGATACTCTTCTATTTTGAAATGAAAATCCTGACTTATCTTAGTAGTTAGATTGTTTGTCAGTTTTCAATAAATTTTTCATTTATGCCTTATTTATTTAAGTTATTCAACAAGTCAACATCAAATTCTTTTATGGTACTGTTAAAAGTATATTAAGCTTTATTACTGGTGTTTATCACTTTTTTCACAATTACAAACACATTTCAGTAAAATTAAGCTATCTTTTTTTAATAAAAATTAGCATTCACAATTTTATAAAGTAGCTAAATTGGTTCTTTAGTTTTTATTAATAAGCCTTAGTCACCTTAAACATTAACAATTAACACATTTCATTGTTGCTGTTTTTTTTACAAGTTTTTATAAGTGTTTTAATATAGTTTGTAAACTAAACCTTAATGTCTCCATGAATGTTTAGTTAAGTTTTAAGAAACATATAGAATTAAGAATTTAGTTGATTTTCTAAAAAAAAACAATATTTTATAGATAGATTAATTTGTGGTTCAATTAGTTTGTAGGTATGTTTTTGTTAAGTGGAGTTAAATATTTACTCTAATTAGTATCTAACTTAAAAATAGGTCTTTTTGTGTTTCAAACATTTTTCAGTTAAGCTATACTTTCAAAGTATCTGTTTTGAGTAAATGTTTTAGATAGTTTCTATAAACATTTAATCAAAAAAACAAGTTTATGAAAAAAAAAATAAAGCTCATTAAAAATTAAATTCTTACATTTTCTATGACAACTATAGATACACTACATACTTTTTGTAATTTATTTTTTAATGATATCTAGTTGATCTTCTTATATGTGTTTCTATAATGTAAAGAAATTTCCAGTTAAACAACTAATCTTTATTACAATTTTTAAATCTTTATTAAAAATAATAATAGTAGTCTTGATAAATTGATAATCACTAAGTATTTAAGTATTAAGAAAACATTATTAAGTGCTATTCAATTGTTATATAATCAATGTTACTTTTTCTGATGATCGTTTTTTGATAAACTATAATAGTTGTTAGGTGTAATCCAGTACTTTCTTCAGTTTTAAGATCTACATTTGAAAAGTCGATCTCTATTTATAATCTTCAATATTGGTTTCAAATGCAATTTTTTAAATAATTAGAAATTTTAAAGCTAATGCTTTTTTATTCTGAAAAAGTTAACGAGCCTGATAAAACAGTTTCATTAAAATTGTATAAATTATTATGAAATGATACAAATCTGTTAAAATTATCTAGATGTGTTTATAGGCATAATTTAAATTAAGTCTTGAAAGTTAAGGCTTAGAAAAAGTTTAAACTTTAATATCTATAGCCTATATCAGTGGTCGTCATAGTGTACACAGAATTTTTTTGTGGGTGGCAGGAAATGTGTAGGGTGCACGAAAATAATATAGGGTTACATGAAATTTTTATGGTAAAAGCAAAAAAGGAAGTTAACATTTTTGTTACGTTTATTTATTTTAAGCGATAAACTTAAATATTTTAGTTATATCCAGCCCTGGTTTTTAATTTGGCTTTACATAAATTGGCTATTTTAATCGTAAGACTTTTCTCGTCTAATACTCAACTGTCATTTAAGTAAACATCTTCAAGTAAAGTAAATGTAGATGCTCACATTTATTGTCCATAGTTGATATGGAGAAAGTTTTGTCCTTCATCAACCTACAATCATGATAGGAAGTTGGTTAAAATAAATTCTAAACTTAATATTTACTTGTTATATTTACTATTTTAAATTATAATATTTTCTTAATAAATCAAGTTTTATTCATTAAAACAAATTAGTTGATTTTTTACAATTTTTGTACTAAGTAACTGTTCTTCCATAATACTGAAAATAGTTTCTTTAATAATTAAACTTAATATTAAGTGTTATACTTACAGTAAAGTTTTACAAAATATTTTAAATCAAAGTAAATTATATATTTTTGAATCTTCTTAAGTACATAATTTTTTCTTTAGAAATACATATAAGTAATAGATAAACTTTAAATAGCAGATTTTTTTTCAAACAATTGAAGTTATATATGATTTTTTGTTTTTTAATGTTATTATCAATTTATAAGTATATTTATATAAAAATATAATTTTAATTGTATACACAAATGTTTTAGAAAATATATTCTTAGATTAATAAAGAGTTGCCATACACTAAGGATACTTTGAAATTTTAAAAGGTTTTATGAGGATTAAAGCTATCTTGGGTTTTTCTGAAATTTTATGTAAATTTCGTGCTAGTTAGGTAAATATGTTTTTAAATAAAGTTTTAGCTAGGAGATTTTACTAGTTTCTAATGTGAAAACTTTTTTAAAGTTATCTATAGTTTTCTATTTATTTAGTTCTTTTGAAAATCTTAATAATTTCTACACTTCTCAGTTGTTGAACTTATCTTTAACTATTTTTCTTTATTTTTTCAAAAGTCAGGATAGTCTCAATCTAATTTGATGAAACAGTTGCTTTTTTTTTACACAGATTAATATTTATACTCTTAAAAGTAGTTACTCTGTTAATAATCAGTTGATATCCAGTTTTAGGTTTAAGTATGAACCAGGGTTGCAACACACTCAAACCAGTAAAACTTTCCTTAAAAATAAAAAAACTTGGCTTGGATGTCTTTTTTTTATTATGCAAAACTTAAGCTAGTTTTGATATTTTTCTTGAATGTCCAGATACTTTTATAACTCAGATTTTTTTTTAAAGTTTTTTTCAATATTAAATCAAACTTTTATATTAAAATAATGATAATTTGAGATATTAATTTCAACTTTTTACTTTTATCAAAAGATTTATAATACAAGAACTTAAAATATTAATTGTTAACTGTTTATATTTTGCAAAAATTCTTAAAGTTGACTTAAAAATAGTTTTTTGTTTCATTCTAAAATATGATGTAAATTAAAAAATGACAAGTAAAATTTCTTCATTCTGTGAAATATGATATTATTTTTTTGTGTTTTAGTTAAAGTCTGTTCTAAAATAATGAAAATTAATTTTTTGTTTCAAATTTTTCCAAAAACTTTACAGTTCTTCAAATTTTTAATAACCTAAACACTTGAACGAGAAATTGTTAGTTTTTATTCATTTTAAGAGTTTGTGTGAATTTTTTTCTGTAATTTGAATAATGTAAGTTAGTTTGAAGTTTTTTGTAATTTAAACTAAAACTTAGACTGTTAAGGGTTTTTTAGTAATCAGGTTAAGTTAAGTATTTTTAATTTAAATTTTGAGGCAATTTTTTGAATTTAAAACAAAATTAGCCTTGAAAATAATTTTTTTCATAAAAAGCTCAGGATAGTTAAAGTTTTTTGAAAATCTCAGGACTTGTTTCAAAGTTTGAATGATACTTAGTTTAATATTTTGTTTGTTTTTAACCAGTTTTATTAAAAAGCTTGATGTTTATTGACTTTGATTAATTGTTTAGGTTAAAAGGAACTCACTTTTGACTCAAAGAAGTGGCAACAGTATATATTCAGTTATACTATAAACTTATATACTTAAAATAAAGTGATTTGAGTTAGTTTAGAAAAAAATCTTAGAACATTTTTTTGGTTGAAAAACTTAATTTTCAACTTTTAATTGTTATAAAAAGAAGAAGTGACAATCTTTTACAACCCTGAACTTAATAGAGTACAAAATTTAGTACATGTATGAAAAATAACAACTTAAAGTAATATTTTACTCAGATAAACAACATGCGTAATTTTAAAACTTAACTAAACTAAGTTTATTTTTTCATTTTTGTTCAACATCTATTTAGAATACTAAAAATATTAATAAAATAATGTTTAAGTTATTTTATGTTTGTGTTTAGTTTTTAATGAAATATTTTAGAATACTAGGTATTTACTAGTTTGAGCAGAAATGTGTTTATTTAAGTTTGTAAAAGAAATCCATATCAACGCTGTAGAAATGAAAGTGCATTAAGAAAGAAGACTGCATGATAAAATTGTTATAAATTTAAGCTTCAGTTGATATAAATCTTCAGTTGATAAAGTTGATGTATTTGATCAGTAGTGTTTTCGTATTTCTGCCACTAGAGGCTCTCTTAAATTAGGTCTTTGGGCGAATAAAATTTCTATTTAGCTGTTTAGTGTGCACAGATTTCGATTACCTTGACGGTTTAAGCTATGAGTAGTTAGAATAGTTTATATTTATTGCTTAGATCAGTGGTCGTGAAGTTAATGAATATAATTTTTATTTTGTTTTTATATTAAACCTGCTATATACAGTTTTACAAAGAATTTAATACTAACTTATTATCAACAGCAAGCTAAAATAAATTTATAAAATGTCAATTTTTGAAACAACAACTAGCAACAATGGATGCTCTAGCGCACCTGGTGTTGAAGAAATAAGACCAACGAACTCTGAGAACCGTAAATTTTGTGAAGAGTTTCTCAGGAACTTCGATGAAAACAAAAATTCCGAAGACGAAAATGTTGTGAAAAGTTTCGAAAGAAATGCAGTTTTGTGTTTTGGTGAAAGTGCATTAAAAAACTTCTCTGATTTTTTTCGTATAGGTAACGAGTTTTTTATTACTCTCTCTGAATTATGTGATGGTTTTATGTAGAAATAAAAAACACACTTTTTATAGTTAGCATCTCTATCTAATTTCATAAACTTCTGTTTTTCTTTTTTATTAAACTAATAAAATTAGAAATAATTAAATTTTTTAGGCAATGCAAAGTTATCCAACGAAAATTTCTTCAAACTTTACAAAGTCGCAAAACTACTTAATTTCGCCAACGCAAAGCAACATTTGCTCGACTCATTCAAGATTGACCTGAACATTGATAACGTTTGTTTCTACCATCAGTTTTCTAAGATTGCCCACAACCAACGAATTCAAAAGTGCACTTTCGACTTCATAACAAGGTGGTTCTGCTATTTGGCCGAGAACAAAGTGCTGGACGGTTTGAGCTTTGATCTTTTTGTGAAGATCTTGTCCAGTTCAGGCTTGAATATTACCTCGGAACTTGAGGTAGCAAAAGCTGTGAACAGTTGGATTGAACACGATCCAAAATCAAGAAGCAAGCTAACAATAGGTCTGGTGAAAAAAATTCGTCTACCTCTGCTCTCAACTGCTGCTCTGAATACATTGTTAGAATGTGAAACATTTTTAAAATGTGCTGAGAGTAAGAGGTTTATACTCAAAGCTATCAGCGATAAACCTGTTCAGAACCTTGACCCGAGCTCTGTGGACTGTCGAGTGAGACATTGCTCTCAGGATAGTTTTGAGGTGGCACTTTGCTGCAATAAGTACCCAACCTATCGCGTGTTCAGTCTGGAAAATAAGAGCTACTCGTCCTTCACTGAGATCGCACGTTTAGATAAAAATTTCGACGTGTCCTCCGTTGAGTTCGTGAACGGGATCATATACTTTTTTGGTTACGAAGATTTACTTGACAATGTATCGGTCATGTCTTACTCAGTCTTGACTGGATCCTGGGAACAAGTAAGGTTTCCCGATTCTTTAATTAACTGCGATGATTTTTCAACTTGCAGTTTGGCGGGAAAGGTTTACATTTTAGGAGGAAAGTTCCGTAAAGCGTCAAGAATCGTCAGGAGCCGTCATCAACGTGACCTACCAGGAACCAACTTTGTTCTTTTTGATCCCAGCACTAAAAGTTTCAGGAAGCTGGAATACGCCAAACAGAACAGGAAGGTAGCCGCGTCAACCGTATTCAACGGGAGAATTGTCACCTCAGCAGGTCGAGTTGGTACGACATCCGTTGAAGCGTACGATTACTGCGCAGGTGAGTGGTCACGTGACATGCCCGACATGATGGAGCAAAAAGGCTACCATACCTTGGTGAGCATCGGCCGCAAAATGTACGTGATCAGTGGATATGGAGGTTGCGAGGTTTTTGATCTCTTCAGCGGGAAATTTGCTCATCTTCAAGCTCCGTGGGTTAATAAGAAATATTTCATCTGTCAGTGCGTGGTGATTGGCAGCAAGATAATAGTGGTTTCTAGCAACTTTAAATTTTTTCAAGTTGTTTTCAAATTTGTTGTTTTCGATTCAGAAGGATCAAAATGGGAGAAGGAAGTTTGTTTCAGGCAAAACGAGTTGTATAATAATTATTATCACTGTGTCAAATATCCCAAACTCAGTATTTTTCCGGAAACTTTTTAGTTGTGATTTTTATTTTGTTGTACTGTAGTGCTAAATAAAGTTTTGCTGAAAATTTAAACTTGATTTTATTTCCTGCAAATAAGTTTTTGAATCTTAACTGAAAAAAGTATGCAAAAGATATAGTTGAAAAAAATAAATTATTAAAAATATGCAGTTTATTTATATAGAAAATAAATATTTGTAAAATAGCTTCTAATTTTATTTTTTTAATGACACGTTTTTTTTGTTATATGTTTATAGAAACTATCTAAAATAGAACTGATCAAACTAGATACTTTAAAAATAGACTTTAACTGAAAAAGATTAAAACAAAAAAAAATATTTTTTTAAGTTAGATACCAGTTTAAGTAAATATTATCTTTACTTAAGAAAACTATACCGAAAGACTTATTAATTTACAAGTTTAAAAAAATAATGTTTTAAACAATAAGTATTTTCTATAGTAGCTTCAAATGGAAAGTTTATAAACATTGTAAGTGTCTAATGTTCCAAACAAAACGTTAAAAGGTATCCGTGGTGTGTTACTTGATAACATAAACTAAAAGGTTTTATTGTACACTAGGTCATTGGAACAAATACTTTTGAGTGGTTTTTTCATTGTTTCATAAAATATTAATTTCATTGCAACTTTCATTTTACAACCATTAAAAGTAATATCAAAATTTCATTGGTTTATGTCAACATGCGATCATTTCCCACCTGGTCAAACGCGAGAACCGCTTACCGACCAAAGATAAGGGTTTGGGGTTACGGTAATATATAAATAATAAATAATAAAAAATAAAGAAAAGGATATAGATATTAAAAAAAAATTGTGTAAGAATTGTCAGTATACCGAATTGAAATAACATATTTAAATGTAACTTACATATACGAAGTTCAGATTGAATTTATAAATTGTATTTTTGAATGTACAAGTATACTAGCATTCACAAACTTTATGTAACTTAGTAAAGAGTATCAATGCAGATTGCCATCAAAAATTTTGAATTCATTTCATAATCAAAAATAAATTTCAAATTTTTTTCTGCTATGTGTAAAGATAGCACAAGCAAATGATGAATCTAATGTTTAACTCTTTTAAGTTCAACATTCATTATTCAAACAGTTAGCAAAAAAGCACAACAAAATCTATTTACATATGTTAACTTTCTGCTTAATAAACGTTTTAAGTAAGTAATCTACTTTTTTTTCAAAATTTGTAAAAATTGTTTTTCAAAACACGCCCCTGGTGTCAAATGAAATACCTAAAAACATTTAAGACTGGGAAATCTTTGATCTAAGACAGGGTTTCCTTTTTTTGGAAGGCTCCCTTAAAGAAACCAAAAAGCTATGGCGCCCTTTAACAAAAATTCTCATAACACTAATGTTGTATATAACCTTTTATGCTCCTCACCTTCAACTCGAAATTATCCAGTGTAAGTTTCAAATTATCGCCCCTTTTCATCTTTTGGACCCTAAATTCCTAATACAGTCCACTTTCGGAAACTCTGATCAGAGAGTAACTTTAATAAAAGAACAACTAATGTATCAGTAAGTTGTAAATATTTTATTATTTTAAATATTATTTTAACATGACTTAAAATAAAAATGTCGGCTGCAGTTGTAATGTTTTTGAAATTTTTTCATTCATAACATTATGTAAATGAGGTTAAGTGATATAATACGGCAGAATATAAAAAACATCTACAACCTAACCAAATATATAAAAAATATTTCTTAAAAAATTCATATACTTATATAAAAGTAAGAATATTAGCCAATCAGAAGCGACCTTAGAACTGCAGCCGCTAAAGCAAGCATTTACTTATGATAGCTTAATTATAGAGTTGGTTTCTTTATTTGCAATAAATAATGTTATTTATCAAAGTGATATGTTTCACTAGTCTGTTGACTATATATAAATTATTGGCAAAACTTTTTGTTTGAATATTTGTAGAGAATTGGTACTTAGAGGTAAAATATAAAACTATATTTTTGACTTAAGAGCGTAAATTTAAAGTATTTAATGATTTATAATAGATAGGTTTAGTATAGTTTCAAAATTCATCTTGATTTTGATACTAGTAGATGAAATTAGTTAACATATTTTGATATTATTTTAGAATATAATAATTTTATTACAATGTAATTTTAAAACTTAACTTTATTAAAAGAACAGGTGATGTTTTAAATTTTTTTGTTTCAAAAGTTAAACAGCACAATTATTAATGATAGCTGTTAATACTTATAGGTATTGTTATAAAAACTTAAAACGTATTTTGATCAGTATTTCCTTAAAAATAACTTATTTTACTTATAAGTAATGAGAATCATGTGAAACTCAAGTTTTACCTAAACTTTAATTTTTCATTTAAAACAAATAAGTTATACAACTGTGAGAGGTTTTACTTTTACCTCAAAGTTTTACCATATTTCGATAAAGTGACGTTTTACCCTGTGTTTAATTTGGCTTTTTATAAAATGGCCATTTTGGTCATAAGACTATTCTCGTCTAAAACTCAATTGTCATATTTAAGTTCATAATGTTGCTAAGAAAACATTTTCAAGTAAAGAAAATATGTGGACGCTATATTTATAGTCTATGGTTGAGTATGGAGGAAGTTTTGTTTGTCATCAAACTACAATAATGGTAGGGAATTAAATGGATTAAACTAAAGGGCTAATTTTTTTCTTGTTTTTAGTAACTTTTCTCAAATTATTATATTTTATTTATTAAATCAAGTTTACTAATTTTAAATAAATTAACTAGTTTTTTTTTGCTTTTTGCACTAGATAACTATTCTTACATTATAATATAAATAGTTTCTTCAATAACCTTATTAATATTAAGTACTATACTTAAAGCAAAGTTTAACAAATTATTCTCAATAAAGTATATAAACTCTTATCCACAAATACATCTTAATAATAGCTAATTTTTTTGTAACAATTATTAATTTTAAATAAGTCAAATTATTAACGACTATTTATTTTTTATTTTTTTTTATGTTTTTATAGAATTTTAATAGTACATATAAAATCTATACAAAATATAGGTTTAGATTAATACAGAGTTGCCACAAACTAAGGCTTTTTTAACTTTTTTAAAAGTTTTGTGAAAAACTAAGACTGCCTTAGATATTTCTAAATTTCTTTTTAGAAATATCAGGCTAGTTAGGTAATTTTTCTAAAATAAATTTAATCTAGAGAAATTTACTAGTTTCAGATTTTGAAAACTTATTTTTAAAGTTATTTATAACTTTCTATCTGTTCAGTTCTTTTGATATTAATAAAACCTTAAGGATTTTATTCTTGATTAACTGTACATTTCTCAGTTATTGAAGTTATATTAACTATTTTATTTTTATCCAAAAGTCAGTATAGTCTCAATCTAATTTAATGAAATATTTGCTGTTTTTTTTTACTTAGATTGATATTTATACTCTTAGAAGAAGTTACTCTGTTAGTAACCAGTTAATATTCAGTTTTAAGTTTTAGTATGAATCAGGGATGCCACGAACTCATACCAGTAAAACTTTCATTAAAAATACAATTTAACTAAGGATGTCTTTCTTTTATTTTTCAAATTTTAAAATAGTTTTATATTTTTATTAAATCTCCGGAAACTTTTATGACTGAGATTTTTCTTTGAAAAGTTTTTTTTAATATTGAATCTAACTTTCCATATTGTAATAATGATAGTTTGAGATATTAAGGGTTGATTAGTTATATATTTTTTTTAGCTTAAGCCTTTCTCTTTTTCATAAACTTAAGATTACCCACGCTAGTTTGATGTAACTCATGCTTGATTGCAATATACTCAAGATAATTAAAGCTAACTAGAATAATTTTTTGAACTTTTGATGATAAATTGTTATGATGCTATAGTTCTGGCTAAGTTAGACTAGTCTGAAATTAAAAAAAAACTTAGGCCAGTTTGATTTTTTATTATAGAAAACTCAGCATTATTTCAAATTTTTAGAAAATTTCATTCAAGTTTTTATCTAGAAACATAATCTTGAATGCGATTTGTTTGTTTGAGTTTTAATATTCTTAAATTTTTTAGCCAATTGAATTTGATAACTGATTTTTAAAACCCTATCTAAATTTTAAAAAATAAGTTTTTTTAAAATATTTCAAAATAATTCAAAAACTCACGATGACTCAGGACAGTTATAAGTTCTTAAGTTTTCTTTTATATGACAAGTTGCAACCCTGCTAAAACTGTTATTGGTTACTCAGACTGACTTTGTTTTTGTTTTAAGAAAGGCACAACTTTTATTTATACTCCTTATATAAAATCATAAACTATTTTGAATTTAACTTAAGCTATTAACTAGGAATTTTTCTTTATTACTATAATGCTACAACTTCATTACTTTTATCAGAAAGTTTATAATATAAGAACTAACAATAATAATTGTTAACTGTTTATTTTTTGCAAAATTCTTGAAATTGACTTAAAAATATATTTTTTGTTTTGTACTATAATGATATATAATTTAGAAAATACTAAGCAAAACTTCAATTAAAATATAAAATTATTTTTTATTGTTTTAGTTAAAGTTTGTTCTAAAATAATTAAAGTAATTTTTTTGTTTTAAGTGTTTCAAAATTTTTATAGTTCTTCAAATTTTTTAATAACCTAAAGACTTGAATAAAAATATGTTAGCTTTTATTCATTTTAAATATTTAAGTGAATTTTTATTCTGTAATTTTAATAATGTAAGTTAATTGAGGTATTTTAAGATTCAAATCAATACTTAGACTGTTAAGGATTTTTTAGTAATCAGGTTAAGTTTTTTTTTTTTTTCTAAACTTTAAGGCTAGTTTTTTGAATTCAAAACCTTTTGAGCTTTAATAATAATATTTTCAGGTATATTAGAAATGTTTTTGTTGTGTTTAGTACTTGATAAAATTTTTGAGAGCACTTGGTATTTACTAGGATAAACAGAGGTGTCTTTATTTAATTGTGTAAAGGGAAATCCATATTAACGCTGTAAAAATGAAATGTGCATTAACATTGCATGATAAAATTGTTATAAAATCCAGCTTCAGTTGATTTAAGGTTTTCAGTTGATATAGTTGATGTATTTGATCAGTATATCGGTTCAATATATCAGTTGATATTTTTAATTTTTCAGTTGATAATAGTTTGATATAGTTGATATAGCTCTCAACTATAGTTAATATTAGTTTGATTACATGTTTAATTAAGTTTAGTTAATTGTTTCTAATCGTAAGAATGTATTTTAAAATTAAATAAAAGTGTTTCAGTATTCCTGCCACTTTAGGCTCTCCTAAAATAGATCTTTCGGTGCACATAATTTTTATACGCTGTTCAGTGTGCAAAGATTTCTATTAGCTCGATGGTTTATAGCTATGTGTAATTAGATTAATTTCTATTTATTGTTTAGATCAGTGGTCGTCAAGTTTATCAATAAAAATTCTACTTTCAATATTTAGTCTAAAACTCAATTGTCATATTTAAGTTCATAATGTTGCTAAGAAAACATTTTCAAGTAAAGAAAATATGTGGATGCTACATTTATTGTCTATGGTTGAGTATGGAGGAAGTTTTGTTTGTCATCAAACTAAAATAATGGTAGGGAATTAAATGTATTAAACTAAAGGGCTAATTTTTTTCTTGTTTTTAATAACTTTTCTCATATTATTAAATTAAGTTTACTAATTTTAAATAAATTAACTAATATTTTATACTTTTTACACTAAAAAACTGTTTTTACATTATAATATAAATAGTTTCTTTAATAATTTTACTTAATATTAAGTACTATACTTAAAGCAAAGTTTAACAAAAAAACTCTCAATAAAGTATATAAACTCTTATCCACAAATACATCTTGATAATCGCTAATTTTTTTTTTGTAACAAACATTAATTTGAATAAGTCAAATTATTAATGACTATTTATTTTTAATTTTTTTTTTGCTTATATAGAATTTGAATAGTACGTATAAAATTTATACAAAATAATATAGGTTTAGATTAATACAGAGTTGCCACAAACTAAGGCTTCTTTAAACTTTTTAAAGCTTTTGTGAAAAATTAAGACTGCCTTAGGTTTTTCTGAATTTCTTTTTAGAAATATCAGGCTAGTTAGGTAACTTTTCTAAAATAAATTTAATCTAGAGAAATTTACTAGTTTCAGATTTTGAAAACTTATTTTTAAAGTTGTTTATAACTTTCTATCTGTTCAGTTCTTTTGATTTTAATGAAAATCTTAAGATATTTATTCTTGATTAACAGTACATTTCTCAGTTATTGAAGTTATGTTAACTATTTTCTTTTTATCCGAAAGTCAGGATAGTCTCAATCTAATTTAATGAAATATTTGCTGTTTTTTTTACTTAGACTAATATTTATACTTTTAAAAATAGTTACTCTGTTTATTATCAGTTAAATCAAGTTTTAGGTTTTAGTATGAATCAGGGATGCCACACACTCATACCAGTAAAAATTTCCTTAAGAATACAAATTTCACTAAGGATGTCTTTTTTTTATTTACAAAACTTTAGCTAGTTCCTCCGAATGCTTTTATGATTCAGTTTTTTCTTTGAAAAGTGTTTTTCAATATTACATCTAACTTTTCCTGTTGTAATAATGATAATTTGAGATATCAAGGATTAATTAGGTATATAATTTTTTTACTTTTTGCCTTTATCTTTTTCATAAACTTAAGATTACCCACACTAGTTTGATGTAACTCATGCTTGGTTGCCATATACTCAAGATAAGTAAAGCTAGTTAGAATAATTTTCTGAACTTTTGATGATAAATTGTAATGATGCTATAGTTCTGGCTAAGTTAGACTAGTTTGAAATTAAAAAAAAAGACAGTTTGATTTTTTATTATAGAAAACTTAGCATTATTTTAAATTTTTAGGAAAATTCATTCAATTTTTTATCTAGAAACAAAATCTTGAATCAATTTGTCTGATTAAGTTTTAATATGCTTATATTTTTTAGCCAATTTAGTTTAAAAACTGATTTTAAAGACTCTATCTAAATTTTTTAAAAATAAAGTATTTAAAAATATTCCAAAAGAATTCAAAAACTCACGATGACTCAGGACAGTTTTAAGTTCTTAAGTTTTTCTTTTATATGACAAGTTGCAACTCTGCTAAAACTGTTATTGGTTACTCAGACTGACTTCGTTTTGGTTTTAAGAAATGCACAACTTTTTTTGATATTGCTTATAACAAATATTTATATTTAAAATAATTTATGAATTTAACCTAAAATATCAACTAAGAATTATTCTTTATTACTATAATGTTTCAACTTTACTACTTTTAGGACTTTTTAACTTTATAATATAAGAACTCAAAATAATAATTTTTATTTGTTTATATTTTGCAAAATTTCTTATTGACTTAAAAATATATTTTTGTTTTGTTCTGTACTTATTTGTAATTTAAAAAATAACAAGTAAAATTTCGATACCCTGTAAAATAAGAAAATACTTTTTAGTCTTTTAGTTAAAGTTTGTTCTAAAATAACGAAAGTTTATCTTTGGTTTCAAATGTTTCTAAAAATTATATAGATGTTTAATTTTTTAATAACCTAAACACCTGGTTGAAAACCTGTTAGCTTTTATTCAATTTAAGAATTTAAGTGATTTTTTATTCTGTAATTTGAATAATGTAAGTTAGTTTGAGTTTTTTTTGTAATTTAAACTAAAACTTAGACTGTTAAGGGTTTTTTAGTAAACAGGTTAAGTTAATGTTTTTTTTTTAATTTTAAGGCAAGTTTTTTGAATTTATATCGTTTTTTGCCTTGAAAATAATATTATTATTTTTATAATAAGCTCAGGATAGTTTAAGGTTTTTTGAAAATCTCAGATTTTTTTTTAAAGTTTGAATGATACTTAGTTTAATATTTTGTTTGTTTATAACCAGTTTTATTAAAATGCTTGGTGTTTATTGACTTTGATTATTTGTTTAGATTTGAAGGAACTCACTTTGGACTCAAAGAAGTGACTACAGTGTATATTAAGTTATACTATAAACTTATATACTTAAAATAAAGTAATTTGAGTTAGTTTAGAAAAAATCTTAGAAAAATTTTCTGCTTGAAATAACTTAATTTTCAACTTTTAATTGTTATAAAAAGAAGAAGTGATAATCTTTTTCAACTCTGAACTTAATGGAGTACAAAATTTAGTACATGTATGAAAAATAACAAATTAAAGTAATATTTTACTCAGAAGAACAACATACATAGTTTTAAAACTTAACTGGACTTGTTTAGTTCTTTCTTTTTTGTTCAACATTTATGTAAAAAACAGAAAATATTATAAAATAATGTTGAAATTATTTCATGTCTGTGTTTAGTTCTTAGTGAAACATTTGAGAGTACTAGGTATTTGTTAAGGTAAGCGGAAATGTGTTTATTTAAAATTGTAAAAGGAAATTTATATTAATGCTGTAGAAATAAAAGTGTATAATAAAGAGGACTGCATGATAAAGTTGTTATAAATTTCAGCTTTAGTTGATATAAGGCTTTAAGTTGATAAAGTTGCTGTATTTGATCAGTATATCAGATTATTATATCAGTTGATGCATTTGATCTTTTATTGATATTAGTTTGATATAGTTGATATGGCATTCAGCTTTCAGTTGATATTAGTTTGATTACATGTTAAAATAAGTTTAGTTAATTGTTCCTAAGCGTAAGAACGTACTTTAAAATCAATTAAAAGTGTTTTCGTGTTTCTGCCACTAGAGGCTCTCTTAGATCAGATCTTTGGGTGCACATAATTTTTCTTTGCTGTTCAGTGTGCAAAGATTTCGATTAGCTTGATGGTTTAAGCTATGAGTAATTAGACTAATTTCTTTTTTTGTTTAGATCAGTGATCGTCAAGCTTATCAATATAATATTTACTTTCAATATTTGTTTAGATATTAAACTTGCAATATAAAGGTCGTACAAATGACTTTAAACTAACTTATTATCAACAGTGAACTAAAACAAATATATAAAATGTCAATTTTTGAAAACACAACTGGCAACATTGAAGCCTCGAGCGCACCTGGTGTTGAAAAAATAAAAACCACGAACTCTGAGAACCGTGAACTTTGTGAAGAGTTTCTCAGGAACTTCGATGAAAACGAAAATTCAGAAGACGAAAATGTTGTGAAAAGTTTCAAAAGAAATGCAGTTTTGTGTTTTGATGAAAGTGCATTGAAAAATTTCTCTGAATTTTTTCGTATAGGTAAAAAGTTTTTTCTATTCTCTTTTAATTATATGATGGTTTTTTCGTAGAAATAAAGAATATACTCATAATAGATTGCATCTCTATGTAGTTTCGTTAACTTCTGTTTTTTTATATTAAACTAATAAAACTAGAATTAAATAATCTTTTGTAGGCAATATGAAGTTATCGAACGAAAATTTCTTTAAACTTTACAAAATAGCAAAACTACTCAATTTCGACAACGCCAAGCAACATTTGCTCGACTCGTTCAAGATTGACCTGAATATTGATAACGTTTGTTTCTACCATCAATTTTCCATTATTGCCCAAAACAAACAAATTAAAAAGTGCACTTTCGACTTCATAACAAGGTGGTTCTGCTACTTAGCCGAGAACAAAATGTTGGACGGTTTGAGCTTTGATCTCCTTGTGAGGATCTTGTCTAGTTCAGGATTGAATATAACCTCGGAACTTGAGGTAGCAAAAGCTGTGAACAGTTGGATAGAACACGATCCAAAATCAAGAAGCAAGCTTACATTAGGCTTGGTGAAAAAAATTCGTCTACCTTTGCTCTCAACTGCTGCCTTAAACACACTGTTAGATGCTAAAACATTTTCAAAATGTGCTGAGAGTAAGGGGTTTATACTCAAAGCTATCAGAGATAAAACTATTCTGAGTCTTGACCCGAGCTCTGTGGACTGTCGAGTGAGATATTGCGCTCAAGATAATTTCGAGGTGGCGATTTGCGGCAGTATGTTTAATGCTTCCTTTCGTGACGCATATCACGTGTTTAAATTGGAAAATGAGGACCGCTCGTTCATCACTGAGATCGCACGCATGAATGAAAATATCCGCGTGGTCTCAGTTGAGTTCGTGAATGGGATCATATACTTCTTCAGTTACGAGCGTTTTTTTGACAATGTGTATGTGCGGTCTTATTCAGTTTTGACTGGATCGTGGGTCGAAGTGAACTTTCCCGATTGTTCGATAAACTGCGAAAATTTTTCAACATGCAGCTTGGAGGGAAAGATTTACATTTTGGCGCGATCAGAAACCAACTTTTTTGTTTTTGATCCCAGCACTGAAAGTTTAAGGGAGCTTGAAAATACCAAACGTTGCAGCAAGGGGTCCGCGTCATCCGTATTCAACGGGAGAATTGTGACGTCAGGAGGATTCGATCATCCGACATCCGTTGAAGCGTACGATCACTGCGCGGATGAATGGTCACGTGACATGCCCGACATGATGGAGGGAAAAAGCGGTCACGCCTCGATGAGCATCGGGAGCAAAATGTACGTGATCAGTGGAGTGGAAAGTTTCGAGGTTTTTGATCTTTACAGCAGGAAGTTTGCTTTTCTTCAAGCTCCGCCCGTTCGGGGAGACTTTATTAACTTTCAATGTTTGACGAAGGGCGGTAAGATAATAGCGTTTGTTGACAAATATGAATATGTTGTTTTCGATCCAGAGGAATCAGAATGGGAGAAGATAATTACTTCCTGGCAATTCGATTTGCATCTTAATTATCACTGCATTAAATATCCAAAATTTAATGTTATTCTTTGATTGTTTTGCTTGGTGGTTCGATTATTTTACCGTGTAAAATAAAATTACTACTGAAATTAGCAAAGGCTTAACATTGTGGCCCTTTAATGTTTCTTATGTTATTTAAATCCCTAAAATAACACTTTTTTTTTGCAGTTTGAATAGCACCATACAACTTTTTAAACTTCAACTAAGTATGATATGGAAACATTTTCCACAAATGACTACATATCAAAAGTTAATTATTGTTATTATTCTGTAAAATGCACCGTATAGTATAGAATTAAAGCTTTTAAACAAGGGCTTTTATTGTATTTGAAAAAAATTTTAGAAACTCTATGGCCTTCAAAAACTAACTAAAAATCTTTATTTTTTAGCATAATGCTAAAAACTTAATTAATTAAAGAAAAATATAAAATAACATTATAAAATCATAAATGTAAAAGACGTTTAAGAATCTGTTTTTTTACAAGTTTATTTTTAATTACTGTAATTATAAAATTTGCAAAATTATGCTTAACTCTAATGTATTTTTTACAATAAATTAATTTTAGCAAAGTTTAATAAATAGCATTGTACATTTTTGAAGTAAATTTTTCTTTCGAAATCGAAAACAGTGAAAAATCATTGTTTATACAAATATAGTAGAATTTGTAAACGTTATGTAACTTTGTAAATAGTATTAGTACAAAAAGCTCTCACAAGCTCTAAATTCATTTTGACATCACAGATAAATTCTAATTTTAACTCAGTTTCTGCTTTTAGCAAGTGTAACACCAGCAAATAATAAATTTTTAACTTACTTTAATTTCTTAATAGTTTTTGTTTAAATATTTAGCAAAATATTCTAACATGTTAAGTATCTGCTTAATAAACGTTTTTAGTAAGTAATTTCCTTTTTTTTTCAGGAGTCGTAAAAGTTGTTTTTCAAAAAAGAACACACCCCTGATGTAAAATGAAATACCTAATAGCTTTTATGTAGTTTAGGTAGTTAATAGCTCTAATATAGGATGTTCCAAACTTTTTTTGGGTAAGGCTCCCTTAAAGAAATTAAAAAAGCTCTGGCCCCCTTCAACATATTATTTCAAAATACTTATGTTAAATACACCTAAGGTCTTTGTTGGATGTTAATCATCAACTCTAGAATATATAAAGTAAGCTTCAAATTATGGTCTTGTGGCTCCCCTTTCACATCTCACGAACCTCTAACTTTCTGAAGTTTTACCAAAATATCTAGTATAAGTTAAAAAACTACTCTTAAACACGCCAAGACCTACTTTCACTGTTTACCACCAACCTCAGTATAACTAGTGTAAGTTTCAAAATATTGCCCCCTTTGAGCTTATAGTCCCCTAAATTCTCTGGGAAACCCTGATCTAAGAGTTACATTACTAAAAGAACAATACCTAAAAGTTTAATGGGGATATTATTTTAAACATGATTTTAAAGAAAGCTTATACTTGTGGTTTCTAATTTGTGCAGTTGGTTTCTTCATTGGCAAATTTTTTATTTATTTATAAAAGTTATACGTTTCACTAGTCTGTTGATTAAATGTTAGCATGTTTTATATTTGCATTTTTGTATAAAACTGGTATTCAGAGGTAATAAATAACATTAAATTTTTGTATTTTACAGCTTGAATTAAAAGTTGCAGTTGATTAAGAATAGATAGGTTCGGTATAATATAATAACTTTTCCTCTTTTCATGTTGACACTAGTAGATGGAACTAGCTATAAATTCTTTGGAAAACAAAAAAAAATTACTTAGTGCCTGACTGAGACCAATTTAACCTGAAATTTTTTCAAAGTAAGGAAAATAACTTTAGAATTTAATTTGAGGCATTGGGAATCTGATTAGTACTGTTGTTGTCTCCTACTTTAACCAGCTTTAGATCAAAACTTTATAAACTTTTTTGAACTTTAAAAATCTGCAAAAAGAACTTCATAGCTTAGTTACAACTCAATAAAATAAGGCTAAACTGTGAAAAAGGTGATTGACCCCCCTTTGCCCTTAACATAACAAATTCAGTGATAATTTTTTAAATAAGTGATCTACTACTAGTGTAAAAAGTTATATTATATATTACTAAACACAATTGTTTAATTTAATTAAGCACTAAGTTAAAACATTACAACCAGAAGATTTATAATAAAACGACGTGCATTTTTGTGTTTTATTAAAATTTAAAATGAAACGCTTACACGAGTATTAAAATTCAAACAAACAGCTAAGTTGTTGAACTAAACTGTAATATTTAAAATGTATTTTTTAATGAATTTTCAAAATTATGACGTATATAACTTACTCAAAACCAAATAATGAAGATTCTTAAAAATTTTATAGAGTTCCAACAAAATTTTTCAAGCATTTATTTTTACAAATACTGACTGATTTTGTTTTTAATAACTAATAACTAAATTCACATCTCAATTTGATCTTTTAAAAGGTTTCTCAATTCTTTTAATTAAAAATTTTAAAGCATTTGAACTTAGAAAAACTGAGATTGTCGAACTTTTACATAAAAAAACTGATTTAGCCTGACTTAGTCTGATTTAGCCTGACGCGCACGAACCCTGAATATTAAAAAATAATTTATATTACTTACAGATTAAAAAAAAGTAAAACTCATAGTTTACATTAAATTTTACTGTTAAAGTTATAAAAAAACAAATATAATATACAGCTGTAAGAGGTTTATTGATTATTCGAATACAAAAAAAAACATTAAAAATAAAAACATGCAAAAAAAAATAAACACCAGCAAATAATAACACGATACAAGAAAAATATCAAAATTGTCAACTGTTTAAAATATTCAATAAGATATGATTTAAAACAATTTGCTTCCAAAGGACTTTTTATAAAAAATTGGACCTAATTGAAATTTTATGCTGAAAATAGTTTTTGATATTTTGTTTAACAAAAATAATATTCGTATTAAGTTCATTTTGGCAAAAAAAATCATATTCAGTCCAAAATTACAAAAAAATTCATACGTAAAACTCGCATTAATAAGTATTTGTTTTCGTATTTTGTAATTTACTAAAAAGTTTCAGTCAATGAAAAAAAAACAAACAAAAAAAGTTCAATAAAAGAGGTTAATCAAAGGCGTTTAAAAAGCACCCAATGAAAAAAATTAAAAGTGAAAATTAAGTAAATTTAAAACCATGCTGAAATTAGTCAATAATATCGTGGTAAAAAAAATAAAAAAGTGTTGCTTCTTTTTTTTTACTTGCATTTTACAAGTAGGTTATTTAACTTTTTTTTTTTATGTTAACGTGCGCAAAAACAGGCTGAAAATTTATATTTTTTTTTTATTTATCACTTTTTTTCAAAAATATGTTTTCATAAACGTTTCAATAAAATACGAATCAAGCGAATTAACAACTTCTACGCTTTCGTTCATTGTTACCCGTGAATTTTTCTTTACTTTTAATGACGAAGTAATTCATGGGCGTTTTTTGTAATTATGACGTCATGAACAAACACACGTCACAATCAAAATATTTCTGCGACGCCAGAAAACTTGTGTTTTAGTCACATACTATAAAATCCTAGTAGTAGTTTTACACATGATGTCGAAATTACAAAATTATGACATCACGAATTATGACGTCACTCAAAATCGTACATCAGTATTTTGGTGTCTTCAGTCTGGTGAAAAGCTATTACGACGTCACTCGAAATCGTACACCAGTATTTTGGTGTCTTCAGTCTGGTGAAAAGCTATTACGACGTCACTCGAAATCGTACACCAGTATTTTGGTGTCTTCAGTCTGGTGAAAAGGTATTATGACGTCACTCGAAATCGTACACCAGTATTTTGGTGTCTTCAGTCTGGTGAAAAGCTATTACGACGTCACTCGAAATCGTTCACCAGTATTTTGGTGTCTTCAGACTGGTGAAAAGGTATTATGACGTCACTCGAAATCGTACACCAGTATTTTGGTGTCTTCAGTCTGGCGAAAAGCTATTATGACGTCACTCGAAATCGTACACCAGTATTTTGGTGTCTTCAGACTGGTTAAAAGCTATTATGACGTCACTCAAAATCGTACACCAGTATTTTGGTGTCTTCAGACTGGTTAAAAGCTATTATGACGTCACTCGAAATCGTACACTAGTATTTTGGTGTCTTCATTCTGGTGAAAAGCTATTATGACGTCACTCGAAATCGTACACCAGTATTTTGGTGTCTTCAGACTGGTGAAAAGGTATTATGACGTCACTCGAAATCGTACACCAGTATTTTGGTGTCTTCAGTCTGGCGAAAAGCTATTATGACGTCACTCGAAATCGTACACCAGTATTTTGGTGTCTTCAGACTGGTTAAAAGCTATTATGACGTCACTCAAAATCGTACACCAGTATTTTGGTGTCTTCAGACTGGTGAAAAGGTATTATGACGTCACTCGAAATCGTACACCAGTATTTTGGTGTCTTCAGTTTGGTACCTGCTGCCCACCGCGCACACCAGTTTGGAGGAGGAAGCGGAAATCCTCCAAACGACTCCTCCGCTGCCTCGGGATTCCAACTCGACTACGTTTCTTATCACCTGAAAAATATATTTAATTATTATTAACATAATTAAGATTGCCAGTATTTTTTTGAGAAATTTTTCCTTTTTTTTTTTCTTATCGGAATATATACCACAGATGTTTTTGTGTCAAAACTTTATTCCGACTAAGTTTAAGAACATATTTACAGAGTTTCAAAATTCTTAGTGCTTTTATGAGACTTCGTAGATCTGTTCTTAAGTTTGTTAGAGAGCAGTGAAACGCCGTTAGTCGGAATATATACCACAGATGTTTTTGTCTCAATAAGTGTTAACTTTTTAATGTGTGTTAATATTTTATAGACTCCATAGATCTGTTCTTAAACTTATTTTAGAGCAGTGAAACGCCGTTAGTCAGAATAAAGTTTTGACACAAAAACATCTGTGGTATTTAATTATTGTTAAAATATTTTTGTTTAAAAAACTTCTTCCATCTTTTTAAGGTACACTTTTTAGGGTCGAAGTTTAGTTTAAAGTTAAGTTTAAAAACCGTGTTAAGTAGTATAAAAACATTAAAAGATACTGTAAAATTAGATTAAATGTGTTTTTTAATAAAACTTAAATTTTATGATAATTTGTTTTTCCATATGATGATACATGTTTTGTATATTATCTAAATAAACACGTGAATACTCTTTAAATTTCAAGATTTATTTTAAATTTTCTTGAATACCAGATTTTTCGACAACCGTGTTACAAAATATTATGGTTCAGTATTAACAATAAAATAACAAACTTTAATTACTTGTCCGGTTTTAGCGTCTCACAATTTAACAGTTCCGTCATCAGATGACGTAACAACGAATTTTCCGTGAAGTTGTAGTGACGTCACTGCCGATTCGTGTTTACTGTCTCCTGTTAGAATACTTAAATTTATGTAGATGCACATATTCATTTTACTATTTATTTTTATGTTTTGAATCTCCTATTAGGACGTACTTATTTTTATATATTTTTTTATACATACTGTTTAATAAGAATTAAGAGTGAAGGTTCACTGCTGATTCGTGTTTACTATCCATGTGTAACAGGGTTTGTTTATTTATTACATTTATTGCTGTTCAGGGTTGCAACTCTTTGAAGGCAAAATATTAATATCTGAACTTTTTTAAACTTTAAACTAACCTTAATGGGCCTGATATTGTTTTTATAAATCCAAAATATTTTCTTGATATAAAAGTGGATTGTAAGAAACATTAGTTAAAATAGTCATATAAGTAATATTGATCGACTAAACATAACCATTCTATATTTTCAACAAAAGCTTATAATAAATAAGTAACTAACCTTCCAAAGTAGTAAGACACTTTCCAGTGAGTATGTTCCATATTTTAACGGTAGAATCGGCATTTCGAGATACTAAGATATTATCTTTCAGTTGCATACCGCTTGTAAGTGATTGGTGGCCCAACAATTGGTGCAAACATCTGCCTGTTGATCCAATGTAGTGTTTGAACAAAATATTAATGTATTATAGATAAAATACCATGTAGTTAAATATCTATCTGAAGACAACTAGTAATAAAATTAATCAAAAATATAATAAAATACATGTAGAAGCTTCCCAAACTCTCATTGATAAGTAAATTTTATAAAACAAAATAAATTTTTACTTATAAATCAATTTATTTGTTAGTTTATATTTTACCTGTAGAAGCATCCCAAACTCTAATTGAAGTGTCCAAAGATCCGCTTACTATGTATCTCCCGTCGAACTGTGGATATAAATAGTTTAACAAAATGTCATCTTATGTAAAGTTAACAACTAAAGCTGCTTACAACACAAGTAATTATGTGCATTAAAATATTAAGATTAGAATGAAAGTTCTGAACTTATAAATAAGGAAAAAATCACTAATAAAATGATATAAGTAGTTAGGCATATATAAAAAATAAATTTAGACAGTAACATATTTCAACAAGCAAATCACTAAATACTTTTTGAACTATTTACAGGTTAGTGATTATTATCTGTTTGGTTAAATGCTACACATGTTTACATTTCCGATTATACAAGACTAATTGTTTAAAAAAATTGTTCATTTAATTAATTTTGGTTTAAAATAACAATTTGTTTAACCCGTATAAAAACACATAACAACCTTTAGAAACAAAAAAATGATAAAATATTTGCAAACACTAAACCCTGGGAAGCATAACGTCAGACAATACAATGATATATATTAATTTTTTTATTACTAATTATTGTTCTTTCAGACCAGCTACCGCCCAGGGACTTAGCACAAACCGCGACGGATTTTTATAATTAGCTTAACAAATATTTTATTAATTTCATTTTGAATAAACAACATTGCTTATCTAATAATTGATTTTTTACAATTATAGTAACTTTCCAATGTTTTTTTGCTTGTTTAAATTTTTAAAATTACGGTGGCAAAAATTTTTTCTATTAAATCTGGTCCATCACTAATTAAAAGGCTAAAAAATTTGATTTTAATCCAAGGACAAACAAAAACAATGTGTACTTTAATGAATATTAAAAACTGAAACCAAAAATTTAATCTATACTTTGCAGCTAATTAAATCAATAAATAGAAATTTGAAAGGAACTTGTAGGTAGTTTTAATAAACACTGAAAAATATTAAATTAAATAAATCAAAACTTACAGAGATTTAGCGGTTGTTAAGAAATTATAAAAAAATAAATAACAAACCTGTAAAGAGTAAACCCTGTTAGTGTGCCCATGAAGCGAATGGGTGCAAGTTTCAGTGTTGGGGTCCCAAACCTTGACGATGAAATCGTACGCTCCACTGACCACGCGGTTGCCATCGTAACAGACGCACCTGACGGCCGCTAGGTGGCCGACCAGCTGGTGGGTGCACGTTCCCATGGTGACGTCCCACATTCGCAACGTTGCGTCACGTGATCCCGATACAACTCTGTTGGGTTGGGATTAATTATATGTTGGTAATTAGTAAACTGTATACCAGAGTTTCCAAAACATTTTTTTTCAAACTGCCACTTTTAAAGAAATTGTATAACTATTGCCCCTCCAACAAGATTACTCAAAAACTACCATTTAAAAATAATAACACATTTTTTTGTTTTTTCTCTTCATCACTCAAAAATGTCTAGTGTAGGTTTCAAAATCGCCCCCCTTTACTAATTATTGTCTCCCAACTTACTAAAATCGCTCCCATGGTTTACATTTTGTTTAAGCATTGTACAAAGATTTTTATTAGTTCTTTATTCGTTTAAAACAGAACCTTGTTTATTAGAGCTTGGTGAAAATAAAAACTAAACAAATATTTTAATAACATAAATGTTTGAAAAGTTTTTTTACCATGATATTTTTCAATCAAGTTTTAGCCCGTTGTTAATTATTTCAGCTCAGCATGATAATAAATAAAACATAAAGAAAAACACGTTTACTTACTTTAACCACATGAGTTCTAACTTTTGTTAGTTTCCAATGTAAATAAATTTATCAATAATCTATCACCATATCAACTTTAAGTAGATCGAAGTGCTTAACAACTTAACAATGATATATAACAAGTTAGTTTTAGATAAAATATTTTTTTATAAGCCACTTTAGCAGTATAAGCAATCTAATAAATTTTACCATTGCGTTTAATGAAAACTTTACAATAATAAACTTGTATGTTTGTTTGTTTAAAAATTAAACGACACTTTGTAGTTTTAATATTTTTACACTAAAATATCTTAAGCTATAGCTTTGTGTTGAGTATTTAAAGGACTTTTAATCTGTAAAATTTAGTTGTTAGCAACTATCCTATTGTTAATTAACGAGGTCAATTAAAAAAATTGTACCAATAAATCTCTAATTAAGGTTCAGATTATAAACTATAAGTATTGTATGAACTTAAGTTGCTTATACCTTCATCTTAAAATATAGTTATTTGCTATAATTCAGATTATATAACTAACTAAAATTACACATTTGTAGAAAGATCTAAAAAGTATTTTTAAGAACTAAGAACTTTAAACAAATTAAATACCTATTAGCTGTGTCAAAAAATTTAGAACATGATGATAGTAAATTCTTGTATTAGCGTATACTTTAATTATAAAATGATGTATTAAGAAGTTTCTTGATTCAGATTACAAAACTAGTTAATTACACAAGTTCTAAAATAAGTTTAATTAAATAAATATCTCACTGATAAATTAAAGCTGCTAAGTTGTGTAAAAATCTCGTTTGTTTCATAAAAATCTAATTTGTTCACAACTATTTTAAACAAATTTAATATCTATTAGCTGTGTCATTATATCAAAAACGTGATATTACTGTATTAATAAATCCTTACATTAGCGTATATTCAATTGTTAAATGATCTAATGACAAAGTTATTAAATGGTTAAATACAATTAAAGAAAAACATTAAAGGTTTTAACTTGGTTTTTTAGCTTTCTATAAACTTTTTAAAACTTGCATATGTTACTAGACTTAGATCTTTAAGAAAGCGCTTAGAAAACAAATTAAACCCCAAACAAGTTTTAAAATACATATAAAACGATTAAACAAAATTTTTATTTGTGGTATTAAGCTAAACATTAAAGTATAACATATGATAATTAAAAAAAAAAATAAAAAAAATAAAAAATTTATGGGACTACTGCGTATTTTGAACAGACATTACAAACAAAGTGTTTAAAAGTAAAGCTTTTAATAAACATTGGAAAGTATCGAAAATGTATTTTAAACTTTTACGTGCTCTGATAAGCATTAAACTGTTTGAAAATTGTTTAATAAACTAATTAAAAATAATTAACAACAGTCCATGTGAAACTCTGCAATCTAGTCTTATCCTTGTCACTGGGTGGCCACTGGTTTTTTAGAAATTTTTCCAGGTTTTTGGGAGTACACGTTTTTGGGTCTACTTTGAGTTTAGAGATAAATTAAAGTTTAAAAAATGTGTTAAATGTATTAAAGCGCTGAAAACATAATGTAAAGCTACTTTAAAAGTGTTTTTTAATAAAATAATATTTAGTGACGACAGTTTTTTTAATGTATATAACAGATTTTTCGGGTCAAATAAAAGCTTTACTACTTTAAAATTAAAAGTTGTTTGAAATTACAGGTTTTCAAATATTTCTCTCGTTCCAGGTTTTTCCGGGTTTCTCAGCCTGAATTGTCAAATTCCAGGTTTTCAGGCAGACGCAGCCTCGGTGCCTCATCAGTCAAACAAAACGTAAATTAAAACTAAAACATCTGTTTGTGGAAATAGATGCCACGAAGTTGTTCGCAACTGAAGGTCAGTCAAGGCCATAATAGGCACTCATATTTGCTGAGTCAGCACAAAAAATAGACGAGTTTGTTGTGGAAGATAGCTCAATCTAAGTATAACATTGTTTTGAAAATATTAATTGAATACTATTTGTTTGTTTTTTTTTTCTGTGTATGAGTAGTAGAAAAAATATTTTACTTCATCAACAAGGTAAAAGTTATAGTTTATAGTGTTTAAGGAAAATTGCTGATAAAAATTTCACCTTTACCAATTATTTTTTATCTCAAAAGTTTTGTCAATATAATCTTTGGTTGAGATGTAGAAACAATAGAAAAATACTATTTAAATTAAAAAAAAAAGTGTAATTTTAGAGATTTAAATAACGTAAGAAACAATGAAGGACCACAATGTTAGGCCTTTGCTCATTTCAATAGTAAGTTTATTTCAGACGGTAAAATAATCGAACCACAAAAAAAAAAACGATCAAAGAATAACACTAAATTTTGGATATTTAACGCAGTGATAATCACGATACGGCCCAAGTTGCTGGAAACTAAGATCCTTCTCCCATTTTAATCCCTCTGAATCTAAAATAACATAATCAAAGTTGTAAAAAACCGCTATTATTTTGCTGCCAATCACCACGCACTGACGGATGTAAAATTTGTTCTCAACCGACGGAGATTGAAGAAGAGCAAACTTCCCGCTGTAAAGATCAAAAACCTCGCAACATTCCGCTCCACTGATCACGTACATTTTGCTCCCGATGCCCACCAAGGCGTGAGAAAGTTTTCGCTCCAGCATGTCGGGCATGTCACGTGACCACTCACCTGCGCAGTGATCGTACGCTTCAACTGATGTCGGATGATCGAATCCTCCTGACGTCACTATTCTCCCGTTGAATACGGTTGACAATGCTACCTTCCTGTAGTGTTTGGTGTCTTTCAGTTTCCTGAAACTTTTAGTGCTTGGATCAAAAAGGACAAAGTTGGTTCCTGATAGGTCACGTTGATGACGGCTCCTGACGGTTCTTGACGCTTTACGTAGTTTTCCCCCTAAAATGTAAATCTTTCCCGCCAAACTGCATGTTGAAAACTCATTGCAGTTTATCAAAGAATCGGAAAACCTTAAATGTTCCCAGGATCCAGTCAAAACTGAGTAAGACCACACCGACAAACTACCAAGTAAATCTTCGTAACCCAAGAAGTATATGATCCCGTTCACGAACTCAACGGAGGACACGTAGATATTTTCATCTATACGTGCGATCTCGGTAAAGGACAAGTAGTTCTTCTTATCGAGCTTGAACACGCTATAGGTACGGAACTTATTGCTGCAAAGTGCCACCTCGAAATTATCCTGAGCGCAATGTCTCACTCGACAGTCCACAGAGCTCGGGTCAAGACTCAGAATAGTTTTATCGCTGATAGCTTAAAGTATAACCCTCTTACTCTCAGCACATTTTGAAAATGATTAAGATTCTAACAATGTGTTTAAAGCAGCAGTTGAGAGCAAAGGTAGACGAATTGTTTTCACCAAACCTATTGTAAGCTTGCTTCTTGATTTTGGATCGTGTTCAATCCAACTGTTCACAGCTTTTGCTACCTCAAGTTCCGAGGTAATATTCAAGCCTGAACTGGACAAGATCCTCACAAGGACATCAAAGCTCAAACCGTCCAGCATTTTATTCTCGGTCAAGTAGCAGAACCACCTTGTTATGAAGTCGAAAGTGCACTTTTGCATTTGTTTGTTTTGGGCAATGTTGGAAAACTGATGGTAGAAACAAACATTATCAATGTTCAGGTCGATCTTGTACAAGTCGAGAAAATTTTGCTTTGCATCGACGAAGTTAAAGAGTTTTGCCACTTTGTTAAGTTTGAAAAATTTTTCTCTAATTAGTTTCCTATTCCCTGAAAAACTTTAGTTAGTTTAAATTATAATTGTTCAATAAAATTAAAAAAACTAGTTAGAGAAAACTAGTAAAAATGGCTAATAAAAGAATTTTTTTTTTAATACTTTTTAAATAAACATCAAAAAACTTAAGAGAAAGTAAAAAAATTCTTACTTGTGCGAAAACAATCAGAGAATTTTTTTAATTCACTTTCATCAAAACACAAAACTGCATTTATTTTAAAACTTTTCACAACATTTTCGTCTTCGGAATTTTCGTTTTCACCGAAGTTCCTAAGAAACTCTTCACAAAATTCACGATTTGCAAAACTCGTAGTTTTTATTTTTTTAACACCAGATGCGCTAGAGGCTTCAATGTTGCCAGTTGTGTTTTCAAAAGTTGACATTTTATATATTTATTTTAGGTTTCTGTTGATAATAAGTTAGTTTAAAGACATTTGTAAACTTTTATGTTGTATGTTTAACAAATAACAAATATTGAAGATAGAAATTATATTTACTTGCTTGACGACTACTGATCTAAACAAGGAATAAAAATAATTCCTGTTACTCATAGCCTAAACCATCAAGCTAATAGAAATCTGTGCACACTGAACGCGTATTAAAATTATGTGCACCCAAAGATATATTTTAAGAGAGCCTCTAGTGGCAGGAATACGAAAACACTTATATTTAGTTTTAAAATACATTCTTACGATTAGAAACAATTGACTAAACTTATTTAATATGTAAACAAACTATTATCAACTGAAAATTGAGAGCCATATCAACTATATCAAATTAATATCAACTGAAAGATCAAATACATCAACTGATACATTGATCCGATATACTGATCAAATACATCAACTATATTAACTGAAAGCATTATATCAATTAAAGCTGAAATTTATAACAACTTTATCTTGCAGTCCTCTTTCTTAATGCACTTTTATTTCTACAGTATAAAAATGGATTTCTATTTACAATTTTTTATAAACACAATTCCACTCACCCTAATAGATACCTAGTACTCTCAAATGTTTCTTTAAGAACTAAACACATACCTAATACAAATTTAATAGCATTCCATATATATTTTCTTTTCAACATAGCGGTTTAACAAAAAAGAAATTATTAAAAAAATCAAGATAAGTTCAAAAAGTATGTAAATTGTTTATTTGAGTAAAATATTACTTAAAGCTTTAATTGTTCATACATGTACTAAATTTTTTACTCCATTAAGTTCAAAGTTGTAAAAGATTCTCTTTCTGTTAAACAATTAAAAACTGTAAATTAATTATTTCAAGAAGAAAAATAAAATAAAATAAGTTTAATAACTTTCTTTTAAATGACTTTATTTTATGTTTATAACTGAATGTACACTGTTGCCACTTCTTTTGGTCAAAAACAAACTTTTTTGAGTGACTACAGCTGCCCTGAGCCCAACTCTTAAAATGAATAAAAGCTAAAAGTCCTTCTTTCGAGTATTTAGGTTATTAAAAAATTTGAAGAACTATCAAATTTTTGAAACACTTGAAACAAAAAATAATTTTGTTTATTTCAAAACAAACATTAGCTAAAACTCTAAAATATAATTTCATATTTCACAGGATATAGAAATTTTATTTGTTATTTTTTAAATTACTTTTCATTGTAATACAAAACAGAAAACTATTCTTATGTCAATTTCAAGAACTTATGCGAAATATAAATAGTTAACAATTATTATTTTGAGTTCCTATATTATAAAGTTATAAAAGTAAAAATTTTAAATATTATAGTAATGAAGAATAATTCTAAGTTTATAGTTTAAGTTAAATTCAAAATAATTTATGAATTTTTATAAGGAATATAAATAAAAGTTATGGCTTTCTTAAAACCAAAACAAATTAGTCTGAGTAACCAATAACAACTTTAGCAGGGTTGCCACTTGTCATATATAAAAAAACTTAAGAACTTAAAACTTCCCTGAGCCATCTTGAGTTTTTTAAATCTTTTGAATTTTTTTTTAAATATTTAATTTTAAAGTTAGATGAGCTTTTTAAAATCAGTTTTCAAACTAAATTGACTAAAAGTTATAAGAATATTAAAACTAAAACAAACAAATCGCATTCAAGATCTTGATTCTAGATAAACTTTTGACTAAAATTTCCTAACAATTTGAATTAATGGTGAGACTTCTATTAAAAAAAAATCTGGCTGAAGTTTTTTATAAAATTTCAAAATAGTCTAACTTAGCCAGAACTATAGCATTATTACAATTTATCATCAAAAGTTTAGAAAATTATTCTAACTAGCTTTACTTATCTTGAGTGTATGGCAACCAAGCATGAGTTACATCAAACTAGCGTGGGTAATCTTAAGTTTATGAAAAAGAGAAAGGCAAACAGGAAAAAAAATACAAACCTAATTAATCCTTAATATCTCAAATTAACTAGCTTAAGTTTTGAAAATAAAAAAAAGACATCCTTAGTAAAATTGTATTTTTAAGGAAAGTTTTACTGGTATGAGTGTGTGGCATACCTGATTCATACTAAAAATTGAACTTGATATTAACTGATTATTAACAGAATAACTACTTTTAAGAGTATAAATATTAATCTGAGTAAAAAAAAAAACAGCAAATGTTTCTTTAAATTAGATTGAGACTATCCTGACTTTTGGATAAAAAGAAAGCAGTTAACATAACTTCAATAACTGAGAAATGTACAGTTAATCAAGAATAAATTTCTTAAGATTTTCATTAAAATCAAAATAACTGAACAGATAGAAAGTTATAAATAACTTTTTAAATAAGTTTTCAAAATCTGAAACTAGTAAATTTCTCTAGATTAAATTTATTTTAGAAAAGTTACCTAACTAGCCTGATATTTCTAAAAAGAAATTCAGAAAAACTTAAAGCAGTCTTAATTTTTCACAAAACGTTTAAAAAAATTAAAGAAGCCTTAGTTTCTGGCAACTCTGTATTAATCTAAACCTATATTTTGTATAAATTTTATATGTACTATTCAAATTCTATTTAAACATAAAAAAAAAATAAAAATAAATAGTGATTAACAATTTGACTTATTTAAAATTAATAATTGTTACAAAAAAATTAGCTATTATTAAGATGTATTTGTAGATAAGAGTTTATATACTTCATTCAGAATAATTTGTTAAACTTTGCTTTAAGTATAGTACTTAATATTAAGTAAGGTTATTGAAGAAACTATTTATATTATAATGTAAGAATAGTTATCTAGTGTAAAAAGCAAAAAAAAAACTAGTTATTTTTTTTTTAAATTAGTAAACTTGATTTAATAACTAAAATATAATAATTTGAGAAAAGTTACTAAAAACAAGAAAAAAATTAGCCCTTTAGTTTAATCCATTTAATTCCCTACCACTGTTGTAGTTTGATGACAAACAAAACTTCCTCCATACTCAACCATGGACAATAAATGTAGCATCCACATATTTTCTTTACTTGAAAATGTTTTCTTAGCAACATTATGAACTTAAATATGACAATTGAGTTTTAGACTCGAATAGTCTTATGACCAAAATGGCCATTTTATAAAAAGTCAAATTAAACACAGGGGAAAACGTCACTTTATCGAGATATGGTAAAACTTTAAGGTAAAAGTGAAAGCTCTCACAGTTGTATAACTTATTTGTTTTAAATGAAAAGTTAAAATTTAGGTAAAACTTGAGTTTCACATGATTCTCATTACCTATAAGTAAAATAAATTATTTTTAAGGAACTACTGATCATAATACGTTTCAAGTTTTTATAACAATACCTATAAGTATTAACACCTACCATTAATAATTGTGCTAATTAACTTTTGAAACAAAAAAAAATAAAACATTACCTGTTCTTTTAATAAAGTTGAGCTTTAGGATTACATTGTAAAAACTTGTTATCTACTAAAAAAATTTTAAAATATGTTTACTAAGTTCATCTACTAGTGTTAACATGAAGATAAATTTTGCAACTATACCGACCCTATCTATTATTAATAATTAACTACTTTAAATATACGCTCATAAGTCAAAAATATAGTTTTATATTTTACCTCTAAGTACCAATTCTCTACAAAAATTCAAACAAAAAGTTATGCTAGTAATATACAAATAATCAACAGACTAGTGAAACATGTAACTTTGATAAATAACATTATTTATTGCAAATAAAGAAACCAACTCTATAAGCAAGCTATCATCAGTAAATGCTTGCTTTAACGGCTGCAGTTCTAAGGTCGCTTCTGATTGGATAATTTATTTACTTTTATTCAAATATATAACTTTTTTAAGGATAGTTTTTTAAATATTTGGCTAGGATGTAGATGTTTTTAATATTCTGCCGTATTATATCACTTTACCTCATTTGTATAATGTTGTGAATAAATGAAATTCAAAAACTTTACAACTGCAGCCGACCCTTTTATTTTAAGTCATGTTAAAATAATATTTAAAATAATAAAACATATACAACTTACTGATATATTAATTGTTCTTTCAGTAAAGTTACTCTCTGATCTGAGTCTCCGAAAGTGAACTGTATTAGGAATTTAGGGTCCATAAGATGCAAAGGGACCATAATTTGAAACTTACACTGGATATTTTCGAGTGTAAGTGGTCTTATACAGCATTAGTATTATGAGAGTTTATGTTAAAAGGTGCCATAGCTTTTCGGTTTTTTTAGGCGCCGTTCAAAAAAAGAGAAACCCTATATTAGATCAAAGGTTTCCCTGTCTTTAATATTATTAGGTATTTCATTTGACATCAGGGGCGTGTTTTAAAAAAAAATTTTACGAGTTTTGAAAAAAAAGTAGATTACCTACTAAAAACGCTAATAAAGCAGAAAGTTAACATGTATAAATATATTTTGTTGTGCTTTTTTGCTAACTTTTCATCTAATAAACTTAAAAGAACATTAGCTTAATTTTTTTCTTGTGATATTTTTACACTTAGCACAAAATAATTTAAAATTTATATTTGATATTGAAACTAATTTAAAATTCATAATGTCATGTCTGCATTGATACTCTTTACTAAGTTACATAAAGTTTGTGAATGCAAATATACTTGTACACTCAAAAATAAAATTTATAAATTCAATCTGCACTTCGTATATGTCAGTTACAATAAATTATGTAATTGAAATCGGTATATCGAAAATTTCCACCCGATCAATTCCCCCACAATATTTTCTTATTTTTTATCTGTTCCTTTATTTTTTATTAGCTATTTATTTACAATTTGTTTATTTATTACCATTACCCCAAACCCTTAACCTTGGTCGGTAAGCGGTTCTCGTTTTTGACCAGGTGGGAAATAATCGCTTGTTGGAAATGAGCGGTTCCCTTCAAATCGTACCTTATGTTATTTAGAAAAAGAAACATAAACCAATGAAATTTTGATATTACTTTTAATTGTTGTAAAATCAAAAGTTGAAATGAAATTGATATCTTATGAAACGATGAAAAAACCACTCAAAAGTATTCGTTCCAATGACCTAGTGTACAATAAAACCTTTTAGTTGATGTTATCAAGTCGCACACCACGGATACCTTTTAACGTTTTGTTCGGGACATTAGACACTTACATTGTTTAATAAATTTTCCATTTAAAGCTGCTATAGAAAAAACTTATTGCGTGAGACATTATTTTTTTAAACTTGTAAATCAAAAAGTCTGTCGGTATGGTTTTCTAAAGTAATGATAATATTTACTTTAATTGGTATCTAACTTAAAAAATTAGTATTTATTGTTTTAACCTTTTTTCAGTTAAAATCTTTTTTAAAGTATCTAGTTTGATCAGTTCATTTTTAGATAGTTTCTATGAACATATAACAAAAAAAAACGTGTTTGTAAAATAAAGAATTAGAAGCTATTTTACATATCCTTATTTGTTATATAAATAAACTACATACTTTTAGTAAGTTTTTTTTTAAATGATATCTTTTGCATACTTTTTTGAGTTAAGCTTTACAAACTTATTCAAAAGAAATAAAACCAAGTTGAAATTTTCATCAATAATTTATCTAGCACTACAATACATAAAAAAAAATCACATTATAAAGTTTCCTGAAAAATATTGAGTTTGGGATATTTGACACAGTGATAACAATTACTATCCAGCTCGAGTTGCTCGAAACTAACTTCCTTCTCCCATTTTGATCTGTCTGAATCGAAAACAACAAACTTGAAAACAACTCGAAAAAAATCAAATTTGTTAGAAACCACTATTATCTTGCTGCCATTCACCACGCACTTAGGGATGAAACATGTCCTCTTAGGCCACGGAGCTTGAAGAAGAGCGAACTTCCCGCTGTAGAGATCAAAAACCTCGCAACTTTCCGCTCCACCGATCACGTACATTTTGCTCCCGATGCTCACCAAGGCGTGAGAAAGTTTTCGCTCCATCATGTCGGGCATGTCACGTGACCACTCACCTGCGCAGTGATCGTACGCTTCAACGGATCTCGGATGATCGAAACCTCCTGAGGTGACAATTCTCCCGTTGAATACGGTTGACACGGCTATCTTCCTCTTGGGTTGGTGTCTTCCAGCTTTCTAAGACTTTTGGTGCTGGGATCAAAAAGGACAAAGTTGGTTCCTGATAGGTCAGGTTGATGACGGCCCCTGACGATTCTTGACGCTTTACGGAGTTTTCCCCCTAAAATGTAAATCTTTCCCGCCAAACTGCAAATTGAAAAATCATCGCAGTTTATCAAAGAATCATCGGGAAACGTTACATGCTCCCAGGATCCAGTCAAAACTGAGTAAGACCACACCGACAAACTATCAAGAAAGCGATCGTAACCCAAGAAGTATATGATCCCGTTCACGAACTCAACAGAAGACACGTCAATATTTTCATCTCTACAAGCGATCTCAGTAAAGGACGAGTAGTTTTTCTTATCGAGCTTGAACACGCTATAGGTACGGAACTTATTGCTGCAAAACGCCACCTCGAAATTATCCTGAGCGCAATGTCTCACTCGACAGTCCACAGAGCTCGGGTTAAGACTCAGAATAGTTTTATCACTGATAGCCTTAAGTATAACCCTCTTACTCTCAGCACATTTTGAAAATGATTCAGCATCTAACAATGTGTTTAAGGCAGCAGTTGAGAGCAGAGGCAGACGAATTTTTTTCACCGTATCTATTGCGAGCTTGCTTCTTGATTTTGGATCGTGTTCAATCCAACTGTTCACAGCTTTTGCTACCTCAAGCTCCGAGGTGATATTCAAGTCTGAACTGGACAAGATCCTCACAAAGAGATCAAAGCTCAAACCGTCCAGCATTTTATTCTCGGCCAAGTAGCAGAACCACCTTGTTATGAAGTCGAAAGTGCACTTTTGAATTTGTTTGTTTTGTGCAATGTTGGAAAACTGATGGTAGAAACAAACATTATTAATGTTCAGATTGATCTTGAATGAGTCGAGAAAGTTTAGCTTTGCATTGGCAAAATTGAAGAGTTTTGCGACTTTGTAAAGTTTGAAGAAATTTTCGTTGGATAACTTTGCATTGCCTACAAAAGTTTAGTTATTTCTAATTTAACTAGTTTTATAAAAAAAAAACAGAAGTTATTGAAAGTAGATAGAGATGCTAACTATCAAAAGTATATTTTCTATTTCTACAAAAAAAAACTATCACAAAACTTAACAGAGAGTAAAAAACTCTTTACCTGTACGAAAAAAATCAGAGAAAATTTTCAATGCACTTTCATCAAAACACGAAACTGCATTTCTTTTGAAAGTTTTCACAACTTCGTCTTCGGAATTTTTGTTTTCATCGAAGTTCCTGAGAAACTCTTCACATAATTCATGGTTCTCAGAATTCGTAGTTTTTATTTTTTTAACACCAGGTGCGCTCGATGCTTCAATGTTGCCAGTTGTGGTTTCAAAAGTTGACATTTTATATATCTATATATTTAGCTCACTGTTTATAATAAGTTAGTTTTAAGTCATTTGTAAAACTTTTATATTACAAGTTTAATATCTAAACAAAAATTGAAAGTAGAACTTTTATTGATAAGCTTGACGACCACTGATCTAAACAATAAAAAGAAATTAGTCTAATTACACATATCCTAAACCGTCAAGCATATTAAAGTTTGTGTACACTGAACTTAAGAGAAAAATTATGTGCAGACAAAGATCTAATTTAAAAGAACGACTAGGGGTAGGAATACGAAAACACTTTTAGTTGATTTGAAAATACATTCTTACAATTAGAAACAATAAACTAAACTCAATTAAACATGTAATCAAACTAATATTAACTGAAAGCTGAGAGCTATACCAACTATATCAAACTATTATCAACTGAAAGATCAAATGCATCGACTGATATAATGATCTGATATACTGATCAAATACATCAAGTATATCACATTAATATGAATTTATCAAACTATTATCAACTGAAAGATCAAAAATATCAACTAATAAAATTATCCGATATACTGATCAAATACATCAACTATATCAACTGTCAGCCTTATATCAACTGAAGCTGAAATTTATAACAACTTTATCATGCAATGTTAATGCACTTTTCATTTCTACAGCATTAATATGGATTTACGTTTACACAATTAAATAAAGACACCTCCGTTTATCCTAGTAAATACCAAGTACTCTCAAATGTTTCATCAAGTACTTAACACAACAAAAACATTTCTAATATACCTGAAAATATTATTAATAAGGCTCAAAAGGTTTTGAATTCAAAAAACTAGCCTTAAAGTTTAGAAAAAAAAGTTAAACTTAATCTGATTACTAAAAAATCCTAAACAGTCTAAGGTTTGATTTTAATCTCAAAATACCTCAACAAACTGACATTATAAAAATTACAGAATAAAAAATTCACTTAAATATTTAATATGAATAAAAGTTATCAATTTTTTTATTCAAGTGTTTAGGTTATTAAAAAATTTGAAGCACTCTAAAAATTTGTAAACACTTAAAACAAAAAAATAATTTTCATTATTTTAGAACAAATTTTAACTAAAACACTAAAAAAAAATTTTATATTTTAATTGAAGTTTTACTTAGTATTTTCTAAATTACATTTTGTTATAGTACAAAACATAAAACTATTTTTAAGTCAATTTCAAGAATTTTGCAAAAAATAAACAGTTAACACTTATTATTGTGAGTTCTTATATTATAAACTTTCTGATAAAAGTAATGAAGTTGAAGCATTATAGTAATAAAGAATAATTCCTAGTTGATAGCTTAAGTTAAATTCAAAAAGTTTATGATTTTCTATAAGGAATATAAATAAAAGTCGTGCCTTTCTTAAAACCAAAACAAAGTCAGTCTGAGTAACCAATAACAGTTTTAGCAAGGTTGCAACTCGTCATATAAAAGAAACTTAATGCCTTAAAACTGTCCTAAGCCATTTAGTGTATTTCAATTCTTTTGAAAAATTTTTAAATACTTATTTTTTAAAATTTAGATAGGGTTTTAAAAATCAGTTATCAAACTAAATTGGCTAAAAATTATAAGAATATTAAACCTTAAACAAACGAATCGCATTTAACATTTTGTTTCTAAATAAGAATTTGAATAAAATTTCCTAAAAATTTGAAATAATGCTGAGTTTTCTTCAATAAAAAATCAAACTGGCCTAAGTTTTTTTTAATTTCAAACTAGTCTAACTTAGCCAGAACTATAGCATCATTACAATTTGTCATAAAAAATTCAAAAAATTATTCTAACTAGCTTTACTTATCTTGAGTGTATGACAACTAAGCATGAGTTACATCAAACTAGTCTGCGTAATCTTAAACTTATGAAAAAGTATAAGGCTAAAAGTAAAAAAAAATATATACCTTATTAATCATTGATATCTCAAATTATCATTATTACAATAGGAAAAGTTAGATATAATATTGACAAACACTTTTCAAAGAAAAATCTGAATCATAAAATTATCCGGAGGAACTAGCTAAAGTTTTGTAGATAAAAATAAGACATCGTTAGTCAAATTGTATTTTTAAAGAAAGTTTTACTGGTATGAGTGTGTGGCATCCCTGATTCATACTAAAACCTAAACTGGTTATTAACTGATTATTAACTGAGTTGATACTTTTATAAGTTTAAATATTGATCTGAGTAAAAAAAAAACAACAACTGTTTCTTTAAATTAGATTGAGACTATCCTGACTTTTGAAAAAAAAAAGATAAGTAGTAAACATAAGTTCAATAACTGAGAAATGTACAGTTAATTAAGAACAAATACCTTAAGATTTTCAAAAGAACTAAACAAATAGAAAACTATAGATAACTTAATAAAAAGTTTTCACATTAAAAACTAATAAATTCTCCTAGCTAAAACTTTATTTAAAAAAATATTTAACTTACCAGCATAAGATTTGCATAAAACTTCAAAATAACCCAAGACAGCAATAACTTTTTACAAAACTTTCAAAATTTCAAAGTTTCTCTAATATTGGCAACTCTGTATTAATCTAAGCCTATATTTTCTATAGTTTTTATAAGTACTATTTAAACTCTATTTCCATATAAATATACTAATAAAGAAAGAAAGAAAGAAAGAAAAATGTGAACGCTCACAACTAAGGTCGATGGATTGGTGTGGAGAAAGACCTTTCGGTAATCGAGCTGCACACCATTTACTTGTAACTATTCTTTGAGCTAACTTTAAAACAATAATGAAAGAATTAAAAAAAAAACTTAATAAGTAACTGTATATACAAAAATTTTTTTTTTTTAAGTTTAAAAATGGTAAGCACCCTTTTTTAACCCATTACTGCCAATATTGACCATGGAAACCATAGTCTACCATGGGCTCCACACCGTCTCCTCCCCTAGATTTCTATTTTTATGATCATGTACATTCAAATTTTTCTTGTTGCCCTTTCTACAAGAGCAACCACAAAAAATGCAACAGATATCTCAAAATTGAATAAATGGGAGAGTTAGTAATGTCAGTATATATAAAATATTCAGTAATGTCATAAAACTGAAAGAGCGCCATGTATTTTAAAAAAGTGTCTTTAAATTTGTAGTATATGTGTTTGTAGGTAAATAAAAATAGAGCAAAAAAAAAACTTGGTCTAACTGTTTTATAGATTTGTAAACAATTCAGTTTTAAACAATAAAATCTAGCACTAATAATTGATAGAATTTGTTTAAACTACTTAAAATAAAATCATAATTATTAAATAAATAATTTTTAACAAATAAAATTAAATAACCAGAATGTCTAAAAATATGAAGTTTTTACTTCTAAATTTAAAATCTCAATCATCTGAAACAAATTGACAATTAATATATAGTAAACAAAAAACTACAAAATAGAGTTATAAAAGTAAAATAATACATCTACTCGTTAAATCACTCTGTCAATGAGGACAAAACAATACTATCAAATTTTATGTACAAGAAACAAATTAAAAAAGTATATATAATAAATAAAATAATAAAAATAATAAAACCAACCTATACCAATCCAGCTCTACCTTCACCCAGTTTATAAGACCAACAGCAATCAGCCCAAAAAAAAAAAAGATTAAGACAAACACCAATAATAAGATATAAGTTTAACTGTTGGTAAAGATTAAGCTTGATATTTTTCTGATTGTCTTTTAAGTAAGTTTTCTCTCATTCCATATTGAAATGCTCTAAGATAGCTCTGATCTACCAAGTTTCTAGGCAATTCTTCCCATAGTTTAGAACCAAGGTAGGATAATGTTTTAAGACCAAAGAGACTATTTACTCTGGGAAAAAAAATAGTTTGTTTCGGCAAATCTTGTTAGATGATTATGCATTTTATTAACATTTGTAAAGTAAGGCTTAAAGTTAACTGGTAAAGTATCTTTTTTAAATTTGTGCATAAAAACTCCTACCTCATACTTAAACATATTTTTAACATCTAATATTTTCTTATCTATTTTTATACTTTTAACACTTTCATTCCGACCTTTGGAATGAATGCATCTTAATGCTCTATTAATGAGTTTATCAATTTCATTAATTTTAGTTTTACTTGCCCTACCCCAACACAACAAACCATATCTTACATGACTCATTAGAAGAGAATTAAAGATGTAGTATAAAGATTTTTGATTTAAAAAGTACCTTGTTTTGTATAAAATACCTATTGTTTTCAATAGCTTTGTTTTTACTGCTTCAATATGGTCAGACCAATTGAGGTTACTATCTATTGTAAAACCAAGATACTTATAATTTTCTACCTTTAATATGGATGTATTACCTATTTTTATTTGTAAACTTGTGTTTTTCCAAACTTTTGTTTTACCAGAGTGAAAAAGCATGTACCTTGTTTTATCAGTATTTAGTTTAAGCCTATTGTCCTTTAACCATTTTGATACATTATCTAGTTCTGAATTAAGGTATGCAGTGTCTGTTTTGTAATTGTCTTTTTTAAATGTGGTATATAATAATGTATCGTCTGCAAAATTTAGCACATTTAGACTGGTGTTATTTTGAAGATCATTTATATATACCAAAAACAGTAATGGTCCTAAAACAGAACCCTGTGGCACTCCTACTTCTACACCCTCCCAATCTGATTCATGCCCTCCAAAATTAACAAATTGCTTTCTTTCTGTTAAACATGATTTTATTAAATTATGCATTTTTCCATTTATTCCAATATAGTCTAATTTGTCTAACAAAATCTTTCTATCCACACAGTCAAATGCCTTGCTCAAATCTAAAAAAAACAGCACAAACTGCATTTCCCTCATCAAAGGAGGACAATGTACTTTCCACAAACGCTGAAAGAGCTAAGGTAGTAGAGTGTCCCTCCCTAAAGCCAAACTGAGAAGAATTTAAGATATTGAACTTCGTAAAAAACTTGTAACAATTAATAATTAGAAAATACAATAAAATAACAATTAATAATTAGAAAATATATAATTATAAACAACTTCAATTGTTTGAAATAAAATTTGTTACTTAGAATTTATATATTACTAATATGTGTTTACAGAGAAGAATTTATGTATTTAAGAAGATTTTAAAACATATGTATTTCTTTTATTTTAAATATTTTTTTTATTGTAAGTATAACACTTAATATTAAGTTAAATTATTAACGAAACAATTTTCAGTATTAAGGAAGAACAGTTACTTAGTATAAAAGTTGTAAAATGCTAGTTTATTTTGTTTAAATAAAGTAAAATTGATTTATTAAGCATAATATTGTAATTTAAAATAGTTACTTAAAACAACAAAATATTAAGCTTTAAAATTTAATTTATTTAAATTCCTATCATGATTGTAGGTTAATGAAGGACAAAACTTTCTCCATACTCAGCCATGGATAATAAATGTGTCAATCTACATTTTCTTTACTTGAAGATCTTTATTTAAATCACAGTTGAGTTTTAGCCTCAAGTAACTTATAATTAAAAGGTCAATTATGATTTGCCAAATTTAACACCAGGGCTGGATATAACTAAAATATTCAAGTTTGTTGCTTGAAATCAAAAAATGTATAAATAAAAACTATAACTTTGTTTTTAATTTTTATCCTAAAAATTTCATGCAACCTACAAATTTCCTGCATCCCAAAAAAATGTTCTGTGTAAACTAGTGAGTACAAGTGTACACTTTGACCACCACTGGTTTAGGCTATATATATTTAAATTTTAACTTTTTCTAAGCCTAACTTTTTAAGATTGCATTTAATTACGTCTATAAAATACACCTAATTAATTTCAACAGATTTGTATCATTTCATTATAATTGATACAATTTTAATAAAACTGTTTTATCAGGCTTGTTAACTTTTTCAAACTGAAAAAGAATTAGTTTAAAAATTTCTAATTATTTAAAAAATTGCATACAAAACCAACATAGAAGATTATAATTAGAGATTGAATTTTCAAATGTAGATCTTATAACTGAAGTAACATTTATTATATATCAATTGAAAAGCACTATTTGTCGAGTTTTCTTAATACTTAAATGCTTAGTATTTTTCAATTTATCAAGACTACTATTATTATTTTTAATAAAGTTAATTGTTTAGTTAAAATATTCTTTACAGTATAGAAACACAGATAAGAAGATGATCTAGATATCATTTAAAAATAAAATACAAAAAGTATGTAGCCTATCTATAGATTTCATGGAAAATATAAATATGCAAAATAGCTCTAACCTTTTTTTTTATAAACTTGTTTTTTTGATTAAATGTTTATAGAAACTATCTAAAAAAGAGCTGATCAAAACAGATACTTTAAAAGTAAAGCTTAACTGAAAAAGTTTAAAACACAAAAAGACCTATTTTTATATAAGATACTAACTATGTTTCACTCAGAAAAATATTTAAGTTCTTAATTCTTTATATAAAACTTGTAAACAAAAACAGCAATAATGAAATGTGTTAATAATTAATGTTTAAGGTGACTAAGGCTTATTAATAAAAACTAAAGAATCAATTAACCTACTAAATAAAATTGTGAATGCTATTTTAATTGAAAAAAATAGCTTAAATTTAATAAAGTGTATTTCTAATTGTGAAGAAAATTGATGAAAAGCAGTAAAAACACTTAATATACTTTTAACAGTACCATAGAAAAATTTTCTGTTGACTTGTTGAATAATTTGAATAAAAAAGGCTTAAATGAAAAATTTAGTGAAAACTGACAAATAGTCTAACTACTAAGTTAAGTTAAAATTTTTATTTAAAACTAAAAGAGTATCAACTTAAGTTTATAAAAAAATTAAAAGAAATTTCACTTTAATAGTTTTAAAACTATCTTGTAGTATACAAAACATAATTAGATAAGTTTTAGGTTTTAATACTGCTCAAGAATAAAACAATATTACACTTTTGAAATTAAAAATTAAAACTTACGTTTAAACAATAGTACTTACTATTTTTAGAACTTTTGATTTACTCTATCAAGTTTTAAAAACTATGTTTAGATATCTTATTAAAATTAATATTTTGGTAGAAAATGGTCTTTTTACTCAATTGAAAGACAAAGCAAGGAATGAACTTTTCAATAAACGAAATATAACAATTTCCTAACACAACCTTTACAAGTTTTTTTTTTCAGCGGAAATTGTTAACTATTTAGGTTATCACAAGGTTTATAAAGTAAATTTACTAAAAACTGTATTTTTACAAATTTGTTAAAAAATCTCAGAGAAATACTTGTTTTTGTTTTCCACAAACTAAATTATCTTATAATGTTGAAAAACGTTTGTTTCGACACCAATTAAAGCTATTTTGTTGCAATTAGTGTTTTATATATTATGTTGAAGGTTCAGTACAAACCAATTAAACAATTTAGATCAGTGCTTCTTAAACTGGTTTAAGTGGTCCCTTGGGGGCAAAGAGCAGTAAAGAGACCACAGGGGCCATTAGGTCATAATTTGAAACTTACACGAGGTATTCTGGATTTGATGATAAAGAGTAAAAAAAAGTTCTTAGGTGGTTTTAAAGGGTGCTATAGCTTTTTTACTTTTATTTCTTTTAAGGGCAAAAAATCTTGGGAAACCCTGATTCAAAAAACTTTTCTTACCAATATTTTTAGATAAATAGTAAACTGGTAGAGAAGAATCGGACCTGAATTATAATGAAAATATTTGGGACATGACATTAAACTGTTCTGGTTTGGTGTATGACTCGATATCTAAAAGGTTTTTTGTGCACCAGGTCCTTGGACCAAACTTTTCTAACATTTTTATCATTCAATAAACAATATAAACTGAAAATGCTTCAATAAAACTAAAGATATCTTTTAAGTTTTCTGTTTTAAAGATCGAGTCAGCTTTTTCAATAGATCCTTAAAAAAATATAACAAGATTTTGTAGCAAGGATTGTAAACTTATTCTAATTTTCAAGGTTAATAACATGTTAATTACTTAAATTTATATTTTACTATTCGTTTTATTTAATTCATTAATGATTCAAATAACTTTTTCAAGCTTGCGGCAAAATCTTTCAAAGTTTATTATAAGATTTATTGAAAAAGCTGATTCAAGCTTTAAAACAGAAAATTTTTTACTATTTATTTAAAAGTCTTGGTAAGAAATAGTTTTTCCAAATCTGGGTTTCCCACGTTTTTCCCCCTCTTAAGAAAGTAAAAAAGCTATGGCCCCCTTCAACAATATTTCTCTAAAAATTACCATTAAAACCGCCTTACAATTTTTTTTCCCTTCATTATCAACTCCAGAATATCTAGTGTAAGTTTCAAATTATGACTTAATGGCCCCCTGTGGTCTCTTTACTGCTCATGGCCATTCCTGTGGCCCCTTTGCTGCTCATGGCACCAAAGGGAGCCACTTGACCAAGTTTGGGAAGCCCTGATTTAAATTGTTTACTTGGTGTGTACTGAACCTTCAACATAATATATAAAACACTAGTTGCAATGAAATAGCTTTAATTGGTTTCAAACATTCATTGTCAAAAATTTTGTACTAATTATGATTTTTTGGAAAACAAGAATATAATATTTTTTGGGATAAAATTTGTAAAAATTCAGTTTTTAATAAAACTACTTTATAAACCTTGTGATAAACCTAAATAGTTAAGAATTTCCGCTGAAAAATTTTTTGTAAAGTTTCTGTTAGAAACTTGTTATATTTTGTTTGTCGTATAGTTTATTCCGTTGCCTTATCTTTCTAATGAGTAGAAAGACCATTTTGTACCAAAATATTTATTTTAATAGAAATATCATGATAAAGTTTTCAAAACTTTTTAAGGTTAATTTAAAAATATCAAAATAAAAAGTACTATTTTTGAATATACTTTTAATTGTTTTAATATTAAAAGTGTAATGTTATTTTATTCTTGAGCAATATTGTTATTCAAAACTTATCTAATTATGTTCTGTAAATATTAAATAAATTTAAAAGCACATGTCAAAGTACTTTTTCTATATTTGTAAACTTAAGCTAATATTCTTTTTAATGTAAAACAATAATTCCAATTTGACTTAGTAGCTAAATTATTTATTAGTGTTCAATTAGTTTTTTATTGATACCTTATTTATTATTGATACCTTATTCTGCGGCCCGCGAGCTCCTTTTCACCAAAAAATATATATTTTAAAAACAATAAAAATTATATTTTTTATGATAAAAACTTACAAATAGACTCTAAATTCAATAAATGTTCTTTATTTATGGTTTAATATCACTTAGTTTGTAATACTTTTGTTCTTAAATAATATTTTTCTACTGACTACTAGAATTTTTTAGATGAATGCGGCCCTCAAAGGTTTTTTCTAAATAGTGCGACCCGCGAGACACATAACGCTGCCGACCGTGATTTAAATCTTTAAAAACTATAAGATCCACGTATTTCTCTTTACTTGTACTTAAAATAAATTATTTTTTTGAACTATTGATTTTACATTTTCAAAAAATCACACATTAATCATAACTCATTTTATTAATTACTGTTCCGTTTTACTTTTGAATATACTTAATACGTCCTATAATTATTAAACAAACTAAATTTTTAATTTACATTATAAAAACTTGTTGTTTTATATAGAATTTATAGCTAGTTTAATCTAGTAGTGTCAACATTAAAAGAGGAAAAGTTTTGAAATTATACAAAACCTAGCTATTCTAAATCAATAGCTACTTTTAATATAAGCTATAAAGTACAATAATTTAATATTCTATTTTAAATTTTAAAACTAAACATCAACTTTCTACTAAATTTCAATCATAAAACATGCTAATATTTAAACAACAGACTAGTGAAACGTATAACTTTGATAAATCAATAAGCAAAACAACTTTTATTGTAATTAAAGAAACCAACTACATAGATAAACAACCATAACTTTATGCTTTATTTAGTTAGTAAAATAATATCCCCATGAAACTTACTGATATAGTTCTTTCAGTAAAGTAACTCTTAGATAAAGGTTTTCTAAAGTATACTAGTTCAAAAACTTAGGGTACGGAAAGCTCAAAGGGGCAATAGCTTTAAAACTACACTAAGTTCTGAGGTTGGTGAGAAAAAGCAAAAAAATTGGTTCAGGCGTGTTTAAGAGTAGTTTTGTAACTTATACTAGATATTTTGGTAAAATTTCAGAAAGTTAGAGATTCGTAAGCTGTTAAAGGGGAGCCACAAGGCCATAATTTGAAGCTTACACTATAAATTCTAGAGTTGATGATGAACAACCAAAAAATATCTTAGGTGTATTCAACATAAGTATTTTGAAAAAAAAATGTTCAAGGGGACATTAGCTTTTTGGTTTCTTTAAGGGAGCCTTCAAAAAAAGTTTAGGAAACCTTGTATTAGATAAAGATTCCCTGTCTTATAAATTGTTAGGTATTTCATTTGACATCAGGGGCGTGTTTTGAAAAATGATTTTTAAGACTCCTGAATAAAAAAGTAGATTGTTTACTAAAAACGTTTATAAAGCTGAAACTTAACATGTTACAATTTTTTGATAAATATTTAAATAAAAAACTAAAAAGAAATCAAAATAAGCTAAAGTTTTGTAATTTGCTGGTGTTACACTTGGTAAAAGCGGAAACTGAGTTAAAATTAAAATTTATCTGTGATATCATAATGAATTTAGAACTTTTGAGAGATTTTTGTAATAATACTATTTACAAAGTTACATAAAGTTTACAAATTCTACTATATTTGTATAAATAATCATTATTCACTGTATCAAATTGGAAAGCTAATTTTACTTCAAAAATGTACAATGCTATTTACTAAAGTTTCGCTAAAATAAGGTTATTGTAAAAAATACATTTGAGTTAAGCATATTTTTGCTAATTTCATAATAACAGCAGTTAAAACTAGAGATATAATTAAACAGATTCCCGAACGTATTTTACATTTATGTTTTTATAAAATTATTTGGTATTGTTCTAAAATTTATCAAGTTTTTTACATTATCTTGAAAATTAAAAATTTTAGTAAGTTTTTTTATGGCCAAAGGGTTTTCAACATTTTTTTGAAAAAATAACATTAGCCCTTGTTAAAAGCTATGATACTGTATGGTGCATTTTACAGAATATAAAAAATAATTATTTTTTGATTTGTAATCAATTGTAGAAAAAACTTCCACAGTTAGTTGAAAATTGAAAAGCTGTATGGTGCTAATCAAACTTCAAAAAACAGTGTATCTTTATGGATTTAAATGTCATTAGAAACATAAAGGGCCACAATGTTAGGCCTCATTTGATCATTTCAGTATAAAGTTTATTAAACACGGTAAAAAAGTCGAACCACAGAGAAAAACAATCAAAGAAAAACATTAAATTTCGGATATTTAACGGAGTGATATTTACGATACAGATGGTAATACCAGAAACTAACTTCCTCCGACCATTCTGATTTCTCCGGATCGAAAACAACATACTCATAATCGCCAACAAACGCAATTATCTTGCCGCCCTTCCCCGAACGGGCGGAGCTTGAAGAAAAGCAAACTTCCTGCTGTAAAGATCAAAAACTTCGCAACTTTCCGCTCCACTGATCACGTACATTTTGCTGCCGATGCTCACCAAGGCGTGGTAGCCTTTTTGCTCCAGCATGTCGGGCATGTCACGTGACCACTCACCTGCGCAGTGATCGTACGCTTCAACGGATGTCGGATGTACGGATCCTCCTGACGTTACTATTCTCCCGTTGAATACGGATGACGCGGACCCCTTGCTGCAACGTTCGGTATTTTCAAGCTCCCTTAAACTTTCAGTGCTGGGATCAAAAACGAAAAAGTTGGTTTCTGATTCTGCCAAAATGTAAATCTTTTCCGCCAAGCTGCATGTTGAAAAATCTTCGCAGTTTATCGAACAATCGGGAAACTTCACTTCGATCCACGATCCAGTCAAAACTGAATAAGACCGCACATACACATTGTCAAAAAAACGCTCGTAACTCAAGAAGTATATGGTCCCATTCACGAACTCAACTGAGACCGCGCGGATATTTTCATCCATCTTCGCGATCTCAATGATGAACGAGCGGTCCTCATTTCCCAACTTGAACACGTGATACGCGTCACGAGAGGAAGCAACAGACATACTGCTGCAAATCGCTACCTCGAAATTATTTTGAGCGCAATGTCTCACTCGACAGTCCACAGAGCTCGGGTCAAGACTCAGAATAGTTTTATCGCTTATAGCTTTAAGTATGACCCTCTTACTCTCAGCACATTTTGAAAATGTTTCAGCATCTAACAATGTGTTTAAGGCAGCAGTTGAGAGCAGAGGCAGACGAATTGTTTTCACCAGACCTATTGTAAGCTTGCTTCTTGATTTAGGATCGTGTTCAATCCAACTGTTCACAGCTTTTGCTACCTCAAGCTCCGAGGTGATATTCAAACCTGAACTGGACAAGATCCTCACAAGGACATCAAAGCTCAAACCGTCCAGCATTTTGTTCTCGGCCAAGTAGCAGAACCACCTTGTTATGAAGTCTAAAGTGCACTTTTTAATTTGTTTGTTGTGGGCAATGTTGGAAAACTGATGGTAGAAACAAACATTATCAATGTTCAGGTCAGTCTTTAATGAGTCGAACAAATGTTGCATGGCGTTGGCGAAATTAAGTAGTTTTGCGACATTGAAAAGTTTAATGAAATTTTCTTTGGATAACTTCGCATTACCTACAAAAGTTTATTTAATTCAAATTTTATTCGTTTAATAAAAAAACAGAAGATAATAAAACTAGATAAAGATGCTAACTATTCAAAGTGTGGTTTTTATTTCTTCGAAAAAATCATCATTTAATTAACAGAAAGTAGAAATAAACACTTTACCTGTACGAAGAAAATCAGAGAAACTTTTTATAGCACTTTCATCAAAACACAAAACTGCATTTCTTTTGAAACTTTTCACAACATTTTTGTCTTCGGAATTTTTGTTTTCATCGAAGTTCCTGAGAAACTCTTCACAAAGTTCACGGTTCTCAGAGTTCGTAGTTTTTATTTTTTCAACACCAGGTGCGCTAGAGACTTCAATGTTGCCAGTTGTGTTTTCAAAATTTGATATTTATATTTATTTTTATTTTAGCTCATTGTCGATAATAAGTTAGTTTAAAGTCATTTGTTAATATTGCAAGTTTAATATCTAAACAAACATTGAAGGTAACATATTTTATTGATAAGCAAGACGACCACTCATCTAAACAATAAAAAGAAATTAGTCTAATTACACATATCCTAAACTGTCAAGCTAATCGAAATCTGTGCACACTGAACAGCAAATAAAAATCATGTGCACCCAAAAATCTAATTTAAGAGAGCCTCTGGAGGCAGAATTACGAAAACACTTTCAATTGATTTTGAAATACATTCTTACGCTTAGAAAAAATTAACTAAACTTTAAACATGTAATCAAACTATATCAACTGAAAGATGAGAGCCATATCAACTATATCAAACTATTATCAACTGAAAAATCAAATACATCAACTGATATATTGATCCGATATACTGATCAAATACATCAACTATATCAAACTAAAATCAACTGAAAGATCAAATATATCTGATCAAATACCTCAACTATATCATCTGAAGCTGAAATTTATAATAATTTTATTATGCAGTCCTCTTTCTTTATGCAATTTTATTTCTACAGCATTACTTTGGATTTTCTTTTTCAAGTTCAAATAAACACATCTCCGCTCACCCTAATAAATACCTAGTACTCTCAAATATTTTACTAAGAACTAAACACATACATGAAATAATTTCAACATTATTTTATTAATATTTTCTGTATTTTACATAGATGTTCGACAAAAAAGAAAGAACAAAGTCCAGTTAAATTAAAAAAAAAAAGTATTTTGTTGATTTGAGTAACTTATTACTTTAAGTTGTATTGTTCATACATGTACTAAATCTTGTACTCTATTAAGTTCAGGGCTGTCAAAGACTGTCACTTCTTCTTTTATAACAATTAAAAATTGTAAATTAATTATTTCAAGCATAAAATATTCTAGATTTTGTTCTAAATTAATTTCAAATTACTTTATTTTAAGTATATAAGTTTATAGTATAATGAATATATACTGTTGCCACTTCTTTGAATCAAAAGCGAATTCCTTCAAATCTAAACAAAAAAAAATCCAACTCATTAAATATAAAGGTTTTTATCAAAACTGGTTATAAATAAACTAGATTTTAAACTAACTTAACTCAATATCATTAATAATTCATAAATAAAGTAAAAAGTCAGTCTAAAATTCATTAAGTTAGCCAAAATTTAAAACAATTATGTTTTCCATAAATTAAAAGTTAATAAAACTAAATGTAAAACAACTTAAACAACTAAAATGTCAATAAAAAAGTTTGAAAACCTTGGAAAAATTGCTTTGATTTTAATAATTGCAACAGATAAAGCAAAAATATGAAAACTAGTCTGAATTTTTATTTAAAATATGAAACCTGTATCACCATAATGTTTTTTAAAAACTTCTTACATTGCTTTAGTTTAAAAAAATATATATATATAATATAACTAGCCTTAAAGTCATTATCAATAGTTTAAGTGTTTGATAATCCTCTTTTTATAGAATTAGTTGTCCTTACCTACTATTAATCTAAAATTAAATTTTAAAAATATTTAGATTAAGACTTAGCAGGGGAAAAGTTGTGCAGAATTTTACTTAATCTTTTAAGTTTGCATTAGAAATATAAATAAGCACATTTAAAGTTAGAAGTAAGTTTAGGTAGGTATTTTACACTAAAACTGGCTACGGGTGTACATTGCACGAAGACCAAATTGCACGAGGGCACTAAATTGAACGAAGACAAAATTGCGCGTAGGGACTAAATTGCACGAGGGCACGGAAGTGCGCGATGGACCAAAATTGCACGAAGACGATTTTGCACCAAGGGTCAGTTTTGCACGAATAACATTTTTGCAAGGAGAGTACTAAAATACAAAAAAAAAATATATAAACAAAAAAAGAAAACAAAACTAAAAAGAAAACATTAAAAACATTAATAATAAAAGAGAAAAAAAAGTTACTGACCAGGGGTAAGGGTTAGGAGTAACAATGATAGTAAAAAAATAAAAATGATAACTAATACAAATTATAATTTAAAGAAAAATTATTATGAGAGAATAATAAATAAATAACATTATATAAAAATAAATAAATTGCTTACCGACTGTGGGTAAGGGTAAGTGGTAATAGTGAAAACGAAATAGAAATAAACTAAAAAAAAAAGAAAAAACTAAAATCAATACAGATAGAAAAAGAATATAGACAAACTAAAATATTATTTTTAAGGCAAAAAAGGTTTTAAATAAAAACTAGGCTTTAAGTTTAGAAAAAAACCTGAACTTGATCTGATTAATAAAAAATCCTTAACAGTCTGAGTTTTAATTCAAATCTTATAATAGCTCAAACTAAATTATATTATTCAAAATACAGAATAAAACTTCACATAAATTCTTGAATTGTATAACAGTTTACAATTTTTATTTCAAGTGTTTAGGGTAAATAAAAATTTGAAGATCTATAAAGTATTTGGATACATTTGAAATAGAAATTAAATTTTGTTTGTTTTAATATAAACTTTATAAAAACACTAACAATCAATTTCATACTTTACTGGATATTAAATTTTCAGTACATTTTTACTACAACAATTATTACTACAAACATACATTCAAAATAATTTATGACTTGTTATAGAAGTATAAATAAAATTTGTGCAATTCTTAAAACCAAAACAAAGTCAGTCTGACTAACCAATAACAGCTTTAGCAGGGTTGCCACTTGTCATATAAAAGAAAACTTAATAATCTAAAATAGTTCGGAGCCATCTTGAGTATTTGAAATTCTTTAAAAAATCTTAAATATGTATTTTTTAATGTAGATAAGGTTTGAAAATTCAGAATTTAATCAAAATTGGCTATAAAATATCAGAAGATTAAAACTAAAACAAACAAATCTCATTTTATATTTAAAACAGTGATTTTCAATCTGGGGTAAAGTTCCTTATTTTCGAGAAAAATTTTCATTATTAACCACAAGTTGTGTAAATAGAGTTTTTAATTGTTGTCTTAATTTATAAATAAATATTTAACTTTTGATTTTTTTGGGTTAAATAAACTCATAAAGTTTTACCATTTTTAACATTTTATAAGCCTAAACATCAAAAATTCAAAATTGTTTTCCTCAAACTTCAACACTATTTTGTGTATTATGGGTAAATTTGGCGATAGCCTTCTTAAAAGGAGTAAAACATGAAAAAAGGTCAAGAACCACTGGACTCTTAGATAAACACTGAACTGAGATTTTCTATAAATTTTCAATTTTGCTGAGTTTTTTATTAAAAAAAAAAACTTTCCTTGGTTATTTTAAGTCTTTTTTCAAACTAGTTTAAGTTTTTTAATATAATGAACCAAGGCAAGCATTATATTTCATCATGATTTTTTTTTTAATTTTAGTTACATCAAACTACCCTGGGTCATCTTAAGTTTTTGAAAAAATAGAGAAAACCATAAGCTGAAAAACTTAAAACCTAATTAACCCTTAACATCTCAAATTATCATTATTACAACAGGAAAAGTTAGATGTAATATTTAAAAAACACTTTTCAAAGAAAAATCTCAGTCATAAAAGTATCCGGAGATTTAAGAAAAATATCAAAACTAGCTTAATTTTTGCAAAATAAAAAAAGACATTCTAAGTCAAATTGTATTTTTAAGGAAGTTTTTACTGGTATGAATGTGTGGCAACCCTGATTTATACTAAAACCTAAAACTGGATGTTAACTGATTATTAAGAGAGTCACTTTTTTTAATAGTATAAATATTAATCTGAGTAAAAAAAAACAGCAATTGTTGCATTAAATTAGATTGAGACTATCCTGACTTTTGGATAAAAAGAAAACAGTTAACATAACTTCAATAACTGAGAAATGTACAGTTAATCAAGAATAAATTCCTTAAGATTTTCATTAAAATCAAAAGAACTGAACAGATAGAAAGTTATAAAAAACTTTAAAACAAGTTTTCAAAATCTGAAACTAGTAAATTTCTCTAGATTAAATTTATTTCAGAAAAGTTACCTAACTAGCCTGATATTTCTAAAAAGAAATTCAGAAAAACCTTAGGCAGTCTTAATTTTTCACAAAACCTTTAAAAAGTTTAAAGAAGCCTTAGTTTGTGGCAACTCTGTATTAATCTAAACCTATATTTTGTATAAGTTTTATACGTACTATTCAATTTCTATATAAACACAAAAAAATTAAAAATAAATAGTCATTAATAATTTGACTTATTTAAAATTAATGTTTGTTACAAAAAAATTAGTTATTATCAAGATGTATTTGTAGATAAGAGTTTATATACTTTATTGAGAATAATTTGTTATACTTTGCTTTAAGTATAGTACTTAATATTAAGTAAAATTATTAAAGAAACTATCTAAATTATAATGTAAAAATAGTTATCTGGTGTAAAAAGTATAAATTATTAGTTAATTTATTTAAAATTAGTAAACTTGATTTAATAATTAAAATATAATAATTTGAGAAAAGTTGCTAAAAACAAGAAAAAAATTAGTCCTTTAGTTTAATCCATTTAATTCCCTACTATTATTGTAGTTTGATGACAAACAAAACTTCCTCCATACTCAACCATAGACAATAAATGTAGCATCCACATATTTTCTTTATTTGAAAATGTTTTCTTAGCGATATTATGAACTCAAATATGACAATTGAGTTGTAGACTCGAATAGTCTTATGACCAAAATGGCCATTTTATAAAAATTCAAATTAAACACAGGGGAAAACGTCACTTTATCGAGATATTGTAAAACTTTAAGGTAAAAGTAAAACCTCTCACAGTTGTATAACTTATTTGTTTTAAATGAACAACTAAACTTTAGATAAAACTTGAGTTTCACATGATTCTCATTACTTATAAGTAAAATAAGTTATTTTTAAGGAACTACTGATCAAAATACGTTTTAAGTTTTTATAACAATACCTATAAGTATTAAAACCTATCATTAATAATTGTGCTAATTAACTTTTGAAACAAAAAAATTTAAAACATCACCTGTTCTTTTAATAAAGTTGAGCTATAAGATTACATTGTAAAAACTTGCTATCTTCAAAAAAAAAATATGTTAACTAAGTTCATCTACTAGTATCAAAATCAAGATGAATTTTGAAACTATACCAAACATATTTATTATAAATCATTAACTACTTTAAATTTACGCTCTTAAGTCAAAAATATAGTTTTATATTTTACCTCTAAGTACCAATTCTCAAGAAAAATTCAAACAAAAATGTTGCCAATAATTTAAATATGGTCAACCGACTAGTGAAACATAAAACTTTGATAAATAACATTATTTATTGCAAGTAAAGAAACCAACTCTATAAGCAAGATATCATAAGTAAATGCTTGCTTAGCGGCTGCAGTTCTAAGGACGCTTCTGATTGGCTAATATTCTTACTTTTATTAAATTAAAGTTTATTGCAAACAAAATACAAAATAGAAGTACTTTTTGGACACGCTCTTCAGTATTTTTTCGTGTCAAAACAAGCTGAAATAATGATTTACTGATAAAAACTAATAAAACTAAGTATTTAAGAAAACAAATTAAATTTAAAACAATAGTAATAATTAACAAATTAAGGCAATCGTTTAATCAGAAATAATATAAATGTAACACAACTTTACTAATCAACTAATTTAAGTTCAACGAATTAAACAAAATGGTCGAATAAACAAATTTCTTTTGTTTATAAAGATCTGGCTTTAAGCTTAAAATGTATATAGCTTCTAAAGTTTTTAGGTGAAATTCATTACGAGCAACTGATATTATTTTGAAGTTATCCACTTTATAGTTTTCGACACACTTAGGATTAGTAATCAGGTGTTGGCCAATCGCTGAACTACTATTTAGTTTTTTCAAATCATCAAATTTCTTTTCCTCGTTACATGACTTTATCTTGTTTAAAAGGTTTTTTGGTATGTGTTGGTTAATTCTTGCAATCAAATTGTTACTCGTTCTACCCACGTATGTTTTTTTACATAAACATACAAATTTATAAATTACATTGATGGTGTTTAGGGTGGGTAATTTATCTTTGTTTTTAATCTGAAACAGTTTATTGGTTGAGTATACTATTCGTAAATTAACAGATCTATAGCCATTTTCTACTATTTTCTTCAAATTATTATGCAAAACTATATTCTGATTGTATGGCAACTTAAGGTATACCGGACACTTTTTTGGACCAAATTTATTGACTCAAACCTTGTCTTAATGGTTTGAATGTCTTAAGACAAGGTTTAAATCAATAAAATTTGGTCCAAAAAAGTGTCCGGTATACCTTAAATTGCCATACAATCAGAATATAGTTTTGCATAATAATTTGAAGAAAATAGTAGAAAATGGCTATAGATCTGTTAATTTACGAATAGTATACTCAACCAATAAACTGTTTCAGATTAAAAACAAAGATAAATTACCCACCCTAAACACCATCAATGTAATTTATAAATTTGTATGTTTATGTAAAAAAACATACGTGGGTAGAACGAGTAACAATTTGATTGCAAGAATTAACCAACACATACTAAAAAACCTTTTAAACAAGATAAAGTCATGTAACGAGGAAAAGAAATTTGATGATTTGAAAAAACTAAATAGTAGTTCAGCGATTGGCCAACACCTGATTACTAATCCTAAGTGTGTCGAAAACTATAAAGTGGATAACTTCAAAATAATATCAGTTGCTCGTAATGAATTTCACCTAAAAACTTTAGAAGCTATATACATTTTAAGCTTAAAGCCAGATCTTTGTAAACAAAAGAAATTTGTTTATTCGACCATTTTTTTTAATTCGTTGAACTTAAATTAGTTGATTAGTAAAGTTGTGTTACATTTATATTATTTCTGATTAAACGATTGCCTTAATTTGTTAATTATTACTATTGTGTTAAATTTAATTTGTTTTCTTAAATACTTAGTTTTATTAGTTTTTATCAGTAAATCATTATTTCAGCTTGTTTTGACACGAAAAAATATTGAAGAGCGTGTCCGAAAAGTACTTCTATTTTCTATTTTGTTTGCAATAAATTTTAATGTATAAAAATTGTGATTTTTATAATGGAAAAACCATTATTTCAACATTTTGTTAAATTATAACTTTTTTTAAGGATTGTTTTTATATATTCGGTTAGGGTGTAGATGTTTTTTTATATTCTGCCGTATTATATCACTTGACCTCATTTGTATAATGTTATGAATGAAAAAATTTCAAAAACCTTACAACTGCAGCCGACCCTTTTCTTTTAAGTCATGTTAAAATTATATTTAAAATATTAAAATATATACAATTTACTGATATATTAGTTGTTCTTTTATTAAAGTTACTCTCTGATCAGAGTTTCCGAAAGTGGACTGTATTAGGAATTTAGGGTCCATAAGATGAAAAGGGGCGGTAATTTGAAACTTACACTGGATATTTTCGAGTTGAAGGTGAGGAGCACAAAAGGTCTTATACAACATTAGTATTATGAGAATTTTTGTTAAAGGGTGCCATAGCTTTTTAGGTTAATTTTTGGGAGCCTTCCAAAAAAAAAGGAAACCTTGTCTTAGAATCTTAGATCGAAGATTTCCTAGTCTTAAATGTTTTTAGGTATTTCATTTGACACCAAGGGCGTGTTTTTAAAAACAATTTTACGAGTTTAAAAAAAAAAGTCAAATACCTACTAAAAACGTTTATTAAGTAGAAAGTTAACATGTGTAAATATATTTTGTTGTGCTATTTTACTAACTTTTCATCTAATAAACTTAAAAGAACATTAGCTTAATTTTTTTCTTGTGATATTTTTACACTTAGCACAAAATAATTTAAAATTTATATTTGATATTGAAACTAATTTAAAATTTATAATGGCATATCTGCATTGATACTCTTTACTAAGTTACATAAAGTTTGTGAATGCTAGTATATTTGTACACTCAAATATACAATTTATAAATTCAATCTGCACTTGTATATGTCAGTTACATTAAATTATGTAATTGAAATCGGTATATCGAAAATTTCCAACTGATCAATTCCCCCACAATATTTTCTTATTTTTTTATTTGTTCCTTTATTTTTTATTAGCTTTTTATTTACAATTTGTTTATTTATTACCATTACCCCAAACCCTTACCCTTGGTCGGTAAGCGGTTCTCGTTTTTGACCAGGTGGGAAATGATCGCTTGTTGTTAGAGCGGTTCCCTTCAAATCGTACCTTATGTTATTTAGAAAAAGAAACATAAACCAATGAAATTTTGATATTACTTTAAATTGTTGTAAAATGAAAGTTGCAATGAAATTAATATCTTATGAAACGATGAAAAGACCACTCAAAAATAAGTATTTGTTCCAATGACCTAGTGTACAATAAAACTTTTTAGTTAATGTTATCGAGTCGCACACCACGGATCAGACATGGTAACAAGCCTAGCATAATAAGTATATCACTATCAAAAAATCCCCGACAATAGGATTTTTTAATCTCAAATGTAAACAAACTTCTAAAAATAGTTATAATAGTTAGTTTATATTCTCAAGATAGGTATTCTCATACTGAGATATCAAAATTAATTTAAACTGAAATCTTTTTAGATTAAATTATTTAAACCTTTGATTTATTTTGTAGTCTCAAATTAAAACTATATAGTTATTTCTTAAGAACAATTCAGCCGATAATTTATAACTCTCATTTGTGGACAAAGCATGCACAAAACAAAACTTATTTTTATAAACTTTAAGTATAACACTAAACTATTTCTATAAAAATCTTGTTTCTAACTTTTATTGATTAATAAATATATTAAAACATTTAAGTCTAATGTACTTTGAAGAAATTTTGTGTTTAACCTTATAAAACGTTCATACAAAAAATAGTTAATAAATAATAATGTTGAATAAAAGACCAAGTTACAAATGAAAATTGTTTTATATTTTAAAGATTTTTGTTCTGTTTTATTCTTTAAATATTAAGCTGAAAATAATTTGAGAAGATATTTTTTTTGTTATTGAAAAAAAAATTAAGGTATTATGTAAAAATATTATTATAAACTGTTTTAGTTTTACAATCAAGGTGTTAAAATTGTTTTAGTACAGGGGTCGGCAAACTGCGGCCCGCGGGCCAAATGTGGCCCTCGAAGGGTAAATCTGCGGCCCGCGAGCACGTTTATTTTTTGAATGGAATGCGGCCCGCGGAAGAAAATTTTGTGGCCCGCAAGCATGAAAATCTGGCCCGCTGAGCAAAAAAAAAACATTATAAATTAAACTTATTTTGGTTTTTTGTTTAATTTTATTAATTTCATTTTAAATCCCTGTTTAACATTTTAAAACAATTAAAAATCTTTACAGTATCAGCTTAAAAATATAAAATAAAAGATAAGCATTCCACCAGTTTTTTTCTCGGTTTCATCATAACTTTATTCTTGCAACAGCAAGTTTAGGAATTTTTTATATGTGTTTTGAAACTAAGTTTCTTTTATAAATGTTTTATTACTATAAGTTATATTTGATAATAAAATTACATTATAGTAAGAAAAAAGGTTTATTTTATTTGGGTTTTTATACATTTTGATTTTTCTATAAGTTTTTTTAGCACTAAAAGTTAATTACTAAGCACACAAATATATAAAGACGCTCATATTTTAATCGGCATACTGACTATTCCCACCCGCGCAAAATTCCGACTCGAAAATATTTTGAACTTGCTTTATTTATTTCTTTATTTTATAAAATTTTTGTTTTATTTTTCTTTATTATTAATTTATGTATTACTATCACTGTCACCTTGGTTGGCAAGTGGTTCTCGGATTTGATCGGGTGGGAAATGATCGCGGGTTGGAAATAAGCAGTTTCCATTTTAAACTACGTTTTATTTAATACTTAAATTAGATTAAGTTAAGTTAATTCATAATTTTTTAAAATTATTGTTTATACATGTAGTATCTAGGTGTGTAAAGACACATTTAAAAGAATACATGATATAAATTAAAATATTTTTTGATAGGTATACATTTTCATTTTCAAAAAATGTTTTTTTGACAAAATAAGTTAACTTTTATGCATTAATATACATAGTAGCTATTTTTTTGAACTACCTATTTAAAACAAACTAAATTTAGGGATGGTAAATTTATAAGGTTTGTTTATTGTTAATCAAAATAGTTTAAATTCAAGCACATAAACAACTAAACATACTTAGACTATGACTATCTGTAGATTTCAAATCTCAAGTCAGTTTAGTCATTTTTTCAGTTTTTGGTTTGAATAAATATTTGTATTCTAAAATATTAGGTTTGTTTTTGGTCATTTAGGCTGGCTTTTAAATTTATGATGTATGTTTTGTTCAATTTACAGTGTTGGTTTGAATTATAATATATGTTAAACTTTAAGTCTTGCAGCTGATAAAATTTGAAATATTATCTATATTAATTGTTCGCATACAGGTGTGAACAACTAGTGTTGCTAAAAAACTTGAATCCCGGAAAAGCCTTAAATTTGAGAATTTGTGCTTTAAAATTCTGGAAGAACTTTGAATTAGAAATCTGTGAAAAAAACTGGAATTTGAAACAGTTTTTACGTGTAAAGTAATCAAATTTCGATTTGACACAAAAAATTTACTATATAGATACATTTTTAAACAAATTAAAAGTAACTTAATAGTATCTATTTAGTATTGCTATATTACTAAAGACAGTTTTAGTGCATTACATCTTTACTTTTAAAACGCCTTTACCTAATGTTGTGCACTGGAGCTAAACCTAGAGACTTCTCTAAATTATCAAAGTCAGTAAAAACACCTCTAACGAAAACTCTTAGATGAGCAATATATGTTGTACCAGTTCTCTCATCTTAACAAATTGATTAAATTTCTAGTTTGATTAATGCTGCTTTATAATCTTCAGAGATTTACTAAACACAAATTCTTGTTGTCATTGAAGATACAAACAAAAATATTTTATTACTGCCAACATAAATTCTTAAAAAAGTTTTGAATTCTAAACGGTTTCATCTTTTTAGTAACTATTTTTGCTACTTTATAACTTGCCTTAACAGTTTTTTCTGATCAGTCTGTAGTTACTGAACTACAAGAAAAACTAACTAGCTATAGCTTTTTTTTTTGTTTTTTTTCAATAACTTCTAATTAACGTTTTTTTAATTTTTATAGCTCATCTTGTATTTCACATTTACTCTTTAAATACAACATTTGTATTGCAGAAAAAGAATTGCTATAATGTTCAATAACAAGTTTAGTTTTATCTACTTTATTAACGGCTTAATGAATTTTTAAATTTTGTTAAAAATGTTTAAGAAACGTAATTGTCCATTCAAGCTGACTTAAGATATTATTTTTGCTATATATATAACTCACTGTTAATAAACATCGTTATTTCTTTATTTTGTGACTTTATTTTAAAAAGGGTTACCAAACATACAGTCTAGTTTAAAAATGTGAAAAACTCAAACTAGGTTAAACCTGTTTGAGACATTTAAAAGATACTCAGGTAAGCTTTTATTTCAAACACTTTAAGTAAATTTTTGAATTCTCAGAGCAGTTTTTATGACTGTAGTGTAGTTTAATAATTGTAATTATTTTCTGGTCTACTTATACATTGTGTACTTTTTATACTCAAAATATTTTAGTTAGGTATCTTACTAGCTATAGCTTTTTTTTTGTTTTTTTTTCAATAACTTCTAATTAACGTTTTTTTAATTTTTATAGCTCATCTTATATTTCACATTTACTTACAATTACAATTTAAATACAACATTTGTATTGCAGAAAAAGAATTGCTTTAATGTTCAATAACAAGTTTAGTTTTATCTACTTTATTAATGGCTTAATGAATTTTTAAATTTTGTTAAAAATGTTTAAGAAACGTAATTGTCCATTCAAGCTGACTTAAGATATTATTTTTGCTATATATATAATTCACTGTTAATAAATATCGTTATTTCTTTATTTTGTGACTTTATTTTAAAAAGGGTTACCAAACATACAGTCTAGTTTAAAAATGTGAAAAATTCAAACTAGGTTAAACCTGTTTGAGACATTTAAAAGATACTCAGGTAAGCTTTTATTTCAAACACTTTAAGTAAATCTTTAAATTCTCAGAGCAGTTTTTATGACTGTAGTGTAGTTTAATAATTGTAATTTTTTTCTGGTCTACTTATACATTGTGTACTTTTTATACTCAAAATATTTAAGTTAGGTATCTGATCTTGATTAATTGCAAGTTTTTGCACTTTTTTTTAAGTGGAAACCATGTTAAAAGCTATATAACAACTAATACGGTACTTTATTAGAGTATTCGGGCATTAAATATGTAAAAAATAGTACACAGTTTAAAATTTAAGACTTAAGTATTTTTGTCAATGTAAATTTTACTCCAATAAATATTTATCATTAAAAAAGGCATTTATGAGTAGGTAGCTAAATATCATTAAAATTAATAAAGTGAACAAAAGTAAAACTTTCTTAATGTGACTAAAACTAAAATCAAAAAATTATTCAAATGTCACTAAAACTAAAACTGTGGCCCGCGAAGATTATGGAAACTTGAAATTTGGCCCGCGAGCACCAACTGCCTGCCGACCCCTGTTTTAGTACAATGTAAATTGAAACTTGAGTAATTTAACACTATAGTAGGTTTATAACAACAAAAGTAATAAAGATTAACTTATGAAATTTTATCCAATGTAAAGTATAAAAGAAGAAAATTAGCTATATTTTGTTACTTAAGCTTTCTCTTTGCTATATCGATTAAAAAACTGTAACTAGTGGTTTTGAAATTTTACCATGCCTACCACGGATACCTTTTAACGTTTTGTCCAGGACATTAGACACTTGCATTGTTTAAAGCCTTTCCATTTAAAGCTACTATAGAAAACACTTATTGTGTGAAGCACTAACTTTTTAAACTTGTGAATCAATGAGTCTGTCGGTATGGTTTTTTAGGTAAAAGTAATATTTACTTTAATTGGTATCTAACTTAAAAATTTAGTTTTTTATTGTTTTAACATTTTTTCAGTTAAAATCTATTATTAAAGTATCTAGTTTGATCAGTTCATGTTTAGAAGGTTTCTACAAACATATAATAAAAAAAAAGTGTTTGTAAAAAATAAAATTAAAAGCTATTTTACATATATTATTTTTTATATAAATAAACTACACATTTTTTGTAAGTTTTTTTATAAAATCTTGAGCATACATTTTTCAGTTAAGTTTTACAAACTTAATTACAGGAAACAAAACCAAGTTGAAATTTTCAGTAATACTTTATCTAGCACTAAAATACAACAAAATAAAAATCACATTAAAAAGTTTCCGGAAAAATATTGAGTTTGGGATATTTGACACAGTGATAACAATGACTATCCAGCTCGTTTTGCCTGAAACTAACATCCTTCTCCCATTTTAATCCCTCTAAATCGAAAACAACGAACTTGAAAACAAGTTGAAAAAATTTAAAGTTTCTAGAAACCACTAGTATCTTGCTGCCAATCACCACGCACTTAGGGATATAAAATGTCCTTTTAGCCCACGGAGCTTGAAGAAGAGCAAACTTCCCGCTGAAGAGATCAAAAACCTCGCAACTTTCCGTTCCACCGATCACGTACATTTTGCTCCCGATGCTCACCGATGCGTGACTTCTTTTTCCCACCATCATGTCGGGCATGTCACGTGACCACTCACCTGCGCAGTGATCGTACGCTTCAACGGATGTCGGACGATCAAATCCTCCTGAGGTGACAATTCTCCCGTTGAATACGGATGACGCGGCTCCTTTTCTGGAGTATTTGGTGTCTTCCAGCTTCCTGAAAGTTTCAGTGGTGGGATCAAAAAGGACAAAGTTGGTTCCTGATAGGTCACGTTGAAGACGGTTGCTGACGATTCTTGATGCTTTAGGGAACTTTGCCTCTAAAATGTAAATCTTTTCCGCCAAAGTGCAAGTTGAAAAATCATTGAAGTTTATCAAAGAATCATCGGGTAACCTCACATGCTTCCAGGATCCAGTCAAAACTGAGTAAGACAGCACCGATACATTGTCAAGTAAGTCTTCGTAACCCAAGAAGTATATGATCCCGTTCACGAACTCAACGGAGACCGCACGGAAATCTTCATTCATGCGCGTAATCTCAGTGATGAACGAGCGGTCCTCATTTTTCAATTTGAACACGCGATTGGTAGGGTACTTATTGCTGCAAAGTGCCACCTCAAAATTATCCTGAGCGCAATGTCTCACTCGACAGTCGGCAGAGCTCGGGTCAAGATTCTGAACAGGTTTATCGCTGATAGCTTTGAGTATAACCCCCTTACTCTCAGCACATTTTAAAAATGTTTCAGATTCTAACAATGTGTTTATGGCAGCAGTGGAGAGCAGAGGTAGACGAATTGTTTTCACCAAGTCTATTGTAAGCTTGCTTCTTGATTTTTGATCGTGTTCTATCCAACTGTTCACAGCTTTTGCTACCTCAAGCTCCGAGGTGATATTCAAGTCTGAACTGGACAAGATCCTCTCAAAGAGATCAAAGCTCAAACCGACCAGCATTTTGTTCTCGGCCAAATAGCAGAACCACCTTAATATGAAGTCGAAAATGCACTTTTGCATTTGTTTGTTGTGGGCAATGTTGGAAAATTGATGGTAGAAACAAACATTATCAATGTTCAGGTTGATCTTGAATGAGTCGAGTAAATCTTGCTTGGCGTTGGCGAAATTAAGCAGCTTTGCGACTTTGTAAAGTTTGAAGAAATTTTCGTTGGATAACTTCGCATTACCTACAAAAGTTTATTCAATACAAATTTTATTCGTTTAATAAAAAAAAAAAGAAGATGATAAAACTAGATAACGATGCTAACTATTCAAAGTGTGTTTTTTATTTCAACGAAAAGATCATCATTTAATTAACAGAAAGTAAAAATAAACACTATACCTGTAGGAAAAAAATCAGAGAAACTTTTTAATGCACTTTCATCAAAACACAAAACTGCATTTCTTTTGAAATTTTTCACAACTTCGTCTTCGGAACTTTCGTTTTCATCGAAGTTCCTGAGAAACTTTTCACAAAGTTCACGGTTCTCAGAGTTCGTTGGTCTTATTTCTCCAACACCAGGTGCGCTAGAGCATCCAATGTTGCCAGTTGTGCTTTCAAAAGTTGACATTTTTATATATTTATTTTAGCTTGCTGTCGATAATAAGTTAGTTTTAAATCATTTGTAAAACTTTTATATTGCAAGTTTAATATCTAAACAAATATTGAAAGTAGAACTTTTATTGATAAGCTCGGCGACCACTGATCTAAACATTATATAGAAATTAATCTAATTACACATAGCTTAAACCATCAAGCTAATCGAAATCTGTGCACACTGAACTACAAATAAAAGTTATGTGCACCCAAAATTCTAATTTAAGAGAGCCTCTAGTGGCAGGAATACAAAAACACTTTTATTTAATTTTAAAATACGTTCTTACGATTAGAAACAACTAACTAAACTTAACTAAACATGTAATCAAACTACATCAACTGAAAGCTGATAGCCATATTAAACTAATACTAACTAATATTAACTAAAAGATCAAATACATCAACTGATATATTGATCCAATATACTGATCAAAGACATCAACTATATCAACTGAAAGCCTTATATCAACTAAAGCTGAACTTTAAAACAACTTGAACATGCAGTCATCTTTCTTGTACACTTTTATTTCCACATCATTAAAATGGATTTCCTTTTACAAATTTAAATAAACACATTTCCACTCACCCTAATTAACACCTAGTACTCTCAAATGTTTTATTAAGAACTAAACACATACATTAAATTTTCAATTAACTTTAACATTATTTTATTATTATTTTCTGTATTTAACATAGATGTTGAACAAAAAAGAAAGAACAAACAAAGTTCAGTTAACTTCAAAAAGTATGTATACTGTTGCTCTATATAGAATATTACTTGAAGCTGTTATTGTTCATTTCATGCACTAAATTTTTCACTTCATTAAGTTCAAGGTTGTTAAAGATTGTAACTTCTTTATTTTAAACAATTTTGTTAATTAAGTTGTTTGAGGCATGAAAAAAAAAATAATTGTTATAAGTTTGTTTTAAAAGACTTAATTATAAGTTTGTAACTGAATGTACACTGTTGCCACTTCTTTGGGTCAAAAATAAACTCTTTCGAGTGACTACAACTGCCCTGAGTCCCTTCAAACCTAATTAAAAAATTAAAATCAATAATAATCTAGCTTTTTAACAAAACTAGTTATATATGAACGAAAATTTAAACTTAATCAACCTTATATCATTTAAATATTTGAAAAAAGTACTGAGATTTTTAGAAATTCTTAAACTATCCTGAGCTATTTTCAAATAAACAAAAATATTTCTAATATGGTTAAAAATATTATTATTAAGGCTTAAAAGGTTTTGGATTCAAAAAACTAGCCTAAAATTTAGAAAAAAAATTCTAAACTTAACCTGATTACTAAAAAATTCTTAACAGTCTAAGGTTTAATTTAAATCTCAAAATACTTCAACTAACTTACATTATTCAAATTACAAACTAAAAATACACTTAAATACTTAAAATGAATAAAAGCTAACATTTTTTATTTAAGTGTTTAGGTTATTAAAAAATTTGAAGAACTATAAAAATTTGGAAACACTTGAAACAAAAAAATATTTTTCATTGTTTGAACAAACTTTAACTAAAACACTTAAAAGTAATTTCATATTTTAATTGAAGTTTTACTTGGTATTTTCTAAATTACATATCATTATAGTACAAAAACAAAAAGCATTTTTAAGTCAATTTCAAGAACTTTGCAAAAAATAAGCAGTTAACAATTATTATTGTGAGTTCTTATATTATAAACTTTATGATAAAAGTAATAAAGTTGAAGCATTATAGTAATAAAGAATAATTCCTAGTTGATAGCTTAAGTTAAATTCAAAATAGTTTATGATTTTCAATAAGGAGTATAAATAAAAGTTGTGCCTTTCTTAAAACCAAAACAAAGTCAGTCTGAGTAACCAATAACAGTTTTAGCAGGGTTTCCAATTGTCATATAAAAAAAAACTTAATGACTTAAAACTTTCTTGAGCCATCTAGTGTTTTTGAATTCTTTTGTAGGATTTTTAAATACTTATTTGTAAAAATTTAGACAGGGTTTTAAAAATCAGTTTTCAAACTAAATTGGCTAAAAAATATAAAAACATTAATACCAAAATAACCAAATCGCATTCAAGATTTTGTTTATAGATAAAAACTTAAATTAAATTTCCTAAAAATTTGAAATAATGCTGAGTTTTCTATAATAAAAATTCAAACTGGCCTATATTAATTTTTTTAATTTCAAACTAGTCTAATTTAGCCAGAACTATAGCATTATTACAATTTATCATCAAAAGTTCAAAAAATTATTCTAACTGGCCTTACTTATCTTGAGTGTATGGCAACCAAGCATGAGTTACATCAAACTAGCCTGGGTAATCTTAAGTTTATGAAAAAGAGAAATGTAAAAAGTAAAACAAATATAAACCTAATTAATCCTTAAAATCTCAAATTATCTTTATAACAATAGGAAAAGTTAAATTTAATATTGAAAAGCATTTTCAAAGAAAAATCTGAGTCATTAAAGTACCCGGAGATTTAAGAAAAACATCAAAACTAGCTTAACTTTTATAAAATAAAAAAAAGACATCCTAGCCTAGTTTTTTTACTTTTAAGGAAAGTTTTACTGGTTTGAGTGTGTTGCAATCCTGATTCATACTAAAACTTAAACTGGATATTAACTGATTATTAACAGAGTTACTACTTTTAAGAGTATAATTATTAATCTGAGTAAAAAAAAACAGGAAATGTTTCTTTAAATTAGATTGAGACTATCCTGACTTTTGGATAAAAAGAAAACAGTTAACATAACTTCAATAACTGAGAAATGTACAGTTAATCAAGAATAAATTCCTCAAGATTTTCATTAAAATCAAAAGAACTGAACAGATAGAAAGTTATTAAAAACTTTAAAAATAAGTTTCCAAAATCTGAAACTAGTAAATTTCTCTAGATTAAATTTATTTTAGAAAAGTTATCTAACTAGCCTGATATTTCTATAAAGAAATTCAGAAAAACCTAAAGCAGTCTTAATTTTTCACAAAACCTTTAAAAAGTTTAAAGAAGCCTTCGTTTGTGGCAACTCTGTATTAATCTTAACCTATATTTTGTATAAATTTTATACGTACTATTCAAATTCTATATAAACACAAAAAAAAAAAAAAAACTAAACAGTCATTAATAATTTGACTTATTTAAAATTAATGTTTGTTACAAAAAAATTAGCTATTATAAAGATGTATTTGTAGATAAGAGTTTATATACTTTATTGAGAATAATTTGTTAAACTTAGCTTTAAGTATAGTACTTAATATTAAGTAAAGTTATTAAAGAAACTATTTATATTATAATGTAAGAATAGTTATCTAGTGTAAAAAGTATAAAATATTAGTTAATTTATTTAAAATTAGTAAACTTGATTTAATAACTAAAATATAATAATTTGAGAAAAGTTGCTAAAAACAAGAAAAAATTAGCCCTTTAATTTAATCCATTTAATTCCCTACCATTACTGTAGTTTGATGACAAACAAAACTTCCTCCATACTCAACCATGGACAATAAATGTAGCATCCACATATTTTATTTACTTGAAAATGTTTTCTTAGCAACATTATGAACTTCAATATGACAATTGAGTTTTAGACTCGAATATTCTTATGACCAAAATGGCCACTTTATAAAAAGCCAAATTAAACACAGGGGAAAACGTCACTTTATCGAGATATGGTAAAACTTTAAGGTAGAAGTAAAACCTTTCACAGTTGTATAACTTATTGGTTTTAAATGAAAAATTAAAATTTAGGTAAAACTTGAGTTTCACATGATTCTCATTACCTATAAGTAAAATAAGTTATTTTTAAGGAACTACTGATCATAATACGTTTCAAGTTTTTATAACAATACCTATAAGTATTAACACCTACCATTAATAATTGTGCTAATTAACTTTTGAAACAAAAAAATTTAAAACACCACCTGTTCTTTTAATAAAGTTGAGCTTTAGGATTACATTGTAAAAACTTTGTATCTACTAAAAAATTTTTAAAATATGTTAACTAAGTTCATCTACTAGTGTTAACATGAAGATAAATTTTGCAACTATACCAACCCTATCTATTATTAATAATTAACTACTTTAAATTTACGCTCTTAAGTCAAAAATATAGTTTTATATTTTACCTCTAAGTACCAATTCTCTACAAAAATTCAAACAAAAAGTTTTGCTAGTAATATACATATAGTCAACAGACTAGTGAAACATATAACTTTGATAAATAACATTTTTTATTGCAAGTAAAGAAACCAACTCTATAAGCAAGCTATCATAATTAAATGCTTGCTTTAGCGGCTGTAGTTCTAAGGTCGCTTCTGATTGGCTAATATTCTTACTTTTAGAAAAATCTATAGCTTTTTTTAAAGATTATTTTTATATGTTTGGTTAGGTTGTAGATGTTTTTAACATTCTGCTGTATTATCACTTTACCTCATTTGTATAATGTTATGAATGAAAACATTTCAAAAACCTTACAACTGCAGCCGACCCTTTTATTTTAAGTCATGTTAAAGTAATATTTAAAATATTAAAACATATACAAATTACTGATACATTAGTTGTTCTTTCAGTAAAGTTACTCTCTGATCTGAGTCTCCGAAAGTGGACTGTATTAGGAATTTAGGGTCCATAAGATGAAAAGGGGCGATAAATTAAAACTTTTACTGGATATTTTCGAGTTGAAGGTAAGGAGCATAAAAGGTCTTATACAGTATTAGTATTATGAGAATTTTTGTTAAAGGGTGCCATAACTTTTTGGTTTCTTTAAGGGAGCCTTCCAAAAAAAGAGAAACCCTATATTAGATAAAAGGTTTCCCTGTCTTTAATATTATTAGGTATTTCATTTGACATCAGGGGCGTGTTTTGAAAAACAATTTTTACGAGTTTTGAAAAAAAGGTAGATTACCTACTAAAAACGCTTATTAAGCAGAAAATTAACATGTGTAAATATATTTTGTTTTGCTATTTTGCTAACTTTTCATCTAATAAACTTAAAAGAACATTAGCTTAATATTTTTCTCGTGATATTTTTACACTTAGCACAAAATAATTAAAAATTTATATTTGATATTGAAACTAATTTAAAATTCATAATGTCATGTCTGCATTGATACTCTTTACTAAGTTACATAAAGTTTGTGAATGCAAATATACTTGTACACTCAAAAATAAAATTTATAAATTCAATCTGCACTTCGTATATGTCAGTTACAATAAATTATGTAATTGAAATCGGTATATCGAAAATTTCCACCCGATCAATTCCCCCACAATATTTTCTTATTTTTTATCTGTTCCTTTATTTTTTATTAGCTATTTATTTACAATTTGTTTATTTATTACCATTACCCCAAACCCTTACCCTTGGTCGGTAAGCGGTTCTCGTTTTTGACCAGGTGGGAAATAATCGCTTGTTGGAAATGAGCGGTTCCCTTCAAATCGTACCTTATGTTATTTAGAAAAAGAAACATAAACCAATGAAATTTTGATATTACTTTTAATTGTTGTAAAATCAAAAGTTGAAATGAAATTGATATCTTATGAAAAGATGAAAAAACCACTCAAAAGTATTCGTTCCAATGACCTAGTGTACAATAAAACCTTTTAGTTGATGTTATCAAGTCGCACACCACGGATACCTTTTAACGTTTTGTTCGGGACATTAGACACTTACATTGTTTAATAAATTTTCCATTTAAAGCTGCTATAGAAAAAACTTATTGCGTGAGACATTATTTTTTTAAACTTGTAAATCAAAAAGTCTGTCGGTATGGTTTTCTAAAGTAATGATAATATTTACTTTAATTGGTATCTAACTTAAAAAATTAGTATTTATTGTTTTAACCTTTTTTCAGTTAAAATCTTTTTTAAAGTATCTAGTTTGATCAGTTCATTTTTAGATAGTTTCTATGAACATATAACAAAAAAAACGTGTTTGTAAAATAAAAAATTAGAAGCTATTTTACATATCCTTATTTGTTATATAAATAAACTACATACTTTTAGTAAGTTTTTTTTTTTAATGATATCTTTTGCATACTTTTTTGAGTTAAGCTTTACAAACTTATTCAAAAGAAATAAAACCAAGTTGAAATTTTCATCAATAATTTATCTAGCACTACAATACATAAAAAAAAATCACATTATAAAGTTTCCTGAAAAATATTGAGTTTGGGATATTTGACACAGTGATAACAATTACTATCCAGCTCGAGTTGCTCGAAACTAACTTCCTTCTCCCATTTTGATCTGTCTGAATCGAAAACAACGAACTTGAAAACAACTCGAAAAAAATCAAATTTGTTAGAAACCACTATTATCTTGCTGCCACTCACCACGCACTTAGGGATGAAACATGTCCTCTTAGGCCACGGAGCTTGAAGAAGAGCGAACTTCCCGCTGTAGAGATCAAAAACCTCGCAACTTTCCGCTCCACCGATCACGTACATTTTGCTCCCGATGCTCACCAAGGCGTGAGAAAGTTTTCGCTCCATCATGTCGGGCATGTCACGTGACCACTCACCTGCGCAGTGATCGTACGCTTCAACGGATCTCGGATGATCGAAACCTCCTGAGGTGACAATTCTCCCGTTGAATACGGTTGACACGGCTATCTTCCTCTTGTGTTTGGTGTCTTCCAGCTTTCTAAGACTTTTGGTGCTGGGATCAAAAAGGACAAAGTTGGTTCCTGATAGGTCAGGTTGATGACGGCCCCTGACGATTCTTGACGCTTTACGGAGTTTTCCCCCTAAAATGTAAATCTTTCCCGCCAAACTGCAAATTGAAAAATCATCGCAGTTTATCAAAGAATCATCGGGAAACGTTACATGCTCCCAGGATCCAGTCAAAACTGAGTAAGACCACACCGACAAACTATCAAGAAAGCGATCGTAACCCAAGAAGTATATGATCCCGTTCACGAACTCAACAGAAGACACGTCAATATTTTCATCTCTACAAGCGATCTCAGTAAAGGACGAGTAGTTTTTCTTATCGAGCTTGAACACGCTATAGGTACGGAACTTATTGCTGCAAAACGCCACCTCGAAATTATCCTGAGCGCAATGTCTCACTCGACAGTCCACAGAGCTCGGGTTAAGACTCAGAATAGTTTTATCGCTGATAGCCTTAAGTATAACCCTCTTACTCTCAGCACATTTTGAAAATGATTCAGCATCTAACAATGTGTTTAAGGCAGCAGTTGAGAGCAGAGGCAGACGAATTTTTTTCACCGTATCTATTGCGAGCTTGCTTCTTGATTTTGGATCGTGTTCAATCCAACTGTTCACAGCTTTTGCTACCTCAAGCTCCGAGGTGATATTCAAGTCTGAACTGGACAAGATCCTCACAAAGAGATCAAAGCTCAAACCGTCCAGCATTTTATTCTCGGCCAAGTAGCAGAACCATCTTGTTATGAAGTCGAAAGTGCACTTTTGAATTTGTTTGTTTTGTGCAATGTTGGAAAACTGATGGTAGAAACAAACATTATTAATGTTCAGATTGATCTTGAATGAGTCGAGAAAATTTTGCTTTGCATTGGCATAATTGAAGAGTTTTGCGACTTTGTAAAGTTTGAAGAAATTTTCGTTGGATAACTTTGCATTGCCTACAAAAGTTTAGCTATTTCTAATTTAACTAGTTTAATAAAAAAAAAACAGAAGTTATTGAAAGTAGATAGAGATGCTAACTATCAAAAGTATATTTTCTATTTCTACAAAAAAAACTATCACAAAAGTTAACAGAGAGTAAAAAACTCTTTACCTGTACGAAAAAAATCAGAGAAAATTTTCAATGCACTTTCATCAAAACACGAAACTGCATTTCTTTTGAAACTTTTCACAATTTCTTCTTCGGAAGTTTCGTTTTCATCGAAGTTCCTGAGAAACTCTTCACAAAGTTCACGGTTCTCAGAGCTCGTAGTTTTTATTTTTTTAACACCAGGTGCGCTCGATGCTTCAATGTTGCCAGTTGTGGTTTCAAAAGTTGACATTTTATATATCTATATATTTAGCTCACTGTTTATAATAAGTTAGTTTTAAGTCATTTGTAAAACTTTTATATTACAAGTTTAATATCTAAACAAAAATTGAAAGTAGAACTTTTATTGATAAGCTTGACGACCACTGATCTAAACAATAAAAAGAAATTAGTCTAATTACACATATCCTAAACCGTCAAGCATATTAAAGTTTGTGTACACTGAACTTAAGAGAAAAATTATGTGCAGACAAAGATCTAATTTAAAAGAACGACTAGGGGTAGGAATACGAAAACACTTTTAGTTGATTTGAAAATACATTTTTACGATTAGAAACAATTAACTAAACTTGTTTAAACATTTAATCAAACTACATCAACTGAAAGCTGAGAGCCATATCAACTATATCAAACTATTATCAACTGAAAAATCAAATACATCAACTGATATATTGATCCGATATACTGATCAAATACATCAACTATATAAAACTAGTATCAACTGAAAGATCAAATATATCTGATCAAATACCTCAACTATATCAACTGAAGCTGAAATTTATAATAATTTTATCATTCAGTTCTCTTTCTTTATGCAATTTTATTTCTACAGCATTAATATGGATTTCCTTTTACAAGTTTAAATATACACATCTCTGCTCACCCTAATAAATACCTAATAATCTCAAATGTTTCACTAATAACTAGACACATACATGAAATATTTCAACTTCATTTTATTAATACTTTTTGTATTTTACATAGATGTTCGACAAAAAAGAAAGAACAAAGTCCAGTTAAATTTAAAAAAAAAGTATTTTGTTGATTTGAGTAAAATATTACTTTAAGTTGTTATTTTTAATACATGTACTATATTATGTACTCTATTAAGTTCAAGGTCGAAAAAGACCATCACATCTTCTTTTTATAACAATTAAAAGTTGAAAATTAAGTTATTTCAACCAAAAATATTTCTAAGATTTTCTTTCTAACCTAACTCAAATTACTTTATTTTAACTATATAAGTTTATAGTATAACTGAATATATACTGTTGCCACTTCTTTGAGTCAAAATCGAGTCCCTTCAAATCTAAACAAAAAAATCTAAGTCATTAATTATAAAGGTTTCTAATAAAACTGGTTAGAAATAAACTAAATTTTAAACTAAATCAACTCAATATCATTAATAATTCATTTATGAAGTAAAAAGCCAGTCTAAAATTCATTAAGTTAGCCAAAATTTGAAACAATTTTGTTTTCCATGAATTAAAAGTTAATAAAACTAAATGTAAAACAACTTAAACAACTAAAATATCAAAAAAAAACTTTGAAAAACTTAGAAAATTGTTTGAAGTTTAATAATTGCCACAGATAAAGCAAAAGTATGAAAACTAATCTGAATTCATATTTAAAATATTAAACCTATGTCACCATTATGTTTTTGAAAAAGTTTTACATTGCTTTAAATTAAGAAACAAATAGTTATATATAATATAACTAGCCTTAAAGTCATTATGAATAGTTTTAGTGTTTGACAATCTGATTTTTATAGAATTAGTTGTCTTTACCTACTTTTAATCTAAAATGAAATTTAAAAAATATTTAGATTAAGACTTAGCAGTGGAAAAGTTGTGCAGAATTTTACTAAATATTTTAAGTTTGCATTAGAAATATAAATAAGTACATTTAAAGTTAGAAGTAAGTTTATGTAGGTATTTTACACTAAAATTGGCAACGGGTCTACATTGCACGAAGACCAAATTGCACGAGGGCACTAAATTGAACGAGAACAAAATTGCACGTAGGGACTAAATTGCACGAGGGCACGAAATTGCGCGAAGGACCAAAATTGCACGAAAACGATTTTGCACCAAGGATCAGTTTTGCACGAAAAACATTTTGCAAGAGAGTACTAAAATACAAAAAATATAAATATAAATAAAAAAAGAAAATAAAACTAAAAACAAAAGCTTAAAAAGATTTATATTCAAAACGAAAAAAAAAAGTTACTGACCAGGGGTAAGGGTTAGGAATAACAATGATAGTGAAAAAATAAAAATGATAACTAATAGAAATTATAATTAAAAGAAAAACTATTATGAAAAAATATTATAGCATTATATAAAAATAAATAAATAGCTTACTGACCGTGGGTAAGGGTAAGTGGTAACAGTGAAAGTAAAATAGAAATAAACTAAAAAAAAAGAAAAATTTAAATCAATACAGATAGAAAAAGAATATAGACAAATTAAAATAATATTTTTAAGGCAAAAAAGGTTTTAAATAAAAACAAGGCTTTAAGTTTAGAAAAAAATCTAAACTTGACCTGATTAATAAAATATCCTTAACAGTCTGAGTTTTAATTCAAATCTTATAATACAGTAACCTCTCGGATCTTTACGCACTCGTGAAGTTACGCACTCTCGTTTAGTTATGCATTTCAGAATTCTATAAAAGTTATAAACTAAAATTTTTATTTTTTTTTAATATTGCACAAATTAGGTTTAATGTATATTTTTAAATTAAAATATGTTTTTGAATGCTATCACACCTCACTATATCTTTAGACTTTGTAAATTTTTGTTCCTTTACTAATTGATAAGTATTTAGTTATACCTCAGTGTATCAGAATTTTGTTAACAATAAGAGATTAAATCAAAATTCTGAAATAAATCCGACTGTGTTTCATAATGAAAGTATAATGAATTAATGAGAATTTAAAACACAAAGAAAAAAAACAGCAGTCTTGCCCTATATATTAATAAAACCATTTTATAATTGTAAAGAAATGCTTAATTATAAATTGAATTTGCTAAGTAGAATAGAATATAAATGTCACATATAAATAAAGATAAAGGTAATTTCTACTTATTATTAAAATAGTAAAAATATTTCTAATCGTATTACTATTATTTTATAGAAATTCAAATCTTTTTTTTAATATATGTATAGTTTTATCTGTTGTTTTTATATTTATAAATGAAGTAAACAAATGGTTAAAAGTGGGAAAGTGCCCAGTCTTCTTTTAACTAGAAGCAATATTAAAAAACAGCCATTATAGTGAGTATATTTGGTACCTCTCGTTTCTTTACGATCTCTCACATCTTTACGCAGTTTTTCTGTGGACACAATGTGCGTAAATAAGCGAGAGGTTACTGTACCTCAAACTAAATTATATTATTCAAAATACAGAATAAAACTTCGCATAAATTCTTGAATTGTATAACAGTTAAATATTTTTATTTAAAGTTTTTAGGTTTAATATAAATTTGAAGATCAATAAAGTATTTGGATACATTTGAAATAGAAATTAAATTTTGATTGTTTTAAAATAAACTTTATAAAATCACTAACAATCAATTTCATATTTTACAGGATATTAAATTTTTACTACTTTTTTACTACAATAATTATTACTACAAAAATACATTCAAAATAATTTATGATTTGTTATAGAAGTATAAATAAAATTTGTGCAATTCTTAAAACCAAAACAAAGTAAGTCTGAGTAACCAATAACAAATTTAGCAGGGTTGCCACTTGTCATATAAAAGAAAACTTAATGACTTAATACTGTTCTGAGCCATCTTGAGTATTTGAAATTTTTTAAAAAATCTTAAATATGTATTTTTTAAATTGATAAGGTATGAAAATTCAGATTGTAAACAAAATTGTCTATAAAATATCAGAACATTAAAACTAAAACAAACAAATCTCATTTAATATTTAGAACAGTGATTCTTAAACTGGGGTAAAGTTCCTTGTTTTAAAGAGTAAATTTTCATTATAAACCACAAGTTATGTAAGTTAGTGTTTTTTATTTCTAGTTTAATTTATAAATAATTATTTAACTGTTGATTTTTTTGGGTTAAATAAACTCAATTAGTTTTACCTTTTTTAACATTTTATAAGCCTAAACATCAAAAATTCAATATCGTTTTCCTCAAATTTCAACACTATTTTGTGTATTATAGGTAAATTTGGCGATAGCCTTCTAAAAAGGAGTAAAACATGAAAAAAGGTTAAGAACCACTGGACTCTTAGATAAACACTGGACTCAAGTTTTCTATAAATGTCAAATTTTGCTGAGTTTTTTTTTTTAAACTTTTCCTTGGGTATTATTATTTTTTTATTATAAACTAGTTTAAGTTTTTAAATATTATGAACCAAGGCAAGCATTATATTTCATCATGATTCTTTTTTTTAATTCTAGTTACATCAAACTACCCTGGGTCATCTTAAGATTTTGAAAAATAGAGAAAGACAAAAGCTGAAAAACTTTAAACCTATCAACCCTTAACATCTCAAATTACTTTTTTACAACAGGAAAAGTTAGATTTTATATTAAAAAACACTTTTCAAAGAAAAATCTGAGTCATAAAAGTATCCGGAGATTTAAGAAAAATATCAAAACTAGCTTAAGTTTTGAAAAATAAAAAAAGACATCCTTAGTCATATTGTATTTTTAAAAAAAGTTTTACTGGTATGTGTGTGTAACAACCCTAATTCATACTAAAACCTAAAACTAGATATTAACTGATTATTAACAGAGTTACTGCTTTTATAAGTATAAATATTAATCAGAGTAAAAAAAAAACAGCAAATATTTCTTTAAATTAGATTGAGATTATCCGGACTTTTGGAAAAATGAAAAAGTAAACATAAGTTCAATAAATAAAAAGTGTACAATTAATCAAGAATAAATCCCTTAAGATTGTCATTAAAATCAAAAAAGCGAAAAATGTAGAGAGTTATACATAACTTCAAAAAAGTTTTCTAAGTCAGAAACTAGCGAATTTTACTAGCTTAAATTTTATTTAAAAAAAAGGTAATAAACTAGCCTGATATTTTAAAAAGAAATTCAAAAAAACCCAAGCCAGCCTAAATTTTTCACAAAACCTTTAAAAAAGTTTAAAGAAGCCTTAATGTGTGGCAACTCTGTATTAATCTAAGTTTATACTTTGTATAAACTTTATGCGTATTTTTTAAATTCTATAAAAATAAATTAAAAAATTAGACATCTATAATCAATAATAATTGTAATTGTTTAAAATTAAAATTCGTTACTACGAATTTAGCCATTATTAAGATGTATTTGAAGAGAAGAGTTTATAAACTAAAGAAAATTATTAAACATTTAAAAAAATTAAAAACAGTTTCTTAAACTTTGCTGTAAGTTAAATTATTAAAAAAACTATTTTTAATATCATGTATGAATAGTTATTTAGTGTAAAAAGTATAAAATGTCAAATAATTTAATTGAAAAACAGTAAATTTAATATATTAAGTATAATATTATAATTTAAAATACTTAATTAAAACAAGAAAATTTTAAGCTTTAAAATTTAATTCATTTAACTCCCTATCATGATTGTAGGTTGATGAACAATAGAACTTTCTACATTCTCAACCATGGACAATAAATGCGAGATTCCACATTTATTTTCTTTACTTAAAGATGTTTACTTGAATCACAGTTGAGTTTTAGACGAGAACAGACTTATTATATGTTTTGGTTTGCAGAAAATAAATGAAGAGATCGTAACTACTAATAATGAAGTAATAATAAAATAATGAAGTTATTTTGAAGATAATTACTTAAATGACAGTTGAGTTTTAGACAAGAATAGTCTTATGATTAAAATGGCTAATTTATGAAAAGCCAAATTAAATCCATAGTCGAATATAACTCAAATATTTAAGTTTGTCGCTTAAAATAAATAAATGTAAAAAAAAAAATTTAAATTATTTTTTATGTTTATCCTAACAATTTCATGCAACCTACAAATTTCCTGCATCCCAAAAAAAATGTTCTGTGTACACTAGTGTGCACAATTGTACACTTTGACCACCACTGGTTTAGCCTATAGATATTTAATTTTCAAACTATTGTTAGATTAAATTGAAAAAATTTAAAGATTTTAATAAATACACCTAGTGAATTTCAATAGATTTGTATTATTTCATTATAATTTATACAATTTTAATAAAACATTTTTATCAAGCTTGTTAACTTTTTCAAACTAAAAAAGCATTACCTTTAAAATTTCTAATTATTTAATAAATTGCATTTAAAACCAATATTGAAGATTATAATTAGAGATTGACTTTTCAAATGTAGATCTGATAGCTAAAGGAAGTACTGGATTAAACCTAACAACTATTATACTTTATCATAAAACGATCTTCAGAAAAAGTAACATTGATTGTATAACAATTGAAAAGCACTATTTTTTCAGTTTTGTTAATACTTTAATACTTAGTATTTATCAATTTATCAAGAAGTTTAATTGTTTAGTTAAAAATTTCTTTAAAGTATAGAAACGCAGATAAGACGATGAACTAGATATCATTAAAAAATAAAATTACAAAAAATATGTAGCTTATCTATAGTTGTCATAGAAAGTATAAATATGAAAAATTGCTTTAACCTTTATTTTTTCATAAGTTTGTTTATTTCATTAAATGTTTATAGAAACTATGTAAAAAGAACTGATCAAAACAGATATTTTGAAAGTATAGCTTATCTGATAAATGTTTGAAACACAAAAAGACCTATTTTTAAGTTAGATACTAATTATAATAAATTTTTAACTTTACTTAACAAAAACATACCTACAAACTTATTGAACCACAACTTAATTTATCTATAAAACATTGTTTCACTCAGAAAATTAACTAAATTCTTAATTCTATATGTTTTTAAAAGTTAAAATAAAAATTTACGGAGACATCAAGGCTTAGTTTACAAACTATATTATAACACTTATAAAAACTTGTGAAAAAACAGCAATAATTAAATGTGTTAATATTTAATGTTTAAGGTGACTAAGGCTTATTAATAAACACTAAAGAATCAATTTAAAAACTTAAAAAAAAATGTGAATGCTAATTTTGATTAAAAAAAGATAGCTTAAATTTAATAAAATGTACTTGTGATTGTGAAGAAAAGTGATGAACATCAGTAAAAAAAACTTAATATACTTTTAACAGTACCATAAAAGAATTTGCTGTTGACTTGGGAAAATAATTTGAATAAATAAGGCATGAGTGAAAAATTTAGTGAAAACTGACAAATAATCTAACTACTAAGTTAAGTCAGGATTTTTATTTCAAACTAAAAGAGTATCAACTTAAGTTTATAAATAAAGAAAAATAAATTGGACTTCGATAGTTTAAAAACTATCTAATAGTATACAAAACTTAATTAGATAAATTTTGAATTGTAATGTTGCTCAAGAATGAAACAATATTAAACTTTTAAAAGAAAAAAAATAAAATTTTTGTTTAAAAAATAGTACTTACTAAATTTAGAATTTTTCTCTTACTCTCTCCAATTTTAAAAACTATTTTAAGATATTTCTATTAAAATGAATACTTTTGTAGAAAATGGTCTTTTAACTCAATTGTAAGACAGAGCAAGGAATAAGCTTTACACTAAACTAAATATAACAAGTTCCTAACAGAAACTTTACAATCTTTTTTTCTTCAGCGGATATGGTTAACTGTTTAATTTTATCACAAGGTTTATAAAGTAAATTTTTTAAGAACTATATTTTACGAATTTGTTACAAAATCTCAGAAATTTTTTTTTTGTCTTTCAAAAATAAAATTGGTACATAATGTTGGAAAATGTTTGTTAGAAACCAATTAAAGCTATTTTATGGCAACTAGTGTTTCATATATTATGTTGAAGGTTCAGTACAAACCAGTTAAACAATTTAAATCAGAGCTTCCTAAACTGGCCCAAGTGGTCCATTTGGATGCCATGAGCAGCAAAGGGTACCATAAGGGGTCATGAATTAATAGTTTGAAACTTACACTAGATATTCTGGAGTTGATGATGTAGAACAAAAAAAAAGTCCTAGGCGTAATTATTGGTAGTTTTTTGAGAAATCTTGTAGAGGGGGCTACAGCGTTTTTACTTTCTTCTCTTTTAAAGGGAAAAAATTGGGGAAACCTTGATTTGAAAAAACTGTTCTTACCAAGATTTATAGATAAATATTAGGCTGGTAGAGAAGGATTGGACCTGATGAAAAGTATAGAGTGAAAATGCTTCAATAAAATTTAAGGTATTTTTTTAAGTTTTCTGTTTTAAAGAATGAGTCAGCTTTTTTAATAGATCTTAAAACATATTACAAACTTTTGTAGCAAGCATTGTAAAGTTGATTAAATTTTTATGTTTACCATTTTTATTACTTTATTTTTTTCTATTATACGTTTTTTTCAATTATTTAAACTACTTTTTCATGCTTGCTGCAAAATCATTTATTGTTTTACAAGATCAATTGAAAATGTTGACACAATCTTGAAAACAAAAAACTTAAAAAATACTTTTAATTTTATTGAAGCATTGTCAGTTTATATTTTTCTTTACGCACAATCCTTCTCTACCAGCTTAATATTTATCTATAAATCTTGGTAAGAAGAGTTTTTTAAATCAAGTCAAGGCTTCCAAAGATTTTCCTCTTTTAAAGAAAATAAAAAAACTCTGGCCCCCTCCAACAAGATTTCTCTAAAATTTACCATCTAAACCGCCTAAGACTTTTTTTTTGTTGTTCATCATCAACTTTTGAATATCTAGTGTAATTTCCAAACTATGACCTAATGGCCCCTGTGGTCTTTTTACTGCTCATGGCCATTACTGTGGCCCCTTTGCTGCTCATGGCACCCAGGGGAGCCACTTGACCTAGTTTGGGAAGCCCTGAATTAAAATGTTTAATTGGTTTGTACTGAACCTTTAACGTAATATATAAAACACTAGTTGCAATAAAATAGCTTTAATTGGTGTCAAAACAAACATTTACTAGGATAATGTATTAATTTTATAAAAAAAAAAATTCTGAGATTTTGTAAAAAAAATTTTTAATAAAATTACTTTATAAACCTTGTGATATACCTAGATACTTAACAACTTCTGCTGAAAAAAAAAACTTGTAAAGGTTCTGTTAGGAACTTGTTATATTTAGTTTATTGAAAAGTTCATTCTTTGCTTTGTCTTTCATTTGAGTAAAAAGACCATTTTCTACCAAAATATTCATTTTAATAGAAATATCTTAACATAGTTTTAATACTTGATAGAGTAAATCAAAAATTCTAGAATAAGTAAGTACTATTTTTTAAACAAAAGTTTTAATTTTTTTTTTGAAGTTTAATATTGTTTCATTTTTGATTAACATTAAAATTTAAAATTTATCTAAATAAGTTTTGTATACTATTAGATAATTTTAAAACTATTGAAGTCCATTTTATTTTTCTTTATTTATAAACTTAAGTTGATACTCTTTTATATTGAAATAAAAATTCTAACTAAACTTAGTAGTTAGACTATTTGTCAGTTTTCACTGAATTTTTCATTCATGCCTTATTTATTCAAATTATTCAAATCATCCAACAGCAAATTCTTTTATGGTACTGTTAAAAGTATATTAAGCTTTTTTACTGATGTTCATCACTTTTCTTCACAATCACAAATACATTTTAGTAAACTTAAGCTATCTTTTTTTAATCAAAATTAGCATTCACAATTTTATTTAGTAGGTAAATTGATTCTTTAGTTTTTATTAATAAGCCTTAGCCACATTAAACATTAAATTTTAACACATTTCATTATTGAAGTTTTGTTTACAATTTTTCATAAGTGTTTTAATATAGTTTGTAAACTAAGCCTTAATGTCTCCATGAATGTTTAGTTTAATTTTTAGGAACATACAGAATTAAGAGTTTAGTCGATTTTCTGAATGAAACAATGTTTTATAGATAAATTAATTTGTGGTTCAATTAGTTTGTAGGTATGTTTTTCTTAAGTGGAGTTAAATATTTACTAAATGTAATATCTAACTTAAAATAGGCCTTTTTGTGTTTCAAACATTTTTCAAATAAGCTATACTTTCAAAATAATTGTTTTAATCAGATCTTTTTTAGATAGTTTCTATGGTCACTTAATAAAAAAAACAAGTTTATGAAAAAATAAAGGTTAAAGCTACTTTACATATTTAAATTCTCTATGACAACAATAGATAAGCTACATACTTTTTGTAATTTATTTTTTAATGATATCTAGTTGATCTTGTTATCTGTGTTTCTATACTGTAAATAAATTTTTAACTAAACAATTAACTTTAATTAAAATGATGATAATAGTCTTGATAAATTGATAAATACTAAGTAAATAAAAACAATTATACAGTAATCTTCCTTAATTCCACCAACATGTACTCTGTGTGTTAACCAATCAACACACTTCAACTAGGTTCTGTAAAAAATAGTTACTGTAATGAAAGAATAGAAGCATAGAATAAAGTGGATGTATACATGTTTTATATTAAGATAAAATAATTTCTACAGATAATAGTTAATAATAAGTAAAATACTTAATATTAAATCCGACTTTTATAAAACTATATAATAATTGTAATTATTAAGTCTTATACAAACATACATACTTACACAGAAACATATTATGGTGGAATAAAGGAAGATTACTGTATAATTTGTTTTTATTTATATTCCGGTGAAGTTACTTCACTAGCATCTTTTATTAGCAAACGATTAAACCTATATTTTGAACAGTTAAATACCAAGTATTAAAGTATCAACAAAACTGAAAAAATGGTGCTTTTAAATTGTTATTCAATCAATGTACTTTTTCTGATGATCGTTTTTTGATAAAATATTATAGTTGATAAGTGTAATCCAGTACTTTCTTCAGCTATACGATCTACATTTGAAAAGTCAATCTCTAATTATAATCTTCAATAATGGTTTAATGCAATTTTTTAAATAATTATAAATTTTTAAGCTAATGCTTTTTTAGTCTGAAAAAGTTAACAAGCCTGATAAAAAAGTTTTATTAAAATTGTATTAATTATGATGAAATTATACAAATCTGTTGAAATTAACTAGGTGTATTTATAAAAAATCTTTAATTTTTTTAAATTTAATCTAAGAATAGTTTGAAAAATAAATACCTTTAACCTTAAACCAGTGGTCAATAAAGTGTACAATGGTGCACACTAGTGTACACAGAATTTTTTGTGGGTTGCAGGAATTTTAATCATAAGAATACTTGAGGCTAAAACTCAACTGTTATTTAAGTAAAAATCTTCAAGTAAAGAAAATGTAGATGCTCAAATTTATTATCCATGGTTGAGTATGGAGAAATTATTGTCCTTCATTAACCGACAATCATGATAGGAAATTAAATGAATTAAATTTTAAAGCTTAATATTTTATTGTTTTAAGTAACTATTTTAAATTACAATATTATGCTTAATAAATCAATTTTACTTTATTTAAACAAAATAAACTAGTATTTTACAATTTTTATACTAAGTAACTGTTCTTTCTTAATACTGAAAATAGTTTCTTTAATAATTTAACTTAATATTGTTTGTTATACATACAATAAAGAAAAAAAATATTTAGAATAAAAGAAAAATAAATGTTTTAAAATCTTCTTAAGTGCATAAATTTTTCTCTGTAAATACATATTAGTAATATATAAATTCAAAGTAACAAATTTTATTTCAAGCAATAGAAGTTGTTTATAATTATATATTTTATAATTATAAATTGTTATTTTATTAGTATATTTATATGGAAATAGAGTTTAAATAGTACTTATAAAAACTATAGAAAATATAGGCATACCTTAATACAGAGTTGCCAACACTAAAGATACTTTGAAATTTTGAAAGTTTTGTAAAAAGTTATGGCTGTTTTGGGTTATTTTGAAGTTTTATGCAAATCTTATGCTGGTAAGTTAAGTATTTTAAAAATAAAGTTTTAGCTAGGAGAATTTACTAGTTTCTAATGTGAAAACTTTTTATTAAGTTATCTATAGTTTTCTATTTGATTAGTTCTTTTGAAAATCTTAAGGTATTTTTTCTTAATTAACTGTACATTTCTCAGTTATTGAACTTATGTTTACTATTTTTCTTTTTTTTTTCTCAAAAGTCAGGATAGTCTCAATCTAATTTAAAGAAACAGTTGTTGTTTTTTTTTACTCAGATTAATATTTTTACTTATAAAAGTATCAACTCACTTAATAATCAGTTAATACCCAGTTAAGGTTTTAGTATGAATCAGGGATGCCACACACTCATACCAGTAAAACTTTCCTTAAAAAAATACAATTTGACTAAGGATGTCTTATTTTTATCTACAAAACTTTAGCTAGTTCCTCCGGATGCTTTTATGATTCAGATTTATCTTTGAAAAGTGTTTTTCAATATTAAATCTAACTTTTCCTATTGTAATAATGATAATTTGAGATATCAAGGATTAATTAGGTATATATTTTTTTTTTACTTTTTGCCTTTTTCTTTTTCATAAGTTTAAGATTACCCAGACTAGTTTGATGTAACTCATGCTTAGTTGCCATACACTCAAGATAAGTAAAGCTAGTTAGAATAATTTTATGAACTTTTGATGATAAATTGTTATGATGCTATAGTTCTAGCTAAGTTAGACTAGTTTAAAATTGAAAAAAAACTTAGGCCAGTTTGATTTTTTATTGTAGAAAATTGAGCATTATTTAAAATTTTTAGGAAATTTCATTCAAGTTCTTATTAAGAAACAAGATGTTAAATGCAATTTGTTTGTTTAAGTTTTAAATTTTTTTATTTTTAGCCAATTTAGTTTGAAAACTGATTTTTAAAACCCTATCTAAATTTTAAAAAATAAGTATTTAAAAATATTCTAAAAAAACTCAAAAACTCACGATGACTCAGGACAGTTTTAAGTTCTTAAGTTTTCTTTTATATGACAAGTTGCAACCCTGCTAAAACTGTAATTAGTTACTCAGACTGACTTTGTTTTTGTTTTAAGAAAGGCTCAACTTTAATTTATATTCCTGATAAAAAATCATAAACTATTTTGAATATAACTTTAAATTATCAACTAGGAATTATTCTTTATTAATATAATGCTTCAACTTCATTACTTTTATCAGAAAGTTTATAGTATAAGAACTCACAATGATAATTGTTAACTGTTTATTTTTGCAAGTAATCTTGAAATTGACTTCAAAATAGTTTTTTGTTTTGTAGTATAATGATATGTAATTTAGAAAATACCAAGTAAAATTTCAATTAAAATATGAAATTACTTTTTAGTGTTTTAGTTAAAGTTTGTTCAAATAATGAAAAATATTTTTTTGTTTCAAGTGTTTCCAAATTTTTATAGCTCTTCAAATACTTTAATAACCTAAAAACTTTAAAAAAAAAATTTTAGCTTTTATTCATTTTAAGTATTTAAGTGAATTTTTAATCTGTAATTTGATAATGTAAGTTAGTTGAGGTATTTTGAGATTCAAATCAAATCTTAAACTGTTAAGGATTTTTTAGTAATCAGGTTAAGTTTAGAATTTTTTTTTTAATTTTAAGGCTAGTTTTTTGAATTTAAAACCATTTAAGCCTTAATAATAATGTTTTCAGGCATTTTAAAAATATTTTAGTTTTTTTATAAATAGCTCAGGATAGTTTATAAATTTTTGAAAATCTCAGTACTTTTATCAAATATTTAAATGATATAAGGTTGATTAAGTCTAAATTTTCGTTTATATATAACTAGTTTTGTTAAAAAGCTAGATTTTTATTGACTTTGAAATTTTTGTTTAGGTTTGAAGGGACTCCGGGCAGTTGTAGTCACTCGAAAGAGTTTATTTTTGACCCAAAGAAGTGGCAACAGTGTACATTCATTTACAAACTTAAAATTAAGTCATTTAAAACTAACTTATAACAATTTTTTTTTTGCCTGAAATAACTTAGTTTACAACTTTTAGTTTTTTTAACGAGGAGAAGTGACAATCTTTAACAACCTTGAACTTAATGGAGTACATTATTTAGTACATGAAATGAACAATAACAGCTTCAAGTAATATTTTACTTAGATCAACAGTACACATACTTTTTGAAGTTAACTAAACTTTGTTTGTTCTTTCTTTTTTGTTCAACATCTATGTTAAACACAGAAAATGTTAATAAAATATTGTTAAAGTTATTTTATGTATGTGTTTAGTTCTTGATAAAACATTTGAGAGTATTGAGTATTTACTAGGATAAACAGAGGTGTCTTTATTTAATTGTGTAAACGAAAATCCATATTAACGCTGTAGAAATGAAAAGACATTAAGACTGCATGATAAAATTGTTATAAATTTCAGCTTAAGTTGGTATAAGGCTTTCAGTTGTTATAGTTGATGTATTTGATCAGTATATCGGATCAATATATCAGTTGATGTATTTGATCTTTCAGTTGATATTAGTTTGATATAGTTAATGTATTTGATCAGTATATCGGATCAATATATCAGTTGATGTATTTGATCTTTCAGTTGATATTAGTTTGATATAGTTGATGTATTTGATCAGTATATCGGATCAATATATCAGTTGATGTATTTGATCTTTCAGTTGATATTAGTTTGATATAGTTGATGTATTTGATCATTATATCGGATCAATATATCAGTTGATAATAGTTTGATAAGTTCATATTAATCTGATATAGTTTATGTATTTGATCAGTATATCGGATCAATATATCAGCTGATGTATTTGATATTTCAGTTGATATTAGTTTGATATAGTTGATATGGCTCTCAGCTTTCAGTTAATATTAGTTTATTACATGTTTAAATAAGTTAAGTTAAATATTTCTGATATTAAGAATGTATTTCGAAATCAATTAAAAGTGTTTTCGTATTCCTGCCACCAGAGGCTCTCTTAAATTAAAATTTTTAGGTGAACATAACTTTTATTTGCAGTTCAGTGTGCACAGGTTTTGATTAGCTCGACGGTTTAGGCTATGAGTAATTAGACTAATATGTATTTATAATCTCGAGTAGTGGTCGTCAATCTAATAAATATAATTTTTAATTTGTTTTTATATAAAACTTGCTATATACAGTTTTACAAATAACTTAAAATAACTTATTATCAACAGTGAACTAAAATAAATATATAAAAATGTCAACTTTTAAAAACACAACTGGCAACATTGAAGTCTCAAGCGCACCTGGTGTTGGAGAAATAAAAACTACAAACTCTGAGAACCGTGAACTTTGTGAAGAGTTTCTCAGGAACTTCGATGAAAACGAAAGTTCCGAAGACGAAAACGTTGTGAAAAGTTTCAAAAGAAATGCAGTTTTGTGTTTTGATGAAAGTGCATTGAAAGGTTTCTCTGATTTTTTTCCTACAGGTATAGTGTTTATTTCTACTTTCTGTTAATTAAATGATGATTTTTTCGTAGAAATAAAAAACACACTTTGAATAGTTAGCATCTTTATCTAGTTTTATCATCTTCTTTTCTTTTTATTAAACGAATAAAATTTCAATTGAATAAACTTTTGTAGGTAATGCGAAGTTATCCAACGAAAATTTCTTCAAACTTTACAAAGTGGCAAAACTGCTTAATTTCGCCAACGCCAAGCAAGATTTACTCGACTCATTCAAGATCAACCTGAATATTGATAACGTTTGTTTCTACCATCAATTTTCCAACATTGCCCACAACAAACAAATTAAAAAGTGCATTTTCGACTTCATATTAAGGTGGTTCTGCTATTTGGCCGAGAACAAAATGCTGGTCGGTTTGAGCTTTGATCTCTTTGTGAGGATCTTGTCGAGTTCAGACTTGAATATCACCTCGGAGCTTGAGGTAGCAAAAGCTGTGAACAGTTGGATAGAACACGATCAAAAATCAAGAAGCAAGCTTACAATAGACTTGATGAAAACAATTCGTCTACCTCTGCTCTCAACTGCTGCCTTAAACACATTGTTAGAATCTGAGAGATTTTCAAAATGTGCTGAGAGTAAGAGGGTTATACTCAAAGCTATCAGCGATAAAGCTGTGCAGAATCTTGACCCGAGGTCTGTGGACTGTCGAGTGAGACATTGCGCTCAGGATAATTTTGAGGTGGCACTTTGCAGCAATAAGTTCCGTACCTATCGCGTGTTCAAGCTCGATAAGAAGAACTACTCGTCCTTCACTGAGATCGCGCGTTTTCATGAAAATATCCGCGCGGTCTCCGTTGAGTTCGTGAACGGGATCATGTACTTCTTTGGTTACGAAGATTTACTTGACAATGTATCGGTGCTGTCTTACTCAGTTTTGACTGGATCCTGGAAGCATATAAGGTCTTCCGATTCTTTGATAAACTGTGGCTATTTTTCAACTTGCAGTTTGGCGGGAAAGATTTACATTTTAGGGAGAAAATTGTTCCGTAATGCGTCAAGAATCGTCAGGAGCCGTCATCAACGTGATCTATCAGGAACCAACTTTTTTCTTTTTGATCCCAGCACTAAAGATTTTAGGAAGTTGGAAGACACAAAACACAACAGGATTGAAGCCGCGTCATGCGTATTTAACGGGAGAATTGTCACCTCAGGAGGTCGAGTTGGTACGGCAACCGTTGAAGCGTACGATCACTGCGCAGGTGAGTGGTCACGTGACATGCCCGACATGCTGGAGGGAAAAAGCGGTCACGCTTCGGTAAGCATCGGCAGCAAAATGTACGTGATCAGTGAAGCGGAAAGTTGCGAGGTTTTTGATCTCTTCAGCGGGAAGTTTGTTCTTCTTCAAGCTCCGTGGGCTAAGAGGATATTTTTCACTTCTAAGTGCGTGGTGATTGGCAACAAGATGATAGTGGTTTCTAGCAACTTTGAATTTTTTCAAATAGATTTTAATTTCATTGTTTTCGATTCAGAGAGATTAAAATTGGAGAAGGAAGTTAGTTTCAGTCAAAACAAGCTGGATATTAATTGTCATCACTGTATCAAATATCCCAAAGTCAATATTTTTCCGGAAACTTTTTAATTGTGATTTTTATTTTTTGTATTGTAGTGCTAGATAAAGTATTACTGAAAATTTCAACTTGGTTTTATTTCCTGTAAATAAGTTTGTTAAGCTTAACTGAAAAAAGTATGCTCAAGATATCATAAAAAAACTTACAAAAAATGTGTAGTATATTTTTTTAGAAAACAAATATATGTAAAACAGTATTTACCTTTATTATTTTATAAACTTGTTTGTTTGTATGTATATAGAAACTGTTTAAAAAAGAACTGATCAAATTAGATACTTTAAAAATAGAGTTCAATTGAAAGTGTTTAAAACAATAAAAATCTAAATTTTTAAGTTAGATACCAATTTAAGTAAACATTATCTTTACTTAAGTAAACCATAACGAATAACTTATGATTTACAAGTTTAAAAAAATAATGTTTCATACAATAAGTTTTATCTATAGTAGCTTTAAATGGAAAGTTTTTTAAACAATGTAAGTGTCTAATGTCCCGAACAAAACGTTAAAAGGTATCCGTGGTGTGCGACTCGATAACATTAACTAAAAGGTTTTACTGTACACAAGGTCATTGGAACAAATACTTTTGAGTGGTTTTTTCATCGTTTCATAAGATATTAATTTCATTGCAACTTTCATTTTACAACAATTAAAAGTAATATCAAAATTTCATTGGTTTATGTTTCTTTTTCTAAATAACATAAGGTACGATTTGAAGGGAACCGCTCATTTCCAACAAGCGATCATTTCCCACCTGGTCAAAAACGAGAACCGCTTACCGACCAAGGGTAAGGGTTTGGTGTAATGGTAATAAATAAACAAATTATAAATAAATAGCTAATAAAAAATAGAGGAACAGATAAAAAAATAAGAAAATATTGTGGGGGAATTGATCAGTTGGAAATTTTCGATATACCGATTTCAATTACATAATTTAATGAAACTGACATATACGAAGTGCAGATTGAATTTATAAATTGTATTTTTGAGTGTACAAATATACTAGCATTCACAAACTTTATGTAACTTAGTAAAGAGTATCAATGCAGATATGCCATCATAAACTTTAAATTAGTTTCAATATCAAATATAAATTTTGAATAATTTTGTGCTAAATGTAAAGATATCACAAGAAAAAAATTAAGCTAATGTTTAACTCTTTTAAGTTCATTAGATGAAAATTTAGCAAAAAAACACAACAAAATATATTTACACATGTTAATTTTCTGCTTAATAAACGTTTTTAGTAAGTTATCTGCTTTTTTTTTAAAACTCGTAAAAATTGTATTTCAAATCTTGCCCTTGATGTCAAATGAAAAACTTTTAGGACTGGTAAATCTTTGATCTAAACAGGTTTTTCTTTTTTTTTTAGAAGGCTCCCTTAAATAACCAAAAAAGCTATGGCACCCTTTAACAAAAATTCTCATAATACTAATGTTGTATAAGACCTTTTGTGCTCCTCACCTTCAACTCGAAAATATCCAGTGTAAGTTTCAAATTATCGCCCCTTTTCATCTTATGGACCCTAAATTTCTAATATAGTCCATTTTCGGAAACTCTGATCTAAGAGTAACTTTACTGAAAGAACAATTAATGTATCAGTAAGTTGTATATATTTTATTATTTTAAATATTATTTTAACATGACTTAAATAAAAGGGTCGGCTGCAGTTGTAAGGTTTTTGAAATTTTTTCATTCATAAAATTATGTAAATGAGGTCAAGTGATATAATACTGCAGAATATAAAAAACATCTACACCCTAACCGAATATATAAAAACAATCCTTAAAAAAAGTTATAATTTAATAAAAGTAAGAGTATTAGCCAATCAGAAGCGACCTTAGAACTGCAGCCGTTAAAGCAAGCATTTACTTATGATAGCTTGTTTATGCAGTTGGATTATTTTTTTCTAATAAAAAATGTTATTTATCAAAGTTTTATGTTTTACTAGTCGGTTGACTATATTTAAATTATTGGCAACATTTTTGTTTGAATTTTTGTTGAGAATTGGTACTTAGAGGTAAAATATAAAACTATATTTTTGACTTAAGAGCGTAAATTTTAAGTAGTTAATGATTTATAATAGATAGGTTTAGTATAGTTTCAAAATTCATCTTGATTTTGATACTAGTAGATGAAATTAGTTAACATATTTTATTTTTTTTGAAGATAACAAGTTTTTACAATGTAATCTTGAAGCTCAACTTTATTAAAAGAACAGGTGATGTTTTAAATTTTTTTGTTTCAAAAGCTAATTAGCACAACTATTAATGATAGGTTTTAATATTTATAGGTATTGTTATAAAAACTTAAAACGTATTATGATCAGTAGTTCCTTAAAAATAACTTATTTTACTTATATGTAATGAGAATCATGTGAAACTCAAGTTTTACCTAAACTTTAATTTTTCATTTAAAACAAATAAGTTATACAACTGTGAGAGGTTTTAAATTTACCTTAGAGTTTTACCATATCTCGATAAAGTGACGTTTTCCCCTGTGTTTAATTTGGATTTTTATAAAATGGCCATTTTGGTCATAAGACTATTCGAGTCTAAAACTTAAATATCATATTTAAGTTCATAATGTTGCTAAGAAAACATATTAAAGTAAAGAAAATATGTGGATGCTACATTTATTGTCTATGGTTGAGTTTGGAGGAAGTTTTCTTTGTCATCAAACTACAATAATGGTAGGGAATTAAATGGATTAAACTAAAGGGCTAATTTTTTTCTTGTTTTTAGTAACTTTTCTCAAATTATTATATTTTAATTGTTATATTAAGTTTACTAATTTTAAATAAATTAACTAATATTTTATAATTTTTACACTAGATAACTATTCTTACATTATAATATAAATAGTTTCTTTAATAATTTTACTTAATATTAAGTACTATACTTAAAGCAAAGTTTAACAAATTAATCTAAATAAAGTATATAAACTCTTACTACAAATACATCTTGATAAAAGCTAATTTTTTTTGATACAAACATTAATTTTGAATAAGTCAAATTATTAATGACTATCAATTTTTAATTTTTTTTTGTGTTTATATAGAATTTGAATAGTACGTATAAATTTATATAAAATATAGATTTAGATTAATACAGAGTTGCCACAAACTAAAGCTTCTTTAAACATATTAAAGGTTTTGTGAAAAGTTAAGACTGCCTTAGGTTTTTCTGAATTTCTTTTTAGAAATATCAGGCTAGTTAGGTAACTTTTCTAAAATAAATTTAATCTAGAGAAATTTACTAGTTTCAGATTTTGAAAACTTATTTTTAAAGTTGTTTATAACTTTCTATCTGTTCAGTTCTTTTGATTTTAATGAAAATCTTAAGAAATTTATTCTTGATTAACTGTACATTTCTTAGTTATTGAAGTTATGTTAACTGTTTTCTTTTTATCCAAAAGTCAGGATAGTCTCAATCTAATTTAATGAAATATTTGCTGGTTTTTTTACTTAGATTAATATTTATACTCTTAAAAGTAGTTACTCGTTAATAATCAGTTAATATCCAGTTTTAGGTTTTAGTATGAATCAGGGATGCCACACACTCATACCAATAAAACTTTCCTTAAAAATACAATTTGACTAAGAATGTCTTTTTTTTTATTATTCAAAACTTAAAATAGTTTTGATATTTTTATTAAGTCTCCGGATACTTTTATGACTCAGATTTTTCTTTGAAAAGTGTTTTCTAATATTAAATCTTACTCTTCATATTGTAATAATGATAATTTGAGATATTAAGGAGTGATTAGGTATATAATTTTTTTTACTTTTTGCATTTCTCTTTTTCATGAACTTAAGATTACCCACGCTAGTTTGATGTAACTCATGCTTGGTTGCCATACACTCAAGATAATTAAAGCTAGTTAGAATAATTTTCTGAACTTTTGATGATAAATTGTAATGATGCTATAGTTCTGGCTAAGTTAGACTAGTTTGAAATAAAGAAAAAACTTAGGCCAGTTTGATTTTTTATTATAGAAAACTCAGCATTATTTCAAGTTTTTAGGAAATTTCATTCAAGATTTTATTTAGAAACAAAATCTTGAATGCGATTTGTTTGTTTAAGTTTTAATATTCTTATATTTTTTAGCCAATTTAGTTTATAAACTGATTTTAAAGACTCTATCTAAATTTTTAAAAATAAAGTATTTAAAAGTTTTCCAAAAGAATTCAAAAATTCACGATGACTCAGGACAGTTTTAAGTTCTTAAGTTTTCTTTTATATGACAAGTTGCAACCCTGCTAAAACTGTTATTGGTTACTCAGACTGACTTCGTTTTGGTTTTAAGAAAGGCACAACTTTTATTGATATTCCTTATAACAAATATTTATATTCAAAATAATTTATGAATTTAACCTAAACTATCAACTAAGAATTATTCTTTATTACTATAATGTTTTAACTTTACTACTTTTAGGACTTTTTAACTTTATAATATAAGAACTCAAAATAATAATTTTTATTGGTTTATATTTTGCAAAATTTCTTATTGACTTAAAAATATATTTTTGTTTTGTTCTGTACTGATTTGTAATTTAAAAATAACAAGTAAAATTTCGATACCCTGTAAAATAAGAAATTACTTTTTAGTCTTTTAGTTAAAGTTTGTTCTAAAATAACGAAAGTTTATCTTTGGTTTCAAATGTTTCCAAAAATTATATAGATGTTTAATTTTTTAATAACCTAAACACCTGATTGAAAACCTGTTAGCTTTTATTCAATTTAATTATTTAAGTGATTTTTTATTCTTTAATTTGAATAATGTAAGTTAGTTTGAGGTTTTTTTGTAATTTAAACTAAAACTTAGACTGTTAAGGGTTTTTTAGTAAACAGGTTAAGTTAATGTTTTTTTTTAATTTTAAGGCAAGTTTTTTGAATTTATATCGTTTTTTGCCTTGAAAATAATATTATTATTTTTATAATAAGCTTAGGATAGTTTAAGGTTTTTTGAAAATCTCAGATTTTTTTTTAAAGTTTGAATGATACTTAGTTTAATATTTTGTTTGTTTATAATCAGTTCTATTAAAATGCTTGGTATTTATTGACTTTGATTATTTGTTTAGATTTGAGAAACTCACTTTTGACTCAAAGAAGTGACTACAGTGTATATTCAGTTATACTATAAACTTATATACTTAAAATAAAGTAATTTGAGTTAGTTTAGAAAAAAATCTCAGAATACTTTTTTGCATGAAATAACTTAATTTTCAACTTTTAATTGTTATAAAAGGAAGAAGTGATAATCTTTTTTAACTCTGAACTTAAAGGAGTACAAAATTTAGTACATGTATGAAAAATAACAACTTAAAGTAATATTTTACTCAGAAGAACAACATACATAATTTTAAAACTTAACTGGACTTGTTTAGTTCTTTCTTTTTTGTTCAACATTTATGTAAAAAACAGAAAATATTATAAAATAATGTTTAAGTTATTTTATGTATATGTTTAATTCTTAATGAAACATTTGAGAGTACTAGGTATTTATCAAGATGAGCGGATATGTGTTTATTTAAAATTGTAAAAGGAAATTTATATTAATGTTGTAGAAATAAAAGTGTATAATAAAAAGGACTGCATGATAAAGTTGTTATAAATTTCAGCTTTAGTTGATATAAGGCTTTCAGTTGATAAAGTTGATGTATTTGATCAGTATATCAGATTATTATATCATTTGATGCATTTGATCTTTTATTTGATATTAGTTTGATATAGTTGATATGGCTCTCAGCTTTCAGTTGATATTAGTTTGATTACATGTTAAAATAAGTTTAGTTAGTTGTTTCTAAGCGTAAGAACGTACTTTAAAATCAATTCAAAGTGTTTTCGTATTCCTGCCATTAGAGGCTCTCTTATATTATAATTTTTAGGTGAACATAACTTTTATTTGCAGTTCAGTGTGCACAGATTTCGATTAGCTTGATGGTTTAAGCTATGAGTAATTAGACTAATTTCTTTTTTTGTTTAGATCAGTGATCGTCAAGCTTATCAATATAATATTTACTTTCAATATTTGTTTAGATATTAAACTTGCAATATAAAGGTCTTACAAATGACTTTAAACTAACTTATTATCAACAGTGAACTAAAATAAATATATAAAAATGTCAATTTTTGAAAACACAACTGGCAACATTGAAGTCTCTAGCGCACCTGGTGTTGAAAAAATAAAAACCACAAACTCTGAGAACCGTGAAATTTGTGAAGAGTTTCTCAGGAACTTCGATGAAAACGAAAATTCCGAAGACGAAAATATTGTGAAATGTTTCAAAAGAAATACAGTTTCGTGTTTTGATGAAAGTGCATTGAAAAATTTCTCTGAATTTTTTCATATAGGTAAAAAGTTTTTTCTATTCTCTTTTAATTATATGATAGTTTTTTCGTAGAAATAAAGAATTTACTCATAATAGATTGCATCTCTATGTAGTTTCGTTAACTTCTGTTTTTTTTTTATTAAACTAATAAAACTAGAATTAAATAATATTTTGTAGGTAATATGAAGTTATCGAACGAAAATTTCTTTAAACTTTACAAAATAGCAAAACTACTCAATTTCGACAATGCCAAGCAAAATTTGCTCGACTCGTTCAAGATCAACCTAAACATTGACAACGTTTGTTTCTACCATCAGTTTTCCATTATTGCCCAAAACAAGCAAATTCAAAAGTGCACTTTCGACTTCATAACAAGGTGGTTCTGCTACTTGGCCGAGAACAAAATGCTGGACGGTTTGAGCTTTGATCTCCTTGTGAGGATCTTGTCCAGTTCAGATTTGAATATTACCTCGGAGCTTGATGTAGCAAAAGCTGTGAACAGTTTGATTGAACACGATCCAAAATCAAGAAGCAAGCTTACAATAAGTCTGATGAAAACAATTCGTCTACCTCTGCTATCAACTGCTGCTCTGAATACATTGTTAGAATCTGAAACATTTTCAAAATGTGCTGAGAGTAAGGGCGTTATACTCAAAGCTATCAGCGATAAAACTATTCTGAGTCTTAACCCGAGCTCTGTTGACTGTCGAGTGAGACATTGTGCTCAGGATAATTTTGAAGTAGCAATTTGCGGCACTAAAAACCGTAACTATCACGTGTTCAAGTTGGAAAATGAGAACTGCTCCTTTGTCACTGAGATCGCGCGTTTTGATGAAAATATCGACGTGTCCTCAGTTGAGTTCGTGAATGGGATCATATACTTCTTGGGTTACGAATATTTTCTTAACAATGTATCGGTGCTGTCTTACTCAGTTTTGACTGGATCGTGGGTCGAAGTGAAGTTTCCCGATTGTTCGTTAAACTGCGGCAATTTTTCAACCTGCAGCTTGGCGGGTAAAATATACATTTTGGCGGGAAACGCGCTCCGTAACGTATCAGGAACCAACTTTGTCCTTTTTGATCCCAGCACTAAAAGTTTTAGGAAACTGGAAGACACCAAACACTCCAGGGAAGGAGCCGCGTCATGCGTATTCAACGGGAGAATTGTCACCTCAGGAGGATCCGATCATCCGACATCCGTTGAAGCATACGATCACTGCGCAGATGAATGGTCACGTGACATGCCCGACATGATGGTGGGAAAAAGAAGTCACGCCTCGGTGAGCATCGGGCGCAAAATGTACGTGATCGGTGAAAGTTGCGAGGTTTTTGATCTCTTCAGCGGGAAGTTTTCTCTTCTTCAAGCTCCTCCACTTAAGGAGAAAGTTTTTAGCTGTCACTACGTAGTAATTGGTAGCAAGAACCAACGGGGGAACTTTAACAACTTTCAATGCTTAACGACGGGCGGCAAGATAATAGCGTTTGTTGGCAACTATAAATATGAATGTGTTGTTTTCGATCCGGAGAAATCAGAATGGGAGAAGAAAGTAAGTTTCAGGCAACTTGGGCTTAATGGTAGTTACCACTTCGTCAAGTATCCAAAATATATTTGTCCTTCGTTTTTTTACCATGTTTAATAAACTTACTACTGAAATTAGCAAAGGCCTAACATTGTTGCCCTTAATGTTTCTTACGTTATTAAAATCACTAAAATAACTTTTTTTTTTGAAGTTTGACATGTCCTGGACATGACTTTAAACTTTATTCTGGTATATGACTCAATAACCGAAAGGTTTTTTCGTACACCAGATCCTTGGACCAAGTGTTTGAGCGCTTTTTTTTTTCGTTCAATAAACATCTTGAATAGCACCATACAGCTTTTCAAACTTTAACTAACTGTGGAAGTTTTTTCTACAATTGACTACATATCAAAAGTTAATTACTTTTTTTTCTTATTCTATAAAAATAGTATTACAAATTATAGCTTTTAAACAAAGGATAATGTTATTTAAAAAAACAATGGTTGAAACCCTATGGCCTTAATAAACTAACTAAAAATTTATTTTCTTCATTTATTAAGATATTACTAGTATTTGATAAATTAAAAGAAAAATATCAAATAACTTTATAAACTACTCTTAAACACGTCAAGACATACTTTTTACCACCAAACTCAGAATAACTAGTGTAATTTTTAAGAGATTTCCCCCTTTGAGCTTATAGTCCCCTAAATTCTTTGGGAAACCCTGACCTAAGAGTTACATTACTGAAAGAACAATACCAAAAAGTTTCATGGGGATATTATTTTAAACATGACTTTAAAGAAAGCTTATACTTATGGTTTCTAATTTGTGCAGTTGGTTTCTTCATTTGCAAATTTTTTATTTATTTATAAAAGTTATACGTTTCACTAGTCTGTTGATTAAATGTTAGCATGTTTTATATTTGAATTTTTGTAGAAAACTGGTATTCAGAGGTAATAAATAATATTTAATTATTGTATTTTACAGCTTAAATTAAAAGTTGCAATTGATTTAGAATAGATAGGTTCGGTATAATTTCAAAACTTTTCCTCTTTTAATGTTGACACTAGTAGATGGAACTAGCTATAAATTTTTTGGAAAACAAAAAAATTTTACTTAAAATTTAGTTTGTTTAAAAATGCGGTAACGTTTTAAATATTTTTATTTCAAAACTAAAACAGGAATTAATAAAACTAGTTACTATTGACATGTTTTCTCAAAAAGTTATTGAAAATGACTTAATCAATAGTTACAAATAAAGTTTCGTTATTTTATGCTAGAGATGTTAACTATATATTTTATTATAAATTCTGAAAATGAGTTAATAAATATTCTCTAACTATTTACTTGTATTACTTACTGGTAAAAAGAACTGAGTAAAAATAAAAATATAAAAGTAATAAATATTCAGGGCTCGTGTGCGAATTTTTTTTTCATTTAGCCTGACTGAGACCAATTTAACCTGAAATTTTTTCAAAGTAAGGAAAATACCCTTTAGAAGTCATTTGAGGTATTGGGAATCTGATTAGTACTGTTGTTGTCTCCTACTTTAACCAGCTTTAGATCAAAACTTTATAAACTTTTTTGGACTTTAAAAATCTGCAAAAAGAACCTCATAGCTTAGTCACAACTCAATAAAATAAGGCTAAACTGTGAAAAAGGTGATTGACCCCCTTTGCCCTTAACATAACAAATTCAGTGATAATTTTTTAAATAAGTGATCTACTACTAGTGTAAAAAGTTATATTATATATTACTAAACACAATTGTTTAATTTAATTAAGCACTAAGTTAAAACATTACAACCAGAAGATTTATAATAAAACGACGTGCATTTTTGTGTTTTATTAAAATTTAAAATGAAACGCTTACAGGAGTATTAAAATTCAAACAAACAGCTAAGTTGTTGAACTAAACTGTAATATTTAAAATGTATTTTTTTTAATGAATTTTCAAAATTATGACGTATATAACTTACTCAAAACCAAATAATGAAGATTCTTAAAAATTTTATAGAGATCCAACAAAATTTTTCAAGCATTTATTTGTACAAATACTGACTGATTTTGTTTTTAATAACTAATAACTAAATTCACATCTCAATTTGATCTTTTAAAAGATTTCTCAATTTTTTTTTAATTAAAAATTTTAAAGCATTTGAACGATTGTCAAACTTTTACATAAAAAAACTGATTTAGCCTGACGTTTTTCAACTTTTTTCAAAAAAACTGATTTAGCCTGACGCGCACGAACCCTGAATATTAAAAAATAATTTATATTACTTACAGATTAAAAAAAATGTAAAACTCATAGTTTACATTAAATTGTACTGTTAAGGTTATAATAAAAACAAATATAATATACAGCTGTAAGAGGTTTATTGATTATTCGAATACAAAAAAAACAATAAAAATAAAAACATGCAAAAAAAATAAACACCAGCAAATAATAACACGATACAAGAAAAATAAAAAAATTGTCAACTGTTTAAAATATTCAATAAGATATGATTTAAAACAATTTGCTTCCAAAGGACTTTTTATTAAAATTGGACCTAGTTAAAATTGTATGCTGAAAATAGTTTTTGATATTTTGTTTAACAAAAACTTATATTCGTATTAAGTTCATTTTGGCAAAAAAAAATCATATTCAGTCCAAAATTACAAAAATTTTATACGTAAAACTCGCATTCATAAGTATTTGTTTTCGTATTTTGTAGTTTACTAAAAATTTTCAGTCAATGAAAAAAACAAACAAAACAAGTTCAATGAAAGAGGTTAATTAAAGGCGTTTTAAAAGCACCCAAATAAAAAAATAAAAGTGAAAATCAAGTAAATTTAAAGTCATGCTGAAATTAGTCAATAATTTCGTGGTAAAAAATAATAAAAAAGTGTTGCTTCATTTTTTTACTTGGATTTTACTTTTTTTTTATGTTAAGGTGCGCAAAAACAGGCTGAAAATTTATACTTATTTTTTTTAAGTTTTTTACTTTTTTTCAAGAATATGTTTTCATAAACATTTCAATAAAATACGAATCAAGCGATTAACAACTTCTACGCCCTCATTCATCATTTCCCATGAATTTTTACTAAACTTTTAATGACGAAGTAAATCATTGGCGTTTTTTGTAATCATGACGTCATGAAGAAACTCACGTCACAATCAAAATGTTTCTGCGACGCCAGAACGAATTGTGCTTCAGTTAAATACTATAAAATCCTAGTTTTACATAGCGACGTCAAAATTATACTACTATGACGTCACAAACGTATTATGACGTCACTCGAAATCGTACACCAGTATTTTGGTGTCTTCAGTCTAGTGAAAAGCTATTATGACGTCACTCGAAATCGTACACCAGTATCTTGGTGTCTTCAGTCTGGTGAAAAGCTATAATGACCTCACTCGAAATCGTACACCAGTATTTTGGTGTCTTCAGTCTGCTGAAAAGCTATTATGACGTCACTCGAAATCGTACACCAGTATTTTGGTGTCTTCAGACTGGTGAAAAGGTATTATGACGTCACTCGAAATCGTACACCAGTATTTTGGTGTCTTCAGACTGCCGAAAAGGTATTATGACGTCACTCGAAATCGTACACCAGTATTTTGGTGTCTTCAGACTGGTGAAAAGGTATTATGACGTCACTCGAAATCGTACACCAGTATTTTGGTGTCTTCAGACTGGTGAAAAGGTATTATGACGTCACTCGAAATCGTACACCAGTATTTTGGTGTCTTCAGACTGTTGAAAATCTATTATGACGTCACTCGAAATCGTACACCAGTATTTTGGTGTCTTCAGTTTGGTACCTGCTGCCCACCGCGCACACCAGCTTGGAGGAGGAAGCGGAAATCCTCCAAAAGACTCCTCCGCTGCCTCGGGATTCCAACTCGACTACGTTTCTTATCACCTGAAAAAAAATATTCAATTATTATTAACATAATCAGGATTGCCAGCATTTTTTTTTGAGAAATTTTTTCACAGGTTTTCGGAAGTACACGTTTTAGGGTCGAAGTTTAGTTTAAAACCGTGTTAAGTAGTATAAAAACAAAAATACTGTAAAGCTAACTTAAATGTTTTTTTTATAAAAATAAATTTTATGATAATTTTTTTTTTCTATGATGATAGATTTTTTGTATATTATCAAAATTTCATTATTATAAATACTGTTTAAAATTTTCTTGAATACCATATTTTTCGACAACCCTGTTACAAAATATTATCGTTGGATATTAACAATAAAATAACAAATATAAATTACTTGTCCGGTTTTAGCGTCCCACAATTTAACAGTTCCGTCATCAGATGACGTAACAACGAATTTTCCGTGAAGTTGTAATGACGTCACTGCCGACTCGTGTTTGGAGTCTCCTGTTAGAATGCTTAATTTATATATATATATATATATACACTTTTTAATCTCCTAAAATGACGTATTTATTTCATTTTTATATTATTAGTTATACATACTGTTTAGGTGAGTTAAGAGTGAAGTTTAACTGCTTATTCGTGTTTAATACCCCTGTGTAAGAGGATTTGTTTATTTTTTACATTGATTGTTATTCAGGGTTGCAACTCTTTGAACGCAAAATATTTCAGCCTGAACTTTTTATAAACTTCAAACTAACCTTAATGGGCCTGATATTGTTTTTATAAATCCAAAATATTTTCTTGTTATAAAAGTGGATTGTAAGAAACATTAGTTAAAATAGTCATATAAGTAATATTGATCGACTAAACATAACCATTCTTTATTTTCTAACAAAAGCTTATAATAAAATAAGTAACTAACCTTCCAAAGTAGTCAAACATTTCCCAGTGAGTATATTCCATATCTAAACAGTAGAATCAGCATTTCCAGATACTAGTATGTTATCTTTCAATTGCATTCCGCTTGTAAGTGATTGGTGGCCTAACAATTGGTGCAAACATCTGCCTGTTGATCCAATGTAGTATTTAAACAAAATATTAATGCATTATAAATAAAATACCATGTAGCTAAATATCTATCTGAAGACAACTAGTAATAAAATTAATCAAAAAAATAACTAAATACATGTAGAAGCTTCCCAAACTCTCATTGAAAGTCAATTTTATAAAACAAAATAAATATTTACCTATAAATCAATTTATTTATTAGTTTATATTTTACCTGTAAAAGTATCCCAAACTCTTATTGATGTATCCAATGATCCGCTTACTATGTATCTTCCGTCGAACTGTGGATATAAATAGTTTAACAAATTTTCACATTATGCATGGTTAACAACTAAAACTGCTTACAACAAGTAATTATGTACTTTAAACTGTTAAGATTACAATAAAAGTTCTTAACTTATAAATAAGGAAAATATCACTAAAAAAATGACATATCTAGTAACGCAAATATAAAATTAGACAGTAACATGTTTACACCTGCAAGATACTAAATATTTTATAATCTAACTACAGATTAGTGATTATTATTTGTTTAGTTAGACGTGTCACATGTTTATATTTCTGATTACAGAAGACTAATGGTTTCAAAAAATTGTTAAATTAATTACTATTGGTTTAAAAAAACAACTTTGTAACCCGTTTAAAAACATATGCATTCTTTAAAAACAAAAAAACTATAAAATATTTGCAAACACTAAACCCTGGGAAACATCACTTCAGACATTACAATGATATTTATTAATTTTTATTATTAATTATTGTTCTTCCAGACAAACTACCGCCCAGGGACTTAGCACAAACCGCGACGGATTTTTATAACAAAATTTGCTGTTTATTTTGTTTTGAATAAACAACATTGATTATCTAATTATTAATTCTTCACAACTTATAACAACTTTCCAATGTTATTTTGCTTGTTTAAATTTTTTAATTTAAGGTGGCAAGGATTTTTTTTTTATTGAGTGTGGTCCGTAATTTATCAAAAGGTTAAAAATTTTGATTTTGATCCAAGAACAAACAAAAATAATGTATACTTTGATGAAAAGCTAAAAACTAAAACCAAAAATATAATTTATACTTTGCAGTTAACGGAAATTTGAAAGGAATTTCCCGTTGTAAGTAATTTGAATAAACACTAAATAAATAAAGAATAAGTATTAAAACAAATTTCCTACATTGAGTTAACTATGTATGTCCATAAAATGGTATGTCTAGGCAACGAATACTATTAATATTTAATAAATTAATAAATTACAAACTAAATAACATGTAATGAGATTATAGTAATATTTAATAAGTAATTGATATAAAAATATTAAACTGTTTCCTTGTCTATATATAAACAACATTAATAATAAATAACTATTTCCGACCTGTAAAGAGTAAGCTATTTTAGTGTGCCCGTGAAGGGAATGGGTGCAAGTTTCAGTGTTCGGGTCCCAAACCTTGACGATGAAATCGTACGCTCCACTGACCACGCGGTTGCCATCGTAACAGACGAATCTGACGGCCGCTAGGTGGCCGACCAGCTGGTGGGTGCACGTTCCCATGGTGACGTCCCACATTCGCAACGTTGCGTCACGTGATCCCGATACAACTCTGTTGGGTTGGGATTAATTATATGTTGGTAATTAGTAAACTGTATACCAGGGTTTCCTAAACTATTTTTTTTTAAACTGCCCCTTTTAAAGAAATTGTATAGCTATTGCCCCTCCAACTAGATTACTCTAAAACTACCATTTAAGACTCCTAAGACCTTTTTTTTGTTTTTTCTCTTCATCACTCAAAAATTTCTAGTGTAGGTTTCAAAATCGCCCCCTTTACTAATTATTGCCTCCCAACTTACTAAAATCGCTCCCATGGTTTACATTTTGTTTAAGCATTGTACAAAGATTTTTATCAATTCTTTATTTGTTTAAAAAAGAACCTTGTTTATTAGAGCTTGGTGAAAATAAAAATTAAACAAATATTTTAATTACATCAATGTTCGAAAAGTTTTTTTTACCATGATATTTTTCAATCAAGTTTTTGCCCGTTGTAAATATTTTCAGCTCAGCGTGATAATAAATAAAACAAAAAGAAAAAACAAAGTTTACTTAGTTTAACCACATGAGTTCTAATTTTTAATAGTGGCCAATGTGAATTAACTTTGAAATAATTTATCACCATACCATTTCTAAGTATATCGAAGTAATTTACAAATTCACAATGCTATATAACAAGTTAGTTTTAGATAATATATTTTTTTATAAACCACTTTAGCAGTATAAACAATCTAATAGACTTTACCATTGTACTTAATGAGAACTTTACAAGAATAAACTTGTATGTTTGTTTGTTAAAAATTAAACTACACTTTATAGTTTTAATCTTTTTACACTAAAATACCTTAATCTATAGCTTTGTGCTGAGTATTTAAAGGACTTTTAATCTGTAAAATTTAGTTGTTAGCAACTATCCTATTATTAATTAACCAGCCCAATTGAAAAAATTGTACCAATAAATCTCTAATTAAGGTTCAGACTATAAACTATAAGTATTGTAACTTAAATTGCTTTATACCTTATCTTGAAATTTAGTTATTAGCTATAATTCAGATGATATAACTAACTAAAATTACACATTTGTAGAAAGATCTAAAAAGTATTTTTAAGAACTAAGAAGTTTAAACAAATTAAATACTTATTAGCTGTGTCAAAAAATTAAGAACATAATGATATTAAGTTCTTATATTAGCGTATACTTTAATTATAAAATGATGTATAAAAAAGTTTCTTAAATTAGATTATAAAACTAGTTTATTAAACGAATTCTAAAAATAAGCTTAATTAATCAGATATCTCTTTGATAAATTAAAGATGCTAAGTTGTGTAAAAATCTCGTTTGTTTCATAAAAATCTAATTTGTTCGCAATAATTTTAAACAAATTTGAAGTCTATTAGCTGTGTCATTATATCAAAAACGTGATATTACTGTTTTATTAAATCCTTACATTAGCGTATACTTAAATTGTTAAATGATCTAATGACAAAGTTTTTAAATGGATAATTAGAGGAACAACATTAAAGGTTTTAACTTAGTTTTTTAGCTTTCTATAAACTTTTTAAAACTTGCATATGTTACTAAACTAAGATCTTTAAAAAAGCGCTTAGAAAACAAATTAAACCCCATACAAGTTTTAAATAGATAAATGACGATTGAACAACATTTTTATTTGTGGTATTAAGCTAAACATTAAAATATAACAAATGATAATTATTAAAAAAAAAAAAAAAACTTAAAAATTTATGAGACTACTGCGTATTTTGAACAGACATTACAAACAAAGTGTTTAAAAGTAAAGCTTTTAATAAACATTGGAAAACATCGAAAATGTATTTTACACTTTTACGTACTCTGATAAGTATTAAACTGTTTTAAAATTTAATAATAAATTAATAATTAATTAAAAAATAATTAAAAACAGTCCATGAGATATTCTGTGATTTAGTCTTATCCTTATTACAGGGTGGCCACTGGTTTTTTTAGAAACTTTTCCAAGTTTTTGTAAGTACACGTTTTTGGGTCTACTTTTAGTTTAGAGAAGAATAAAGGTCAAAAAATGTGTTAAATAGTATTAAAACACTGAAAACATACTGTAAAGCTATTTTAAGTGTGTTGTTCAATAAAGTTATATTTAGTGACGACAATTTTTTTTAATGTATATGACAGATTTTTTGGGTCAAATAAAAACTTTACTACTTTAAAATTAAAAGTTGTTTGAAATTACAGGTTTTTAAATATTTCTCTCGTTCCAGGTTTTTCCGGGTTTCTCAGCCTGAATTGTCAAATTCCAGGTTTTCAGGCAGACGCAGCCTCGGTGCCTCATCAGTCAAACTAAACGTAAATTAAAACTAAAACATCTGTTTGTTGAAATAGATGCCACGAAGTTGTTTTAACTCAAGGTCAGTCAAAGCCATAATAGGCACTCATATTTGCTGAGTCAGCAGAGAAAATAGACGAGTTTGTTGTGGAAGATAGCTCAATCTAAGTATAACATTGTTTTGAAACCATTAATTGATACTATTTGTTTGTATTTTTTTTCTTTGTATAAGTAGAAAAAATATTTTGCTTCATCAACAAGGTAAAAGTTAATAGTTTAAACTGTTAAATGAAAATTGCTGATAAATATTTCACCTTCACCCATCATTCTTCGTCTCAAAACTTTTGCCTATATAATCTTTGGTTGAGATGTAGAAACAATAGAAAAATACTATTTAAATTAAAAAAAAAAGAGTAATTTTAGAGATTTAAATAACGTAAGAAACAATGAAGGACCACAATGTTAGGCCTTTGCTCATTTCAATAATAAGTTTATTTCACACGGTAAAATAATCGAACCACAAAAAAAAAAAAACGATCAAAGAATAACACTAAATTTTGGATATTTAACGCAGTGATAATCACGATACGGCCCAAGTTGCTGGAAACTAAGATCCTTCTCCCATTTTAATCCCTCTGAATCTAAAATAACATAATCAAAGTTGTAAAAAACCGCTATTATTTTGCTGCCAATCACCACGCACTGACGGATGTAAAATTTGTTCTCAACCGACGGAGGTTGAAGAAGAGCAAACTTCCCGCTGTAAAGATCAAAAACCTCGCAACTATCCGCTCCACTGATCACGTACATTTTGCTCCCGATGCTCACCAAGGCGTGGTAGCCTTTTCGCTCCATCATGTCGGGCATGTCACGTGACCACTCACCTGCGCAGTGATCGTACGCTTCAACGGATGTCGGATGATCGGATCCTCCTGAGGTGACAATTCTCCCGTTGAATACGGTTGACAATGCTACCTTCCTGTAGTGTTTGGTGTCTTTCAGTTTACTGAAACTTTTAGTGCTTGGATCAAAAAGGACAAAGTTGGTTCCTGATAGTTCACGTTGATGACGGCTCCTGACGGTTCTTGACGCTTTACGTAGTTTTCCCCCTAAAATGTAAATCTTTCCCGCCAAACTGCATGTTGAAAACTCATTGCAGTTTATCAAAGAATCGGAAAACCTTAAATGCTCCCATGATCCAGTCAAAACTGAGTGAGACCAAACCGATACATTGTCAAGTAAATCTTCGTAACCCAAGAAGTATATGATCCCGTTCACGAACTCAACGGAGGACACGTAGATATTTTCATCTATACGTGCGATCTCAGTAAAGGACGAGTAGTTCTTCTTATCGAGCTTGAACACGCTATAGGTACGGAACTCATTGCTGCAAAGTGCCACCTCGAAATTATCCTGAGCGCAATGTCTCACTCGACAGTCCACAGAGCTCGGGTCAAGACTCAGAATAGTTTTATCGCTGATAGCCTTAAGTATAACCCTCTTACTCTCAGCACATTTTGAAAATGATTCAGATTCTAACAATGTGTTTAAGGCAGCAGTTGAGAGCAAAGGTAGACGAATTGTTTTCACCAAACCTAATGTAAGCTTGCTTCTTGATTTTGGATCGTGTTCAATCCAACTGTTCACAGCTTTTGCTACCTCAAGTTCCGAGGTGATATTCAAGTCTGAACTGGACAAGATCCTCACAAGGACATCAAAGCTCAAACCGTCCAGCATTTTATTCTCGGCCAAGTAGCAGAACCATCTTGTTATGAAGTCGAAAGTGCACTTTTGCATTTGTTTGTTTTGGGCAATGTTGGAAAACTGATGGTAGAAACAAACATTATCAATGATCAGGTCGATCTTGAACGAGTCGAGAAAATTTTGCTTGGCATCGACGAAGTTAAAGAGTTTTGCCACTTTGTTAAATTTGAAAAATTTTTCTTTGATTAGTTTCCTATTCCCTGAAAAACTTTAGTTAGTTTAAATTATAATTGTTTAATAAAATTCAAAAAAACTAGTTAGAGAAAACTAGTAAAAATGGCTAATAAAAGAATTTTTTTTTAATACTTTTTAAATAAACATCAAAAAATTTAAGAGAAAGTAAAAAAATTCTTACTTGTGCGAAAACAATCAGAGAATTTTTTTAATTCACTTTCATCAAAACACAAAACTGCATTTCTTTTGAAACTTTTCATAACATTTTCGTCTTCGGAATTTTCGTTTTTATCGAAGTTCTTGAGAAACTTTTCACAAAATTCACGATTCGCAAAACTCGTAGTTTTCATTTTTTTAACACCAGGTGCGCTAGAGGCTTCAATGTTGCCAGTTGTGTTTTTAAAAGTTGACATTTTATATATTTATTTTAGGTTTCTGTTGACAATAAGTTAGTTTAAAGACATTTGTAAACTTTTATGTTGTAGCTTTAACAAATAACAAATATTGAAAATAGAAATTATATTTACTTGCTTGACGACTACTGATCTAAACAAGGAATAAAAATTATTCCTGTTACTCATATCCTAAACCATCAAGCTAATAGAAATCTGTGCACACTGAACGCGTATAAAAATTATGTGCACCCAAAGATATATTTTAAGAGAGCCTCTAGTGGCAGGAATACGAAAACACTTATATTTAGTTTTAAAATACATTCTTACGATTAGAAACAATTGACTAAACTTATTTAATATGTAAACAAACTATTATCAACTGAAAATTGAGAGCCATATCAACTATATCAAATTAATATCAACTGAAAGTTCAAATACATAAACTGATATATTGATCCGATATACTGATCAAATACATCAACTATATTAACTGAAAGCATTATATCAATTGAAGCTGAAATTTATAACAACTTTATCTTGCAGTCCTCTTTCTTAATGCACTTTTATTTCTACAGTATAAAAATGGATTTCCTTTTACAATTTTTTATAAACACAACTCCACTCACCCTAATAGATACCTAGTACTCTCAAATGTTTCTTTAAGAACTAAACACATACCTAATACAAATTTAATAGCATTCCATATATATTTTCTTTTCAACATAGCGGTTTAACAAAAAAGAAATTATTAAAAAAATCAAGATAAGTTCAAAAAGTATGTAAATTGTTTATTTGAGTAAAATATTACTTAAAGCTTTAATTGTTCATACATGTACTAAATTTTTTACTCCATTAAGTTCAAAGTTGTAAAAGATTCTCTTTCTGTTAAACAATCAAAAACTGTTAATTAATTATTTCAAGAATAAAAATAAAATAAAATAAGTTTAATAACTTTCTTTTAAATGACTTTATTTTATGTTTATAACTGAATGTACACTGTTGCCACTTCTTTTGGTCAAAAACAAACTTTTTTGAGTAACTACAACTGCCCTGAGCCCAACTCTTAAAATGAATAAAAGCTAAAAGTCTTTCTTTCAAGTATTTAGGTTATTAAAAAATTTGAAGAACTATCAAATTTTTGAAACACTTGAAACAAAAAATAATTTTGTTTATTTCAAAACAAACATTAGCTAAAACTCTAAAATATAATTTCATATTTCACAGGATATAGAAATTTTATTTGTTATTTTTTAAATTACTTATCATTATAATACAAAACAGAAAACTATTCTTAAGTCAATTTCAAGAACTTATGCGTAATATATATAGTTAACAATTATTATTTTGAGTTCTTATATTATAAAATTATAAAAGTAAAAATTTTAAATATTATAGTAATGAAGAATAATTCTTAGTTTATAATTTAAGTTAAATTCAAAATAGTTTATGAATTTTTATAAGGAATATAAATAAAAGTTATGGCTTTCTTAAAACCAAAACAAATTAGTCTGAGTAACCAATAACAACTTTAGCAGGGTTGCCACTTGTCATATATAAAAAAACTTAAGAACTTAAAACTTCCCTGAGCCATCTTGAGTTTTTTAAATCTTTTGAATTTTTTTTTTAATATTTAATTTTAAAGTTAGATGAGCTTTTTAAAATCAGTTTTCAAACTAAATTGACTAAAAGTTATAAGAATATTAAAAATAAAACCAACAAATCGCATTCAAGATCTTGATTCTAGATAAACTTTTGACTAAAATTTCCTAACAATTTGAATTAATGGTGAGACTTCTATTTAAAAAAAAATCTGGCTGAAGTTTTTTATTAAATTTCAAAATAGTCTAACTTAGCCAGAACTATAGCATTATTACAATATATCATCAAAAGTTCAAAAAAATATTCTAACTGGCCTTACTTATCTTGAGTGTATGACAACTAAGCATGAGTTACATCAAACTAGTCTGGGTAATCTTAAACTTATGAAAAAGAAAAAGGCAAAAAGTAAAAAAATTATATACCTTATTAATCCTTGATATCTCAAATTATCATTATTACAATAGGAAAAGTTAGATATAATATTGAAAAACACTTTTCAAAGAAAAATCTGAATCATTAAAGCATCATATATTTTGAAATATAAAAAAAAAGGCATCCTTAGTAAAATTATATTTTTAAGGAAAGTTTTACTGGTATGAGTGTGTGGCAGCCCTAATTCATACTAAAACCTAAACTGGATATTAACTGATTATTAACAGAGTAACTACTTTTAAGAGTATAAATATTAATCTGAATAAAAAAACAGCAAATGTTTCAACAAATTAGATTGAAATTATCCTGACTTTTGGAAAAAAAAAAAGAAAATAGTAAACATAAGTTCAAAAACTAAGAAATGTACAGTTAATTAAGAACAAATGCCTTAAGATTTTCAAAAAAACCAATTAAATAAGAAATTGTAGATAATTATTCATATTAGAAACTAGTGAATTCTCCTAGCTAAAACTTTATTTAAAAAAATACTTACTAACTAGAATGAGATTTACATAAAACTTCAGAAAAATCCAAGACAGCCTTAATCCTCACAAAACTTTTTTAAATTTCCAAGTATCCTTAGTGTGTGGCAACTCTGTATTAATCTAAGACTATAATTTTTATAACTTTTATAAGTACTATTTAAATTCTATTTCTATATAAATGTTAATAATATCTAAAAATTAATAATAAATAATAAGAAAATATATAAAAATTAATAACTTAAATTGTTTGAAATAAAAATTGTTACTTTAAATAATATGTTACTAATATGTATTTATAGAGAAGAATTTATGTACTTAAGAAGATTTTAAAACATTTATTTTTCTTTTATTTTAAATATTTTGTTCTTTATTGTAAGTATAACACTTATTATTAAGTTAAATTATTAAAGAAACTATTTTCAGTATTATGGAATAACAGTTACTTAGTATAAAAATTGTAAAATACTAGTTAATTTTGTTTAAATAAAGTAAATTTGATTTATTAAGCATAATATTGTAATTTAAAATAGTTACTTAAAACAATAAAATATTAAGCTTTAAAATTTAATTCATTTAATTTCCTATCATGATTGTAAGTTGATGAAGGACAAAACTTTCTCCATACTCAACCATGGACAATAAATGTGAGCACCTACATTTTCTTTACTTGAAGATAATTAATTAAATGACAGTTGAGTTTTAGCCTCAAGTAATCTTATGATTAACATAGCCAATTTATGAAAAGCCAAATTAAACACCAAGGCTGAATATAACTAAAATATTTTTGTTTGTTGCTTGAAATAAATAAATGTAAAAATTTAATTTTGGTTTTTATGTTTATCCTAATAATTTCATGCAACCTACAAAAAAAAATCTGTGTACACTAGTGTGCACCATTGTACACTTTATCAACCACTGGTTTAGGCTATAGATATTTAAATTTCATTTTTTTATGAGCTTAATTTTTTTGAATAGAATTAAAATAACGTCTATAAATACACCTAGTTAGTTTCAACAGATTTGTATCATTCATACTAAAAGAGTATCAACTTAAGTTTATAAATTGAGAAAAAAAAATTTGACTTCAATAGTTTAAAATTATCTTATAGTATACAAAACTTAATTAAATAAGTTTTGAACTTTAATGTTGCTCAAAGAATGAAACAATATTAGACTTCTAAAATAAAAAAATTTAAACTTTTGTTTAAAAAATAGTACTTACTATTTCTAGTCTCACTCTCTCAAGTTTTAGAAACTATGTTAAGATATTTCTATTAAAATGAATATTTTTGTAGAAAATGGTCTTTTTACTTAATTGTAAGACAGAGCGAGGAATGAACTTTTGAATAAGCTAAATATAACAAGTTCCTAACAGAACCTTTACAAGTTTTTTTTTAGCGGAAATTGTTAACTGTTTAATTTTATCACAAGGTTTATAAAGTAAGTTTATTAAGAACTATATTTTACAAATTTGTTACATAATCTCAGAAATTTTTTTTTGTCTATCAAAAATAAATTTGGTACATAATGTTAGAAAATGTTTGTTAGAAACCAATTAAAGCTATTTTATGGCAACTAGTGTTTCATATATTATGTTGAAGGTTCAGTACAAACCAATTAAACAATTTAAATCAGGGCTTCCTAAACTGGTCCAAAAAGTCCATTTGGATGCCATGAGCAGCAAAGGGTACCATAAGGGGTCATGAATTAATAGTTTGAAACTTACACTAGATATTCTGGAGTTGATAATGAAGAGCAAAAAAAAAAGGTCCTAGGCGTATTTGATGGTAGTATTTTGAGAAATCTTGTAGAGGGGGCTACAGCGTTTTTACTTTCTTTTCTTTTAAAGGAAAAAATTTGGGAAACCTTGATTTGAAAAAACCGTTCTTACCAAGATTTCTAGACAAATATTAGGCTGGTAGAGAAGGATTGGACTTGAAGAAAAGTATAGAGTGAAAATGCTTCAATAAAATTAAAGGTATTTTTTTTCAGTTTTCTGTTTTAAAGATTGAGTCAGCTTTTTTAATAGATCTTAAAACATATTACAAACTTTTGTAGCAAGCATTGTAAAGTTGATTAAATTTTTATGTTTACCATTTTTATTACTTTTTTTTTTATACGTTTTATTTGATTATTTAAACTACTTTTTCATGCTTGCTGCAACATCATTTAATGTTTTTTAATATCTATTGAAAATGTTGACCTAATCTTGAAAACAAAAAACTTTAAAAGATATATTTAGTTTTATTGAAGCATTGTCAGTTTATATTTTTCTTTACGTCCAATCCAAGTGGTCCCTTGGGGGACATGAGCAGCAAAGGGGCCACAGGAATGGCCAAGAGCAGTAAAGAGACCACAGGTGCCATTAGGTCATAATTTCAAACCTTACACTAGATATTCTGGATTTGATGACGAAGAGCACAAAAAATTTTTTAGGCGGTTTTAATGTCAGTTTTTAGAAAAATCTTGTTGTAGGGTGCTGTAGCTTTTTTTCTTTTTTTAAAGGGGAAAAAACTTTGGAAACCTTGATTTGAAAAAACTCTTCTTACCAAGTTTTATAGATGAATATTAAGCTGGTAGAGAAGGATTGGACGTAAAACAAAATATAAACTGACAATGCTTCAATAAAACTAAATATATCTTTTTAAGTTTTTTGTTTTCAAGATTGTGTCAACATTTTAAATAGATCTTAAAAAACATTAAATGATTTTGCAGCAAGCATGAAAAAGTAATTTAAATAATCAAATATTTAAATAAAACATATAATAAAACAAAAATTAAAGTATTTAAAACGGTAAACATAAACATTTAAACAACTTTACAATGCTTGCTACAAAAGCTTGTAATATCTTTTTAAGATCTGAAAAAGCTGACTCAATTTTAAAACAGAAAACTTAAAAAAATACTTTTAATTATATTGAAGCATTTTCACTTTATATTTTTCTTCAGGTCAGATTTTTCTCTACCAGGATACTATTTATCTAAAAATCTTGGTAAGAACGGTTTTTTCAAATCAAGGTTTCCCCAATTTTTTCCCTTTAAAAGAGAAAAAAGTAAAAAAGCTGTAGCCCCCTCGACAAGATTTCTCAAAAAACTACCATCAACTACGCCTAGGACCTTTTTTTTTGCTCTCCATTATCAACTCCAGAATATCTAGTGTAAGTTTCAAACTTTTAATTCGTGACCCCTTATGGTACCCTTTGCTGCTCATGGCATCAATATGGACCACTTGGACCAGTTTAGGAAGCCCTGATTTATATTGTTTAACTGTTTGTACTGAACCTTCAACATAATATATGCAACACTAGTTGCCATAAAATAGCTTTAATTGGTTACTAGCAAACATTTTCTAACATTATTATGTACTAATTTTATTTTTGAAAGACAAAAAAAAAATTCTGAGACTTTGTAACAAATTTGTAATATATAGTTTTAAATAAATTTACTTTATAAACCTTGTGATAAAATAAAACAGTTAACAATTTCCGTTATAAAAAGAACCTGTTAAGGTTCTGTTAGGAACTTGTTATATTTAGCTTATTAAAAAGTTTATTCCTTACTCTGTCTTACAATTAAGTAAAAAGACCATTTTCTACAAGAATATTCATTTTAATAGAAATATCTTAACATAGTTTTTAAAACTTGAGAGAGTGAGACAAAAGTTCTAGAAATAGTAAGTACTATTTTTTAAACATAAGTTTTAATTTTTTTATCTTAAAAGTTTAATATTGTTTCATTGTTTGAGCAACATTAAAATTCAAAATTTATCTAATTATGATTTGTATACTATTAGATAATTTTAAACTATTGAAGTCAAATTTATTTTTCTTAATTTATAAACTTAAGTTAATACTCTTTTACTATGAATGATACAAATCTGTTGAAACTAACTAGGTGTATTTTTAGACGTAATTTTAATTCTTTTCAAAAAATTTAAGCTCTAAAAAAAATGAAATTTAAATATCTATAGCCTAAACCAGTAGTCGTCAAAGTGTACAATGGTGCACACTAGTGTACACAAAATTTTTTTGTGGGGTGCAGGAAATTTGTAGGTTGCATAAAATTTTTAGGATAAACATAAAAAACAAAGTTAAAGTTTTTATTTTTACATTTATTTATTTATTTCAAGCAACAAACTTAAATATTTTAGTTATATTCAGCCTTGATGTTTAATTTGGCTTTTCATAAATTGGCTATGTTAATCATAAGATTACTTGAGGCTAAAACTTAACTGTCATTTAAGTAATTATCTTCAAGTAAAGAAAATGTAGATGCTCACATTTATTATCCATAGTTGAGTATGGAGAAAGTTTTGTCCTTCATTAACCTACAATCATGATAGGAAATTAAATGAATTAAATTTTAAAGCTTAATATTTTATTGTTTTAAGTAACTATTTTAAATTACAATATTATGCTTAATAAATCAAATTTACTTTATTTAAACAAAATTAACTAGTATTTTACAATTTTTATACTTAGTAACTGTTATTTCGTAATACTGAAAATAGTTTCTTTAATAATTTAACTTAATATTAAGTGTTATACTTACAATAAAGAACAAAATATTTAAAATAAAATAAAAATAAATGTTTTAAAATCTTTTTAAGTACATAAATTCTTCTCTATAAATACATATTAGTAACATATTATTTAAAGTAACAAATTTTATTTCAAACAAATTAAGTTATTTATATTTATATATTTTCTTAGTATTTATTATTAATTTATTAGTACATTTATATGGAAATAAAATTTAAATAGTACTTATAAAAGTTATAAAAATTATAGTCTTAGATTAATACAGAGTTGCCACACACTAATGATACTTTAAAATTTTAAAAGATTTTGTAAGGGTTAAGGCTGTCTTGGGTTTTTCAGAAGTTTTATGTAAATCTCATGCTAGTTAGGTAAGTTTTTTTAAAAATAAAGAATTAGATAGAGAAATTTAAAAGCTTTTAATATAATTAATTATCTATAATTTTTTGTTTAGTCAGTTCTTTTGAAAATCTTAAGGCATTTGTTCCTTATTAACTTTACATTTCTCAGTTATTGAACTTATGTTTACTGTTTTTCTTTTTTTTTCCAAAAGTCAGGATAGTCTCAATCTAATTTAAAGAAACATTTGCTATTTTTTTTATTCAGATAAATATTTATACTTATAAAAGTAGTAACTCTGTTAATTTTCAGTTAATATCCAGTTTAGGTTTTAGTATGAATCAGGGTTGCCACACACTCAGACCAGTAAAACTTTCCTTAAAAATACAATTTGACTAAGGATGTCTTATTTTTATCTACAAAACTTTAGCTAGTTCCTCCGGCTGCTTTTATGATTCAGATTTTTCTTTGAAAAGTGTTTTTCAATATTAAATCTAACTCTTCATATTGTAATAATGATAATTTGAGATATCAAGGATTAATTAGGTATATAATTTTTTTACTTTTTGCCTTTATCTTTTTCATAAGTTTAAGATTAACCAGGCTAGTTTGATGTAACTCATACTTAGTTGCCATACATTCAAGATAAGTAAGGCCAGTTAGAATATTTTTTTGAACTTTTGATGATAAATTGTAATGATGCTATAGTTCTAGCTAACTTAGACTATTTTTAAATTAAAAAATAAACTTAGGCCAGTTTGATTTTCTTTTATAGAAAACTTAGCATTATTCCAAATTTTTAGGAAATTTCATTCAAGTTCTTATTTAGAAACAAAATGTTAAATGCGATTCGTTTGTTTAAGGTTTAGATTATTATATTTTTTAGCCAATTTAGTTCTATAACTGATTTTTAAAACCCTATCTAAATTTTTAAAAATAAATATTTAAAAATTTTCAAAATATTTCAAAAACTCACGATGACTCAGGACAGTTTTAAGTTCTTAAGTTTTCTTTTATATGACAAGTTGCAACCCTGCTAAAACTGTTATTGGTTACTCAGACTGACTTTGTTTTGATTTTAAGAAAGGCACAACTTTTATTTATACTCCTTATAAAAAATCATAAACTATTTTGAATTTAACTTAAGTTATCAACTAGGAATTATTATTTATTACTATAATGCTTCAACTTCATTACTTTTATCAGAAAGTTTATAATATAAGAACTCACAATAATAATTGTTAACTGTTTATTTTTTGAAAAATTCTGGAAATTGACTTAAAAATGCTTTTTGCTTTAGTACTATAATGATATGTAATTTAGAAATTACCAAGTAAAACTTCAATTAAAATATGAAATAATTTTTAAGTGTTTTAGTTAAAGTTTGTTCAAACAATGAAAAATATTGTTTTTGTTCAAAGTGTTTCCAAATTTTTATAGTTCTTCAAATTTTTTAATAACCTAAACACTTAAATATAAAATGTTAGCTTTTATTCATTTTAAGTATTTAAGTGAATTTTTAATTTGTAATTTGAAAAATGTAAGTTAGTTGAAGTATTTTGAGATTCAAATTGAACCTTAGACTGTTAAGAATTTTTTAGTAATCAGATTTAGTTTAGAATTTATGTTTTCTAAATGTTAATGCTAGTTTTTTGAATTTAAATCCTTTTGAGCCTTAATAATAATATTTTCAGGCATATTAGAATTATTTTTGTTTTTTTATAAATAGCTCAGGATAGTTAAAGAATTTCTGAAAATCTCAGTACTTTTTTCAAATATTTTAACGATATAAGGTTGACTAAGGTTAAATTTTCGTTTATATATTACTAGTTATATTAAAAAGATAGATTTTTATTGATTTTGATTTTAGGTTTAGGTTTGAAGGGACTCAGGGCAGTTGTAGTCACTCAAAAGAGTTTATTTTTGACCCAAAGAAGTGGCAACAGTGTACATTCAGTTATAAACTTAAAATAAAGTCATTTAAAACAAACTTATAACAATTGTTTTTTTTATTTTTATGCCTGAAATAACTTAAATTACAATTTTTAGTTTTTTAACACGAAGAAGTGACAATTTTAACAATCTTGATCATAATGGAGTACAAATTTTAGTACATGAAATAAACAATAACAGCTTTAAGTAATATTTTACTCAGAGCAATAGTATACATACTTTTTGAAGTTAACTGAACTTTGTTTGTTCTTTCTTTTTTGTTCTACATCTATGTTAAATACAGAAAATATTAATAAAATAATGTTAAAGTTATTTTATGTATGTGTTTCGTTCTTGATAAAACATTTGAGAGTACTGAGTATTTACTATGATAAACGGAGGTGTCTTTATTTAATTGTGTAAACAGAAATCCATATTAACACTGTAGAAATGAAAGTGCATTAAGACTGCATGATAAAGTTGTTAAAAAATTCAGCTCCAGTTGATATAAGACTTTCAGTTGATATAGTTGATGTATTTGATCAGTATATCGGATCAATATATCAGTTGATGTATTTGATCTTTTAGTTGATAATAGTTTGATATAGTTGATATGTCTTTTAGCTTTCAGGTAATATTAGTTTGATTCCATATTTAAAAAGTTTTAATTATTGTTTCTAATCGTAAGAACGTATTTTAAAATTAAATAAAAGTATTTTAGTATTTCTGCCACCAGAGGCTCTCTTAAAGTAGATCTTTGGGTGCACATAATTTATATTTGCAGTTCAGTGTGCACAGATTTCGATTAGCTATGTGTAATTAGATTAATTTCTATTTAATGTTTAGATCAGTGGTCGCCAAGCTTATCAATAAAAGTTCTACTTTCAATATTTGTTTAGATATTAAACTAACAATATAAAAGTTTTACAAATGATTTAAAACTAACATATAATCGACAGCAAGCTAAATATATATATATAAAAATGTCAACCTTTGAAACCACAACTGGCAACATTGGATGCTCTAGCTCACCTGGTGTTGGAGAAATAAGACCCACGAACTCTGAGAACCGTGAACTTTGTGAAGAGTTTCTCAGGAACTTCGATGAAAACGAAAATTCCGAAGACGAAAATGTTGTGAAAACTTTCAAAAGAAATGCATCTTTGTGTTTTGATGAAAGTGCATTGAAAAGTTTCTCTAATTTTTTTCGTACAGGTAAAGTGTTTATTTCTACTTTCTGTTAAATATATGACGATTTTTACGTAGAAATAAAAAACACACTTAGAATAGTTAGCATATTTATCTATTTTTATTATCTTCTGTTTTTTTTATTAAACGAATAAAATTTGAATTGAATAAACTTTTGTAGGTAATGCGAAGTTATCCAAAGAAAATTTCATTAAACTTTTTAATTACGCAAAACTACTTAATTTCGCCAATGCAAAGCAACATTTGCTCGACTCGTTCAAGATTGACCTGAATATTGACAACGTTTGTTTCTACCATCAGTTTTCCAACAGTGCCTACAACAAACAAATTCAAAAGTGCACTTTCGACTTCATAACAAGGTGGTTCTGCTATTTGGCCGAGAACAAAATGCTGGATGATTTGAGCTTTGATGTCTTTGTGAGGATCTTGTCCAGTTCAGACTTGAATATCACCTCGGAACTTGAGGTAGCAAAAGCTGTGAACAGTTGGATAGAACACGATCAAAAATCAAGAAGCAAGCTTACAATAGACTTGGTGAAAACAATTCGTCTACCTCTGCTCTCAACTGCTGCCTTAAACACATTGTTAGAATCTGAAACATTTTTAAAATGTGCTGAGAGTAAGGGGGTTATACTCAAAGCTATCAGCAATAAAGCTGTGCAGAATCTTGACCCGAGCTCTGTGGACTGTCGAGTGAGACATTGTGCTCAGGATAATTTTGAGGTGGCACTTTGCAGCAATAAGTTCCGTACCTATCGCGTGTACAAATTGGAAAATGAGGTCCGCTCGTTCATCACTGAGATTGCGCGCATGAATGAAGATTTCCGTGCGGTCTCCGTTGAGTTCTTGAACGGGATCATATACTTCTTGGGTTACGAAGATTTACTTGATAGTTTGTGGGTGCGGTCTTACTCAGTTTTGACTGGATCCTGGAAGCATGTAAGGTTACCCGATGATTCTTTGATAAACTTCAATGATTTTTTAACTTGCACTTTGGCGGGAAAGATTTACATTTTAGAGGAAAAGTTCCCTAAAGCATCAAGAATCGTCAAAAACCGGCTTCAACGTGACCTATCAGGAACCAACTTTGTCCTTTTTGATCCCAGCACTAAAACTTTCAGGAAGCTGGAAGACACCAAACACTCCAGAAAAGGAGCCGCGTCAACCGTATTCAACGGGAGAATTGTCACCTCAGGAGGATTTGATCGTCCGACATCTGTTGAAGCGTACGATCACTGCGCAGGTGAGTGCTCACGTGACATGCCCGACATGATGGTGGGAAAAAGAAGTCACGCATCGGTGAGCATCGGGAGCAAAATGTACGTGATCGGTGGAACGGAAAGTTGCGAGGTTTTTGATCTCTTCAGCGGGAAGTTCGCTCTTCTTCAAGCTCCGTGGGCTAAAAGGACATTTTATGTCCCTAAGTGTGTGGTGAATGGCAGCAAGATAATAGTGGTTTCTAGAAACTTTAAATTTTTTCAACTTGTTTTCAATTTCGTTGTTTTCGATTCAGAGGGATTAAAATGGGAGAAAGATGTTAATTTCAGGCAAAACGAGCTGGATAGTCATTGTTATCACTGTGTCAAATATCCGAAACTCAATATTTTTCCGGAAACTTTTTAATGTGATTTTTATTTGATGTATTGTAGTGCTAAATAAAGTATTACTGAAAATTTCAACTTGGTTTTATTTCTTGTAAATAAGTTTGTGAAGCTTAACTGAAAAAATTATGCAAAAGGTATCATTGAAAAGAAAAAAACTTACTAAAAATATGTATTTTGTTTATATTGAAAATAATTATATATAAAATATCTTCTAATTTTATATTTTACAAACATTTTTTTTTCTTTATATGTTTATAGAAAATATCTAAAAAAGAACTGATCAAACTAGATACTTTAAAAATAGACTTTCACTGAAAAAATGTTAAAACAATAAAAAACTAATTTTTTAAGTTAGATACCAACTAAAGTAAACATTATCTTTACTTAAGAAAACTATACCGACAGACTTATTAGTTCACAAATTAAAAAAAATGTTTCACGCGATAAGTATTTTCTATAGTAGCTTTAAATGGAAAGGTTTTTAAACAATGTAAGTGTCTAATGTCCCGAACAAGACGTTAAGAGGTATCCGTGGTGTGCGTCTTGATAACATTAACTAAAATATTTTATTGTACACTAGGTCATTGGAACAAATACTTTTGAGTGGTTTTTTCATCGTTTCATAAGATATTAATTTCATTGCAACTTTCAATTTACAACCATTAAAAGTAATATCAAAATTTTATTGGTTTATGTTTCTTTTTCTAAATAACATAAGGTACGATTTAAAGGGAACCGCTCATTTCCAACAAGCGATCATTTCCCACCTGGTCAAAAACGAGAACCGCTTACCGACCAAGAGTTTGGGGTTACGGTAATACATAAATAATAAATAAGAAATAATAAAAGATAAAGAAACAGGTAAAGATATTAAAAAAAGAATTGTGTTGGAATTGTCAGTATACCGATTTGAATTACATAATTTAATGTAACTGACATATACGAAGTGCAGATTGAATTTATAAATTTTATTTTTGAGAGTACAAGTATACTAGCATTCACAAACTTTATGTAACTTAATAAAAAGTCCCAGTGCAAAAATGCCATCATAAATTTTAAATTCATTTCAATATGAAATAAAAATTTTGAAATATTTTTTGTTAAATGTAAAGATATCACAAGAAAAAAATTAAGCTAGTGTTTAACTCTTTTAAGTTCATTAGATGAAAATTTAGCAAAAAAGCACAACAAAATATATTTACACATGTTAACTTTCTGCATAATAAACGTTTTTAGTAAGAAATCTACTTTTTTTCAAGAGTCGTAAAAATTGTATTTCAAAACACGCCCCTGATGTCAAATGAAATACCTAAAAACTTCAAAGACTAAGAAACCTTTTATCTTAGACAGGGTGTCCCGTTTTTTTTTGGAAGGCTCCCAAAAAGCTATGGCACCCTTTAACAAAAATTCTCATATTACTAATGTTGTATAAAACCTTTTTTTGCTCCTCACCCTCAACTTGAAAATATCCAGTGTAAGTTTCAAATTATCGCCCCTTTTCATCTTATGGACTTTAAATTTCGAAACTCAGATCAGAGAGTAACTTCACTGAAAGAACAATTAACAAATCAGTAAGTTGTATATGTTTTATTGTTTAAAATATCATTTTAACATGACTTAAAATAAAAGGGTCGGCTGTAGTTGTAATGTTTTTGATTTTTTTTTATTCATAACATTATACAAATGAGGTCAAGTTATAATACAGCAGAATGTTAAGAACATCTACACCTATACCAAATATATAAAATCATATTTCTTAAAAAAAATAATATACTTAAATAAATTTAAGAATATTAACCAATCAGAAGCAACCTTAGAACTGTAGCCGCTAAAGCAAGCATTTACTTATGATAGCTTGTTTATGCAGTTGGTTTCTTTATTTGCAATAAAAAATGTTATTTATCAAAGTTATATGTTTCACTAGTCTGTTGACTATATTTAAATTATTGGAAACATTTTTGTTTGAATTTTTGTAGAGAATTGGTACTTAAGAGCGTAAATTTTAAGTAGTTAATGATTTATAATAGATAGGTTTAGTATAGTTTCAAAATTCATCTTGATTTTGATACTAGTAGATGAAATTAGTTAACATATTTTAAATTTTTTTTAGAAGATAACAAGTTTTTACAATGTAATTTTAAAACTTTACTTTATTAAATAAACAGGTAATTAAAAAAAAAAATTCCGTTTCAAAAGTTAAACAGCACAATGATTAATGGTACGTGTTAATATTTATTTATAATTTTATATAAACTGAAAATGTAATATAATCAGTATTTCTTTAAAAATAACTTATTTTACTTATAGGTAATGAGAACCATGTGAAACTCATAGTTTTAAATCAACTTTAATTTTATATTTAAAACAAATAAGTGTTACAGCTGTAAGATAACTTACTTTTACCTTAAAGTTTTACCATATCTCAATAAAGTAACGTTTTCCTGATGTTTAATTTGAATTTTCATAAATTTACCATTTTAGTCATGAGACTATTTGAGTATTAAACTCAATTGTCATATTTCAAGTTCACAATGTTACTTATAAAACATTTTCAAGTAAATAAAAAATAAAGTGGAATATCACATTTATTGTCCATAGTTGAGTATGGAGAAAGCCTGTCCGTCATCATGCTACAATAATGAAGGGGAGTCAAAAGTATTAAACTTTGAATATTTTCTTGTTGTTAGCAAATTTTTTAGAATTATAATCTTATGCTTAATAAATGAATTTTACTCATTTTCAGAAAAATTATCTAATATTTTATACTTTTTACAATTAATAAACTTTAATAACTAAAGGGCATAGGGGGGTCCACCTTGATTTTTACAAATTGATCTTATTTTATAGAATTTTATTTGAGCTATCAGATATTTTTAACCGTTTCAAAAATTTTTAAGTAATTTTTCGGATATGAGCGATCAAAGTTGGTGATCTCAACAGGTTTCTAATGGAAGGCGCAAACTAAAAACGCGAAAAAAACCTTTTCATTAAACATCTATCTCCTCCTTCATTTTTTGAGGAATCTTCTCTAAAATTTTACAAAAAGTGTATTATCAAATTTTATGCAGGAATTATTTTTGAATTGAAAAACAACATTTTTGTTAAAAAAAAATTACCTATTTTTGTTTTATTTATCTAAAATTTTTATTTTCTTATAATTTTAAAATTCCAACATTCGAAGTCTTTTAAACTATAAAAGAAACTTTTCTTGAAAGTTTGAGGTCTCTAGCTCAAAAAATGAAGAAGAAGATAAATTTTTAGTGATTTTTAAAATTTCCGAGAAAAATGACCCGAAAAATTTGCAGTCCATATGTTTGTATCGGAAACTTTTATAAAAATTACAATATTTCAAAAGTTAAATAATATATTTTAATTATATAAAAACTAGCTTGTAGTTTTGTACTTTAAGCTTTTATATAAGATTCAGGGTTATTTTTAATAAATAAAATGTCGCATCCCCCTATACCCTTAACTTAGTATTAAGTATTATATTTACAGCAAAGTTTATCAAACTACTTTTAATTTTAAAAATTGTTTCAGAGTTTTGCAAAGTATATAAACTCTTATCTACAAATATATCTTAATAATAGATAAATTCATAGCAACAAATTTTGATTTTAAACAATTTAAATTGATAATGATTAAATATTTTTTATTTATTTTTGTTTTTATATAGAACTTGAATAGTACGTATAAAATTTATACAAAATATAGATTTAGATTAATACAGAGTTGCCACAAACTAAGGCTTCTTTAAACTTTTTAAAGGTTTTGCGAAAAGTTTAGGTTGGCTTGGGTTTTACTAAATTTTTTTAGAGTTATCAGGTTATTTAGGTACCATTTTTAAAATAAAATCTAAGCTAGTCAAATTTACTAGTTTCAGATTTTGAAATTTTTTTTAAAGTGATTTATAACTTTCTACCTCTTCATTTCTTTTTTTTAGGAACATCTTAAGAAATTTATACTTGATTAACTGTACATTTTTCAGTTATTGAACTTATGTTTACAATTTTATTTTTACTTAAGGTCAGGATAGTCTCAAGTTAGTCTGATGAAACCATTGCTAAATTTTTTACTCTAAAAAGTAGTAACTCTGTTAATATCGAGTTTTAAGTTTTGGTATGAATCAGGGATGCAACACACTCATATCAGTGAAACTTTCCTTAATAATACAATTTTACTAATGATGTCTATTTTTTATTTTGCAAAACTTAAGCTAGTTTTGATATTTTTGTTAAATTTCCACATGCTTTTATTACTCAGTTTTTTCTTTTAAATGTGCATTTTTAAAAATTTAATCTAACTTATGGTAATAATTATAAATTTTAGTGGTCATGGTTGATCAGCTTTTGACTTTTTCTTTTTTTGTAAAACTTAAGATGACCCAGGCTAGTTTGATGTAACTTATGTTTGGTTGCCATACACACAGGATAACTAAGGCCAGCTAGATTTCTAAAAAAATTTCATGATGAAATTAAATGCTGGTAATAATCAGGCTAACTTAAACTAGTTTGAAAAGAAACTTTGATTTACCCAGGCCAGTTTATTTTTTTAAACAAAAAATTCAGCATAATTTAACATTTATAGAAAATTTCAGTCCAGTGGTATTCAACCTTTTTTCATGTGTTACTCTTTTTTAGAAGGCTATGGTCAAACTTACCTATTTTTAAAAGGTAACTACCAAATTTACCCATAATATACAAAATAGTGTTTAATTTTTAGAAAAAAAGTCTTGATTTTTTCATGTTTAAGCTTATTGAATATTAAAAATAGTAAAACTTAATGAGTTTATTTAACCTAAAAATATCAACAGTTAAATACTTACTTATAAATTAAAACAACAATTTAAAACACTACATTAAATATCTTGATTGAGATTTGTTTGTTTTAGTTTTAATATTCTTATATTTTTATTGCCAATTTTGTTTAAAATCTGAATTTTCAAACCTTATCTACATAAAACAATACATATTCAAGATTCAAAAACTTAAGATAGCTCAGAACAGTTTCAAGTCATTAAATTTCTATTATATGACAAGTTGCAACCCTGCTAAAGCTGTTATTGGTTACTCAGAATGACTTTGTTTTGAATTAAATAAAGCCATAAATTTTATTTAATCTCCTTATTATAAATATAAATTATTAAAAATTTAACTCTAAGTATCAACTAGGAATCATAGTTTTTATTCTTCATAACTATAATGTTTCAACTTTAATAGTTTTATCAAAAGACTTATTAAAAAAATTTTTAATGTTTATATTTTCAAAAAATTCTTGAAATCGGCTTAAAAACATATTTTTTTTGTGTTTTGTACTATATTGATATGTAACTTCAGTATCTTGTAAAATATGAAATCAGTTTTTAGTGTTTTTATAAAGTTTATTTTAAAACAACCAAAATTTATTTTCTGTTTCAAATGTGTCGTAATATTTTATAGTTCTTCAAATTTTTACTTTATGTAAATATTTGAAGCAAAAATTGTCAATTATTATTCAATTTTAGAATTTATGTTAACATTTGTTCTGTATTTTTAATAATATAAGTTAGTTTGAAGTATTTTGAGATTTAAATTAAAACTAAGACTGTTTTAAATTTTTATTTAATCAGGTCATGTTAAGACTTTTTTTTTTCTTACCTTAAAGCCTAGCTTTGTGAATTCAAAACCTTTTTTGCTTTGAAAATAATATTTTAATTTGTTTATATCACGCCTCTTAAAAATCTTTTATATTTCAGGTTCTTGAGCTTCACTAACAATATCTTCTTTCAGTATTTAACCCTTACTACTATTTTAATATAAGAATTTTTTTTTTCAAAAAGTAGCATTCCTGATATTGGTACAAAATAAATTTTTTTTAGTTGCAAGTTATTGAAATGTCATTTTTACTTACTATATTTTGCAATTACAATTTTATATAACTTAGTTTGATATATTATGCAAAAATAAAAAAATATTTATAAAAATAACAAGCTTCAAACAATTATAGATTGTTTTAGTGGATAACATAAATAAAACATAATAAACATAAATTTTAGTGGATAGCTGTCTAATTTGCACGAGTGTACAAAATTGAACGAAGACTTTTTTGCACGAGCAGACAATTTTGCACGGGTTACTTTGTTTTTAATATCTGTATAAATTTTAATTATTTTTTTTTAGTTTATTGGATTTTCTTTACTTTCACTGTTACTCCTTACCCTCGGTCGGTATTTTATTTATTTATTTTATTTTTAAATTTTTTAATTAAATCTGTATATTTTTAACTATCACTGTTACCCCAAACCCTTACCCTCGGTTGGTAGCTTTTTTTTTATAACTTTCATCAGTTATATTTTTATTTTTACTATCACTGTTACTTCTAACCCTCGGTCATTAACTTTTTTGTTTATCAATTCTTTTTAGTTTTTCCTTTTCCTTTTTATTTTATTTTATTTTTGTATCTTTTACTCTCGTGCAAAACTGACTCTAAGTGCAAAATTGTCTTCGTGCAATTTTGTACCCTCGTGGAATTCGGTCTTCGTGCAATTTACACCCGTTACCAATTTTAGTGAACAACTTTACCCAAAATTACTTCTAATTTTAAATGTGGTTATTAATATTTTTAATGCAAATTTAAAAGATTTATTAAAATTTAGCATAACTTAATCTAAATATTTTCACTTTTTTTTTAAATTAAAAGCAGGTAAGCAAAACTAATTATATAAAATACGGGATCGTCAAACACTTAATAAAAATTTTAAGACTAGTTATATTATATATATATTTTTTTTAAACTAAAGCAATGTAAGAACTTTTTCAAAAACACTATGGTGACATAGGTTTCATATTTTAAATATAAATTCAGATTAGTTTTCATATTTTTGCTTTATCTGTGGCAATTATTAATAATAATAATAATAATAAGGCCCGCTATCAGCCAATATCGGCTATGCGTGTTGTGCACAGAGAAGAAAAAATAAAAAAATTACATGTTAAAAAAAAAAAAAAACAATTAAATTCATTCTGCTTCTTATTTCTTCATCTTCTTCTTCGTTTTTCTAAAATATTCCTTTTCTCTTTCTTGCAGTCTTTTGTGTATAGTTGATCTCCATTTGGCACGGTCATTTGCAAGCAACTCCCAATCATCAGTTCCAATGTTCAAGCTTTTTAAGTCGCGCTTGCATACATCCTTAAAACGTAATTTTGGACGTCCTCGATTTCGTTTGCCAACGACGAACTCGCCATACAATAGAAACTTTGGGATCCGCTCAGTATTCATTCTCAGGATATGACCGAGCCAGCGAAGCCTGCGCTGACTGAGGGTAAAGTACATAGTGGTAAGACCAGTACGTCTCAATACTTCCTCATTGGTGATCTTTTGCTGCCATGTAATTCCAAGGATGCGACGAAGGCATCGTAGGTGGAAGGTATTGATTTTCTTCTCCTGTACGCTAGGTAACGTCCATGTCTCGCTACCGTAAAGCAGAGTACTGCAGACACAGGAACGGTAAACGTTAGCCTTTGTTCGAATGCTTAGCTTTTGGTTATCCCAAACTCTTGCAGTCAAGCGAGCGAAAGTGCCTGATGCTTTGCCAATGCGACTATTTATTTCTTTGTCCAATGATGCGTTTGACGCAACATTTGAGCCAAGGTATACAAAGTTATCTACATTCTCGATATCCTTACAATTGATCGTGATTGATGGTAAAATATTTGTTCCTTGAATTAGAATTTTAGTCTTCTTAAGGCTTATAGTAAGGCCGAAATCCGAGCATGCCGAAGAAAACTGATTCAGCAGTGTCTACAGGTCTTGGGCAGAGTGAGCCACGAGTGCAGCATCGTCAGCAAATAAAAGATCACGTATGGTGACTTTCTTCAGATTTCGCTTAGCTCTTAGATTTGAAGGGTTGAAAAGGTGTTCGTCAGTTCTTGTATGAAGCTTGATTCCAGTAGTTAATGAATTAAAAGCATGCTTTAATAGCATCGGAAAGAAATTCCAAACAAAGTTGGAGCAAGTACGCAGCCTTGCTTTACCCCACTTTTGATTTCAAATGAATCAGATACACTACCATCATATTGAATGGTTGCCCTTGTGTTTGTATGAAAAGACTTCACAATATTGAATAATTTTGGAGGACATCGAATTTTCAGCAGTATAGCATATAGTCCTTCTCTACTTACCAAGTCAAAGGCTTTAGTGAGGTCAATGAAAGCGATGTACAAAGGCATGTTCTGCTCATTACATTTCTCTTGTAACTGACGTACAGAAAAAATCATGTCGGTGGTAGATCTTTTAGACCTAAATCCACATTGAGACTCAGGATATACTCTTTCAGCCAGCTTTTGAATACGATGAAGAACCACTCTTGCAAAAACTTTACCAGCAATCGCAAGAAGAGAAATTCCCCTGTAACTATTGAAGTCCGATATGGAACCCTTGTTTTTATATAAGACTATGATCTTAGCTTCACGCATGTCTTGTGGCACTATACCTTCTCTCCAACATTTGGCTAAAATATCATGTAAATGAGGTAACAAGCATGACTTACAATTGCGGACCAAGTCCGCTGGTTTGCCGTCACTACATGGAGCTTTCCACGGAGCCATCATATCAATGGCTTTACTGAGTTCTTCAGTAGTTGGTACGCTATCCAGGTCATCCATCATTTGTAGACTATCCATTCTGTTAAGGGCATCATTAGTAACAATATTCTGTGTAGAATACAGAAGGGAAAAGTGTTGAACCCATCTACTCAACTGTTCATTCCTACTGTGTAAGATTTCACCAGTCTCAGATAACAAAGGTGATATTGACCTCTTTGTTGGTCCAACTGCTTTTCTTATTCCTTCGTAGACTGATTTGGTATCTCCTCTGTCAGCAGCAGCCTGAATACGGGCACTAGCCTTTAACCAAAACTCAGTAGCACATTTTCTAGCTGCCCTCCGAAAATTTTTTCTGGCTTCACGAAGTCTATTAAGACACGTGTTACTTGGGTCACGTTGATAATCAACATGAGCCTGTCGCTTTTTCTTTAAAAGAGGAGATAAAATATTGATATTTTCTTCGAACCAGTCTTTGTTGGCATGTTTGTTCTTTCCAAAAGTTTCAAAGGCATTCTGATATATACTTTTTTCGATCCTAGACAAAGACTCAGAAGCAGATGTGTCCGACGAAGAGACAGATGGCATCAGAGTTGAGAACTTTTTGATATTTTCCTTGTCCCGCATTGCACCTACATTTAGTCGAACTTTACGAGCTAAATTGTTTGAATTGTGCATGAACTTTTTTGAGATGTGCATTTTACAGCAGACCAAAGAATGATCGCTGTTGCAGTCTGCGCTTTGATATGATCTAGTTAACAGAACATCGTTAATACGATGGCGTCTCACTAAGATAAGGTCTAATTGGTGCCAGTTTTTAGAACGGGGATGTCTCCAAGATTAATTATTAAACTTCAAAAAAATTTTCTAAGTTGTGTATTTTCAAATTTTTTTTTGATATTTTAGTTGTTTAAGTTGTTTTACATTTAGTTTTATTAACTTTTGATTTATGGAAAACAATATTGTTTTCAATTTTGGTTAATTTAATGAATCTAAGACAGGCTTTTTATTTTAATAATGGTGGTTTTAAATGATATTTAGTTGATTTAGTTTAATGTTTTGTTTATTTATAACCAGTTATCTTAATACATTAGTATTGAAGGGACTCAATTCTGACTCAAAGAAGTGTCTACAATGTACATTCAGTTTAACTATAAACTTATATACTTAAAATAAAGTAATTTGAAATTAATTTATAAAAACATATTAGAACTTTTTTTTGCTTGAAATAACTTAATTTTAAACTTTTAATTGCTATGAAAGGAAGAAGTGATGGTTATTTTCAACCCAGAACTTAATGGAGTACAAAATTTAGTACATGCAATGAACAATAACAGCTTCAAGTAATATTTTACTCAAATCAACAGTATACATACTTTTTGAAGTTATTTGAACTTAGTTTGTTCTTTCTTTTTTGTTCAACATCTATGTTAAATACAGAAAATAATAATAAAATAATGTTGAAATTATTTCATGTATGTGTTTAGTTCTTAGTGAAACATTTGAGAGTACTAGGTATTTATTAAGGTAAGCGGAAATGTGTTTATTTAAGCTTGTAAAAGGAAATCCATATTAATGCTGTAGAAACAAAATTGCATAAAAAAAGAGGACTGCATGATAAGACTATTACAAATTTAAGCTACAATTGATATAGTTGAGGTATTTGATCAGACATATTTGATCTTTCAGTTGATATTAGTTTGATATAGTTGATATACTTGTACAGTATATCGGATCAATATATCAGTTGATGTATTTGATTTTTCATTTAATATTATTATGATATAGTTGATATGGTCTTCAGCTTTTAGTTAATATCAGTTTGATTACATGTTTAATTAAGTTTAGTTAATTGTTTCTAGTCGTAAAAATGTATTTCAAAATCAATTAAAAGTGTTTTCGTGTTTCTGCCACTAGAGGCTCTCTTAGATCAGATCTTTGGGTGCACATAATTTTTATTTGCACTTCAGTGTGCAAAGATTTCTATTAGCTCGATGGTTTAGGCTATGTGTAATTAGATTAATTTCTACTTATTGTTTAGATCAGTGGTCGTCAAGCTTATCAATAAAAGTTCTACTTTCAATATTTGTTTAGATATTAAACTTGCAATATAAAAGTTTTACAAATGATTTAAAACTAACTTATTATCGACAGCAAGCTAAAATAAATATATAAAAATGTCAACTTTTGAAACCACAACTGGCAACATTGAAGCATCGAGCGCACCTGGTGTTAAAAAAATAAAAACCACGAATTCTGAGAACCATGAATTATGTGAACAGTTGCTCAGGAACTTCGATGAAAACAAAAATTCCGAAGACGAAGTTGTGAAAACTTTCAAAAGAAATGCAGTTTCGTGTTTTCATGGAAGTGCATTGAAAAGTTTCTCGAATTTTTTTCGTACAGGTAAAACGTTTTTTTTTTTACTTTCTGTTATCATATGATGATTAACTCTCTGTTTTTTACTCTCTGATAAGTTCTGTGATGTTTTTTTTGTAGGATAAATTAAATACTTATGATAGTTATCATCTCTATCTAGTTTCAATAACTTCTGTTTTTTATTTATTAAACTATTAAAATTTGAATTTAATAACCTTTTGTAGGTAATGCGAAATTATCCAACGAAAATTTCTTCAAACTTTACAAAGTGGCAAAACTACTTAATTTCGCCAATGCAAAGAATCATTTACTCGACTCGTTCAAGATTGACCTGAACATTGACAACGTTTGTTTCTACCATCAGTTTTCCATTATTGCCCAAAACAAGCAAATTCAAAAGTGCACTTTCGACTTCATAACAAGATGGTTCTGCTATTTGGCCGAGAATAAAATGCTGGACGGTTTGAGCTTTGATGTCTTTGTGAGGATCTTGTCCACTTCAGACTTGAATATCACCTCGGAGTTTGAGGTAGCAAAAGCTGTGAACAGTTGGATTGAACACGATCCAAAATCAAGAAGCAAGCTTACATTAGGTTTGGTGAAAACAATTCGTCTACCTCTGCTCTCAACTGCTGCTCTGAATACATTGTTAGATGCTGAAACATTTTCAAAATGTGCTGAGAGTAAGTGCGTTATACTCAAAGCTATCAGCGATAAACCTGTTCAGAATCTTGACCCGAGCTCTGCCGACTGTCGAGTGAGACATTGTGCTCAGGATAATTTTGAGGTGGCACTTTGCAGCAATAAGTACCCTACCTATCGCGTGTTCAGTCTGGAAAATAAGAACTACTCGTCCTTCACTGAGATAGCACGTATAGATAAAAGTTTTGACTTGTTCTCTGTTGAGTTCGTGAACGGGATCATGTACTTCTTGGGTAACGAAGATTTACTTGATAGTTTGTCGGTGCTGTCTTACTCAGTTTTGATTGCATCCTGGGAGCATGTAACGCTTCCCGATGATTCTTTGATAGACTGCGATGATTTTTCAACTTGCACTTTGGCGGGAAAGATTTACATTTTAGAGGGAAAGTTCCCTAAAGCATCAAGAATCGTCAGAAACCGTCAGCAACGTGACCTATCAGGAACCAACTTTGTCCTTTTTGATCCCAGCACTAAGAGTCTTAGAAAGCTGGAAGACACAAAACACAAGAGGAAGAAAGCCGCGTCATCCGTTTTCAACGGGAGAATTGTGACGTCAGGGGGACTCGATCATCCGACATCCGTTGAAGCGTACGATCACTGCGCGGATGAATGGTCACGTGACATGCCCGACATGATGGAGGGAAAAAGAAGTCACGCCTCGATGAGCATCGGGAGCAAAATGTACGTGATCAGTGGAGCGGATAGTTGCGAGGTTTTTGATCTCTACAGCGGTAAGTTCGCTCTTCTTCAAGCTCCGTGGCCTAAGAGGACATTTTTCATCCCTAAGTGCGTGGTGTATGGCAGCAAGATGATAGTGGTTTCTAACAAATTTAATTTTTTTCGAGTTGTTTTCAAGTTCGTTGTTTTCGATTCAGACAGATCAAAATGGGAGAAGGAAGTTAGTTTCGAGCAACTCGAGCTGGATAGTAATTGTTATCACTGTGTCAAATATCCCAAACTCAATATTTTTCCGGAAACTTTTTAATGTGATTTTTATTTTGTTGTACTGTAGTGCTAAATAAAGTTTTGCTGAAAATTTAAACTTGATTTTATTTCCTGCAAATAAGTTTTTGAATCTTAACTGAAAAAAGTATGCAAAAGATATAGTTGAAAAAAATAAATTATTAAAAATATGCAGTTTAAATATATAGAAAATAAATATTTGTAAAATAGCTTCCAATTTTATTTTTTTAATAACACGCTTTTTTTGTTATATGTTTATAGAAACTATCTAAAATAGAACTGATCAAACTAGATACTTTAAAAATAGACTTTAACTGAAAAAGATTAAAACAAAAAAAAAATATTTTTTTAAGTTAGATACCAGTTTAAGTAAATATTATCTTTACTTAAGAAAACTATACCGAAAGACTTATTGATTTACAAGTTTAAAAAAATAATGTTTTAAACAATAAGTATTTTCTATAGTAGCTTCAAATGGAAAGTTTATAAACATTGTAAGTGTCTAATGTTCCAAACAAAACGTTAAAAGGTATCCGTGGTGTGTTACTTGATAACATAAACTAAAAGATTTTATTGTACACTAGGTCATTGTAACAAATACTTTTGAGTGGTTTTTTCATCGTTTCATAAGATATTAATTATATTGCAACTTTCATTTTACAACCATTAAAAGTAATATCAAAATTTCATTGGTTTATGTCAACATGCGATCATTTCCCACCTGGTTAAACGCGAGAACCGCTTACCGACCAAAGATAAGGGTTTGGGGTTACGGTAATATATAAATAATAAATAAATAATAAAAAATAAAGAAAAAGATATAGATATTAAAAAAAAATTGTGTGGGAATTGTCAGTATACCGAATTGAAATAACATAATTAAACGTAACTTACATATACGAAGTTCAGATTGAATTTATAAATTGTATTTTTGAATGTACAAGTATACTAGCATTCACAAACTTTATGTAACTTAGTAAAGAGTATCAATGCAGATTGCCATCATAAATTTTGAATTCATTTCATAATCAAAAATAAATTTCAAATTTTTTTCTGCTATGTGTAAAGATAGCACAAGCAAATGATGAAGCTAATGTTTTTTTAAGTTCATTAGATGAAAATTTAGCAAAAAAGCACAACAAAATCTATTTACACATGTTAACTTTCTGCTTAATAAACGTGTAACCGTCATCAATTACGATGTTGTTAGGTTGGTTTAGCTGCTCTTAAATAAGATAACAAGAAACGGTTATTTAAAGTATTACAGACGTTCAGATGGAACGCAGGCTTTATTTGATATACTAGTACTTACCATGAAAATAATAATATAAAAACTAGTTATTAGTGCACGTGATTTTATATACAACATTAATAAACACATCGTGAAATAAGTGAAGAAAAGAAACTAAAGCCAATGACTTCTGATAAGAGCCCAGTAGGCACATATACTAACCACTAAACATGTTGTTGAAATGTACAGAAAAATAGACTGGACGATCAATTCTTCTATCCACATTCTATAAACAAAACCCTTCTCGATTGTTCATCATATGATTCGCAATCCTATCGTAAACACGTCGTTTTGTGCGTTCTCTCCCCCGGTAGTAATCCGCCGACTCGCTTCTCTCCCGTCACTAAATCCGCCGACTCGCGTCTGCAAGCTAAGTTTTAAACTCTTTCTCTCAAATTTACTTCACGCTTCTTTCTCTCAATTTCTATTCTCAATACTAGTTGTGACGTCACTGAAAACATTGAAATTCTTTAATTTTAATTCTTCTGAAATAAAACGAAACATAAAATGTAAAGATTGGTTCGTTACAAACGTTTTAAGTAAGTAATCTACTTTTTTTTCAAAATTCGTAAAAATTGTTTTTCAAAACACGCCCCTGGTGTCAAATGAAATACCTAAAAACATTTAAGACTGGGAAATCTCTGATCTAAGACAGGGTTTCCTTTTTTGGAAGGCTTCCTTAAAGAAACCAAAAGGCGCCCTTTAACAAAAATTCTCATGACACTAATGTTGTATAAGACCTTTTTCGTCCTCACCTTCAACTCGAAAATATCCAGTGTAAGTTTGAAATTACCGCCCCTTTTCATCTTATGGACCCTAAATTTCTAATACAGTCCACTTTCGGAAACTCAGATAAGAGAGTAACTTTACTGAAAGAACAACTAATATATCAGTAAGTTGTATGGCGATATAATTTTAACATGACTAAAAATAAAAGGGTCGGCTGCAGTTGTAAGGTTTTTGAAATTTTTTCATTCATAAAGTTATGTAAATGAGGTAAAGTGACATAATACGGCAGAATATTAAAAACATCTACACCCTATTCGAATATATAAAAAATATTTCTTAAAAAATTATATACTTAAATAAAAGTAAGAATATTAGCCAATCAGAAGCGACCTTAGAATTGCAGCCGCTAAGCAAGCATTTACTTATGATATCTTGCTTATGCAGTTGGGTTCTTTATTTGCAATAAAAGTTGTTATTTATAAAATCTATATGTTTTATTAGTCGGTTGAATGTATTTAAATTATTGGCATAACTTATTGTTTGGATATTTGCAGAAAATTGGTACTTAGAGAAAAAATATAAAACAAAATTTACGTAAGAGCGTAAACTTAAAGTAGTTAATGATTTATAATAGATAGGTTTGGAATGGTTTCAAATTTATCTTGATGTTAATACTAGTAGATGAATTTAGTAAACATGTTTAAAAATTTTTAACCAAGATACTAAGTTTTTACAATGTAATCCTAAAGCTCAACTTTATTAAAAGCAGGTGATGTTTTAATTTTTTTTGTTTCAAAAGTTAAACATCACAATCATTAATAAAACGTGTCTAAACTTATAGGTATTGTTATAAAAACTTAAAATGTATTATGATCAGTAGTTCCTTAAAAATAACTTATTTTACTTATAGGTAATGAGAATCATGTAAAAGTCTTAGTTTTACCTAAACTTTAATTTTTCATTAAAAACAAATAAGTTATACAACTGTGAGAAGTTTTACTTTTAGTTTACAATTCTACCATATCTCGATTAAGTGACGTTTTCCCTGTGTTTAATTTGGCTTTTTATAAAATGGCCATATTAATCATAAGACTATTCGAGTCTAAAACTCAATTGTCATATTTTAAGTTCATAATGTTGCTAAGAAAATATTTTCAAGTAAAGAAAATATGTAGATGCTACATTTATTAACTATGGTTGAGTATGGAGGAAGTTTTGTTTGTCATCAAACTACAATAATGGTAGTAAATTAAATGGATTAAACTAAAGGGCTAATTTTCTTCTTGTTTTTAGTAACTTTTCTCAAATTATTATATTTTAATTATTAAATCAAGTTTACTAATTTTAAATAAATTAACTAATATTAATACTTTTTACACTAGATAACTATTCTTACATTATAGTATAAATAGCTTCTTTAATAACTTTATTTAATATTAAGTACTATAGTTAAAGCCTAGTTTAACAAATTATTCTTAATAAAGTATATAAACTCTTATTTACAAATACATCTTAATAATAGCTATTTTTTTTTGTAACAAACACTAATTTTAAATAAGTCATATTATTAATGACTATTTGTTTTTAATTTTTTTTTTTGTATTTATATAGAATTTGAATAGTACGTATAAAATTTATACAAAATATAGATTTAGATTAATACAGAGTTGCCACAAACTAAGGCTTCTTTAAACTTTTTAAAGCTTTTGTGAAAAATTAAGACTGCCTTAGGTTTTTCTGAATATCTTTTCAGAAATACCAGGCTAGTTAGGTAACTTTTCTAAAATAAATTTAATCTAGAGAAATTTACTAGTTTCAGATTTAAAAAACTTATTTTTAAAGTTGTTTATAATTCTAACTATTCTTTCTATCTGTTCAGTTCTTTTGATTATAATGAAAATTTTAAGGAGTTTATTCTTGATTAACTGTACATTTATTTCTCAGTTATTCAAGTTATGTTAACTGTTTTCTTTTTATCCAAAAGTCAGGATAGTCTCAATCTAATTTGATGAACCATTTGCTTTTTTTTCTCAGATTAATATTTATAATTATAAAAGTAATAACTCTGATAATAATCAGTTAATATCAAGTTTTAGTATGAATCAGGGATGGCACACACTCATACCAGTAAAACTTTCCTTATAAATACAATTTAACTAAGGATGCCTTTATTTTATTTACAAAACTTTAGCTAGTTCCTCCGAATGCTTTTATGATTCAGTTTTTTCTTTGAAAAGTGTTTTTTAATATTAAGTTTAATTCTTCATATAGTAAAAATGATAATTTGAGATATTAAGGATTAATTAGGTTAATTTTTTTTTTTACTTTTTGCATTTATCTTTTTCATAAACTTAAGATTACCCACGCTAGTTTGATGTAACTCATGCTTGGTTGCCATATACTCAAGATAAGTAAAACTAGTTAGAACAATTTTTTGAACTTTTGATGATAAATTGTAATAATGCTATAGTTCTGGCTAAGTTAGACTAGTTTGAAATAAAAAAAAAAAACTTAGGCCAGTTTGATTTTTTATTATAGAAAACTCAGCATTATTTCAAATTTTTAAGAAATTTAGATTTGTTTGTTTAAGTTTTAATAATCTTACATATTTTAGCCAGTTTAGTTTGAAAACTGATTTTTAAAACTCTATCTACTTTTTAAAAAATCAAATATTTAAAAATTTTCCAAAAGAATTCAAAAACTCACGATGACTCAGGACAGTTATAAGTTCTTAAGTTTTCTTTTATATGACAAGTTGCAACCCTGCTAAAACTGTTGTTGGTTACTCAGGCTGACTTTGTTTTAATTTTAAGAAAGCCACAACTTTTATTTATACTCTTTATAAAAAATCATAAATTATTATGAATTTAACTTAAACTATCAACTAGGAATTATTCTTTATTACTATAATGTTTCGACTTTGTTACTTTTATCAGAAAGTTTATAATATAAGAACTCACAATAATAATTGTTAACTCTTTATTTTCTGCAAAATTCTTGAAATTGACATAAAAATATACTTTTTGTTTTGTACTATAATGATATGTAATTTAGAAAATACTAAGTAAAACTTCAATTAAAATATAAAATTATATTTTAGTGTTTAGTTAAAGTTTGTTCTAAAATAATGAAAGTAATTTTTTTGTTTCAGTGTTTTGAAATTTTTGTAGCTCTTCAATTTTTTTAATAACCTAAACCAGGGGTCGGCAGGCAGTTGGTGCTCGCGGGCCAAATTTCAAGTTTCCATAATCTTCGCGGGCCACAGTTTTAGTTTTAGTGACATTTGAATAATTTTTTGATTTTAGTTTTAGTCACATTAAGAAAGTTTTACTTTTGTTCACTTTATTTATTTTAATGATATTTAGCTACTCATAAATGCCTTTTTTAATGATAAATATTTATTGGAGTAAAATTTACATTGACAAAAATACTTAAGTCTTAAATCTTAAACTGTGTACTATTTTTAATATATTTAATGCTCGAATACTCTAATAAACTACCGTATTAGTTGTTATATAGCTTTTAACATAGTTTCCACTTAAAAAAAGTGCAAAAACTTGCAATTAATCAAGATCAGATACCTAACTTAAATATTTTGAGTATAAAAAGTACACAATGTATAAGTAGACCAGAAACAAATTACAATTATTAAACTACACTAAGGTCATAAAAACTGCTCTGAGAATTCAAAGATTTACTTAAAGTGTTTGAAATAAAAGCTTACCTGAGTATCTTTTAGATGTCTCAAACAGGTTTAACCTAGTTTGAATTTTTCACATTTTTAAACTAGACTGTATGTTTGGTAACCCTTTTTAAAATAAAGTCACAAAATAAAGAAATAACGATGTTTATTAACAGTGAATTATATATATAGCAAAAATAATATCTTAAGTCAGCTTGAATGGACAATTACGTTTCTTAAACATTTTTAACAAAATTTAAAAATTCATTAAGCCATTAATAAAGTAGATAAAACTAAACTTGTTATTGAACATTATAGCAATTCTTTTTCTGCAATACAAATGTTGTATTTAAATTGTAATTGTAAGTAAATGTGAAATATAAGATGAGCTATAAAAATTAAAAAAATGTTAATTAGAAGTTATTGAAAAAAAAACAAAAAAAAACCTATAGCTAGTAAGATACCTAACTAAAATATTTTGAGTATAAAAAGTACACAATGTATAAAAGGACCAGAAAAAAATTACAATTATTAAACTACACTACAGTCATAAAAACTGCTCTGAGAATTCAAAGATTTACTTAAAGTGTTTGAAATAAAAGCTTACCTGAGTATCTTTTAAATGTCTCAAACAGGTTTAACCTAGTTTGAATTTTTCACATTTTTAAACTAGACTGTATGTTTGGTAACCCTTTTTAAAATAAAGTCACAAAATAAAGAAATAACGATGTTTATTAACAGTGAGTTATATATATAGCAAAAATAATATCTTAAGTCAGCTTGAATGGACAATTACGTTTCTTAAACATTTTTAACAAAATTTAAAAATTCATTAAGCCATTAATAAAGTAGATAAAACTAAACTTGTTATTGAACATTATAGCAATTCTTTTTCTGCAATACAAATGTTGTATTTAAAGAGTAAATGTGAAATACAAGATGAGCTATAAAAATTAAAAAAACGTTAATTAGAAGTTATTGAAAAAAAACAAAAAAAAAAGCTATAGCTAGTTAGTTTTTCTTGTAGTTCAGTAACTACAGACTGATCAGAAAAAACTGTTAAGGCAAGTTATAAAGTAGCAAAAATAGTTACTAAAAAGATGAAACCGTTTAGAATTCAAAACTTTTTTAAGAATTTATGTTGGCAGTAATAAAATATTTTTGTTTATATCTTCAATGACAACAAGAATTTGTGTTTAGTAAATCTCTGAAGATTATAAAGCAGCATTAATCAAACTAGAAATTTAATCAATTTGTTAAGATGAGAGAACTGGTACAACATATATTGCTCATCTAACAGTTTTCGTTAGAGGTGTTTTTACTGACTTTGATTATTTAGAGAAGTCTCTAGGTTTAGCTCCAGTGCACAACATTAGGTAAAGGCGTTTTAAAAGTAAAGATGTAATGCACTAAAACTGTCTTTAGTAATATAGCAATACTAAATAGATACTATTAAGTTACTTTTAATTTGTTTAAAAATGTACCTATATAGTAAATTTTTTGTGTCAAATCGAAATTTTATTACTTTACACGTAAAAACTGTTTAAAATTCCAGTTTTTTTCACAGATTTCTAATTCAAAGTTCTTCCAGAATTTTAAAGCACAAATTCTCAAATTTAAGGCTTTTCCGGGATTCAAGTTTTTTAGCAACACTAATTGTTCACACCTGTATGCGAACAATTAATATAGATAATATTTCAAATTTTATCAGCTGCAAGACTTAAAGTTTAACATATATTATAATTCAAGCCAACACTGTAAATTGAACAAAACATACATTATAAATTTAAAAGCCAGCCTAAATGACAAAAAACAAACCTAATATTTTACAATACAAATATTTATTCAAACCAAAAACTGAAAAAATGACTAAACTGACTTGAGATTTGAAATCTACAGATAGTCATAGTCGAAGTATGTTTAGTTGTTTATGTGCTTGAATTTAAACTATTTTGATTAACAATAAACAAGCCTTATAAATTTACCATCCCTAAATTTAGTTTGTTTTAAATTGGTAGTTCAAAAAAATAGTTATTATGTATATTAATGCATAAAAGTTAACTTATTTTGTCAAAAAAACATTTTTTGAAAATGAAAATGTTTACCTATCAAAAAATATTTTAATTTATATCATGTATTCTTTTAAATGTGTCTTTACACACCTAGATACTACATGTATAAACAATAATTTTAAAAAATTATGAATTAACTTAACTTAATCTAATTTAAGTATTAAATAAAACGTGGTTTAAAATGGAAACTGCTTATTTCCAACCCGCGATCATTTCCCACCCGATCAAATCCGAGAACCACTTACCAAGCAAGGTAACAGTGATAGTAATACATAAATTAATAATAAACAAAAATAAAACAAAAATTTTAGAAAATAAAGAAATAAATAAAGCAAGTTCAAAATATTTTCGAGTCGGAATTTTGCGTGGGTGGGAATAGTCAGTATGCCGATTAAAATATGAGCGTCTTTATATATTTGTGTGCTTAGTAATTAACTTTTAGTGCTAAAAAAACTTATAGAAAAATCAAAATGTATAAAAACCCAAATAAAATAAACCTTTTTTCTTACTATAATGTAATTTTATTATCAAATATAACTTATAGTAATAAAACATTTATAAAAGATACTTAGTTTTAAAACACACATAAAAAATTCCTAAACTTGCTGTTGCAAGAATAAAGTTATGATGAAACCGAGAAAAAAACTGGTGGAATGCTTATCTTTTATTTTATATTTTTAAGCTGATACTGTAAAGATTTTTAATTGTTTTAAAATGTTAAACAGGGATTTAAAATGAAATTAATAAAATTAAACGAAAAACCAAAATAAGTTTAATTTATAATGTTTTTTTTTTGCTCAGCGGGCCAGATTTTCATGCTTGCGGGCCACAAAATTTTCTTCCGCGGGCCGCATTCCATTCAAAAAATAAACGTGCTCGCGGGCCGCAGATTTACCCTTCGAGGGCCACATTTGGCCCGCGGGCCGCAGTTTGCCGACCCCTGACCTAAACACTTGAATAAAAAACTGTTAGCTTTTATTCATTTTTAATATTTAAGTGAATTTTTATTCTGTAATTTGAATAATGTAAGTTAGTTGAGGTATTTTGAGATTCAAATCAAACTTTAGACTGTTAAGGATTTTTTAGTAATCAGATTAAGTTAAAAAATTTTTTTCTAAATTTTAAGGCTAGTTTTGTGAATTTAAAACCTTTTGAGCCTTTATAATAATATTTTCAGGTATATTAGAATTGTTTTTGTTGTGTTTAGTACTTGATGAAACATTTGAGAGTACTTGGAATTTACTAGGATAAACGGAGGTGTCTTTATTTAATTGTGTAAACGGAAATCCATAATAACGCTGTAGAAATGAAAATTGCATTAAGATTGGATGATAAAGTTGTTTTAAATTTCAGCTTCAGTTGATATAAGGCTTTCAGTTGATATAGTTGATGTATTTGATCAGTATATCGGATCAATATATCGATTGATGTATTTGATTTTTCATTTGATAATAGTTTGTTATAGTTGATATGGCTCTCAGCTTTCAGTTGATGTAGTTTGATTACATGTTAAATTAAGTTAGTTAACTGTTTCTGATATTAAGAATGTATTTCAAAATCAATTAAAAGTGTTTACGTATTCCTGCCACTAGAGGCTCTCTTAAATTAGATCTTTTGATGCACATAACTTTTATTTGCAGTTCAGTGTGCACAGATTTCGATTAGCTTGACGGTTTAGGCTATGTGTAATTAGACTAATTTCTTTTTTTTTTTGTTTAGATCAGTGATCGTCAAGCTTATCAATACAATACTTTACCTTCAATTTTTTGTTTAGATATTAAACTTGCAATATAAAAGTTTTACAAATGACTTAAAACTAACTTATTATCGACAGTGAACTAAAATATATATATAAAAATGTCAACTTTTGAAAACACAACTGGCAACATTGAAGTCTCTAGCGCACCTGGTGTTAAAAAAATAAAAACCACGAACTCTGAGAACCGTGAACTTTGTGAAAAGTTTCACAGGAACTTCGATGAAAACGAAAATTCTGAAGACGAAATTATGAAAAGTTTCAAAAGAAATGCAGTTTTGGGTTTTGATGAAAATGCATTGAAAAGTTTCTCTGATTTTTTTCGTATAGGTAAAAAGTTTTTTCTTTTCTCTTTTAATTATATGATGGTTTTTTCGTAGAAATAAAGAATATAATTTTAATAGTTAGCATCTCTATCTAGTTTCATTAACTTCTGTTTTTTTTTATTAAACTAATAAAATTAGAATTAAATAAACTTTAGTAGGTAATATGAAGTTATCAAACGAAAACTTCTTTAAACTTTACAAAATGGCAAAACTACTCAATTTCGACATTGCCAAGCAACATTTGCTCGACTCGTTCAAAATTGACCTGAATATTGACAACGTTTGTTTCTGCCATCAGTTTTCCAACATTGCCCAAAACAAACAAATTCAAAAGTGCACTTTCGACTTCATAACAAGGTGGTTCTGCTATTTGACCGAAAACAAAATGCTGGACGGTTTGAGCTTTGATGTCCTTGTGAGGATCTTTTCGAGTTCAGACTTGAATATCACCTCGGAGCTTGAGGTAACAAAAGCTGTGAACAGTTGGATTGAACACGATCCAGAATCAAGAAGCAAGCTTACAATAGGCTTGGTGAAAACAATTCGTCTACCTCTGCTATCAACTGCTGCTCTGAATACATTGTTAGATGCTGACACATTTTCAAAATGTGCTGAGAGTAAGAGGGTTATACTCAAAGCTATCAGCGATAAAATTATTCTGACTCTTGACCCGAGCTCTGTGGACTGTCGAGTGAGACATTGCGCTCAGGATAGTTTTGAGGTAGCAATTTGCGGCACTAAGTACGTCTTCAGGCTGGTAAATGAGAACTGCTCGTTCATCACTGAGATCGCGCGTTTTGATGAAAATATCGACGTGTCCTCAGTTGAGTTCGTGAACGGGATCATATACTTCTTGGGTTACGAATATTTTTTTAACAATGTATCGGTGCGGTCTTATTCAGTTTTGACTGGATCCTGGGAGGAATTGAAGTTTCCCGATTGTTCGATAAACTGCGGCGATTTTTCAACCTGCAGCTTGGCGGGGAAAATATACATTTTGGCGGGAAACGCGCTACGTAACGTATCAGGAACCAACTTTTTCGTTTTTGATCCCAGCACTGAAAGTTTCAAGAAGCTGAAACATACCGAACGTTCCAGGAAGGAAGCCGCGTCATCCGTATTCAACGGGAGAATAGTGACGTCAGGAGGATTCGATCATCCGACATCCGTTGAAGCGTACGACCACTGCGCGGATGAATGGTCACGTGACATGCCCGACATGCTGGTGGGAAAAAGAAGTCACGCCTCGGTGAGCATCGGAAACAAAATGTACGTGATCAGTGGAGCGGAAAGTTGCGAGGTTTTTGATCTCTTCAGCGGGAAGTTTGCTCTTCTTCAAGCTCCTCCACTTAAGGAGAAAGTTTTTAGCTGTCAGTGCGTAGTAATTGGTAGCAAGATAATAGCGTTTGCTGGCAGCTATGAATATGAATGTGTTGTTTTCGATCCGGAGAAATCAGAATGGGAGAAGAAAGTAAGTTTCAGGCAACTTGGGCTTAATGGTAGTTACCACTTCGTCAAGTATCCAAAATATATTTGTCCTTCGTTTTTTTACCATGTTTAATAAACTTACTACTGAAATTAGCAAAGGCCTAACATTGTTGCCCTTAATGTTTCTTACGTTATTTAAATCACTAAAGTTACATTTTTTTTGAAGTTTGACATGTCCTGGACATGGCTTTAAACTTTATTCTGGTATATGACTCAATAACCGAAAGGTTTTTTCGTACACCAGATCCTTTTACCAAGTGTTTCAGCGCTTTTTTTTTCGTTCAATAAACATCTCGAATAGCACCATACAGCTTTTCAAACTTCAACTAAGTGTTGAAATTTTTTCTACAATTGACTACATATCAAAAGTTAATTACTTTTTTTTTTATTCTGTAAAAATAGTATTACAAAATATAATTATAGCTTTTAAACAAAGGACAATGTTATTTAAAAAAAACAATGTTTGAAACCCTATGGCCTTAATTAACTTACTAAAAATTTATTTTCTTCATTTATTAAGATATTACTAGTTTTTTGATAAATTAAAGAACAATATCAAATAACTTTATAAAAACATAAATGTAAAAGACGTTTGGGAATCTGTTCAATTACAACTCTATTTTTAATTGCTGTTTTACTAAAATTAGCAAAAGTTTGCTTAACTCAAATGTATTTTTTACAATAACCGAGTTTTAGCAAAACTTTAGTTAGTGGCATTGAAACTTTTGAAGTAAAATTTTACTATTTAAATTGATAACAGTGAATAATGATTATTTGTACAAGTATAATAGATTTGTAAACTTTATGTAACTTAGTAAAAAGTATTAGTACAAAAAGCTCTCAAAAGTTATAAATTCATTATGACATCACATATAAATTCTAATTTTAACTCAGTTTCCGCTTTAAGCAAGTGTAACAACAGCAAGTTACATAATTTTAGCTTTTTATGATTTCTTATAAGTTAATTATTTAAAATTTTATTAAAAAGTATAACAAAATCTAAAATTAAGTTTCTGCTTTACAAACGTTTTTAGTAAGTAATCTACATTTTTATGAGTCGTAAAAGTTGTTTTTCAAAAAAAAAACAACTTTTTCGACTCATAAAAACCTGATGTCAAATGAAATACCTAATAACTTTTAAGAAAAGGGAATCTTTGATCAATTACAGGGTTTCCCTTTTTTTGAAGGCTCCCTTAAAGAAACCAAAAAGCTATGGCCCCCTTCAACATATTTTTTCAAAATACTTATGTTAAATACACCTAACATCTTTGTTGGATCTTTATCATCAGTTTTAGAATATATAGTGTAAGCTTCAAATTATGGCCTTGTGGCTCCCCTTTTACGGCTCACATACCTCTAACTTTCTGAAGTTTTATCAAAATATCTAGTATAAGTTACAAAACTACTCTTAAACACGCCTAAACCACTTTTTTATTTTTCTTTACCACCAACCTGAGAAACTAGTGTACCTTTCAAATTATTGCCCCCTTTGAGCTTTTGGTACCCTTTGTTATTTAAATGGTATACTTTGGGAAACCCTTATCTAAGAGTTACTTAACTGAAAGAACTATATAAGTAAGTTTCATGGAGATATTACTTTATTAACTAAATAAAGCATAAATTTATGGTTGTTTATCTATGTAGTTCGTTTCTTTAGTTGCAATAAAAGTTGTTTTGCTTATTGATCTATCAAAGTTAAATGTTTCACTAGTCTGTTGACTATATATTAGCATGTTTTATATTCAATCTTTTGTAGAAAATTTATGTTTAGATTTAAAACTTAAAATAGAATATTAAATTATTGTACTTTAAAGCTTATATTAAAAGTAGCTATTGATTTAGAATAGCTAGGTTTTGTATAGTTTTAAAACTTTTCCTCTTTTAATGTTAAAACTAGTAGATGGAACTAGCTGTAAGTTCTTTAGAAAACAACAATTTTTATAATGCAAACTTAAAATTTAGTTTGTTTAAAAATGCAGGGACGTTTTAAGTATTTTCAAAAGTAAAACAGTAATTAATAAAACGAGTTATTATTGATTAGAAGTTTTAGAAAATGTATAATCAATAGTTCCAAAAAGATAATTTATTCTAAATACAGGTAAAGAGGACTACGTGGATCTTATAGTTTTTATAGGTATAAATGACGGTCAGCAGCCTTATATGTCTCGCGGGCCAATTTTCTTCAAAAATTTGCTCGCGGGTCGCACTATTTAGAAAAAACCTTTGAGGGCCGCATTTATCTTAAAAATTCTAGTAATCAGTATAAATATATTATTTAAGATCAAAAATATAACAAATTAAGTAATATATAAAGAGTAGTTATTGAATTAAGATCCTAAATGTAAGTTTTTATCACAAAAATTATAATTTTTATTGTTTTTAAAATGTATATTTTTTGGTGAAAAGGAGCTCGCGAGCCGCAGGTTTTGACTTAATGGGCCGCATTTGGCCCGCAATTTGCCGATCCCTGATCTAGATTGTTAGTTTTATTTACATTCAAAACAAATAAGTTAAACACCTGTAAAAGGTTTTACTTTTACCCAGTACAATTTTACAATATCTTAAAAAAGTTTTGGTTAATAATCATTTTCTATATCAAGAGTGTTTCAGTTCAGTTGTTACATAATAGAGATAAGTATTTAAAAAATCTAGTTTGGAAAAAGTTCGTTTACAAAACTAAACTTTTTAAATTCTTATATTAAGTAAATTTACAGTATAGTTTTAGTTTTTATCGCTTGTTTATTTTAGATTATTTTAATTCTAACGAGTTTTATCAGTATACAAAATATACATAGCATAAGCACTTAGTTAATTTTTTAACATTCGATTATTACGTCATTTTATATTTTAAAACTTTAAACTACAATATGGTTTTATTTCAATTTGTATTCATTCTACCTTAGTAAGATATTATTTCTGATGAGCCTTACTACGAAAGTACTAAAAGAAATCGATGAAAAATGAAATGTATTTTGTTATATTTTTTAAATGAATAAGGTATCAATAAAAAACTGAATGAACACTAACAAATAATTTTGCTACTAAGTCAAACCGGAATTCTTGTTTTACATTAAAAATAATATAAACTTAAGTTTAAAAATAAAGAAAAATAACTTTGACAGTTGCCTTTAAAATTATCTAATTCTTTACAAAACATAATTAGATAAGTTTTGAATAACAATATTGCTCAAGAATGAAATTACATTACACTTTTAATATTAAAAAACAAAAAGCATATTCAAAAATAGTACTAAATAATTTTAGTTATTTAGAATTGATCTAAACAAGTTTTGAAAACTTTATCATGATATTTCTATTAAAATGAATATTTTGGTAGAAAGTGGTCTTTCTACTCAATAGAAAGAATAGGCAAGGGCATAAACTATACAATAAACAAAATATAATAAGTTCCTAACAGAGCCTTTACAAACTTTTTTTCAGCGGAAATTGTTAACTATTTAAGTTTATCACAAGGTTTATAAAGTAAAATTATTACCAACTGTATTTTTACAAATTTGTTACAATATCTCAAAATAATATAGTTTTTTGTTGTTTTCTAACAATAAAATTGGTACATAATTTTCGATAATGTTTGTTAGAAACCAAATAAGCAATTCAAAGCAGGGCTTCTCAATCTCAGCCAAGTGGCCCCCTTGGGTGCCATGAGCATTAAATAGACCACAGGGGGCCATGAGCTCATAATTTTAAACCTTACACTAGATATTCTGGATTTGATGACGAAGAGCAAAAAAAAAGTCTTAGGCGGTTTTAATGGTAATTATTAGAGAAATCTTGTGAAAGGGGCTATAGCTTTTTTACTTATTTTGAAATGAGAAAAATTTGGGAAACCCTGATTTGAAAAAACTATTCCTTACCAAGATTTTTAGATAAATAGTAAGCTGGTAGAGAAGGATTGGACCTGAAGAAAAATATAAAGTAAAAGTGTTTCAATAAAACTAAAAGTATTTTATTAAGTTTTTGGTTTAAAGATTGAGTCAGCTTTTTTAATAGACCTTAAAAATATATTACAAGTTTTTGTGTCAAGCATGGTAAAGTTATTAAAATTATTAAGTTTACCATTTTTTTACTTTAATTTTTACTTTGTTATACATTTTATTTAATTGTTTAAAAGGTTATTTAATTATATTGGTTTGAAAATTTAACAAAGATCTTTAGTTTTATTGAAGCACTTTCAGTTTATATTTTTCTTTACGTCCCATTCTTTTTTACCAGCTAACTATTTATTTAAAAATCTTGTTAAGAACAGTTTTTTTCAAATCAGGGTTCCCTAAATTTTTTTCCTTAAAAGAAAGTAAAAAAGCTATGGCCCTCTACAACAAGATTTATCTAAAAATTACCATTAAAAGCGCCTTAAACGTTTTTTTGCTTTTCATCATCAAATCCAGAATATCTAATGTAAGTTTCAAACTATTAATTCATGCCCCCTGTGGTACCCTTTGCTGCTCATGGCCTCCAAGGAGGCTACTTGGTCTAGTTTTGGAAGTCCTGCGTTAAATTGTTTAATTGGTTTGTACCGAGCCTTCAGCATAATATAGGACATACTAGTTGCAATAGAATAGCTTTAACTGGTTTCTAACAAACATTGTAAAAAATTATGTACAAATTTTATTTATGAAAATTAAAAAAGCTGTATTTTTGTTATATTTGTAACATATTTTTAAACATACAGTTTTTGATAAATTTATTTTATAAACCTTGTGATAAATTTAAATAGTTAACAATTTCCGCTGATTGTAAAGGTTTTGTTAGGAACTTGTTACAATTAGTTTATTGAAAAGTTCATTCCTTGCTTTGTCTTTCAATTAAGTAAAAAGACCATTTTCTACCAAAATATTCATTTTGTAAGAAATATCTTAACATAGCTTTTAAAACTTGATAGAGTATATCAAAAATTCTAGAAGTAGTAAGTACTATTTTTCAAACATATACTTTAATCTTTTTATTTTAGAAGTTTAATATTGTTCCATTCTTGAGCAACATTAAACTTTAAAACTTATCAAATTATGATTTGTATACTATCAGATAATTTTAAAACTATTGAAGTTATTTTTTTTTTTTTGTAAGCTTAAGTTGATACTCTTCTATTTTGAAATGAAAATCCTGACTTAACTTAGTAGTTAGATTATTTGTCAATTTTTAAAAATTTTTTCATTTATGCCTTATTTATTTAAATTATTCAACAAGTTAACATCAAATTCTTTTATGGTACTGTTAAAAGTATATTAAGTTTTATTACTGGTGTTCATCACTTTTTTCACAATTACAAATGCATTTTGGTAAAATTAAGCTATCTTTTTTTAATAAAAATTAGCATTCACAATTTTATATAGTAGGTAAATTGGTTCTTTAGTTTGTATTAATAAGCCTTAGTCACCTTAAACATTAACAATTAACACATTTCATTGTTGCTGTTTTTTTTTACAAGTTTTTATAAGTGTTTTAATATAGTTTGTAAACTAAGCCTTAATGTCTCCATGAATGTTTAGTTAAGATTTTAGAAACATATAGAATTAAGAATTTAGTTGATTTTCTGAAAAAAAAAACAATATTTTATAGGTAAATTAATTTGTGGTTCGATTAGTTTGAAGGTATGTTTTTCTTAAGTGGAGTTAAATATTTACTCTAATTAGTATCTAACTTAAAATTGGTATTTTTGTGTTTCAAACATTTTTCAGTTAAGCTATACTTTCAAAGTATCTGTTTTGATCAGTTCTTTTTTAGATAAATTCTATGAACATTTCATCAAAAAAATAAGTTTTAAAAATAATAAAGGTTAAAGCTATTTTATATATTTTTACTTTCTATGACAACTATAGATAAACTACATACTTTTTGTAATTTTTATATTAAATGAAATCTAGTTCGTCTTCTTATCTGTGTTTCTATACTGTAAAGAATATTTTAACTAAACAATTAACTTTATAAAAAATAATAATAGTAGTCTTGATAAACTGATATATACTAAGTATTATAGTATTAAAAAAATGAAAAAATTAGTGCTTTTTAATTGTTATATGATCAATGTTACTTTTTCTGGTGATCGTTTTTTGATAAAGTATAATAGTTGTTAGGTGTAATCCAATACTTCCTTCTGTTATAAGATCTACATTTGAAAAGTCAATCTCTAATTATAATCTTTAATATTGGTTTTAAATGCAATTTTTTAAATAATTAGAAATTTTAAAGCTAATGTTCTTTTAGTCTGAAAAAGTTAACAAGCGTGATAAAACAGTTTCATTAAAATTGTATAAATTATAATGAAATGATACAAATCTGTTGAAATTAACTAGGTGTATTTATAGACGTAATTTAATATATATAAATTTAATTAAATGTTAAAAAGTTAGACTTAAAAAAATATTAAATATAAATATCTATATAGCCTAAACCAGTGGTCGTCAAAGTGTACAATGGTGCACACTAGTTTACACAGAACATTTTTGTGGGATGCAGGAAATTTGTAGGTTGCATGAAATTGTTAGGATAAACATAAAAAATAAAGTTAATCTTTTTGTTTCATTTATTTATTTAAAGCAACAAGCTTAAATATTTCAGTTATATCATCTAACCCTGGTGTTTAATTTGGCTTTTCATAAATTGGTCATTTTAATCATAAGACTATTCTCGTCCTAAACTCAATTGTCAATTAAGTAAACATCTTTTATTAAAGAAAAAAAGTGGTTGCTCACATTATTTGTCTAAGGTTGAGTATGGATAAAGTTCTATCTGTCTTCAAGCTACATTCATGATATGAAGTTAATTAAATTTTAAAACTTAATATTTTCTTGTTTTAAGTAACTTTTTTAAATATGATATTTTGGTTAATAAATCAAGTTTGATTTATTTAAACAAAATTAAATGATATTTTACAATTTTTATACTAAGTAACTGTTCTTCCATAATACTAAAAATAGTTCTTTTAATAATTTAACTTAATAGTAAGTGTTATACTTAAAATAAAGGACAAAGTGTTTTAAATTAAAGAAAAATATATGTTTTAAAATCTTCTTAAGTACATAAATTATTCCCTATAAATACATATTAGTAAAATATAAATTCAAAGTAACAAATTTTATTTCAAATTATTGAAGTTATTTATAATTATAGATTTTCTAATTATTTGTTATTAATATATTAGTATATTTATATGGAAAAAGAATTCAAATAGAACTTATAAAAGTTATGGAAAATATAGTCTTAGATTACTACAGAGTTGCCACACACTAAGGATACTTTGAAATTTTGAAAGGTTTTGTGAGGATTAAGGCTGTCTTGGGTTTTTCTGAAGTTTTATGTAAATCTCATGCTAGTTAGGTTAATATTTTAAAAAATAAACTTTTAGCTAGAGTAATTTACTACTTTCTAATTTGAAATTTTTTTAAGTTATCTATAATTTTATACCTATTTAATTCTTTTGAAATTCTTGAAGTATTTGTTCTTAATTAACTGTAAATTTCTCAGTTTTTGAACTTATCTTTAATATTTTTCTTTTTTTTTAAGTCAGGATAGTCTCAATCTAATTTAATAAAATCGTTGCTTTTTTTTTTACTCAGACCAATATTTATACTCTTAAATGTAGTTACTCTGTTAATAATCAGTTAATATCGAGTTCAATTTTTAGTATGAATCAAGGTTGCCACACACTCATACCAGTAAAACTTTCCTTAAAAATAAAAAAACTTGACTAAGGATGTCTTTTTTTTTTTCAAAACTTAAGCTAGTTTTGATATTTTTATTAAATCTCCGGATACTTTTATGACTCAGATCTTTCTTTGAAAAGTTTTTTTCAATATTAAATTTAACTCTCATATTGTAATAATGATAATTTGAGATATTAATTTCAACTTTATTACTTTTATAGAAAGATTTATAACACAAGAACTCAAAGTATTAATTGTTAAATAATTATATTTTGCAAAAATTCTTAAAATTGACTTAAAATTGTTTTTTGTTTTAAGTAAAACTTCAATTAAAATTAAATTATTTAATTAAATTATGTTATTTAAAAAATAACAAGTAAAATTTCTACATTTTGTGAAATATGAAACTATTTTCTAGTGTTTTAGTTAAAGTTTGTTCTGAAATATTGAAAGTTAGTTTTTTGTTTCAAATGTTTCTAAATATTTTATAGTTCTTCAAACTTTTAATAACCTAAACTCTTGATTGAAAACCTGTTAGCTTTTATTCATTTTCAGAATTTAAGTGAATTTTTATTTTGTAATTTGATGATGTAAGTGAGTTTGAGGTTTTTTGAAATTTAGACTAAAACTTAGACTGTTATGGGGTTTTTAGTAATCAGGTAAAGTTAAGTATTTTTATTATAAATTTTAAGGCAAGATTTTTGAATTTATATCCTTTTATGCCTTAAAATAATATTTTTGTTTCTTATAATAAGCTCAGAATAGTTAAAGGTTTTTTGAAAATCTCAGAATTTTTTTTTTAAGTTTGAATAGTACTTAGTTTAATATTTTGTTTGTTTATAACCAGTTTTATTAAGAAGCTTGATATTTATTGACTTTGATGATATATTTAGGTTAAAAGGAACTCACTTTTGACTCAAAGAAGTAGCAACAGTATATATTCAGTTATACTATAAACTTATATACTTAAAATAAAGTAATTTGAGTTAATTTAGAACAAAATCTAGAATATTTTATGCTTGAAATAGTTAATTTACAATTTTTAATTGTTATAAAACAATGAAGTTACAATCTTTTACAACCTTGAACTTAATGGAGTACAAAATTTAGTACATGAAATGAACAATTAAAGATTCAGGTAATATTTTACTCAGATCAACAATTTACATACTTTTAAAACTTTACTGCACTTAGTTTGTTATTTCTTTTATGTTCAACATCTATGTTAAATACAATAATATTAATAAAAGAATGTTTAAGTTATTTTATGTATGTGTTTAGTTCTTAATGAAACATTTGAGAGTACTAGGTATTTATCAAGATGAGCGGATGTTTGTTTATTTAAATTTGTAAAAGGAAGTCCATATTAAGGCTGTAGAAATAAAAGTGTATAAGAAAGAAGACTGCATGATTAAGTTGTTATAAAATTCAGCTTCAGTTGATATAAAGCTTTCAGTTGATAATAGTTTGATATAGTATATATGGCTTTTAGCTTTCAGTTAGTATTAGTTTGATTACAAGTTTAATTATGTTTAAGTTAATTGTTTCTAGTCGTAAAAATGTATTTTGAAATCAATTATAAGTTTTTTCGAATTCCTGCCATTTGAGGCTCTTTTAAAATAGATATTTTGGTGCACATAATTTTTATTTGCAGTTAAGTGTGTACATTCGATTACCTTGACGGTTTAGGCCAGAATAACTAGAATAATTTTTATTTAATTTTTAGCTCAGTTGTCGTCAGTTTTAAGCTAATCAATATAAGTTTTACTTGTATTTTTTACAAAACATGATATATACAGTTCTACAAATGATATTAAAACTAACTTATTATCGACAGTGAACTAAAATAAATATATATATATAAATGTCGACTTTTGAAAGCACAACTGGCAACATTGAAGCCTCGAGCGCACCTGGTGTTGAAAAAATAAAAAATGCCAGCTCTATGAATCATGAATTTTGTGAAGAGCTTCTCATGAACTTCGATGAAAACGAAAATTCCAAAGATGAAAATGTTGTGAAAAGTTTTAAAATAAATGCAGTTTTGTATTTTGACGAAAGTGCAATAAAAAGTTTCTCTGATTTTTTTTGTACAGGTAAAGAGTTTATTTTTACTTTCTGTTAATTATACGATGATTTTTTCGTAGAGTAAAAATGATATTTTTAATAGTTAGCATCTCTATCTAGTTTCATCATCTACTGTTTTTTTTTTTATTTAACTATTAAAATTTGAATTAAATAATCTTTTGTAGGTAATGCAAAGTTATCCAACGAAAATTTTTTCAAACTTTACAAAGTTGCAAAACTACTCAATTTCGACAATGCAAAGCAACATTTGCTCGACTCATTCAAGATCGAACTGAACATTGATAACGTTTGTTTCTACCATCAGTTTTTCAACATTGCCCAAAACAAGCAAATTCAAAAGTGCACTTTCGACTTCATAACAAGATGGTTCTGCTACTTAGCCGAGAACAAAATGCTGGACGGTTTGAGCTTTTATCTCCTTGTGACGATCTTGTCCAGTTCAGACTTTAATATCACCTCGGAACTTGAGGTAGCAAAAGCTGTGAACAGTTGGATAGAACACGATCCAAAATCAAGAAGCAAGCTTACATTAGGCTTGGTGAAAAAAATTCGTCTACCTTTGCTCTCAACTGCTGCCTTAAACACACTGTTAGATGCTAAAACATTTTCAAAATGTGCTGAGAGTAAGGGGTTTATACTCAAAGCTATCAGAGATAAAACTATTCTGAGTCTTGACCCGAGCTCTGTGGACTGTCGAGTGAGATATTGCGCTCAAGATAATTTCGAGGTGGCGATTTGCGGCAGTATGTTTAATGCTTCCTTTCGTGACGCATATCACGTGTTTAAATTGGAAAATGAGGACCGCTCGTTCATCACTGAGATCGCACGCATGAATGAAAATATCCGCGTGGTCTCAGTTGAGTTCGTGAATGGGATCATATACTTCTTCAGTTACGAGCGTTTTTTTGACAATGTGTATGTGCGGTCTTATTCAGTTTTGACTGGATCGTGGGTCGAAGTGAAGTTTCCCGATTGTTCGATAAACTGCGAAGATTTTTCAACGTGCAGCTTGGAGGGAAAGATTTACATTTTGGCGCGATCAGAAACCAACTTTTTTGTTTTTGATCCCAGCACTGAAAGTTTAAGGGAGCTTGAAAATACCAAACGTTGCAGCAAGGGGTCCGCGTCATCCGTATTCAACGGGAGAATTGTGACGTCAGGAGGATTCGATCATCCGACATCCGTTGAAGCGTACGATCACTGCGCGGATGAATGGTCACGTGACATGCCCGACATGATGGAGGGAAAAAGCGGTCACGCCTCGATGAGCATCGGGAGCAAAATGTACGTGATCAGTGGAGTGGAAAGTTTCGAGGTTTTTGATCTTTACAGCAGGAAGTTTGCTTTTCTTCAAGCTCCGCCCGTTCGGGGAGACTTTATTTACTTTCAATGTTTGACGAAGGGCGGTAAGATAATAGCGTTTGTTGACAAATATGAATATGTTGTTTTCGATCCAGAGGAATCAGAATGGGAGAAGATAATTACTTCCTGGCAATTCGATTTGCATCTTAATTATCACTGCATTAAATATCCAAAATTTAATGTTATTCTTTGATTGTTTTGCTTGGTGGTTCGATTATTTTACCGTGTAAAATAAAATTACTACTGAAATTAGCAAAGGCTTAACATTGTGGCCCTTTAATGTTTCTTATGTTATTTAAATCCCTAAAATAACACTTTTTTTTTGCAGTTTGAATAGCACCATACAACTTTTTAAACTTCAACTAAGTATGATATGGAAACATTTTCCACAAATGACTACATATCAAAAGTTAATTATTGTTATTATTCTGTAAAATGCACCGTATAGTATAGAATTAAAGCTTTTAAACAAGGGCTTTTATTGTATTTGAAAAAAATGTTAGAAACTCTTTGGCCTTCAAAAACTAACTAAAAATCTTTATTTTTTAGCATAATGCTAAAAACTTAATTAATTAAAGAAAAATATAAAATAACATTATAAAATCATAAATGTAAAAGACGTTTAAGAATCTGTTTTTTTACAAGTTTATTTTTAATTACAGTAATTATAAAATTTGCAAAATTATGCTTAACTCTAATGTATTTTTTACAATAAATTAATTTTAGCAAAGTTTAATAAATAGCATTGTACATTTTTGAAGTAAATTTTTCTTTCGAAATCGAAAACAGTGAAAAATCATTGTTTATACAAATATAGTAGAATTTGTAAACGTTATGTAACTTTGTAAATAGTATTAGTACAAAAAGCTCTCACAAGTTCTAAATTCATTTTGACATCACAGATAAATTCTAATTTTAACTCAGTTTCTGCTTTTAGCAAGTGTAACACCAGCAAATAATAAATTTTTAACTTACTTTAATTTCTTAATAGTTTTTGTTTAAATATTTAGCAAAATATTCTAACATGTTAAGTATCTGCTTAATAAACGTTTTTAGTAAGTAATTTCCTTTTTTTTTCAGGAGTCGTAAAAGTTGTTTTTCAAAAAAAAACACACCCCTGATGTAAAATGAAATACCTAATAGCTTTTAGGTAGTTTAGGTAGTTAATAGCTCTAATATAGGATGTTCCAAACTTTTTTTGGGTAAGGCTCCCTTAAAGAAATTAAAAAAGCTCTGGCCACCTTCAACATATTATTTCAAAATACTTATGTTAAATACACCTAAGGTCTTTGTTGGATGTTTATCATCAACTCTAGAATATATAAAGTAAGCTTCAAATTATGGTCTTGTGGCTCCCCTTTCACATCTCACGAACCTCTAACTTTCTGAAGTTTTACCAAAATATCTAGTATAAGTTAAAAAACTACTCTTAAACACGCCAAGACCTACTTTCACTTTTTACCACTAAACTCAGAATAACTAGTGTAAGTTTCAAAATATTGCCACTTTTGAGCTTATAGTCCCCTAAATTCTCTCGGAAACCCTGATCTAAGAGTTACATTACTGAAAGAACAATACCTAAAAGTTTAATGGGGATATTATTTTAAACATGATTTTAAAGAAAGCTTATACTTGTGGTTTCTAATTTGTGCAGTTGGTTTCTTCATTGGCAAATTTTTTATTTATTTATAAAAGTTATACGTTTCACTAGTCTGTTGATTAAATGTTAGCATGTTTTATATTTGCATTTTTGTAAAAAACTGGTATTCAGAGGTAATAAATAACATTAAATTTTTGTATTTTATAGCTTGAATTAAAAGTTGCAGTTGATTAAGAATAGATAGGTTCGGTATAATATAATAACTTTTCCTCTTTTCATGTTGACCTTAGTAGATGGAACTAGCTATAAATTCTTTGGAAAACAAAAAAAAATTACTTAAAATTTAGTTTGTTTAAAAATGCGGTAACGTTTTAAGTATTTTTATTTCAAAAGTAAAACAGGAATTAATAAAACTAGTTATTATCGATATGTATTCTCAAAAAGTTATTGAAAATGACTTAATCACTAGTTACAAATAAAGTTTAGTTATTTTATGCTAGAGATATTAACTATATATTTTATTATAAATTCTGAAAATGAGTTAATAAATATTCTCTAACTATTTACTTGTAGTACTTACTGGTAAAAAGGACTAAGTAAAAATAAAAATATAAAAGTAATAAATATTCAGGGTTCGTGTGCGAATTTTTTTTTCATTTAGCCTGACTGAGACCAATTTAACCTGAAATTTTTTCAAAGTAAGGAAAATAACTTTAGAATTTAATTTGAGGCATTGGGAATCTGATTAGTACTGTTGTTGTCTCCTACTTTAACCAGCTTTAGATCAAAACTTTATAAACTTTTTTGAACTTTAAAAATCTGCAAAAAGAACCTCATAGCTTAGTTACAACTCAATAAAATAAGGCTAAACTGTGAAAAAGGTGATTGACCCCCCTTTGCCCTTAACATAACAAATTCAGTGATAATTTTTTAAATAAGTGATCTACTACTAGTGTAAAAACTTATATTATATATTACTAAACACAATTGTTTAATTTAATTAAGCACTAAGTTAAAACATTACAACCAGAAGATTTATAATAAAACGACGTGCATTTTTGTGTTTTATTAAAATTTAAAATGAAACGCTTACACGAGTATTAAAATTCAAACAAACAGCTAAGTTGTTGAACTAAACTGTGATATTTAAAATGTATTTTTTAATGAATTTTCAAAATTATGACGTATATAACTTACTCAAAACCAAATAATGAAGATTCTTAAAAATTTTATAGAGATCCAACAAAATTTTTCAAGCATTTATTTTTACAAATACTGACTGATTTTGTTTTTAATAACTAATAACTAAATTCACATCTCAATTTGATCTTTTAAAAGATTTCTCAATTCTTTTAATTAAAAATTTTAAAGCATTTGAACTCAGAAAAACTGAGATTGTCGAACTTTTACATAAAAAAACTGATTTAGCCTGACTTAGTCTGATTTAGCCTGACGCGCACGAACCCTGAATATTAAAAAATAATTTATATTACTTACAGATTAAAAAAAAGTAAAACTCATAGTTTACATTAAATTGTACTGTTAAAGTTATAAAAAAACAAATATAATATACAGCTGTAAGATGTTTATTGATTATTCGAATACAAAAAAAAACATTAAAAATAAAAACATGCAAAAAAAAATAAACACCAGCAAATAATAACACGATACAAGAAAAATATCAAAATTGTCAACTGTTTAAAATATTCAATAAGATATGATTTAAAACAATTTGCTTCCAAAGGACTTTTTATAAAAAATTGGACCTAATTGAAATTTTATGCTGAAAATAGTTTTTGATATTTTGTTTAACAAAAATAATATTCGTATTAAGTTCATTTTGGCAAAAAAAATCATATTCAGTCCAAAATTACAAAAAAAATCATACGTAAAACTCGCATTAATAAGTATTTGTTTTCGTATTTTGTAATTTACTAAAAAGTTTCAGTCAATGAAAAAAAAACAAACAAAAAAAGTTCAATAAAAGAGGTTAATCAAAGGCGTTTAAAAAGCACCCAATGAAAAAAATTAAAAGTGAAAATTAAGTAAATTTAAAACCATGCTGAAATTAGTCAATAATATCGTGGTAAAAAAAATAAAAAAGTGTTGCTTCTTTTTTTTTACTTGCATTTTACAAGTAGGTTATTTAACTTTTTTTTTTTTATGCTAACGTGCGCAAAAACAGGCTGAAAATTTATATTTTTTTTTATTTATCACTTTTTTTCAAAAATATGTTTTCATAAACATTTCAATAAAATACGAATCAAGCGAATTAACAACTTCTACGCTTTCGTTCAGTGTTATCCGTGAATTTTTTATTTACTTTTAATGACGAAGTAAATCATGGGCGTTTTTTGTGATTATGACGTCATGAACAAACACACGTCACAATCAAAATATTTCTGCGACGCCAGAAAACTTGTGTTTTAGTCACATACTATAAAATCCTAGTAGTAGTGATACACATGATGTCGAAATTACAAAATTATGACATCACGAATTATGACGTCACTCAAAATCGTACATCAGTATTTTGGTGTCTTCAGTCTGGTGAAAAGCTATTACGACGTCACTCGAAATCGTACACCAGTATTTTGGTGTCTTCAGTCTGGTGAAAAGCTATTACGACGTCACTCGAAATCGTACACCAGTATTTTGGTGTCTTCAGTCTGGTGAAAAGCTATTACGACGTCACTCGAAATCGTACACCAGTATTTTGGTGTCTTCAGACTGGTGAAAAGGTATTATGACTTCACTCGAAATCGTACACCAGTATTTTGGTGTCTTCAGTCTGGCGAAAAGCTATTATGACGTCACTCGAAATCGTACACCAGTATTTTGGTGTCTTCAGTCTGGCGAAAAACTATTATGACGTCACTCGAAATCGTACACCAGTATTTTGATGTCTTCAGTCTGGTGAAAAGGTATTATGACGTCACTCGAAATCGTACACCAGTATTTTGGTGTCTTCAGTCTGGTGAAAAGCTATTATGACGTCACTCGAAATCGTACACCAGTAGTTTGGTGTCTTCAGTTTGGTGAAAAGGTATTATGACGTCACTCGAAATCGTACACCAGTATTTTGGTGTCTTCAGACTGGTGAAAAGGTATTATGACGTCACTCGAAATCGTACACCAGTATTTTGGTGTCTTCAGACTGGTTAAAACGTATTATGACGTCACTCGAAATCGTACACCAGTATTTTGGTGTCTTCAGTTTGGTGAAAAGGTATTATGACGTCACTCGAAATCGTACACCAGTATTTTGGTGTCTTCAGTTTGGTACCTGCTGCCCACCGCGCACACCAGCTTGGAGGAGGAAGCGGAAATCCTCCAAACGACTCCTCCGCTGCCTCGGGATTCCAACTCGACTACGTTTCTTATCACCTGAAAAATATATTTAATTATTATTAACATAATCAGGATTGCCCACATTATTTTAGATCCATTTTAAGGTTAAAGTTAAGTTATAAAACTGTGTTGAGCAGTATAAGAATATTGAAAAGATTTAATGTATTTTTCAATAAAACAAATTTTATGACAATTTTTTTTCCATATGATGATTTTTTTTATATATTATCTAAATAAACACGTGAATACTCTTTAAAGTTCTAGATTTTTTTTTAACTTTTCTCAAATACCAGGTTTTTTTACAACCATGTTACAAAATATTATGGTTCAATATTAACAATGTAATAACAAATATAAATTACTTGTCTGGTTAAGTCCCACAATTTAACAGTTCCGTAATCAGATGACGTAACAACGAATTTTCCATAAAGTTCTGATGACGTCACTGCCGATTTGTGTTTACTGTCTCCTGTTAGAATGCTTAATTTATATATATATATATATGTACATATACATATTCAAAAAGTATAAATTTAAGTATTTGTTAACAAAAGATCCTAGTGAAACAAGTTCACTGGAATATATAGTAAAACACACAGAAACATATGTCGGTACAATTTAAGAAGGATACTGTATAATTTGTTTTTATTATACATATATATAAACTTAAATTTTATTTATCTATACTAATCATATTTATGTTTTGAATCTCCTGTAATGACTTATTTATTCTTTTATTATTAGTTATACATACTGTTTAAGTGAATAAAAAGCTTCAGTGCTGATTCAGTTTAAAATCCCTGTGTTTATTGATTGTTCATTTATTACGTTTATCGTTGTTCAAGGTTGCAACTCTTTGGAGGTAAAATATTTAAGCTTTAAAACTTCAAACTAACCTTAACGGGCCTAAGTTTGGGGAAAATCTGACTGTTTTTATCAATCCAAAATATTTTGTTGTAAATGAAAGTGGATTGTAAGAAATCATTAGTTGGAAAATATTCATACAAGTCATATTTATTGGCTAAATATAAACATAACCATTCTATATTTCCTAACAAAAACTTATAATAATTAAACAAATAACCTTCTAATGTAGTCAAACATTTGCCAGTGAGTATGTTCCATATTTTAACTGTAGAATCTGCATTTCCACACACTAGTATTTTATCTTTCAATTGCATACCACTTGTTAGTGACTGGTGACCTAACAATTGGTGCAAACATCTGCCTGTTGATCTAATGTAGTGTTTAAATAAAATATTATTGTAGTATAAATAAATTACAATGCAATTAAATATCTATCTAGAGACAACTATTAATTAGATCAATCTAAAAATAATTAAATACATGTTAAAGCGTCCCAAACTCTTATTAATAAGTGAATTTTATAAAATAAAATAAATATTTACTTATAAATTATTCTATTAGTTTATATATTACCTGAACAAGCATCCCAAACTCTTATTGATAAGTCAATTTTATAAAATAAAATAAATATTTACTTGCTAATTAATTTGATATTAGTTTATATTTTACCTGTAGAAGCATCCAAAACTCTTATTGATGAGTCAATTTTATAAACTAAAATAAATATTTACTTGCTAATTAATTTGATATTAGTTTGTATATTACCTGAACAAGCATCCAAAACTCTTATTGATGATTCAATTTTATAAACTAAAATAAATATTTACTTGCTAATTAATTTGATATTAGTTTTTATATTACCTGTAAAAGCATCCAAAACTCTTATTGATAAGTCAATTTTATAAAATAAAATAAATATTTACTTGCTAATTAATTTGATATTAGTTTATATTTTACCTGTAGAAGCATCCAAAACTCTTATTGATGAGTCAATTTTATAAACTAAAATAAATATTTACTTGCTAAATAATTTGATATTAATTTATATTTTACCTGTAGAAGCATCCAAAGCTCTTATTGATAAGTCAACTTTATAAACTAAAATATACATTTATCTTTTAATTATTCTTTTATTTTATATTTTACCTGTAGAAGCGTCCAAAACTCTAATTGATAAGTCAATTTTTTAAAATAAAATAAATATTTACCTTTTAATTTATTTATTAGTTCATATTCTACCTGTAGAAGCGTCCCAAACTCTAATTGAAGTGTCCAAAGATCCACTTACTATGTATCTTCCGTCGAACTGTAGATATAAAAAGTTAATATCAATATAGATACAAAATATCATGTTATGTATGGTTAAAAGCTAAAGCTGTTTAAAACATAGTAGTTATGTACTTTAAACTGTTAAGATAACAATATAAGTTTTCAACTTGTAAATAAGGAGAAGTGAAAATAGTGTCACTAAAAAAATGACATAAGTAACTACGCAAATATAAAATTAGACAGTAACATGTTTACACCTGCAAGACACTAAATAATATATGATCTAACTACAGATTAGTGATTATTGTTTGTTCAGATAGATGTGTCAAATGCTTATATATCTGATTACAAAAGATTATTTGAATCAAAAAATGTTTAATTTAATTAGTATTGGATTAAAACAACAACTTGTTTAACCCGTATAAAAATATATACGATTTTCGGAAATAAAATAATGATAAAAGATTTGCAGACACTAAACCCTGGGAAACATCACTTTAGACAATACAATGATATATATTAATCTTTTATTACTAATTATTGTTATTTCAAGCTAGCTACCGCCCAGGGACTTAGCACAAACCGCGACGGATTTTTATAATTAGCTTTACAAATATTCGATGAATTTTGTTTTGAATGAAAAACATTGCTTATCTAATAACTAATTCTTCACAGTTTTGAAACCTTTCCAAGATTTTTTTGTTTGTTTATATTTTTTAAGTTACGGTGGCAAAGAATTTTTTCTATTAAATTTTTAACATTACTAATTAAAAGCTAAAAAATTTGATTTTGATCCAAGTACAAACAAAAATAATGTTAACTTTGATGAATATTAAAAACTAAAACCAAAAATTCAATTAATACTTTGCAGCTAATTAAATCAATAAACAGAAATTTGAAAGGAACTTGAACATTGTAGGTAGTTTTAAAAAATACTAAAAAATTATTGAATTAAATAAATGAAAACTTACAAAGAATCAGCGGTTGTTAATAAATTATAAATTATTAAATAAAATAACCTGTAAAGAGTAAACCCTGTTAGTGTGCCCATGAAGCGAGTGGGTGCAAGTTTCAGTTGTGGAGTCCCAAACCTTGACGATGAAATCGTACGCTCCACTGACCACGCGGTTGCCATCGTAACAGACGCACCTGACGGCCGCTAGGTGGCCGACCAGCTGGTGGGTGCACGTTCCCATGGTGACGTCCCACATTCGCAACGTTGCGTCACGTGATCCCGATACAATTCTGTTGGGTTGAGATTAATTATATGTTGGTAATTAGTAAACTGTATACCAGGGTTTCCAAAACTTTTTTTTCAAACTGCCCCTTTTAAAGAAATTGTATAGCTATTGCCACTCCAACTAGATAACTCTAAAACTACCATTTAAAAGACCTTTTTTGTTTTTTCTCTACATCACTCAAAAATGTCTAGTGTAGGTTTCAAAATCGCCCCCCTTTACTAATTATTGCCTCCCAACTTACTCAAATCAGCATTGTACAAAGATTTTTATCAATTCTTTATTCTTTTAAAAAAACCTTGTTTATTAGAGCTTGGTGAAAATAAAAAAATAAACAAATATTTTAATAACATCAATGTTCGAAAAGTTTTTTCACCATGATATTTTTCAATCAAGTTTTTGCCCGTTGTTAATATTTTCAGCTCAGCGTGGTAATAAATAAAACAAAAAGAAAAAAAAAGTTTACTTAGTTTAACCACATGAGTTCTAATTTTTAATAGTGGCCAATGTGAATTAACTTTTAAATGATATATCACCATATCATAAGTAGATTGAAGTACTTAACAACTTAACAATACTATAACAAGTTGGTTTTAGATAAAATATTTTTTTATAAATCACTTTAGCAGTATAAGCAATCTAATAAAAGTTTTGAAGACTTTACCATTGCGTTTAATGAAAACTTAACAGGAATAAACTTGTATGTTTGTTTGTTTAAAAATTAAACTACACTTTATAGTTTTAATATTTTTACACTAAAATATCTTAAGCTATAGCTTTGTGTTGAGTATTTAAAGGACTTTTAGTTTGTAAAACTTAGTTGTTAGCAACTATCCTATTATTAATTAACCAGCCCAATTAAAAAAAAAAATGTACCAATAAATCTCTAATTAAGGTTCAGACTATAAACTATAAGTATTGTATGAACTTAATTTGCTTATACCATTATCTTGAAATTTAATTATTAGCTATAAGTCAGATTATATAACTAACTAAAATTACACATTTGTAGAAAGATCTAAAAAGTATTTTTAAGAAAATAAGAAGTTTAAACAAAATAAATACTTATTAGCTGTGTCAAAAATTAAGAACATGATGATATTAAGTTCTTATATTAGCGTATACTTTAATTATAAAATGATGTATAAAAAAGTTTCTTAAATTAGATTATAAAACTAGTTAATTAAACGAGTTCTAAAAACAAGCTTCATTAAACAGATATCTCTTTGATAAATTAAAGATGCTAAGTTGTGTAAAAATCTCGTTTGTTTCATAAAAATTTAATTTGTTCGCAATTATTTTATACAAATTTAATATTTATAAGCTGTGTCATTATATCAAAAACGTGATATTACTGTACTATTAAATCATTATATTAGCGTGTATTCAATTGTTAAATGATCTAATGACAAAGTTATTAAATGGTTAAATACAATTAAAGAAAAACATTAGAGGTTTTAACTTGGTTTTTTAGCTTTCTATAAACTTTTTAAAACTTGCATATGTTACTAGACTTAGATGTTTAAAAGAGCGCTTAGAAAACAAATTAAACGCCATACAATTTTTAAAATGCATATAAAACGATTAGACAAATTTTTTATTTGTGGAATTAAGCTAAACATTATAACAAATGATAATTATTAAAAAAAACAAAAAAAAAAATTAAAAAGTCATAAGACTACCGCGTATTTTGAACAGACATTACAAACAAAAAATTAAAAAAAAAAGCTTTTAATGAACATTGGAAAACATCAAAAATGTATTTTACACTTTTACGTGATCTGATAAGTATTAAACTGTTTGAAATTTAATTAATAAATTAATAATTAATTAAAAATAATTAAAAACAGTCCATGTGAAACTTTGTAGCCTATCCTTATTAAATGGTGGCCGCTGGTTATTTAAAAATTTCCAGGTTTTTGGGTCCACTTTTAGTTTAGAGAAAAATTAAAGTTCAAAAAATGTGTTAAATTTTACTACTTTAAAATTTAAAAGTTGTTTGAAATTACAGATTTTTTAAAGATTTTTCTTGTTCCAGGTTTTTCCCGGTTTCTCAGCCTGAATTTTCAAGTTCCAGGTTTCTAAACACAGCCTTGGTGCCCCATCAGTCAAACAAAAATTAAATTAAAACTAAAACGTCTGTTTGAGGAAATAGATGCCATGAAGTTCTATATAACTGAAGGTCAGTTAAGGCCATTATAAACACTCATATTTGCTGAGTCAGCACAAAAAATAGACCAGCTTGTTGTGGAAGATAGCTCATTCTAAGTATAAAATTGTTTTGAAACTATTAATTGAATACTTTTTATTTGTTTTTTTCTTTGTATAAGTAGTAGAACAAAATACTTTACTACACCAACAACGTAAAAGTTAATAGTTTATAGTGTTTAAGGAAAATTGCTGATAAAAATTCACCTTTACCCATTATTCTTTGTCTCAAAAGTTTTGCCTATATAATCTTTGGTTGAGATGTAGAAACAATAGAAAAATACTATTCAAATTAAAAAAATAGTGGAATTTCAAGGATTTAAGTATCTTAAGAAACATTGAAGTGCCAATGAATGTTTGGGCCTTTACTCATTTCAATAGTAAGTTTATTCAACACGGTAAAAAATCAAACCTCAAAGAAAAACGATCAAAGTATAACATTAAATTTTGGATATTTGACGCAGTGATAACAATTACTTAGCAGCTCGTATTGCCTAAAACTAACTTCCTTCTCCCATTTTAATCCCTCTGAATCCAAAACAACATAATCAAAGTTGTCAAAAACCGCTATTATATTGCTGCCAATCACCACGCACTGACAGATGAAATATTTCTTCTTAACCCACGGAGCTTGAAGTAGAGCAAACCTCCCACTGAAGAGATCAAAAACCTCGCAACTTTCCGCTCCACTGATCACGTACATTTTGTTTCCGATGCTCACCGAGGCGTGACCGCTTTTTCCCTCCAGCATGTCGGGCATGTCACGTGACCACTCACCTGCGCAGTGATCGTACGCTTCAACGGATGTCGTACCAACTCGACCTCCTGAGGTGACAATTCTTCCGTTGAATACGGTTGACGCGGCTTCAATCCTGTTGTGTTTGGTGTCTTCCAGCTTCCTGAAACTTTTAGTGCTGGGATCAAAAAGGACAAAGTTGGTTCCTGATAGGTCACGTTGCGGACGGTTTCTGTCGGTTCTTGTCATTTTACGGAATTTTCCCCCTAAAATGTAAATCTTTCCCGCCAAAGCGCAAGTTGAAAAATCATCGCAGTTTATCAAAGAATCATCGGGTAACCTTACGTGTTCCCAGGATCCAGTCAAAACTGAGTAAGACCGCATCCACAGACTATCAAGAGAGCGATCGTAACCCAAGAAGTATATGATCCCGTTCACGAACTCAACGGAGGACACGTCAATATTTTCATCTCTACAAGCGATCTCAGTGAAGGACGAGCAGATCTCATTTTTCAACTTGAACACCCGATAGGTACGACGAGTGTTTGCATCAGTAACGCGATGGGTATGTGTACTGGGTGCAACAGACTTGTTGCCGCAGAGTGCCACCTCAAAATTATCCTGGGCGCAATGTCTCACTCGACAGTCCACAGAGCTCGGGTCAAGAGTCTGCACAGTTTTATTGCTTATAGCTTTGAGTATAAACCCCTTACTCTCAGCACATTTTGAAAATGTTTCAGATTCTAATAATGTATTCAGAGCAGCAGTTGAGAGCAGAGGTAGACGAATTGTTTTCACCAAATCTATTGTAAGCTTGCTTCTTGATTGCGGATCGTTTTCTATCCAACTTTTCACAGCGTTTGCTACCTCAAGCTCCGAGGTGATATTCAAGTCTGAACTGGAAAAGATCCTCACAAAGAGATCAAAGCTCAAACCGTCCAGTATTTTGTTCTTGGCCAAATAGCAGAACCACCTTGTTATGAAGTCGAAACTGCACTTTTGAATTTGCTTGTTTTGGGCAATGTTGGAAAACTGGTGGTAGAAACAAACGTTATTAATATTCAGGTCAATCTTGAATGAGTCGAGCAAATGTTGTTTGGCGTTGGCGAAATTAAGTAGTTTTGCCACTTTGTAAAGTTTAAAAAAATTTTCTTTGATTAGTTTCCTTTTCCTAGAGTAAAAAAATTTCTTACGTATGCGAAAATAATCAGAGAAGTTTTTTAATTCACTTTCATCAAAACCAAAAACTGCATTTCTTTTGAAACATTTCAAAACATTTTCATCTTCGGAATTTTCGTTTTCACCGAAGTATCTGAGAAACTCTTCACAAAACTCTTGATTCTCTGGGTTCTTAGGTCTTATTTCTTCAATACCAGGTGCGCTCGAGGTTTCAATGTTGCCAGTTGTGTTTTTAAAAATTGACATTTTTATATCTATTTAGGTTGCTGTTGATAATAATTTAGTTTTAAGTTATTGTAAACTTTTATATTGCAAGTTTTGTACCTAAACAAATTTTGAAAGTAGAAATTGTTTTGATTAGCTTGACGACTACTAATCTAAACATTAAATATTAATTATTCTAGTTACTCATAACTTAAACCGTCAAGCTAATCAAAATCTGTGCACACTGAACTGCAAATAAAAGTTATATGCACCCAAAGATCTATTTTTATAGATCTTTGGGTGCATACCTCAGCTCATGTTGATAAATACCTAGTACCCTCAAATGTTTCATTAAGAACAAAACACATACATAAAATAACTTGAACATTATTTTATTAATATTTTCTGTTTTTTACATTGATATTAGACAAAAAAGTAAGAACAAACCAAGTCCAGTTAAGTTTTAAAATTAAGTATGTTGTTCATGTGAGTAAAATATTACTTTATGTTGTTATTTTTCATACATGTACAAAATTTTGTACTCGATTAAGTTCAGGGCTGTCAAAGACTGTTACTTCTTTTTTTTTATAACAATTACCAAAAAAATGTTCTAAGATTTTTTTCTAAACTAACTCAAATTACTTTATTTTAAGTATATAAGTTTATAGTATAACTGAATATATACTGTTGCCACTTTTTTGAATCAAAAGTGAGTTCCTTCAAATCTAAAAAAATAATCAAAGTCAATAAACATCAAGCTTTAAAAAAAAAACTGGTTATAAACAAATAAAATCTTAAAATAAGTATTATTTAAACTTTAAAAAAAAGTTCTGAGATTTTCAAAAAAAACTTTAATTATCCTGAGCTTTTTAAAATAATAATTATATTCAATTTCAAATAATGAATATTATTTTCAAGGCAAATTTTGTTTTAAATTCAAAAAAATGCCTCAAAATTTAGAATAAAAATACTTAAATTAACCTGATTACTAAAAAACCCTTAACAGTCTAAGTTTTAGTTTAAATTACAAAAAACTTCAAACTAACTAACATTATTCAAATTACAGAATAAAAACTCACACAAACTCTTAAAATGAATAAAAACTAGCAATTTCTCATTCAAGTGTTTAGGTTATTAAAAATTTGAAGAACTATAAAATTTTTGGAAACATTTGAAACAAAAAATTAATTTTCATTATTTAAGAACAAACTTTAACTAAAACACTAAAAATAATATCATGTTTCACAGAATGAAGAAATTTTACTTGTTATTTTTTAATTTACATATTATTATAGAACAAAACAAAAAACTATTTTTAAGTCAACTTTAAGAGTTTTGCAAAATATAAACAGTTAACAACTAATATTTTGAGTTCTTGTATTATAAATCTTCTAATAAAAGTAAAAAGTTGAAATTAATATCTCAAATTATCATTATTTTAATTTAAAAGTTAGATATAATATTGAAAAAAACTTTAAAAAAATCTGAGTCATAAAAGTATCGGGAGATTTAAGAAAAATATCAAAACTAGCTTAAATTTTGAAAAATAAAAAAAAGACATCCTAGCCAAGTTTTTTTATATTTAAGAAAAGTTTTACTGGTTTGAGTGTGTTGCAACCCTGATTCATACTAAAACCTAAGACTGGATATTAACTGATTATTAACAGACTAACTACTTTTATAAGTATAAATATTAATCTGTGTAAAAAAAAAGCAACTGTTTTATTAAATTAGATTGAGGCTATCCTGACTAAAAAAAAGAGAAAAATATTAAAGATAAGTCAAAAAATTGAGAAATTTACAATTAGTTAAGAACAAATACTTCAAGATTTTCAAAAGAACTAGACAAATAGAAAATTATAGATAACTTAAAAAATATTTTCACATTAGAAACTAGTAAATTTCTCTAGCTAAAACTTTATTTTTAAACATATTTACCTAACCAGCACGAAATTTACATAAAATTTCAGAAAAATCCAAGACAGCCTTAATCCTCACAAAACCTTCGAAATTTCAAAGAATCTTTAGTTTGTGGTAACTCTGTATTAATCTAAGACTATATTTTCTATAACATTTATAAGTGCTATTAAAATAATATTTCTATATAAATATACTAATAAATTAATAATTAATAAATAGAAAGTATATAATTATAAATAACTTCAATTATTTGAAATAAAATTTGTTACTTTGAATTAATCTATTACTAATATGTATTTGTAGAGAAGAATTTATGTACTTAAGAGGATTCTAAAACATATATTTTTCTTTAATTTAAAATATTTTGTTAGACTTTACTGTAAGTATAACTCTTAATATTAAGATTATATATTAAAGAAACTATTTTCAGTATTATGGAAGAACAGTTACTTAGTATAAAAATTGTAAAACACCAGTTAATTTTTTTAAATAAATTAAACTTGATTCATTGAACATAATATTATAATTTAAAATAGTTACCTAAAACAATAAAATATTAAGCTTTAAAATTTAATTTATTTAATTTCCTATCATGATTGTAGGTTGATGAAGGACAAAACTTTCTCCATACTCAGCCATGGATAATAAATGTGAGCACCTACTTTTTCTTTACTTGAAGATAATTACTTAAATGACAGTTGAGTTTTAGCCTCAAATAACCTATGATTAAAATTGCCAATTTATGAAAAGCCAAATTAAACATCAAGGCTGAATATAACTAAAATGTTTAAGTTTGTTGCTTGAAATAAATAAATGAAAAAATAAATTTAACTTTATTTTTATGTTTATCCTAAAAATTATATGCAACCTACAAATTTCCTGCACCCCACAAAAAAATTCTGTGCACACTAGTGTGCACCATTGTACACTTTGACCACCACAGGTTTAAGGTTAAAGGTATTTAATTTTCAAACTATTGTTAGATTAAATTTAAAAAAATTTAAAGACTTTTTATAAATACACCTAGTTAATTTTAACAGATTTGTATCATTTCATTATAATTTATAAAATTTTAATCAGACTTTTTTATCAGGCTTGTTAACTTTTTCAAACTAAAAAAGCGTTAGCTTTAGAATTTCTAATTATTTAAAAAATTGCATTTAGAACCAATATTGAAGATTATAATTAGAGATTAACTTTTCCAATATAGATCTTTTAACTGAAGAGAATATTGGATTACACTTAACAACTATCATACTTTATCAAAAAACGACCATCAAAAAAAGTAACATTGATTGTATAACAATCTAAAATCACTATTTTTTCAGTTTTGTTGATACTTGAATACTTGGTATTTATTAATTTATCAAGACTACTATAATTAATTTTAGTAAAGTTAATTGTTTAGTTAAAAATTTCTTTACAGTATAGAAACGCAGATAACAAGATCAACTAGATATCATTAAAAAATAAATTACAAAAAGTATGTAGCTTATCTATAGTTGTCATAGAGAATATAAATATGTAAAATAGCATTAACCTTTATTTTTTCATAAACTTGTTTTTTTCATTAAATGTTTATAGAAACTCTCTAAAAAGAACTGATCAAAACAGATACTTTAAATGTATAGCTTAACTGAAAAAGGTTTAAAACACAAAAAGATCATTTTTAAGTTAGATACTAATTATAGTAAATATTAAACTTTACTTAACAAAAACATACCTACAAACTTATTGAACCACAAATTTATTTACCTATAAAACATTGTTTCACTCAAAAAATTAACTAAATTCTTAATTCTATATGATTCTAAAAGTTAAAATAAAAATTTATGGAGCTATCAAGGCTTAGTTTACAAATTACATTATAACACTTATAAAAACTTGTAAAAAAACAGCCATTATGAAATGTGTTAATAGTTAATGTTTAAGATGACTAAGGCTTATTAATAAAAACTAAAGAATCAGTTTACCTACTAAATAAAATTGTGATAGCTAATTTTGATTAAAAAATAAATAGCTTAAATTTACTGAAATTTATTTGTAATTGTGAAGAAAAGTGATGAATACCAGAAAAAAACTTAATATACTTTTAACAGTACCATAAAAGAATTTGCTGTTGACTTGTTGAACAATTTGAATAAATAAGGCATGAGTGAAAAATTTAGTGAAAACTGACAAATAATCTAACTACTATGTTAAGTCAGGATTTTTATTTCAAACTAAAAGAGTATTAACTTAAGTTTAGAAATATAGAAAAAATTTTTTTTTTTAAATTATCTAGTAGTATACAAAAAATAATTTGATACGTTTTGAATTTTAATGTTGCTCAAAAATAAAACAATATTACACTTATAAATGAAAAATTAAAACTTATGTTTAAACAATAGTACTTACTATTTCTAGAACTTTTGATTGACTCTATCAAGTTTTAAAAACTATTTTTAGATATTTCTATTAAAATGAATCTTTTGGTAGAAAATGGTCTTTTTACTCAATTGAAAGACAAAGCAAGGAATGAACTTTTCAATACACTTAATATAACATGTTCCTAACAGAACATTTACAATTTTTTTTCAGCGGAAATCGTTAACTATTTGAATTCATCACAAGGTATATAAAATAAGTTTATTAAAAACTGTATTTCTACAAATTTGTAACAAAATCTCAGAATTTTTTTTTTTGTTTTTCAAAAATAAAATAAGTACATATTGCTAGAAAATGTTTATTAGAAACCAATTAAAGCTATTTTATTGCGACTAGTGTTTCATATATTATGTTGAAGGTTCAGTACAAACCAATTAAACAATTTAAATATGGGCTTCATAAAATAGGCCATGAGCAGTAAAGAGACCACAGGGGCCATTAGGTCATAATTTGAAACTTACACTAGATACTCTTGATTTGATGACGAAGAGCAAAAGAAAGGTCCTAGGCGTAATTGATGGTAGTTTTTTTAAGAAATAAAACTGAGATTTTGTAACAAATTTGTAAACATACAGTTTCTAGTAGATGTATTTAATAAACATTGTAATAAACTTCAATAATTAAAAACAATTCCAACGGATAAAATGGTTGAAAAGCTCAAAAGTTTAGTTACAAAGTTGTTATATAAAAGTAAAGAAAATTATCGTTTAATTTATTCCCTTGTTTTGTCTTTCCTTTAAGTAAAAAGACCATTTTCTACCATGTTTATTTTGGTGCCATGAGCAGCAAAGAGACCATAAGGGGTCATGAATTAATAGTTTGAAACTTACACTAGATATTCTGGAGTTGATGATGAAGAGCAAAAAACTTAAGGCGCTTTTAATGGTATTTTTTAAAGAAATTTTGTTGTAAGGGGTCATAGCTTTTTTACTTTATTTTAAAGGAAAAAAAAATTGGGAACCCTGATTTGAAAAAACTGTTCTTAACAAGATTTTTATATAAGTAGTGAGCTGGTAAAGAAGAATTTGACGTAAAGAAAAATGTTAACTGAAAATGCTTTAATAAAACTAAAGATTTTTTTAAGTTTTTTGTTTCAAGATTGTGTCAACATTTTCAATAGATTTTAAAAAACAATAAATGATTTTGCAGCAAGCATGAAAAAGTAGTTTAAATAATTAAATAAAACGTATAACAAAATAAAATAAAGTAATAAAAATGGTAAACATAAAAATTTAATCAGCTTTACAATGCTTGCTACAAAAGTTTGTAATATGTTTTAAGATGTATTGAAAAAGCTGACTCAATTTTAAAACAGAAAACTTAAAAAAATACTTTTAATTATATTGAAGCATTTTCACTTTATATTTTTCTTCAGGTCAGATTTTTCTCTACCAGGATACTATTTATCTAAAAATCTTGGTAAGAACGGTTTTTTAAATCAAGGTTTCCCAAATTTTTTCCCTTTAAAAGAGAAGAAAGTAAAAACGCTGTAGCCCCCTCTACAAGATTTCTCAAAATACTACCATCAATTACGCCTAGGACCTTTTTTTGCTCTTCATCATCAACTCCAGAATATCTAGTGTAAGTTTCAAATTATTAATTCATGACCCCCTGGGGAACCCTTTGCTGCTCATGGCATCCAAATGGACTTTTTGGACCAGTTTAGGAAGCCCTGCTTAAATTGTTTAACTGGTTTGTATTGAACCTTCAACATAATATATGAAACACTAGTTACCATAAAATGGCTTTAATTGGTTTCTAACAAACATTTTCTGACATTATTTACTAATTTTAATTTTGAAAGACAAAACAAAATTTCTGAGATTTTGTAACAAATTTGTAAAATATAGTTCTTAATAAATTTACTTTATAAACCTTGTGATAAAATTAAACAGTTAACAATTTCCGCTTAAAAAAAACTTGTAAAGTTTTTGTTAGGAACTTGTTATGTTTAGTTTATTGAAAAGTTTATTCCTTGCTTTGTCTTACAATTGAGTAAAAAGACCATTTTCTACAAAAATATTCACTTTAATAGAAATATCTTAACATAGTTTTTAAAACTTGAGAGAATAAGACAAAAATTCTAGAAAAAGTAAGTACTATTTTTTGAACATAAGTTTTAATTTTTTTATTTTAAAAGTGTAATATTGTTTCATTTTTGAGCAATATTTAAATTTAAAATTTATCTAATTAAGTTTTTTATACTATTAGATAATTTTAAAACTATTGAAGTCAAATTTATTTTTCTTTATTTATAAACTTAAGTTGATACTCTATTAGTTTGAAATAAAAATTCTGACTTAACTTAGTAGTTAGACTATTTGTCAGTTTTCACTAAATTTATATTCATGCCTTATTTATTCAAATTATTTAACAAGTTACCAGCAAATTCTTTTATGGTACTGTTAAAAGTATATTAAGCTTTTTTACTGATGTTCATCACTTTTCTTCACAATCACAAATACATTTTATTAAATTTAAACTATTTTTTTTTATCAAAATTAGCTATCACAGTTTTATTTAGTAGGTTAATTGGCTTTTTAGTTTTCATTAATAAGCCTTAGTCACCTTAAACATTAACTATTAACACATTTCATTATTGCTGTTTTTGTTTACAAGTTTTTTTTAAGTATTTTAGTTTAACTTGTAAACTAAGCCTTAAAGTATTCATGAATGTTTAGTTTAATTTTTAGGAACATACAGAATTAAGAATTTAGTTTATTTTCTGAATGAAACAATGTTTTATAGATAAATTAATTTGTGGTTCAATTAGTTTGTATGTATGTTTTTCTCAAGTGGAGTTAAATGTTTACTCTAATTAGTATCTAACTTAAAATAGGCCTTTTTGTGTTTCAAACATTTTTCAGTTAAGCTATACATTTAAAGTATCTGTTTTAATCAGTTCTTTTTTAGATAGTTTCTATAATCACTTTATAAAAAAACAAGTTAATGAAAAAATAACTTGAATGTATAGCTTAACTGAAAAATGTTTGAAACACAAAAAGACCTATTTTTAACCTATTTGTACATTTTTGAAGTAATTTTTTTTTTCGAAATTGAAAACAGTAAAAATCATTGTTTATACAAATATAGTAGAATTTGTAAACTTTATGTAACTTTGTAAATATTATTAGTACAAAAAGCTCTCAAAGATCTAAATTAATTATGAATCGTAAAAGTTGTTTTTCAAAACACGCCCCTGATGTAAAATGAAATACCTAACAATTTATAAGACTAGGGAATCTTTGATCTAACATAGGATGTTCGAAACTTTTTTTGGGTAAGACTCCCTTAAAGATTTAAAAAAGCTATTGTCCCCTTCAACTTATTATTTTAAAATACTTATGTTAAATACACCTAAGATCCTTGTTGGATGTTAATCATCAACTCTAGAATATATAAAGTAAGCTTCAAATTATGGCCTTGTAGCTCCCCTTTTACAGCTTACGAACCTCTAACTTTCTGAAGTTTTACCAAAATATCTAGTATAAGTTACAAAACTACTCTTAAACACGCCAAGACCTACTTTTGCTTTATCCACCAAACTCAGAATAACAAGTGTAAGTTTCAAAATATTGCCCCCTTTGAGCTTATAGTCCCCTAAATTTTTGGGAAGCCTTGATCTAAGAGTTACATTACTGAAAGAACAATACAAAAAAATTGCAAGGGGATATTATTTTAAACATGACTTTAAAGAAAGCATGTAAATGTGGTTTCTAATTTATGCATTTGGTTTCTTTATTGGCAATTTTTTTTATTTATTTATAAAAGTTATATGTTTCACTAGTCTGTTGACTGAATATTAGCATGTTTTATATTTGAATTTTTGTAGAAAGTTGGTGTTTAAATTAAAAATTTAAAATAGAATATTAAGTTATTGTACTTTATAGCTTATATTAAAAGTAGCTATTGATTTAGAATAGCTAGGTTTTGTATAATTTCAAAACTTTTCCTCTTTTAATGTTGACACTACTAGATTAAACTAGCTATAAATTCTATATAAAACAACAAGTTTTTATAATGTAAATTAAAAATTTAGTCTGTTTAATAATTATGGGACGTATTAAGTATATTCAAAAGTAAAAAAGAACAGTAATTAATAAAATGAGTTATGATTAATGTGTGATTTTTTGAAAATGTACAATCAATAGTTCAAAAAAATAATTTATTTTAAATACAGGTAAAGAGAAATACGTGGATCTTATAATTTTTAAAGATTTAAATCACGGTCGGCAGCGTTATGTGTCTCGCGGGTCGCACTACTTAGAAAAAACATTTGAATCATCTAAAAAATTCTAGTAATCAGTAAAAAAATATTATTTAAGATCAAAAATATAACAAATTAAGTGATTTTAGACCATAAATAAAGATTATTTATTAAATTAAGAGACTGAATGTAAGTTTTTATCACATAATATATATTTTTCATAGTTTTTAAAATGTATATTTTTTAGTGAAAAGGAGCTCGCGGGCCGCAGGTTTTGACTTAAAGGGCCGCATTTGGCCCGCAATTCGCCGACCCCTGATCTAGATTGTAAATTGTATTTATATTCAAAACAAATAAGTTAAATAGCTGTAAAAGGTTTTACTTTTACCCAGTACAATTTTACCATATCTTAAAAAGTTTTGGTTAATGATTTTTCTCTATATCAAGAGTAATTCAGTTCAGTTGTTTTATAATAAAGATAAGGATTTAAAAAGTCTAGTTTGGAAAAATTTTGTATACCAAACTAAACTATGTTATAAATTATGTTATATTAGATAATTTTAAAGTATAGTTTTAATTTTAATTGTTATCGCTTGTTGATTTTAGATTGTTTTAATTCTAAGAAGTTTTTTTAGCATACCAAATGTATATAGCATAAGCACTTAGTTAACTTTTTAACATTGGATATTACTTCATTTTATATTTTAAAACTTTAAACTACAATATGGTTTAATTTCAATTTGTATTCATTCTACCTTAGTAAGATACTATTTCTGCCTTCCTACGAAAGTACTAAAATAAACCTAAGAAAAATGAAATGTATTATGTTATATTTTTTAAATAAATAAGGTATCAATAAAAAACTAATTGAACACTAATAAATAATTTAGCTACTAAGTCAAATTGGAATTATTGTTTTACATTAAAAAGAATATTAGCTTAAGTTTACAAATAAAGAAAAAGTACTTTGACATGTGCTTTTAAAATTATTTAATATTTACAGAACATAATTAGATAAGTTTTGAATAACAATATTGCTCAAGAATAAATTAAAATTACACTTTTAATATTAAAACAATCAAAAGTATATTCAAAAATAATACTATTTATTTTTAGTATTTTTAAATTGACCTTAACAAGTTTTAAAAACTTTATCATGATATTTCTATTAAAATTAATATTTTGGTAGAAAATGGTCTACCTACTTGATAGAAAGATAAGGCAAGGGAATAAACTTTTCAATAAACTAAATATAACACATTCCTAACTGACACTTTACAAAAAAATTTTCAGCGGAAATTGTTAACTATTTAGGTATATCACAAGGTTTATAAAGTAGTTTTATTAAAAACGGTATTTTTACAAATTTTGTCCCAAAAAATCAGCAAAAAATATTTTTTTTTTGTTTTCAAAAAAAAAAAAATTAGTACATAATTTTTGACAATGTTTGTTAGAAGCCAATTAAAGCTATTTTATTGCAACTAGTTTTTTATATATATTATGTTAAAGGTTCAGTACACACCAACTAAACAATTTAAAGCAGGGCTTCCAAAACTTGGTCAAGTGGCTCCCTTGGGGGCCATGAGCAGCAAAGAGACCACAGGAAGTAATTAGGTCATAGTTTGAAACTTACACTAGATATTCTGGAGTTGATAATGAAGGGCAAAAAGAAAGGTGTTCGGCGGACTTAATGGTAATTTTTAGAGAAATATTGTTGAAGGGGGCCATAGCTTTTTACTTTCTTAAGAGGGGGAAAAACGTGGGAAACCCTGATTTGGAAAACTATTTCATACCAAGATTTTTAGATAAATAGTAAAAAACTTGCTGTTTTAAAGCTTGAATCACCTTTTTCAGTAAACTAAAAAAAATCTTTGAAAGATTTTGCCGCAAGCATGAAAATGTTATTTAAATTATCAAATAATTAAATAAAGTGTATGTTAAAATTCAAGTAATTAACATGTTATTGACCTTAACAATTCAATAACTTTACCATGCTTGCTACAAAATCTTTTAATAATTTTTACGATCTATTGAAAAAGCTGACTCAATCTTTAAAACAGAAACTTGTAAGATATCTTTAGTTTTTTTTGAAGCATTTTCAGTTTATTTTGTTTTTAAATGATGAAAAAGCTCAAAAGTTTGGTCCAAGGACCTGGTGCACAAAAAACCTTTCGGTTATCGAGTCATACACCAGACCAGACCAGTTTAAAGTCATGTCCGGAAAATTTTCATTATATTTTTCATCAGGTCCGATAATTTTTTACTAGTTTACTATTAACTTAAAAATATTGGTAAGAAAAGTTTTTTAAATCAGGACTTCCCAAGTTTTTTTCTCCTTAAAAGAAAGAGAAGTAAACAATTTATAGCACCCTTTAAAACCGCCTAAGACCTTTTTTTACTCTTCATCATAAAATCCAAAATACCTCGTGAAAGTTTCAAATTATGACCTAATGGCCCCTGTGGTCTCTTTACTGCTCATGGGCTAGTTTAGGGAGCCCTGATTAAAATTGTTTAGTTGGTTTGTACTGAACCTTCAACATAATATATAAAACACTAGTTGCAGCAAAATGGCTTTAATTGGTGTCTAAACAAAAATTTTCCAACATTATGTACTTATTTTGTTTGTGGAAAACTATAAAAAAATATTTTCTATTGATTTATTGGGACAAAATTTGTAAAAATTTAGTTTTTAGTAAATTTACTTTATAAACCTTGTGATAACCTAAATAGTTAACAATTTCCGCTGAAAAAAAAAAATGTAAAGGTTCTGTCAGGAATTTGTTATATTTAATCTAGTGTATAGTTTTTTTCCTTGCTGAGTCTTTCAATTGAGTAAAAAGACCATTTTCTACCAAAATATTCATTTTATTAGAAATATATTAACATAGTTTTTAAAAACTTATTGAGTAAGTCAAAGATTCTAGAAATAGTAAGTATTATTTTAAAACATAAGTTTTAATTTTTTATTTTAGAAGTTTAATATTGTTTAATTCTTGATAAGGATTATTATTTTAAACTTGTATAGTTATGTTTTGTATACTATTAGATACTTTTAAAACTATCGAAAACAAATTTATTTTAATTTTTTTTTAAACTTAAGTTAATACTCTTTTAGTTTAAAATAAAAATCTTGTCTTAAGTTAGTAGCTAAACTAATTGTCAGTTTTCATTAAATTTTTCATTCATACCTTATTTATTTAAATTATTCAACAGCAAATTCTTTTATGGTACTGTTAAAAGTATATTAAGTTTTTTTACTGGTATTCACCACTTTTCTTCACAATTGCAAATACATTTCATTAAATTTAAGCTATCTTTTTTTAATCAAAATTAGCATTTAAAATTTTATTTAGTAGGTAAATTGATTCTTTAGTTTTTATTGATAAGCCTTAGTCACCTTAAACATTAAATATTAACACATTTCATTATTGCTGTTTTTTTACAAGCTTTTATAAGTGTTTTAATATAGTTTGTACACTTAGCCTTAATGTCTCTATGAATGTTTAATTTAATTTTTAGAAACCTATAGAATTTAGAAGTTAATTGATTTACTGAGTGAAATATTGTTTTATAGATAAATTTGTGGTTCTTATGTTTTTGTTAAGTAAAGTTAAATATTTACTCTAATTAGTACTTAACTTAAAATTAGGTCTTTTTGTTTTTTAAACCTTTTTTAGTTAAGCTATACTTTCAAAGTATCTGTTTTAGTTAGTTCTTTTTTAAATAGTTTTTATAAACATTTAATCATCAAAACAAGTTTATAAAAAAAAGGTCAAAGCTACTTTACATATCTATATTTTCTATGACAACTATAGATCAACTACATACTTTTTTTATTTTATTTTTTAATGATATCTAGATCATCTTCTTATCTGTGTTGCTATACTGTAAAGAAACTTTTAACTAAACAATTAACTTCATTAAAAATAATAATAGTAGTCTTGATAAATTGATAAACACTAAGTATTAAACTATTAACAAAATTTAATTTTTAAAAATTTAAAAATAAAAATAATAGTTTTAACTAAACTTTAATTTTATAATTAAAACGAAAAAGTGTTAGAGCTTTAAAATGTTTCATCTTTACCTTACACTGTTACCATATCTCAATCAAGAGACATTTCCTCGGTGTTTAATTTGGCTTTTTTCATAAATTTGCCATTTTAATCATTAGATTATTTGAGGCTATAACTCAATTGTTATTTAAGAAAACATCTTTAAGTAAGTAACAAAAGTGAAATCTCACATTTATTGTCCATGGTCGAGAATGCAGAAAGTTTTGTCCTTCATCAACCTACATTCATGATAGGAAATTAAATGAATTAAATTTTAAAGCTTAACATTTTCTTGTTTTAATTAAGTATTTTAAATTATAGTATTTTTTTTTAAATCAAGTTTAGTTTATGTAAACAAATTTAACTGGTATTTTACTATTTTTATACTGAGAAACTTTTCTTCCATAAGTAACTAGAGTTATACTTACAATAAATAATAAAATATTTTAATCAAAAGAAAAACATAGGTTTTAAAATCTTCGGAAATAGATAAATTCTTCCCTATAAATACATATTAGTAATATTTAAATTCAAAGTAACAAATTTTACTTCAAACAATTGAAGTTACTTATAATTATTATATGTTTTAGTTTTAAGAAAACAAATAGAGAGATCTCAACTGAAACATAAAAAATATTTTAACTATAAGCTTTCATATAAAGCATTTGAGCGGGAATTTAAATTTTAATAGCGATTAAAAGCACAAGATTGTTCAAATTTCCAATAATTACGTCACCATTAAAATAAGCGCCACCAAATTCAATTAAATTTTAAGCTCACTTCATTAATTACATTTTTGCTTAAGCAATGTTTACTCTGTAAATTATCTAGAAGAAAAAAGAAAGCTACATACAGCTTTGATTATTATTATTATTGTTGTTATATTGATTTTAAAACTTTGCTAAAAATTTAAACTTCTGCTAAAACTCAGTCTTAATATTAAAATTTGATTTGTTTAGTTTCTTAAGTAAAAATTTTCAATAATAATTTGGTTTTATTTTAAATTAATTGTTTAAACGCTATTTTCCATGACTGTCACATATCTTCTTTTAGATTTATTTAAGCACTAACGAGGTCTTTGACCGAAACTTAGTTTCTAAAATGAATTTTTAAAAGAATAAATATATTACTTATAATTATATATATTCTAATTATTTATTATTAATTCATTAATATACTTGTATGGAAATACAATTTAAATAGTACTTATAAAAATTAAAGAAAATATAGGCTTGGATTAATACAGAGTTGCCACACATTAAGGATACTTTGAAATTTTAAAAGGTTTTATAATAATTAAGGCTGTCTTGGGTTTTTCTGAAGTTTTATGCAAATCTCATGCTAGTTAGGTAAGTATTTTTTAAAATAAAGTTTTAGCTAGAGAAATTTACTAGTTTCTAATGTGAAAACTTTTTTTAAGTTGTCTATAATTTTCTATTTATTTTATTATTATGTAATTTTATTAAAAACTGTATTTTTATTAATTTTGTCCCAAAAAATCAGCAAAAAATATTTTTTATTGTTTTCCGAAAATATAATCAGTACTTAATTTTTGACAATGTTTGTTAGAAACCAATTAAAGCTATTTTATTGCAACTAGTGTTTTATATATATTATGTTGAAGGTTTAGTACAAACCAACTAAACAATTTAAAGCAGGGCTTCCCAAACTTGGTCAAGTGGCTCCCTTGGGGGTCATGAGCAGCAAAGGGGACACAGGAATGACTAAGAGCAGTAAAGAGACCACAGGGGGCCATTAGGTCATAGTTTGAAACTTACATTAGATATTCAAAAGTTGATGATAAAGAACAAAAAAAAAGGTCTTAGGCGGTTTTGATGGTAAATTTTAGAATAATCTTGTTGGAGGGGGCCAGAGTTTTTTTATTTTTTTTAAAAGAGGAAAAATCTTTGGAAAACTTGATTTGAAAAAACTCTTCTTACCAAGATTTATAGATAAATATTAAGTTGGTAGAGAAGAATTGGACGTAAAGAAAAATATAAACTGACAATGCTTCTATAAAACTAAATATATCTTTTTAAGTTTTTTGTTTTCAACATTGTGTCAACATTTTCAATTAATCTTTAAAAACATTAAATGATTTTTGCAGCAAGCATGAAAAAGTAGTTCAAATAATCAAATAAAACGTATAATAATAAAAAATAAAGTAATAAAAATGATAAACATAAAAATTTAATCAACTTTACAATGCTTGCTACAAAAGTTTGTAACATGTTTTAAGATCTATTGAAAAAGCTGACTCAATCTTTAAAACAGAAAACTTAAAAAAATACCTTTAATTTTATTGAAGCATTTTCACTCTATACTTTTCTTCAGGCCCGATTCTTCTCTACCAGCTTACTATTAATCTAAAAATATTGGTAAGAACAGTTTTTTCAAATCAAGGTTTCCCAATTTTTTCCCTTTAAAAGAGAGGAAAGTAAAAAAGCTGTAGCACGTCTAAAAGATTTCTCAAAAAACTACTATCAATTACGCCTAGGACTTTTTTTTTTGTTCTACATCATCAACTCCAGAATATCAAGTGTAAGTTTCAAACTTTTAATTCATGACCCCTTATGGTACCCTTTGCTGCTCATGGCATCCAAATGGACCACTTGGACATGTTTAGGAAGCCCTGATTTGAATTGTTTAAGTGGTTTGTACTGAACCTTCAGCATAATATATGAAACACTAGTTGCCATAAAATAGCTTTAATTGGTTTCTAACAAACATTTTCTAACATTATGTACCAAATTTATTTTTGATTGAAAAAAAAATATTTCTGAGATTATGTAACAAATTTGTAAAATATAGTTCTTAATAAATTTACTTTATAAACCTTGTGATAAAATTAAACAGTTAACAATTTCCACTAAAAAAAAACTTGTAAAGGTTCTGTTAGGAACTTGTTATATTTAGCCTATTCAAAAGTTCATTACTTGCTCTGTCTTACAATTAAGTAAAAAGACCATTTTCTACAAAAATATTCATTTTAATAGAAATATTTTAACATAGTTTTTAAAACTTGAGAGAGTAAGACAAAAGTTCTAGAAATAGTAAGTACTATTTTTTTAACAAAAGTTTAAATTTTTTTATCTTAAAAGTTTAATATTGTTTCATTCTTTGAGCAACATTAAAATTCAAAATTTATCTAATTAAGTTTTGTATACTATTAGATAATTTTAAACTATTGAAGTCAAATTTCTTTTTATTTATTAATAAACTTTAGTTGATACTCTTTTAGTATGTATGATGCAAATTTGTTGAAACTAACTAGGTGTATCTATAGACGTAATTTTAATTGTATTTAAAAAAATTAAGCTCATAAAAAAATGAAATTTAAATATTTATATCCTAAACCAGTGATGGTCAAAGTGTACAATGGTGCACACTAGTGTGCACAGAATTTTTTTGTGGGGTGCAGGAAATTTGTAGGTTGCATGAAATTATTAGGATAAACATAAAAACCAAAGTTAATTTTTTTTATTTTTACATTTATTTATTTCAAGCAACAAACTTAAATATTTTAGTTATATTCAGCCTTGCTGTTTAATTTGGCTTTTATAAATTGGCTATATTAATCATAAGATTACTTGAGGCTAAATCTTAACTGTCATTTAAGTAATTATCTTCAAGTAAAGAAAATGTAGATGCTCACATTTATTGTCCATGGTTGAGTATGGAGAAAGTTTTGTCCTTCAACAACCTACAATCATGATAGGGAATTAAATGAATAAAATTTTTAAGCTTAATATTTTACTGTTTTAAGTAACTATTTTAAATTACAATATTATGCTTAATAAATCAAACTTATTTTATTTAAACAAAATTAACTAGTATTTTACAATTTTTATAATAAACAACTGTTATTCCAAAATACTGAAAATAGTTTCTTTAATAATTTAACTTAATAATAAGTGTTATACTTACAATAAAGAAAAAAAATATTTACAATAAAAGAAAAATAAATGTTTTAAAATCTTCTTAAGTGCATAAATGTTTCTCTGTAAATACATATTAGTAATACATAAATTAAAAGTAATAAATTTTATTTCAAACTATTGAAGTTATTTATGATTTTTTATTTTCTAATTATTTATTATTAATTCATTAGTAGATTTATACTTAAATAGAATTTAAATAGTACTTATAAAAGTTATAGAAAATATAGTCTTAGATTAAAACAGAGTTGCCACAAAATAATCATTCTTTGAAATTTTAAAATGTTTTATGAGGATTAAGGCTGTCTTGGGTTTTTCTGAAATTTTATGTAAATTTCGTGCTAGTTATGTAAATATGTTTAAAAATAAAGTTTTAGCTAGAGAAATTTTTTAGTTTCTAATGTGAAAACATTTTATAAATTATCTATAATTTTATATTTATTTAATTCTTTTGAAAATCTTGAAGTATTTGTCCTTAATTAACTGTAAATTTCTCAGTTTTTGAACTTATCTTTAACATTTTTCTTTTTTTTTTTAAGTCAGGATAGTCTCAATCTAATTTAATAAAACAGTTGCTTTTTTTTTAACTCAGATTAATATTTATACTTTAAAAGTAGTTACTCTCTTAATAATCAGTTAATATCCAGTTTTAAGTTTTAGTATGAATCAGGGTTGCAACACACTCAAACCAGTAAAACTTTCCTTAAAAATAAAAAAACTTGGCTAAGATGTCTTTTTTTTTATTTTAAAAAACTTAAGCTAGTTTTGATATTTTTCTTAAATCTCCGGATACTTTTACAACTCAGATTTTTTTTAAATTTTTTTTTCAATATTAAATCTAACTATTATATTGAAATAATGATAATTTAAGATAATAATTTTAACTTTTTACTTTTATCAGAAGATTGATAATACAAGAACTCAAAATATTAATTGTTAACTGTTTATATTTTGCAAAAATTCTTAAAGTAGACTTAAAATAGTTTTTTGTTCTGTTCTATAATAACATGTAAATTAAAAAATAACAAATAAAATTTCTTCATTCTGTGAAATATGATATTATTTTTTAGTGTTTTAGTTAAAGCTTGTTCTAAAATAATGAAAAATATTTTTTTGTTTCAAATGTTATAAAAAATTTTAAAGTTCTTCAAATATTTAATAAACTAAACACTTAAAAGAAAAACTGTTAGTTTTTATTCATTTTAAGAGTTTGTGTGAATTTTTATTCTGTAATTTGAATAATGTAAGTTAGTTTGAAGTTTTTTGTAATTTAAACTAAAACTTAGACTGTTAAGGGTTTTTTAGTAATCAGGTTAAGTTAGGTATTTTTAATTTAAATTTTGAGGCAATTTTTTGAATTTAAAACAAAATTTGCCTTGAAAATAATATTCTTTTTATAAAAAGCTCAGGATGGTTTAAGATTTTTTGAAAATCTCAGAACTTTTTTTCAAAGTTTGAATAATACTTAGTTTAATATTTTGTTTGTTTATAACCAGTTTTATTAAAAAGCTTGATATTTATTGACTTTGATTATTTGTTTAGATTGGACGGAACTCACTTTTGACTCAAAGAAGTGGCAACAGTATATATTCAGTTATACTATAAACTTATATACTTTAAACAACGTAATTTGAGTTAGTTTAGTAAAAAATCTTAGAATATTTTATGCTTGAAATAACTTATTTTTGAACTTTTAATTGTTATAAAAGGAAGAAGTGACAATCTTTTTCATCCCTGAACTTAATGGATACAAAACTTAGTAAATGTATGAAAATTAACAACTTAAAGTAATATTTTACTAAGAAGAACAACATACATAATTTTAAAACTTAAGTGGACTTGGTTTGTTCTTTCTTTTTTGTTCAACATCTATGTAAAAAACAGAAAATATTAATAAAATAATGTTCAAGTTATTTTATGTATGTGTTTAGTTCTTGATGAAACATTTGAGTTTACTGGGTATTTACTAGGATAAACGGAGGTGTTTTTATTTAATTGTGTAAACAGTAATCCATATTAATGCTATAGAAATGAAAGTGCATTAAGACTGCATGATAAAGTTGTTATAAAACTCAGCTTAAGTTAATATATGGTTTTCAGTTGATATAGTTTATGTATTTGATCAGTATATCAGATCATTATATCAGTTGATGTATTTGATTATTCAGTTAATAATAGTTTGATATAGTTGATATGGCTCTCAGCTTTCAGTTGATGTATTTTGATTACATTTTTAAACAAGTTTAGTTAGTTGTTTTTAAGCGTAAGTTTTAGAATTGATCGGTGTTGTTTCTAATGTATTTTAAAACCAATTAAAAGTTTTTTTCTCATTTCTGTCATTTAATTAGATCAAACATTTAGAGGCTTTCTTAAATTAGATCTTTGGCTGCACATAATTTTAATTTGCTGTTCAGTGTGCACAAATTTCGATTACCTTGACGATTTAAGCTATGAGCAGTTAGGATAATTTATATTTATTGCTTAGATCAGTTGTCGTGAAGCTAATGAATACAATTTTTACTTTGTTTTTATTCTAAACCTGCTATATACAGTTTTACAAAGAACTTAATACTAACTTATTATCGACAGCAAGCTAAAATTAATTTATAAAATGTCAACTTTTGAAAACACAACTGGCAACATTGGATGCTCTAGCGCACCTGGTGTTGAAGAAATAAAAACTACGAACTCTGAGAACCGTGAACTTTGTGAAGAGTTTCTCGGGACCTTCGATGAAAACGAAAATTCCGAAGACGAAAATGTTGTGAAAAGTTTCAAAAGAAATGCAGTTTTGTGTTTTGATGAAAGTGCATTGAAAAGTTTCTCTGACTTTTTTCGTACAGGTAAAGAGTTTTTTACTTTCTGTTAAGTTCTGTGATGTTTTTTTGTAGAATAAAAAGTATAATTTTTACAATTAGCATCTCTATCTAGTTTCAATAATTTCTGTTTTTTTTCTAATAAACGAATAATATTTGAATTAAATAAACTTTTGTAGGTAATGCGAAGTTAGCCAACGAAAATTTCTTCAAAATTTACAAAGTCGCAAAACTACTTAATTTCGCCAATGCAAAGCTACAATTGCTCGACTCATTCAAGATCAACCTGAACATTGATAATGTTTGTTTCTACCATCAGTTTTCCAACATTGCCCACAACAAACAAATTAAAAAGTGCACTTTCGATTTCATAACAAGGTGGTTCTGCTACTTGGCCGAAAACAAAATGCTGGATAGTTTGAGCTTTGATCTCTTTGTAAGGATCTTGTCCAGTTCAGGTTTGAATATCACCTCGGAGCTTGAGGTAGCAAAAGCTGTGAGTAGCTGGATAGAACACGATCCAGAATCAAGAAGGGAGCTTACAACAGACTTGGTGAAAACAATTCGTCTACCTCTGCTCTCAACTGCTGCTCTGAATACATTGTTAGATGCTGAAACACTTTCAAAATGTGCTGAGAGTAAGGGGGTTATACTCAAAGCTATCAGCGATAAAACTGTGCAGAATCTTGACCCGAGCTCTGTGGACTGTCGAGTGAGATATTGTGCTCAAGATAACTTCGAGGTGGCGATTTGCAGCAGTAAGTCTATTACTTACTCTCCTGACTCTGTTTATTCTTACTCTCGAATCAAGTATCACGTTTTCAAATTGGAAAATGAGGACCGCTCGTTCATCACTGAGATTGCGCGCATGAATGAAGATTTCCGCGCGGTCTCAGTTGAGTTCGTGAATGGGATCATATACTTCTTGAGTTACGAGTGTTTTTTTGACAATGTTTATGTGCGGTCTTATTCAGTTTTGACTGGATCGTGGGTCGAAGTGAAGTTTCCCGATTGTTCGATAAACTGCGAAGATTTTTCAACGTGCAGCTTGGCGGGAAAGATTTACATTTTTGGGGGATCAGAAACAAACTTTTTCGTTGTTGATCCCAGCACTGAAAGTTTAAGGGAGCTTGAAAATACCAAACGTTGCAGCAAGGGGTCCGCGTCATCCGTATTCAACGGGAGAATAGTAACGTCAGGAGGATTCGATCATCCGACATCCGTTGAAGCGTACGATCACTGCGCAGATGAATGGTCACGTGACATGCCCGACATGCTGGTGGGAAAAAGAAGTCACGCTTCGGTGAGCATCGGAAACAAAATGTACGTGATCAGCAAAGTAGAATGTTGCGAGGTTTTTGATCTCTTCAGCGGGAAGTTTTCTCTTCTTCAAGCTCCTCCACTTAAGGAGAAAGTTTTTAGCTGTCACTACGTAGTAATTGGTAGCAAAATAATAGCGTTTGCTGGCAGCTATGAATATGAATGTGTTGTTTTCGATCCGGAGAAATCAGAATGGGAGAAGAAAGTAAGTTTCAGGCAACTTGGGCTTAATGGTAGTTACCACTTCGTCAAGTATCCAAAATATATTTGTCCTTCGTTTTTTTACCATGTTTAATAAACTTACTACTGAAATTAGCAAAGGCCTAACATTGTTGCCCTTAATGTTTCTTACGTTATTTAAATCACTAAAGTTACATTTTTTTTTGAAGTTTGACATGTCCTGGACATGGCTTTAAACTTTATTCTGGTATATGACTCAATAACCGAAAGGTTTTTTCGTACACCAGATCCTTGGACCAAGTGTTTCAGCGCTTTTTTTTTTCTTTCAATAAACATCTCGAATAGCACCATACAGCTTTTCAAACTTCAACTAAGTATTGAAATTTTTTCTACAATTGACTACATATCAAAAGTTAATTACTTTTTTTTATTCTGTAAAAATAGTGTTACAAAATATAATTATAGCTTTTAAAGAAAGGGTATTGTTATTTAAAAAAACAATGTTTGAAACCCTATGGCCTTAATTAACTAACTAAAAATTTATTTTCTTCATTTATTAAGATATTACTAGATTTTTGATAAATTAAAGAACAATATCAAATAACTTTATAAAAACATAAATGTAAAAGACGTTTGGGAATCTGTTCAATTACAACTCTATTTTTAATTGCTGTTTTACTAAAATTAGCAAAAGTTTGCGGAAATCAAATGTATTTTTTACAATAACCGAGTTTTAGCAAAACTTTAGTTAGTGGCATTGAAACTTTTGAAGTAAAATTTTACTATTTAAATTGAAAACAGTGAATAATGATTATTTGTACAAGTATAATAGATTTGTAAACTTTATGTAACTTAGTAAAAAGTATTAGTACAAAAAGCTCTCAAAAGTTATAAATTCATTATGACATCACAGATAAATTCTAATTAAACTCAGTTTCCGCTTTTAGCAAGTGTAACAACAGCAAGTTACATAATTTTAGCTTTTTATGATTTCTTATAAGTTAATTATTTAAAATTTTATTAAAAAGTATAACAAAATCTAAAATTAAGTTTCTGCTTTACAAACGTTTTTAGTAAGTAATCTACATTTTTATGAGTCGTAAAAGTTGTTTTTCAAAAAAAAAACACGCACCTGATGTCAAATGAAATACCTAATAACTTTTAAGAATAGGGAATCTTTGATCAATTACAGAGTTTCCATTTTTTTGAAGGCTCCCTTAAAGAAACCAAAAAGCTATGGCCCCCTTCAACATATTTTTTCAAAATACTTATGTTAAATACACCTAAGATCTTTGTTGGATGTTCATCATCAACTCTAGAGTTTATAGTGTAAGCTTCAAATTATGGCCTTGTGGCTCCCCTTTTACAGCTCACGAACCTCTAACTTTCTGAAGTTTTATCAAAATATCTAGTATAAGTTACAAAACTACTCTTAAACACGCCTAAACCACTTTTTTCTTGCTCTTTACCACCAACCTGAGAAACTAGTGTACCTTTCAAATTATTGCCCCCTTTGAGCTTTTCGTACCCTTTGTTATTTAAATGGTATACTCTGGGAAACCCTTATCTAAGAGTTACTTAACTGAAAGAACTATATCAGTAAGTTTCATGGGGATATTACTTTATTAACTAAATAAAGCATAAATTTATGGTTGTTTATCTATGTAGTTGGTTTCTTTAATTACAATAAAAGTTGTTTTGCTTATTGATTTATCAAAGTTATACGTTTCACTAGTCTGTTGTTTAAATATTAGCATGTTTTATGATTGAAATTTAGTAGAAAGTTGATGTTTAGTTTTAAAATTTAAAATAGAATATTAAATTATTATTAAAAGTAGCTATTGATTTAGAGCAGCTAAGTTTTGTATAATTTCAAAACTTTTCCTCTTTTAATGTTGAAACTAGTAGATGAAACTAGCTGTAAATTCTTCAGAAAACAACAACTTTTTATACTGTAAACTTAAAATTTATTTTGTTTAAAAACGCTTGGACGTATTAAGGATGCAAATTATTTTTGGAGTATGGGGGGCCATGAGCAGCAAATGGCCATGAACAGTAAAGAGACCACAGGGTAAATTTTTTTGTTTTAAAGCTTTAATCAGCTTTTTCAATAAATTAAAAAAAATCTTTCAAAGATTTTGCCGCAACATGAAAAAGTTATTTGAATTATTAAATAATTAAAAAAATATGAATAATAAAATAAAAATTTAAGTAATTAACATGTTATTAACCTTAACAATTAAAATAACTTTACCATGCTTGCTACAAAATCTTTTAATATCTTTTTACGATCTATTGAAAAAGCTGACTTAAACTTTAAAACAGAAAACTTAAAAGATACCTTTAGTTTTATTAAAGCATTTTTAGTTTTTATTTGTTTTTTGAATGATGAAAAAGCTCAAAAAGTTTGGTCCAAGGACCTGGTGCACAAAAAACCTTTCGGTTATCGAGTCATACACCAGACCAGAACAGTTTAATGTCATGTCCAAGACATTTTCATTATATTTTTTTTTCAGGTCCGATTCTTTTCTACCAGTTTACTATTTATCTAAAAATGTTGGTAAGAAAAGTTTTTTAAATCAGGGTTTCCCAAGTTTTTTCCCCTTAAAAGAAAGAAAGTAAAAAAGCTATAGCACTCTTTGAAACCGACTAAGATCTTTTTTTTGCAATTCATCATCAACTCTAGAATATCTAGTGTATGTTTCAAGTTATGACCTAATGGCTCCTGTGGTCTCTTTACTGCTCTTGACCTAGTTTAGGGAGCCCTGGTTTAAATTGTTTAATTGGTTTGTACTGAACCTTCAACAAAATGTATAAAACACTAGTTGCAATAAAATAGCTTTAATTGGTGTCTAATAAACATTGTCAAAAATTATGTACTAATTTTATCCTAAGAAAACATCAAAAAAAATTACTTTGCTGAGGTTTTAGGGCAAAATTTGTAATAATACAGTTTTTAGTAAATTTACTTTATAAACCTTGTGATAAACCTAAATAGTTAACAATTTCCGCTGAAAAATTTTTTGTAAAGTTTTTGTTAGGAACTTGTTATATTTTGTTTGTTGTATAGTTCATTCCTTGATTTATCTTTCAATTGAGTAAAAAGATCATTTTCTACTAAAATATTCATTCTAATAGAAACGTCTTAAATAGTTTTAAAACTTGATAGAGTAAATCAAAAATTCTAGAAATAGTAAGTACTATTGTTCAAACATAAGTTTTATTTTTTTTTTAAGTGTAATATTGTTTCATTCTTGAGCAATATTAGAATTTAAAACATATCTAATTATGATTTGTATACTATCATATAATTTTAAAAATATTGAAATTAAAATTATTTTTCTTTATTTGTAAGCTTAATTGATAATCTTTTATTTTAAAATAAAAATCCTGACTTAACCTAGTAATTAGATTGTTTGTCAGTTTTTACTTAATTTTCATTCACCCCTTATTTATTCAAATTATTGAACAAGTCAACATAAATTCTTTTAAGGTACTGATAAAAGTATATTAAGTTTTATTACTGGTGTTCATCACTTTTTTTCACAATTACAAATGCATTTTGGTAAACTTAAGCTATCTTTTTTTAATCAAAATTAGCATTCACAATTTTGTTTAGTAAGTAAATTAAATTATTTGAATTTTTATACTTTTTACACAAAATAACTATTTATACATGAAATTAAAAATAGTTTCTTTAATAATTTAACTTAATATTAAGTATTACACTTACAGGAAAGTTTAACAAATTGTTTTTAATTTAAAAAAATGTTTAAGAATTTTCTTCAGTTTATAAACACTTCTCTTCAAATACATCTTGAGAATGGCTAAATTCATAGTAACAAATTTTAATTTTAAATAATTAAAATCATTAATGATTATAGATGTCTATTTTTTTAATTTATTTCTATAGAATATAAAAAAATACGCATAAAGTTTATACAAAGTATTGGCTTAGATTAATACAGAGTTGCCACACATTAAGGCTTCTTTAAAGTTTTTAAAGGTTTTGTAAAAAATTTAGGCTGGCTTGGGTTTTTTTGAAATTCTTTTTAAAATAATCAGGCTAGTTTAAAGATAATATTACTTTTTTAAAATAATATTTAAGCTAGTAAAATTCACTAGTTTCTGACTTAGAAAACTTTTTTAAAGTATTGTATAACTTTCTATATTTTTAGTTCTTTTGATTTTAATGACAATCTTAAGGAATTTACTCTTGATTAACTGTACACTTTTTGTTTATTGAACTTATGTTTATTATTTTTCTTTTTTCCAAAAGTCAGGATAGTCTCGATCTAATTTAAAGAAATATTTGCTGTTTTTTTTTTACTCTGATTAATATTTGTAATCTTAAAAGTAGTAACTCTGTTAATAATCATTTAATATCTAGTTTTAGGTTTTACTATGAATCAGGGTTGCCACACACTCATACCAGTAAAACTTTCCTTGAGTTAAACATGGATGTCTTTTTTTTTTTACAAAACTTAAGCTAGTTTTAATATTTTTCTTAAATCTTCGGATACTTTTATAAATCAGATTTTTCTTTGAAAAGTGTTTTTTAATATTGAATCTAAATTTTCCTATTGTAAAAACGATAATTTGAGATGTTAAGGGTTGATTTGGTTTAGAGTTTTTCAGCTTTTGACTTTCTCTATTTTTCATAAACTTAAGATGACCCAGGGTAGTTTGATGTAACTAGAATTTAAAAACAATCATGATGAAATATAATGCTTGCCTTGGATCATAATATTAATTAACTTAAACTAGTTTGAAAACCAAAAGCTTAGAATAACTAAGGAAAGTTTTTTTAAAACAAAAAACTCAGCAAAATTTGACATTTATAGAAAACTCTAGTCCAGTGTTTATCTAAGAGTCCAGTGGTTCTTAACTTTTTTTCATGTTTTACTCATTTTTAGAAGGCTATCGCCAAAATTACCCATAATACCCAAAATAGTGTTGAAATTTGAGGAAAGCATTTTGAATGTTTGATGTTTAGGCTTATAAAATTTTAAAAATGGTAAAACTTAATGAGTTTATTTAACCCAAAAAAATCAACAATCAAATATTCTTTTATAAATTAAAACAACAATCAAAAACACTAACTTACATAACTTGTGGTTAATAATAAAAATTTACCTCGAAAACAAGGAACTTTACCCCAGATTAAAAATAACTTTTCTAAATAATAAATGAGATTTGTTTGTTTTAGTTTTAATGTTCTTTTGCTTTATAGCCAATTTTGTTTATAATTTAAATTTTTAAACCTTATCTACATTAAAAAATACATATATAAGATTTTTTTAAAGGATTTCAATAACTCAAGATGGCTCAGAACAGTTTTAAATCATTATGTTTTCTTTTATATGACAAGTGGCAACCCTGCTAAAGCTGTTATTGGTCACTTAAACTGACTTTGTTTTGATTTTAAGAAAGACACAACTTTTATTTATACTTCTTATAAAAATAAATAAATTATTTAGAGTTTAATTTAAATTATCAACTAGGAATCTTAGTTTTTATTATACATAATTATAATGTTTAAAGTTTATTAGTTTCATCACAAGATTTATTTAAAAGAAAAAAGAATTTTTTATATTTTGCAAAAACTCTTGAAATTGACTTGAATTTTTTTTTTTTTTGGTTTTGTACTATAATGATATGTAATTTAAAAAGTATCAAGTAAAACTTCAAGTAAAATATGAAGTTAATTTTTAGTGCTTTTATTATAAAACAATCAAAATATTTATTTTTTTATTTTTTTTTTATAGTTCTTCAAGTTTTTATTCAACCTAAACATTTGAAACAAAAATTGTTAATTGTTATTCTTTTCAAGAAATTATGTGAATTTCTATTCTGTAATTTGAGTAATATAATTTAGTTTGAGGTATTTGAGATTTGAATTAAAACTCAGACTGTTAAGTATTCTTTATTGATCAGATCAAGTTCAGATTTTTTTTCTAAACTTAAAGCCAAGTTTTTTGGAATTTAAAACATTTTTTGCCTTAAAAATAATGTTTTGATTTGTTTATATTATGCCTCTTATAAATTTATTATATTTAGGTGTTTTAGCTTCAATAACAATTTCTTCTTTCAGTATTTGGCCCTTACTACTATTTTAATAAAATAATATTTTGTTTCAAAAAGTAGCATTACTGATACTGGTACAAAATAACTTTGTTTTAGATGCAAATTATTGAAATGTCATTTTTACTTATATTATTTTGCAACTGGAATTTTATATAGCTTAGTTTGTTATATTATGCAAAAGTTTAAAAATATTTAATAACAATAACAAGCTTCAAACAATTACAGAACTATATTTAATTTTAGTGGGTAGCTGTCTAATTTGCACGAGTGTACAAAATTGCAGAGGGGACAAAATTGCACGAGTGCACAAAATTGCTCTAAGATACTTTTGCACAAGTAGACAATTTTGCAAGGAGACAATTTTGCACGGGTTTTATTTTTTTTATATAATATCTGTATTAATTTTAATTTTTTCTTTTTTTTTAGTTCATTGTTTGTTTTTACTTTTACTGTTACCCCTTACCCTCGGTCGGTAAGTTATTAATTTATTTTATTTTTAAGTTTTTAAATCAAATTATTTTATTTTTAACTATCACTGTTACTCCCAAGCCTTATCCTCGGTTGGTAGCTTTTTATTTATAATTTTCTTTAGTTATATTTTTATTTTTACTATCACTGTTACTTCTAACCCTCGGTCATTAATTTTTTATTTATTATTTTTTTTTAGTTTTTCTTTTTCTGTTTTTATTTTATTTAATTTTTGTAATTTTTACACACGTGCTAAAATGTAACTCGTTCAAAACTGACTCTAAGTGCAAAATCGTCTTCGTGCAATTTAGACCCGTTCCCAATTTTAGTGAACAACTTTATCCAAAATTACATCTAATTTTAATTTTGTAACAAACTAGGAAATGGCCAAGGCAAATGATAGTGTAATATACTACATTTTGATTTGGGGCCAAATCGTAAAAGATATTAACATTATTTATAAAACAAACATTTAATAGTTTAAATAACATGCAAACTAAGGGAAAAAGAAAATAAAAAATAAAAAAAAAATATTTATTTTTGGTTTTAATATCAAATGATGAAAAAAAAAACAAAAAAAAAACTTTTATTTTTGGAGGGACCCCATGAAATAATTCCTACCCCAAACCATTTTTTTTATTTTTAATTAAAGACAAAGGTGCGTTCTCTAAAATAAAAAAACAATTATTTAGGTAGCTTTTAAAATAAGGAAAATAATTGACATTAAAGTTTTATGTTTTTTGAAAAGTTAATAAATTTGCCTATAAAATTAACTTTATGCTCGTTTGTTTGTTTATATTTTTTATGCAAATTTAAAAGATTAATTAAAATTCAGCAAAGCTTAATCTAGATATTTTCAAATTTCGTTATAGATTAAAAGCAGATAATTCTATAAAAAACGGGATTGTCAAACACTTAATAATAACTTTAAGGCTAGCTATCTTATATATATATATTTTTTCAAACTAAAGCAAAGTAAGAACTTTTTCAAAACACTATGGTTACATAGGTTTTGTTTTTTAAATAATAAATCAGATTAGTTTTCATACTTTTGCTTTGTCTGTGGCAATTATTAAATTTCAAAAGAATTTTCTAAGTTGTATATTTTTAATTTTTGTTTTTGATACTTTAGTTGTTTAAGTTTAAGTTGTTTTACATTTAGTTTTATTAAATTTTAATTTATGACAAACAAAATTGTTTTGAATTTTGGCTAACTTATAGAATCTCAGACTGGCTTTTCAAAAATGAATGTTTTGAATGATATAAAGTTGATTTAGTTTAATATTTTGTTTATTTATAACAAGTTTTATTAAAAAGCTTAATATTTAATGACTCTGATTAATTTGGTTTAGATTTGAAGAAACTCGCTTTTGACTCAAAAAAGTGGCAGCAGTGTATATTCAGTTTTAATATACTACTATATACTTAAAATAAAGTATTTTGAGTTATTTTAGAAAAAAATAGTACACTTTTAAGCTTAAAATAATTTAATAATCAACTTTAAATTGTTATAAAAGGAAGAAGTGACAATCTTTTTCAACCCTGAACTTAATGGAGTATAAAATTTAGTACATGTATGAACAATAAACAACTTAAAGTAATATTTTAATCAGGTCAACAATATACTTTTTAAACTTAACTGTATGTAGTTTGTTCTTTCTTTTTTGGTCAACATCTATGTTAAATACAGAAAATATTGATAAAATAAGGTTAAAGTTACTTTATGTATGTATTTAGTTATTAATGAAACATTTGATAGTACTAGGTATTTATTAAAATGAGAGGATATGTGTTTATTAAAATTTGTAAAAGGAAATCAATATTAATGGTGTAGAAATAGAAGTGCATTAAGAAAGAGGACTGCATGATAAAATTATTATAAATTTCAGCTTCAGTTGATATTAGGCTTACAGTTGATATAGTTGATGTATTTGTTCAGTATAGCGGATCAATATATTAGTTGATATGTTTGATCTTTTAGTTGATAAAATTGATGTATTTGATCAGTATATCGGGTCAATATATCAATTGATATTAGTTTGATGTAGTTGATATTGCTCTCAGCTTTCAGTGCATGTGATAAGATTGCATGTTTAATGTTTAATTAATTGTTTCTAAGCATAAAAATGTATTTTAAAATAAATTAAAAGTGTTTACGCTTTTATTTCACTAGAGGCTGTTAAATTAGATCTTTGGGTGCACATAAATTTTATTTACAGTTTAGTGTGTACAGATTTCAAAAAGCTTGACGGTTAAGCCTATGTGTAACTAGAATAATTTTTATTTTTTGTTAGATCAGTGGTTGTCAAGCAAACCAATATAATTTTAAACTCTCAATATTTTTTTTATATTTAACTTGCAATGTAAAAATTTATTATACTAACATTTCCAACCCGAATCAATTCCAACCCGATCAATTCCCAACCGGATCAATTCCCAACCGGATCAATTCCCACCCGATCATTTCCCCTCTGAATTAAATCCCAACCGATCAATTCCTACCAGATCAAATCCAACCCGGATCAATTCTTACCCGATCAAATCCAACCCGAATCAATTCCCACCCGATCAAATCCAACCCGAATCAATTCCCACCCGATCAATACCCACCCGAATCAAATCCCACCCGTTCATATTCCACCCGATCCAATTCCACCCAAATCAAATCCAACCCAGGCCGCATATTTTGACTTAAAGGGCCGCTTTTGGCCCGAAAATTGCGGACCCCTGATCTAGATTGTTATTTTTTCTTATATTCAAAACAAACAAGTTAAACAGCTGTAAAAGGTTTTACTTTTACCCAGTACAACTTTACCATATCTCAAAAATGTTTTAATTAATGATTTTTCTCTATATCAAGAGTATTTCAGTTCAGTTGTTAAATAATAGAGATAAGGGTTTAAAAAGTCTAGTTTAGAAAAAGTTCGTATACAAAACTAGACTTTTTAAATCCTTATATTATGTAATTTTATAGTATTGTTTTGACAATGCTTATAAGAAACCAATTAAAGCTGATTCATTGCAACTAATGTTTTATATATATATTATGTTGAAGGTTCAGTACACACCAACTAAACAATTTAAATCAGGGCTTCCCAAACTTGGTCAAGTGGCTCCCTTGGGTGCCATAAGCAGCAAAGGGGCCACAGGAATGGCCATGAGTAGTAAAGAGACCACAGGGGCCAATAGGTCATAATTTGAAACTTACACTAGATATTCTGAAGTTGATAATGAAGACCAAAAAAAAAAGGTGTTAGGCGGATTTTATGGTAATTTTTAGAAAATCTTGTTGTAGGGGGCCATAGCTTTTTTACTTCCTTTAAAGGGAGAAAAATCTTCGGAAATCCTGATTTGACAAAAATATTCCTATCAAGATTTTTAGATAAATAGTAAGCTGAAAATGCTTCAATAAAACAAAATATTTCTTTTTAAGTTTTCTGTTTTAAAGCTTGAATCAGCTTTTTCAATAAATCTTAAAAAAACAATGAAAGATTTTGCCGCAAGCATGATAAAGTTATTCGAATCATTAAAAATTAAATAAAATGTATAATAAAATAAAAATTAAAGTAATAAACATGTTATTAACCTTAACATTTTAAATAACTTTACCATGCTTGCTAAAAATCTTGTAATAATTTTTTTTACGTTCTATTGAAAAAGCTGACTCAATCTTTAAAACAGAAAACTTAAAAAGAAATATATTGTTTTATTGAACGATGAAAAAGCTCAAAAAGTTTGTCCAAGGACCTGGTGCACAAAAAACCTTTTGGTTATCGAGTCATAAACCAGACCAGAACAGTTTAATGTCATGTCCAGAACATTTTCATTATATTTTTCTTCAGGACCGATTCTTTTCTACCAGTTTACTATTTACCTAAAAATGTTGGTAAGAAAAGTTTTTTGAATCAGGGTTTACTAAGTTTTTCCCCTTAAAAGAAAGAAAAGTAAAAAAGCTATAGCACCCTTTAGAACCGCCTAAGGCTTTTTTGTTTTACTCTTTATCATCAACTATAGAATATTTAGTGTAAGTTCAAATTATGTCCTAATGGCCCCTGTGGTCTCTTTACTGCTCATGGCCATTTCTGTGGCCCCTTTGCTGCTCATGGCGCCCAAGAAAGCCACTTGACCAAGTATAGGGAGCCCTGGTTTAAATTGTTTAATTGGTTTGTATTAAACCTTCAACATAATAAATAAAACACTAGTTCAAATAAAGTAGCTTTAATTGGTGTCTAAACAAACATTTTCCAACATTATTTACTAATTTTGTTTGTAGAAAACAAAAAAAGAATGTTTTTTGCTGAGGTTTTGGAACAAAACTTGTAAAAATTAAGTTTTTAGTAAATTTACTTTATAAACCTTGTGATAAACCTAAATAGTTAATAATCTCCGCTGAAAAAGTTCTTGTAAAGTTTCTGTTAGAAACTTCTTATATTTTGTTTGTTGTATAGTTTATTCCCTTGCCTTGTCTTTCAATTGAGTAAAAAGACCATTTTCTACCAAAATATTCATTTTAATAGAAATATCTACACATAGTTTTTAAAACTTGATAGAGTAGATAAAAAATTCTAGAAATAGTAAGTAATATTTTTTAAATATAGTTTTATTTTTTTATTTTAAAAGTGTAATATTGTTTCATTTTTGACCAATATTAAAACCTAAAACTTATCTAATTATGTTTTGTATACTATTAGATAGTTTTAAAACTATTGAAGTAAAATTTAATTTTCTCTGTTTATAAACTTAAGTTGATACTCTTTTAGTTTGAAATAAAATCCTGACTTAACTTAGTAGTTAGACTATTTGTCAGTTTTCACTAAATTTTTCATTCATGCCTTATTTATTCAAATTATTCAACTAGTCAACAGCAAATTCTTCTATGGTACTGTTAAAAGTATATTAAGTTTTTTTACTGCTGTCATCACTTTTTTGCACAATTAAAATTACATTTCAGTAAAGTTAAGCTATCTTTTTTTAATCAAAATTGTCATTCACAATTTTATTTAGTAGGTAAATTAATTATTTAGTTTTTATGAATAAGCCTTAGTCACCTTAAACATAAATTATTAACACATTTCATTATTGCTGGTTTTTACTATTTTTCATAAGTGCTTTAATATAGTTTGTAAACTAAGCTTTAATGTCTCCATGAATGTTTAGTTTAATTTTAGAAACATATAGAACTAAGAATTTAATTTTCTGAGTGATACATTGTTTTATAGATTTACTTGTGGTTCAATTATTTGTAGGTATGTTTTTGTTAAGTAGAGTTAAATATTTATTATAGTTAGTATCTAATATAAAAATAGGTCTTTCTGTGTTTCAAACATTTTTCATTTAAGATATACTTTCAAAGTATCTGTTTTGATCAGTTCTTTTTAGATAGTTTCTATAAACATATAAACAAAAAACTAAAGTTTAAAGCTATTTACATATTTATATTTTCTATTGCAACTATAGATAAGCTACATACTTTTTGTAATTTTATTTTTTAATGATATCTAGTTGATCTTTTTATCTGCGCTTCTATACTATAAAGAAATTTTTAACTAAACAATTAACTTTATCAAAAATAATAATAGTAGTCTTGATAAATACTAATTATTAAAGTATTTAGAAAAAAGAAAAAACGGTTCCTTAAACTGTTATACAATTAATGTTTCTTTTTTCGATGATCGTTTTTTGATAAAGTATAATAGTTGTTAGGTTTAATCCAGTACTTACTTCAGCTATAAGATTTAATCCAGTACATTTGATAAGTCAGTCTCTAGTTATATTCTCAAATATTGTTTTTAAATGCAGTTTTTTAAATAATTAGAAATTTCAAGCTAATGCTTTTTTAGTTTGAAAAAGTTAACAAGCCTGATAAAAAAGTTTCATTAAAATTGTATCAATTATAATGAAATGATACAAATCTGTTGAAATTAACTAGGTGTATTTATAGAAATAATTTTATATATATAAATTTAAACTTAAAAAGTCAGGCTTAGAAAAAGTTTAAATTTAAATACCTTTAACCTTAAACCAGTGGTCGTCAAAGTGTACAATGGTGCACACTAGTGTATACAGAATTTTTTGTGGGTTGCAGGAAATTTAATCTAACAATAGTTTGAAAATTAAATACCTTTAACCTTAAACCAGTGGTCGATAAAGTGTACAATGGTGCACACTAGTGTATACAGAATTTTTGTGGGTTGCAGGAAATTTGTAAGTTGCATAAAATTTTTAGGAGAAACATAAAAATAAAGTTTTTTTTTTTTTTTTACATTTATTTATTTCAAGCAACAAACTTAAATATTTTAGTTATATTCAGCCTTGGTGTTTAATTTGGCTTTTCATAAATTGGTAATGTTAATCATAAGATTACTTGAGGCTAAAACTCATTTGTCATTTAAGTAATTATCTTCAAGTAAAGAAAATGTAGATCAGGGTTTCCCAAACTTTTTTGCTAATGGCCCCCTTTAAAGAGTTTGAAAAAGAAATGGCCCCCTTCAACATATAGATTACTTATTAACTACAATATAATACACGTAAGACCATTTTTTTTTTTTTTTTTTTGCTCTTCATCTGCAACTCGAGAATATCTAGTGTAAGTTTCTAGACTGCCATAAAATACCGTAAGACCTCTTTTTTTTTTTTGCTCTTCATCTGCAACTCGAGAATATCTAGTGTAAGTTTCAAGTTATGGCCTCATGGCCCCTTTGCTACTCATGGCCCCCTAGGGGGCCACTTGGCCCACTTTGGGAAACCCTGATGTAGATGCTCACATTTATTGTCCATGGTTGAGTATGGAGAAAGTTTTGTCCTTCATCAACCTATAATTATGATAGGAAATTAAATGAATTAAATTTTAAAGCTTAATATTTTATTGTTTTAAGTAACTATTTTAAATTACAATATTATGCTTAATAAATCAAATTTACTTTATTTAAACAAAATTAACTAGTATTTTACTATTTTTATACGAAAGTAACTGTTCTTCCATAATACTGAAAATAGTTTCTTGAATAATTAAACTTAATATCAAGAGTTATACTTACAGTAAAGTTTAACAAAATATTTTAAGTTAAAGAAAATATATGTTTTAGAATCCTCTTAATTACATAAATTCTTTTCTACAACTACATATTAGTAATAGATAAATTCAAAGTAACAAATTTTATTTTAAACATTTGAAGTTATTAATGATTATATACTTTCTAATTATTAATTATTAATTTATTAATATATTTATATTGAATTAGAATTTAAATAGTACTATAAAAAATTATAGAAAATATAGGCTTAGATTAATAAAGAGTTGCCACAAACTAAGGATACTTTGAAATTTTAAAAGGTTTTGTGAGGATTAAGGCTGTCTTGGGTTATTTTGAAGTTTTATGCAAATCTCATGCTAGTTAGGTAATTATTTAATAAAATAATTTTCTTAGCAAGGAGTATTTACTAGTTTCTAATGTATAAACTTTTTTTATCTTATCTATAGTTTTCTATTTATTTTGTTCTTTTGAAAATCTTAAGGTATTTGTTTTTAATTAACTGTACATTTCTCAGTTATTGAACTTATGTTTACTATTTTTCTTTTTTTTCAAAAGTTAATATAGTCTCAATCTAATTTAATGAAACAGTTGCTGTTTTTTTTTTACTCAGATTAATATTTATACTCTTAAAAGTAGTTACTATGTTAATAACCAGTTAATATCCAGTTTAGATGTTAGTATGAATCAGGGCTGTCACACACTCATACCAATAAAACTTTTTTTTAAAATTCAATTTGACTATGGATGTCTTTTTTTTTTGCAAAACTTAAGCTAGTTTTATTACTTTTGTTAAATTTCCGGATACTTTTATAAATCAGATTTTTCTTTTAAAAGTATATTTTTTAATATTAAATCTAACTTATTATAATAATAATTTTTGGTCGTCATGGTTGATTAGCTTTATAATTTTTCAGCTATTGACTTTCTCTTTTTTTATTTTGTAAAACTTAAGGTAACCGAGGCTTGTTTAATGTAAGTTTTGCTTGGTTGCTATACACACAGGATAACTAAGGCCAGCTAGAATTCTTTAAAATTTTATGATGAAATATAATGCTGGTTTAATTCAGGCTAACTCAAACTAGTTTGAAAAAAAAAATAGAATAACCCAGGCCAGTTTATTTTTTTCAATAAAAAACCTCAGCATAATTTAACATTTATAGAAAATTTCAGTCCAGTGTTTATCTAAAGAGTCCAGTGGTTCTTCAACTTTTTTCATGTGTTACTTCTTTATAGAAGGCTATTGCCAAACTTACCTATTTTTGAAAGGTAATTACCAAATTTACCCATAAAGTACAGTATTCAGTTTAATTTTGAGGAAAAAATTCTTGATTTTTTCATGTTTAGGCTTATTGAATGTTAAAAATAGTAAAACTTAATGAGTTTATTTAACCTAAAAATATCAACAGTTAAATACTTACTTATAAATTAAAACAACAATTTAAAACACTACATTAAATATCTTGATTGAGATTTGTTTGTTTTAGTTTTAATATTCTTATATTTTTATTGCCAATTTTGTTTAAAATCTGAATTTTCAAACCTTATCTACATAAAACAATACATATTCAAGATTCAAAAACTTAAGATAGCTCAGAACAGTTTCAAGTCATTAAATTTTCTCTTATATGACAAGTGGCAACCCTGCTAAAGCTGTTATTGGTTACTCAGACTGACTTTGTTTTGGGTTTATGAAAGGCACAACTTTTATTTAATCTCCTTATGATAAATCATAAATTATTTTAAATTTACCTCTAACTATCAACTAGGAATCTTAGTTTTTATTCTTCATAACTATAATGTTTCAACTTTATTAGTTTTATCAAAAGACTTATTAAAAAAATTGTTAATGTTTATATTTTCAAAAAGTTCTTGAAATCGGCTTAAAAACATATTTTTTTTGTGTTTTGTACTATATTGATATGTAACTTCAGTATCTTGTAAAATATGAAATCAGTTTTTAGTGTTTTTATAAAGTTTATTTTAAAACAACCTAAATTTATTTTCTGTTTCAAATGTGTCGTAATATTTTAAAGTTCTTCAAATTTTTACTTTATGTAAATATTTGAAGCAAAAATTGTCAATTATTATTCAATTTTAGAATTTATGTTAACATTTGTTCTGTAGTTTTAATAATATAAGTTAGTTTGAAGTATTTTGAGATTTAAATTAAAACTAAGACTGTTTTAAATTTTTATTTAATCAGGTATTGTTAAGACTTTTTTTTTCTTACCTTAAAGCCTAGCTTTGTGAATTTAAAACCTTTTTTGCCTTAAAAATAATGTTTTAATTTGTTTATATCATGCCTCTTAAAAATCTTTTATATTTTAGGTTCTTGAGCTTCATTAACAATAGCTTCTTTCAGTATTTAACCCTTACTACTATTTTAATAAAAGAATATTTTTTTTCAAAAAGTAGCATTCCTGATATTGGTACAAAATAACTTTTTTTTAGTTACAAGTTGTTGAAATGTCATTTTTACTAATATTATTTTGCAATTACAATTTTATATAACTTAGTTTGTTATATTATGCAAAAATTAAAAAATTATTAAAAAAAATAACAAGCTTCAAACAATTATAGATTGTTTTAGTGGATAACATAAATAAAACATAATAAACATAAATTTTAGTGGATAGCTGTCTAATTTGCACGAGTGTACAAAATTGCACGAAGACTTTTTTGCACGAGCAGACAATTTTGCACGGGTTACTTTTGTTTTTAATATCTGTATAAATTTTAATTATTTTTTTTTTAGTTTATTAGATTTTTTTTTACTTTCACTGTTACTCCTTACCCTCGGTCGGTATTTTATTTATTTATTTTGTTTTTAAAATTTTAAATTAAATCTATATATTTTTAACTATCACTGTTACCCTAAACCCTTACCCTCGGTTGGTAGCTTTTTTTTTATAACTTTCATCAGTTATATTTTTATTTTTACTATCACTGTTACTTCTAACCCTCGGTCATTAACTTTTTTTGTTTATCAATTCTTTTTAGTTTTTCCTTTTCCTTTTTATTTTATTTTATTTTTCTATCTTTTACTCTCGTGCAAAAATTTAATTCGTGCAAAACTGACTCCTAAGTGCAAAATTGTCTTCGTGCAATTTTGTACCCTCGTGGAATTCGGTCTTCGTGCAATTTACACCCGTTACCAATTTTAGTGAACAACTTTACCCAAAATTACTTCTAATTTTAAATGTGGTTATTTATATTTTTAATGCAAATTTAAAAGATTTATTAAAATTTAGCATAACTTAATCTTTATATTTTCACTTTTTTTTAAATTAAAAGCAGGTAAGCAAAACTAATTATATAAAATACGGGATCGTCAAACACTTAATAATAACTTTAAGACTAGTTATATTATATATATATTATTTTTTAAACTAAAGCAATGTAAGAACTTTTTCAAAAACACTATGGTGACATAGGTTTCATATTTTAAATATAAATTCAGATTAGTTTTCATATTTTTGCTTTATCTGTGGCAATTATTAATAATAATAATAATAATAATAATAATAATAATAATAATAATAATAATAATAATAATAATAATAATAATAATAATAATAATAATAATAATAATAATAAGGCCCGCTATCAGCCGAGATCGGCTATGCGTGTTGTGCACAGAGAAGAAAAAATAAAAAAATTACATGTTAAAAAAAAAAAAACAATTAAATTCATTCTGCTTCTTATTTCTTCATCTTCTTCTTCGTTTTTCTAAAATATTCCTTTTCTCTTTCTTGCAGTCTTTTGTGTATAGTTGATCTCCATTTGGCACGGTCATTTGCAAGCAACTCCCAATCATCAGTTCCAATGTTCAAGCTTTTTAAGTCGCGCTTGCATACATCCTTAAAACGTAATTTTGGACGTCCTCGATTTCGTTTGCCAACGACGAACTCGCCATACAATAGAAACTTTGGGATCCGCTCAGTATTCATTCTCAGGATATGACCGAGCCAGCGAAGCCTGAGCTGACTGAGGGTAAAGTACATAGTGGTAAGACCAGTACGTCTCAATACTTCCTCATTGGTGATCTTTTGCTGCCATGTAATTCCAAGGATGCGACGAAGGCATCGTAGGTGGAAGGTATTGATTTTCTTCTCCTGTACGCTAGGTAACGTCCATGTCTCGCTACCGTAAAGCAGAGTACTGCAGACACAGGAACGGTAAACGTTAGCCTTTGTTCGAATGCTTAGCTTTTGGTTATCCCAAACTCTTGCAGTCAAGCGAGCGAAAGTGCCTGATGCTTTGCCAATGCGACTATTTATTTCTTTGTCCAATGATGCGTTTGACGCAACATTTGAGCCAAGGTATACAAAGTTATCTACATTCTCGATATCCTTACAATTGATCTTGATTGATGGTAAAATATTTGTTCCTTGAATTAGAATTTTAGTCTTCTTAAGGCTTATAGTAAGGCCGAAATCCGAGCATGCCGAAGAAAACTGATTCAGCAGTGTCTACAGGTCTTGGGCAGAGTGAGCCACGAGTGCAGCATCGTCAGCAAATAAAAGATCACGTATGGTGACTTTCTTCAGATTTCGCTTAGCTCTTAGATTTGAAGGGTTGAAAAGGTGTCCGTCAGTTCTTGTATGAAGCTTGATTCCAGTAGTTAATGAATTAAAAGCATGCTTTAATAGCATCGGAAAGAAGATTCCAAACAAAGTTGGAGAAAGTACGCAGCCTTGCTTTACCCACTTTTGATTTCAAATGAATCAGATACACTACCATCATATTGAATGGTTGCCCTTGTGTTTGTATGAAAAGACTTCACAATATTGAATAATTTTGGAGGACATCGAATTTTCAGCAGTATAGTATATAGTCCTTCTCTACTTACCAAGTCAAAAGCTTTAGTGAGGTCAATGAAAGCGATGTACAAAGGCATATTCTGCTCATTACATTTCTCTTGTAACTGACGTACAGAAAAAATCATGTCGGTGGTAGATCTTTTAGACCTAAATCCACATTGAGACTCAGGATATACTCTTTCAGCCAGCTTCTGAAAACGAGGAAGAACCACTCTTGCAAAAACTTTACCAGCAATCGCAAGAAGAGAAATTCCCCTGTAACTATTGCAGTCCGATCTGGAACCCTTGTTTTTATATAAGACTATGATCTTAGCATCACGCATGTCTTGTGGCACTATACCTTCTCTCCAACATTTGGCTAAAATATCATGTAAATGAGGTAACAAGCATGACTTACAATTGCGGACCAAGTCCGCTGGTTTGCCGTCACTACCTGGAGCTTTCCACGGAGCCATCATATCAATGGCTTTACTGAGTTCATTAGTAGTTGGTACGCTATCCAGGTCATCCATCATTGGTAGACTATCCATTCTGTTAAGGGCATCATTAGTAACAATATTCTGTGTAGAATACAGAAGGGAAAAGTGTTGAACCCATCTACTCAACTGTTCATTCCTACTGTGTAAGATTTCACCAGTCTCAGATAACAAAGGTGATATTGACCTCTTTGTTGGTCCAACTGCTTTTCTTATTCCTTCGTAGACTGATTTGGTATCTCCTCTGTCAGCAGCAGCCTGAATACGGGCAATAGCCTTTAACCAAAACTCAGTACCACATTTTCTAGCTGCCCTCCGAAAATTTTTTCTGGCTTCACGAAGTCTATTAAGACACGTGTTACTTAGGTCACGTTGATAATCAACATGAGCCTGTCGCTTTTTCTTTAAAAGAGGAGATAAAATATTGATATTTTCTTCGAACCAGTCTTTGTTGGCATGTTTGTTCTTTCCAAAAGTTTCAAAGGCATTCTGATATATACTTTTTTCGATCCTAGACAAAGACTCAGAAGCAGATGTGTCCGACAAAGAGACAGATGGCATCAGAGTTGAGAACTTTTTGATATTTTCCTTGTTCCGCATTGCACCTACATTTAGTCGAACTTTACGAGCTAAATTGTTTGAATTGTGCATGAACTTTTTTGAGATGTGCATTTTACAGCAGACCAAAGAATGATCGCTGTTGCAGTCTGCGCTTTGATATGATCTAGTTAACAGAACATCGTTAATACGATGGCGTCTCACTAAGATAAGGTCTAATTGGTGCCAGTTTTTAGAACGGGGATGTCTCCAAGATTAATTATTAAACTTCAAAAAAATTTTCTAAGTTGTGTATTTTCAAATTTTTTTTTGATATTTTAGGTGTTTAAGTTGTTTTACATTTAGTTTTATTAACTTTTGATTTATGGAAAACAATATTGTTTTCAATTTTGGTTAATTTAATGAATCTAAGACAGGCTTTTTATTTTAATAATGGTGGTTTTAAATGATATTTAATTGATTTAGTTTAATGTTTTGTTTATTTATAACCAGTTATCTTAATACATTAGTATTGAAGGGACTCAATTCTGACTCAAAGAAGTGTCTACAATGTACATTCAGTTTAACTATAAACTTATATACTTAAAATCAAGTAATTTGAAATTAATTTATAAAAACATATTAAAACTTTTTTTTGCTTGAAATAACTTAATTTTAAACTTTTAATTGCTATGAAAGGAAGAAGTGATGGTTATTTTCAACCCTGAACTTAATGGAGTACAAAATTTAGTACATGCAATGAACAATAACAGCTTCAAGTAATATTTTACTCAAATCAACAGTATACATACTTTTTGAAGTTATTTGAACTTAGTTTGTTCTTTCTTTTTTGTTCAACATCTATGTTAAATACAGAAAATAATAATAAAATAATGTTGAAATTATTTCATGTATGTGTTTAGTTCTTAGTGAAACATTTGAGAGTACTAGGTATTTATTAAGGTAAGCGGAAATGTGTTTATTTAAACTTGTAAAAGGAAATCCATATTAATGCTGTAGAAACAAAATTGCATAAAAAAAGAGGACTGCATGATAAGACTATTACAAATTTAAGCTACAATTGATATAGTTGAGGTATTTGATCAGATATATTTGATCTTTCAGTTGATATTAGTTTGATATAGTTGATGTACTTGATTAGTATATCGGATCAATATATCAGTTGATGTATTTGATTTTTCAGTTAATATTATTATTATATAGTTGATATGGCCTTCAGCTTTCAGTTAATATCAGTTTGATTACATATTTAATTAAGTTTAGTTAATTGTTTCTTGTCGTAAAATTGTATTTCAAAATCAATTAAAAGTGTTTTCGTGTTTCTGCCACTAGAGGCTCTCTTAGATCAGATCTTTGGGTGAACATAATTTTTCTTTGCTGTTCAGTGTGCTAAGATTTCTATTAGCTTGATGGTTCAGGTTATGTGTAATTAGATTAATTTCTACTTATTGTTTAGATCAGTGGTCGTCAAGCTTATCAATAAAAGTTCTACTTTCAATATTTGTTTAGATATTAAACTTGCAATATAAAAGTTTTACAAATGATTTAAAACTAACTTATTATCTACAGTAACCTAAAATATATATAAAAATGTCAACTTTTGAAACCACAACTGGCAACATTGAAGCATCGAGCGCACCTGGTGTTAAAAAAATAAAAACCACGAATTCTGAGAACAATGAATTATGTGAACAGTTGCTCAGGAACTTCGATGAAAACAAAAATTCCGAAGACGAAGTTGTGAAAACTTTCAAAAGAAATGCAGTTTCGTGTTTTCATGGAAGTGCATTGAAAAGTTTCTCGAATTTTTTTCGTACAGGTAAAATGTTTTTTTTTTACTTTCTGTTAATCATATGATGATTAACTCTCTGTTTTTTACTCTCTGTTAAGTTCTGTGATGTTTTTTTTGTAGAATAAAATAAATACTTATGATAGTAATCATCTCTATCTAGTTTCAATAACTTCTGTTTTTTATTTATTAAACTATTAAAATTTGAATTTAATAACCTTTTGTAGGTAATGCGAAATTATCCAACGAAAATTTCTTCAAACTTTACAAAGTGGCAAAACTACTTAATTTCGCCAATGCAAAGAAACATTTACTCGACTCGTTCAAGATTGACCTGAACATTGACAACGTTTGTTTCTACCATCAGTTTTCCATTATTGCCCAAAACAAGCAAATTCAAAAGTGCACTTTCGACTTCATAACAAGATGGTTCTGCTATTTGGCCGAGAATAAAATGCTGGACGGTTTGAGCTTTGATGTCTTTGTGAGGATCTTGTCCAGTTCAGGCTTGAATATCACCTCGGAACTTGAGGTAGCAAAAGCTGTGAACAGTTGGATTGAACACGATCCAAAATCAAGAAGCAAGCTTACATTAGGTTTGGTGAAAACAATTCGTCTACCTCTGCTCTCAACTGCTGCTCTGAATACATTGTTAGAATCTGACACATTTTCAAAATGTGCTGAGAGTAAGGGGGTTATACTAAAAGCTATCAGCGATAAACCTGTTCAGAATCTTGACCCGAGCTCTGCCGACTGTCGAGTGAGACATTGCGCTCAGGATAATTTTGAGGTGGCACTTTGCAGCAAATACCCTACCTATCGCGTGTTTAGGCTCGATAAGAAGAACTACTCGTCCTTCACTGAGATAGCACGTATAGATAAAAGTTTTGACTTGTTCTCCGTTGAGTTCGTGAACGGGATCATGTACTTCTTTGGTAACGAAGATTTACTTGATAGTTTGTCGGTGCTGTCTTACTCAGTTTTGACTGGATCCTGGGAGCATGTAACGTTTCCCGATGATTCTTTGATAGACTGCGATGATTTTTCAACTTGCACTTTGGTTGGAAAAATTTACATTTTAGGAGGAAAACGTCAGCAACGTGACCTATCAGGAACCAACTTTGTCCTTTTTGATCCCAGCACTAAAAGTTTTAGGAAACTGGAAGACACCAAACACTCCAGGGAAGGAGCCGCGTCATGCGTATTCAACGGGAGAATTGTCACCTCAGGAGGATCCGATCATCCGACATCCGTTGAAGCGTACGATCACTGCGCAGGTGAGTGGTCACGTGACATGCCCGACATGCTGGAGGGAAAAAGCGGTCACGCTTCGGTAAGCATCGGCAGCAAAATGTACGTGATCAGTAGATGGGAAGGTTGCGAGGTTTTTGATCTCTTCAGCGGGAAGTTTGCTCTTCTTCAAGCTCCGTGGGTTAAGAGGAAATTTTTCACTTCTAAGTGCGTGGTGATTGGCAGCAAGATGATAGTGGTTTCTAGCCACAATCATCGAGATTTTAATTTCATTGTTTTCGATTCAGAGGGATTAAAATTGGAGAAGGATGTTAGTTTGAGGCAAAACGAGCTGGATATTAATTGTTATCACTGTGTCAAATATCCCAAACTCAATATTTTTCCGGAAACTTTTTAATTGTGATTTTTATTTTTTGTATTGTAGTGCTAGATAAAGTATAACTGAAAATTTCAACTTGGTTTTATTTCTTGTAATCAAGTTTGTTAAGCTTAACTGAAAAAAGTATGCTCAAGATATCATAAAAAAACTTACAAAAAATGTGTAGTTTATTTTTATAGAAAGCAAATATATGTAAAACAGTTTTTACCTTTATTATTTTATAAACTTGTTTGTTTGTTTGTATGTATATAGAAACTGTTTAAAAAGAACTGATAAAATTAGATACTTTAAAAATAGAGTTCAATTGAAAGTGTTTAAAACAATAAAAATCTAAATTTTTAAGTTAGATACCAATTTAAGTAAACATTATCTTTACTTAAGTAAACCATAACGAATAACTTATGATTTACAAGTTTAAAAAAATAATGTTTCATACAATAAGTTTTATCTATAGTAGCTTTAAATGGAAAGGTTTTTAAACAATGTAAGTTTCTAATGTCCCGAACAAGACGTTAAAAGGTATCCGTGGTGTGCGACTCGATAACATTAACTAAAAGGTTTTATTGTACACAAGGTCATTGGAACAAATACTTTTGAGTGGTTTTTTCAACGTTTCATAAGATATTAATTTCATTGCAACTTTCATTTTACAACAATTAAAAGTAATATCAAAATTTCATTGGTTTATGTTTCTTTTTCTAAATAACATAAGGTACGATTTGAAGGGAACCGCTCATTTCCAACAAGCGATCATTTCCCACCTGGTCAAAAACGAGAACCGCTTACCGACCAAGGGTAAGGGTTTGGTGTAATGGTAATAAATAAACAAATTATAAATAAATAGCTAATAAAAAATAGAGGAACAGATAAAAAAATAAGAAAATATTGTGGGGGAATTGATCAGTTGGAAATTTTCGATATACCGATTTCAATTACATAATTTAATGAAACTGACATATACGAAGTGCAGATTGAATTTATAAATTGTATTTTTGAGTGTACAAATATACTAGCATTCACAAACTTTATGTAACTTAGTAAAGAGTATCAATGCAGATATGCCATCATAAACTTTAAATTAGTTTCAATATCAAATATAAATTTTGAATAATTTTGTGCTAAATGTAAAGATATCACAAGAAAAAAATTAAGCTAATGTTTAACTCTTTTAAGTTCATTAGATGAAAATTTAGCAAAAAAACACAACAAAATATATTTACACATGTTAATTTTCTGCTTAATAAACGTTTTTAGTAAGTTATCTACTTTCTTTTTAAAACTCGTAAAAATTGTATTTCAAATCTTGCCCTTGATGTCAAATGAAAAACTTTTAGGACTGGTAAATCTTTGATCTAAGAGAGGTTTTTCTTTTTTTTTTAGAAGGCTCCCTTAAATAACCAAAAAAGCTATGGCACCCTTTAACGAAAATTCTCATAATACTAATGTTGTATAAGACCTTTTGTGCTCCTCACCTTCAACTCGAAAATATCCAGTGTAAGTTTCAAATTATCGCCCCTTTTCATCTTATGGACCCTAAATTTCTAATATAGTCCATTTTCGGAAACTCTGATCTAAGAGTAACTTTACTGAAAGAACAATTAATGTATCAGTAAGTTGTATATATTTAATTATTTTAAATATTATTTTAACATGACTTAAATAAAAGGGTCGGCTGCAGTTGTAAGGTTTTTGAAATGTTTTCATTCATAACATTATGTAAATGAGGAAAAGTGACATAATACGGCAGAATATTAAAAACATCTACAACCAAACCAAATATATAAAAATAACCCTTAAAAAAAGTTATAATTTAATAACATTAAATAAATTATCCAATCAGAAGCGATTTTAGAACTACAGCCGCTAAAGCAAGCATTTACTTATGATAGCTTGCTTATAGAGTTGGTTTCTTTACTTGCAATAAAAAATGTTATTTATCAAAGTTATATGTTTCACTAGACGGTTGACTATATTTAAATTATTGGTAAAACTTTTTGTTTGAATTTTTGTAGAGAATTGGTACTTAGAGGTAAAATATAAAACTATATTTTTGACTTAAGAGCGTAAATTTAAAGTAGTTAATGATTTATAATAGATAGGTTTGGAATAGTTTCAAAATTTATCTTGATGTTAATACTAGTAGAAGAATTTAGTAAACATATTTTAAAATTATTTTAGAAGATACTAAGTTTTTACAATGTAATCCTAAAGCTTAACTTTATTAAAAGAACAAGTGATGTTTTAATTTTTTTTTTGTTTCAAAAGTTAAACAGCACAATCATTAATAAAACGTGTTAAACTTATAGGTATTGTTATAAAAACTTGAAATTTATTATGATCAGTAGTTCCTTAAAAATAACTTTTTTTACTTATCGGTAATGAAAATCATGTGAAACTCAAGTTTTACATAAACTTTAATTTTTCATTTAAAACAAACAAGTTATACAACTGTGAGAAGTTTTACTTTTACTTTACAATTCTACCATATCTCGATTAAGTGACGTTTTCCCTGTGTTTCATTTGGCTTTTTATAAAATGGCCATATTAATCATAAGACTATTCGAGTCTAAAACTCAATTGTCATATTTTAAGTTCATAATGTTGCTAAGAAAATATTTTAAAGTAAAGGAAATATGTGGATGCTACATTTATTGTCTATGGTTGAGTATGGAGGAAGTTTTGTTTGTCATCAAACTACAATAATGGTAGTAAATTAAATGAATTAAACTAAAGGGCTAATTTTTTTCTTGTTTTTAGTAACTTTTCTCAAATTATTATATTTTAATTATTAAATCAAGTTTACTAATTTTAAATAAATTAACTAATATTTTATACTTTTTACACTAGATAACTATTCTTACATTATAATATAAATAGTTTCTTTAATAATTTTACTTAATATTAAGTACTATACTTATAGCAAACTTTAACAAATTATTCTCAATAAAGTATATAAACTCTTATCTACAAATACATCTTGATAATAGCTAATTTTTTTGTAACAAACATTAATTTTGAATAAATCAAATTATTAATGACCATTTATTTCTAATGTTTTTTTGTGTTTATATAGAATTTGAATAGTACGTATGAAATTTATACAAAATATAGGTTTTAGATTAATACAGAGTTGCCACAAACTAAGGCTTCTTTAAACTTTTTAAAGCTTTTGTGAAAAATCAAGACTGCCTTAGGTTTTTCTGAATTTCTTTTTAGTAATATCAGGCTAATTAAAAAACTTTTCTAAAATAAATTTAATCTAGAGAAATTTACTAGTTTCAGATTTTGAAAACTTATTTTTAAAGTTATTTATAACTATCTATCTGTTCAGTTCTTTTGATTTTAATGAAAATCTTAAGAAATTTATTCTTGATTAACTGTACATTTCTCAGTTATTCAAATTATGTTAGCTATTTTCTTTTTATCCAAAAGTCTGGATAGTCTCAATCTAATTTAATGAAATATTTGCTGTTTTTTTTTACTTAGATTAATATTTATACTTTATTTATACTTTTAAAAATAGTTTCTCTGTTAATAATCAGTTAATATCAAGTTTTAAGTTTTAGTATGACTCAGGGATGCCACACTCACACACTCATACCAGTAAAACTTTCCTTAAAAATACAAATTTACTAAGGATATCTTTTTTTTATTTTTCAAAACTTAAAATAGTTTTGAAATTTTTAACAAATCTCCGGATACTTATATGACTCAGATATTTTTTTAAAGTTTTTTTCAATATTAAATCTAACTTTCATATTGTAATAATGATAATTTGAGATATTAAGGAGTGATTAGGTTTATAATTATTTTACTTTTTGCCTTTATCTTTTTCATAAACTTAAGATTACCCAGGCTAGTTTGATGTAACTCATGTTGGTTGCCATACACTCAAGATAAGTAAAGCTAGTTAGAATAATTTTCTGAACGTTTGATGATAAATTGTAATGATGCTATAGTTCTGGCTAATTTAGACTAGTTTGAAATAAAGAAAAAACTTAAGCCAGTTTGATTTTTTATTATAGAAAAATTAGCATTATTTCAAATTTTTAGGAAATTTCATTCAAGTTTTCATCCTAGAAACAAAATCTTGAATGCGATTTGTTTGTTTAAGTTTAAATATTTTTATTATTTTTCGCCAATTTAGTTTGAAAACTGATTTTTAAAAACCTATCTAATTTTTTAAAAATAAGTGTTTTAAAATATTTCAAAACATTTCAAAAACTCACGATGACTCAGGACAGTTTTAAGTTCTTAAGTTTTCTTTTATATGACAAGTTGCAACCCTGCTAAAGTTGTTATTGGTTACTCAGACTGACTTTGTTTTGGTTTTAAGAAAGGCACAACTTTTATTTATAAAATGTCATAAACTGTTTTAATTTAACTTAAACTATTCTTTATTCTTAAATTATTCTTTATTACTATAATGTTTTAACTTTATTACTTTTATCAGAAAGTTTATAATATAAGAACTCACAATAATAATTGTTAGCTGTTTATTTTTAGCAAAAGTTCTTGAAATTGACTTAAAATAGTTTTATGTTTTATACTAAAATAATATGTAATTTAGAAAATACCAAGTAAAACTTCAATTAAAATATGAAATTATTTTTTTGTGTTTTAGTTAAAGTTTGTTCCAAAATAATGAATTTTTTTTTTGTTTCAAGTGTTTCCAAATTTTTATAGTTCTTCAAATGTTTTAATAACCTAAAAACTTGAATAAAAAACTGATAGCTTTTATTCATTTTAAGTATTCAAGTGAGTTTTTATTCTGTTATTTGAATAATGTAAGTTAGTTGAGGTATTTTGAGATTCAAATCAAACCTTAGACTGTTAAGGATTTTTTTAGTAATAAGGTTAAGTTTAATTTTTTTTTCTAAATTTTAATGCTAGTTTTTTTAAATTTAAAACCTTTTGAGCCTTAATAATAATATTTTCAGGCATATTAGAAATGTTTTTGTTTATTTATAAAGAGCTCAGGATCAGTGATGTTAAATCGGAGAGCGAATAATCCCCGCAGTAGAATAAAAAAATAAAAAGCATGGCAATAGAATTAAAATTTCTTATGAAAGCAAAAGCTTATTGGCTTATAAATTTCTTTTTTCTTCTAGCTCTCTCACTTTTCACTTTAGTTTCTTTTATTTCTCCAAATTTCTCTCAATTTACTATAGAGCTTTAAAGCGCGTGTTTACAATTAAAACAGCTGTATTTAACTGCCATATTGATTATAACATGACTGCTCAGGATAGTTTGAGAATTTCTGAAAATCTCAGAGTTTTTTCAAATATTTAAATGATATAAGGTTGATTAAGGTTAAATTTTCGTTTATATATAAGTAGTTTTGTTAAAAAGCTGGATTTTTAATGATTTTAATTTATTGTTTAGGTTTGAAAGGACTCAGGGCAGTTGTAGTCACTCGAAAGAATTTATTTTTGACCAAAAGAAGTGGCAACAATGTACATTCAGTTATAAACTTAAAATAAAGTCATTTAAAACAAACTTATAACAATTATTTTATTTTATTTTTATGCCTGGAGTAACTTAATTTACAATTTTTAGTTTTTTACCACGAAGAAGTGACAGTCTTTAACAATCTTGAACTTATTGGTGTACAAAATTTAGTACATGAAATAAACAATAAAAGCTTCAAGTAATATTTTACTCAGAGCAACAATATACATACTTTTTTAAGTTAACTGAACTTTGTTTGTTTTTCTTTTTTGTTCAACATCTATGTTAAATACAGAAAATATTAATAAAGTAATGTTTAAGTTATTTTATGTATGTGTTTAGTTCTTAATGAAACATTTGAGTTTACTGGGTATTTACTAGTATAAACGGAGGTGTCCTTATTCAATTGTGTAAACGAAAATCCATATTAACGCTGTAGAAATGAAAAGACATTAAGACTGCATGATAAAATTGTTATAAATTTCAGCTTAAGTTGGTATAAGGCTTTCAGTTGATATAGTTGATGTATTTGATCAGTATATCGGATCAATATATAAGTTGATATGTTTGATCTTTCAGTTGATAATAGTTAGATATAGTTGATATGGCTCTCAGCTTTCAGTTAATATTAGTTTGATTACATGATTAAAGTTTAGTTAGTTGTTTCTGATATTAAGAATGTATTTCAAAATCAATTAAAAGTGTTTACGTATTCCTGCCACCAGAGGCTTTCTTAAATTAGAATTTTTAGGTGAACATAACTTTTATTTGCAGTTTAGTGTGCACAGGTTTCGAAAAGCTTGACGGTTTAGGCTATGTGTAATTAGACTATTTTTTTTTGTTGTTTAGATCAGTGATCGTCAAGCTTATCAATACAATACTTTACCTTCAGTTTTTTGTTTAGATATTAAACTTGCAATATAAAAGATTACAAATGACTTTCAACTAACTTATTATCAACAGTGAACTTAAATAAATGTATAAAATGTCAATTTTTAAAAACACAACTAGCAACATTGAAGTCTCTAGCGCACCTGGTGTTGAAAAAATAAAAACCACGAACTCTGAGAACCGTGAATTTTGTGAAGAGTTTCTCAGGAACTTCGATGAAAACAAAAATTCCGAAGACGAAATTATGAAAAGTTTCAAAAGAAATGCAGTTTTGGGTTTTGATGAAAATGCATTGAAAAGTTTCTCTGATTTTTTTCGTATAGGTAAAAAGTTTTTTCTATTCTCTTTTAATTATATGATGGTTTTTTCGTAGAAATAAAGAATATACTTTTAATAGTTAGCATCTGTATCTAGTTTCATTAACTTCTGTTTTTTTTATTAAACTAATAAAATTAGAATTAAATAAACTTTTGTAGGTAATATGAAGTTATCAAACGAAAATTTCTTTAAACTTTACAAAATGGCAAAACTACTCAATTTCGACATTGCCAAGCAACATTTGCTCGACTCGTTCAAGATTGACCTGAATATTGACAACGTTTGTTTCTGCCATCAGTTTTCCAACGAAACTCAAAACAAACAAATTCAAAAGTGCACTTTCGACTTCATAACAAGGTGGTTCTGCTATTTTTCCGAGAACAAAATGTTGGATAGTTTGAGTTTTGATCTCTTTGTGAGGATCTTGTCCAGTTCAGACTTGAATATCACCTCGGAGCTTGAGGTAGGAAAAGCTGTGAACAATTGGATAGAACACGATCCAAAATCAAGAAGCAAGCTTACATTAGGTTTGGTGAAAACAATTCGTCTACCTCTGCTATCAACTGCTGCTTTAAACACATTGTTAGATGCTGAAACATTTTCAAAATGTGCTGAGAGTAAGCGGGTTATATTCAAAGCTATCAGCGATAAAACTATTCAGAACCTTGACCCGAGCTTTGTGGACTGTCGAGTGAGACATTGTGCTCAGGATAGTTTTGAGGTAGCAATTTGCGGCACTAAGAACCGTAACTATCACGTGTTCAAGTTGGAAAATGAGAACTGCTCCTTTGTCACTGAGATCACGCGTTTTGATGAAAATATTGACGTGTCCTCAGTTGAGTTCGTGAACGGGATCATATACTTTTTGGGTTACGAATATTTTCTAAACAATGTATCGGTGCGGTCTTATTCAGTTTTGACTGGATCCTGGGAGGAATTGAAGTTTATCGATTGTTCGTTAAACTGCGGCGATTTTTCAACCTGCAGCTTGGCGGGTAAAATATACATTTTGGCGGGAAACGCGCTACGTAACGTATCAGGAACCAACTTTTTCGTTTTTGATCCCAGCACTGAAAGTTTCAAGAAGCTGAAACATACCGAACGTTCCAGGAAGGAAGCCGCATCATCCGTATTCAACGGGAGAATAGTGACGTCAGGAGGATTCGATCATCCGACATCCGTTGAAGCGTACGATCACTGCGCAGATGAATGGTCACGTGACATGCCCGACATGCTGGTGGGAAAAAGAAGTCACGCTTCGGTGAGCATCGGAAACAAAATGTACGTGATCAGCAAAGTAGAATGTTGCGAGATTTTTGATCTCTTCAGCGGGAAGTTTTCTCTTCTTCAAGCTCCTCCACTTAAGGAGAATGTTTTCAGCTGTCACTATGTAGTAATTGGTAGCAAGATAATAGCGTTTGCTGGCAGCTATGAATATGAATGTGTTGTTTTTGATCCGGAGAAATCAGAATGGGAGAAGAAAGTAAGACTATGTTTCAGGCAAATTGGACTTTGTGGTAGTTACCACTTTGTAAAATATCCAAAATATATTTGTCCTTCGTTTTTTTACCATGTTAAATAAACTTACTACTGAAATTAGCAAAGGTCTAACATTGTTGCCCTAAATGTTTCTTACGTTATTTAAATCACTAAAGTTACATTTTTTTTGAAGTTTGACATGTCCTGGACATGACTTTAAACTTTATTTTGGTGTATGAATCAATAACCGAAAGGTTTTTTCGTACACCAGATCCTTGGACCAAGTGTTTGAGCGTTTTTTGTTTTCGTTCAATAAACATCTTGAATAACACCACACAGCTTTTCAAACTTCAACTAACTGTGGAAACTTTTTCTACAATTGACTACATATAAAACGTTAATTACTATTTTTACTCTGTAAAAATAGTATTACAAAATATAATTATAGCTTTTAAACAAAGGATAATGTTATTTAAAAAAACAAAATTGGAAACCCTAATAAACTAACTAAAAATTTATTTTCTTCATTTATCAAGATATTACTAGTATTTGATAAATTAGAAGAACAATATCAAATAACTTTATATAAACATAAATGTAAAAGACGTTTGGGAATCTGTTCAATTACAACTCTATTTTTAATTGCTGTTTTACTAAAATTAGCAAAAGTTTGCTTAACTCAAATGTATTTTTTACAATAACCGAGTTTTAGCAAAACTTTAGTAAATGGCATTGAAACTTTTGAAGTAAAATTTTACTATTTAAATTGAAAAAAGTGAATAATGATTATTTATACAAGTATAATAGATTTGTTAACTTTATGTAACTTTGTTAATAGTATTAGTACAAAAAGCTCCCACAAGTTATAAATTCATTATGACATCACAGATAAATTCTATTTTTAACTCAGTTTCCGCTTTTAGCAAGTGTAACAACAGCAAGTTACAAAATTTTAGCTTTTTTTGATTTCTTATAAGTTAATTATTTAAAATTTTACTAAAAAGTATAACAAAATCTAAAATTAAGTTTCTGCTTTATAAACGTTTTTAGTAAACAACCTACATTTTCAGGAGTCGTAAAAGTTGTTTTTCAAAATACGCTCCTGATGTCAAATGAAATACCTAACAACTTTTAAGACTAAGGGAATCTTTGATCAATTACAGGGTTTCCCTTTTTTTTCGAAGACTCCCTAAAGAAACCAAAAAGCAATGGCCCATTCAACATATTTTTTCAAAATATTTATGTTAAATACACCTAACATCTTTGTTGGATGTTAATCATCAACTCTAGAATATATAAAGTAAGCTTCAAATTATGGCCTTGTGGCTCCCCTTTCACATCTCACGAACCTCTGACTTTCTGAAGTTTTACCAAAATATCTAGTATAAGTTACAAAACTACTCTTAAACACGCCAAGACCTACTTTCGCTTTTTACCACCAAACTCAGAATAACTAGTGTAAGTTTCAAAATATTGCCACTTTTGAGCTTATAGTCCCCTAAATTCTCTCGGAAACCCTGATCTAAGAGTTACATTACTGAAAGAACAATACCAAAAAGTTTCATGGGGATATTATTTTAAACATGATTTTAAAGAAAGCTTATACTTACGGTTTCTAATTTGTGCAGTTGGTTTCTTCATTGGCAATTTTTTTGTTTATCTATAAAAGTTATACGTTTTACTAGTCTGTTGATTAAATGTTAGCATGTTTATATTTGAATTTTTGTAGAAAACTGGTATTCAGAGGTAATAAATAATATTAAATTATCGTACTTTACAGCTTAAATTAAAAGTTGCTATTGATTTAGAATAGATAGGTTCGGTATAATTTTATAACTTTTCCTCTTTTAATGTTGACACTAGTAGATGGAACTAGCTATAAATTCTTTGGAAAACAAAAAAAAATTACTTAAAATTTAGTTTGTTTAAAAATGCGGTAACGTTTTAAATATTTTTATTTCAAAAGTAAAACAGGAATTAATAAAACTAGTTACTATTGACATGTTTTCTCAAAAAGTTATTGAAAATGACTTAAACAATAGTTACAAAAAAAGTTTAGTTACTTTATGCTAGAGATGTTAACAATATATTTTATTATAAATTCTGAAAATGAGTTAATAAATATTCTCTAAAAATTTACTTGTATTACTTACTGATAAAAAGAATTGAGTAAAAATAAAAATATTTGATAAATATTCAGGGTTTGTGTGCGATTTTTTTTTTCATTTAGCCTGACTGAGACCAATTTAGCCTGACATTTTTTCAAAGTAAGTCAAATACCCTTTAGAAGTCATTTGAGGTATTGGGAATCTGATTAGTACTGTTGTAGTCTCCTACTTTAACCAGCTTTAGATCAAAACTTTATAAACCTTTTTGAACTTTAAAAATCTGCAAAAAGAACCTCATAGCTTAGTTACAACTCAATAAAATAACGCTAAACTGTGAAAAAGGTGATTGACCCCCCTTTGCCCTTAACATAACAAATTAAGTGATAACTTTTTAAATAAGTGATCTACTACTAGTGTAAAAAGTTATATTGTATATAACTAAACACAATTGTTCAATTTAATTAAGCACTAAGTTAAAACATTACAACCAGAAGATTTATAATAAAACGACGTGCATTTTTGTGTTTTATTAAAATTTAAAATGAAACGCTTACACGAGTATTAAAATTCAAACAAACAGCTAAGTTGTTGAACTAAACTGTAATATTTAAAATGTATTTTTTTAATGAATTTTCAAAATTATGACGTATATAACTTACTCAAAATCAAATAATGAAGATTCTTAAAAACTTTATAGAGATCCAACAAATTTTTTCAAGCGTTTATTTTTACAAATAGTGACTGATTTTGTTTTTAATAACTAATTACTAAATTCACATCTCAATTTTATCTTTTAAAAGATTTCTCGATTTTTTTATAATTAAAAATTTTCAAGCATTTGAACTCAGAAAAACTGAGATTGTTAAACTTTTACATAAATAAATTGATTTAGCCTGACGTTTGTCAACTTTTTTCAAAAAAACTGATTTAGCCTGACTTAGGACGCGCACGAACCCTGAATATTAAAAAATAATTTATATAACTTACAGGTTAAAAAAAATGTAAAACTCATAGTTTATATTAAATTGTACTGTTAACGTTATAATAAAAACAAATATAATATACAGCTGTAAGAGGTTTATTGATTATTCGAATACAAAAAAAATAATAAAAATAAAAACATGCAAAAAAAAAAAAAACACCAGCAAATAATAACACGATACAAGAAAAATAAAAAAATGTCAACTGTTTAAAATATTCAATAAGATATGATTTAAAACAATTTGCTTCCAAAGGACTTTTTATCAAAATTGGACCTAACTGAAATTTTATGCTGAAAATAGATATTTTGTTATTCTGTTTAACAAAAACTTATATTCGTATTAAGTTCATTTTGGCAAAAAAAAAATATTCAGTCCAAAATTACAATAAATTCATACGTAAAACTCGCATTAATAAGTATTTGTTTTCATATTTTGTAGTTTACTAAAAATTTTCAGTCAATGAAAAAAAAGACAAAACAAGTTCAATAAAAGAGGTTAACTAAAGGCGTTTAAAAAGCACCCAAATAAAAAAATTAAAAGTGAAAATCAAATAAATTTAAAATCATGCTGAAATTAGTCAATAATTTCGTGGTAAAAATAATAAAAAAGTGTTGCTTCTTTTTTTAACTTGCATTTTACTTTTTTTTATGTTAACGTGCGCTAAAACAGGCTGAAAATTTATATATATTTTTTTAAGTTTTTTTACTTTTTTTCAACAATATGTTTTTAAAAACATTTCAGTAAAATACGAATCAAGCGAATTACAACTTCTACGCCCTCATTCATCTTTACCCGTGAACTTTTCTTTACTTTTAATTACGAAGTCAATCATGGGTGTTTTTTGTGATTATGACGTCATGAATAAACTCACGTCACAATCAGAATATTTCTGCGAAGCAAGAAAAACTTGTGTTTTAGTCACATACTGTAAAATCCTAGTAGCTGTTTTACATAGCGACGTCAAAATTACACAACTATGACATCATTTATTATGACGTCACTCGAAATCGTACACCAGTATTTTGGTGTCTTCAGTCTGGCGAAAAGCTATTATGACGTCACTCAAAATCGTACACCAGTATTTTGGTGTCTTCAGACTGGTGAAAAGCTATTATGACGTCACTCGAAATCGTACACCAGTATTTTGGTGTCTTCAGTCTGGCGAAAAGCTATTATGACGTCACTCGAAATCGTACACCAGTATTTTGGTGTCTTCAGTCTGGCGAAAAGCTATTATGACGTCACTCGAAATCGTACACCAGTATTTTGGTGTCTTCAGACTGGTGAAAAGGTATTATGACGTCACTCGAAATCGTACACCAGTATTTTGGTGTCTTCAGACTGGTGAAAAGCTATTGTGACGTCACTCGAAATCGTACACCAGTATTTTGGTGTCTTCAGTTTGGTACCTGCTGCCCACCGCGCACACCAGCTTGGAGGAGGAAGCGGAAATCCTCCAAACGACTCCTCCGCTGCCTCGGGATTCCAACTCGACTACGTTCCTTATCACCTGAAAAAAAAGTTTAATTATTATTAACATAATCAGGATTGCCAGTATTCTTTTTGAGAATTTTTTTCACAGGTTTTTGGAAGTACACGTTCAATTCAATTATTATTACTGAGGTACCGGACCTGGACTTTTTTTTCAAATAAGAATCCGGCCGGAACCGGATCGGGATTTTTTTTTCATATCAAGATCCGGCCGGATCCGGATATCAGACAAAAGTGGCAATATCCGGCCGGATCCGAATTTTATTTTCATATCAAGATCCGGCCGGATCCGGACTTTTTTTCAAATTAGGATCCGGCCGGAACCTGATCCGGATTTTTTTTTCAAATTAGGATCCGGCCGGAACCGGATCCGGACTTTTTTTTCAAATTAGAATCCGGCAGGAACCGGATCCGGATAGTGAGTCCGGTACATCACTAGTTTTCGCATAAAAAGTAGAGCTTACATTTGTAGTTTCAAAATTTCATTTCTATAAAAGCTAAAAAAAACTATGAATAAGTTTAAATTTAGTATAAGGAAAATTGATAGAAAGATAAAGTACATCACAGAAACAATATCTAGTAGCTAAGATTAAAATCAATTAAATGAGATCAACTTGTAAAAATCAAGGAGGACCCCCCCCCCTATAGCCTTACCAATCTAAAATCAATTAAAATCAAGTTCTTGAACAGAATTAACTAGAAAATCACAAAATATTGAAAACTGGATCAGCTTAAACTCATTCAAAATCTAAAAGAAAACCAGCCTGAGTTTTTCAAAAAAATCTCAAAACTAGCCTAACAATTTTGGTACAACATAGGTAAAGAATTGCATTTCTAAAATGTTTATTTCATAGTTTAAATCTAAACAAATGTAAATTAGCCACGTGTTCAAAATGGGCCAATCATGGTAGGTGTTTAATTTTAACTGACGAAAATGAATCTTTTTAATTTACAAAGGGTTTTGTTTTGAAAAAATACTTTTCTGTGTGCTCTTTTTTACTAACTAGATCTGAATCGGCCGGATCTCTGTTAGGATCCGGCCGGAACCGGATCCGGACTTTTTTTTCATATCAAGATCCGGCCGGATCCGGATATCAGACAAAAATGGCAATATCCGGCCGGATCCGGACCCGGAAAGTGACTCCGGTACATCACTAATTATTATTAATATAATCAGGATTGCCCACATATTTTTAGATCCATTTTAAGTCTAAAGTTAAGTTTAAAAACTGTGTTGAGTAGTATAAGATTATTGAAAAGATTTAATGAATTTTTTAATAAAATAAATTTTATGACAATTTTCAATATGATGATTTTTTTGTATTTTGTCTAAATAAACACGTGAATACTCTTTAAAATTCTCGATTTATTTAAACTTTTCTCAAATACCAGGTTTTTCAGCAACCCTGTTACAAAACATTATGGTTCAATATAAGCAATGAAAAACAAATATAAATTACTTGTCCGGTGTTAGCGTTACACAATTTAACAGTTCCGTCATCAGATGACGTAACAACGAATTTTCCGTGAAGTTGTAGTGAAGTCACTGCCGATTCGTGTTTACTGTTTCCTGTTAGAATGCTTAATTTTCATATATGTACATATACCTATTTAAAAGTATAAATTTAAGTGTTTGTTAACAAAAAATCCTAGAGAAACAAGCTCACTGGCTTATATAATAAAACACACAGAAACATATGTCGGTACAATATAAGAAGGATACTGTATATTTTGTTTTTATTATATATATATAAGCTTAAATTTTATTTATCTATAGTAATCATATTTATGTTTTGAATCTCCTGTAATGACTTATTTATTCTTATATTATTAGTTATACATACTGTTCAAGTGAATTAAGAGTGAAACTTAAGAGTGCTGATTCGAGTTTACTATCCTTGTGTAACAAGATTTAATTACATTTATTGTTGTTCAGGGTTGCAACTCTTTGGAGGCAAAATATTTAAGCTTTAAAACTTCAAACTAATCTTAATGGTCCTAAGTTTGGGGAAAATCTAAATGTTTTTATCAATCCAAAATACTTTGTTGTAAATGAAAGTGGATTGTAAGAAATCATTAGTTAAAAAATAAGTAATATTGATTGACTAAATATAGACATAACCATTCTATATTATCTAACAAAAACTTATAACAATAAACAAATAACCTTCCAATGTAGTAAGACACTTTCCAGTGGGTATGTTCCATATTTTAACGGTAGAATCAGCATTTCCTGATACTAATATGTTATCTTTCAACTGCATACCACTTGTTAGTGACTGGTGGCCCAACAATTGGTGCAAAAATCTGCCTGTTGATCCAATGTAGTGTTTAAAGATATTAATGTGTTAATAAATAAATTACCATGTAGTTAAATATCTATATGTAGACAATTATTAATTAAATTTATCAAAAAAATAATTAAATACATTTAGAAGCTTCCCAAACCCTTATTAATGTGTGAATTTTATAAATTAAAATATATATTTATCTTTTAATATATTTATTAGTTTATATTTTACCTGTAGAAGCATCCCAAACTCTAATTGAAGTGTCCAAAGATCCGCTTACTATGTATCTCCCGTCGAACTGTAGATATAAATAGTTTAACAATATATCACATTGTATAAAGTTAACAGCTAGAACTGGTTACAACACGGTTATACGAAAATATAAGGTTTAAAATTAGACAATTAAATATTTATACACACAAGGCTCTAAATACTTTATAATCTAATAAGATTAGTGATTATTGTTTGTATAAAAGTGTCACATATTTCAAATTATAAAATGTTAACTGTGTCAAAAACTGTTTATTTAACTAGTTTTTAAAATAACAAACTGTTTAACCCGTATAAAAGCATATAACATCTTCTGAATTAAAAACATGATAAAAGATTTGCAGACATAAAAAGCTAGGAATTTTTTTATAGACAATACACTAATTTATTTTATTGTTTTATATTATTACTTATCGTTCGTTCAGACAAACTACTGTCTGGGGACCTAGTAAGAACCACTAACGACTTTTTTAATTAAAAAACAAATTAACATAGACTACGGCTTTTTATAACAAAATTTATAAATACGCTACCGATTTCATTTTGAGTAAACTACATTGCTTATCTGATAATTATTTCTTTACAATTTTGGTAATTTTTCAATACTTTTTTTGTTTGTTAAAATTTTTTGAACTATGGTGGCCTGCAATGAATTTTTTATTAAATCACTAATTAAAAGGCTAAAAATTTTTATTTTGATTCAAGTACAAACAAAAATAATGTATACTTTGATGAAAAACTAAAAATTAAAACTAAAAATGTAATTTATATTTTGCAGCTAACGGAAATTTGAAGGGAATTTTCTGTTGTAAGTAATTTGAATAAACACTAAATAAATAAAGAATAAGTATTAAAACAAATTTCCTGCAACGAGTTAACTATGTATGTCCATTATATATTATGTCTAAGCAACGAATACTATTACTATTTAATAAATTAATAAATAACAAACTAAATAACATGTAATGAGATTAAAGTAAGATTAAATAAGTAATTGATATCAAAATATTAAACTGTTTCCTTGTCTATATATATAAACAACACTAATAATAAATAACTATTTCCGACCTGTAAAGAGTAAACCCTGTTAGTGTGCCCGTGAAGGGAGTTTGTGCAAGTTTCAGTGTTCGGGTCCCAAACCTTGACGATGAAATCGTACGCTCCACTGACCACGCGGTTGCCATCGTAACAGACGCACCTGACGGCCGCTAGGTGGCCGACCAGCTGGTGGGTGCACGTTCCCATGGTGACGTCACACATTCGCAACGTTGCGTCACGTGATCCCGATACAACTCTGTTGGGTTGGGATTAATTATATTTTGGTAATTAGTAAGCTGTATACCAGGGTTTCCCAAACTTTTTTTTTTAAACTGCCCCTTTTAAAGAAATTGTATAACTATTGCCCCTCCAACTAGATTACTCTAAACCTACCATTTAAAACTCCTAAGACCTTTTTTTTGTTTTTTCTCTTCATCACTCAAAAATGTCTAGTGTAGGTTTCAAAATCGCCCCCTTTACTAATTATTGACTCCCAACTTACTCAAATCGCTCCCATGGTTTACATTTTGTTTAAGCATTGTACAAAGTTTTTATTAGTTCTTTATTCGTTAAAAAAAGACCTTGTTTATTAGAGCTTGGTGAAAATAAAAAAATAAACAAATATTTTAATAACATCAATGTTCGAAAAGTTTTTTTACCATGATGTTTTTCAATCAAGTTTTTGCCCGTTGTTAATATTTTCAGCTCAGCGTGGTAATAAATAAGACAAAAAGAAAAAAAAAAGTTTACTTACTTTAACCACATGAGTTCTAATTTTTGTTAGTTTCCAATGTGAATTAACTTTTAAATAGTATATCACCATATCATAAGTAGATTGAAGTGCTTAACAACTTAACAATACTATATAACAAGTTAGTTTTAGATAAAATATTTTTTTTTATAAACCACTTTAGCAGTGTATAAGCAATCTAAAAAAAGTTTTGAAGACTTTACCATTGCGTTTAATGAGAACTTTATAGGAATAAACTTGTATGTTTGTTTGTTAAAAAAACTACACTCAATAGTTTTAATCTTTTTACACTAAAATACCTTAATCTATATTAATTAGCTTTGTGTTGAGTATTTAAAGGACTTTTAGTTTGTAAAATTTAGTTGTTAGCAACTATCCTATTATTAATTAACCAGCCCAATTAAAAAATTTTGTACCAATAAATCTCTAATTAAGGTTCAGACTATAAGCTATAAGTATTGTATGAACTTAATTTGCTTCATACCTTATGTTGAAATATAGTTATTAGCTATAATTCAGATGAAATAACTAACTAAAATTACACATTTGTAGAAGATCTAAAAAGTCGTTTATCTAATCATTACTTTTTAAATTTATTTGTAATTTGTTTAACAAATTAAACAACTTTTAGCTGTGTCATTTTATTAAGAACATGGTGTTATTAAGTTTTTATATTAGCGTATACTTTAATTATAAAATGATGTATTAATAAGTTTCTTGATTCAGATTAAAAAAATAACTAATTACACAAGTTCTAAAAACAAGTTTAATTGAATAAATATCTCACTGATAAATTAAAGCTGCTAAGTTGTGTAAAAATCTTGTTTGTTTCATAAAAATCTAATTTGTTCACAATTATTTTAAATAAATTTAATATCTATTAGCTGTGTCATTATATCAATAACGTGATATTACTGTATTATTAAATCCTTACATTAGCGTATATTTAAATTGTTAAATGATCTAATGACAAAGTTTTCAAAAGGATAATGAGAGTTAAAGAATAACATTGAAGGTTTTAACTTGGTTTTTTTAGCTTTCTAAAAACTTTTTAAAACTTGCATATGTTACTAGACTAAGATCTTTAAAAAAGCGCTTAGAAAACAAATTAAACGCCATACAAGTTTTAAAATACATATAAAACGATTAAACAAAATTTTTATTCGTTTTATTAAGCTAAACATTGAAATATAACAAATGATAATTATTAAAAAAAAATAAAACAAACTTAAAAAGTCATAAGACTACTGCGTATTTTGAACAGACATTACAAACAAAGTGTTTGAAAGTGAAGCTTTAAATGAACATTGGAAAGCATCAAAAATGTATTTTACACATTTACGTACTCTGATAAGTATTAAACTGTTTGAAAATTAATTAATAAATTAATAATTAATTAAAAATAATTAACAACAGTCCATGAGATATTCTGCGATTTAGTCTTATCCTTATTACAGGGTAGCCACTGGATTTTAGAAACTTTTCCAGGTTTTTGTAAGTACACGTTTTTGGGTCTACTTTTATTTTAGAGATAAATTAAAGTTTAGAGATAAATTAAAGTTTAAAAAATGTATTAAATAGTATTAAAACACTGAAAACATACTGTAAAGCTACTTTCAGTGTGTTTTTTAATAAAAATTTTATTTATGTATATGACAGATTTTTCAGGTCAAATCAAAACTTTACTACTAAAAATTTAAAAGTTGTTTGAAATTACAGATTTTTTAAAGATTTCTCTTGTTCCAGGTTTTTCCGGGTTTTTCAGCCTAAATTGTCAAATTCCAGGTTTTCAGGCAGACGCAGCCTCGGTGCCTCATCAGTCAAACTAAACGTAAATTAAAACTAAAACATCTGTTTGTGGAAATAGATGCCACGAAGTTGTTTATAACTGAAGGTCAGTCAAGGCCATAATAGGCACTCATATTTGCTGAGTCAGCACAAAAAATAGACGAGTTTGTTGTGGAAGATAGCTCAATCTGAGTTTAACATTGTTTTGAAACTATTAATTGAATACTATTTGTTTGTATTTTTTTTCTTTGTATGAGTAGCAGAAAAAAATATTATATTTCATCAACAAAGTAAAAGTAAACAGTTTAAAGTGTTTAAGGAAAATTGCTGATAAAAATTTCACCTTTACCCATTATTCCTTGTCTCAAAATTTTTGCCTATATAACCTTTGGTTGAGATGTAGAAACAAAAGAAAAACCTATTCAAATTAAAAAAAAAGAGTAATTTAGAGATTTAAAAAACATAATAGACAATGAAGTGCCACAATTTTTGCGCCAGGTCAATAGTAAATTTATTCAACACGGTAAAAATCGAACCACAAAAAAAACGATCAATGAAAAACATTAAATTTTGGATATTTAACGCAGTGATATTTACGATACAACTCAAGTGGCTCGAAACTAACATCCTTCTCCCATTTTAATCCCTCTGAATCCAAAATAACATAATCAAAGTTAAAAAAAACCGCTATTATTTTGCTGCCAATCACCACGCAATGACAGATGAAATATTTCTTCTTAACCCACGGAGCTTGAAGTAGAGCAAACTTCCCGTTGAAGAGATCAAAAACCTCGCAACTTCCATATCCATTGATCACGTACATTTTGCTGCCGATGCTCACCAAGGCGTGAGAAAGTTTTCGCTCAAGCATGTCGGGCATGTCACGTGACCACTCACCTGCGCAGTGATCGTACGCTTCAACGGATGTCGGATGATCGAATCCTCCTGAGGTGACAATTCTCCCGTTGAATACGGTTGACACGGGTACCTTCCTGATGTGTTTGGTGTCTTCCAGCTTCCTGAAACTTTTAGTGCTGGGATCAAAAAGGACAAAGTTGGTTCTCGGTAGGTCAGGTTGAAGACGGCCCCTGACGATACTTGACGCTTTACGGAGTTTTCCCCCTAAAATGTAAATCTTTCCCGCCAAACTGCAAGTTGAAAAATCACTGCAGTTTATCAAAGAATCGGAAAACCTTACGTGTTCCCAGGATCCAGTCAAAATTGAGTAAGACCGAACCCACAAACTATCAAGAGAGCGATCGTAACCCAAGAAGTATATAATCCCGTTCACGAACTCAACGGAGACCACGCGAATATCTTCATCTATATGCGCGATCTCAGTGAAAGACGAGCAGTTCTCATTTTCCAACCTGAAAACGCGATAAGTACGACGAGTGTTTGCATCAGTAACGCGATTGGTGGTGCAATGAGTGGTGCATCAGTACTGGGTGCAACAGACTTGTTGCCGCAAATTGCCACCTCAAAATTATCCTGAGCGCAATGTCTCACTCGACAGTCGACAGAGCTCGGGTCAAGACTCAGAATAGTTTTATCGCTGATAGCTTTGAGTACAAACCCCTTGCTCTCAGCACATTTTGAAAATAATCCAGCATCTAACAATGTATTTAGAGCAGCAGTTGATAGCAGAGGTAGACGAATTGTTTTCACCAAACCTATTGTAAGCTTGCTTCTTGATTTTGGATCGTGTTCAATCCAACTGCTCACAGCTTTTGCTACCTCAAGTTCCGAGGTGAAATTCAAGTCTGAAGTGGACAAGATCCTCACAAAGACATCAAAGCTCAAACTATCCAGCATTTTATTCTCGGCTAAATAGCAGAACCGACTTGTTATGAAGTCGAAAGTGCACTTTTGAATTTGTTTGTCGTGGGCAATATTGAAAAACTGATGGTAGAAACAAACATTATCAATGTTTAGGTCAATCTTGAATGAGTCGAGCAAATGTTGCTTTGCATTGGCGAAATTAACTAGTTTTGTGACTTTGTAAAGTTTGAAGAAATTTTCGTTTGATAACTTTGCATTACCTACAATAGTTTAGTTAATTGTAATTTTATTAGTTTAATAAAAGAAAAACATAAGTTATTGAAACTAGATAGAGATACTAACTACAAAAAGTATATTTTTTATTTTACAAAAAAAAAATTCACAGAACTTAATAGAGAGTAAAAAACAGAGAGTTAATCATGATATGATTAACAGAAAGTAACAAAAAAACGCTTTACCTGTACGAAAAAAATCAGAGAAACTTTTCAATGCACTTTCATCAAAACACAAAACTGCATTTCTTTTGAAAGTTTTCACAACATTTTTGTCTTCGGAATTTTTGTTTTCATCGAAGTTCCTGAGAAACTCTTCACAAAATTCACGGTTCTCAGAGCTCGTAGTTTTTATTTTTTTTAACACCAGGTGGAATAGACACTTCAATGTTGCTAGTTGTGTTTTTAAAAGTTGACATTTTTATCTATATATTTAGTTCACTGTAAATAATAAGTTAGTTTTAAGTCATTTGTAAAACTTTTATATTGCAAGTTTAATATCTAAACAAACATTGAAGGTAAAATATTATATTGATAAGCAATTGACCACTTATCTTAATAATAAAAAGAGTTTAATCTAGTTACACATAGCCTAAACCGTCAAGCTAATTAAAATCTGTGCACACTGAACAGCAAAGAAAAATTATGTGCAGCCAAAGATCTAATTTAAAAGAGCCTCTAGGGGCAGAAACACGAAAACACTTCTAATTGATTTTGAAATACATTCTTACACTTAGAAACAATTAACTAAACTTTAAACATGTAATCAAACTACATCAACTGAAAGCTGAGAGCCATATCAACTACATCAAACTATAATCAAGTGAAAAATTAAATACATCAACTGATATATTGATCCGATATACTGATCAAATACATCAACTATATCAAACTAAAATCAACTGAAAGATCAAATATATCTGATCAAATACCTCAACTATATCATCTGAAGCTGAAATTTATAATAATTTTATCATGCAGTCCACTTCTTTATGCAATTTTATTTCTACATCATTAATATGGATTTCCTTTTACAAGTTTAAATAAACACATCTACGCTCACCCTAATAAACACCTAATTCTCTCAAATGTTTTATTAAGAACTAAACACATACATGAAATAATTTCAACATCATTTTATTAATATTTTCTGTATTTTACATAGACGTTTAACAAAAAAGAAAGAACAAAGTCCAGTTAAATTAAAAAAAAAAGTATATTTTTGATATGAATGAAATATTACTTGAAGCTGTAATTGTTCATTTCTTGTACTAAATTTTGTATACCATTAAGTTCAAGGTTGAAAAAGATTGTCACTTTTTTCTGTTAAGCAATTAAAAGTTGAAAATTAGGTTATTTCAAGCAAAAGAATGTTCTAAAATTTTTTTCTAAACTAACTCAAGTTACTTTATTTTAAGTATATAGTATTATAGTAAAACTAAATATACACTGCTGCCACTTTTTTGAGTCAAAAGCGAGTTACTTCAAATCTTAACAAAAATAATCAAAGTCATTAAATATTAAGCTTTTTAATAAAACTGGCTATAAATAAACAAAGTATTAAACTAAATCAACTAAATATCATTCAAAACATTCATTTTTGAAAATCCGGTCAGAGATTAATTAAGTTAGCCGAAATTCAAAACAAATTGTTTGCCATAATTTAAAAATTAATAAAACTAAATGTAAAACAACTTAAACAACTAAAATATCAAAAAAAAAACTTTAAAAATACACAACTGAGAAAAAGTGTTTTAAGTTTAATCATTGCCACAGATTAAGCAAAATTATGGAAACTAGTATGAATTCATATTTAAAATATAAAACCTATGTAACTATAGTGTTTTGAAAAAGTTGTTACATTGCTTTGTTTAAAAAAATATATATATAAAATAACTATTTTTAAAGTCATTATGAATAGTTTAAGTGTTTGAAAATCCTGTTTTCTATAAAATTAGTTGTCCTTACTCGCTTTAAATCAAGAAAAAAAACATTTAAAAAGTATAAATAGGGCCAGTGGAAAAGTTGTGCTAAATTTCAAACTTGAAGTAATTTTAGGTAGGTATTATACACTAAAATTGGGAACAGGTCTAAATTGCACTATTGGATTAAAATGCACAAAGCCGAATTTGCACGAAGGCCCAAAATTGCACGAAGACGATTTTGCACGAAGGGTCAGTTTTGCACGAGAGTAAAAAAAGTACAATAAAAATAAATGAAAAAGAAAAAAAGAAAATAAAAGTAATTGACCGAGGGTAAGGGCTAGGGGTAACAGTGATAGTTTAAAATATAAAATTAAAAAAAATAATTAATCACCAACCGAAGGTAAGGGTAAGGGGTAACAGTGAAAGAAAAAAAAAACAAACTAAAAAAAAAAATAATAATAATACAGATATTAAAAGAAAAAAAATTATCCCATGCAAAACTTTTTCCACGCAAAATTATCTGCTTGTGCAAAAGTGTCTTCGTGCAATTTTATGCACTCGTGAAATTTTGTTCCTCATGCAATTTTGTACACTCATGCAAATTAGAAAGCTACCTACCTAAATTAAATATAATCCTTTAGCTGTTTGAAGCTTATTTTTGTTTTTAAATATTTTGAAATTGTTGCAAAATATAATAAAATAAGTTAAATAAAATTTTAGTTGCTAGAAAATTTAAGTAAAAATGACATTTCAATAATTTGCAACTAAAATAAAGTTATTTTGTACTAATATCAGAAATGCTACTTATTGAGACAAAATACTTTTTTATTAAGATAGTAGTAAGGGCGAAATACTGAAAGAAGACATTATTAATGAAGCTGAACACCTAAAATATAATAGATATATAAGAGGCATAATATAAACAAATTAAAACATTATCCTTAACGCAAAAAGGTTTTAAATTCAAAAAACTAAGCTGTAAGTTAAGAAAAAAAAGTCTGAACTTCGTCTAATTAATAAAAAATCCTTGACAGTCTCAGTTTTAATTCAAATCTCAAATACCTAAAAATATCTTTATTAATTAAACTACATAATAAAGTACATATAAATTCTTAAAATGAATAAAAGCTAACAGTTTTTCTTTCAAGTGTTTGCTTATTAAGAATTTAAAGAATTATAAAATACTTTGATTTATGTAAAATAGAAAATAAATTTTGATTGTTTTAAAACAAACTTTATTAAAACACTAAAAACTAATTTCATATTTCACAGGATATTGAAGTTTTACTTAAATTGAAGTTTTAAATTACATATCAGTATAGTACAAAACAAAAAAAAAGTGTATGTCAATTTCAATAACTTTTGCATAACATAAACAATATTTTTTTTTAACAAAACTTCTGATGAAACTAATAAAATTGAAACATTATAATTATGAAAAAAAAAACTAAGATTCCTAGTTGATAGTTTAAGTTAATTCAAAATAATTTATGATTTGTTATAAGGAGTATAAAAATAAAAGTTATGCGTTTCTTAAAACCGAAACAAGGTCAGTTTGAGTGACCAATAACAGCTTTAGCAGGGTTGCCACTTGTCATATAAAAGAAAACTTAAAGGCTTAAAACTGTTCTGAGCCATCTTGAGTTATTGAAATCCTTTGAAAAATCTTAAATATATATTTTTTGATGTAGATAATGTTTAAAAACTCAGATTTTAAACAAAATTGGCTATAAAACGAAAGAGCATTAAAACTAAAACAAACAAATCGTATTCAAGATTTAGAACAGCAATTCTTAATCAGGGGTAAATTTTCTTGTTTTCCGGAATTTTATTTTATTAACTACAAGTTATGTAAGTTAGTGTTTTTAATTCTTGATATACTTTTAAATAAGTAATTAATTGTTGATTTTTTTGGGTTAAATAAACTCATTAAGTTTAACTGTTTTTAACATTTATTAAGCCTAATCATCTAAAAATCAAGATTTTTTTCTTAAAAATTTAACACCACTTTGTACATTATGGGTAAATTTAGTACTTACATTTCAAAAAGGGTAAATTTGGCTATGACCTTCTAGAAAGGAGTAAAACATGAAGAAAGTTAAGAACTACTGTACTCTTTAGATAAACACTGGACTGAAGTTTTCTATAAACTTTAGTTTATGCTAGATTTTTTATTTAAAAATTAAAATGGCCCGGGTTATTCTAAGTTTGTTTTTTTCAAACTACTTTGAGTTAACCTGAATTATACCAGCACTATATTTCATCATGAACTTTGTTTTAGAATTCTAGCTGGCCTTAGTTATCCTGTGTTTATGGTAACTAAGCAAAAGTTACATCAAACTAGCCTCGGTCATCTTAAGTTTTACAAAATAAAGTAAGAGAAAGTCAAAAGCTAAAAAATTATAAAGCTAATCAACCATGACCACTAAAAATCATATTATTACAATAAGTTAGATTTAATATTAAGAAATATACTTTTAAAAGAAAAATCTGATTTATAAAAGCATCCAGAAATTTAACAAAAATATCTAAACTAGCTTAAGTTTTGCAAAATAAAATAAGACATCCCTAGCCAAGTTTTTAAGGAAATTTTTACTGGTATGAGTGTGTGGCAATCCTGATTCAAAGTAAAACCTAGAATTGAATATTAACAGAGTTGCCACTTTTAAGAGTAAAAACTTAAGTCTGAGTAACAAAAATGTAACAACAGTTTCATCAGACTAACTTGAGACTATTCTGACTTTTAGAAGAAAATAGTAAACATAATTTAAATAACTGAAAAATATACAGTTAATCAAGAATTACTTCGTTAATATTTTCTTAAAAATCAAAAGGACTGAAGAGATAGAAAGTTAATCATAACTTTAAAAAAGTTTTCAAAATCAGAAACTAGTAAATTTCACTAGCTTAGATTTTATTTTAGAAAAGGTACCTAACTAGCCTGATATTTCTAAAAAAAAAATTCAGAAAAACCCAAGCCAACCTTAATTTTTGGCAAAACCTTTAAAAAGTTTAAAGAAGCCTTAGTGTGTGGCAACTCTGTATGAATCAAAACCTATATTTTTTATAAAGTTTATACTTACTATTCAAATTCTATACAAGTGCATTAAAAAAATTAAAAATATTTAATCATTAATAATTTGATATGTTAAAAATTGAAAGTTTTACTTAGAATTTAGCTATTAATAAGGTGTATTTGTAGATAAGAGTTTATATACTTTGAAAAATACTAAAACATTTTTTGAAATTTGAAATAATTTAATGAACTTTGCTGTGAGTAAAATACTAAATATTAAGTTAAGTTATTAAAGAAAATATTTTTAGTATCATGTAAGAATAGTTATTTAGAGTAAAAAGTATAAAATACTAATTGATTTATTTAAAAAATGAATAAAATTTATTTATTGAGCATAATATTGTAATTTAAAAAAATTTGCTAACAACAAGAAAATATTTAAAGTTTAATACTTTTGACTTTCCTTCATTATTGTAGCATGATGACGGACAGGGCTTTCTCCATACTAAACTATGGACAATAAATGTGATATTCCACTTTATATTTACTTGAAAACGTTTTCTAAGCAACATTGTGAACTTGAAATATGACAAATGAGTTTTAGACGAGAATAGTCTTATGACTAAAATGGCCAATTTATGAAAAGCCAAACTAAACATGGGGAAAACGTCATTTTATTGAGATACAGTAAGGTAAGAGTAAATCATCTTACAGCTGTAAAACTTATTTGTTTTAATTATAAAATTAAAATTAAAGTAAAAGTTTAAAGTAAAATTCACATGATTCTCTTTACCTATAAGTAAAATAAGTTATTCTTAAAGAACTAATGATAATAATATATTTTCAGTTTTAATAACAATAAATATTAACTTGTTTTTTAAGTAATTGTACTGTATAAATTTAAAATCACAAAAATAATAAAACATCACCTGTTCTTTTAGTAAAGTAAAGTTTTAAGATTACATTGTAAAAACTTGTTACCTTCTGAAAAAAGTTGAAATATGTTAACTATTTTCATCTACTAGTATCAATATTAAGATTTTGAAACTATACCAAACCTATCTATTATAAATCATTCACTACTTTAAATTTACGCTCTTAAGTCATAAATATAGTTTTATATTTTACCTCTAAGTGCTAATTTTCTACAAATATCCAAACAGTAAGTTATGTAATTAATTTAAATATAGTCAACCGACTAGTAAAGCATATAACTTTGATAAATAAAAATTTTTATTGCAAATAAATAATCCAACTGCATAAACAAACTATCATAAGTAAATGCTTGCTTTAGCGGCTGCAGTTCTAAGGTCGCTTCTGATTGGCTAATGTTCTTACATTTATTTAAGTATATAACTTTTGTAAGGATTATTTTTATATATTTGGTTAGGGTGCAGATGTTCTTAATATTCTGCCGTATTATATCACTTTACCTTATTTACATAATGTTGTGAATGAAAACATTTCAAAAACCTTACAACTGCAGCAGACTTTTTTATTTTTAGTCATATTAAAATGATATCCCCATACAACTTACTGACACATTAATTGTTCTTTTAGTAAAGTTACTCTTAGATCAGAGTTTTCGAAAGTGGATTGTATTAGAAATTTAGGGTCCATAAGATGAAAAGGGGCGATAATTTGAAATTTACACTGGATATTTTCGAGTTGAAGGTGAGGAGCACAAAAGGTCTTATACAACATTAGTATTATGAGAATTTTTGTTAAAGGGTGCCATAGCTTTTTGGTTTTTTTCTTAGGCGCCTTCCAAAAAAAAAGAGAAACCCTATATTATATCAAAGATTCCCAGTCTTAAATGTTTTTAGGTACTTCATTTGACACCAGGGGCGTGTTTTGAAAAACAATTTTTACGAGTTTTGAAAAAAAAGTAGATTACCTACTAAAAACGCTTAAAAGCAGAAAGTTAACATGTGTAAATTGATTTTGTTGTGCTTTTTTGCTAAATTTTCATCTAATGAACTTAAAAGAGTTAAACATTAGCTTAATTTTTTTCTTGTGATACCTTTAAATTTAGAAGAAAATAATTCGAAATTCATTTTTGATATTGAAATTAATTTAAAATTTATGATGGCATATCTGCACTGAGACGTTTTATTAATTTACATAAAGTTCGTGAATGCTAGTATACTTGTACACTCAAAAATACAATTTATAAATTCAATCTGCACTTCGTATATGTCAGTTACATTAAATTATGTTAATTTAATTCGGTATACTGACAATTCCCACACAATTTTTTTTTTAATATCTTTACCTGTTTCTTTATTTTTTATTATTTATAAATTGTTTATGTATTACCGTAACCCCAAACCCTTGGTCGGTAAGCGGTTCTCTGGTTTGACCAGGTGGGAAATGATCGCATGTTGACATAAACCAATGAAATTTTGATATTACTTTTAATGGTTGTAAATTGATAGTTGCAATAAAATAAATATCTTATAAAACGATGAAAAAACCACTCAAAAGTATTTGTTCCAATGACCTAGTGTACAATAAAACCTTTTAGTTAATGTTATCGAGTCGCACACCACGGATACCTTTTAACGTCTTGTTCGGGACATTAGACACTTACATTGTTTAAAAAACTTTCCATTTAAAGCTACTATAGAAAACATTTATTAGATGAAACATTATTTTTTTAAACTTGTAAATAGTCTTTCGGTATGGTTTTCTTAAGTAAAGGTAATATTTACTTTAATTGGTATTTAACTTAAAAAATTAGATTATTATTGTTTTAAACACTTTCAATTGAACTCTATTTTCAAAGTATCTAATTTGATCAGTTCTTTTTTAAACAGTTTCTATATACATACAAACAAAAAAAGAAGTTTATAAATTAATAAACGTAAAAACTGTTTTACATATATTTGTTTTCTATAAAAATAAACTACACATTTTTTGTAAGTTTTTTCATGATATCTTGAGCATACTTTTTTCAGTTAAGTTTTACAAACTTATTTACAGGAAACAAAACCAAGTTGAAATTTTCAGTAATACTTTATCTAGCACTACAATGCAATAAATAAAAATCACAATTAAAAAGTTTGCGGAAAAATATTGAGTTTGGGATATTTGACACAGTGATAACAATTAATATCCAGCTCGTTTTGCCTTAAACCAACTTCCTTCTCCCAATTTAATCCCTCTGAATCGAAAACAACGAGTTTGAAAACAATTTGAAAAAATTCAAAGTTGCTAGAAACCGCTATCATCTTGCTGCCAATCACCACGCACTTGAAAAATGTCCTTTTAGCCCACGGAACTTGAAGAAGAGCAAACTTCCCGCTGAAGAGATCAAAAACCTCGCAGCTTTCCGCTCCACCGATCACGTACATTTTGCTGCCGATGCTCACCGATGCGTGACCGCTTTTTCCCTCCAGCATGTCGGGCATGTCACGTGACCACTCACCTGCGCAGTGATCGTACGCTTCAACGGATGTCGGATAATCGGATCCTCCTGAGGTGACAATTCTCCCGTTGAATACGGTTGACGCTGCTCCCATCCTGCAGTGTTTGGTGTCTTCTAGCTTCCTAAAACTTTTAGTGCTGGGATCAAAAAGGACAAAGTTGGTTCCTGATAGGTCACGTTGAAGACGGCCCCTGACGATTCTTGACGCTTTACGGAGTTTTCCCCCTAAAATGTAAATCTTTCCCACCAAAGTGCAAGTTGAAAAATCATCGCAGTTTATCAAAGAATCATCGGGTAACCTTACATGTTCCCAGGAACCAGTCAAAACTGAGTAAGACAGCACCGATACATTGTCAAGTAAATCTTCGTAACCAAAGAAGTACATGATCCCGTTCACGAACTCAACGGAGGACATGTCAAAATTTTTATCTATACGTGCTATCTCAGTGAAGGACGAGTAGTTCTTATTTTCCAGACTGAACACGCGATATGTAGGGTACTTATTGCTGCAAAGCGCCAACTCAAAGTTATCCTGAGCGCAATGTCTCACTCGACAGTCGGCAGAGCTCGGGTCAAGATTCTGAACAGGTTTATCGCTGATAGCTTTGAGTATAACCCCCTTACTCTCAGAACATTTTGAAAATGTGTCAGCATCTAACAATGTATTCAGAGCAGCAGTTGATAGCAGAGGTAGACGAATTGTTTTCACCAAGTCTGTTGTAAGCTCCCTTCTTGATTCTGGATCGTGTTCTATCCAATTGTTCACAACGTTTGCTACCTCAAGCTCCGAGGTAATATTCAAGCCTGAACTGGACAAGATCCTCACAAGGACATCAAAGCTCAAACCGTCCAGCTTTTTGTTCTCGGCTAAATAGCAGAACCACCTTGTTATGAAGTCGAAAGTGCACTTTTGAATTTTTTTGTTGTGGGCAATGTTGAATAACTGATGGTAGAAACAAACATTATCAATGTTCAGTTCAATCCTGAATGAGTCGAGTAAATGTTGCTTTGCATTGGCGAAATTAAGTAGTTTTGTGACTTTGTAAAGTTTGAAGAAATTTTCGTTTGATAACTTTGCATTACCTACAAGAGTTTGATTAATTGTAATTTTATTAGTTTAATAAAAAAAAACATAAGTTATTGAAACTAGATAGAGATACTAACTACAAAAAGTATATTTTTTATTCTACAAAAAAAAATTCACAGAACTTAATAGAGAGTAAAAAACAGAGAGTTAATTATCATATGATTAACAGAAAGTAAAAAAAAAACTCTTTACCTGTACGAAAAAATTCAGAGAAAATTTTCAATGCACTTTCATCAAAGCCCAAAACTGCCTTTCTTTTGAAACTTTTCACAACATTTTCGTCTTCTGAATTTTTGTTTTCATCGAAGTTCCTGAGAAACTCTTCACAAAGTTCATGGTTCTCAGAGTTCGTGGTTTTTATTTTTTTAACACCAGGTGCGCTCGATGCTTCAATGTTGCCAGTTGGGGTTTCAAAAGTTGACATTTTTATACATTTATTTTAGTTCACTGTTGATAATAAGTTAGTTTTAAATCATTTGTAAAACTTTTATATTGCAAGTTTAATATCTAAACGAAAAATTGAAGGTAAAATATTATATTAATAAGCAAGACGACCACTGATCTAAACAATAAAAAGAAATTAGTCTAATTACACATATCCTAAACCATTAAGCTAATCGAAATCTGTGCACACTGAACTGCAAATAAAATCATGTGCACCCAAAGATCTAATTTAAGAGAGCCTCTAGTGGTAGGAATACGAAAACACTTGAATTGATTTTAAAGTACGTTCTTATGCTTAGAAACAATTAACTAAACTTATTTAAACATGTAATCTAACTAATGTTAACTGAAAGCTGAGATCCATATCAACTATATCATACTAATATAAACTAAAAGATCAAATACATCAACTGATATATTGATCCGATATACTGATCAAATACATCAGATTTATCAACTGTAGCTTAAATTTATAATAATTTTATCATGCAGTTCTCTTTCTTTATGCCTTTTTTTTCTACAGCATTAATATGAGTTTCCTTTTACAAATTTAAATATAAATTAAATTAATTAATCTCTGCTAACCCTAATAAATACCTAGTACTCTAAATGTTTCAATAAGAACTAAACACATACATAAAATATCTCTAACATTATTTATTAATATTTTCTGTATTTTACATCGATGTTGAACGAAAAAGAAAGAACAAAGTCCAGTTAAATAAAAAAAAAGTATATTGCTGATCTGAGTAAAATATTACTTGAAGCTGTTATTGTTAATTTCTTGTACTAAATTTTGCACTCTATTAAGTTCAGGGTTGTAAAAGATTTTCACTTTTTCCTTTTATAACAATTAAAAGTTGAAAAATAAGTTATTTTAAGCATAAAAATGTACTAATATTTTTTTCTAAATTAATTTGAAATTACTTTACTTTAAGTCTATAAGTTTATAGTATAACTGAATATATACTGTTGCCACTTCTTTGAGTCAAAAGTGAATTCCTTTTAATCTAAACAAATAATCAAAGTCAATAAATATCAAGGTTTCTAATAAAACTGGTTATAAACAAACAAAATATTAAACTAAATCAACTAAATATCATTCAAAACATTCTTGAAGTTAAAGCCAGTCTGAGATTCATTAAGTTAGCCAAAAGTTAAAACAAGTTTTTTCGCCATAAATTAAAAGTTATTAATAATAAATGTAAAACAACTTATACTTAAACAACTAAAAAAAAAAAGTTTTAAAGTACACAACTGAGAAAAAGTACTTTAAGTTTAATAATTGCTACAGATTAAGCAAAATAATGGAAACTAGTCTTAATTCATATTTAAAGAATAAAAACCTATGTAACCATAGTGTTTCGAAAAAGTTCTTACATTGCTTTAATTTAATAAATATATATTTATATATAATACAACTGGCCAAAAGTTATTATGGATAGTTAAGTGTTTGACAATCCTGTTTTTTATTGAATTAGTTGTCCTTACCTACTTTTAATCTTAAAAAAATATTAAAAAAAATTAGATTAAGACTTAGCAGTGGAAAAGTTGTGCAGAGTTTTAAGTAGTCTTTCAAGTTTGCATTAAGTGAACCACATTTAAAGTTAGAAGTAATTATTAGAAGAGGTATTATATACTAAAATTAGGAACGGGTCTCAAATGCACGAAGACCAAATTGCACGAGGAACTAAATTGAAGGAGAACAAAATTGCATGAGTGCTCAAAATTGAACAAAGCCGAATTTGCACGAGGGCAAAAATTTGCACGAAGACGATTTTGCACCAAGGGTCAGTTTTGAACGAGTAACATTTTTGCACAAGAGTAGAAAAATGAACAAAAAAAATAAAAAAATTAGAAAAAAAAACTAAATGAAAACTAATAAAAAAAAAAGAAAAAGCTACCGACCAAGGATTAGGGGTAACAGTGATAGTAAAAATTGTAAATTAAATTTAAAATCTAAAAACAATAAATAAATAAAAAACTTACCGACCGAGAGTAAAGGGTGACAGTGAAAGTAAAAATAATAAATAAACCAGAAAAAAAAGAAAAAAATTAAGGCAGACATTAAAAGAAAACAAAATGAACCGTGCAAAAGTGTCTTCGTGCAAAATTGTCTACTTGTGCAAAAGTGTCTTCGTGCAAATGTATCTTAGTGCAATTTTGTGCACTTCTTCAATTTTGTCCTCTCTGCAATTTTATACACTCATGCAAATTAGACAGCTACCTACCTAAATTAAATATAATCCTGTAATTGTTTGAAGCTTGTTATTGTTTTTAAACATTTTGAAATTGTTGCAAAATATAATAAAATAAGTTAAATAAAATTCTAGTTGCTAGAAAATTTAAGTAAAAATGACATTTAAATAATTTGCAACTAAAATAAAGTTATTTTGTACTAATATTAGCAATGCTACTTTTTGAGACAAAATAATTTTTTACTAAGATAGTAGTAAGGGCCAAATACTGAAAGAAGACATTATTAATGAAGCTCAAACACCTAAAATATAATAGATATATGAGAGGCATAATATAAACAAATTAAAACATTATCTTTAAGGCAAAAAACGTTTTAAATTCAAAATACTCAGCTGTAAGTAAAAAAAAATCTGAACTTAGTCTAATTAATAAAAAATCCTTGACAGTCTAAATTTTAATTCAAATCTCAAACTACCTCAAACTATCTTATATTAATTAAACTACATAATAAAGTACATATAAATTCTTAAAATGAATAAAAGCTAACAGTTTTTCTTTCAAGTGTTTAGGTTATTAAGATTTTAAAGAATTATAAAATATTTGGATTTATTTGAAAAAGATAGTAAATTTTGATTGTTTTAAAATAAACTTTATGAAAACACTAAAAATTAATTTCATATTTCACAGGATATTGAAGTTTTATTTAAATTGAAGTTTTAAATTACATTTCATTATAGTACAAAACACAAAAGAATATTTTTATGTCAGTTTCAATAATTTTTGCACAACAAAAACAATAATTTTTTTTTAATAAAACTTCTGATAAAACTAATAAAATTGAATCATTAAAATTATGAAGAACAAAAACTAAGATTCCTAGTTGTTAGTTTAAGTTAGTTCAAAATAATTTATGAATTTTTATAAGGAATATATATAAAAGTTGTGGCTTTCTTAAAACCAAAGCAAATTAGTCTGAGTAACCAATAACAGCTTTAGCAGGGTTGCCACTTGTCATATAAAAGAAAACTTAATGACTTAATACTGTTCTGAGCCATCTTGAGTATTTGAAATTCTTTAAAAAATCTTAAATATGTATTTTTTATGTAGATAGTGTTTAAATCCAGATTATAAACAAAATTGGCTATAAAACGTAAGAACATTAAAACTAAAACAAACAAATCTCATTCAAGATTTAGAACAGCGATTTTTAATCTGGGGTAAAGTTCCTTGTTTTCAAAGTAAATTTTCATTATTAACCACAAGTTATGTAAGTTAGTGTTTTTAATTGTTGTTTTAATTTATAAATAAATATTTAACTGTTGATTTTTTTGGGTTAAATAAACTCATTAAGTTTTACCGTTTTTAACATTTTATAAGCCTAATCATCCAAAAATCAAGATTTTTTTCCTAAAAATTTAACACTATTTTGTACATTATGGGTAAATTTTATACTTATATTTCAAAAAGGAGTAAATTTGGCAATGCCCTTCTAAAAAGGAGTAACACATGAGAAAGTTAAGAACCTTTAGATAAACACTTTACTCTTTAGATAAACACTGGACTGAAGTTTTCTGTAAACTTTAGTTTATGCTGGATTTTTTATTAAAAAAATTAAACTGGCCTGAGTTATTCTAAGTTTTTTTTTTCCAACTACTTTGAGTTAACCTGAGTTATACCAGCATTATATTTCAACATGAACTTATTTTTAGAATTCTAGCTGGCCTTAGTTATCCTGTGTTTATGGTAACTAAGCATAATTGACATCAAACTAGCCTCGGTCATCTTAAGTTTTACAAAATAAAGTAAGAGAAAGTCAAAAGCTGAAAAATTATAAAGCTAATCAACCATGACCACTAAAAATTATTATTATTACAATAAGTTAGATTTAATATTAAGAAATATACTTTTAAAAGAAAAATCTGAGTCATGAAATCATCCACAAATTTAACAAAAATATTGAAACTAGCTTAAGTTTTGCAAAAAAAAAAAAGACATCCCAAAAACATTGGCCAAGTTTTTAAGGAAACTTTTACTGGTATGAGTGTGTGGCAACCCTGATTCATACTTAAACCTAAACTGAATATTAAATGATTATTAACTGAGTTACTACTTTTAAGAGTATAAATGTTAATCTGAATAAAAAAACAGCAAATGTTTCATCAAATTAGGTATTAATCAAATCAGATTTAATATTAAAAAACACTTTTCAAAGAAAAAACTGAATCATAAAAGCATTTGGAGGAACTAGCTAAAGTTTTGTAAATAAAAAAAAGACATCTTTTCCTTAGTCAAATTGTATTTTTAATGAAAGTTTTACAGGTATGAGTGTGTGGCAACCCTGATTCAAACTAAAACATAGAATTAAATATTAACAGAGTTGCCACTTTTAAGAGTAAAAACATTAGTCTGAGTAAAAAAAAACAACAACTGTTTCATCAAATTAGATTGAGACTATTCAGATTTTTATAAGAAAATAGTAAAGATAAGTTAAATAACTGAAAAATATACAGTTAATCAAGAATTATTTTCTTAAGATTTTCTTTGAAATCAAAAGAAATGAAGAGATATAAAGTTACACATAACTTTGAAAAAAGTTTCCAAAATCAGAAACTAGTAAATTAGACTAGCTTAGATTTGATTTTAGAAAAGGTACCTAAATAGCCTGATATTTAAAAAAAAACTCAGTAAAACCCAACCAACCTAAATTTTTCGCAAAACCTTTAAAAAGTTTAAAGAAGTCTTAATGTGTGGCAACTCTGTTTTAACCAAGCCTATATTTTGTATAAAGTTTATACGTACTATTCAAATTCTATATAAATACATTAAGAAATTAGACATCTATAATCATTAATAATTTTAATTGTTTAAAATTAAAATATGTTGCTATGAATTTATCTATTATTAAGATGTATTTGTAGATAAGAGTTTATATACTTTGCAAAATTCTAAAACATTGTTTAAAATTGAACATAGTTTGTTTAACTTTGATGTAAGTATAATACTATATTATATGTTTTGGTTTTAAGAAAACAAATAGAGAGATCTCAACTGCTGGAGGAGAAGTAATATATTTATTCTTTCAAAAAATTTATTTTGCAAACTAAGTTTCGGTCAAAGACCTCGTCAGTGCTTGAATAAATTTTATTCAAATAGAATATAAGTAAGTATAATACTTAATACTAAGTTAAGGGCATAGGGGGATGCGAATTTTTTTTTACTAAAAATAACCCTGGATCTTATTTAAAAGCTTCAAGTACAAACTACAAGCTAGTTTTCATACAACTAAAAGATTTTATTTAACTTTTGAGTGATTGTATTTTTTATAAAAATTTTCCGATACAAACATATGAACTGAAAATTTTTCGGGGTTAATTTTTTCGGAAATTTAAAAAATCACTAAAAATCTATCTTCTCCTTCATTAATTGAGCTAGAGACCTCAAACTTTGAGGAAACGTTTCTTTTATAGTTTAAAAGACTCTTAATACTGGAATTTTAAAAATATAAGAAAATAAATATTTTAGATTTATAAATCAAAAAAATGGGTAGTTTTTTTATTAAAAATGTTTATTTTCAATTTAAAAAAAATCCCTGCATAAAATCTAATAATACACTTTCTGTAAAAATTTAAAGAAGATTGCTCAAAAAATGAAAAAGGAGATAGATTTTTAATGAAAAGGTTTTTTTTGCGTTTTTAGTTTGCGCCTTTAATTAGGAACCTATTGAGGTCACCAACTTTGATCTCTCATATCTCAAAAATTACTTTGAATTTTTTGAAGCGATTAAAAATATCTGATAGCTCAGATAAAACTATAAAATAAGATCAATTTGTAAAATTAAGGTGGACCCCCTATGCCCTTAAGTTATTAAAGTCAATATTTTTAGTATCATGTAAGAATAGTTATTTAGTGTAAAAAGTATAAAAAATTAGATAATTTATTTGAAATTTAGTAAAATTTATTTATTAAGCATAAGATTATAATTTTAAAAGAATTTGCTAACAACAAGAATACATTAAGCTTTAAAATTTAATAATTTTGACTTTCCTTCATTATTGTAGCATGATGACGGACAAGGCTTTCTCCATAATCAACTATCGACGATAAATGTAAGATTCCACATTTATTTTTTATTTACTTGAAAATGTTTTCTTAGCAACATTGTGAACTTGAAATATGACAATTGAATTTTAGACGAAAATAGTCTTATGACTAAAATGGCCAATTTATGAAAACACAAATTAAACATCAGGAAAAGGTCACTTAATTGAGATTTGTTAAAATTTTAAAGTAAAACTCAATCATCTTACAGCTGTAAGACTTATTTGTTTTAAATATAAAATTAAAATTTAAGTAAAACTAAGAGGTTCACACGATTCTCATTACCTATAAGTAAAATAAATTATTTTTAAGGAACTAATGACTACAATATATTTTCAGTTTTTATAACAATAAATACTAACTCGTTTTTTAGTAATTGTGCTGTTTAACTTTTAAACACAAAAAATTTAAAACATAACCTTTACTTTTAATAAAGTAGAGTTTTAAGATTACATTGTAAAAACTTAGTATCTACTAAAAAAATTTAAAATATGTTAACTAATTTCATCTACTAGAATCAACATCAAGATAAATTTTGAATTTATTCCAAACCTATCTATTATAAATCAATAACTACTTTAAATTTACGCTCTTATGTACAAAAATTTAGTTTTATACTTTACCTCTAAGTACCAATTTTCTACAAAAATTCAAACAATAAGTTTTGCCAACAATTTAAATATAGTCAACAGACTAGTGAAACATATAACTTTGATAATTAAAATTTTTTATTGCAAATAAATAATCCAACTGCATAAACAAACTATCATAAGTAAAAGTTTGCTTTAGCGGCTGCAGTTCTAAGGTCGCTTCTGATTGCCTAATATTCTTATTTTTAATTAAGTATATAATGTTTTTAGGAAATATTTTTTTATATAATCGGTTAGGGTGTAGATGTTTTTAATATTCTGCCGTATTATATCACTTTACCTCATTTACATAACTTAATGAATGAAAACATTTCAAAATCCTTACAACTGCAGCCGACCCTTTTATTTTAAGTCATATTATAATAAAATTAAAAATAACAAAATATATACAACTTACTGATATGTTAATTGTCAATTCAGTAAAGTTACTCTCTGATCTGAACTTCGAAAATGGACTATATTAGAATTTTAGGGTCCATAAGATGAAAAGGGGCGATAATTTGAAACTTACACTGGATATTTTCGAGTTGAAGGTGAGGAGCAAAAAAGGTCTTATACAACATAAGTATTATGAGAATTTTTGTTAAAGGGTGCCATAGCTTTTTGGGAGCCTTCAAAAAAAAAAAGGGACACCCTGTCTTAGATCAAAGGTTCCCTAGTCTTAAAAGTTTTTAGGTGTTTCATTTGACATCAGGGGCGTGTTTCAAAATACAATTTTTATGACTGATTAAAAAAAAAGAAGATTACCTACTAAAAACGTTTATTAAGCAGTAACTTAGTATGTGTAAAGAGATTTGTTGTACTTTTTTGCTAAATTTTCATCTAATGAACTTAAAAGAGTTAAACATTAGCTTAATTTTTTTCTTGTGATATCTTGACATTTGGCACAAAATAATTAAAATTTATATTTAATATTGAAACTAATTTGAAAATTATGATGGCATATCTGCATTAAGACTTTTTATTAATTTACATAAAGTTTGTGAATGCTATATACTTGTACACTCAAAAATACAATTTATAAATTCAATCTGCACTTCGTATATGTCAGTTACATTTAATTATGTATTTCAAATCGGTTTACTGACAATTTCCACACAATTTTTTTTTTAATATCTTTATCGGTTTCTTTATTTTTTATTATTTATTTATTTATTATTTATGTATTACCGTAACCCCAAACTCTTACCCTTAGTCAGTAAGCGGTTCTCGTTTTTGACCAGGTGGGAAATGATCGCTGGTTGGAAATCAGCGGTTCCATTCAAATCGTACCTTATGGTATTTAGAAAAAGAAACATAAACCAATGAAATTATGATACTACTTTTAATGGTTGTAAAATGATAGTTGCAATGAAATTAATATCTTATGAAATGATGAAAAAACCACTTAAAAATATTTGTTCCATTGACCTAGTGTACAATAAAACCTTTTAGTTAATGTTATCGAGTCGCACACCACGGATACCTTTTAACGTCTTGTTCGGGACATTAGACACTTACATTGTTTAAAAAAACTTTACATTTAAAGCTACTATAGAAAACACTTATTGTGTGAAACATTATTTTTTTTTAATTTGTGAATTAATAAGTCTGTCGGTATAGTTTTCTTAAGTAAAGATAATGTTTACTTTAATTGGTATCTAACTTAAAAAATTAGTTTTTTATTGTTTTAACATTTTTTCAGTTAAAGTCTATTTTTAAAGTATCTAGTTTGATCAGTACTTTTTTAGATAGTTTCTATAAACATATAACGAAAAAAAAAGTGTTTGTAAAATATAAAATTAGAAGATATTTTATATATATTTATTTTCTATATAAACAAACTACATATTTTTAGTAAGTTTTTTTTTTCAATGATACCTTTTGCAAAATTTTTTCAGCTAAGCTTCACAAACTTATTTACAAGAAATAAAACCAAGTCGAAATTTTCAGTAATACTTTATCTAGCACTACAATACATCAAATAAAAGTCACATTAAAAATTTTCCGAAAAAATATTGAGTTTCGGATATTTGACACAGTGATAACAATTACTATCCAGCTCGTATTGCTTGAAACTAACTTCCTTCTCCAATTTTAATCCCTCTGAATCGAAAACAACATAATCAAACTTGTTAAAAACCGCCATTATTTTGCTGCCAATCACTACGCACTGACAGAAGAAAAAATTCTTCTCAACCCACGGAGCTTGAAGAAAAGCAAACTTCCCGCTGAAGAGATCAAAAACCTCGAAACTTTCCGCTCCACTGATCACGTACATTTTGTTCCCGATGCTCACCGAGGCGTGACCGCTTTTTCCCTCCATCATGTCGGGCATTTCACGTGACCATTCACCTGCGCAGTGATCGTAAGCTTCAACGGATGTCGGATGATCGAATCCTCCTGACGTCACTATTCTCCCGTTGAATACGGATGACGCGGCTCCGCTCCTGAAGTGTTTGGTGTCTTCCAGTTTCCTGAAACTTTTAGTGCTGGGATCAAAGACGACAAAGTTGGTTCCTGATAGGTCACGTTGATGACGGCCCCTGACGATTCTTGACGCTTTACGGTACAATTTTCCCCCTAAAATGTAAATCTTTCCCGCCAAACTGCACGTTAAAAAATTGCCACAGTTTATCAAAGAATCGGTAAACCTTACATGCTCCCAGGAACCAGTCAAAACTGAGTAAGACCACACCGACAAACTATCAAGAGAGCGATCGTAATCCAAGAAGTATATGATCCCGTTCACGAACTCAACGGAGGACACGTCAATATTTTCATCTCTACAAGCGATCTCAGTGAAGGACGAGCAGTTCTTATTTTCCAACTCGAACACGCTATAGGTACGACGAGTGTTTTCATTAGTAAGGTGATAGGTATGTGTACTGGGTGCAACAGACTTGCTGCCGCAAATTGCCACCTCAAAATTATCCTGAGCACAATATCTCACTCGACAGTCGACAAATCTCGGGTCAAGAGTCTGCACAGTTTTATCGCTGATAGCTTTGAGTATAAACCCCTTACTCTCAGCACATTTTGAAAATGTTTCAGCATCTAACATTGTATACAGAGCAGCAGTTGAGAGCAGAGGTAGACGAATTGTTTTCACCAGACCTATTGTAAGCTTGCTTCTTGATTTTGGATCGTGTTCAATCCAACTGTTCAAAGCTTTTGCTACCTCAAGCTCCGAGGTGATATTCAAGTCTGAACTAGACGAGATCCTCACAAGGAGATCAAAGCTCAAACCGTCCAACATTTTATTCTCGGCTAAGTAGCAGAACCACCTTGTTATGAAGTCGAAAGTGCACTTTTGAATTTTCTTGTTGTAGGCAATTTTGGAAAACTGATGGTAGAAACAAACGTTATCAATATCCAGGTCAATCTTCAACAAGTCGAGCAAATGTTGCTTTGCATTGACGAAATTGAAGAGTTTTGCCACTTTGTTAAGTTTAAAAATATTTTCTTTGATTAGCTTCTTATTTCCTAGAAAATTTTAGTTAATTTAAATTTTTATTGTTTAACTAAATTAAACATACATTAATAAAGCTAGTTAGAGATGCGTGCTAATAATTGAATATCTTTTTTATAATTATTAAATAAACATCAAGAAACTTAAGAGCGATTAAAAAAAAGTTCTTACGTATGTAAAAATATTTAGAGAAGTTTTTTAATTCTTTTTCATCAAAACACAAAACTGCATTTCTTTTGAAACTTTTCATAATTTCGTCTTCGGGATTTTTGTTTTCATCGAAGTTCCTGAGAAACTCTTCACAAAGTTCACGGTTCTCAGAGTTCGTAGTTTTTATTTTTTCAACACTAGTAGCGCTCGAGGCATTAATGTTACCAGTTGTGTTTTCAAAAGTTGACATTTTTATATATTTATTTTAGTTCACTGTCGATAATAAGTTAGTTTTAATATCATTTGTAAAACTGTATATATGATGTTTTATAAAAAATACAAGTAAAAATTATATTTATTAGCTTGACGACAATTGACATTTCATATATTTATTTTAGGTTGCTGTTGATAATAAGTTAGTTTTAAGTCATTTGTAAATTTTTATGGTGTATGTTTAACAAATTACAAATATTGAAAGTATAAATTATATTTATTAGCTTAACGACCTATGATCTAAAAATCAAAATTAATTTATTTTATTTATTCATAGCCTAAACCGTCAAGCTAATAGAAACCTGTGCACACTGAATTGCAAATAAAAATTATGTGCACCCAAAAATCTAAATTAAGAGAGCCTCTAGTGGCAGGAATACGAAAACACTTTTAATTGATTTTAAAATACGTACTTACGCTTAGAAACAATTAACTAAACTTTAATCATGTAATCAAACTACATCAACTGAAAGCTGACAGCCATATCAACTATATCGAACTAATATTATTTGAAAGCCTTATATCAACAGAAGCTGAAATTTATAATAATTTTATCATGCAGAGTCCTCTTTATTAATGCACTTCTATTTCTACAGTATTAATATGGATTTCCTTTTACAAATTTAAATAAACACATTTCTACTCACCCTAATTAACACCTAGTACTCTCGAATCTTTTATTAAGAACTAAACACATACATTAAATTTTCAATTAACTTTAACATTATTTTATTATTATTTTCTGTATTTAACATAGATGTTGAACAAAAAAGAAAGAACAAATAAAGTTCAGTTAATTTTCAAGTATGTATATTGTTGCTCTATATAAAATATTACTTGAAGCTGTTATTGTTCATTTCATGTACTAAATTTTTTACTTCATTAAGTTCAAGGTTGTTAAAGATTATCACTTCTTTATTTTAAACAATTTTGTTAATTATGGTATTTCAGACATGAAAATAAAAGAAAATGATTTTTATAAGTTTGTTTTAAATGACTTAATTTTAAGTTGATAACTGAATGTACACTGTTGCCACTTCTTTGGGTCAAAAATAAACTTTTTCGAGTGACTACAACTGCCCAGAGTCTAACTCTTATAATGAAAAAAGCTAAAAGTCTTTCATTCAAGTGTATAGGTTATTAAAAAAATTTAAGAACTATCAAATTTTTGAAACACTTCAAACAAAAAATAACTTTGTTTATTTTAGAGCGAACATTAACTAAAACTCTAAAATATAATTTATTATTTCACAGGATATAGAAATTTTATTTGTTATTTTTTAAATTACTTATCATTATAATACAAAACAGAAAACTATTCTTAAGTCAATTTCAAGAACTTATGCAAAATATAAATAGTTAACAATTATTATTTTTGAGTTCTTATATTATAAAGTTATAAAAGTAAAAATTTTAAATAGTATGGTAATAAAGAATAATTCTTAGTTTATAGTTTAAGTTAAATTCAAAATAATTTATGAATTTTTATAAGGAATATAAATAAAAGTTATGGCTTTCTTAAAACCAAAACAAATTAATCTGAGTAACCAATAACAACTTTAGCAGGGTTGCCACTTGTCATATAAAAAAAAACTTAATGACTTAAAACTTCCCTGAGCCATCTTGAGTTTTTTAAATCTTTTGAATTTTTTCAGATATTTAATTTTAAAGTTAGATGAGCTTTTAAAAATCAGTTTTCAAACTAAATTGACTAAAAGTTATAAGAAGATTAAAACTAAAACAAACAAATCGCATTTAAGATCTTGATTCTAGATAAACTTTTGACTAAAACTTCCTAACAATTTGAAATAGTTGTGAGATTTCTATTAAAAAAAATTAATCTGACTGCTGTTTTTTTTAATTTCAAACTAGTCTAACTTAGCCAGAACTATAGCATTATTACAATTTATCATCAAAAGTTCAAGAAATTATTCTAACTGGTTTTACTTATCTTGAGTGTATGGCAACCAAGCATGAGTTACATCAAACTAGTATGGGTAATCTTAAGTTTATGAAAAAGAGAAAGGCAAACAGTAAAAAAGTTATAAACTAACTTAAGTTTTCCAAAAAAAAAAAGACATCCATGTTTAAGTTGTATTTTTAAGGAAAGTTCTACTGGTATGAGTGTGTGGCAACCCTGATTCATACTAAAACTTAAAACTAAATATTAACTTAGTATTAACAGAGTTACTACTTTTAAGAGTATAAATATTAATCTGAGTAAAAATAAAAGTAACTGTTTTATCAAATTAGATTGAGACTATCCTGACTTTTGAGAAAAAAAAGAAAATTAGTAAACATAAGTTCAATAACTGAGAAATGTACAGTTAATTAAGAACCTTTAGATTTTTAAAAGAACTAAACAAATAGAAAACTATATATAACTTAATAAAAAGTTTTCACATTAGAAACTAGTAAATTTCTCTAGCTAAAATCTTATTTTAAAAAATACTCACTAAATCAGTATGAGATTTGCATAAAATTTCAAAAAAACCCAATTCAGTCTTAATCTTCAAAAAACCTTTTAAAATTTCAAAGTATCCTTAGTGTGTGGCAACTCTATATTAATCTAAGCCTATATTTTCTATAACTTATATAAGTACTATTTAAATTATATTTCCATTCAAATATAATTATAAATTGAAAATATACAATTAAAAATTAAAAATCATAAATAACTTCAATTGTTTAGAATAATATTTGTTGCTTTGAATTTATGTATTACAAATATGTATTTATAGAGAATAATTTATGTATTTATGTACTTAAAAAGATTCTAAACTATATATTTTGCTTTAATTTAAAATATTTTGTTAGACTTTACTGTAAGTAAAACACTTAATATTTAGTTAAATTATTAAAGAAAATATTTTCAGTATTATGGAAAAACAGTTGCTTAGTATAAAAATTGTAAAATACCAGTTAATTTTGTTTTTAAAAATTAAACTTGGTTTATTAAAAAATAATATAATTTAAAATAGTTACATAAAACAAGAAAATATTTAGCTTTTAAATTTAATAAATTTGACTCTACTTAATAATTGTAGCTTGATGAAGAACAGAGCTTTCTCCATTCTCAACCATTGACAAATAATGTGAGCATCCACATCTATTTTCTTTACTTTAAGATCTTTACTTAACTGACAGTTGAGTTTTAGACGAGAATAGTCTTATGATTAACATGGCCAATTTATGAAAAGCCAAATTTAAACTAGGGCTGTATATAACTAAACTATTTAAGTTTGTCGCTTGAAATAAATAAAAGTAAAAAAAAACTTTAAGTTAATTTTTTGTTTTTACCATAAAAATTTCATGTAACCCTGAATTATTTTTGTACACCCTACAAATTGCATGCACCTCACAAAACAATTCTGTGCACTCTATTGTGCACCAGTGTACAATGTGATAACCACTGGTTTAGGTTATAGATATTTAAATTTCTATTTTTTTTGTCAACCTAACTTTTTTAAATTGCATTTAATTTAGATTTATAAAAAATTTTTAATTTACTTAATTGCAAGTTATTTATATCATTTCATTATAATTAATACAATTTTAATGGAACTGTTTTATCATGCTTGTTGACGTTTTTAGAATAAAAATGTTTGTAAGCATTAGCTTCAAAAATGTCTAAATATTTTAAAAATTGCATTGCAAAACAATATTTAAGATTATAAATTGAAAGAGACTATCTAATTTTAGATCTTTCAACTGAAGAATGAGACCGGATTAAAGCTCAAAATTATTTTACTATAACAAATGATGATCATAAAAAGTAAGTAACTTTAATTGTAAAACGAATTAAAAGTACTACTTTTTCAGTTTTGTTAATTTTTTAGTGCTTAGAATTTATCATTTTGATATGACTACTTATTTTCTAATTAAGTTAATGTTTTAGTTAAAAATGTCTTTACAGTATATATCATAGATAAGTAGTATACAGTACATCCTATGTACTAGATATCATTGAAAAAAAAACAAAAAAAAAGTTTAGTTTATTTATACTTGTCAAAGAAAATAAATTTATGTAAAATAGCTTTTACCTTAATATTTTATCAACTTATTTTTTGTTTATATGTTTGTAAAAACTTTCTAAAAAAGAACTAATTAAAGCAAATACTTTAAAAGGAGATCTAAACTACATAGTTCAAAAGCAAAAGGACCTATTGTTAAGTTAGATACCAATTGAAGTAAATATTAAACTCTACTTAACAAAAACATACCTACAAACTTATTGAACCACAAATTTATCTATTAAACAATGTTTAACCCATGAAGATTAATTTAATTCTTAAATCCTTACGTTTCTGAAAATCAAATTAAACACTCATCGATACATTAAAGCTTATTTTACAAACTATATTTTGACATTTAAGAAAAGCGGTTAAGTTATAATGCTACTATCTTGAAAAAACAATAATGAATTTTGTTAACATTTTATGTTGAGGTAACGAAGGCTTATTAATAAATTTTAAAAACTATACTAACAATTTATCTACTGAATAAAATCATGAGTGCTAATTTTAACTTAGAAAAAAATAGTTAAAGTTTACAAAAATGTGTTTAAAATTGTGTAAATATCTGATAGTTGCTAGTAAAAATTTTAAATATTATTTTAATAATACTATAAAGGAAATTTTCCACTGGTTAACTGAAATTACTAAATAGTATATGATTAAAAATATTAATGAAAACTAACAAATAATCTAGCTATAAAGTAAAATTAGGATTCTTATTTTACATTTAAAAGAACATTAAGTTGAGTGTACAAATTAAGAAAACTAACTTTGACTGTTGCTTTTGAAATTATTTAGTAGTATACAAAACATAACTAGATAAGTTTTGAATACTAATGTTGCTCAAGAATAAAATATTAAATAATTAAAAACTAGTTTTAACCCTTCTAGTGTTTTCAATTGACTTGATCAAGTTTGAAAACTACACCAAGACAACTGAAAATTTTATAACTCTAATACAAATATTTTTGTAGAAAATGGTCTTTTTATTTAACAGAAAGACAAAACAAGGGAATAAACTAAACTGTACATTTTTTTTTATTAAGTATAACAACTTCTTAATTAAAATTTTTAATTTTTCAACCATTTTATCAGTTGGAGTTGTTTTTAATAATTTTAGGTTATAAAAATGTTTATCAAGTACATTTATTAGAAACTTATGTTAACAAATTTGTTACAAAATCTCAGTTTTATTTCTCAAAAAACTAACATCAATTACGCCTAGAACCTTTTTTTTGCTCTTCATTATCAACTTTTGAATATCTAGTGTAAGTTTGAAATTATGACCTAATGGCCCAGTGTGGTCTCTTTACTGCTCATGGCCATTACTTTGGCCCCTTTGCTGCTCAAGGCACGAAAGGGAGCCACCTGACCAGTTTGAGAAGCACTGATCTAAATTGTTTAATTGGTTTGTACTGAACCTTCAACATAATATATAAAACACTAGTCGCAATAAAAAATCTTTAATTGGTGTCGAAACAAACATTTATTAGTATTATTATGTACTAATTTCATTTAAAAAAAAATTATCTGAGATTTTGTAGAAAAATATTTTAATAAAATTACTTTATAAACCTTGTGATAAACCTAGATAGTTAACAACTTCCGCTGAAAAAAAAACTTGTAAAGGTTCTGTTAGGAACTTGTTATATTTAGTTTATTGAAAAGTTCATTCCTTGCTTTGTCTTTCATTTGAGAAAAAAGACCATTTTCTACCAAAATATTCATTTTAATAGAAATATCTTGACATAGTTTTTAAACTTGATAGAGTAGATCAAAAGTTTTATAAATAGTAAGTACTATTGTTTAAACATAAAGTTTAATTTTTTGTTTCAAAAGTGTAATATTGTTTTATTCTTGAGCAATATTGAAATTTAAAACTTATCTAATTATGTTTTGTATACTATTAGATAGTTTTAAAACTATTGAAGTCGAATTTCTTTTTCTTTATTTGTAAACTTAAGTTGACACTCTTTTAATTTGAAATAAAAATCCTGACATAATTAGTAGTTAGATTATTTGTCAGTTTTCACTAAATTTATATTAATGCCTTATTTATTCAAAATATTCTTTTATTGTACTGTTAAAAGTATATTAAGTATTTTTTTGGTATTCATCACTTTTTTCACAATTTCAAATACATTTCAGTAAGTCTAAGCTATCTTTTTTTAATCAAAATTAGCATTCACAATTTTATTTAGTAGGTAAATTGGTTCATTAGTTTTTATTAATAAGCCTTAGTCACCTTAAACATTAAGTATTAACACATTTCATTATTGCTGTTTTTTTTACAAGCTTTTATAAGTGTTTTAATATAGTTTGTACACTAAGCCTTAATGTCTCTATGAATGTTTAATTTAATTTTTAGAAACCTATAGAATTTAGAAGTTAATTGATTTACTGAGTGAAACATTGTTTTATAGATAAATTTGTGGTTCAATAAGTTTGTAGGTATGTTTTTGTTAAGTAAAGTTAAGTATTTACTCTAATTAGTACTTAACTTAAAATTAGGTCTTTTTGTTTTTTAAACCTTTTTCAGTTAAGCTATACTTTCAAAGTATCTGTTTTGACCAGTTCTTTTTTATATAGTTTCTATAAACATTTAATCATAAAAACAAGTTTATAAAAAAAGGTCAAAGCTACTTTACATAACTTTATTTTCTATGACAACTATAGATCAACTACATACTTTTTTAATTTTATTTTTTAATGATATCTAGATCATCTTCTTATCTGTGTTTCTATACTGTAAAGAAATTTTTAACTAAACAATTAACTTCATTAAAAATAATAATAGTAGTCTTGATAAATTGATAAAAACTAAGTATTAAACTATTAACAAAATTTAAATTTTAAAAATTTAAAAATAAAAATAATAGTTTTACCTAAACTTTAATTTGATATTTAAAACAGAAAAGTGTTAGAGCTTTAAAATGTTTTATTTTTACCTTACACTGTTACCATATCTCAATCAAGAGACATTTCCTCAGTGTTTAGTTTGGCTTTTTTTATAAATTGGCCATTTTAATCATTAGATTATTTGAGGCTATAACTCAACTGTCATTTAAGAAAACATCTTTAAGTAAGTAACAAAAGTGGAATCTCACATTTATTGTCAATGGTCGAGAATGCAGAAAGCTTTGTTCTTCATCAATCTACAATCATGATAAGGAGTTAATTAAATCAATTTTTGAAGCTTAATATTTTCTTGTTTTAATTAAGTATTTTAAATTATAATATTTTTTTAAAAATCAAGTTTAGTCTATGTAAACTAATTTAACTGGTATTTTACTATTTTTATACTGAGTAACTTTTCTTCCATAAGTAACTTCAATATTAAGAGTTATACTTACAATAAAGAATAAAATATTTTAATCTAAATAAAAACATAGGTTTTTAAAATCTTCGCAAGTAGATAAATTCTTCTCTATAAATACATATTAATAATATATAAATTCAAAATAACAAATTTTATTTCAAATAATTGAGGTTATTTATGATTATATATTTTTTTATTATTTATTATTGTTTTATTAGTATATTTATATATGGAAATAAGTTTAAGTAGTACTTATAAATGTTATAGAAAATATAGGCTTAGATTAATACAAAATTGCCACACACTAAGGATATTTTGAAATATTGAAAGGTTTAGTGAGGATTAAGGCTGTCTTGGGTTTTTCTGAAGTTTTATGCAATTTTCATCCTAATTAGGTAAATATTTTTAAAAATAAAGTTTTAGCTAGGATAATTTAATAGTTTCTAATGTGAAAACTTTTTTTAAGTTATCTATAGTTTTATATTTATTTAGCTCTTTTAAAAATCCTTATTAACTGTACACTTCTCAGTTATTGAACTTATCTTAGCTATTTTTCTATTTTTTTTAAAGTCAGAATAGTCTCAATCTAATTTGATGAAACATTTGCTGTTTTTTTATTTAGATTAATATTTATACTCTTAAAAGTAGTTACTCTAATAAGAATCATTTAATATCCAGTTTAAGTTTTAGTATGAATCAGGGATGCCACACACTCATACCAGTAAAACTTTTCTTAAAAATACAATTTGACTAAGGATGTCTTTATTTTATCTACAAAACTTTAGCTAGTTCCTCCGGATGCTTTTATGATTCAGATTTTTCTTTGAAAAGTGTTTTTCAATTTTAAATCTAACTTTTCCTATTGTAATAATGATAATTTGAGATATCAAGGATTAATTAGGTATATATTTTTTTACTTTTTGCCTTTCTCTTTTTCATAAACTTAAGATTACCCAGGCTACTTTGATGTAACTCATGCTTGGTTGCCATATACTCAAGATAAGTAAAGCTAGTTAGAATAATATTTTGAATTTTTGATGATAAATTGTAATGATGCTATAGTTCTGGCTAAGTTAGACTAGTTTAAAATTAAAAAAAAACTTAGGCCAGTTTGATTTTTTATTGTAGAAAACTCAGCATTATTTCAAGTTTTTAGGTTAATTTCATTCAAGTTCTTATCTATAAACAAAATCTTGAATGCGATTTGTTTGTTTAAGGTTTAATATTCTTATATTTTTTAGCTAATTTAGTTTGATAACTGATTTTTAAAACCCCATCAAATTTTGAAAAATAAATATTCAAAAATCTTCAAAACATTTCAAAAACTCACGACAGTTTTAAGTTCTTAAGTTTTCTTTTATATGACAAGTTGCAACCCTGCTAAAACTGTTATTGGTTACTCAAACTGACTTTGTTTTGGTTTTAAGAAAGGCACAACTTTTATTTATAAAATTTCATAAACTATTTTAATTTAACTTAAACTATTCTTTATTCTTAAATTATTCTTTATTACTATAATGTTTTAACTTTATTACTTTTATCAGAAAGTTTATAATATAAGAACTCACAATAATAATTGTTAACTGTTTATTTTTAGCAAAAGTTCTTGAAATTGACTTAAAATAGTTTTATGTTTTGTACTAAAATGATATGTAATTTAGAAAATACCAAGTAAAACTTCAATTTAAATATGAAATTATTTTTTGGTGTTTTAGTTAAAGTTTGTTCTAAAATAATGAAATTTTTTTTTTTGTTTTAAGTGTTTCCAAATTTTTAAAGTTCTTCAAATGTTTTAATAACCTAAAAACTTGATTAAAAAACTGATAGCTTTTATTCATTTTAAGTATTCAAGTGAGTTTTTATTCTGTTATTTGAATAATGTAAGTTAGTTGAGGTATTTTGAGATTCAAATCAAACCTTAGACTGTTTAGGATTTTTTTAGTAATAAGGTTAAGTTTAATTTTTTTTTCTAAATTTTAATGCTAGTTTTTTTTAAAATTTAAAACCTTTTGAGCCTTAATAATAATATTTTCAGGCATATTAGAAATGTTTTTGTTTATTTATAAAGAGCTCAGGATAGTTTGAGAATTTCTGAAAATCTCAGAGTTTTTTTCAAATATTTAAATGATATAAGGTTGATTAAGGTTAACTTTTCGTTTATATATAACTAGTTTTGTTAAAAAGCTGGATTTTTAATGATTTTAATTTTTTGTTTAGGTTTGAAGGGACTCAGGGCAGTTGTAGTCACTCGAAAGAGTTTATTTTTGACCAAAAGAAGTGGCAACAATGTACATTCAGTTATAAATTTAAAATAAAGTCATTTAAAACAAACTTGTAACAATTATTTTATTTTATTTTTATGCCTGGAGTAATTTAATTTACAATTTTTAGTTTTCTAACACGAAGAAGTGACAGTCTTTAACAATCTTGAACTTATTGGTGTACAAAATTTAGTACATGAAATGAAGAATAAAAGTTTCAAGTAATATTTTACTCAGAGCAACAATATACATACTTTTTGAAGTTAACTGAACTTTGTTTGTTTTTTCTTTTTTGTTCAACATCTATGTTAAATACAGAAAATGTTAATAAAATAATGTTAAAGTTATTTCATGTATGTGTTTAGTTCTTGATGAAACATTTGAGTTTACTGGGTATTTACTAGTATAAACGGAGGTGTCCTTATTCAATTGTGTAAACGAAAATCCATATTAACGCTGTAGAAATGAAAGTGTATAAGAAAGATGACTGCATGAAAAAGTTATTATAAATTTCAGCTTCGGTTGATATAATGCTTTCAGTTAATATAGTTGATGTATTTGATCAGTATATCGGATCATTATATCAGTTGATATTTTTATCTTTCAGTTGATAATAGTTTGTTATAGTTGATATGGCTCTCAGCTTTCAGTTGATGTAGTTTGATTACATGTTAAATTAAGTTAAGTTAACTGTTTCTGATACTAAGAATGTATTTCAAAATCAATTAAAAGTGTTTACGTATTCCTGCCACTAGAGGCTCTCTTAAATTAGATCTTTTGATGCACATAACTTTTATTTGCAGTTCAGTGTGCACAGGTTTCTATTAGCTTGACGGTTTAGGCTATGTGTAATTAGATTAATTTCTTTTTATTGTATAGATCAGTGGTCGTCAAGCTTATCAATAAAAGTTCTACTTTGAATATTTGTTTAGATATTAAACTTGCAATATAAAAGTCTTACAAATGACTTTAAACTAAACTATTATCAATAGTGAACTAAAATAATATATAAAATGTCAATTTTTAAAAACACAACTGGCAACATTGAAGCAGCGAGCGCACCTGGTGTTAAAAAAATAAAAACCACGAATTCTGAGAACCGTGAACTTTGTGAAAAGTTTCTCAGGAACTTCGATGAAAACGAAAATCCTGAAGACGAAAATGTTCTGAAAACTTTCAAAAGAAATGCAGTTTTGTGTTTTAATGAAAGTGCATTGAATAGTTTCTCTGATTTTTTTCGTACAGGTAAAGCGTTTATTTCTACTTTCTGTTAATTATATGATGATTTTTTCGTAGAAATAAAAAACACACTTTTAATAGTTAGCATCTCTATCTAGTTTTATTATCTTCTGTTTTTTTATTAAACGAATAAAATTTGAATTATATAAACTTTTGTAGGTAATGCAAAGTTATCCAAAGAAAATTTCATGAAACTTTTCAATGTCGCAAAACTGCTTAATTCCGACAACGCCAAGCAACAATTGCTCGACTCATTCAAGATCAATCTGAACATTAATAATGTTTGTTTCTACCATCAGTTTTCCAACATTGCCCACAACAAACAATTTCAAAAGTGCACTTTCGACTTCATAACGAGGTGGTTCTGCTATTTGGCCGAGAACAAAATGCTGAACGGTTTGAACTTAGATGTCTTTGTGAGGATCTTGTCCAGTTCAGACTTGAATATCACCATGGAGCTTGAGGTAGCAAAAGCTGTGAACAGTTGGATAGAACAAGATCCAAAATCAAGAAGTAAGCTTACATTATGTATGGTGAAAACAATTCGTCTGCCTCTGCTCTCAACTGCTGCCTTAAAAACGTTGTTAGATGTTGAAACATTTTCAAAATGTGCTGATAGTAAGGGGTTTATACTCAAAGCTACCAGCGATAAAACTTATCTGAGTCTTAACCCGAGCTCTGTCGACTGTCGAGTGAGACATTGTGCTCAGGATAATTTTGAGGTGGCGATTTGCAGCAATAAGTACCGTACCTACCGCGTGATCAATATGGAAAATAAGAACTGCTTGTCCTTCACTGAGATCGCGCTTTTTGATGAAAATATCCGCGCGGTCTCAGTTGAATCCGTGAACGGGATCATATACTTCTTTGGTTACGATCGCTTACTTGATAGTTTGTGGGTGCGGTCTTACTCAGTTTTGACTGGATCCAGGGAAGATGTAAGGTTTACCGATTCTTTGATAAACTTCAATGATTTTTCAACTTGCACTTTGGCGGGAAAGATTTACATTTTAGGGGGAAAGTTCCGTAAAGCATCAAGAATCGTCAGAAACCGTCTTCAACGTGACCTATCAGGAACCAACTTCGTTCTTTTTGATCCCAGCACTAAAACTTTCAGGAAGCTGGAAGACACCAAACACTCAAGAAAAGGAGCCGCGTCATGCGTATTCAACGGGAGAATTGTCACCTCAGGAGGATTTGATCGTCCGACATCCGTTGAAGCGTACGATCACTGCGCAGGTGAGTGGTCACGTGACATGCCCGACATGATGGTGGGAAAAAGAAGTCACGCATCGGTGAGCTTCGGGAGCAAAATGTACGTGATCGGTGGAACGGAAAGTTGCGAGGTTTTTGATCTTTACAGCGGGAAGTTTGCTCTTCTTCAAGCTCCGTGGGCTAAAAGGACATTTTATGTCCCTAAGTGTGTGGTGAATGGCAGCAAGATAGTAGTGGTTTCTAGAAACTTTGAATTTTTTCAACTTGTTTTCAAATTTGTTGTTTTCGATTCAGAGGGATTAAAATGGGAGAAGGATGTTAGTTTCAGGCAAAACGAGCTGGATAATCATTGTTATCACTGTGTCAAATATCCCAAACTCAATATTTTTCCGGAAACTTTTTAATGTGATTTTTATTTTTTGTATTGTAGTGCTAGATAAAGTATTACTGAAAATTTCAACTTGGTTTTGTTTCCTGTAATTAAGTTTGTAAAACTTAACTGAAAAAAGTATGCTCAAGATATCATAAAAAAACTTACAAAAAATGTGTAGTTTATTTATATAAAAAATAATATATGTAAAATAGCTTTTAATTTTATTTTTTACAAACCCTTTTTTTTTATTATATGTTTGTAGAAACCTTCTAAACATGAACTGATCAAACTAGATATTTTAATAATAGATTTTAACTGAAAAAATGTTAAAACAATAAAAAACTAAATTTTTAAGTTAGATACCAATTAAAGTAAATATTACTTTTACTTAAAAAACTTTACCGACAGACTCATTGATTCACAAGTTAAAAAAAAATAATGCTTCACACAATAAGTGTTTTCTATAGTAGCTTTAAATGGAAAGGCTTTAAACAATGCAAGTGTCTAATGTCCTGGACAAAACGTTAAAAGGTATCCGTGGTAGGCATGGTAAAATTTCAAAACCACTAATTACAGTTTTTTAATCGATATAGCAACGAGAAAGCTTAAGTAACAAACTATAGCTAATTTTCTTCTCTTATACTTTACATTGGATAAAATTTCATAAGTTAATCTTTATTACTTTTGTTGTTATAAACCTACTATAGTGTTAAATTACTCAAGTTTCAATTTACATTGTACTAAAACAATTTTAACACCTTGATTATAAAACTAAAACAGTTTATAATAATATTTTTACATAATACCTTAATTTTTTTTTCAATAACAAAAAAAATTTCTTCTCAAATTATTTTCAGCTTAATATTTAAAAAATAAAACAGAACAAAAAATCTTTAAAATATAAAACAATTTTTATTTGTAACTTGGTCTTTTATTCAACATTATTATTTATTAACTATTTTTTTGTATGAACGTTTTATAAGGTTAAACACAAAATTTCTTCAAAGTACATTAGACTTAAATGTTTTAATATATTTATTAATCAATAAAAGTTAGAAACAAGATTTTTATATAAATAGTTTAGTGTTATACTTACAGTTTATAAAAATAAGTTTTGTTTTGTGCATGCTTTGTCCACAAATGAGAGTTATAAATTATCGGCTGAATTGTTCTTAAGAAATAACTATATAGTTTTAATTTGAGACTACAAAATAAATCAAAGGTTTAAATAATGAAACTAAAGCGATTTCAGTTTAAATTAATTTTGATATCTCAGTATGAGAAAACCTATCTTGAGAATATAAACTAACTATTATAACTATTTTTAGAAGTTTGTTTACATTTGAGATTAAAAAATCCTATTGTCGGGGATTTTTTGATAGTGATATACTTATTATGCTAGGCTTGTTACCATGTCTGATCCGTGGTGTGCGACTCGATAACATTAACTAAAAAGTTTTATTGTACACTAGGTCATTGGAACAAATACTTAATTTTGAGTGGTCTTTTCATCGTTTCATAAGATATTAATTTCATTGCAACTTTCATTTTACAACAATTAAAAGTAATATCAAAATTTCATTGGTTTATGTTTCTTTTTCTAAATAACATAAGGTACGATTTGAAGGGAACCGCTCATTCCAACAAGCGATCATTTCCCACCTGGTCAAAAACGAGAACCGCTTACCGACCAAGGGTAAGGGTTTGAGATGATGGTAATAAATAAACAAATTGTAAATAAAAAGCTAATAAAAAATAAAGGAACAGATAAAAAGATAAGAAAATATTAAGGGGGAATTGATCGGGTGGAAATTTTCGATATACTAATTTCAATTACATAATTTAATGTAACTGACATATACAAGTGCAGATTAAATTTATAAATTGTATATTTGAGTGTACAAATATACTAGCATTCACAAACTTTATGTAACTTATTAAAGAGTATCAATGCAGATATGCCATTATAAATTTTAAATTAGTTTCAATATCAAATATAAATTTTAAATTATTTTGTGCTAAGTGTAAAAATATCACAAGAAAAAAATTAAGCTAATGTTCTTTTAAGTTCATTAGATGAAAAGTTAGCAAAATAGCACAACAAAATATATTTACATTTAATACTAGGAAATCTTCGATCTAAGACAGGGGTCGGCAAACTGCGGCCCGCGGGCCAAATGCGGCCCGCGAAGGATAAATCTGCGGCCCGCGAGCACGTTAATTTTTTGAATGGAATGCGGCCCGCGACCACGTAAATGTGGTCCGCCGAGCAAAAATATATTTTAAGTTAAACTTGTTTGATTAATTTAGTTGTAAGTTCTTGTATAATACTTTAAAATAATTAAAATACTTTTCTGGTTTAGCTTAAAATGTGAAAAAGACAGGTTAGCATTCCACCAGTTTTTTTTTCTCAATTTTATAATAAATTTCTTCTACAACAGCAAATTATTTTCTAAAAAAAAGTGTAAAAATTGTTTTGAATAGTGAAATAGTTATATAATACCTATTTGTAAAAACAAAACGCAAATGTGTTCCGTTTTGTACAAAAGTAAGCACAGTAATTAAGTGAAAAATTATTTTTTTACAGTTTAGTTTTTAACACGTTTTTGTGCCTAAGTTTCTATTTGTTACTAAATGTTATATTTTAGTGTGCGAAAAAACATTACAAATAACATAATAACAATAACAAGAAATAACATTAACTTTATTCTGGTTTTGACACCTTTAATTCTTAAGAAAATCTCTCTGCATTTTAAATTAATTCCTATGCACACCAATGAACAAAGATGCTTATATTTTAAACCACTTTTTATTTAATACCTAACGAGATAAAATTTAGTTTAAGCATAATTTTCTAACATTATTGTTTCTGCATGTAATATCTAAGTGTGTACAGACACATTTAAAACAATATACATGAAATAAACCAAAAATGTTTTTGTTAGGTATACATTTGATTTTTTAAACAATTGTTTTTGACATAATAAATTAATTTTTATGCGTTGCATACTAATATAAACAGTTGCTGTTTTCTGTAACTACCTATTTAATACAAACTAGATTGAGAAATGATAATTTATTAAGTTCGTACATTCTTAAACAAAATAGTTCAAATTCGATCAAATAAATAAATAAAAATTGTCACACACTCAGACTATGACTATTTGAAGACTTCAAATCTCAGGAAAGTTTAGTTATTTTTCAGTTTTTGGTTTGAATTACTTTTTGTATGCTAAAATATTTAGCTAGTTTAGGTCATTCGGACTGACTTTTTTTTGCTTTAAAGAGTGGTAAATTAAAATCATGATGTATATTATTTCAATGCACAGTGTTGGTTTAAATTAAAATATGTTTTGAACTTTAAGTCATACATATAAGTCTGAAAAATTAATGTTGCCAAAAACTTCCGGAAAAGCTTGGAATTTGACAAATTATACTTAAAAAATTCTGTAAAAGCCTTGAATATGAGATTTATCAAAAAAACCTGGTATTTTAAACAAATTTTACGTGTTAAGTAATAAAATTTAGATTTGACACAAAAATCTACCATATAAATATTTTTTATTCAAAAACATATTTAAAGTAGCTTAACAGTATTTTTTAAAATTTTTCTATATTGTTGAAGACGTTTTTTTTTTCAACTTTAATTTAATTATTTACTAAAAATAGAAGCAAAATGTTGTAATTTTAAAAATTTTATATTGGTGCATTGCACTTTTGCTATTAAAATTTCTTTATCTACTGTTGTGCTTTGTATTGGAACTAAACCTAGAAATTCTTCTAAAATGTCAAAATTATTAAAACACCTGTAATAAAAATTCTAAAAAGAACGATATCTGTTGTATCAGTTCTAATATCTTAACAAATTGATCTAAGTCCTTATTTGGTTTATGCGGCTTTGTAATCTTCTGAAATTTCCTAAACACGCCTTCTTGTTGATATTGAAGAAATAAACAAAAACATTTTACTAACCCCAACACAAATTATTAAAATAAGTTTTCAACTCTAAACGGTATCTTTTTTTAGTAATTAATTTTGCTGCAGTATAACTTGCCTTAATAGTTTTTTCTGATCAGTCTGTAGTTACTGAAAATAATCATTTGAAACTGACATAAGCGATTTTTTTTTTCGTTTCTCGCAATAACTCGAAACTAACGTATTATAGTTCTTGTAGCTCGTCTTATAACTTACATTTGCTCTTTTTAAATACAAAATTTTAATGCAGATAGAGAATTGATAATGCTTAATAAAAAATAGGATTTTCAAATTCTTTAATAGCTTAATAAATTTTTATACATTTGTTAAAAATGTTTAAAAACTAAATTATCCATTTAAGTTGAACTAAAACAATTTTTTAGTTATATATTTAATTCACTGTTAAAAAACTTCGGTATTTATTATTTTGTGAACTTGAATTTAAACAGTGTTGCCAAACAAACAGGCTAGTTTAAAAATTTTATAAATTTCAGACTAGGTTAAAGCTGTTTAAGAAATTTTTATAAAACTTAGGGATATCTTAAAATTTTATTTCATACACTTTAAATAAATCTTCGAATTCTAAGAATAGTTTTTATGCCTGTAGTGTAGTTTACTAATTGTAACTATTTTTGTTTATTACATATTGTGCTTTTTTATAAAATGGTATATGAGTTATGTATTTAAGCTTGATTAAAAGAAAATTTTTAGCTATTGTATCTTTTAGTAAACTTTTAATATAATATAGACATTTTTGCTTTTAAAGTGGCATCCGTGTATAAGACTAATTAATTACTTATAAGGTATTTTATTAAAGTATTCCAACATTGAATATGTTAAAAAATTTGGTACAGGTTATCTAGAGTACAAGTAGGTATTAATTTTATTTTACTAACTAATAACTGAATTTTCTCAAGCATGCAAACTATTCAAGACATAAAAATTATTTTCAAAATTTAATTTTTTTTACATATGAAAAAGTGGCTCATAATATAAAAAATGAATAAAAGTGACCCATAAATGTTTTTCAAGCTTTGTTTTTATAGAGAGTTAGGTTGTTAGTAAAAAATAAAGATATTTTATCAAGTTTAACTTATTAAGTTTTTAAGAAAGTACATATTTTATTAAGACTTAAGTATATTAAACAATGTAAATTCTACTAGAATAGATATTTATATAATAAATAAGCATTCTATGTATAGCTAAAAGTCATGTAAAGTAATAAGTAAATGAAAGTAAAACTATCTCTGGTGTGACCAAAACTAAAGCCAAACATTATTCAAACATCACTCAAACTGAAACTGTGACCCGCGAAGATTTTGAAAACTTGATATTTGGCCCGCGAGCACCAACTGCCTGCCGACCCCTGATCTAAGACAAGATTTCCTTTTTTTTTGGAAGGCTCCCAAAAATTAACCAAAAAAGCTATGGCACCCTTTAACAAAAATTCTTATAATACTAATGTTGTATAAAACCTTTTTATGCTCCTCACTTTCAACTCGAAAATATCCAGTGTAAGTTTCAAATTATCGCCACTTTTCATCTTATGGACCCTAAATTTCTAATATAGTCCATTTTCGGAAAATCTGATCAGAGAGTAACTTTACTGAAAGAACAATTAACAAATCAGTAAGTTGTAAATATTTTATTATTTTAAATATTATTTTAACATGACTTAAATAAAAGGGTCGGCTGCAGTTGTAAGGTTTTTGAAATTTTTTCATTCATACAATTATGTAAATGAGGTCAAGTGATATAATACGGCAAAATATTAAAAACATCTACACCCTAGCCAAATATATAAAAATATTCCTTAAAAAAAATTATAGATTTAAACAAAGATAGAAATATTAACCAATTAGAAGCGACCTTGAAACTGCAGCGACTAAAGCAATCATTTACTAATGATAGTTTATTTATGCAGTGGAATTCTTTATTTGCAATAAGAAATGTTGTTTAGCAAAGTTGTATGTTTCACTAATCGCATAACTAAATATATATTATTGGCATAACTTTTTGTTTGAATTTTTTTAGAAAACTGGTACTTAGAGGTAAAGTGTAAAACTAAATTTTTGTACTTAAGAGCGTAAGTTTAAAGTATTTAATGTTTCAATATAAATAGGTTTGGTATAGTTTTAAAATTTATCTTGTAGTTGATATTAGTAGACGAAATTAGGTAACATATTTTAAATTTTTTTTAGAAGATAACAAGTTTTTACAATTTTTAGAATCTTAAAACTTTACATTAATAAAAGAATAGGTGATGTTTTAAACTGTTTTTGTTTCAAAAGTTAAACATCACAATTATTAATGATAGGTGACAATACTTATAGGTATTGTTATGAAAGCTGAAAATGTATTATAATCAGTAGTTCTTTAAAAATAACTAATTTTACTTACAGGTAATGAGATTCATGTGAAACTCTTAGTTTTACCTCAAACTTTTTTTAACTCAAATTTTATATTCAAAAATAAGTGTTACAGCTGTAAGATGATTTACATTTACCTTACAGTATTACCATATCTCAATAAAGTAACGTTTTCCCATGTTTAATTTGGCTTTTCATAAATTGGCCATTTTAAACATAAGACTTTTCTAGTCTAAAACTTTGTCATATTTTAAGAAAATGTTGCCAAGAAAACTCTGTCAGTAAATAAAAAACTGTGGATGCTCACATTTATTGTCCATGGTTGAGTATAGAGAAAATCATGTAGGTTATCAAATTAAATCATGATAGAGAGTTAAATGTATTAAATCTAAAAGCTTAATATTTTCTTGTTTTAATTAACTATTTTGAATTATAATATAATGCCTAATAAATCAAATTTACTCTTTTTTAAATAAGTTAACTAATATTTCATACTATTCTTAAATGATACTAAAAATAGTTTCTTTAATAACTTAATATTAAGTATTAAACTTACAGCAAAGTTTAACAAAAAATTTTAAATAAAAAAAAATGTTTTAGAACTTTGCAAAGTGTATAAACTCTTATCTACAAGTACATCTTAATAGTAACTAAAATCATAATAACAAATTTTAATTACAAACTATTCAAATTATTGATGATTATATGTTTTTAATTTTTTTAATGTATTTATATACAATTTAGATAGTACGCACAAAATTTATACAAAATATAGGCTTAGATTAATACAGAGTTGCCACACACTAAGGCTTCTTTAAATTTTTATAAGGTTTTGTGAAACATTTAGCTGGCTTGGGTATTTCTGAATTTCTTTTTAGAAATATCAGGCTAGTTAGGTAACTTTTCTAACATAAAATTTAAGCTAGAGAAATATACTAGTTTCTAATTTTGAAAACTTTTTTTTAAAGTTATGTATAACTTTCTATTTCTTCAGTTCTTTTATTTTTAAGGAAAATCTTAAGAAATCATCCTTGATTAACTGTACATTTTTCAGTTCTATAAACTATTTTTATTTTTTTTTTTCCAAAAGTCAGGATAGTCTCAATCTAATTTGATGAAACAGTTGCTTTTTTTCTTTAATCAGATTAATATTTATACTCTTTTAAGTAGTAACTCTGTTAATATTCAGTTAATACTCAGTTTTAGTTTTTAGTATTAATCAGATATGCCACACACTCATACCAGTAAAACTTTCCTTAAAAATACAATTTGACTAAGGATGTCTTTTTTTTATTTTACAAAACTTAAGCTAGTTTTAATATTTTTGTTAAATTTCCGGAAGCTTTTATGACTCAGATTTTCTTTGAAAAGCGTTTTTTAAAATTGAATCTAACTTTTCATATTGTAATAATGATAATTTTAGGTATTAAGGATTAATTAGGTTTATATTTGTTTTACTTTTTGCCTTTCTCTTTTTTATAAACTTAAGATGACCCAGGCTAGTTTTATGTAACTCTAGCTTGGTTGCCATACACTCAAGGTAAGTAAAGCTGGTTAGAATAATTTTTTGAACTTTCGATGAAAAATTGTAATGATGCTATAGTTCTGGCTAACTTAGATTAGTTTGAAATAAAAAAAAAGATTAAGCCAGTTTGTTTTTTTATTGTAGAAAACTCAGCATTATTTCAAATTTTTAGGAATTTTCATTCAAGTCTTTATCTAAAAACAAAATCTCGAATGCGATTTGTTTGTTTAAGTTTTAATATTCTTACATTTTTTAGCAAACTTAGTTTAAAAACTGATTTCTAAAACCCTATCTAACTTTTTAAAATAAGTATTTAAAAATATTCCAAAAGAAATTACAAACTCACGATGACTCAGTACAGTTTTAAGTTCTTAAGTTTTTTTTTATATGACAAGTTGCAACCCTGCTAAAACTGTTTTTGGTTACTCAGGCTGACTTTGTTTTTGTTTTAAAAAAGTCACAACTTCTATTTGTATTCCTTATAAAAAAAAATAATTAACTATTTTGAATTTAACTTAAACTATCAACTTGGTATTATTCTTTATTACTATAATGTTTCATATTCATTACTTTTATCAGAAAGTTTATCATATAAGAACTCACAATAATAATTGTTAACTGTTTATTTTTTGCAAAGTTCTTGAAATTGACTTAAAAATAGTTTTTTGTTATGTGCTATAATGATATGTAATTTAGAATATACCAAATAAAACTTCAAATAAAATATGAAATGGTGTTTTAGTGTTTTAGTTAAAGTTTGTTCTAAATAATGAAAATTATTTTTTTGTTTCAAAAGTTTCTAAATTTTATAGTTCTTCAGACTTTTTAATAACCTAAACACTTGAATAAAAAACTGTTAGCTTTTATTCATTTTAAGTATTTATGTGAATTTTCATTCTGTAATTTGAATAATGTAAGTTAGTTGAAGTATTTTGAGATTCAAATCAAACCTTAGACAATTAAGAATTTTTTAGTAATCAGGTTAAGATTAGAATTTTTTTTTAATTTTAATGGTAGTTTTTTAAATTTAAAACCATTTGTGCCTTAATGATAATATTTTCAGGCATATTAAAAATATTTTTGTTTTTTTATAAATAGCTCAGAATAGTTTAAGAGTTTATAAAAATATCAGTAATTTTTTCAAATATTTAAATGATATAAGGTTGATTAAGTTTAAATTTTCGTTTATATATAACTAGTTTTGTTAAAAAGCTAAATATTTATTGATTTTATTTTTTTTTTAGGTTTAAAGGGACTCAGGGCAGTTGTAGTCACTCGAAAGAGTTTATTTTTAATCCAAAAAATTGGCAACAGTGTAAATTCAGTTATAAACTTACAATAAAGTCATTTAAAACAAACTTATAACAACTATTTTATTTTTTTTTCATGCCTGTAATAACTTAATTTACAATTTTTAGTTTTTTAACACGAAGAAGTGAAAATCTTTAACAACCTTGAACTTAATGGAGTACAAAACTTAGTACATGAAATGAACAATAACAGCTTTAAGTAATATTTTAATCAGGGCAAAAATATACTTTTAAACTTAACTGTATTTGTTTTGTTCTTTCTCTTTTGTTCAACATATTTGTTAAATACAGAAAATATTAATAAAACAATGTTAAAGTTATTTTATGTATGTGTTTAGTACTCGATGAAACATTTGAGAGTACTGGGTATTACTAGGATAAACGGAGGTGTATTTATTTAATTGTGAAAACGGAAATCCATATTAACGCTTTAGAAATGAAAAGTGCATTAACATTGCATGATAAAGTTGTTATAAATTCCAGCTTCAGTTGATATAAGGCTGACAGTTGATATAGTTGATGTATTTGATCAGTATATCGGATTATTATATCAGTTGATATATTTGATATTTTAGTTGATATTAGTTTGTTATAGTTAATATGGCTCTTAGCTCTCAGTTGATGTAGTTTGATTACATGTTAAAATAAGTTTAGTTAACTGTTTCTGATATTAAGAATGTATTTCATAATCAATTAAAAGTGTTTACGTATTCCTGCCACCAGAGGCTATCTTGAGTTAGATTTTTATGTGAACATAACTTTTATTTGCAGTTCAGTGTGCACAGATTTCGAAAAGCTTGACGGTTTAGGCTATGAGTAATTAGACTAACTTCTTTTTTTGTTTAGATCAGTGATCGTCAAGCTTATCAATATAATATTTACTTTCAATATTTGTTTATATATTTAAACTTGCAATATAAAAGTCTTAAAAATGACTTTAAACTAACTTATTATCAACAGTGAACTAAAATAACAATATAAAATGTCAATTTTTGAAACCACAACTGGCAACATTGAAACCTTGATGGCACCTGGTGTTAAAAAAATAAAAACCACGAACTCTGAGAACCGTGAACTTTGTGAAGAGTTTCTCAGGAACTTCGATGAAAACAAAAATTCCGAAGACGAAATTATGAAAAGTTTCAAAAGAAATGCAGTTTTGGGTTTTGATGAAAATGCATTGAAAAGTTTCTCTGATTTTTTTCGTATAGGTAAAAAGTTTTTTCTATTCTCTTTTAATTACATGATGGTTTTTTCGTAAAAATAAAGAATATACTTTTAATAGTTAGCATCTCTATCTAGTTTCATTAACTTCTGTTTTTTTTTATTAAACTAATAAAATTAGAATTAAATAAACTTTTGTAGGTAATATAAAGTTATCAAACGAGAATTTCTTTAAACTTTACAAAATCGCAAAACAACTCAATTTCGACAATGCCAAGCAACATTTGCTCGACTCGTTCAAGATTGACCTGAACATTGATAACGTTTGTTTCTACCATCAGTTTTCCATTATTGCCCAAAACAAGCAAATTCAAAAGTGCACTTTCGACTTCATAACAAGGTGGTTCTGCTACTTGGCCGAGAACAAAATGTTGGACGGTTTGAGCTTTGGTCTCTTCGTGAGGATCTTGTCCAGTTCAGACTTGAATATCACCTCGGAGCTTGAGGTAGCAAAAGCTGTTAGCAGTTGGATAGAACACGATCCAAAATCAAGAAGCAAGCTTACAATAAATTTGGTGAAAACAATTCGTCTACCTCTGCTATCAACTGCTGCCTTAAACACATTGTTAGATGCTGAAATATTTTCAAAATGTGCTGAGAGTAAGGGGGTTATACTCAAAGCTATCAGCGATAAAGCTGTGCAGAATCTTGACCCGAGCTTTTTCGAATGTCGAGTGAGACATTGCGCTCAGGATAACTTTGAGTTGGCGCTTTGCAACAAAATGTCTATTGGATACGATACATATACCTATCGCGTGTTCAAGTTGGAAAATGAGAACCACCCGTACGCTACTGAGATAGCGCATATAAATGAAGATATCCGCGTGGTCTCCGTAGAGTTTGTGAATAGGATAATATACCTTTTTGGTTACGAGTGTTTCCTAGATACTGTGTGGGTGAAGTCTTATTCAGTTTTGACTGGATCTTGGGAACAGGTGAAGTTTCCCGATTGTTCGATAAACTGCGGCGATTTTTCAACCTTCAGCTTGGCGGGTAAAATATACATTTTGGCGGGAAACGCGCTACGTAACGTATCAGGAACCAACTTTTTCGTTTTTGATCCCAGCACTGAAAGTTTTAAGAAGCTGAAACATACCGAACGTTCTAGGAAGGAAGCCACGTCATCCGTATTCAACGGGAGAACAGTTGCCTTTAAAATTATTTAATTCTTTACAAAACATAATTAAATAAGTTTTAAATAACAATATTGCTCAAGAATGAAATTACATTACACTTTTAATATTAAAAAACAAAAAGCATGTGCAAAAATAGTACTAAATATTTTTAGTTATTTCGAATTGACCTAAACAAGTTTTGAAAACTTTATCATGATATTTCTATTAAAATGAATATTTTGGTAGAAAGTGGTCTTTCTACTCAATAGAAAGATAAGGCAAGGGCATAAACTATACAATAAACAAAATATAACAAGTTCCTAACAGAACCTTTACAAACTTTTTTTTCAGCGGAAATTGTTAACTATTTAAGTTTATCACAAGGTTTATAAAGTAAAATTATTACCAACTGTATTTTTACAAATTTGTTACAATATCTCAGAATAATATAGTTTTTTGTTGTTTTCTAACAATAAAATTGGTACATAATTTTCGATAATGTTTGTTAGAAACCAAATAAGCAATTCAAAGCAGGGCTTCTCAATCTCGGCCAAATGGCCCCCTTGAGTGCCATGAGCAATAAATAGACCACAGGAGCCATGAGCTCATAATTTTAAACCTTACACTAGATATTCTGGATTTGATGACGAAGAGCAAAAAAAAGGTCTTAGGCGGTTTTAATGGTAATTATTAGAGAAATCTTGTGAAGGGGGCTATAGCTTTTTTACTTACTTTGAATAGAGAAAAAATTTGGGAAACCCTGATTTGAAAAAACTATTCCTTACCAAGATTTTTAGATAAATAGTAAGCTGGTAGAGAAGAATCGAACCTGAAGAAAAATATAGTGAAAATGTTTCAATAAAACTAAAGGTATTTTATTAAGTTTTCTGGTTTAAAGATTGAGTCAGCTTTTTCAATAGACCTTAAAAAGATATTACAAGTTTTTGTGTCAAGCATGGTAAAGTTATTAAAATTATTAAGTTTACCATTTTTTTTAATTTAATTTTTATTTTATTATACATTTTATTTAATTATTTAAAAAGTTATTTAATTATATTAGTTGGAAAATTTAACAAAGATCTTTAGTTTTATTGAAGCACTTTCAGTTTATATTTTTCTTTACGTCCCATTCTTTTTTACCAGCTGACTATTTATTTTAAAATCTTGTTAAGAACAGTTTTTTTCAAATCAGGGTTCCCTAAATTTTTTTCCTTAAAAGGAAGTAAAAAAGCTATGGCCCTCTACAACAAGATTTATCTAAAAATTACCATTAAAAGCGCCTTAAACGATTTTTTGCTCTTCATCATCAAATCCAGAATATCTAGTGTAAGTTTCAAACTATTAATTCATGTCCCCAATGGTACCCTTTGCTGCTCATGGCCTCCAAGGAGGCTACTTGGCTTAGTTTTGGAAGTCCTGCGTTAAATTGTTTATTTGGTTTGTACCGAACCTTCAGCATAATATAGGACATACTAGTTGCCATAGAATAGCTTTAATTGGTTTCTAACAAACATTGTCAAAAATTATGTACTAATTTTATTTATGAAAATTAAAAAAGCTGTATTTTTGTGATATTTGTAACATATTTTTAAACATACAGTTTTTGATAAATTTACTTTATAAACCTTGTGATAAATTTAAATAGTTAACAATTTCCGCTGATTGTAAAGGTTCTGTTAGGAACTTGTTACAATTAGTTTATTGAAAAGTTCATTCCTTGCTCTGTCTTACAATTAAGTAAAAAGACCATTTTCTACCAAAATATTCATTTTTAAATATCTTAACATAGCTTTTAAAACTTGATAGAGTATATCAAAATTTCTAGAAGTAGTAAGTACTATTTTTCAAACATATACTTTAATCTTTTTATTTTAGAAGTTTAATATTGTTCCATTCTTGAGCAACATTAAACTTTAAAACTTATCAAATTATGATTTGTACACTATCAGATAATTTTAAAACTATTGAAGTTATTTTTTTTTATTTGTAAGCTTAAGTTGATACTCTTCTATTTGAAATAAACATCCTGACTTAACTTAGTAGTTAGATTATTTGTCAGTTTTCAAAAATTTTTTCATTTATGCCTTATTTATTTAAATTATTCAACAAGTCAACATCTAATTCTTTTATGGTACTGTTAAAAGTATATTAAGTTTTATTACTGGTGTTCATCACTTTTTTCACAATTACAAATGCATTTTGGTAAAATTAAGCTATCTTTTTTTAATAAAAATTAGCATTCACAATTTTATATAGTAGGTAAATTGGTTCTTTAGTTTGTATTAATAAGCCTTAGTCACCTTAAACATTAACAATTAACATATTTCATTGTTGCTGTTTTTTTTACAAGTTTTTATAAGTGTTTTAATATAGTTTGTAAACTAAGCCTTAATGTCTCCATGAATGTTTAGTTTAATTTTTAGGAACATACAGAATTAAGAATTTAGTCGATTTTCTGAATGAAACAATATTTTATAGATAAATTAGTTTGTGGTTCAATTAGTTTGTAGGTATGTTTTTCTTAAGTGGAGTTAAATATTTACTTTAATAAATATCTAACTTAAAATAGGTCTTTTTGTGTTTCAAAAATTTGTCAGTTAAGCTATACTTTCAAAATATCTGTTTTAATCAGTTCTTTTTTAGATAGTTTCTATAATCACTTAATAAAAAAAAACAAGTTTATGAAAAAATAAAGGTTAAAGCTACTTTACATATTTAAATTCTCTATGACAACTATAGAAAAGCTTCATACTTTTTGTAATTTATTTTTTAATGATATTTAGTTATTCTTGTTATCTGCGTTTCTATACTGTAAAGAAATTTTTAACTAAACAATTAACTTTATTAAAAATGATGATAATAGTCATGATAAATTGATAAATACTAAGTAAATAAAAACAAATTATACAGTAATCTTCCTTAATTCCACCAACATGTGTTTCTGTGTGTTAACCAATCAACACACTTCAACTAGGTTCTGTAAAAAATAATTACTGTATTGAAAGAATAGAAGCATAGAATAAAGTGGATGTACACATTTTTTACATTAAGATAAAATAATTTCTACAGATAATAGTTAATAATAAGTAAAATACTTAATATTAAATCCGACTGTTATAAAACTATATAATATTTGTAATTATTAAGTCTTAAACAAACATACATACTTACACAGAAACATATGTTGATGAAATAAAGGAAGATTACTGTATAATTTGTTTTTATTTATATTCCGGTGAAGTTACTTCACTAGGATCTTTTATTAGCAAACGATTAAACCTATATTTTGAAGAGTTAAATACCAAGTATTAAAGTATCAACAAAACTGAAAAAATGGTGCTTTTAAATTGTTATTTAATCAATGTACTTTTTCTGATGATCGTTTTTTGATAAACTATTATAGTTGTTAAGTGTAATCCAGTACTTCCTTCAGCTATACGATCTACATTTGAAAAGTCAATCTCTAATTATAATCTTCAATAATGGTTTAATGCAATTTTTTAAATAATTATAAATTTTTAAGCTAATGCTTTTTTAGTCTGAAAAAGTTAACAAGCCTGATAAAAAAGTTTTATTAAAATTGTATTAATTATGATGAAATGATACAAATCTGTTGAAATTAACTAGGTGTATTTATAAAAAGTCTTTAAATTTTTTAAATTTAATCTAACAATAGTTTTAAAATTAAATACCTTTAACCTTAAACCAGTGGTCGATAAAGTGTACAATGGTGCACACTAGTGTACACAGAATTTTTTTTGGGTTGCAGGAAATTTAATCACAAGATTACTTGAGGCTAAAACTCAACTGTTATTTAAGTAAAAATCTTAAAGTAAAGAAAATGTAGATGCTCACATTTATTATCCATGGTTGAGTATGGAGAAAGTTTTGTCCTTCAACAACCTACAATCATGATAGGAAATTAAATGAATTAAATTTTAAAGCTTAATATTTTATTGTTTTAACTAACTATTTTAAATTATGAAATTATGCTCAATAAATCAATTTTACTTTATTTGAACAAAATAAACTAGTATTTTACAACTTTTATACTAAGTAACTGTTCTTTCTTAATACTGAAAATAGTTTCTTTAATAATTTAACTTAATATTAAGTGTTATACTTACAATAAAGAAAAAAATATTTAAAATAAAAGAAAAATAAATGTTTTAAAATTTTCTTAAGTACATAAATTCTTCTCTGTAAACACATATTAGTAATATATAAATGCAAAGTAACAAATTTTATTTCAAACAATTGAAGTTGTTTATAATTATATATTTTCTAATTATAAATTGTTATTTTATTAGTATATTTATATGGAAATAGAGTTTAAATAGTACTTATAAAAACTATAAAAAATATAGGCTTAGATTAATACAGAGTTGCCAACACTAAAAATACTTTGGAATTTTGAAAGTTTTGTAAAAATTATGGCTGTCTTGGGATATTTTAATGTTTTTTGCAAGTCTTATGCTGGTATGTTAAGTATTTTTAAAAATAAAGTTTTAGCTAGGAGAATTTACTAGTTTCTAATGTGAAAACTTTTTATTAAGTTATCTATAGTTTTCTATTTGTTTAGTTCTTTTGAAAATCTTAAGATATTTGTTCTTAATTAACTGTACATTTCTCAGTTATTGAACTTGTGCTTACTATTTTTCTTTTATTTTTCTCAAAAGTCAGGATAGTCTCAATCTAATTTAAAGAAACAGTTGTTGTTTTTTTTTTACTCAGATTAATATTTATACTTATAAAAGTATTAACTCAGTTAATGGTCAGTTAATATCCAGTTTTAGTTTTAGTATGAATCAGGGTTGCCACACACTTACACCAGTAAAACTTTCCTTGAAAATACAATTTGACTAAGGTTTTTTTTTTTGCAAAACTTAAGCTAGTTTTAATATTTTTGTTAAATTTCCGGATGCTTTTATAAATCAGATTTTTCTTTTAAAAGTATATTTTTCAATATTAAATCTATTTTATTGTAATAATAATAGTTTTTAGTGGTCATGGTTGATTAGCTTTATAATTTTTCAGCTTTTGACTTTCTCTTTTTTATTTTGTAAAACTTAAGATGACCGAGGCTTGTTTAATGTAAGTTTTGCTTGGTTGCTATACACACAGGATAACTAAGGCCAGCTAGAATTCTTAAAAAAAATTATGATGAAATATAATGCTGGTTTAATTCAGGCTAACTCAAACTAGTTTGAAAAAAAAAATAGAATAACCCAGGCCAGTTTATTTTTTTTAATAAAAAACCTCAGCATAATTTGAAATTTATAGAAAATTTTAGTCCAGTGTTTATCTAAGGTTCCAGTGGTTCTTAACATTTTTTCATGTGTAACTCCTTATATAAAAGCTATTGCCAAACCTACCTATTTTTTAAAGGTAATTACCAAATTTCCCCCTAATATACAAAATAGTGTTTAATTATGAAGAGAAAATCTTGAATTTTGGATGTTTAAGCTTATTAAATGTTAAAAATGAAATTAAATGAGTTTACTTAAGCCAAATTTTTTTATTTTAGTTTTAATATTCTGATATTTTATAGCCAGTTTTGTTAAAATTTTCAAACTTTATCTACATCAAAATATATATATATTTAAGATATTTAAGAAGAATTCAAAAAACTCAAGATGGCTCAGAACAGTTTTAAGTCATTAAGTTTTCTTTTATATGACAAGTGGCAACCCTGCTAAAGCTGTTATTGGTCACTCAAACTGACCTTGTTTCGGTTTTAAGAAATGCATAACTTTTATTTTTATACTCCATATAACAAATCATAAATTATTTTGAATTAACTTAAACTATCAACTAGGAATCTTAGTTTTTGTTTTTCATAATTATAATGTTTCAATCTTATTAGTTTCATCACAAGTTTTATTTGAAAAAAATATCAATTGATTTTGTTTTGCTAAAATTCTTGAAATGGATATAAAAATATTTTTTGTGTTTTGTACTATAATGATATGTAATTTAAAAAAGTATCAGTAAAACTTCAATATCCTGTGAATTTTTAGTTTTTTTATAAAGTTTATTTTAAAGCACCAAAATTTAATTTCTATTTTAAATAAATCAAAGTATTTTATAATTCTTTAAATTCCTAATAACCTAAACACTTGAAAGAAAAACTGTTAGCTTTTTTTAATTTTAAGAATTTATATGTATTTTATTATGTAGTTTAATTAATATAAGATAGTTTGAGGTAGTTTGAGATTTTAATTAAAACTCAGACTGTCAAGGATTTTTTATTAATTAGACGAAGTACAGACTTTTTTTTCTTAACTTACAGCTAAGTTTTTCGAATTTAAAACCTTTTTGCCTTAAAGATAATGTTTTAATTTGTTTATATTATGCCTCTTATATATCTATTATATTTTAGGTGTTCAGCTTCATTAATAATGTCTTCTTTCAGTATTTCGCCCTTACTACTATCTTAATAAAAAAGTATTTTGTCTCAAAAAGTAGCATTCCTGATATTAATACAAAATATCTTTATTTTAGTTGCAAATTATTGAAATGTCATTTTTACTTAAATTTTCTAGCAACTAAAATTTTATTTAACTTATTTTATTATATTTTGCAACAATTTCAAAATATTTAAAAACAGAATAATCTTCAAACAACTACAGGATTATATTTAATTTAGGTAGGTAGCTTTCTAATTTGCATGAGTGTACAAAATTGCACGAGGAACAAAGTTTGCACGAGTGCATAAAATTGCACGAAGACACTTTTGCACAAGCAGATAATTTTGCAAGGAAAAAGTTTCGCATGGGTTATTTTTTTTTTTCTTTTATTATCTGTATTATTATTTTTTTTTTTTTTGTTTTTTTCTTTTACTGTTACCCCTTACCCTTACCTTCGGTCGGTAATTAATTATTTTTTTTTAGTTTTATGTTTTAAACTATCACTGTTACCCCTAGCCCTTACCCTCGGTCAGTTACTTTTATTTTCTATTTTTCTTTTTCATTTATTTTTATTGTACTTTTTTTACTCTTGTTAAAAACTGACCCTTGGTGCAAAATCGTCTTCGTGCAATTTTGTGCCTTCGTGCAAATTTGGCTTTGTGCATTTTAATCCAGTCGTGAAATTTAGACCTGTTCCCAATTTTAGTGTATAATACCTACCTAAAATTACTTCTAGTTTTAAATTTAGCACAACTTTTCCACTGGCCCTATTTATACTTTTTAAATGTTTTTTTCTTGATTTAAAGCGAGTAAAGACAACTAATTTTATATAAAACAGGATTGTCAAACACTTAAACTATTTATAATAACTTTATAAATAGCTATTTTATATATATTTTTTTTAAACTAAAGCAATGTAACAACTTTTTCAAAACACTATAGTTACATAGGTTTTATATTTTAAATATGAATTCATACTAGTTTCCATAATTTTGCTTAATCTGTGGCAATGATTAAACTTAAATCACTTTTTCTCAGTTGTGTATTTTTAAAGTTTTTTTTTTGATATTTTAGTTGTTTAAGTTGAAGTTGTTTTACATTTAGTTTTATTAATTTTTAAATTATGGCAAACAATTTGTTTTGAATTTTGGTTAACTTAATGAATCTCTGACCGGATTTTCAAAAATGAATATTTTTGAATGATATTTAGTTGATTTAGTTTAATACTTTGTTTATTTATAACCAGTTTTTTTAAAAAGCTTAATATTTAATGACTTTTATTATTTTTGTTTAGATTTGAAGTAACTCGCTTTTGACTCAAAAAAGTGGCAGCAGTGTATATTCAGTTATATTATAAACTTATATACTTAAAATAAATTAATTTGAGTTAGTTTAGAAAAAAATCATAGAACATTTTTATGCTTAAAATAACTTAACTTTCAACTTATAATTGTATAACAGAAAGAAGTGAAAATCTTTTACAACCCTGAACTTAATAGAGTGCAAAATTTAGTAAAAGAAATTAACAATAACAGCTTCAAGAAATATTTTACTCAGATCAGCAATATACTTTTTTTTTATTTAACTCGACTTTGTTCTTTCTTTTTTGTTCAACATCTATGTAAAATACAGAAAATTTTAATAAAATAATGTTGAAGTTATTTTATGTATGTGTTTAGTTATGAATAAAACATTTGATAGTATTAGGTATTTATTAGGGTGAGCGGAGATGTGTTTATTTAAACTTGTAAAAGGAAATCCAAACTAATGCTGTAGAAATAAAACTGCATAAAGAAAGAGGACTGCATGATAAAGTTGTTATAAATTTCAGCTACAGTTGATATAGTTGAGGTACTTGATCAGATATATTTGATCTTTCAGTTCATATTAGTTTGATATAGTTTATGAATTTAATCATTATATCGGATCAATATATCAGTTGATATGTTTGATTTTTCAGTTGATAATAGTTTGATATAGTTGATATGGCTCTCAGCTTTCAGTTGATGTAGTTTGATTACATGTTTAATTAAGTTTAGTAATTGTTTCTAAGCGTAAGAATGTATTTCAAAAACAATTAAAAGTGTTTTCGTATTCCTGCCACTAGAGGCTCTGTTAAATTAGATCTTTGGGTGCACATGATTTTATTTGCTGTTCAGTGTGCACAGATTTCGATTAGCTTGACAGTTTAGGCTATAAGTAATTAGACTAATTTTTTTTTATTGTTTAGACCAGTGGTCGTCTAGCTTATCAATATAATTTTTTACCTTGAATATTTGTTTTTATATTTAAACCTACAATATAAAAGTTTTACAAATTACTTAAAACTAACTTAATATCGACAGCAAGCTAAAATAAATATATATAAATGTCAACTTTTAAAAACACAACTGGCAACATTGGATGCTCTAGCGCACCTGGTGTTGGAGAAATAAGACCCACGAATTCTGAGAACCGTGAACTTTGTGAAGAGTTTCTCAGGAACTTCGATGAAAACAAAAATTCCGAAGACGAAAATGTTCTGAAAAGTTTCAAAAGAAATGCAGTTTTGTGTTTTGATGAAAGTGCATTGAAAAGTTTCTCTGACTTTTTTCGTACAGGTAAAGAGTTTTTTACTTTCTGTTAAGTTCTGTGATGTTTTTTTGTAGAATAAAAAGTATAATTTTTACAATTAGCATCTCTATCTAGTTTCAATAATTTCTGGTTTTTTTTTTAATAAACGAATAATATTTGAATTAAATAAACTTTTGTAGGTAATGCGAAGTTATCCAACGAAAATTTCTTCAAAATTTACAAAGTCGCAAAACTACTTAATTTCGCCAATGCAAAGCTACAATTGCTCGACTCATTCAAGATCGAACTAAACATTGATAACGTTTGTTTCTACCATCAGTTTTCCAACATTGCCCAAAACAAACAAATTCAAAAGTGCACTTTCGACTTCATAACAAGGTGGTTCTGATATTTGGCCGAGAAAAAAATGCTGAACGGTTTGAGCTTTGATGTCTTTGTGAGGATCTTGTCCAGTTCAGGTTTGAATATTGAGCTCGGAGTTCGGAGCTTGAGGTAGCAAAAGCTGTGAACAGTTGGATTGAACACGATCCAAAATCAAGAAGCAAGCTTAAAATAGATTTGGTGAAAATAATTCGTCTACCTCTGCTCTCAACTGCTGCCCTAAACACACTGTTAGATGCTAAAACATTTTCAAAATGTGCTGAGAGTAAGGGTTTTATACTCAAAGCTATCAGAGATAAAACTATTCTGAGTCTTGACCCGAGCTCTGTGGACTGTCGAGTGAGATATTGCGCTCAAGATAATTTCGAGGTAGCGATTTGCAGCAGTATGTCTGTTGCTTCCTCTCGTGACGCATATCACGTGTTCAAGTTGGGAAATGAGGACCGCTCGTTCATCACTGAGATCGCGAAGATGGATGAAAATATCCGCGCGGTCTCAGTTGAGTTCCTGAATGGGATCATATACTTCTTCAGTTACGAGCGTTTTTTTGACAATGTGTATGTGCGGTCTTATTCAGTTTTGACTGGATCGTGGGTCGAAGTGAACTTTCCCGATTGTTCGATAAACTGCGAAAATTTTTCAACATGCAGCTTGGAGGGAAAGATTTACATTTTGGCGCGATCAGAAACCAACTTTTTTGTTTTTGATCCCAGCACTGAAAGTTTAAGGGAGCTTGAAAATACCAAACGTTGCAGCAAGGGGTCCGCGTCATCCGTATTCAACGGGAGAATTGTGACGTCAGGAGGATTCGATCATCCGACATCCGTTGAAGCGTACGATCACTGCGCGGATGAATGGTCACGTGACATGCCCGACATGATGGAGGGAAAAAGCGGTCACGCCTCGGTGAGCATCGGGAGCAAAATGTACGTGATCAGTGGAGTGGAAAGTTTCGAGGTTTTTGATCTTTACAGCAGGAAGTTTGCTTTTCTTCAAGCTCCGCCCGTTCGGGGAGACTTTATTAACTTTCAATGTTTGACGAAGGGCGGTAAGATAATAGCGTTTGTTGACAAATATGAATATGTTGTTTTCGATCCAGAGGAATCAGAATGGGAGAAGATAATTACTTCCTGGCAATTCGATTTGCATCTTAATTATCACTGCATTAAATATCCAAAATTTAATGTTATTCTTTGATTGTTTTGCTTGGTGGTTCGATTATTTTACCGTGTAAAATAAAATTACTACTGAAATTAGCAAAGGCTTAACATTGTGGCCCTTAAATGTTTCTTATGTTATTTAAATCCCTAAAATAACACTTTTTTTTTGCAGTTTGAATAGCACCATACAACTTTTTAAACTTCAACTAAGTATGATATGGAAACATTTTCCACAAATGACTACATATCAAAAGTTAATTATTGTTATTATTCTGTAAAATGCACCGTATAGTATAGAATTAAAGCTTTTAAACAAGGGCTTTTATTGTATTTGAAAAAAATGTTAGAAACTCTATGGCCTTCAAAAACTAACTAAAAATGTTTATTTTTTAGCATAATGCTAAAAACTTAATTAATTAAAGAAGAATATAAAATAACATTATAAAATCATAAATGTAAAAGACGTTTAAGAATCTGTTTTTTTACAAGTTTATTTTTAATTACTGTAATTATAAAATTTGCAAAATTATGCTTAACTCTAATGTATTTTTTACAATAAATTAATTTTAGCAAAGTTTAATAAATAGCATTGTACATTTTTGAAGTAAATTTTTCTTTCGAAATCGAAAACAGTGAAAAATCATTGTTTATACAAATATAGTAGAATTTGTAAACGTTATGTAACTTTGTAAATAGTATTAGTACAAAAAGCTCTCACAAGCTCTAAATTCATTTTGACATCACAGATAAATTCTAATTTTAACTCAGTTTCTGCTTTTAGCAAGTGTAACACCAGCAAATAATAAATTTTTAACTTACTTTAATTTCTTAATAGTTTTTGTTTAAATATTTAGCAAAATATTCTAACATGTTAAGTATCTGCTTAATAAACGTTTTTAGTAAGTAATTTCCTTTTTTTTCAGGAGTCGTAAAAGTTGTTTTTCAAAAAAGAACACACCCCTGATGTAAAATGAAATACCTAATAGCTTTTAGGTAGTTTAGGTAGTTAATAGCTCTAATATAGGATGTTCCAAACTTTTTTTGGGTAAGGCTCCCTTAAAGAAATCAAAAAAGCTCTGGCCCCCTTCAACATATTATTTCAAAATACTTATGTTAAATACACCTAAGATCTTTGTTGGATGTTTATCATCAACTCTAGAATATATAAAGTAAGCTTCAAATTATGGTCTTGTGGCTCCCCTTTCACATCTCACGAACCTCTGACTTTCTGAAGTTTTACCAAAATATCTAGTATAAGTTAAAAAACTACTCTTAAACACGCCAAGACCTACTTTCACTGTTTACCACCAACCTCAGTATAACTAGTGTAAGTTTCAAAATATTGCCCCCTTTGAGCTTATAGTCCCCTAAATTCTCTCGGAAACCCTGATCTAAGAGTTACATTACTGAAAGAACAATACCTAAAAGTTTAATGGGGATATTATTTTAAACATGATTTTAAAGAAAGCTTATACTTGTGGTTTCTAATTTGTGCAGTTGGTTTCTTCATTGGCAAATTTTTTATTTATTTATAAAAGTTATACGTTTCACTAGTCTGTTGATTAAATGTTAGCATGTTTTATATTTGCATTTTTGTATAAAACTGGTATTCAGAGGTAATAAATAACATTAAATTTTTGTATTTTACAGCTTGAATTAAAAGTTGCAGTTGATTAAGAATAGATAGGTTCGGTATGATATAATAACTTTTCCTCTTTTCATGTTGACACTAGTAGATGGAACTAGCTATAAATTCTTTGGAAAACAAAAAAAAATTACTTAAAATTTAGTTTGTTTAAAAATGCGGTAACGTTTTAAGTATTTTTATTTCAAAAGTAAAACAGGAATTAATAAAACTAGTTATTATCGATATGTATTCTCAAAAAGTTATTGAAAATGACTTAATCACTAGTTACAAATAAAGTTTAGTTATTTTATGCTAGAGATATTAACTATATATTTTATTATAAATTCTGAAAATGAGTTAATAAATATTCTCTAACTATTTACTTGTATTACTTACTGGTAAAAAGAACTAAGTAAAAATAAAAATATAAAAGTAATAAATATTCAGGGTTCGTGTGCGAATTTTTTTTTCATTTAGCCTGACTGAGACCAATTTAACCTGAAATTTTTTCAAAGTAAGGAAAATACCCTTTAGAAGTCATTTGAGGTATTGGGAATCTGATTAGTACTGTTGTAGTCTCCTACTTTAACCAGCTTTAGATCAAAACTTTATAAACCTTTTTGAACTTTAAAAATCTGCAAAAAGAACCTCATAGCTTAGTTACAACTCAATAAAATAACGCTAAATTGTGAAAAAGGTGATTGACCCCCCTTTGCCCTTAACATAACAAATTAAGTGATAACTTTTTAAATAAGTGATCTACTACTAGTGTAAAAAGTTATATTGTATATAACTAAACACAATTGTTCAATTTAATTAAGCACTAAGTTAAAACATTACAACCAGAAGATTTATAATAAAACGACGTGCATTTTTGTGTTTTATTAAAATTTAAAATGAAACGCTTACACGAGTAATAAAATTCAAACAAACAGCTAAGTTGTTGAACTAAACTGTAATATTTAAAATGTATTTTTTTAATGAATTTTCAAAATTATGACGTATATAACTTACTCAAAACCAAATAATGAAGATTCTTAAAAACTTTATAGAGATCCAACAAATTTTTTCAAGCGTTTATTTTTACAAATACTGACTGATTTTGTTTTTAATAACTAAATTCACATCTCGATTTTATCTTTTAAAAGATTTCTCGATTTTTTTATAATTAAAAATTTTCAAGCATTTGAACTCAGAAAAACTGAGATTGTTAAACTTTTACATAAAAAAACTGATTTAGCCTGACGTTTTTCAACTTTTTTCAAAAAAACTGATTTAGCCTGACTTAGCCTGACGCGCACGAACCCTGAATATTAAAAAATAATTTATATAACTTACAGGTTAAAAAAAATGTAAAACTCATAGTTTACATTAAATTGTACTGTTAACGTTATAATAAAAACAAATATAATATACAGCTGTAAGAGGTTTATTGATTATTCGAATACAAAAAAAAAACAATAAAAATAAAAACATGCAAAAAAAAACACCAGCAAATAATAACACGATACAAAAAAAATAAAAAAATTGTGAACTGTCTAAAATATTCAATAAGATATGATTTAAAACAATTTGCTTCCAAAGGACTTTTTATCAAAATTGGACCTAATTGAAATTTTATGCTGAAAATAGATATTTTGTTATTCTGTTTAACAAAAACTTATATTCGTATTAAGTTTATTTTGGCAAAAAAAAAAAATTCAGTCCAAAATTACAATAAATTCATACGTAAAACTCGCATTAATAAGTATTTGTTTTCGTATTTTGTAGTTTACTAAAAATTTTCAGTCAATGAAAAAAAAGACAAAACAAGTTCAATAAAAGAGGTTAACTAAAGGCGTTTAAAAAGCACCCAAATAAAAAAATTAAAAGTGAAAATCAAGTAAATTTAAAATCATGCTGAAATTAGTCAATAATTTCGTGGTAAAAATAATAAAAATGTGTTGCTTCTTTTTTTTACTTGCATTTTACTTTTTTTTATGTTAACGTGCGCTAACACAGGCTGAAAATTTATATATTTTTTTTAAGTTTTTTTACTTTTTTTCAAGAATATGTTTTCATAAACATTTCAGTAAAATACGAATCAAGCGAATTACAACTTCTACGCCCTCATTCATCATTTCCCATGAATTTTTCTTTACTTTTAATTACGAAGTCAATCATGGGTGTTTTTTGTGATTATGACGTCATGAATAAACTCACGTCACAATCAGAATATTTCTGCGAAGCAAGAAAAACTTGTGTTTTAGTCACATACTATAAAATCCTAGTAGCTGTTTTACATAGCGACGTCAAAATTACACAACTATGACATCATTTATTATGACGTCATTCGAAATCGTACACCAGTATTTTGGTGTCTTCAGTCTGGCGAAAAGCTATTATGACGTCACTCGAAATCGTACACCAGTATTTTGGTGTCTTCAGACTGGTGAAAAGCTATTATGACGTCACTCGAAATCGTACACCAGTATTTTGGTGTCTTCAGTCTGGCGAAAAGCTATTATGACGTCACTCGAAATCGTACACCAGTATTTTGGTGTCTTCAGTTTGGTACCTGCTGCCCACCGCGCATACCAGCTTGGAGGAGGAAGCGGAAATCCTCCAAACAACTCCTCCGCTGCCTCGGGATTCCAACTCGACTACGTTTCTTATCACCTGAAAAAAAATATTCAATTATTATTAACATAATTAGGATTGCCAGCATTTTTTTTTGAGAATTTTTTTCACAGGTGTTCGAAAGTACACGTTTTAGGGTCGAAGTTTAGTTTAAAAACCGTGTTAAGTAGTATTTCAACATTAAAAGGTACTGTAAAATTAAATTAAGTTTGTTTTTTAATAAAAGTAAAATTTATTATAACTTGTGTTTCCATATGATGATATTTTTTCTGTATATTATCTAAATATACATGTGAATACTCTTTAAAGTTCTAGATTTATTTTAATTTTTCTCAAACACCAGGTTTTTTGGTAACCCTGTTACAAAATATTATCGTTGGATATTTACAATAAAATAACAAATATAATTACTTGTCCGGTTTTAGCGTCCCACAATTTAACAGTTCCGTCATCAGATGACGTAACAACGAATTTTCCGTGAAGTTGTAGTGACGTCACTGCCGATTCGTGTTTGCTGTCTCCTGTTAGAATACTTAATTTATATATATATATATATATATATAAAGGTTTATTTAAAGATGCAAAACTCAAAGGACTCGAGTTTCGTGACTATTCACTCATCAGCTTTAAAACAAGTTTAAAATAAAGCACAAAACAAAATCACTAATGAAAGTAAAAAAATTTTTGCATAAATAGATTATGACGTAATTTTGAAACTATTAATATTCATGCAAAACGGCTTGTGCAAAAATTAATCTACAAACAGACAATAAACTAGCAAAAATTCATATAACTTCAGTGAGTAACTATATATTAGGACAGATAATTGTGCTTTATTTTAAACTTGTTTTAAAGCTGATGAGTGAATAGTCACGAAACTCGAGTCCTTTGAGTTTTGCATCTTTAAATAAACCTTTTTATTAATAAAGCCCTCAAGGTGGGCTCAGTGTGAAAAATTTGATTTATTAAGTTAAATAACTTAATTCTATATATATATATATATATAAAATAAGGTTAATGTTTAAACGTAAACACTTTCAACTGAGCCCACTTGAAGGGCTTTTAAATAATTTATTCAAATGGCGATTTTAAAAATTCTGGAACATATGTTTCACAAAGCTTTAATTTTTCATAAAGCTTTGATCATCAGCCAGTTAAACTTAACTAAGAGTTTCACTGCTGATTCAAGTTTACTATATCCCTGTGTAACAAGATTTGTCTATTTATTACATTTATTGCTGTTCAGGGTCGCAACTCTTTGAAGGCAAAATATTTCAGCCTGAATTTTTTAAAAACTTTAAACTAACCTTAATTGGCCTGATATTGTTTTTATAAATCCAAAATATTTTGTTGTTATAAAAGTGGATTGTAAGAAACATTAGTTGAAATGTTAATATAAGTAATATTGATTGACTAAATATAAACATAACCATTCTATATTTTCTAATAAAAACTTATAATAATCAAACAAACAACCTTCTAATGTAGTCAAACATTTGCCAGTCAGTATATTCCATATTTTAACAGTAGAATCAGCATTTCCAGATACAAGTATGTTATCTTTTAATTGCATACCACTTGTTAGTGACTGGTGGCCTAACAATTGGTGCAAACATCTGCCTGTTGATCCAATGTAGTGTTTAAAAATAAAATATTAATGTACTTTAAATAAAAAATAATGTAGTTAAATATCTATCTGAAGACAAATATTAATTAAATTAATCAAAAAATAATTAAACAGAAGTGGAAGCTTCCTAAACTCCGATTGATAAGTAAATATTTACCTGTTAGTTTATTTATTAGTTTATATTTTACCTGTAGAAGCATCCCAAACTCTTATTGAAGTATCCAAAGATCCGCTTACTATGTATCTTCCGTCGAACTGTGGATATAAATAGTTTAACAAAATGTTATGTAAAGTTTACAACTAAAGCTGTTTACAACATAACTAATTATGTACTTTAAAATGTTAATATTACATTAAAAGTTCTCAACTTATAAATAAGGAGAATAATGTCAATATGAAAATGACATAAGTAATTATGCAAATATAGAAAGACAACAACATATTTCAAAAACAAATTTCAAAATACTTTATAATCTAACTACAGATTTGTAATTATTGTTTGTGTGGTTAGATGTGTCACATGTTTATATTTCTGATTACAGAAGACTAATGGTTTCAAAAAAATGTTAAATTAATTACTATTGGTTTAAAACACAACTTGTTTAACCCGTATAAAAACATATACAATTTTTGGAAACAAAAACATGATAAAAGATTTGCAAACACTAAACCCTGGGAAACAAAACTTCAGACAATACAATGATATATATTAATTTTTTATTACCAATTACTGTTCTTTCAGACAAACTACCGCCTAGGGACTTAGCACAAACCGCGACGGATTTTTATAACAAGCTTTACAAATATTCTATTAACTTTGTTTTGAGTAACCAACATTGCTTATCATATAATTATTTTTTTACAGTTTTAATAACTTTCCAAGATTTTTCTGTTTGTTTAAATTTTTAAAGTTACAGTGGCAAGGACTTTTTTTTATTGAGTGTGGTCTATCATTTATCAAAAGGTTAAAAATTTTAATTTAGATCCAAGTAAAAACAAAAATAATGTACACTTTGATGAATATTAAAAACTAAAACGAAAAATTTAATCTATACTTTGCAGTTAATAGAATCAATAAAGAGAAATTTGAAAGGAACTTAACCATTGTAAATAATTTCAATAAATACTAAATAAATAAGTATTAATATATATATATATAATAAATGAAATCTTACAAAGAATTATGTCCAATCAGTGGTTGTTAATAATTTTAAAAAAATTATAAAAAATAGCAAACCTGCAATGAGTAAACCCTGTTAGTGTGCCCATGAAGCGAATGGGTGCAAGTTTCAGTGTTCGGGTCCCAAACCTTGACGATGAAATCGTACGCTCCACTGACCACGCGGTTACCATCGTAACAGACGCACCTGACGGCCGCTAGGTGGCCGACCAGCTGGTGGGTGCACGTTCCCATGGTGACGTCCCACATTCGCAACGTTGCGTCACGTGATCCCGATACAACTCTGTTGATAATAACTACGACATTAAAATTAACACGCTTTTAAACTGTTTGTTTGGATTAAATTTATAATGGGTTTGTAATTAGTAAAACGTAGCTAATCTAATCCAGGGTTTGCCAAAATTTTTCATAGGCCCCTTTTAAAAAAACTACAATCAATTACGCCTAAGATTTTTTTTTTCGTCATCATCAATTCCATATTATTTAGTGTAAAATTCAAATTGTGACTTACTGGCCATTTTACTACTCATGGTCCCCCTTTGCAGCTTATAGCCCCCTAAAATTATGAAATGGACCTTTTTTGGGAAACCCTGATCTGAGTTATTATGTTTGTTTGTTTTATGTATTTTAACAAAGGGGTGACTTGTGTACAAGTTATAAGTTTTTAATGTCGAAGGAGCAACGTAAAAAATATTACATTGTGCTTTGGTAAGAATAACTTTTTAGAAAGCTTATAAAACAAAGTTTTATTTTTAAGACATTTTTAATGTGTGAGATAGTAAAAAACTTTAAGTGATTGATAAAATTATAAATTTTGAATATGCTATGTAATTTTTTTTATGTGTTTTTAAAAGACAAGGAACAATATTAATACTTAGTTAAAAAAACTTAAATTAAAACCGTATTTTATTATTAAAACATTATCAGCTTACTTACAGTTTTCTTAAAAATTGTATTCTATTATTTAAATAATACTAACGTGTTTCCGTGTAGAGCAAGACATCTCACTGTTGAAGAATGGCCGAATAAAGTGTGAACACATTCACCTGTTTGAATATAAATACTTAAATTAAAGTGTGAACACATTCACCTGTTATTAGAAAATTAAAGTGTGAACACATTCAGATGAGAAAAAATAAAAATTGAAAACAAGTTACTATTACAAGCTAGTTTTGTTTATTGTCTAATTTTATTTGTCTAATTTATTATTGCAAAAACGTTATAAAATATTGTTTACATCAACTGTCCGGTATTAGAAAAAACAAAATACTAACCCGTGTCTGCGTTCCAAACTTTCAGTGTTCTGTCCGTAGACCCACTAATTATGGTGTTTCCCCGCATCTGAGAGGCCCATACACCTCCTTTGTGACCAACTAAAGTTCTCAAACACTGAAATAATATTTAAATAATTATAATTACTAATTATTTTGTTTCCACTCATTTGACTACCCAATACAGAGGGTGGTCTTTTTAGAAGTTTCTTCCAGGTTTTCTAAATTATTTCCAAGTTTTTGAAAGTACATGTTTTAGGGTCTATTTTTAGTTCAATAATAAGCTCAAAATAAAAAACCGTGTTAAATAGTATGACACCATTGAAAAAATACTGTGAAGCTACTTTAAATGTTTTTCCAATAAATGAATTTTAGATGTTAAATAAAGTTATGTTTTGATAGATTATATGTGTAAAATCCAAGTCTTACTACTTAACATGTGAAAATTGATCAAAATTCCAAGTTTTCTAGGATTCCAGGCTTAGTGGCCAACTAAAGTCCTCAAACACTGAAATGTTTTGTGATATATTTAAAACTTGTATCTAGTATTTAACAAAGAAGTTTATGTGAAAAGTCAACATTTGTTTGAGGGGGGGGGGGGGGGGGGGGAAATGAATAGAAATAGGGACCTGATCACTGTGAAACTTTCTGAAACATTTATATTTAGTTGGGAATTGTTTACGTATTAAGAACTATAAATAATTGTAGGTGTAATGAAATTTGTTTTTAATAATTGAAAAAAAACTTTTTAATGTAAAAAAACCGTGGCAATGCCTTACAATTAAATCTTAAGAAAAAAAAAATAAATAGTTAAAATTACGATATTTTGATATTATTTTGAAATTAAGCAGATTTTTATAATAAATTAGCAAATGAAATATTTTTTAACTCTAAAACAGGCAAAACCAAATTACTTTACAAAAGTTTTTTTTTTGAATAATTCTATGCAAATAGATGGTGTTACTCAAATTGTACTAAACCGTTTGTAGCAATAAATAGCTGCAGAACAAAAATTTTAAAAATTAAATGCTGACAATTAATTTTCTGTGTTTGCAAATTAATCAATGTTTTATGAACTGAAAATTAACAACTATAATAATCAACAGTATTATCAGCATTTAATTTCTTATTTAACTTAATTAGCAATATTAGAAAACAGTAATATTCTTAATGGTTTAGAAAAGTTTTAAAAATGCTAGCTTACTCATACTACAGATTTGACAGTAAAAAAAAATATTTGTTTTAAACTGACTTACTTAAAGTACAGTTTAAAACATGAATCTACAAAGTTCATAATGAAAACATGCTCACCTGAGTTGGCAAACTTATAAATAATAAATTAAATAAACATCTGTTAAGTTAAAATGTTTTTCAAGTCAATTATTTTTTTTCAGTTTTTATTATTATTTATAATAAATTTTTATTTTCAAAACAGTTTAATTATTAACCTTCCCACTGGTAGCCGACCAAACTTTTAAAGTATTATCATCAGATCCACTGACAATTGTGTCTCCGTGAAATTGAAGCGAAGTTATCACGTGATCGTCGTGTCCTTTTAATACCTGTTAAAATATATATATATATATATAAAATAAGGTTAATGTTCAAACGTAAACACTTTCAACTGATTAACACTTTCAACTGATTTCAACTCAGTATCAATATATATATATACATATATATTGATACTAATAATACCTATTGAATATATATATACATAATCATTTTATTAGCGCTAATATATGTACGGAAGGGTCATGACTTTTAATACCTATTAATTTAAACATATTTAAGTGAAATTGAAGTGAAGTTATTACATGATCATTATTGTGTCCTTTTAATACCTGTTAGAATATATATATATACGTTTCATAAGCACTAATGTTTGTATTAAATGGTCAACTAAATACATAATACATTTTTGAATCTTATTAGAAATACTTTATATATATAAGGATCATGACTTTTCAATTGATACCAATAATACCTAATGAAAAAATACATACATAATCATAATATTAGCACTAATACATGTATGAAAGGGTCATGACTTTCAATACCTATTAATTTAAATGTACCCGTATAGTTTGTATGGTATACCATTATAGTATCTACTTACGTGTTTATTAGTCTATTTACAACAGTTAACATTTTATCAAAATTTTTATAAAAAGGTCATAACACTAGGTGATAATGAAAGATAAATTTATGTAAAGTTAGCGGTGTTTTATTGTTCAAATCTCCATAAAACATCAGTTGTTTATAAAATTACAGAGTTAATCTGTTTTTACTCACTTTAACACTTGTATAAATTAGGCTGAAAAAAATCTTAAACTTGTCAATTTATTAGTTCACTATTGTCTTAACTGGCTATCTTACTTACATTAGAAAGTTTTTGAAAATAAAAATCTTTATTTTTATACAGAAGCTCTTCAGTATTATGAATTTATAAAAAGTTGAACCAAAAGTTATGAAAACTAAATTATTCATGGATGATAACTACTTTTATATCTTCTTTTTTTTTTAATTTATGTGCTGTAATAATTAATCCGAAGTACAAAAAGACTATTTTAAAAACTTATTTAAAAACTAGTTTTTCATCTGAATTAAAGTTTTTACAACAGCTCAAAAAAGCAGTCTAAATTTAAAATCACGGATTCCATTAACTTAGTTTTTCTATATCAAGCTTTTGTAAAACATGTGTAATCCTTAAAATTTGAACAGATTTACAAGACAAACACAAAAACGTATATGATCGTTTCGACTGATAAATTTGGGATCAGCTCCAACCCGCGGTCAATTCGAAAACCGCTTACCGATCATGGGTAAGGGTTAGGAGTTACAGTAATAGTAAAAAAAATAACTTAAATATAAATATACTAAGAAAATAAAAAAATATTTGGGTTGGAAATGTGCGCGGGTAGGAATTATAAGTTTAACTAAATATTGAACAAATATTTTCAAAATTAAGTAGCCTGCTTAAAATATTAAGTTACAGCGGGCACCCAAATATATTTTCATGAGGAACCCTAAACCTAATGTTGTTTTAATTTGAGAAATTCTCTCATGTAAATCAATCATAACAAGTACTATTTAGCTCCATCTTTGAGGTCATTATAGCAACTATGCCTGATTTTTATCACAATTAAACAAATATTGATGAGAGATAAGATACTTATATTAAGATATTTATACTTACCTTAGGTATACGATATTTCCCGCGACCAAAACATATTCAACTTTAATTTAGTCTTAATAAATATATTAGATTAAAGAGGTATGAATCAAATAAGATAATATTTGTTACCTTGGGAATATTATACATAATCAATTAACATTTGTTATATTTGTTACCTTGGGTATGTTATACTTCCCGCCACCAAACTTCCAATTATGTTCGATTTTCATCTGCCGCATGAAGGCGCTCTTCCACGACTTCCTGTTGCCTAGCAACCGACCCCGCGTCCTCCTCAACCCCTCGCTATGAGGGAATTCCCCTGTTACATTACAAGGTTCGTGGATGTCCCGCTTCAAACACAACTTCTTCCACAAGATGTCGTCGTTGCAGATTTCCCGCCAAAACTTGCAAGTTTTCGCGGCAACCGACAAGTCACGTGGTTGGAGAAGACTCATTATGTGGAGAGAAAGCTGTAAAATTGGAATTTATCAAATTAAGTTATCATTTATTTTATTTATTGTTTGAACAAAAGAATATTATGAAAGCTAAGAAAATAAAAAGTTTATCTACTATATAAAATTATTATTATATTTACTAATTATTTTACTTCAATCACCTCAAATTTTAGTATGAAGGGTTAACTATGAAAATTGTTGATAAAATGTTGAATTTCAATCAAGTTAAACAACTATTCTAAAATAATTTCCTTCAAACTTTTTAATTAAAATATCTAGGGGTTGATTTTATTTTTATTTGACAAATTTTTTTGTATAATTAGTTAGAGAGAATATATATAAGATGCTCACTTCTTTGGGTAGCAGGGATATGAAGTCTCTTTTGAAATGAGGTTCAATAATATTCATGACATGATGAACTTCGTTAAAGTTGCAATTCGAAATTAATTTTTCCAACATGTTCAATTTGTTGCTGCTATTCCAACTCATAAACCTTTGGGAATAAATAAATTTTATACAAACATAATAAAATTAGAAATTAATTTTTCCAACATGTTCAATTTGTTGCTACTATTCCAACTCATAAACCTTTGAAAAAAAATAAATTTTATAAAAACATAATAAAAATTTAAATTCATTGTTACCACTGCTCCAAATCGTAAGCCAATGAAAAAGTTTAATCTAATACATAATTTGTAGTAATAAGAATTGAACTTTTATTGCTTATCTTATTTTTTTTTATTATCACAAAGTTGCTAGCTTGTAAAATTTATTCAAACTACTTTTTTTAACCTGTGGAAGATACAAATTAATTTAAGAAATGAGCTAAAAAAAAACTTTATAAAAGATTAATTAAGTTTATTTCTTATTACAGTAAAGTTTTGTCTCAGGAACTTTCTTATACGAGTAATATCAAACAGGTTAATTTCTTTTTTTTTTTTGACAAAGAAATTTTCGAAAACATTTTCACAATTCAGGTCATAAACAAAAATTGCTAAAAAGAGTGTACATTAATAAATTAAATACTCAAATTATAGTCATTATAAACTTACTGTGCAATCCAATCATTTTTATTATCTAATTTTTGTAAAATTATAATAAAACTAGTGATGTACCGGACTCACTATCCGGGTCCGGATCCGGCCGAGTTTAGTTTTTTATAAAAACTCAGGCTAGTTTTAAGATTTTTTGAAAAACTCAGACTAGTTTTCTTTTAGATTTTGAATGAGTTTGAGCTGATCTAGTTTTCAATATTTTGTGATTTTCTGGTTAATTTTGTTCAAGAACTTGATTTCAGATTGTTAATTGTAAATATTACCAATAATTGTCAACCTTGTGGCTAGCTGTTCAACTTGTTATTAGATAAAAGTTTTTTTTCAGTTTTTAAAAACCTCATTCTGAATCAGGCTAGTTTAGACTCACTTTACAGGGTTCCCATATCCCTAGATTTCTCTAGATATTCCTATTGCAATTTTCCAAAAAACCTTAAATTTCTCTAAATAAAATTGAAAAAATCATGAATTTCCCTAGATCTCTCTAGATTTTATATTTTTTTTAGTACTGGACCACTTTTTATTATATATATATATATATAATAACATAGTTTTTTTATAATGTATATTTATATTTTAGATCCGTTCCGGATCCGGCCGGATATTGCCTTTTTTGTTTGATATTCGGATCCGGCCGGATCTTGATATGAAAAAAGATCCGGATCCGGTTCCGGCCAGATTCTAATTTGAAAAAAAGTCCGGATCCAGGTCCGGTATATCACTAAATAAAACAAACTAACTGTGCAATCCAATCATTTTGATTATCTAATTTTTTGTAAAATTATAATAAAACAAACTAACTGTGCAATCCAATCATTTTGATTATCATTTTGAACAGGTGATGATGGAGCTGTTAGTATTCCTTCAGTGCTGTAAAGATAAATTTATAACTTATTTAAAGATATTAACGAAAATCTTAATTATTTTTAAAATGTTTTTTAGAAATAAAAACTGTAAGTTATAACAAGTTGTAAAATATAACTAAATTTTGTATAAGTCTTGATTCTTTATTTAAATTAAACTCATTTCTTTCAAATATAATAGAATTAGAAAATCAGTCGAGTTTTAGTGAAAATTTAACTCTACTTATATAAAGAGTTATATGATTAAAGATAAACTTACTTGGGCGAGAATATTGGGCTTCCGGGAAGTTTGTCTTTGAAAATACTCGGTCTATCAACCAATTGGTTGCTATGGTGTGACCTGGTTGCTACGGCAACTGACGTTTTTTCCAAGTTGGCGCGTTTTTTTGAAGATGATTCGTTTCTGTAATGTATAATTTAAATATTATATAAGTTAAGAGGTAAAAAAATACTTTAAAAACTGAAAAGTATAATATTTTATATTCTTAAAGTTTTTTTCATCACGTCATAGAAAAGACAGAGATTCTTCACTTGATATGACTCATAATTGTCCCTATTTAGAAATACACTCTTACTTGTATATATTTACTGATATGTTAAGGAAATCATTTGAAAATTTATAGTCAATTTTTTGTTTTAATTTTTTTTTTTTTTTTTGAAAATGAAATTAATTAGAACAAAGCATTATTAAATCAGGGTGGCCACAAGTTTTTGGAAAATTATGTCCAGGTTTTCAAAATTTCTTCCAGGTTTTTGAAACTACATGTTTCTGAGTCTATTTTTATTATAAAGTTAAGTTCAAATTAAAAACTGTGTTGAATAGTATAACAACATTAAAAAGATACTGTAAAGCTACCTTAAATTTGAGTTAAAGTAATAAAAAAAATTTAATGATAACAAAACATTATTGTCTATGTGATAATTTTTTTGTATCAAACCGAAATTTTACTACATAACATGTAAAAGTTGTTTGAAATTCTAGCTTTTTCCAAGTTTTTAGTGGTTTTTGTTCAAAGCTCGAAGGTTTTTCCAGGATTCCAGGTTTAGTGGCCACCCTGTTAATTTCAACCACTAACTATTCTAATTTTTTATCAATTAAATATTTAAATATTGGTCAGGAAGCTAACAGAAAAAAATAAAAGTTTCAACCAACCTGGCACTTATCTTGCTTTTGGCTTTCTTAATTTCTCTTCCACTTTCAAATAAATCTTTATTTTTGTCATCTTTGCAACTGTTCGTCGGACTGCTTTGATCAAGTTTGCGTTTTTTCTGTAATTTTTTTTTTACTATAAAAACTTACAAATTGTGTATAAAAAATATTTTTTTAAATGTTAGAAGTTTACGTTGTACTCTTTGATATTTATAAAAGTTTTAAGTTAAGTTGTGCTCATATTATTAAATAACACTAACTAATAATAAACCCTAACAAATAAAATTATATATGTTTCTGTTGTTGTTTATTTTGCTATATGGATTGTTTCAAGTGTTTTACAAAATGTTTTATCATAAAAGAGTTGACTAAGTTTTATTAATGTCTATTTAGTTTCAAAACCAATAAAAACAAACACTGGTAAAATGTTTTAAAAGTACAAATTATCTACATCATTAATTATTTTAAAACTAGAAAAAAAAATTAACATTAGCAAAATTACTGAAAATTAAGCTTATATATTTAGTTATTAAGTATTTTATTTAAAAATGATAAATAGTAAAACAGTCTTAATTAGTATATAAATAAAATATTCAAAAAAAATTTTAATATTTATTTTCCTTTAGTGTAACATTAATTAAGATTACTAAGAATTTTTACGTACTTAAAATAAAATGCTTAAATAGTTTAAAATTACAAAAAAGAAAAATTAAAAACTTTTTAGAATATTAAAAAAGCTTATTTATGATACGTTTCAAATAAACACAAAAAGTTAAACTGAAAAATATTTGTTTTAAGTAAATATTAGCAAGTAAAAAAAAATCGATACGAAGTAGCAAGATGGTATATTTTATAGAAAAATAATTAGTGTCATTAACATAATGGAATTAGAAAACAAAGAACATTTTAACAAATATTGTTGATTTAAACTGTTGAATAAATATCTTTAAAAATTACCAATGAACAAAAATCTTCCTACTCATACAATAATAAATAAATTACTCGCTTTCAAAATTTTGTTTTGCAATAGGTTTTTTACCTAACAGACAATAATTGTTGAGTTTTGTTCATCCCAAAATAAAAAAAGTTTAACAACTTAAGACATATATTTCATAACTTTTATAAATTATTAGAGAATAAATACTAAACGCATGCTTAAAATTGCTTAAATATTTTATTTTTTAACATGAAAGATTTCCATAATTTCAAAGCTATGTTTATTTCAAGTTGTTCTCACACTTTAATTAAATATATTATGGTCATAAAATTACAAAATAAACTTAATTGAAAATTGTGTTTTCATTTCTTTGTTTAAAGCTATTACACAAACTTTAATAAAAAGAGGAGATAAAATAATTAATTAAGATGCTTCGTTATTGTTTTTGTAAATCAACTTATTATAAAAATTAACAAACTCAAGTCAGTTTAAACCAAAGATCAATCTACATAAAATTGATAATTTTTTATTTAATTTTTATATACTATAAATAAAACATTTTTCACAATATAAGGATTTTAATTTCATTAGCATAATATTTTAAACAATAAATGTTAATTGTTTAGAAGGTCTGTTAGTATTATTTTTTAGTAACCTTTAAGTTTAATTCAATAATTAGAATTAAATATATATACAAACTAAACTTTTTATTTATGCATGTTTTGATGCTTAACAATAATAAACTTGTATTATTACCTTATAAAGAGTTCATAAGAACACGTATCAAGATATTTGCAGTAAACAGTTTAACAAAAGTATTGTCTACAATGTGGTTTAGAACCAAGTCAATAATATTTGAGTTAAAATTATAACAGTTATAAAACTGTTAAAGTAATTGTTTATAAACCAAAAAAAAAATAGTTTATAATGTATAAAAATGCAGTCTTACAATTTAGAAATTTGTGAAACCACTATTAACAACTTGTACAGAACAATTTAACAAACATGTTGTCTAGAATGCGGTCACAAACCAATTCGGTGATTTTTTCTAGTGTAACAACTTATGTAATATATAACAATAGTTTAACAGTTAAAATTTTTTAAATACAACAAATTGGTGTGCCAGTAAAATTTACAAAAATAAATTTTGCGGTTTGTTATAACTCCTTTTGTTTGAATGTTTAATTTGTTTCAATAGTATTCAAGTTTTGTTACTACATTGTAACTTATACTTACACAATTTTATATTCATTGATTAATTTATATGTTTAATACAAATTTTGTACAAAAAATACAAAACATGTACCAAAACATTTAAATATGTTTATGTATTATAATGACAGCTAAAATTATTTCCACTCTATAAGTCAGTTCTAATAAGGACTGTAAAATAGCTGAATTATGTAAAAATAAATAAATTATTAAACTGCAGACCATTAATAACAAAGTTATTATAGGTTCAATAAGTTTACCGTTTTGTTAGTTTTTCTTAATTTTAATAAAAAACTTTATGTACGCTGATACATTAGCTTTTTTAGTTTTTATAAGAACTAGAACTTTTAAGTTGTTACTATTTTTTTATCATATTAAGTTTATTTGGTAACAAAAATATATTTATTTTTAAAATAATACTAATTTTAACGACATAATACGTTTTTAATACAAACATTCAGTGGTTAATAACTTTAAAGAAATTAAGAAGATTTTTATACAAATGTTTACAACTAAGTAAATGATTATTTTATTTACTTGTTACATAAATTAAACTTCTATGATTACATTATAACAAGTTAATTTATATAAATTGTCTTTTTATTAAGTAGTACACTTTCTTTTCGCTTATCTTATTGAAGCTGATTAACATAAAGATGATGTAAAATTATACAAATGTACGATTATTTACAAAACTTTAAATAACATCAAATCAACACAAATCTGTCAGTATCGCCCATCTATGTGCCAAAAACTTCAGCCTTTATTACGTCAGACTAGCCCGAGTTTATGAGAATGTTGAAAGAGTTAAGTAGTAAAAGTCAAAAACCAAAAAAATAGTGCTTTAATTAAGCTTGAATTAAAAAAAAATTAAATGAAATTCAATATAATAAATTAAAATATAAGTTTATAAAAGAAAAAAAATATTTCAATATCATAAAAACTAACCTAAGCTTTAACAACTAGCCGGAGTTCTTCAAAATTAGTTAGACTAAGTGTAAATCCCGACTCATATTGCCAAACTTCCACTTTTTTCCAAACAAAAAGTCTTCATTATTTTTTAACAAAATAAAAACACGTAATATTTTTAAAAACACACCTTAATTGGTGATTTGACAGTCTGCTGTTTGCTAGACCTGGTGTTCTGGTTTATGCTAGTTTCTTTCGAGGGGTTTCCCCTAGCTCCGTGGATCAGTCTCATTTTCCCGCGCATTTCCTCAACTTGCGGCTTGCTTTTGGCGGGATTCTCGATTTGACAAATTTTGGCGGAAATCTTCACACAAATAATTTTTATTTAGAAATCTTCACACAAATTAATATTTAATTAGAAATCTTCACACAAATTAATATTTATTAAGAAATCTTCACAAAAATTAATATTTATTAAGAAATCTTTACAAAAATTAATATTTATTTAGAAATATTGACACAAATTAGTATTTATTTAAAAATCTTCACAAAATAATGAATGTTAAAAATCTGTTTAACTTGTAATTTGAAAAAAAAAACTATTGAATACCAACAGAATTAACAATGTTTAATTACTCTAAATATTGTCTTTATTTCTTAATTTTTACTAAAAAGTGTACTAAAAGCATTTTTAGCCCCTTTTAAGATAAGGGTGGGTTAAAGCGACGTACTTTTAAGTATCAAAACATTTTGTAAAAACAAATTTCAGATCTCGTAGATTTTACAAACTACTTGCGAAGACTAATAGTAACAATTCTTGGTTAAATATTTTTGAAGAACTTTTCTAGGAAATCTGGCCAGCCGACTAAAAAACTACCGACACTTAAGTTTAAAAATATAAAAACAGCAAGTCTTCAATTTTATTTTAAATGAAAGACATGTAGTTTATTAAAAGTTGTTTTTTCAATAGTCGCACAAAAGAATGCACATCTGTACTTTTCAATTAATGTAATAAAAAGAAGTTTGCAAAAAGAAAAATGTGCTTCGCTTCAAGGGTCTTGTATGATTTGTTTTTAGAAAAATAAAAATATGTATGAAAGTATAAAAACATTAAAATAAATTACACGTACAATTATTTAGAATGTTCTTTTAGAAATATCAAGATTATTATTTTTATCAAATTTTTATTTACTTTTACCGTTTCAATAAACTTGAACAAATTATACTAACTTTCAAAAAACTATTCTGTACCCTTAATGAATATTTAAAGAAAATAATTTCTTTAATGGAACTTATTACTTTGTTATAATTTGTTACATTTTAATTATTTCTGTTAATACTGTTATATCATTTTCCGGTTTATTGTTGCGTCATAGACAGCCGCAAAACCAGATAAAAAAATTCCTTTAATTTTTTTTTATACATAAAGTTCGAGATAAAAAGCATCAAAAAGTGTTGAAAGAATTTTTTGTTATTCTCACAAACACTCAATATCTCTCAAAAATATCTGCCCGAATTTATCTGATAAAAGTAGCACTTCTCAAATAAAATATTTGTTTTTTGTAAATTGAAATCATGAAACTTAAACTGATATTTTATACCTGCAACAACAGATATTTTTTTTTGAATATAACTTTTTGCCAAGGTAAGAACAAGCGAAACAGTAAATTAAATTTTCATAACCAGTCAACAGCAAAATGAAAATTCAGATTTTGAAGCGCCCGTATAATGCACCGATCAATAAATGTTTCTACTTGCTCTTTTTGTAAGTTTTGTTTTACTTATATAACAAAACTACAAGGAATATAAAACTTGAATTGTGATTGTTAAACAAAAAAAACTTTATAATGTTAAATAAAAACTTAATGACTAAAATCGTTTAATCTAACAAAAATTTCATTGATCGATATATTTGTAGGTGCTCTTTTCTGTAGTTATTAACAATAAGACTTTAAAACCTATTTAGAATTTGAACTGAAAGTAATTTTCTATGTATGTGCACACTTAAGAGAATACAAAAACTGGTATGAAGAACAAAATACTTCAAACTTACAAAACATTTACGACCAACATAACTGTACATTCTTACTGTAGTTTTTTATAAACTTCAGGAACTAGTTTAGAATGTGAATTGAGTTCTATTTTTAGAAAATGTTTTAAATGGTATTAAATTCAAAAACAACTTTTAAGACTAAACTGCATTTAAAGCAACAAAAAAATATCGATCAATGCATTTGTAGACAGTCTTTCTTAAAACAAAACTGAAAGAAAACAGCTTCAATTTTGATACTAGCTGGTAAGTGTCATTTTTTAATGTGTGTGCAAACTTGATCATTGAAAAAAAGTGCACACTTGATCGTTTAAAAAGTGTGCACGATCAATTATCATATATTTGCTTCACATACAAAAAGTGAGTATGCGTTCGGACTAATAGTGGCTGTAGAATAAAGGTTTTTTATAACCTTTAAAGTGAAATGCACACCTATTATCAAAAATATTCACACATTTCCATTTTACAACACAACAAACCATCTGTGCACACCAAGGTTCACAAGTGAATTAAAAAGAAACCATTCAAAAGCTACAATTAAAACCCTCTACAAAAAACCCAAAGGGCTTAAATCAAACTGCTGAAAAACATATACTTGGTACAAAAATGTAATTTATAATATAAATTCAACTGCAGTAGACTAAAAACTTGCACGCAAACTAAACACGAAAAAGATATATATAAATATAATACCAATTAATTTTTTATCAACTGTCACAAAGGTTTCGACCTCAGTGATCCTAAATGCAGCTTTGAGCAAACCGAAAAACTATACTATCAAATATACATTAACAAGTGGTAACTCAAAAATATTTGTCATCAACTGTTACTATACTAGAGTAACTAATTTTAACAATATCAAAACGCAGTAAATTGTATAACCCCTAAGTAAACTTTATTTTACAAAAAAAATATAATATTTCATATATAATATAATATTTAAAATTCGACTTATTCAACCGATTTTTATTGTAAACTATTACCGAAGAACCTATTTTAGCGTTATAAGCAAATAATATATAAAATAAACATGTAACTTATAGTTCTTCAGCTAAACTATATTTTAATAAAAAACTAAACACCATTGAAAAACATTAAGACTTGACAAATTCTACCTATTCTGTAGTAAACTGTTACTACCTTAGTACCGATTTTAGCATTATAGGCAAATCGCTACACAATAAAATTAGACGAAGAACAAAAACAAAAAACAATATACAGTAAAGAAAAAATAAACACATACTATAAAACATAAAAAGTTTTAACAAATTTTCAACAAACTGTTACTACTTTAGTACCGATTTTAGCATTATAGGCAAATCGCTACACAATAAAATTAGACGAAGAAGTGCAAAAATCGATGAGATACTTTCTGTGTTGTGAGAAAAGACGAGAAAGTTTTGAAGAAAAAACACAAAAAGAGACTGCTTTCCGTGAAAGATATCAAAAATTCACCTTAACACAAGTATATAGACAAAACTGTTGAAGTGTTTTTTAACTTCATTTAGATTTTTGAAAATTTAAAACAAAAACTTATAAAAAAAACAATATTTAACTTCCGAAAAAACATTAAAAATTAGACTTTTTCGCAGGTTGAACAGCATCAACTGAACTTTTAGTGTTAAACATTCAAATTATTAAATAATCATATAATATTTAAAAACATATCGCTGACAAGTAACTGCTTGACTAAATGACTACTGCTTGTTTATTAAGCTGAAAAACAAAAGAAAATAAATTGTTTTAACATCTGAATTTCTTTTTTATTGTTATTTTTTATTTTATTTCGTTAAAACTTTATAACTAGTTGATGATTCAAACAAAAAGTCTTCAAACCAGAAGACTTGATTTTCAGGAGACCAACTGAAAACCAACAAAAATTTTGATCATACAATTCGGACAATAAATCTGAAGTGATGTTCGTAGACTTCGGATAAAACTGACTAATAGGTTTCAACCTGTTTCCTGAGTTGTACGCCATAAAAAAGCATTTATTTTTTAATTATTTTTTCATGGAACAAAACTATGATCTTATTACCTGCAAGTGGGAACCGCTCAGATCCAACCCGCGCAATTCCAGTAGATTGAATCAGAGAACCGCTCACCGACCAAGAGTAAGGGGTGACAGTGTTTGTAAAAAAAAATACGATAAAATAAAAATAAAGATAAAAAGGTGCGCGGGTGGGAATTGATGTCGGGACTTACCCGTACAAGTGTATCAGTAATCTCGCTAGTGGGACTTACCCCTACAAGTGTATCGGTTGTCTCGCTAGTTTATTTTACGTTTAACAGCAATTAGAGAACCTAATAATATTTAAAAAAAATAACATCGCGATTAAAATTATAAATGTTTGTATATCGACGAAGAATTTTACTATTAAGACTTGATGAGTTTTGGTAAGAATAATAGGTTGCGGTCTTACAATACAGGTGATGTGATCAAAATTTGTTGTTGGTATGAATTAAAAAAATTAGCGAAAACCAGAATCCGTAAGCAATGTAATATTTGAGAACTTGTTTTTAGTGTAAAATTTTGTCCTAAATTGTTATCAAATTAATATACATTCTATCGTTTTTTTCTTTTCACATGCAATTTTACCAATATTTCTGCACCCGTTATAGTATTTTCAAATAAATAAAATTATATTAGTAACTTTTTTCAAGAGTACATGATTGCAAAAAGAAAAATAAGTAAATATTTTCGACTTTTACAGGTTTTCAAACTACTGCTTATATTGAAAAAGACTTTTCGAAGTTATAAGATCGCCAAACATAATTTCTGTAACATCCTCCAATAAATTTGCTCAAATTTCATTTTCTTATTTATAGATTTACAATATGAAAAGTTTTAATAACGTCATGTCTAATGCGAGTTATACCTCATAACAATTTCTATTTTAACACTTAAAAAGATGAATGACTTCTTGTTTATTTGAGTAGTAGTTTGCAACTAAAACTTTTATTATTCTTTAGGTTGTTTGTTGAAGATACATTGCTTCTTATATAAACTTTGAAACTTGAAAGTATAACAGATGAACAAAGAGAAAACAATATTACTGAGAGGTTACATAAGGTTTTTCAGAAATTTCTTTCAGGTTTTCATAGTACGAACATTTGGGTCTTTTTTACTATAAAATTAAGTTTAAGATAAAAAACTGCTTCATTGATCTAATAACACTTAAAGATGTTGTAAAGCTATTTTAAATTTATTCATTAAAAAAACTTGTAATAACAAATAAAAATGACCTTTATGACAGATTTTTTGTTTCAAATCGAAATTTCATTGCTCCACATATAAAAATAGTTTAAAATTCCAGATTTTTTTCAAAATTTCTCAAACTCCAGGTTTTCTAGTCTAAATTGTCAAACCCCACGCTTTTCCGGTACTCAAGGTTTTACGGCAACGCTGAATCAAGACAGCAAAACATAAAATTTAAACGGACATATTTAGAGCATATTTGAAAATTTGGTGCATAATGTAGAGTATGTTTACAGCAAACTTAATATTGCAACAAAAAACGCAAGTTTAGAGAAAAGATGGGAAACTGTATACGGATGAAACTCTTTTTGTTGGCGACAAATCGATATGTGAAAATATACAGGGAAAATCATCTCGGCAAGGAAAATCTTTTGAAGGCAAGCAAGGAAAATCAAGCGAGATAAATCGCATAAAAGATAATCGCGCTATTCGACTTGCTCTTTATATTACAATATCATATATATATGTATATATCTATACATTTATGGTTTATTAAGTTTCAGTGAGTAGAAATATTTAATTAATAACAAAGCGAAAAGCAGCGTATTTTTTAAACTTAACTTACTGTACAAAATTCTTCAACATCATTATACGTCACAGTATTTATAAAATGTGTAAATTCTAAACTTCTGCTAAATATTTCTGATAAACTTAAGCGTTTCTGATGACTGTTTCTATCTCACATATAACAAAAGTAAAAAAATGTTGTTTATTATATAGATAAATATACATATATTAATACAGTATTACGTTTTTTACTAAAACAATTATATATATATAGAAAACTAGGTGAACATTTAAACGTAATCCTAATATGTTTATATGTAAGTTTTTTACGTCTTGTAAAAAACGTTTTTATTAAAAAAGCCTTTAAGGTGGGCTCTGTGTTGAAAAACCTAATTTCTAAAGTTAATCAACTTATTAACATACATATATATATAAGAAATCATTTTTTTTAATTGACAGTTGTTACCGTTCTCTATGCAAACTGCAGGTACAAACTTTTAATATACAATAAAAAGCAACTATTTGCTTTGAAATACTTTATTTGCTTTGGAAAGACGCCTTTCAGCGTTGAAACAGCTTTATTTAAAAGTTGCTATCTTTTATATAAAAAACTATAGATACAATCCAATGACTTAACGTTATTTTACTTTAAAAAATGTATATGATTAAAAAAAGTGTGCAACTTAACTATTAAACTAAACTAATTAGCACTTTTGTGGTTGAAATTTAGTTTTAAAATAGAGATCTAAAGCATTGTAATTTTTTTTTAACAAACATCAGATGATAAAAATTACTTTTGTTTAAAAAGTTTCTGTATGTAGTAACGTGGCACACTTTTGTGCACAAAGAAGATCAATTAAAGCAGCAAAATATTTCTTTTAAACTTACAATTATTATGTACTTGTAAAATGACTGTATTAGTATGAAATATACTGAAGCATATTAAGAAATTACAAAACAGTAGAGTTTAATAAATGTGAAAATTCATAAAAACGTAATTTAAAACTTATTGTTGGTCAATAAAACAAGTTTCTGTGCACAAGAAAAAACTTTCATTTTACGCGCGTTGTGCACACTAGACAAGGTATTTGGAATTAATAAAACACTTTGGCTATTTTTCATATACATTTACAAAACCTGCCTAAAATGCAAAGATATGAGTTTAACTTTAAGGTAATATAAACTTTGTCGAGCTTTTTTTTAAACACTTTACAATTACAAGAATTAAAGTGCTTACATCTTAATACTAGCTTTTTAAATTCTAATTATTGTGCTAATTACTTTGTCAGTCTTAATTTTTTGTGTTTTTAGTGTAAACCTATTCATAATTTTATATTCTTTTAGGTTCTGATGAAAAGTAGCGAAATACGTATTAAACTATCACAGAAAAACTTGGGAGATTGTTTTATACTTGTTGTGCATTTAAATAAAAGCTAATAATGTTTGAAATTATAATGTGTTTTAACTTGTTAAAGTTTTTCCTTTAAATAACTATATCAATCTCGTTTAGAAAACATCAAACATTTAGAGTAAACAAAGCGATCAAATTTTTAGCAACAATCAATAACAAATAACTCAACAAAAGTACTAGTCTGATCAAAAATAAAGCTGCTCACTCGAAAACAAATCAAAACAAACTTAAACTACTTTCAACGCAAAACAAAGCTGCCGAAACAAATTGTGAAAAACTAATCATACAACGCAGCTCTCAATATAAAAGCTGGAAAACAGAAACAGCGAAGCAGCTCCACTGCGAAGCGCATACAAGTCGCTTCAGTGGCTAGAATTTTGCAGAAAGGAGCAACATTCGTGTGGCAGCAGCTCTGTACGGAGAAGGTTGTGCGGTGAAAATTTCAAAGTCACGTGTTGCACGCTTCACTGGTTTTGCGCTGAATTTTTTCAGTTCGGAGATTCAACATGAACAAAAAGTGATTTTGAATGGTTTTGTTGAATCACAAGTTTATATGACTGTTCATAAATAATACTTAAGAGCTAAAAAATAGCCCTTAAATAGCTGTCTAATGAAACAATAACCAAAACACTTTAGTTGCAAAGCTTTCGTCCTTTATTTAAAACATTTTCAATGCAAAAATACGGCTGTAAAAACAAAAATTAAAATATAAAATTGTTCATAAATAATAATTTAATGTTAAAATAAACAAAATTTATATGACTGCTTTTTATTGAAACCGATTTTGTTGTTTGTCAGTTTTAATTTTTACAGCTTGTGGTAAAATTTTTATTGGTAAATTTCCATGCGAAGATGCATTACAATATAACGATTTTCAAAAAGCATTCAAGGTAATGTTGAAAATATATTTTTTTTTTTACTTTTTTAATATAAAAAAAATCAAATATAAATAAAAGAATATAACTTTTATTTTAAAAAAAAATCTATAACTCGTTGTTTATTTATTCATCAGTTCGGTATATCTTATCAAAAAGTTTTACATAAATAATGTGCAATGTTAAACTTTCAAATACTGAAAACTAAATAAAAATGATTTTTTTTTAATAATTAAGATTTGATTTCTCGCAGCTGACGTCAATTTTAACTTTTTTGCGGTATTGTGACGTAACAACCGACAGAGAAACGATTGTCGGCCGAGCAGAAGCTACAAAAAATCATTATTTATTCATAAGTTGAATTTATAAAATAAAAATTTGTTTAACTTGTTTGTTTACGAAACTGATATTTTTAATATATTTTATGTTAAATTAATATCAACAGTTTTGTTAATATCAGTTTTCAAACATTTCCTTTTCATTTTGGAAAGTTTAAAGCATCTCATTAAATATTTAAATGTTTTATTACTAACAGAAAACTAACTAAAACAATGAACTAAATACCTAGAAATTGATTTTGCCAGCAAAAATAAACTCCATTGCTCAACTAACGTACAATGGAAATTCAATGGAAACCACTTTATTTCCAGTTAAATACTCGAAATATTTAAGCTTCAAATAAAAATGTCTCATTTAAACTGAATGTTAAAGCAAATAATTTTGATGCGAAAAATAACTCAAGTAAATCTGCTAATGTTGTTCAATTCAGAAACTAACTGGTTTTTTCATCATTGACACAAAACAAATATCAATGCTTTTGCTAAATATAATCATTTTATACTGTTTATACGTCTATTTTACTGAAAAGATAAAGATCTTTTAAGATAAACTAAATTAATTTAATTTAAAGAATGGTATAGCAATATTTAAATTTTTACAAGAAAATATTACATATTGTTTATTTTTATAAAAACAATTATAATACACATTGAGACATAACTTTTGTAGATTTATTGAACAAATACTTCTGATTAACAATCAATTTTAAACGACAACGACAAAAAAAGATTACTACTTTTTCTAAATACTACTTTTGATTAACACAACAACTCAGCAATCACTTTTTTCTGTAAACAAATAGAATACCCTTTAAAGGTGAACAAATAGTAATTTATGCTTAGTTATCTTACATTTTTACTTTCATCAAATTCTTTAACACATTGAAAATAAACAAAAAAAATCAAATAAAGCTTTAGTTGAATATTTTTTCACGATAAAAGATAGTAAAATTACTAACTGAACGATACAACAATTTTTAAATCTATACAAGACTTAAAAACAAACATATAAAAACCTAATATACTTTCAAACTAGTTGAAATTGATACAACAAACACACACTGCTTGGCATAAGTGCAAAACCAGCTACACACAACAAACTTTGTGACGTAATAATTGAGAAAATAAAGTGAATAAATATTAAGTGTTTGTACACAATCGTTTGGTTGCATAAACGTTTTATACAAACTTTTTGTAGCTAAAATTTGAACTGAAATATTTTTGTGAATATGCCAGTTTAACAACCCTACCAGTTTAAATGTGTTTTAATGTTTTAAATGTGTAAAGCAAGTTGTTCTAAACGAGCGATACCTAAAATTTAAAATTCAGTTTGGCAATTTCTTTGGTGATTTACAAACGTTTCATACAAGCTGTTTGAAGTTTTATTTGATGAATTTATTAATATTAATGTTATAAATTCGTTTGGCTACATAAACAAAACTAAAAGTGTAAAAAATGTATGCATACTTATAAAACAATTCTACAAGTTTAAAATTTGTTAATATTTAATTTAAATTTAGTTACACTCAAGTTTTAAAATATGTACAATAAATGATTCTAGTTACAGTTTTTTGGTTTCGGTGCAACCATTAAAAATATGTTGTTTACAAGTTATAGCCTAATATTATTTAAATACTTTCTTAGCCAATTACTGTACATAGTTTAACACTTTAGAAATATTATTCTAAACTGTCAACTAGTAACTTTGTATTGAAATAAAATAACTATAACTATTTTAGCAGATGTCGTTACTTAAATTGGACTCGGTTTTTTAAATCTCGACTTTTGTGTTTTTTTTTTGTCTCTGGTGTGTATCTTTATATAAAAAGTTGAGGGCATAGGGGGATCCACTTTGGTTTTTACAAGTTGATCTCATTCTACAGAGTTCTTTATATTTTTTATTTTTATTACTATCTTAATTAAAAGCTGAACGGTTATTTTGAACTTAGTATGTCGCCAGCATAATTACTGATGAGTCAAATCAAATTAGACGTCTACGTTAGTATTTGGTATTAATATCCAAGTCATCTCAATAAGTTTATTAAGTTAAATTCTTTAATTAAAACTAATAAGTATATTTAGACTTATAGATTTATGAGTTAAACATACTCAAATAAATAAATAAATAAGACCGCGGAAATTCTTAATTTAATGACCTTTTAATGTTCCCTAATAAAACAATCCAAACTTCAAACTTATCAAATTTTAACAGCTGAATCAACTAAGATTGTCACAATTTTTAATAATTTAACAGCTAAACGTAAAGATTCACAACAGAAGTTACAACAAAGAATTTCACACAACTCAAACAATAAACAGCTGTTACACTTTTTCACCACTAGCTGACGCCACACACGTCACAATGCTAATTACCGGCCGGCAATCCTACATGAAAGCTTACAGTTTATAGTGAACCATTATAGTTCTTATGACAGCTTCAATCTCACATGAAATCTTATACACTCAGTCTAATATTATCATTTTATATTTCTACTTTAACAGTTCAGCATTCAAGACATTCTTAATTGTTCATGGTTGCCACTGATCAAGCTGAGAAAATTTTCCTGACTTTTCCTGACTTTTTCCTGACTTTTTACCAAAATTTTCCTGACTTTTTTAAATCAAACTCTTAAATTAAACTTATTGTAAAATACATAATCTAACACTTGAAACTATATAAAGCTGTTCAATATGTTAATAGAAATTTTTTGCAGTTTTATAAAGGATATTTTACTAATTCATACCAGATGAAGGCATTGGAAATTAAATTCAAAAAATTTGTAAATTTCTAGGCAAATTTTGGATTTTTCTCTGACTTTATAGGAATTTTAATTAATTTTTACCATTTGATGGCTTTGGAAAACAAGGAGTTTTGTAAATTTAAACTGATAAAATCTGACTTTTTTTTAAATGTTATCAAATTTCCTGACTTTTCCTGACTTTTTTTCAAAACCCCCCATTTTTTCCTGACTTTTCCTGACTTTTGTCATTTTTTTAAATTTATCCTGACTTTTCCTGATTTCCTGACTTTTCCTGACCGAGTGGCAACCCTGATTGTTATTCATAACGACTATGGTGATGCTTCATTAGCGCACTTACAAAATCACAACTTCTTTTGATATCTAAACTATTATTATATCATGTTCATATTAAATAATTTATATAAAGTTCATTGATCATGAAAATGTTCATGTCCTCTGACGACACGATCATAAAAAACATCTCCCGTTTGATAACTTTAAAGCTAGAGGTTCCACCATAAACAAATCTCAGAGTAGTTAGTCTCAAACGTTAATCAGTTGGAATAAGTTTACAAATGTACTATCCATTTTCAACAACAATTACTTTTCGTAGAAAGTGATTTTATATAAAAGTTTCATATGATGATTACGCCTACTAAGCGCATTTAAAAGGTTTTAAATGTTAGCCACTAACTACTTACCAGCTTAGACGTCTGAAAATCAGTGGTCATTTACTTAAGAAAAGGAAAAGCTATATTTACATTTAATTACTTAAACTGGTATAAATTGGTAGTATTTGAAGTCAGTAATAAGGTATAAATCAATCAATTTCTTGTATATGTCTTTCAAATCTCTTTGTATTTAAAAACACAGGTTACAAAACATATTTTAGTTTATTAGTCTCTGTATTAAACTGATTCGAAAAATTCAAAGTGTTTTTTGAGATATGAGCAGTCAAAATCGGTGACCTCAATAGGTTCCTAATGGAAGGCGCAAACTAAAAAGCGAAAAAATACCATTTCACTAAAAATCTATCTCCCCCTTCATTTTTTCATTATCATTTCAAAAAAAAATGCCGGACCCCTATGCCCTTAATCTCTGTATTATACATATTCGAAAACATTAAAGTTTTTTTCCTCTTACTATCAACAAAAAAGGTATGAGCTTTACGAGTTAAATATTTAATTTGTTTAAACAATAAATACCTTTTTAGTAACAGTCTGTTTAGTGTAACTGCAACCAGGTACATTCTGATCTGATTTCGAATTTTTGGATATTCTCTTTGAGCTCCTTTCTACAGGTGATTTCTGTCCATTAAGAAATTTGTGTTAGAAACAAATTTAAAATTAATTATGTTAGCTAAAGTATGTTAGAAAAACTCAATTTTATAATTATAGATTAGAAATAGTTTTAAAAATTAAAATAAACGAACTTATAAAAAGAATAAATAAAACTGGTAATCAACATAAATAATTTACTTTTTATATTTGAATTTTTTATGATAAACTTATTTTATATACCACAATAGATAACAAAATTTGTAATAAATAAGTACTTTTTGTCATATTTTTACTGAAAACTAATTTAAAAAACTGCAAATTTTGGTATGCGTTTTTTAAGTTCATCTTAGTCGTTTTTAAATAATGAAAAAAAACAATTCTAGACTAGCAACTATTTCACTTAAAATAAAAACTTTTATTATTGTTAATGTAACAATCAAAATTACACTGGTACTTCTCAAGAAAAGACGTAACTCCGTTTACCTGAGCATTCTTGTTAGTGTTGAGCATCCTTAACTTTCCCCTGGTCATCACAGTTGTCCCTCCTTTCTTACTCACAGAAGGGAATTCCCCACTTGTTCCCGCCTTCCTCAACATTTCCTCCCTGAGTTGCGCTTCGGAGGGGGGAAATATGGTCTTTTTCGTCTTGCAGCTGTGGTGCTTGTACAGCGGCATCTTGTGGTCGGAGTTCAGGTCGACCGTCTGACCCGGTTTCAGTTTCAGGTAAGGGGGAAATTTGGTTTCTGTGATTTTAATTTTTAAATTAAAATTTTAAAAACTATTGGTGAGAAAATATGGGGAAATTTTGTTTCTGAAAAAGGAATTTTTTGTTAAAATTTTAATTATTATGTTTAAAAATTACTGTGAAGCAAGTATGGAGATTAATCTGATCCTACACTTTATCTTATATCTATTTATAAACTAAATAATTAATATCAAAATCCTTGTTCAATTTTACACTTTTAGCAGTTTATTTTCTTACCTACCTTCAGTATGAATTTAAAAAAAAAAAATTTTTTTTTTGCTGATTCAACGATTAATTATTTAGAAAAAAGTTTGTAACAGTTGAAAAAAACAACGCTAGAACACTCAAAGATAAATTGTTAGTTCTAATTAAATGGAGTACAGAATGTGGCAAAACGCTCTCGTACTTTTTGTCTTATTTCGAACTACTTTATGAGCTAGTTATCCATAATTACAACATATGTTTAAAATTTCGTATTTCAAAATTAAAAATCAACAAAGATGATGCATACAATTACTAAATTTAAAACTAAAACCTACTTACAAGCTTACATTAAAAAGTACAAAAATAAATTTTATATAAATTATTAATACTAGATGTTTTGGTTTTAAGAAAACAAATATAGAGATCTTAACTACTAGAGAAAAAAAATGAATAATACACTTTTAAGACTTTATTTTACAAACTAAGTCAAAGACCTCGTCAGTGCTTAAACAACTCTAAAAAGATAAATGTTTAAATGCTGTTTTCCATGACTGTCACGTATCTTTTTAGATTTATTTTTGCACTGACGAGGTCTTTGACCGAAATTTAGTTTGTAAAATAAACTCTTGAAAGAATAATTCATAAACCATTAATACTTTGAATATAGACCACGCCTTCCAAGTGTTGGCTGACCTCCTATACGCCCCTTTACTTAACTAACAAAAAAAAACAAAGTTATTAAAGTTTTAGTTTATTATTTCAACAAAATGTTGTACAATAAACTAAAAATATAATATGATTTAATCTATGGTTACACTCCTTCCCTCAAAAACGAGAGAAAATAATAAAATCTTAAACAGAATGACAAAGTATGAAATTTTTCAAACTGACTTGCCCTCACTTTAATTCTTCTTCTGCTCCTGAGCGCCTGGGTGTTGTATATGGTGTATCTGGGTTCCCTCCTGATTACAGTCGGGTCCTCCTCTTCTTCTTCTGAAGACGTATCACTGTCCTCACTTAAATCTTCTTCAACAGGACCTGGTTGGTCAGCTTCTTCTTTCTTCACTTGAGGGAAATACCCTGGCAGTTCTGTTTTCACTTCTTCTTTTATTACAAGATCATCACTTGGTTCTTGCTTCACTAAACCTTCTTCTTTAGTTTCTGCAAAGTTTGTAAAATAACAAATAATTAACTTGATATTAGTTTAATAATTTACTTTTAACTAAACTTGAGTAGCTTGTTAATGGTTGTAAAATATTTGTAACTTCAAATTTATCACTCTAGCATAAAGATAGTAATCTCAACAACTATTAAGTTTACTTTGTTGTGTTTAAAATAAACATTAATTAAGAAAAGTAGTAAACTATATACTAGTTTATAGTTTTTCTTTTACTATAGTAAACAGCTTTATAACACAAACAAAAAGGCAAGCTTAAATAATTTTTTTTTTAAACAAAATATACATTTATGATAAACAAACAGCTTGTAAAATTTTTATTTCAAGCACATACTTCAGAAAAATCATTTTAATAAAAAAAACTTTCTTTTTACCTCTTACAATCGAAATTAGTGGTTTAGTCAAGTTTGTCTCAGGCTGATTAAAACTGAAAGACAAACTTTAAAGCACCAGCCAGTCTATATCGAGCTTGCTGCTTTTATACTTTATTATGACGTCACAAACAGCTGTGTGGTTTGTGATGTCACAAGGGACTTGATATGAAGAAACGGAATGTGTGATTGAAGTGGTGCGTTGATTTAAAAGTGTTCAGCTAGCATTTGAGAGAAAAATGTTTCAGTTGAGAGCAATAAGGTTTTTACTTATAAAATTCTTTTAAACAATTAATTGGTATTGTATTCTATTTATATTAATTAAATGCGTTTTAAGCTAAGTATAGTTAAAAAGATGTACGTTTAAAATATAACGTTTTTGTAAATCAGTAAACTCATTCTTATTTAAGTTTTATTTATCCAAGTTTTAAAAGTTGTGTTTAAGTTAAATGGTTTAAAAATAATTAATTTTCTTCTGTGTGTGACATATATACTTTCCTTGTAAGAAGTTTTATAGAATTTTAGTTTTATAATGAACTACTTACAACTTAACTCATATAAGTTGTTTCTAAGATTAGCTACATAAAAGATCTAAATTTAAATAATCTAAATCGTCATAAGGTGTATTTTTGTTTTTCTTTAGAAAATTTAGCTGTTAACTTTATTATTTTTCTGGTGACACACTCAAAGTTCAGAAACTATAGTAAACCATTCAAATTTTATTTGTTTTTTTTTGGATTATTAATATACTTTGTTTTATTTACATTAGTATACTCTGTTTATAATGATTTGTTTGCTAAAAGGTTTAACAGGTATTTTCAATATAATATTAATTTAATTTTTGAGGCTATTTAAAAAAGTTTATAAGATAACAAACTTAATTTTATAATTATGTGTTTTTTTGGTAAATATATTCACTTCAACAAACTTAAGTTTATTTTTGTTTTTTTGAGTATAGTCTTTGTTTGTTTATTAAGTAAAACATACTTAAATAATATACTTTTTTTTAACTCAACTTTTTTCAAATGTTAAGTTTATGTTTCAAAACCAGTTGAAAGTAATTCAATTTAAATTCTTTAAGATTAAAATAGCTTTAAGATTTAATAGAAAGCAAATAATCCTTTTCAAGACAGCAGCTTTTAATAAATTTACAAAAATTACTTCTTCAAGTCTAAAATTTTGATGTTTTTGCTTTCATATTTCAAAAGTATTTTTTTAAATTATGATTAATTCTACAGTTAAAAATCTTGACATTTTTAACAACTGCATATTAAATGATTTCACTTTCTTTTTTTTAAATACTTGTTGTAATTTTGGTTATTTTACAGTTATAAATCTTACCAATTTTAACAATTTGATTAATTTACAGTTAAAAGTTTTACCAGTTTTGATAATTGCATTTGAAGGTCCTGCCTCGTCCATTTGAAAGATTTTGATCAAAAATTTTTATATTTCTAAAAAATATATGTCAGTTATACAAACAAAACAGCTAAAGAATTTCATAACTAAAACTCTACCACACATTTTAAGTGAAATAAGTACTACACAGTTATGTGTACAACTGTAAAAATTATAATTAAAAATGTTTAGTTTCCAACAAAGTTGAATAAAAAAATAATTTTTCATGCTGATAACTTTTAACTCTGAACTTATGTTGAATTAGTAAGTTTTAACTTAACTCTTCACCATACTACACAAAATATGCTATTAAATGTTCTATAACAATAGGCTACTAAACTTTACAAATTTTGTTATTGTTCAACTACAAGTAAATCTAAAATCTCAATAAGTGTATATTTTCACATGTAAATTACATGATGTGTCTTTATAAAATACTTTTTTTAAACAACTGCACAACTGCTTAGTCAAGTTGACTTAACTCTTTTGTATTAACTGTATTTTTAAATATTGGACTTAAGATTAACGGCTTAAATCTTAAATTGAGGATTAATGGCTTAAAACTTAAAGCACCTTAGGTCATACAATTTAATCTAACTTCAAAACCTTATGATAAATAAATACAACTTTTTTCGAGTTCTAGCCAAAAGGTATAGGAACATATCTTATAGTTAGGCAACTAATGAAAAAAACTAAATGATGAAACATTAAAAAAAAATTAATTAACTTTTAACATTAATTGAAATGACTTTTTATAAAATATTTAAGTTAAACTATTATATATTAAAGTTGTAAACTTAAATAACCTATAAAACAACATAAATTTTTCATATTGTGTTCTACCAAAAACTATTTAGCTATAAGACTTCAAAACACTAAATTTTCACTAATCAAAAAGGTTTAAAGTAATGAGAGAAAAATTCTAACAGAGCCTAAGCCTAGACTTAATGACCATCAGATAACAAGCTCTTGGTAGATCAAGTCAAAAATTGCAGCTAAGTCGTATTTTCAAGTCCATATTCCTAGCACAACCAGGGTTTAACAAAATATAAAAACTTTTTGGCCAACGGTACACATGACGCCCCAGTCAGTCCAACCAAAGCTTTTAGTTTTATAATCAAAGTGGTATAATCAAACCTTTATTGTCAACATTTTTTCATCAGTTGTAAAACTCTCAAGATCTCATTTTTTGAGTTTAATACAGTTTGAATAGTGGTGGTTTTCAGAAAATCAAAATTTGTTAGCATGAAAGTTTCTTCAAATCATCTAAAATTTTGCACAATATTTTTTGTAGAATTTATCAAATGTAAAAACTTTTTTAAACAATTACTTAAACTTTCCTGTTATTATAAGCACCTTTATTACCAGTCGAAGTTGGAGAGTTTATAGGTTTGTTAAGGAAAGTACAAACTTAAATAGCAAAAAAAGTAACTTGACTATCCAAATTTTTACAATATAAAGAAACCACTAACAAATAAAAACTCTTTAAGGGATAAACGGTGTAGGGGTTTAACAATACTTAAATCATCTTAGAGTGAAATTTTGTAAGATCCAAACCCATTGCTGACACATATACTAAAAAAAATTTTATGAGTCTTAAATTTTATTTTGTTTGATTCCAGCTTATACATTGTTTGACCAATATAGGCTTGAGTGTTTTATTTTTTGAAACAGATTTTTGATATAGTTCAAAGTCATCCCTAGAAGGAATTCTTCTAAAATAAATAGTATTTAAAATTATTAAAAAACATACATTAAAGTCTGGAACTGTGTTTGTAGGAACAATGATAAAGTTTTGAATACAGTTGGATACTATTTTGATGCTCAAGGTAATAAAACAATCTTAAAATTATAAACTAGCTTAAGTAGTTCATCAGCTTTAACTGATGATTAAGGGCTTAGGGAAGTCCACCTTGATTATTACAAGTTGATCTTATTTTATAGAGTTTTATCTGAGCTATCAGCATTTTTAACTGATATAAAAATTCAAAGTAAATTTTGAGATATAAGTGGTCAAAGTTGGTGACCCAATAGGTTCCTAACAAAAGCCTTCAAAAAAATTATTTGATTATAAATCTTTCTTCTCCTTCATTTTTTATCCAACCTTCTTCAAAATTTCACAGAAAGTCCATTTTTGAGTTTAAAATAAAATTGATGCAGGATTTTTTTTGATAAATAAACTTTAAAAAAAATAGGACCTGTTTTTTTGTTTTTATTATTTGATATTTTTATATTTTATGCTTTTAAAATTTTAACAATAAAAAAATTTTCAACTATAAAAGAAACATTTCCAGAAAGTTTGAGGTCTAAAGCTCATAAAAATGAAGGAAAAGATATAGTTTCAATAACTTTTTAAACTTCCAAGAAAGTTGTTACCAAAATATTTGTGGTCCACACATATGTACCCAAAACTTTTTATAAAAATTACACTGTCTAAAAAGTTAAATAATATGTTTCAACTCTATAAAAACTGGCTTGTAGTTTGTACTTTGTAGTTAAAACTTTCATAAAAGATTCAATGTTATTTTTAGTATCAGTCTAAGTCTAACTTTTTTTTTATTTTCTATCCTAAATTTCAATCCTGTCTGGTCTTTAAAATCAAAAGAGGCAGACTACCTTCATCCCATTTTAGTAAAAACAATTTTAGCCACCCCTTATGCTTTAAATCAAAAAACAGAAATAACAACAGATTTAAAATTTTGATATTTTTTAACTTTTAAATACAACATTGTTTATCACAAAATAAAACAGTTTTTTTTTTTTTTTAAGTTAAAAATCTTTTGCCTTTATTTTTGTTCTTAATACAAAACCTTTTAGGAAATAAAAGAAAAACAATGTCTTCTGAAAACAATATCATAGATTCTTTGTCAACATATTACAAAGTAGATACTATTTGAAAATGGTAAATTTTATCAAGCATTAGTACAAAAGGTCTTTTTTTAATAGCTTACAAAACAATATTTTTCTTTTTTTTTTTCTGAAATTTTGTAGGTAGTGCCACAACCTACGAAATTGAAACTACAGACTCTTTACTACAGCAAGTGGTTGTTTTTAAAGAAATAAAAAACAGTTAGAAACTTTTAATGCAGAATATTAAAAAATTTTATACAGAGTAAGTACACCTAGAGGTCAGTCTTATTTGCTGAGTCAGCAAATTTTTAAAATATTTTCTTCATTACTCTTACTGTTATCCGACCTTACCTAAACTTACTAAAAACTAAGTAAAAAATAAAGTTTTACTAACTAAAGTTAAAAACAGCATAATAAAAATAAGCTTTTTCGGCTGAATTAGCAAATATGCAAATCAGACTGATCCTTAAGTTTACTAGCCCTTGTTGATAAGTTAAAAAACTTAAATTCGATACTTATTACCTTTTTCGGTGTATACATAAAAAACAGACTTATTTAGGTTTACCTGATGTACATCGACTTTTATTTTTCTCCTCCTTTTATCTTCAACTGTGTTTGCAATTTCAATTGACTTTAATTCATCAAAATATTTTTTTCTTGTTTAGCTATGATTTTTTGCTAAAATTTTGGTTATTTGAGATTAGTTAGTTCTAGAAAAGTTAAATTAGAAAAATATTGATTTAAATAAAATTAGGCTATAAGGAAAAAAGGATTTTAAAAAATAACTTGAACTTAAACAAAGTTAATCTAGTTAAAACATTTTTACCTTAAAACTATGGTTGTTTATATTGTATATTGAGCGACAAAAACAAAATCGCTGAAAATACTTGGTCCTAGGACAGGTACCTGGTGTACGAAGAACCTTTCGGTTATCGATTCGGGCACCACATGGATACCTTTTAACGTGTTGTCCAGCACTAAGCAGGTTAAACTTTTAAACTTATAGCTGTAGTTTTGAAATATTGTTACAAAAAGTTAGATTAGAGGTATCAAATGTTAACTATAATAATGTTTAAGCATAAAACAAGAACGACTAAAGGTTAATAATTTTTAAACAATTTAGAAAACTATAATGAGCTATTAACTTTATATTTTTCGTATTCTAAAAGTTAATTCATCATAAATGTTAATAGTAAAACTAAGTTTTAAACGCATCAAATAAAGTTCACTTCAAATTATTTTTTGTCGTAAATTTTGCGTTTTTTTAATCTGTTTAATTTTGTTGTACTATCATAATTTAGCACCAAATCTTAAATTAATACATACATAAGTGTAACCTTCTTCAAATGAAAAGCACATACTGTCAATTTAGAAAATATTTATGTGCAACCATGTTGACCTATTTTTTTTACTGATTTTGTATTCACTCTTTAAACTTAAAAGATCGTTTTATTTTATTGCTTAACCTCAAGATTTTCGCCTTTATAATAACCTATTTTTTACACATAAAAAAAATTGTATACAGCTGAATGAAATGCACTTAGCTGGCATTGAAAATTTTTGAAAATAGTTTATTGTAAGTTTTAATAAAACAGCTAAACCTTTATTAAGTTATAATTTTAAACAAACTTTGAGCATATTTACGCAAAAAACAAGATTGTATTTTCGTAACTAATACTGCTTTTATATTAACGTAACTGCAAAAAAAAAATTAATACTTTTATAACGTTTATTGGTTTCTTTTTCTAAGGTAAGAAACTAGTGATATAATTAAGTATATCTTATATATATATATCTTAGAAAAACGTAAAAAAAACGAGTTACATCTTTTATCAAACTTTTTGTAATTAACTGTTTGTTTGAAGCAATTTTTTAAAGTATAAATAAAAATTACTCTGCTATACACTACTTTAGGTTTTAATTTTTATCTTAATCTAATAATTTTTTAACTGCGTAAACGTTCTTTCATTTTAAATTTAAATGTATAAAAAATTAAAGAATATTTCTTTGTAGGTAACGAAACTTTACTTTGAATGTATTTTTAAGTCGAAACATGTTTATAAAAGTCCATGTTATATAATTTTGTCTACAACTTACATGAAAAAGAACTAATCAGATTCACAACAAATTAAGTTAAAGCCATTTTCGTCAACACTATTGAATTTTGTTCATCAGTTTGTTAAATTGTAGCATCTTTGTTAAGTAAAACTCACCGTAAAAGTTGTAGCAAAATGGATCTTGTTAATGAGCAGTATAAAATTGCTTTGGAGAGTTTAAAAAAAATGAGAGAGTTGTCTTTGGAAAAAGTATTAATAGATTCTACAGTTATTGAAGATAATTGTAATCAGGTTAATCAAACCATAGAACAGAAAATTGAAATCTGTGATGCTTTAGAGAAAGAGGCTGAAGAAATTGAGAATGAAGTTGAACTCAACCGAAAGGCGTTGAAGCTGTATAAAGAGAAGCTAGCTAAGCTTGAAGCCGATATAAATCACCAAGATAAAGAAATTGAAACTGCTAATAAGAACATTGAAACTTATAAAAAATTCATTGAAGAGAGTGAACGAAAGTATCCGTTTTTTAAGAAGCTCGACGAAATATATGATGTGTTGAGCAAAAATCCCTTTGCTTCAAAGTCAACTGAATTGAAACCAGCTGTTTCTGATGATCTGGACAAACTATTTGGCGATTATAAGTCATCAGGATCAGAAACTAGCACAACAGCAACAAAATATTTCAAGCAACTTCCGATGATGAAAATGATTTGGAAGAAACAAATAATTCTTCGACAAGTGACTCCGATGTAAAAAGCTCTCAAGATCATTGTTTGGATGGAGAATGTCAAATTGGAGCAGAAGTTTCTGATGATAAATCTCATGTGAAAAATGACAGTCTCAAACAAGATCAGAAGAAATAGATTGGTGGTAAAGAAAATGCAGCAAATGTTGGTAGTGAATGATTTCTTTTAAATAGATGAATTAATTGTTGGTTGTTTTCGTGCTTTGTGAGTTAAGTGTCTTATTTATACATTTAAGTTATTTATACATGATACATGTTTGCGTTCTTTTTATTAAAGTTTATATATATATTTAATTTGAAGTGTACTTTTTATGTAATAAAAGCTGTGAAAACTAGACAAATAGTTATATTATTATATATACATGTAATAACAATAGTTTTTATTTAAGAAAAGTATATTTTGAGCAACAGATTAGATTTATTTTGATAAAAACGGAAATATCAAAAAACATTAAAAATTTTAGTCGTTTTATTCTATGCGAGTATTATTTCAACTACGAATTAACTTACTAAAGTTTTTACGATTGTAAGCAAAATTTTAAAAAGTTTTACACAAAGCTAGATAAACTAGGCTAAACATTGTAAAACAAACAATAAAATAAACTAAATGCCAAGGTCATTAAAAGATTTTAATTGATCAAAATTTAGAAATCCGCATCTTTTCTTTGTACACTCGAAGTCTTTTTATGCTTTTGCTTATAAAATAGTTTTCTTAAAATAATTTTAATTAAAAAACGTTTTGGGTTTTTTTACACTTAATGAAATCAAAACTGTTTAAAAATGGAGTTTTAGGTGTTTATAAACACGTTATAACAGATGAAGTTGGTTTTAAAAAAGAGCACAAACAAAAATTAAATTTTGTAAACCACAGTAGAAGCAAGATTAATAAAAAACGATTTTTCGATCAAAGAAATAGTAAGAAAAACTAACACAAAATTGAAAAGCTAAATAGTCTTTTAAGGTTCTTTTTATGTGAATACCCCAACAAATTCCACATATTCTTAACGATAGAATAAAAAAAAAGTAATGAAAAATATTGTGGAGTTAATAAAACAACTATCGAGCAATAAAACCGCATAAAACAACAATTCACAAAAAAAAAATTATTTTAATAAATAATAAACATAATAAAAGTGTATTTAACACTGATCACCAAAAAGCAGGAAAATAGTTCTTAAAACATAGAACCAAAATATAAAAAAAGTGTTTGAATTTTCCTGCGCGGTTTTTAAATATAGTTAAAATTAAATTCTTTTCTGAAAAAGTTAATCATAATCGTAACACATATCAATAAGTTTACTGGCAACTGCTTTATAACTCATCTAAAATATAAAAACAATAGATCTGAAGTATCACATAATTTAAATCTTAATTTAAAAAGAGGTCTAACTAAATTTCAGTTGACTAAAACTTCAAAATAACTTAACTAAGTATTTTATGAGTTCCAGTTTGAAAAACATACCCCAAAATGTTTTGAATAAGTTTTTAATTTAACATTTTTATTTAACACATGATGATAAATACGATGCATCTTCTCTACTAAAATTTTAAATTATAACTTTATTTTCAAAAGTTTGTAGGTGACATCCTCAAGGTTTGTAATTTAGCAGTTCAGCTTTTTGTTTTAAATTAATTTTTATTCTTAAAAAAAAAAACGACACATGAAAAATCGATTTTGTCTTTAAAATTTTTTTTTCAGAAAATTTCCTTATTAGGAGCAATAACTGGTTGTAAAAATTTCAAGAATTTTTTAGTTGTCTGTAATTTTGCAAAGCAATCTCTGAATATTTTTAAAATAGTCTTAAAAACAATGTTATTTATCGTTTAAGAAATCTTTATCCTAGAGTTTTATTTAAAAAAAATAAGGTATTTGAATCTGTCTCTTGGTGTTTAGTTTTGTAAAATACTTATTTATTTTTAAATTTTTTAAATATTCTAGTTGTATAATCCAAAATAAAAAGTTAACTTTATTAAAACTTGTAACTGCCAATTAAAATATGAGAACAGCTTCAGAAATATTTTAACTTTCAATATTAAACGTACAAATGTTCCTTTTGATTTTTTCTTAAAACAAGTTCTTAAGTGTGTCTGTAATTCAATGTTAATCAATTAAAAAACTTTAAAAAGATAGTATTAACTAAGAATAAACAAATTATTTTCTATATAATGTACTTAAGTTTTTGATTTTCAAATTTTTATAAGGAACAAAAATGTTCTTGATGCACAATAATTTAAAGGAAAAAAAAGACTTGTACAGACAAAAGAGATACACAAACAAAAGAAGCTGATTTTTAAATTTTGATCAACTCAAACCTTTTTATGACCTTGGCATTTAGTTTATTTTATTATTTGTTTTATAATGTTTAGCCTAGTTCATCTAGCTTTGCGTAAAACTTTTTAATATTCTACTCGGAATCGAAAAATCTTTAATAAGTTAATTTGTAGTAGAAATAATACTCGCATAGAATAAAACGACTTAAATCTTCTTTCAATGTATTTGAAATTTCCGTTTTTATCAAACATAATCTTATATGTTGCGCAAAATTATAATTTTCTTAAACAAAAACTATTGTTATTTAATGCGTTATTACATGTGTATATAATAATATAACTAATTTGTCTAGTTTTCACAGCATTTATTACATAACAAGTACACTTCAAATACAATATAAAAAAAACGCGTATAAAAAAACGCAATTATGTATAAAAAATATGAGCACTCAACTCATAAAGTAAGTTCACCAAAGAACGACAACAATCAACAAAGTTTTCGACAATTGAAAAGAAATAATTTAACACCAACATTTGCTGCATTTTCTTTACCACCAATCTACTTCTTCTGATCTTGTTTGAGACTGTCATTTCTCACATGAGATTTATTATCAGAAACAAGCTGTAAAAATAAACCAACAAACAATGAAAGTATTTAAAATAAAGTTGCTCAAGCGAACTAACAATCACTCACTTTTATATTGTGACGTCATTATTGTCACTCACTTTTGTCTTCTTCCATGGTTCTTTTTTTAAATTGAGCAGGTGAAAAAAATATCTGAAAAATAAAGTTTGGTTTGTTAAGTATAAACAAACTCATAAAACTATGGTGTAATTCTACTGTTGAGTTTGAATTTAAATTGTTATTACTAAAAGTGTCTTATGTACTTTTATTTAAAAGTTTTTGTTCTAAAAATAATTTTAGTTTTGGCAGTTTGGTTTTATATAGTTAAATGTTAACAATTGAGAAACTAAAATGCAATCAAGTTAGAGTTTAAAAGTGTTTTGAATTTCGAATAGTACTTTTAAGGTAGATTTAATTTTGCTCACTAAATAGATAAGTTATGTTTTTTAATTACAATACTTTTACTTTAAAAGTGTGAACTTGAGTTTTAACTAACTTTTAAAGCATGTAATACTAATAAAAATAGTATACTTAAAGTTTAAAAAACTTAAATGTATAAATATAAAATTATCATCCTAATAGTTTAAATCACTTATTTTTTGCTAGTTTATTGAAAAAATTAAAATTGTATACTTTTGGTTTTTAAGTCGTGCACTCATACTTTATAGATCACAATAAAAGACTTAATGATAAGCATAATGATCAATTCAATTTTTCAAGTTCTATGAACAAAACAATGTTTCAATCGTTTGAACTAAACTAAACGAGATCATTAGTTGAATAAAACCTGTAAGAAATTAGAAATCCTGTTTACATTTATTGTCATTTGTAATAAAAATGGGTGAGTATCGGAGGTGCGGAAATTCTTGCAGGAGTGTCACTTTTTCACAAAGACACTTTTGCACGAAAATATTTTGCACGATGACAGTTTTGCATGAACGGTCACTTTTTAATGAAGACACTTTTGCTCGGGTTGAAAAACTTTTTTGTAATATACTTAAAGTTTATTTCATATTTTTTATTTTATACGAATTATTATACTTTTAATCATTATATTTTTTTGATAATTTTGTTTTGTTTTTTACTACCACTTTTACCCCTAACCCTTACATTTGGTCTGTAAGTTTTTTCATCTATTTTGTGTTTATTTATTTTTTTATTATTTGTTTTTGTTTACTACTACTGTTACCCTTACCTTCAGTAGGTATTTTTTCTTATTATTGTTTTATTTTATGTTTATTTTTTATTATCATTGTTACCCCTAGTCCCTAGCCCTTACCCTTGATCTGTATTTTTTAATAATTTGTATTTAATTTGTATTTACTCATATGTATGTTTTTACTATTGTGCAGAGTTGTCACTCGTGCAAAAGTGACTCCTCAGGCAATAGTGTCTTCGTGCGAAACTAACGATACTCCCGAATAAAAATACACCAAGTAAAGCTACCAAACGATTTTTAACAAAAGATACTGTTTTAGTTTGTTGATAGTTGTTAATTTCGTTTGGTTTTTGAATATTGAATTTCAAATTTTAGTACATTCTTACTTCTAAACATAATTTTTTAGAAGCTGTGAAGTAGGAACCAATATTAACAAGTACTTGCAAGGTTTACTAGAGTAAAGTTGGAAAATAAATAGTTGAGAGTAAACAAAATATTATGTATGAGTGTAAAGTTAGCTTGAACAATTTTTTTTAAATGTACAAACTTTAGATCTATTTATTTTCCTTATCTTAATAGCTAATTAAAAACTTTTTTTTGTTCTAGAGTACGTTCCTTTGTCTTTAAACTAAAAAAGATCCATTGGATTTTTTTTAGTTTTCTGAGTTTGGCCCCATAGAAAAAATTGGGTTTAAAATTTATTTTATTTTATGAGTTTGAGTGAAAAAAAAAATTTTTTTTTAAATCTTTTTAATAATATATGTACAAACGGCTATTTTTTTTATTAACTGTCAATATTTTGCACAATTTGGCCTTGATAGAGTTTTTTGTTATGATTTTTTTTATTTCATGAGTTTGAGTTCATAATTTATAAAGTTCGTAAAAAAACCCTGTTAAGTCCAAATTGTATATAATTTTGACGGTTAGTAAAAAAAATTATAACCCTTTATATACATATTATTAAGAAGATTAAATAAAATATTTTTTCTTTTACTCAACTCATAAAAAAAAACATTATTTTCTAAGGGGCCCACTCAAAAAACCAAATCCCAAGCCAATGGATTTTCTTTTTAGTTTAAAGACAAAGAAACGTTCTCTAGAATAACAAAAAAGATTTTTATTAGCTATTAAAACAAGGAAAATAATTAGATCCAAAGTTTGGACATTTAAAAAAAAATTATTCAAGCTAATTATTGTGTAGGTACTTAATACTTGGTATAAAATTTAGATTTATTACATTTATTTTTATTGAAGTTAATTTTTAAAACATAAAAGCAAAAATTTATGAAGTTTAAATTTATCTGTACTTATTTTTACTCTCTTAATAAAACAACTTGAATATATAAACAATTCTAATAACTCCAAGTCTATTAAAAGGCTTAAAATGTATAGTAAATTAATAAGAAAAGCTTAGTAAGAACTTTTTTAATGTAATTTTTGATTTAAAAGATCTACTTGGTTAATTTTTTTTGTAAGAACCTTGTTATGGGTGTAAAACAGGAACATTTCCGAAAAGTCACATGTGTATTTAAGGCAGGGTTTCCCAAACTTTGTCCCAAAATGTCCCCTAAAAAGAAAATAAAAAATATGTGTCCCCTTTAACAAGATTACTCAAAAAATTAACATTAAAAACACCTAATATTTTTTTTGCTCTTGATCATCAAAACCAGAATATCTAGAGTAAATTTCAAATTATGACTTCATGCCCCCCCCCCCCCCCTGTGGCTCCTTAAATGTTCTTGGCCCATTAAATTCCCCCTAAATTTAATTTCAGTCATTACTGCACTTGTCCCACCCTGGTTTAAAATAAAGTTTAGTTGGTGTACTTGAGAAGGATATTGTAACAAAAAAAACTATATTTAGTAAGTAATGTCCTAAAATATAGTAATTGGCTTTACCTTAAATAATTTTTGTAGCTTAATAATTTTTCAAATACTTTTTCTTTTCTTTACAATAATTTTTGGAATAATTTTCTTTATTCTTATAGAAACTAACTATCTGCAAAAGTTTACTAGTGTGTAACAGTATAATTATTTTTTATATTACAAAACATTTTAGTATACTTACACTTACTAGCTTACAAATTATAAAAGTTCTAACTGAATTAAAGTGTGTTTTTGTTTTAATTTGTCCAAGTTTTTTATAGTATCTTATAATATAAAAACCACTAACATAAAGTTTAAAGGTTAAAATGAACAATTTTTTTTACAAATACATTTAGTGTTGTAAAAAAATTTTAATTCATAGCAAGTAGAACACAAAACTGATTACTTAGATAATCGAAGCTGCTTATAGTTTTTGAATGGTATTTTTTCACAAAGAAACTTTTGCACGAGTGGTCACTTTTGCGCTAAAACTTTTTTGCACAAAGAATTTTGCACAGGTCAAACATTCTTATTATATTCATTATTTTTATTTTTTGCAATTTTATTTTTACTAGCACTCTTACCCTCGGTCGGTAACTTCTTTTCTTTACAATTATTTTTATTTTTATTAATAATCTTATTTTAGTTACTCGGTGTATATGTTTTTTATCATTACTATCACTATAACCCCTAAGCCCTAACCCTTTCCCTCGGTCGGTTAATTTTTTTTAACTAATTTATCTTTTTGTTGTTTATAACAAGATTTTAAAATTTTGAAACTTACACTAGGTATTCTTGAGTTGCAGATGAAAAGCTAATAAAACAAAGGTTTCAGCTGTTTCAATCGGTAGTCTTGTTGGAGTAGGCAATAGCCTTTTTAATTTGGTTAAAGTGGGCAATTTGAAAATAAAGTTTGGGAAACCCTGGTCAGTGTCCATTTATTTTCATTGTAAGCTATAAAGTATATAAAATATAGAAAAAAAAGTGAAACATCAAACCTATTCAATAAAAGTAAAGTTAAAAACAGTGGTAAAAAAGTGCAGTAATATCTATATAGTAGTTGATATTAAAATTAAGCTAAAGAATAGTGTGAATTAGTAGCTAGTATAAATTTTCTAAAACACTATCTAACAGATAAATTTTTTTTGATAATTATGCATAGATTTTTGCTTTCTGTTTCATAGATTCCTAGAAAATTTTTATTAAATTTTAGTGGGAACCCTGTAAATACATGACATGTAAAAAAAATAATAATTAAAAAAAAATAAAAGGTTTAACTATTTGCTTTGAAAATTGATATATTTTTTGTACAATACAATCTTTAGTTTATTCTCTTTTTAAGTAAATTAGAATTTAGTTTTAGAATGATTTTTATGTATACTGGCCATTTAAATTATTTTTTTTGATTAGTGGGGCCGAAACTGTATCAAAATTGTGCATTGTATGATTATTACTTGTTTTTACTCTTGAAGAAGTTTTAAATTATAAGCTTAGCGCAGGGTTTCCCAAACTCATTTACTAAATCGCCCCCTTTTCAGTAACTTGAAAAAAAAATCGCCCCCCACGATTTTACAACGTAGTTTTTCTTTTGAGTACAAACTTTTGAGCTAAAAAAAGCTGTGTACGAAATGTAATTTAGTCTTGTACTTCTTATGCACGCACTTTTGTGTTCAAAGTAGTTTACAGGGCTTGAGAAAATAATTTACAGTTATTTTCTTAGAAGCCCAGTAAAATGTATCAAAATACTTAATTATTATAAGCCTTGAGTAATCTGTAATCAATTCTGTTTAAATATGATCTGTTTTGAAACTATTGAAACTTTTACGTCAGTGGTGGACAACTTTTGTAGTCAGCAATTCATATTTAATAAAAAAAATATTTTCTATTTTCAGCTCGATAGAAAATGTAATTGCGGGCTTCATGATTTAGAAAAATTACAAATAAGAAAATTAAAAAACTCGAGCAAAGTTGTAATAAAATGATTTAGTATTATTGTGATCTAGGAAATACTTTTGTGAACTGAAAACGAAATGAAAGCGTATATCAAAATATTAAATATAAAAAAACTAAATTTTATTTATTTTGCACAAGTAGTTTTCAATTTACTTAACGGGTCGAAATTCGACTGGATCTGCGACTGGATCTGAGCCGTACGTTACCCACCTGAAATTTTAACTTAAACCTGACATTTTAATAATATCTCATATAACAAATTTCGGACATTTAGAAGTTAATACTAAGCCGCACAAAATACTTAAATTACTTTATAAATAGGCGTTTTTAAAATATCTATACAACAGATTAAAAAACTTTAAAAGAATTAACAGTTTATTTTACACATAATGTTATAAATATTAAAACATTATTTCTAATCTATTTAAAGGAAGTTTGACCGACTGGTTGATTATCTCACATGAAAAGTGGTTTCATCAACAGCTTAAGTTAATGCAGTAAATTTACTAATTTTAATGCTAAGATATATTGTAAGCAAGTTAGTTGTAAAGTTAAAAATTTAATTTTTAACTTTTTAAACTATTTTTTCGTAGTAGAATACCATGAAATAGCATTTGACTTGGAATAATCTTTAGGGAACTAAACCTTAATTCTAACAATTTTTTTTCTTTATTTAAATTAAAAAAAAAATCCAATCTTTTACAGTTAATTCTATGAACAGAAAGTGATCAATTAAAAAAAACTTTTAACTAGGTTTAAATTTTGTTTTGTAACTGTAGCAATCTTTTTGATGGCTTATTTAATTCTGTTTAAAAAGTTTTTTTTTTTCTAGCTGTTAGCCTACAATAATTTAACAGAGGAAAATAGTGAAAAACTAAAAGCTAGTGTTGAAGTATTAAAATAAACTAAGTATATTCTAATTGCTAATGTATATTGAATTCAGATAAAACAAAAAACAGTTGTATTAATAGTTTAAAACTCCTTATATTATAATAAACTTTTAAACAATAATAAATCAAGTTAGAAAATAAAATTGTTTTTAAGAAACTTTTAAATGAAAAAGTAGAAGTCATTTCAAATAGAGACCTCAAATTTATACTCTTTTAAAACCAAAAAAATCTTTTTAGAAATAAAAACTTTAATGGTTGTCAAAGTATTACAATCAGATAATAGTTTTATAGTTATATAAATTGTATACAGATTAAACTAGTAATAACAAAAACCTGTCAAAAAAGGTCTTTCAAACAAATATTTTAATCACTATGCTATAAAAGTTTTTAGCGTAATGTAAATCAACGAATATCAACTACAAAATTAATCAGGTCAAAATGAAATTATTAAAATCTTTAAAACATAAACCATTTAATAAATATAGTAGACTTCCGCTAGAGTTCGCACTTTGAAAAAAAAACAAAAAGTGCAAACTCAAAAAACTGTTACCATATTTTTTTTACAAAATGATAAATTTCAATGTTATATTTAATAATGTTATGAATAAACATGAAATCAACTAAAACATAAAACAAACTTTCATCAAAAAAAAAAAAAAGATCTATATAATCTATTAAATATTATATATATTTTGTTTTATTAATATTTAGTTAGTAATAGACTTTACTTAGTTAAATTTAAGAAAATATAAATTTGCACTTTTTTTTGGGTAAAAAGTGCGAACTCAAGAGGAAGTCTACCGTAAATAATATTTATTAGGCATTATGCAAACCTGTTGTAGAATAAATAGCTTTATAAAGTTGTTATTATAAAAAGACTACTTAAATACAATACAAACCAGGTTAAATAAGAAATACTTCAAAAGATTAAATGAAATAAAAAAACTTCCATAAAATAATGTCTGCTACTGAAGTCTAATATAATGTGAAGGATGAGGAATATGACTGCTTGCAACGTTTTCTAATCTTATTCTTAATTAGTAAAATAGAGCCTTAAGTCACCTCCTTTATAAATATCTAGATTAGACCTTTTGCTGAAGATGTTGATAACTGAACTTAAAGCTTTCTCAACAACATAGCTAGAAGGAAAAGCTATAAACAACAATCTAAATTCCTCTAACTCGATTAGATACTTTTGCCTTAGTTTTTGTTGAATCCAAAAGCTTTCATATCTTTGGAAGAATTTACTTTAAGTTCAAGGTCATTTTGTAAGTCTGAGAAGGTTTCCTGTAAGTCGTTTACTTCAAAAGTATTTGTCTCGAAGGGATCCATACTTTTATCTATATGATAGCTTTTTTGTTTCAAATCTAAATTTTACTACTTAGAATGTTAAAATTGTTAAAAATTCCAGATTTTTTCCAGGAGTTTTTTTGCTTAAATTGTCAAATTCTAGGTTTTTCCAGGTTTCTAGGTAAATTGGCAACCCTGTATAGTTTTATTTCTTAGTCTTACTTAGTGACTTTTCAAAAAGCAACTGGAAATATCATGAGGTAATAGTTAGTAAAAAATAACATAGATTTTTACGAACCATTTATAACCCCAAATATCATATTATCAGGTTATAAAATAGTGAGAGGGATATATGTAATTGTTAAATATGGAAATATATAATTGAAAATATAGTATTTACTTGAAATTAGGAGTCATAAGCACTAGATATTTTTCTTTTTTTTTCATAAATAAAATAAACTTTTTTGTTTAAGTTTTACCTCAGGGTCAAATAATTAATAGCAAGCTAAAAATAGTAAAATAGCAAGAAAAAAAGAAAAATCTTATGACAACCCAAAATTTTAAAATCGCCCCCTTTTCGCCCCCTTACTAGATATCGCCCACCCTTTCGCCCCCTTACCAATTATCGCCCCCCAAAATACTAAAATCGCCCCCAGGGGGGCGATATCGCCCACTTTGGGAAACCCTGGCTTAGCGTGATGATTTTTTTATTTAAGTTAGAACTTTAGTTAGTCAACAGTTTACTTCCATCGTGATTAAAACTCAATCACTTAAAAATTTTTGAGGTTTATTTATTCATATTTATGAGGTCTTTGAATAAAACACTATTGATGAAACGTTTTTTGATAAAACTCAAACTTTAATACAAATAAATGACTAAAACTATGACAATAATAACTAAGTTTTTGAATGCCTCTTTTTTTTTTGGTAATAGTCAAATATTAAAACACTTATGTCAATTCTTACATCGTTTTTGTTTCATTTAAGGTTACTGTAAAATAATACCTGAGAAATTGTAAAAAACAGTTCTACCCAACTTTTAAAAGCATAGATACGCTAAGCAAGTGAGCATCTAAATAATTTTCAGTTAAAATTGCTGAAGTAATACTGACTAACTGTTAACACATATATACAAATAAACATACAAAATCGAACGCATTTGTATGATGGAAACCAATAAATAAAAAGTTAACTATGTTGATTTAAGTGATCTTAAGGTAATCTTTTCCACATTACAAAATATATAATTTCTTCAGCTGGTTATTTAAATTTGCAAAAGAAAAAATTAACAATGGAAAATGAAAAAGGTTAGATTTAATTAAGTAACAGACTAAAATATTAACAAAATTCTAAAAATAGTTTTTTTAATTTAGCTATGTTTCTACATATTCAAAAAGTATATTTAATTGTAAAAATACTAACAAAACATTGTAAGTGTTTAGAAGTGAGAGTTTAATGTAAACTTTTTCTGACATTCAAAAAAGTTTAACATAAGCAATCATGAAGTTAAAATAAACTAGTGTACATTGTTAAGTTAATAACCATTTAGTTTGTTTATGTTTTTATACATATATTATTCGTTAAAGCTCAAAGTGTTTAAATAATTATAAAAAACCTATCGTAAATAAGTTGAAAATCATACACTCAAAAAATGTTTATAGTATTAAGGTAAAAAACGATAATTTTTCTTATTTTTTTTTTTTTGTTTTATTTAACTCTTTGGACGTTTTAGAATATCTAAAAACAACCCTCTTAAAGTACTTTTTTTGTAAAATTTTTCGAATATAAATTAACTTATAAAAAATAGTTTTTGTTTTTTTAGCCAATTTACAACAATTTAAATAAAAATTGAAGAGTTTATTTCAGTATTTTCAAATATGTGACAACGAACAAAAAACATGTTATTCAACTTTTCTAAAATAATTATCTTAAAACTAAAAACTTTTCAGAATGTTACATTTCAGTATTTTCAAATATGTGACAACGAACAAAAAACATGTTATTCAACTTTTCTAAAATAATTATCTTTAAAATTAAAAACTTTTCAGAATGTTACATTTGCCTTAGTAAGAGTGAGGACAAATTTGTACACCCCTGCAAATGCAAAGGTTCGTGTTTAAATGTTTACTTTTTCATATTACAATATTAAAATATGTTTCGCTTTAACATACGTTTTTAATTTATGGTTAGAAATGCAAAAAGTGAATTGCATTTTAGTTGAAACTTTATATTATTTCTTTCATTTATCTGCACAAAACAAAAAGATAGAATACCACGCTAGTTTTTTTCTTTTTAATTTTGATAGTTATAGTAATAATTATCGATAAATATTATCTTTTGCCTTGTTAAATTGAAAGTTTTTTAACATGTTTCTAAAGCCAAACTTTAATTTAAAACACTTTTCGTATACAAAACAGTCTTAAAACACTTAAAATAATATTCATTGAAAAACTACATTGTTACGTAATAACTAGGTGGAAACAAATACGTTCATGAGAAATGTCTCAGCAAATGGGTAAAATTAAAAAGAACAACAAAGTGCAGCATTTGTAAGCATGAGTGAGTAAAAATTTTCTTTAAAATTAAAATTATTAAACTTGCTACTGTTTTTCAATCATCAATTTGTTTGCAAGTAGAAGAACTTTATAATTTTTTATTTTGTATTAATTTTTATATAACTTTTTATAAAACAGTTGTTTTCTTTGGCTTTCATTTAGTCTCTGTTATCTTATTAGCAAACACATCAGCGAAAGTTTGCAGAACAGAAGCCTGGACTTTCGTATGCCGTGTGACAAGATCAAGGTTAACAAAAATTCTCGATCATCAGACCACAGGCTGCGGTATCCTGAAACCGGTATCCCAAAGCTTGTATCCTGATGATCGAATTGGCATGATCATTTCTTTTGTTATCTGATAATTTTGTTCAATTATTTTTAGTAATATATAAACAATCTTCTTTAGTGAAGCGATAGCTTTAGGTTTAGCTGTCCTTTTGTTTTTCAAAGCAAGTCATTAATAAAACTAGTGGATGCACTTGTGGTTATGTAAAGATAGAAATAATATTACGGATATTATCAGCTGAAGCAATAAAATAAAATCAATCGTAAAATATAAAATATGAAGTTTATCCTTACTTAGGGTGGAAGTAAAAATATGACCTCATTTAGAAAAATATTTCTACTTGGCAATGGTCACTAAATAATTTTAGTGCAAATTTTAGCTGATTTGAAAAGCTTTAACAGAGGCAATTGTTGATTTTTAGAAAACATTTTCAACGTAAACTGGAAACGCTAAGTTCCAACCCGCACACATTTTCCACACCCCAAGCAATTTCCCACCGCAACAAATTCTTACCCGAATCGATTCCCACCTGAGTGAAATGTTGAAATTGATCATGCTCGAATTGATTCGTGTTTTGACTGATTTAGGTGGAAATTGTTTGGACGGATGATTTTTTTTTATATTATCAGTTTAGAACTGTGCTCCAGTTGAAATTTTCTAATTATACCATATCAACTGCATGAAACCTTGAAAGCGCAACCGCAGTGTTTTGCATACTGTTTCACACCCAATAATTATCAGAACAACTTGTTCTTAAGAACTCACAAAAACGCTTCATAAGTTTTTTTTCCAAAAACAACTCAAAACACAATTTTTAAAACTGTTGAAGGTACAATATGAAGTACGGGACGGTGATGACGCTGATGAAGAAACTGGTCGGCAAAGTGGACGCGGTCGCGCGTTTTTCGGTGGACTTCTACGGACCGCTCTTAGATCACCGGCTGCCCGTTCTAGCGGTTAATCATTTGTTATCTTAACATATTTCTAAAATTTCAAAACTTTTTTTTGAAAACGATGGTTCACTCCAAAACAAAACAGATCATCGGTAAATGATAAAATATTGTTAAACTCATATTTAAAATCTGTTTAAATAAAATTGTTAATATTCTTCGGCTAAAACATTGTTTTTAAAATTAAACCTTAAATGAAAATAAATTGTTCTCCTCGGCAATAAGTTGAGATGTCAATTGTTATTTTTACAGACAAAAGCATGACAATGTTTTTATTTCAGATTATTTTCTTTCCGGTTTACTTCGTTCTTGTCTTTCTGTTCCTTGGTGTGTGGGAGGCGAGAGACTGGCTGGAGTGAGCAATTTGTTTTTCTTTTATAATTTTTTTCATTTACTTCTCAAACGGCCACTCAGTGTTCAGTCCGAGTGAGAAACTTGTTCTTGTTCATTCATGCGTGTGAAAAACACTTCAAACTTCTACGTTGAAACTTGTTCTTGTTCATTCATGCGTGTGAAAAACACTTCAAACTTCTACGTTGAAACTTGTTCTTGTTCATTCATGCGTGTGAAAAACACTTCAAACTTCTACGTTGAAACTTGTTCTTGTTCATTCATGCGTGTGAAAAACACTTCAAACTTCCACGTTGAAACTTGTTCTTGTTCATTCATGCGTGTGAAAAACACTTTAAACTTCTACGTTGAAACTTTTTTGTTTTTATGTGGACATTACAAACTAATAAAATTACGATCACAGGCCCAAGCTGCTCGGCAACGAATTTCGCAACTTCGAACACGAAAGCTGAAAAATAGTACCCGAAATTAATAAAAAAATTAAAACTTTTATAGTAAATTGGAATTTTTGTGTCGTAAAATAAATTTACAGTATTATATGCACTGTTTTATTGTACAACAATTGTTTTCAGTAAAAAATCCAAGTTTTTAGACTTTTGTTTTTATTAGCTTATTTAGATGTAAAACGTATAATTAAACTGTTATAAATATTTATTAAAAATATGCTAAAATTAAAACGAAACTCGTTTAGTGTTACTGTAAAATCCTAGTTGATTTAAACTACTTGAGAGTTAATCTACAAAAAGCTTTTAGCTGAAAACAAAACAATAGACGAAAACATTTTTCAACAAATTTTGCATAAAAAATTCTAAAGCTTTTCCTATTATGTACTACTAATATGAAAAAGATGATGTGCAGATCTTCTGATATGGTTGCCCAACTTACAAAATTATTAAAAACATAAACTAGTCTGGTTTTAGTTTCGTGTTTTTAAGTAACCTTCTTAAATTAGATTATGTTTACTATGAACTTTTATTTTAATATCTCGAAAACATTATTTTTCGCATTTAGGAAAAGAAAAATTTAATGCATACAATACGATATTTTATAACTAATATGAAAATACGACAAATGAGATTTCCAATTATTATAAATTGATTTTAATTAGGTTTAAAGAAATATTTGTTTTATTAAATTTACGTTTTGAGTCAGTTTTTATTTTTGGTTAATTTTTGGTACTAACTTAATTTACCCAAGAAAGCATTTCAAGCAAACCCAGCTCGTTTGTTTGTTTAGTTTTCAACTTAAGAACAGAAATGTTCTAAAATAAAAACTTATGCTTTTAAAGTTACACTTTTCTTTCCAGTTTTCTGTTTTTTTATTGATTTTACCTACACGAGTAATAACATTTGTTTATAAAAAAATATAAGACAAAAACAATCTAGCTAGACTATAAAGAATAATTATAAAAGTTTATAACTAAATAAAAATTAAAGTTATAAAACCGTTTTTAATTTTAAAGTAAGACCTTTAAAATATATTATTATGTTTATGCAAACTAACAAATTTTACCGAAACGAAACTCGATAAGAACTAATTCTAAAGATTTGTTAAAAAATGTATTGCCACCTAGATTAGAACTGATATACGAGACGGTTCAGGATTCTTCCTACTAAATGAAATCAAAACTGTTTAAAAACTATCGTTTCTTATCCTGGGGTAAATTACTTTGTTTTAGAACTCTAAGGGATTAATTTTCTTTATTACAAGTTATGTATATTAATGTTTTTAATTTTCGTTTTTTTAATTTATAATTTTTTATTTGATTGTAATTTTTTAGTTAACTAAACTCTTTAAAATTCAATATTTTCTAAATTTAGTAAGCTTAAGGTTTAGAAAATCTAGTATCTTTGCTCAAACAGTATTTTGTATATGGAAGGTAAATATGGTAATTATCTTTCAAAAAGTGGTAAATTTGGTAATAATCTTCGGTTAACAATGAAAATACATTTAGACAAATCAATTCGCATACACAACATAAATTCAACTTTAAAAATAATTAACAAAAGTAGTATAAAAATCACAGTAGAAACAGGAATAAATAAACCGATTAACTAGACATCGGATTAAATATAATTACTGAAAAACATTAATTTGGAAAGCTAAAAAGTCTTTTAAGGTTCGTTTTAACGTGAATACCCCAACAAACTCTATTATACCAAACGAGTGCGTAAAAAATACAGAGCAATGAAAAAATTGTAGTGTTAATAAAATAATTATCAAGTAGAGAATTACCTTTTGGCCGCAGAAAGCAACAATTCAAGTTCAAAAAAAAAAATTAATTTATAAAAAAGTAAACAGCAAATTTTTTTTTAATCTAAAACTGGCCACCAATAAGTAGAAAAGTAGTCCTAAAACACAACATAGAAAAAACTATGACTGGTCTGCGTAATTCCTGAACAGAACAAGTATCAAATAATTTTCCAAAAACATTTATCATAATTGTAAAATTTTGTTTAATTTTTGTTTAAAATTTAAAAACAACATAAATCAGGTAAGAAGTATAACATAAATCAAATTTTAATTTAAAAACAGGTCTAACTTATTTTAAATTAACAAAAACTTCAATATTAATTTAACTACATATTTAATCATGGCCAGTTTGAAAAATATAAATTATATTGAATAAGTTTTTAATTTAAAATGTTTATTTAATACAAGTTCAAATTTTACGCTGCATTTTCTATACTAATATTCTAAATTTTAATATTATTTCAAAAGTTTGTAGGCGATTTCCTCAATGTCTGTAATTTTGAAATTCAGTTTTTAAACTCAAATACTTTTTAATTGTTTTGAAAAATAACGTCACACAAAAAACAATTTTACGTTATTCAAGCTTTTCTCAGAAAATTTACTTACTGGTAATAACATGTTGAAAAAGTCCAAGAATCTTCATCAACGTCTGTAATTTTGCAATTCAGTTTTTAAACTCAAATACTTTTTAACTGTTTTGAAAAATAACGTCACACAAAAAACAATTTTACGTTATTCAAGCTTTTCTCAGAAAATTGACTTACTGGTAATAACATGTTGAAAAAGTCCAAGAATCTTCATCAACGTCTGTAATTTTGCAATTCAGTTTTTAAACTCAAATACTTTTTAACTGTTTTGAAAAATAACGTCACACAAAAAACAATTTTACGTTATTCAAGCTTTTCTCAGAAAATTGACTTACTGGTAATTACATGTTGAAAAAGTCCAAGAATCTTCATCAACGTCTGTAATTTTATAATTCAGTCGTTGGTTTTTAAATATATTTTAATTCTTTTCAAAAAAACACCACACAAAAAATTTTTTTTGAAAGGTTTTACAAGCTGCATTTATTTAAAAAGTGTATACTTGACGACTTAATATAGTTAAACTTTTAAAAGTTTTATAAAAATATGCTAAAATTAAAACGAAATTCGTTTAGTATTACTATAAAACCCTAGTAAATTAAAGTTACTTGAGAGTTAATCTACAAAAAGATTTCAGTTAAAAACATGTCACTAACCAAGTTCATTTTTCAAAAAGTTTTACATAAAGTATCTAAAAGCTTTTCTTTTTATGTAGTACTAATATTGAAACTATATTGTGATGCGCAGACCTACTGCTGTGGTTAGACAGTTGCTTACGAGTAAAAATAAAAGAAAGATCAATGCGAATTACAGTAACCTCTCGCATCTTTACGCACTTGTGACGTTACACACTCTCGTTTTGTTACGCATTTTATAGTTCTAAAAAATTCAAAAGATAAAATTTTGCACAAATTATATTTATTGTATATCTTTATTTTAAAGTATGTATGTATTTAAATGCTAGCTCTGTTCTCTATATCTAAGACTGTGTAAATTTTTCTTACTTGACTAATTGATAAACATTTAGTTATACCTCATTATAGCAGAAATTAAAAATTAATTTTGTTAGCAATCAAAGATTAAATTAAAATTCTGAAATAAATATGACTGTGTTAAATAATGAAAGTATAATTAAATGATGAGAGTTTAAAACACAAAAAAATATTTTTAGTTTGTGCCTTCCATAAGAAGCCTATTGTACTCTATGGCTTTAACCTCTATAGCTCAGGTGTCTTAACACCCCTCCTTTTATACCTTTTAATAAATAAAAATGTACTTTTCCTCAAATTCTTATGGTATGAAGTTTCATTCTAACTCAAACAAATCATAAATACATATATTATATACAATGCAAGACAAATTTATCCTTATGTAGGCAAAGGTCAATTTGAAAAAGTTGAAGTAACAGAAAACAGTTTTTATCAAACATTTTTCTTATATTTTATATATTTTTGTTTAAAAGAATAAATCCATTACAGCACCAAATGTATATTTTTGTAAAAGGCTACAGGAACAAATTTTAATATAGACACAACACCATCTCTAAATTTTAAACAAATGCTTAATTATAAATTGAGTTTGCTAAGTAGAATAGAATATAAATGTTAAGTATCAAATAAGTCACATATAAATAAAGATAAAATCTACTTAACATTAAAGTATTTTTATTTTATATAAGTTTAAATCTTTTTTTTTTTTTTTTTAAGTATAGTTTTATCTTTTGTTTTCATATATTTAAATAAAGTAAACAAATTGTTAAAACTAAGAACCAAGTCTGCTTTTAACTAGAATCAATATCAAAAACAAGCCATTATGGTAAGTATGTTTGGTACTTCTCGTATCTTTACGATCTCTCGTATAATTACGCATTTTTTCCGTGGACACAATGTGCGTAAATAAGCGAGAGGTTAGTGTAGCTTTGTTTTTAAAATTAACCACATTAAAAAACTTCAAATTAAATCATTTTGCTAAATGTATTTATTTTGTACGTTTTGGATAAGTAAAAATTTAATGCATAATTCCCACAAGTATGGTTATTAATTTTTTGATAGTAAACTGTACTTAGTGTTAAAGAAATGTTCTTTTTATAAAGTTAAGATTTTGAGGAAATTTTTTGAGGAAGTTAAAAGCTTTAAAAGTTTCAAAAGTTTCAAAGTTTCAATATTAAACGTACAAATGTTCTTTTTGATTTTGTCTGCAAAAAATGTTTAACTTGACTACTGTCTTAGATTAAAAAATGTAGAAACTTCAAAAGTTAAAATAAGCTTTGAGATCAATAAATTACTTTCTATATAATTTATTTTTATTATTTATTTCGAATAAGCAGATTTAAAATTCTGAACTAACAAAATATTATTTTATGATCATAGCATGTGTAGTTAAGTATTCAACTTAAAAATTATTAATAAATATTTTAATTTGTAGTATATAACCAAACACTTTTTTAAAGTTCTGCGTAAACTTGTTTAACAAAAAGTCTCATAAAAAGTTTAGTTAAACTTATACGAAAGTATACAAATAAACAAACTTAAATAATTAAGATAATGTTAAGTTGTTTCGTAAAAAGAAAATGTGACGAAATTCTGACATACAATAAAATTACTATAAGTTACTGTATTTATATTTTATTCAAAAATAATCCTATTCGTATTAATTACACAAAATTATACTTTTTCTAAATACAAAATGTTGTTAGTTACATGTGTAGAAAGAAAAATTATTATTTTATCTAGTTTTAACAAGTTTATTTAATAACTAAATCATTTCAAATACAATATTTAAAGAAAAGTTAACTTCATTCTCAATTTCGTCAGCCTCTTTCTCTAAAGCATCACAGATTTCAATTTTCTGTTCTATGGTTTGATTAACCTGATTACAATTATCTTCAATTAATACTTTATTCCTAGACAACTCTCTCTTTTTTTTTAAATTCTCCATAGCAATTCTGTACTGCTCATTAACGAGATCCATTTTGCTATAACTTTAACAAAAGTGAGTTTTACTAAATATAGTTGCTCTCAATTTAAAAAACTGATGAACAAAATTCAATTGTGTTGACGAAAATGGCTTTAACTTAATTAGTTGTAATTCTGATTAGTTCTTCATAATGTAAGTTGCAATTAAAGTTAATTGATATGAAATTTTTTCACCTGTTTTGACTTGAAAATACATTCAAAGTAAAGTTTTGTTACCTACATAGAACTTTCCTTAATTTTTTATACATTTTAATTTAAAATGAAAGAAAGTTTAAGCTGTTGAAAATTATTTGATCAAGTTTAATTTTAAATACTAAATTAGTGTATATCGCGATTATTTTTAATTTTGTTCACAAGTGTTAAGGAAAAAACAAAAATTTAAAATTCTTTAAAATAAGGATTAATTTTGATGAAAAGTACACAGAGTTGTTTTTATTCCAACTTTAGAATATCGCTTAAAACAAATAGTTCAGTACAAAAAGGTTGATAAAAGATGCAACTCGTTTTTTTAATCTTTTCCAAAGATATATGTTTATAAGATATACTTAATTATATCACTAGTTTCTGACCTTAGAAAAAGAAACCAATAAACCTTATAAAAGTGTTTTCAATTTTTTTTTTGCAGTTACGTTAATATGAAAGCAGTGTTATCAAAAAAAAAAAAAGAATTTTATTTTTTGAGTAAATATGCTCAAAATAAGTTTGTTTAAAATTAAGACTTAAAACAGTTTAGCTGTTTTAGCTGTTTTATTAAGACTTAAAACAAACTATTTTCAAATATTTCTAATGCCAGCTAAGTGCATATCAATCAGCTGAATACAATTTTTTTTGTGTGTAAAACCTTTAGATTATTTTAAAGGCAAAAACCTTGAGGTTAAACAATAAAAAAAATTTTTTTAATTTTAAAGTGCGAATACAAAATCACTAAAAACAACATTAAAGATAAATTTGTAGAAATGTTATCACATAAAAATCTTCTAAATTGACAGTATGTGCTTTTCTTTTTAAGTAGTTAAACACTTATGTATCTATTAAAGTTTCGGTGCTAAATTATGATAGTACAACAAAATTAAACAGATTAAAAAAACGCAAAACTTAAGACAAAAATATTACAAGTGTTGTTTATTTGATGCGTTTAAAACTTAATTTTACTATTAACATTTATGGTAAGTTAACTTTTTAAGTTAAATTATAAAATACGAAAAATATAAAGTTAAGAGCTCATTATAGTTTTCTAAATTGTTTAAAAATTATTAAATTTTAGTCGTTTGTTTGTGCTTAACAACTATTATAGTTAACATTTGATACCTCTAATCTAACTACTTGTAACAATATTTCAAAACAACTGCTCTAAATTTACATCTATCTTTAAACTGCTTAATCCAGGACAAGACGTTAAAAGGTATATAAGTGTTGTCCGACTCGATAACCGAAAGATATTTTCGTGCACCAGGTCCTGGGACCAGATATTTTGAATGCTTTTGTTTTTGTCGCTCAATAAAGAATATAATCAACAACAGTTTTAAGGTAAAATTTTTTCAACTAGGTTAACTATGTTTAACAAAATACAAAATATTTTTTTGAAATCCCCTTTTCTCATTGGCATAATTTTTTTGAAACATAATTTTTTCTAACTTAAATTTTTTAGAACTAACTAGTCTCAAATAACTAAAGTTTTAGCAAAAAATCATAGCTAAACAAAAAAAAATATTTTGATGAATTAGAGACAATTGAATTTGTAAACACAGTTGAAGATAAAAGGAGGAGAAAAATAAAAGTCTTTGTACAGCAGCTAAACAAAAACAAGTCTGTTCTTTATGTATACACCTATAAAGGTAATAAGTATCGAATTTAAGTTTATTAATTTATAAATAAGGGCTAGTAAACTTAAAGGTCAGTCTGATTTGCTAATTCAGTCAAAAAATTTTTTTTTTTGCTGTTTTTAATTTTAGTTAGCATAACACTTAATTTTTTACTTAATTTTCAGTATGTTTGGGTAAGGTTGGATAACGGTAAGAGTATGAAAAAAAAAAACTTAAAAAAAATTCTGACTTAACAAGGAAACAAACAAGACTGACCTCTAGGTATGCTTTCCCTGTATAAAAATTTTTATTATGCTGCATTGAAAGTTTCTAACTGTTTTTTATTTTTTTAAAAACAACCACTTGCTGTAGTAAAGAGTCTGTAGTTTTAATTTGGCAGGTTGTGGCACTATCTACAAAAGTTTTAGAAAAAAAAAAATTTTTGAAAAATTTTGAAAAGTTTTTGAAAAATATTTTTTGTGAGTTATTAAAAATAAGGGATTTGTTTTATGGTTTGATAAAACTTACTATGTAATAAAAAAATCTAATGAATAATATGTTGGCTGTAACCACTTGTCCCTTTTATATTATTATGGAACTTTATATTGAATTTTCCGTGGTTGTTCTTCTAAAAAGACCATCAAGAAAAATGTGAACATATATGATTGTAAAAATTGAAATCTAAGGGGAAAGACGGTGTGGGGCTCATGGGAGTTGATTTCTAAAGTCAATATTTGCAGAAATAAGTATAAAACAGAATGTTCACAAATCTTTTCATTTAAAAACGATTCTGTTTTCAGTTAATTTGAATAATAAAACTTAAAGTAAAACACTAATTCCCTAGGATAATGTCGCACCAATATCAAACTGAAAAAGTATTATACTAAAAGTCTTTTTTAACCATACTATTTGGCTAAAAGTTGTGTTTTAAAAGTATATAAATAAAATTCAACTTATTTATCCTAAATTAATCATACTTAAGTATCTAATTACTTTTATTTGACAATATGATTATATCAATACACTATTTTATATTCTAAAGAAAGTTTTCAACTCTATAGCAAAAAAAGTACGATACTAGAGCTATTGAAAGATGTGATAAATGCCTCTTTACTGTGATCTAAAATATAAAACCTAAATAAAAATAAAGTTTTAAGTTAGCTAAAGTTTGGTTTTTATTGTAAAAAAAACTTTTTTTAAATACTACTGAAGAAATAAATACTATTTGTGTGCTCTGTCCAGAACCAAAACATACATTTAAAAATTAAACTAAAGCATTATAATTTCTTTTGTTAACCATTGTTAATAGAGAAAAAACAAAATGCATAAACTAAACTTTTTGTAAATGCATTTAAAGTATTTATCCTATTTGGAATTTTTAACACTATATAGGTTAACTAAGGAATAATATTAGTTTTGTTTTACTATCTTTAGAGAATAGAAGTAATAAACATTTGTTTATTGCAATATGTACTAAAGCTATGAATGATTAACTATAGTTTTTATTTTGTATATTTAAATAAAGATGCTTGCACCAAGGTATAAAAACTTTAAACTTTAATATATTGTATTACTAATTTTATAATTTGAACTCTCAGTTAATGCTGTCATGCTTTTGTTTAAAGATCAGAATATTTTTGTGTAGTAGTTATGTTTTGAAACATATAATGTAAAATAGCTTTCAAAACATTTTGTGTGAAACATCAAACTATTTCAATTAAATGTTATCAAAAATAAATTGTAGTAAATTAACAGCTTTAAAAAACAGTTCACTGATGGAAATGTGTCAGTGTTTACACTGTAGTATTTGTGAAGAAAATTTTTTGTATATTTTCTTTATATTAAGTTTTGAAACTCCTGTATCGGAAGTAGAATATGAAGCAGTCCTAATTTAAAATGTTTTTCTTTTTTTTACGAAACAGCTGATAGTTTAATTGGAAAAAGTTTGAATAGTTTTCCGTGACGTCACAAATTTGTTGGAAAAAAAGAAGCGTGACGTATGTTTTAGATTAGCCGGCAGTGTCAAGGGAGAGATGCCGGTGGTAGAAAAATGTTTTTCATAGAGGATAGCAAAAAAAAAACAAGTTATTCTGTCCACCGTTCTTTTTATTATGACGTCACTATAAAAACGATAACGCCATCTCAAACTGATAAAAAAAATTCATTGTCAAAAGAAAATAGTAGTGGAAAAAAAAGGAGCTCAACTACAGCTGACCCTGGGGTTAAATTAGCAATATATTTTTGTTTTCTAGTTTGTTTTATTAATAATTTTTTTTAACTTAACTAAAAATATTAATTTATGTATTGATATGTAAATTTTTTTTAATGATATTGCTATACTTATACTAATTAAAAAAGTAGCATGTTTTTTTTTAATCGACGGGTATTCTTTCAAAATTAACGCGGAGGTTTAAAATAAAACATCGTTTAAAAATTTATTTAGTTTTAGATCAAGAAACTTCATTTCAAATATTATTTTTAATTAAACTTGAATTTTAACTTCCATGTAATTAAAATACATTTAACTCTTCTTTAAAATTTTTCATTTTCTTATCATAAATAAATTTTAAGCCAAAAGTATAAATTAGTATAGCTTTTACGCGTTAGGTCATAAGAATTATTCTTTCTAGAAAGCTGAAATTATCTTAATGATCTATGTAACTTTTTTTAAAACAACATAGTATTTGAACTATAAAAAATTAAAATACTTGCATCAATTATTGTTGTACTGATTTCAACCTTGAGTCATAAATATTAGCTGTTTGTAAGTAAAATAATTACATATTAAAAAACTTACTTATATATATCTATATAAATTTGTAATTAAAATTTTTCTTAAGTTTCAATTCAAATTTACATTTATTAATGTTTAAAGTAACAACATATTATAATTAGGTATAATGATTATGTTGATTTAATTTTATTCATATTTAAATTAGCTACAGATTGAATATATAATAAATAAAGTTAGCATTAGTTTATTTCAAAATACACATAAGTACAAAAACACCAGTTTATTCACTCTAAACGCTAAAACTTTTTTATATTTTGTATACTAAACAATAATTTCAACAAAAATAAAACTATTTGGAAACTGAAATCTTAAATCAAATTTATTTTATCAAAAAACAAATTAGCAATTTTTTTTTATGAAACTCTTAAGAAAGTTTTCATAGAAAAATTTTAGACATGTGATAATAACTATAAAACAAAGAGAAAAATAAAATTATAAACATCTTTTTCAATAAATTCCTTTATTTATGTATGGAATTAAATTTTCCCATACAAAATAACATAAAACTTTATTTAACAACATTTTTTGTTAACTAATACATAGGTGTAATAGACCAAAAAACAAATTAAAACTTTTTGTGTATATAAGTGTATACATTCAAAGTGTCTTGTTTGTCCGTGCAGAAAAAATTAATTTTTAATTTTCCAAACTGTCTTAAGATTTATTATATATGGCTAATTTAACATCTAAAAAGCATAGAGATAATAACAAACACATGAAATTTTTTTGAAATATTTTCGAATGACTTAATATATTTTAGGCTAACTTAGACCAGTTAAAAAAGAAAAAACACTCATAATAACTCAGACCAGTTTAATTTTTTTTAATAAAATCCATTGATTTTAATACAATTTTATTGATTATTAAGAGTTAAAATGAAAAGAAGTAAAATGAAACAACATGAAGTCAACTCAACTGAGTTATCAACCATAGTTATCCTGAGTGTGTGACAACCCAACATCAAACTAGGATGGGGCATCTTAAAATTTGACAAAAAAAGAAAATGTCAAAAGCTGAATAAGTATAACACTTATCAAGCCTGAATACCAAAAATTAATATAATTTTTATAATAAGATAAGTCAGATATGAAATAATAATATAAATTTATCAACTTTGAATGCCAAATACTATCGTTATTATAATAAGATAAGTTAGACGTGAAATAATAATACAAGTTTATCAACCCTGAATGCCAAATACTATCGTTATTATAATAAGATAAGTTAGACGTGAAATAATAATACAAGTTTATCAACCCTGAATGCCAAATACTATCGTTATTATAATAAGATAAGTTAGACGTGAAATGATAAAACAATTTATCAATCCTGAATGCCAAAAACTATCGTTATTATAATAAGATAAATTAGACATGAAATAATAATACAAATTTTACAAATCTGAGTTATAAAAGCATCTGGGGGGTTAATGAAAATATCAAAACTACATTAAGTTTAAAAAAAAAGACATTCTCAGTCAGATTGCATTTTAAAGAAAATTTTTAACTAGCATGAGTGAATGGTTCATAATTAAACCTGATATTAACAGAGTTGTCATTTTTAAAGTTAAAATATTTGTTTAAGTAGAAATAAAAATTTAGAATCCTACTTATTATCTGATAAGCAAATAACAAGCATGAGCAGGGTTGCTAGTTTTTGAGTCAAAAGCTAGTTTTTCGAACTTAAATGGTTTTAAAGTGTCCGGTCCGGAGTCAATCTAAATTTTAACCAATTAATTGAATGTTGAATATATATTTCTTCGATATAGTATATAAATTTATAAACAAAGTTTTAAAATAAACTACTTATAAATAAAAAAATCTCATTCAATATTTAGAAAAACATAGAAACTTTCAAAAATTTTTGAAACTATGCTGAGATTTTCATCAAAATTTTGTCTGATTTAGTATTATTGCAGTCTCCGACTTCAACCAGCTTTATCTCAAAAATATTTTGAGCTTTAAAAATCTGCAAAAAGCAACTCATAGCTTAGTTACAACTTAATGAAATAAGACTAAATTGTGAAAAAGATGATTGACCCCCCTATGCCCTTAACATAATAAATTCAGTGATACTTTTTAAAATAAATATTATATCTAATCTATTACTAGTGTAAAAATTTAATACATATTACTAAACACGATTGTTCAATTAAATTAAGCACTAAGTAAAAAACATTATAACCAGAAGATTTATAATAAAAGACGTGCATTGTTGTGTTTTATTTAAATTTAAAATGAAACGCTTACAGGAGTATTAAAATAAGTAAAAAATGCTTATTATAGTATTTTGACTAATACATACTTAATACTAATACATAATTATAAACTCTAAATAAATACAGTGATTGTTTATGTCGTATCAGATTTAAAAGTTTACACTTAAATTAAAAAAACCCTTATTATTTTATTCTTGTAAAGAAAAAAGAATTGTATTTAAAATTTGTACTCCCACAAACTTGATACTTATATCTTAAAGTTAAGTTTTAGTGTTGAGAATATCTCTAATAACTTAAAACAAACAGTAAAATATATGAATAAACTGCTCAGAGTTTTAATCTAAAAAGTATTTGGTATAAAGCCTTTAAATTAGAAGTTAAAACAGTTCAACCAACTAAGCTCTGAAAAACATAGCTGATTTAAACAAATTCAAACAAACAGCTAAGTTGTTAAACTAAACTGTAATGTTTAAGCTGTATTTTTCTTTAATGAACTTTCATAATCATGACGTATATAATCTACTCAAAACTAAATAATGAATATTTTTAATTTTTTTTAGAGATTCAACAAAAGGTTTTAAGCATCTATTTTTACAAATACTTGTCTTTAATAACTAAATCTTTATTTAGAAATAAATTCAATCTCAATTTGATCTTAAAAAGATTTCTCAATTTTTTTTAATCAAAAATTTTCAAGCATTTGAACTGAGAAAAACTGATATTCTCAAATTTTAAAGTAAAAAAACTTATTTAGCCTGACGTTTTTCAACTTTTTTCAAAAAAAATGATTTAGCCTGACTTGGCCTGATTTAGCCTGACGCGCACGAACTTACAAACCTGGGTCATGAAACCATATGGAGATTTGACAAGTATGTCAAAACTACCTTAAGTTAAAAAAAAAAAAGACAATCTCAGTCAGATTGCATTTAAAAGGTTTTTATCTAGCATGAGTGAATGGTAACCCCGGCTCATAGTTAAACCTGATATTAACAGAGTTGCCATTTTTATAGTTAAAATAATTAATCTGAGTAAAAAAAAATCTAGTCAGAGTTACTTCAAACTGACCTGAGTTCATCCTGACTTTTTGGATAAATAAAAATAGTAGAAGACAAGTTCAAAAATTGGAAAGTACACAGTTAGTAAAAGACAAATCTTTTTTTTTTTTTTGTTAAAACAAAAGAACTAAATACTTGGAAAATATTAGATAACTTTAAAATTTTTTTTTTCAAAATCAAAAAGCAAAAAGTTTAAATTTCTTAAAATTACTTCCAAAAACAGGCATAACTAGCCTGAGGTTTGATACCTTTAGAAGTAACCAATCCAGCAAGTACAATATAGGTCATGTATATAGTCAAGTTGATACAGAAATCTTAAAGACTAATTACTGGTGTTTTTGCAATTCATATGAATATTTTGGCTTTAAAAATTTCTAAATTATTTTTAGGGACATTTAAATTATAAAAATTAAATCGTTTTACTAAGTTTTTTGAACTACTTGATTAAAACTGCGCTTTAAAGCATAAAAGAAAATTAAAAAGTTTTACAAAGTTTTTAAACCTCACTATTGTTTTTCATCATTTTAATCATTAGATCAATGTTGAAGTTTATCTTATGCGCTCAAGTTACCTGGTTTATATGTGAAAATTACCACTGAAATACTAAAGCAAAAATTTTAATGTTAAATTAGACAAAAAAAAATTTAGTAATCAGAGTAACTTATTTAATTATTGCAGCTCTGTTATACTCTACAATTTCAAATCCACCCAAGACTTACTATTAAAAACACAATTTTTTTAAATTATGTTTTTTATATATTACATGAAACGACTGGTTTCCGAATGATTTACTTTAGTTTCAATGCGTTTATCGTTCCATCAAAACAACAATCAACTCACCAAAAATAATTACTCACTTGAAAAAATGATTTTTAATCATAAAGTCAATCTACAAAATTGTCTATAAAAGAAATTCACAATTTTTTATCTTCTTACTAAAAAGTAAAACTTAGTAGAATCTATAATGATTCTTTAATAACTTCTTTTTGGCTTTTAGTTGTAGCGTAGACCTAACAAGTTTTTTTTAATTGAGGAGGATTTAGGATTTACTCAATCATCCTATTTTGAAGTAATTTTTAAAAATATACATTACTGGTTCACTAACATTTCCCACCCGATCAATTCCCACTAAATCAATTCCCCCCTGAGTCATTTCCCACCCGATTAAATCCCACCTGATTAATTACAACCCAAGTAATTTGCCACTTTTGCAAGGCGTCATTTTCATACGGGGCTCATTTTTGCACTAACTTTTGAACAAGTTCCACCTTTTCGTGACGTCTATTCTGAACAAGTCGTCACTTTTACACAGATGACATTTTTGGACAGTTTAAAATTTATAAATATATAACTATACTTAAATTAAATTAAATTGAGCTTAATTTAAGATTCATAAACTTTAAAAAAATCAAATAAATCTTAAATTATAATTTGATTTATGTTGTACAAAAACTTTAATTTGTTTAGAATAAAATACTTCAAAATCAAGATCAAATTATTTTCAATTTAACTAAGCATGAAAAATTTTAATGCTCATCAAAATTCATTTTGAAGAAAATATTCAAAAATTATTTCAATTACCATAAAATCCTTTTTTTGTATAACGTTTTTACCTTTTTCATTATAAATCAATTTAAAGATGACTTAAACTTGGTTTAAAATCAAAAATACAACATAAAATACATAGGCGCATAAAAACACGCACGAATCAGGATTTTTGACAATGAAGTTAAAGTATATTCATTTAAATTTATTTGTGAAAATTTCATAAGTCTTTAATAAAATTTTCTAATTGAAACTTTGTTTTGGTAAAATAAAACAACATTTAGTTAGTTTCACTTATTATTAGCGAGTTTAACAGAATAGTAGTTTTGTTCTTTTTATCTTTTTTAATATTTTAGTATTTTCATTTTCTGCTTAAAAGTTTACTTAAACTTTTATGTTAATGTACTTTACTTAAACTTTTAGTGAATTTTAGTAATTTAACATAAAAATAAAGTGTTCTTTTTAAAATAATACGTATTTTAGTTTATAACTGTTTGCCCCGCGTCGTGTATGAGTGCAGTTTTTAAGCAACAAATAAAACAAACTACTCATTGTTTGATAATTTTTACGAAGATTTGTGTGTAGATACTGTTAAACATTTTTATTATAATTTCTTTATGTCTTACAAGCCCAATCTACCGTACAACTTAGAAGTTATTTTTTGTAGAATGTTTGTACTGATTCTTGTTCTACTTTTCAACTTTATTCTTTTACATGAAGCTTGATGTAACTTTTAATTTATTCATGCTTAAACATATTAAAAAAAATTAAAAATGATAGGCTAATTTTAGTTAAGCATATTTATATTCTAGTTTTCAAGCTATTTTAGCAAGTAGTAATCTAAAAATTGAAATTCAAACTAAGTTTAAAATATGGTATAAACTTTGTAGGTTAAACTCTGAATGAAATTAAAAAAATTGTATTACTTTTATTGTCAGCAATTAACTTAAAAATTTATCAGACTCTCTTTTGAAAAAGTAGCTGCTTTAACAGCGAACAATTAATTGTGGGTATTTGGATCTGGTAAAATAAAAGCAATATATATCAAAATAAATGTAGAAAAATTGGTCCAAAAACACAAAACTTAAATTAAACAGTTAGTTTTCTAAATGGTCCGTATTTGTATAACAATATATTTTAATTTATATTTTATTTTACTACAAATAGTTTTCAATAAACTTTTAGTTATATTTAGTTTTATTTTATGTGAAATTTATTTTTATTTTATGTGAAATTTATTTTTATTTATATTCAACTTTAGTTTTACATTGGTACGTAATTAATGTTTAAACAGGTTTACATTAAATACGCTTTAGTTTAACTTTTTTTTACATATGCATATAGATAAAATTCCTCAAGTTAGTTTTACCAAATTTTTGAAAAAGTTGGCTGTGCAGAAGTGACGACTGGCGCAAAATATGACGACTGGTGCAAAATATGGCGCCAGTAAAAAATTGATGCCATGCAAACCGAACGCTTTGTGCAAAGTGCAGTCATAAAATAATTATAAGTCGTGGAAAAGTGACACCTACGCAAAAATAACTCTCCGTGCAAAAGTGATCGAATGGGAAATAATTCGGGTTGGAATTGATCCGGGTCGGAAAAGGTTCGGATTAGGTGGAAATTGAAACTGAGCGGCTCCCATATTTAACACATAAATAAAATAAATGTAAAAAACCTTTGGTTAAAGTTTTATACAACTCAGAAAATAATGTAAAATTAGTAGTGAACTGTAATTTTCAGGACAAAACAACTTATACTATATTTAAAACTTTTTACAAACACATTTAAGTTATCAATTAAGTCTACACTTAATTTGTTTTCAGCCAATAAAATATTACTATTTTATTGAACATAAACAAATAAATAGAAGTACTAGTAGATACTAGATTTCAATAAAATGAAAAACAAGATGTTGAAGTTACACGTTCCTTAAACTTTAAAAATCTTATATATAAAACTCTTAACTAAATTTGATCTAAAGTTGTTTCAAATTTATTCAAAGCTATAAATATTTTTGACGACTTCATTTATCAAATTAGATATTATAGTAACTGAAAATTTACACGTGTTTTCTACATAAGGAATAAACTATAGGTATAAAATGATCTCATATAACGACAGTAACTAGTTTTTTTAACATCATTATTTGTTATATTTTTACAAATTATAACAGTAATCTAATCGCTAAAATCATTTATTTTGAAAACTTTACATAAGTAACACTTACTTACATTTCAGTTTCAAGACAAGCGAATATTTTCACATCTTTTACATCAATAATTAACAAATATGACGTTCGACCGCTATATTAAGGTCTCTCAATAACTTACAAAGTTGTTCGTTAGTAAAAAATATTGTAAAAATTAAAAACAAACATTAATGAGCTCTTAAAATTTTTAAGGTTCTTGCTATTATAATACAGATTTTTTTGCCTGATTTTTTTTGCGGTTTTAAATAATCTTTAAAACTGAAACCTAGTTTTGGACAACAAAAATACAATATATACATGTTTCTATATGATACAAAAATCTGTACATTTGAAATTTGCTTAATGATTTGGGAAAAAAATATTTGCATTTTACTAATATATCATAAGCTAACAAAAACACTAATAAAAAGTTAATGATTTTCAGTTACTTTATCATGTGAAGATTTTAGAACAAGTTTGTTTCTGCCAAACAAATAGTTTTAAGTGATTAAGTGACAATTACAAAGCGTAAATTATTTTCAGATATTTCAAACTTCGAATAGATCAGATTTAAATTTTTCATTAATAGGTATAGTTAAACAAAGTTATTAACAAGTGTACAAAATTATGTTTTTTTACAAATTTTCAAACAGATTAAGAAACAAAAAAGACCACTACAAACTCAGACTTTAAAGTAAACTATTAGTTGGGCTATAAATCTAAGATACTGTTTTTTTTGGTAGTTCTTTGTGAGTTAGAATTGCTTCTAAGATCAGCAGTTCTTCTTATCAGTTTTTAAAAATATTTATCTTGAGTTAAAAAATTAAATAACCTATCAACTTTCTTTTGAACAGCATACGTGTATTAACAATTAGATATGTAAAATCTGCAAATAATAATACTGCTTCGGTGAGATTTTAATTACAAATCAAAAACTTTAAACTATTAATAATCAAGATTTTGTTTTTAGTACAGAAAATTTATGTAGATATTGCAAGAAAAATACATACAAAAAAAAATATCTCAAACAATAATAAAGTTCACTTTTGATTTTCAGAAAAACACTGCAAATATAAAGTTTTAGGCAACAAAAATTGAGTAAGTTTTAAAGCTTACTTTTGTTTTGTGCTTATCAAAATAATGACTTAAAAAGTTTTACAAATCATTAAAATCAAACTTTCAAGAATATATGGTTAACTGTAAAACTACTAAATAAGTATTATATAAATAAAACGAAATAGTAAGGTAAATATATAAGTATAAGTTTAAAACTAATTTAGGAATAACTGTTAATTAAACAAAGTTATTAATAAAATAAGTATATTGTGTATAATATATATATAAAACACTGCAAATATAAAGTTTACGGCAACAAAAATTAAGTAAGTTTTAGTTTTAAAGCTTACTTTTGTTTTGTGCTTATCAAAATAATGACTTTATAAGTTTTACCAATCATGAGAACAAAGTTTTCAAGAATATATGGCCAACTTTAAATCTACTAAAAAGTACAATGAAACAGTTGAGTTAATATATAAGTGTAGAATTATTTTAGCAATAACTGATAATTAAACAAAGTTATTAATAAAACTATGAAACAAATCTATTTTCTTGTAAATTAAACAGTATAACACTAAAAGAAACAAGATCCAACCACGATAAATAAAATTTAAAGCAGATAGAAAATAGTTTGTTGGGCTAATTTCTTGAAGAATTCAGCCTGTGTATTTAGTTTTGGTAATTCTTTATGAATAAAAATTGCTTCTCAACGATTTTTCTTGTTATTATTTACAAGAGCTTGGGTTGAGTAACTGTCAAACAAGAAGAAAAAATAACTTTGTAATTGTGTCTGCTAAATCTAATATTAAAATCAAATTATTAATATGTATACTTATTTAATTTTATAAACTGTGTTTTTTATTTTCAATTTAATAACAAAATTTTGCTTAAGTGAGTTTTTAAATTGCTCCAAAAACATTTTGTTCTTTTAATCAAGATTTTGTGTTTAGAACAAAAATGTTACGCTTATATTGCAAGAAAACAACAAAAAAAAGACAATAAAAATAATATCTCAAACAAAAGTAATATGAATTTTACATTCTTCAAAACAAATACTGCAAATAAAGAGTTTGAGGCAACTAAATCACATACAAATATTCAAATATAAAATGTTTTTTTGATAAGTTATCTTTTACAAGAACTAATTTTTGGTTGAAAAACAGTAACAGTAATTTTTGGTTCAAACAGTTTTTATAAAAATAGAATTAAGATGATTTTTCAAATTCAAAACGAAATTTATCTTTAAACTTTTGTACAAAATATAATGAACTAAAGTAAATTCCTAGTTTTAAGTTTTCAAAACAAGAGTTATAAAAAAAAATGTTTCAAGGCCTTTATGATAATTCATAAGTACACATGCTTCTAAACAATTATGAAAATTTCAAGACCATTTTTAACAAACAAAAATACTCATTGTTAAAATAAGAACATCTCCGTGAATATAACATCTACATAAGAAATAATCTTATATGATTTTTAAAATCCTATGATATAAAAGGCTTGTAAGGTATTTACTAAGTATGTTCCAATTGAAAAAATTTCAAAAAATTTATGCTTAAATGCCAACAAAAAAACATTGTTCCCTAATTAAATGAGTACATGACTTTCAAATTGCGAAAACATAATTTTTGACATTTCAAAGTTTAACATTATGAAGTAATTGTTGAATTTTTTAAAAACTTTTTTTAATTAACATACTGATTTTTGAAGCTTCTAGTAACTTTTTAATTTTTTTTTAATTTATGGTATTTTTCTTAAACTTGTCATGGTGTATTTTTTTAAAAATATTAAAAATACATTATTTGCTCCCTGATTAACATTTACAAAAAACCAAGAAAAAATTTACAAGAAAATTAAAATATTTTTAATCAATCACTCAACACCTGTTCACTCTCTCTATTTTCAACTTCGCCCTTGTAACAGCTCGGAACGAACGGAACCAACACAGGAACTTTTCTCAGGTACTCCTGATATTCGGGTCTTTCCCCGTACCGCTCCAGACCGCTGGTTTCTAACTGGGGAAGCCCCGAGACGAAACAAATCAGGCAGATTATGAACAACGGGGAGAGAACTGACACCCATTCCCAGCCTGTGAGTAAAAATATATACTTTATTTTAATTAATATATATATATATATATATATATATATAAATATATATAATATAAACAAATTATACAGTAATCTTCCTTTATTCTACCAACATATGTTTCTGTGTGTCAACGAATCAACACACTTCAACTGGGTTTATTCACTATTTTTATTAATATAATATATATATATATATATATATATATATATGCAGATTAATGTCAAACAAATTATGTAAATATGGGATAATACTGATACCTATTGTTTTGCAAACATGCAATTTTTTACATTATTTATATATTCAGTTAATATAGTTATACAAATTACTATTAAATTACTAGTATTTTTAATGATTAATTTTTATTTACTATTTGTTTATATAAATCAAATAGTATTTTATATAATCACGTAAAATAAGAAAAGAGGAAAAAGAATTGATACTCATACCCATCCTAGAATGCTAATGATTAAAAGAATTTTACTTAAGTTATATTTTAATACAAATTCTTAATATTAGGGACATCAAGATATACCCAACCTGAATAGAATGCTAACAGTTTAATAAAATTTCATGTATTTCGATAAGACATGTTATTTTCAATCTATAAGTTTTTTTATTATTTTACTTAACGCAAATAAACATTACTTAATAAAAATTATTTGTTTTAATTAGTGAAAAGAGTTTTACGTTAAGTTAATTGTATGTGCCATTATCTGTTTTTAAACATTTACAAAATCTTTACAAAATGAGTAAGTAATGTTTTCTAGGAAAACTTAAAAAATTTTCAATGAATCATTTATGAGTTTAGTCACGCAAAAAGGAAATGGTGAAACATTTTAAAAAGTTAATTTCTTTCCTTTGCTCATAAAGTACAAGAAAGTTTATATAGTTTCTTGTACTTTATGAGCACAGTTTGTTATTGTAAGTTTATAACTAAAGTATCTTAACCCGTATTGTAATGAATCATAAAATATTTAGAATCTGTTTATGCTTCATTAGAAAAATGTACTATGTTTAAAATTGTGATATAAAAGTAAATAAGTGTTTTAATTACTTTTAACGAATTAATTTAATTTATTGTAAGAACTTACTGATTTAAACATTATAAAATTTTTACTAGTTTAAAAAACAAAATATAGATATGCTTTAAAAACAAGTTTATTTAAGTTTATTGGTACTTAATTATACTCAAATTTAAAAGACTTTAATAATTATCAATGATGTTTTCCAGATACTTTTTATAACTATTAGTTTTATCAAAAATCAAGTATATACAGGGTTGCCACTCTTTGAGCCAAAAAATCTTCCCTGAGTGACCAAAAATTTCCCTGAGTAACCTTAAATTTCCCTGAGTTTCCCTGAGTATTTTTCAAATCTTAAAAAAAAAATTTCTCTTCTAACACAAATTATTAATACCTCATTCTCATTTTCTTCTTTAATAAGTAAAGAAATGTTGTATGTGTATGCTTCTGCATTAAATTTATGAAAAAAACTGTTTTCAAAAACTCAATCTCAAAAGGTTTAAACCAATTAAAAATTAAAATTTCAGCAGCTGTTGAAGAAGTTGCAGCTGATATACTAGTTGAACTATTAGCCCCACCAAAATAAGAAGTAATTGCATTATTTTTACTCTTAGAAGCTTTCAATTTAAGATGTTTTTTCGACATACTGTGCGATTTCAATGCCCTTATACCCATGTTGGATAAGGCCATTGGTGTATCATCACCACACCACTTACATTTATACTTCTCTTTGTCTACATCCTCAAATAACCAATCTTTGAAGTCTTCATGGTTAAGCCAACTTTTTTTAAACAAGGTTTTAAACTGTACTTTACTCATAATACTTAAAAAAGCTTTTAAATTAAATCTGCTAAAAAGTTGTAAAGTATATTAAAACATTCACACTAAAAAATTAATTACCATTACTGCTACTACTTTTGAAATTATTGTTTATAAACAAAAATTTAACCTCTATTTTTTTAACATAAGTAATACAACACTAATCTGTATTCATTTTAATTTTTTTTACTGAAAACAAGTAGTTGTAAACAAATAACAAATAACTTTATTATTTAAAAAATAAGAACTAATAATACAACATAGTGTTTTTTAAACTACATAAGTAACTAAAAATAAAAAGTTTATTAGAACTTTTCAATGAATAGTTAACAACAACTTTCATTTCTCTAAACTGTTTGATTTTACTTGAGTAAGTATAAATTTAAAACTTAAAAAAAGTACAATGTTAATACTAAGAATATTGAAGAACTAGCCGCAAGGCTAAAAAAATTCCAAATAACCACTTAAATAATAAAAATTACTACTTTTGAACAAAATATTGAAACTGGATTAACTAAACCTCATTCTAGATCTAGAAAAAAATTTCCCTGAGATTTTCAAAAACTTCCCTGAAATTTAGAGAAAAAATCAAAACTTCCCTGAGTTTCCCTGAGTTAAAAGAAAAATGCCAAAATTCCCTGAGTTTCCCTGAGATTTTCTACAGTTTGAAAATTCCCTGAGATTCCCTGAGTTCCCTGAGTGTGTGGCAACCCTGTATATAACAAAAAATATCATTTGCATAATTTAACATTTAACATTTTTATACAATTTATAAGTTTTAGCAGAACGACTAGAAAATATTTTCAAAGCTACCAAAATTCAAAACTAGACAACAACTATTTACAATAAGAAATCAGCAACACGCAAACATAGAAATACTTGTAAAATTACTATAATAAATAAACCACAACAGCTATTTACTAAAAATCGTGAGATATTTAACAAATATTTGCTCACAAGTTATACAACCCGAATAACGCGTTACATCATTAAATATTTCAATTTATTATTTTCTAGTAAAATGCTTACATTGTTCTAGACTGCTTTTTAAAAATGTAATGAAATCAACCATATCTTATGTAACTTTTACTTTAGATTAAAATAAGTGTATTTTTATTTTAAGCAAACGATTTAATATCAAACATTTTATTTAAAATGAATGATATTAATTTTTTTTCTAAAAACTAACAAAAAAAACTTTTTAAGTATTATAGATTATACTTATACAATTCTAAAAGTAGAAACTCCTTTTTTAATACTCAAAATCTTAAACTACAATCATAATAGTCTGAATAAACATTTACATATAAAATCATGTGTATATACTTATAATTAAGATTCATATAATAAAAAATATGTTCTTCAATAATACAACTTTGCTATAAACTTACATACAAATTAAAATTATGAATATTTATGTGACTAATTAATTTTATTGATCACACCATTAAACACATAATTAACATTTTGTAATAAATTTACCAATAAGCACAATAACCATGTATATACAGTTTTTGTAATGTTTAACTTTACAAACCTATACATTTAAAAGAACTTAATCAAATATATGGTACAAAAATGTATTTATAGTTTTGACAAGACAAAATTACTCTAGTTTATACTAAAACTTTTTAATGTTAAAACATGAATTGTTTTTTATGCCAAAAGGTCAGTTTAAAAATAAATTAATTTACATATTTTGTTGTGCTTTTTTCCGGTGCATAACTTACTAAAAATATATAACAGAACACATTTCATTTTAAATTTATTTAAGTATTTTCAAATAGGCCTCGTCAGAAATTGTTTCCTATTGAATTTGAATGAATACAAATTGAAATAAAATTATACTGAAGTTTAAAGTTTTAAGATATAAAATGACGTAATAATCAAAAGTTAAAATTAAGTAAGTGCTAATGTTAAACAAATTTGGTATACTAATAAAACTCGGTAGAACTAAAACAATCTAAATAAAAAAGCGAAAAAAATTTTAAATTAAAACTATGCTTAAAAATAAAGTTAAACAAGAAACTAATTACGTTAAAATTACTAATATAAGGATTTAAAAAGTCTAGTTTGGTAAACAAACTTTTTCTGCTTGCATAAACTGGGCTTTAAAGATTGAATACATAAAGCTTCCAGAATATGCAATTGGAAAGAGTTCTCCGCTCTCACTAAGACTGAAAAATTGTCCTTTTTATAATTTTTAACACACTCAGGATTGTCCAACAAATGCTGCCCAATCGCCGAGAAGTATTTTTTAGTTGGTTTCTCAGAACGGCCATCAAACCACTTTTTCAAAACTTTCGGAACATGTTGATCGATTTTTACATGAAACCTTTGAGATGTTTTTCCCACGTAGTCACTACCACAGTGACAACTAAATTTATAGATGATGTTACTTTTTTCATGGGTGGGAGAAACATCTTTGTAAATTCCACTCAGAGTTCGATCAGTATACAAAACTGTTCTTAAATGAACAGAGCACTGAAGCTCATAACAGTTTAGATGCCAAACTTTGTGATTTTGCACACAGTTATAGTGGTACACAAATTGATTTAGGTGATTTCAGAATGATTAAGAATTGCATAAAAGAGCTTAAACAACTTAAAAATGACAAAAACATTATTATCACAAAACCGGATAAAGGTTCTGGTGTTGTAATTTTAAATTCTTCTGATTATGTTAGTAAAATGGAAAATATATTAAACGATTGCACTAAATTCAAACATATAGGTTCTGTAAACTCTTTTGATTTCACAGCACGCATTGAACTATCTTATCAAAGGAAAATGTTAGGTTGGTACAAAAATAAATTCATTAGTGAAATTACGTATAATTCAATCAGACCGGTAGGCTCACAACGTCCGAAACTGTATGGTCTTTCTAAAGTTCATAAAAATTTTTAAGGCCAATTTTATCAATGATAGGTTCGCCACAAAATGATTTGGCAAAATTCTTAGTAAAAACACTTGCACCAGTTTTCCACAAATTTTCTAATTACTCTCTTAAAGATTCTTTCCAATTTATAGAAAAAATTAGTCTAATTCCTCGTTCCAAAGTCAAAAGTAGCTATATGATTTCATATGATATCAAAAGCTTGTTCACTAATATTCCAGTAGTGGAGGTTATTGAAATTTGCTTAAAGGTATTGTATCATTCCGATTTAAAACACCCTCAGATGCCGGAATTTGTGTGCAAAGAAATGTTACACATGGCTGTGTTAGGTGTTGAGTTTAGTTTTGATGGTAAAATGTATAAACAAATAGATGGGGTTGCAATGGGTTCACCTTTAGGTCCTATCTTGGCTAATATTTTTGTTGGTTACCTAGAAAGTAAGTTATTTTTGAACTGTAAAAGTCCTCTCATGTATCTTCGATACGTAGATGACACTTTTGTTATGTTTGAAAATAGACAAGAGAGCTCCAGTTTTCTTAATGATCTTAATAATCTTCACAAAAATCTCAGTTTTACAAAAGAAGAAGAACACAACAACTCGTTAAACTTTTTAGATGTTTGTGTCCAACGATCAGTTGAGGGGGAACTTTTAACAAAAATTCATCGTAAATTAAATTCAGAAGCATTATATGTTCCGTGGGCATCTTTTGGTCCAGTCAAGCAGAAGTTAGGAGTTTTAACGGGTATGGTGAAGCGTTTCACCAGACTTTGTTCTCCTTGCTTTCTTGAAGGCGAGTTGAAAACACTTCAAAACACTTTCCTTTCGCTTGGTTATCCAGGTAACTTAGTTTCGAAAGTTATAACAAGAGCTAGAAGTTCAACAGCTTTAAAAATGATTGGCCCTCAGAAGTGTCCAGTATACTTAAAACTTCCTTACCTTGGAAATATTTCTGAGAGGTTTTCTAAGAAAATTTCTGAGGAAATAAGCCAAGTTTTCAGCTCTGTTCATTTAAGAACAGTTTTGTATACTGATCGACCTCTGAGTGGAATTTACAAAGATGTTTCTCCCACCCATGAAAAAAGTAACATCATCTATAAATTTAGTTGTCACTGTGGTAGTGACTACGTGGGAAAAACATCTCAAAGGTTTCATGTAAGAATCGATCAACATGTTCCGAAAGTTTTGAAAAAGTGGTTTGATGGCCGTTCTGAGAAACCAACTAAAAAATACTTCTCGGCGATTGGGCAGCATTTGTTGGACAATCCTGAGTGTGTTAAAAATTATAAAAAGGACAATTTTTCAGTCTTAGTGAGAGCGGAGAACTCTTTCCAATTGCATATTCTGGAAGCTTTATGTATTCAATCTTTAAAGCCCAGTTTATGCAAGCAGAAAAAGTTTGTTTACCAAACTAGACTTTTTAAATCCTTATATTAGTAATTTTAACGTAATTAGTTTCTTGTTTAACTTTATTTTTAAGCATAGTTTTAATTTAAAATTTTTTTCGCTTTTTTATTTAGATTGTTTTAGTTCTACCGAGTTTTATTAGTATACCAAATTTGTTTAACATTAGCACTTACTTAATTTTAACTTTTGATTATTACGTCATTTTATATCTTAAAACTTTAAACTTCAGTATAATTTTATTTCAATTTGTATTCATTCAAATTCAATAGGAAACAATTTCTGACGAGGCCTATTTGAAAGTACTTAAATAAATTTAAAATGAAATGTGTTCTGTTATATATTTTTAGTAATATTTTGTTGTATGTATTAATTATATATGAATTAATAATAAATCGTACCTTCAAAAGTTTTAGCACATATTAAGAAAATACCAATCCATGAAGTAATTTCACCAAAATAATTTGGATGAATATAAAAAACATATAATTATATACTAATTCTTAATAAAACATACCTTCAAAAGTTCTAGCACATATTAGGAAAACCCCAATCCACAAAGTTATTTCACCAAAATAATTTGGATGTCTGCTAATTGACCATATTCCTGTGCTTATGAATTTTCCCTGTAATTTAAAAATAAATTGATTAATAACTTTTATATCAAAAGTAAAAATATAATAGGAAAACAAAATACTTTTTAAATACACTTCGGGTAAATTGTAAAAACATATATTTTTAATTAAAAATAATATTTTTCTTTAAATTCTAATCAAGTTATTTGCTTGTATAACTTAACAAAAAGCCTTTGGTTTTTTGAGAAATTTAGATTTTACTACCTAACAAACATAATAAAATTTAACGAAATGACATCTGTAAACAATGACATCAATTTTGTATGGTTTTACTTATCATGTTTATAGAAACTGTATTTTTTATCATGTTTATGGAAATTGTAGCTAGACAAACAAATATTTTTATCAAGTAATTAAACAAACATTAAGACTAGACCAACAAAAATAATTTTCAAATTACTTGTAGTTTGTTAAAAGAAGCACATTTTTAACACATACTTTACTTAAATGATACTTTTACTTTATATATATTTTTTTTTAATTCATGTTTAAAAAAAGAATAAGCTAAATTAAAACATAACTAATTTTATTTATAGTAGAAAAAATTGCATACCAAAGAATTCGTTATATGGCAAATGGTACTTGTATAATATTATATACAAATATTTAAATTAGCAAGCTTTGATATTCGAAATATTTGTTATTCAGCTATTCTATATCATCTTTAATGACTTAACTGGAATTTAAATTGTCCAGTAAATAATATCGTACGGACATAAATTTTCAAGTATAGTAATGTGTTTAAATCATTTAAATTCTATGTAACTTTGCTATCACAAATTTAACTGTAGTGCATCTTTTAAAAAAAAATTATATTTTTATTCAGGTTATTTTACATAGGAAAATGTATTCAGAAATACTTAATAACTATACTCAATATAATGCATTAGCAACATTAATAGCTTGTTACTAGCTTTTTAGATTGAATGGTATGAAGGTAGTCTGCATTTTTTAGATTAGAATCAGACAGCTTTTAATAATTTGACAGATAAAATAAAAACTGGTTTAATAGTTTTTGAACATAATTGTTCTAACTTTTTGTAAACAAAAAAACTGAAGAAGTACACTTCTTTTTTAATAAACAAATATCTCTTATGTGTCTTATGTGTTTTTAGAGTTGGAATTTTCATTGATTATTTAACCAAGTTTTAATGTGCGTAAAAATATGAATAGAAAATAGATATCAATGTTTTTAAATTGGTAACAACTCACTCTATTATCAGGGTTCTGTTTAAACTTCCACTTTTGGTAATCGGCCAAACACTCACAGAAGAAACCAATTGCCCAGACACCAATACCTACGTAGTCGAGCCACCAAAGTGTTAACGGTCTTGTTTCCTGGTTGGCCACTATGGTTGGGAATAACGTGAAGTAGACCCAAGTTGCTGTGAATATAAATGAGAAGTTTGTAATTGAAAATAAGTATCTCAATTTAGTATAACCTAAAGCAGGATTTCTTAAAATGGTATTGAATTTTTTCAAAGAAATAAAATATCCAAGTTGTTGCTAATATGTATAAAATAAGTGAGTATGTTTTTTAATGTAGTTTAAAAAAAAGCAGGACTATCTTAATGTTTATTCCATTTTAAATTATAGAATTATTTATTAAAAATGGACTTTTAAAACTAAAACATTATTGAATTCTAAAATTGCTACTGTGAAAAAAGTTTTAGTTTGGAAATAAGTATGACATTTTAGTATTTATAAACAGCATTTCTTAAATGGTTGTAGCAACTTTATTTTAAGAATTTATTTTTATAAAATGTAATTTAGTTAAAATGTTATAAAAAATAACATTATTAGAGTTTATTATACAATACATATTAACATTTAAACATTTATTTAAATGTTGAGAAGGTTTTATTTTTTATAACAAATATATTACATATATATATAAATACAAATTTAAAATGTACTAAAACTGTAAATCTTAGTACTTAAACTTATCTGGAAAGCAAGTAACAAATCAATCTTAAAATAATGATGAGGAATACAGATATCTTGTTATGAGTGTAAATATAACAAAGTATAAAATTAAACCTATAAATAAATTGTAAAACCAAGTGGATTTTTAATGCAAATTTTAAAATATGTAAAAACAAGTAAAAATCTGCTAATATAATTATACTTTATATTCAATAATTAAAACATAGTTAATTGTATACAAACAAACTCTACATAACCCACATAACTAACAACAGGTTTTGTAGTATATTTACCAAGTCTACAGTAAATTCTCTAATGATAGTAAAATTTTAACAAATAAACCCTTGTATAAGCAACAAAAATAGAAATGCAAAAAGTTTTGATTTATTTTAAAACTAAACTATTTCTGATTTTCTTTAATATAGTAGAAATACTACGAATAAAACATTACTAAAGCCAGACAACTATAAACGCAAACATATTTTATTCATATAAATCAAAAACTTTTGTTTTTTCTTAAAAAGGTAAAACTCAATATAAAACCTTGTATCAGCCACACAATTAGAAATGCAAAAGGTTTTGATTTATACTTGTCAAATCTGGAATCTCCACCAGAAGCTATAACCCTGTAGAACAAAAATCCTCCCAACCTGTTTAAAAAATATGTAAAATTTAACTTTTGGATTTGTTCAAATATAATTATATGTTTGTCAACAAACACTTTAAAATAAAGTGTTTAATCATCTAGGTAATTTATCTTTAATTTATAAGAAAATTATGTTGGACTGTTTAAAAAAATGTTTTATTTAAAATTTGAAAATAGCTGTTATTGAACTTTTTAAAAATTTTCAATACTGAAAGCTTAATGACATAATATTAAATTTAATAAATAGTTTAAATAAAAATAATTTTAAATTCAAACAACAAGTATTTAATTTAATTTAATAAAACACACCTAACAGCCCACACAATAACAAGTATCATCAGTATCAGCTGTCTCCAATTTCCTTCATTAAACTGGTAATTACCACATCTCAGACTGAATATGGCCACTGATATGTAGGTTAGACTGCCTGTGTAACAATAATCAATACAAATAGTATAAAATAGTTAAACTGGTAATTACCACATCTCAGACTGAATATGGCCACTGATATGTAGGTTAGACTGCCTGTGTAACAATAATCAATATAAATAGTATAAAATAGTTAAACTGGTAATTACCACATCTCAGACTGAATATGGCCACTGATATGTAGGTTAGACTGCCTGTGTAACAATAATCAATATAAATAGTATAAAATAGTTAAACTGGTAATTACCACATCTCAGACTGAATATGGCCACTGATATGTAGGTTAGACTGCCTGTGTAACAATAATCAATATAAATAGTATAAAATAGTTAAACTGGTAATTACCACATCTCAGACTGAATATGGCCACTGATATGTAGGTTAGACTGCCTGTGTAACAATAATCAATATAAATAGTATAAAATAGTTAAACTGGTAATTACCACATCTCAGACTGAATATGGCCACTGATATGTAGGTTAGACTGCCTGGATAATATCAGTTAACATTTTTTTATTTTGCTTCTAACAAATTACAGCAATCTTTGTCAATTGTATTAACAATTCAATGATCATTTATTTTTCAAATTTACGTTTTAAGGTAGAATTATCTTCTTTATTTTATTGCTTATAATTTAAAAGTGTTTTACACATAAACTTCTGATTAGTATATGAGACAACTTAGAATCAAACAGCGATTATAATTAAGAAATGTTTTAAGTATAAACCTTTTTTGTTCTCAATATAAATTTATGTCATTGGTTCATTACAGTGCTAAAAAAGAAAATATACTATGTTGTTTTTTGTGTAATAAAAGTTTTAATATATTGTAATAGTAGAATAATTGACAATTAAAAAATCATAAGAAAACTTCTATTTTGTTTAATCTATACTTTAAGTTTAATTATTAGATAAAAAAGTATATATAACAACAGCTGTCTTAAACATTTTTTAATAAGTTTTAGGTGAATAAGTAAAACCTTAGCTAAACTTGTGTTGTTTAAATGTAGTCAAAACACAAGAACAAAACCAACACTTACCAGTGAGATCATATATTTTTTCAGTTTGAAAACAGTACGAAATCAACCATCCAACAATTTGCAGACCGACATCTATTCCTGCTATTATCAGGTAATTTTGCTGCTGGCAAGTTAACATTACTTGATTATGTGTCTGAAAAGAGTCATCATATAACTTTTTTGTACTACATATGTTAAACAGAAACATGAGACATGATTCATTCAAAAACATTAAGCAATCATATAAAATCAATTTCAGCTAACACTTACCAACTACTTTTGTTAGCAACTAATTTTGAAATAAAAATTTGAGTAAGTAAACAGTTAAAGGTTTTACCAGAAAATATTCAATTTATTTGTTTGTTTAATAAAAATTTATTTGAATGTCTCAAATTTTGTTAAAAAAATTGGTATAAAAACATAAAAATTACATGGTTAATTATTTGAGTTTAAAAAAGTTTTAAGGTGGAAGTTTTAAGTAAGTAACTAAAATGTATAGACAGTGACATTTTTAATGTGTTGTTAAAATTTTTTTTTTTTCAAAATACAAACAATAATAAAAAGTCTCAGGTTTACTTGATTTCTTTACTATAATAATTGAATTTGTATTTCTTTCATTTCCTTGTTTAATATTATTATTTTGTAACTAGCTAACAATTAAAAATTAAACAATTTAATTTAAAATTTGTCTTCTGTAGTTTTACATCAAAACTGATGAGTATTTAATAGATTTTCACACTTATAAAATAAAACTTAAAACAGCCTATAAATTTCAGATTTTATTTAAAAACTAAAAGCTTAAAATTATATTGTAGTTATAAAATATATTGTATGAAACTTTGCAAGATTTAAACCAACCAAGCAAAATTTCCGACTTTGATATACTTATTAGGTTAAAAAAAACTGTAAATACAAGTAAAAAGGTTTTTTTATAAAACTATTTTTTATACACAGTACTATTAACTATTATATTCTTAATGAATATTTTTGATTTTGTGTGACTTTTTTTTCTTATACAGCATAATTTTTAATACAGGGTTACACTCCTTTTTTCAAAATTTTTTTCCAGGTTTTGAAAATTTCTTCACATTTATAAAAGTACTCATTTTTGGGTCTATAATTATTTTAAAGTTAAGTTTAAGGTAATAAACAGTGATAACTAGTATAAAATCATTGAAAAAATACTGTAAAGCTTCTTTCAATATGTTTTTTAATAAAAAACGTTTTTGATGATGACAAATTTTTTATACATATGATAGATATTTTCAGTAAAATCAAAATTTTACTACTGAAGATATGAAAATTGTCCAGGTTTTTTTTTCAAAATTTCTAAAATTACAGGTTTTTTTTTGCATAAATTTTTAAATTCCAGCTTTTTCCAAGTAAAGTGGCAAACCTGTTATTAAAACATGTGTCTAACAAAAAAATGTTAAACCTGCTAACTAGATATATTTCCCTTCATTACTTCAAAAATACTTAATTTTTGTTAAAAAATGTTTACACCAGACTAACTTTTAAAAATGTTGTTTGTTAGTCATTTACCAGTTTTAATTCAAAAGCATTCTACATTAATAATTATACTAATACATGATACTTGTTCGTTTTAAATTGTTTATTAACAAAAATAAAACTTGAATTTACAGTTAATTTTTATAATCATGTTCAAATATGACTGGTTACAGTAAGTTATGCAATAATATATTTGTTTATGAAAGAAGAAAATACTATGAAAACACCTTAAACTGTAAAAGTCCCCTAAGTAAAATAATTGGGAACGGGTCACTTTTGCACGAGCGTCACTTTTGCACGAGAGGATACTTTTGCACGAGGGTCACTTTTGCACGAAGGGTCACTTTTGCACGAGCGTCACTTTTGCACAAGGGGACACTTTTGCACGGCGGCTCTTTTGCACGGAGGGTCACTTTTGCACGAGGTGTCACTTTTGCACGGAGGGTCACTTTTGCACGAGGTGACACTTTTGCACGAGGAGACACTTTTGCACGAGGAGAAACGTTTGCACGGCGACATTTTTTTTTTTTATTTTATTTTTTAACTTAAATAATGTGCACTTTTAAACGCAAGTTGTTTTGAATACATAAAATGTGGTAGTTTTTTAATGAAAATTTAATTTAAAGATTTTATTTGAAGTTTTATGTAGAACAATATAATAACATACCACAATTCATAAATTTATAATTATTAGCTTAATTCAAATAAACTAGTTGAATACAAATTTTTAATTTTAAATAAAAACAATTTCGAATATATTTAAATGAAAATAATCTGAACTTTTTCACTTTTTAAACAGAAAATAAAACTAAATTTAGTAAGGCTTTAAAAAACGAATTTTGAGTATTATTTTTACTTATTTTCTCTGGATGTTATAATTAGCATTATATAACCGTGAAAAAATATTCTAATTTTATTTTTATTTCAAAAAATCGTTAAATTAAAAAATAAAGATTTAGTTAGTTTATGAAGTGTAAAGTTATTTCAGATTCTACCTGATGTTCATTTTTATTTTTTAATTTAGCGTGAGAATAAAAAAAGCAATAAAATAGCGCATTTTTCATGATTTAAACTTCGATTATTTTATTACAATAATGTTGCATGATCATGTTAAGCCAATGAGTGAGTAACATTTGGAAGTTTGAACTTATGTTCATCATAAGTATCAAGAGATGCTTACACCAGCATTCCATGATCATGAAATAAGCCAATGAGAGCCTAACGTTAATGTCGTTGGACCATTTGGTTTTTATTTCTGTTGTTAGTCAATGCATTTAAATACTTGATGTTTATCGTTCTACATCAAAGCGTTAATAAATATAAGTTTGTGGTTAAAATTTTGCTTTCTATGTTAACCTATAAATGTTATATTAAATTATGTTTATATCTTTGATATAATAAATAAACTGTATGTGTTATCTTATTTTTTCTTTACGTGTCTTCCAGTTTAAGTGGTCTAGGTTTTGATGCCTAGGTTCATCATAAGAACAATAAACTCGTAACCGTATAATAAAATATATAAAAAGGCATAGTTGTTGATTAATATATTAAAATTCAAAATAAACGAGAACAACTTACTTACACTTAAAGTATTTTTTATCCTAGTTTCTAAATAAATTAACTTTATTGTCCCTGGTATGAATCTTTTATAAGTAATATTATTTTATCTTTTCGCTAGTTTGTTTCTAACATTAACTTTTACTGTTTAAGATTTTAGATCTTTCATTTTTTGCCTTTAATATAAGTATATTATAAGACTTTAGTTTTAAGTATCTTTTTATGTTACAGACTTGGTAGTAGCTAAAAAACTTTTTATCGGCCTGCATGCAAAATTGATTTTCCGTGCGAAAAAGTCATCGTGCCAAAATGTCGCTATGCAAAAGTTTCATCGTAAAAATGTGACGTTGTGCAACAATGCTGCCGTAAAAAATTGTCATCGTGAAAAAATGTCGCCGTGCAAAAGTATATCCTCGTGCAAAAGTGACGCTCCGTGCAAAAGAGTCGCCGTGCAAAAGTGTCCCCTTGTGCAAAAGTGACGCCGTGCAAAAGTGTCCCCTCGTGCTAAAGTGACGCTCATGCAAAAGAGTCGCCGTGCAAAAGTGTCCCCTCGTGCAAAAGTGACGCTCGTGCAAAAGTGACACCCACCCAAAATAATTACAGCAAGAATTACTAGTAATAAAATAACTTCTATAATAATTTTAAAATGTCTGTAAAAGTAGTCAAAATGTATCCGAAGATATTTACACAAGATGATTTATCATTAAAAAAATTATTACATAAAAAATTGTAACTTGTTGTTTTTAAAAGGTCTGGTCAAAAAAAAATTCTATCATTTTGCCAATTACCTAAACTTACATCACAGAATCTTTATCAGCGAGTTCTCCTATTAATGGCCAAAATATGTCTCAAAAATTATACAAGCGTCGTTCTCAAGGAATGTAATTTTGTTATTTAGTTAAACATTTTTAAATATTTGTTTTATTTTTTCCATGAACACCGTGAAAAAAACTTTACTTTTAAAGTATTTCATCAGAACATTTATGTACAAAATTTTAAAAGTTTGGCTCACCAACGAACAAATAGTATACAAATATACTAAAACCTACTTTTTGTGTTAAATAATTCAGTCTAAAAAAGTTTTACAGACTAATATTTTGTTTAAGTTAGTGAAAAATTACTTTCAGTATTTAGTTATATGGTATATAATCTAATTCTTAATTCATCTGTTCTGGCCATGCCGTTTAGAAGAATTAATTACGAAAGAATTCTTCAAAAGACAAAAATTTAAAGAACATTTTTTTAAAGTTCAAGAAGCTGTTTAAATAATAATTACAATATCTATGCATTTAAGCTTCAATATTTTTATAAAATTATAGTTTACAGTTTTTAATAAATGAAAATACTTACTATTTTTGTAATATAAGTAATTTGATTATTATTATTTTCAAAACATTTATTGCACAACAAAATCACTTCAATAAAATAAAGGAATAGTACCAAAGAAGACAATATAAAAAAGTAAAACTAGTAAAAAAAGAACGCAATCATGTATAAAAAATATGAGCACTCAACTCACAAAGTAAGTTCACTAAAGAACGACAACAATTGAAAATAAATAATTCAACACAAACATTCTGGTGCAAACTCAAACTGTCGCAGACCCACAAGAAAGTGCCAATTGTTTCAACTTGGTAGTGGAACGCATACGGCCAATTATGCGTCAATTGTTTTACTATTGTTATTTTGTGACTTGGAAAAACTAAGGCCGAACGCTCAATTGTATGGAGAACTAGTTTAAAGTCACAAAGATCTTTTTCAGCTTCTATGTAGGTTTTGTTTTTGAAAGCTTTATATAGTTTCAAATAAAACATTACAAATCTTTCTGCAACTTTAAAGTTGTGTAATACTGATTGCTGTTCTGCTAAGTGAACAAAAACTGAATGTATCAACTTAAGCCAGACTTTGAAATCTCTTCTAACATCAAGTTTAGCTTTTTCAAGATTATTAAACTTTGAAATTTCTAGTAGATCAGTCATCTTTAAAACAGAAGTCAACAGACCCTTTTCTAAAATTTGAGTTGTTATGTTTACATTCACCAAAATAAGGTTGAACAAAAACTTGCAAGTGTGACCTTTATCATCACTCAGTTGTTTAAAAATTTCACCCATGAGCTTGTTCAAGATTTCAGTGTAAGGATAGATACCACATCTTGCGTACGATATGCAAGATACGAAGCTGCAGTACAATCTCATCTCCTTCCAGGAACATTTCGTAGAATTGTACGCTTCAGAGCGTCTAAAGTTCGAGTCGCTGTCTTTTTTGAAATGCACCAACACGAGTTGAATGGTGAACTTCTGTCCATCGTTTATCAAATCTTGTTCAACAGCCCTTTTGTCACTTAGTATTTGGCTGTCAAGTAATTTTTGGAGAACTCTTGGAAAATTAGAATCTATTTTTATACTCATTTTCTTTTGAGTTCTTTGTTGCATTTTACGGATTACTAAGTTTTTCATTTTTGTTTTATTAAGAGTTCTGAAATCGTTATTATATATTTACAAAAAACAGTAATTAAGCTTATTTAATGCAATACTAAAAGAGTGGTCACACCTTATTAAAATAAAACTTAAATCTATTATGAATATTCATAATTAACTTTCGAAATACAACTTGTTGTATCTTACTAGCGTGTTATGTATATAAGCTTGAATTAAATTAATTAAACTTTAGAAAACTACTGTAAAATGTTGATTTAAATAATTTGAATTAAAATTTGTCACAGTTAGCTACTAATCAAAACTATTCTTAATATCTTGAGAGAAAACTAGATTGAGAAATATATAGCTTTATTTTACACAAAATTAATTTATTTTCTTATTATTAAAAAAAAGTGATTTCTAAAGCTTGAGTTTTTGTATATGTTTACTTGTTAAACATAGACACACTTCTAAAACTATTTTTACTGTCCTTACAAGGGAACGGGTCTAAATTGCACAAAGACAAAAATGCACGAGTTTACTAAATTGCACGAAAACTAAATTGCACGAAAGCACAAAAATGCACAAAGCCAAATTTGCGCGAGCGCACAAAGTTTCACGAAAACAAACTTGCACGAGTTACATTTTTGCACGTGAGTAAATAAATAAAGAAAAAATATATAGAAATTAAACAGAAAAAAAATTAAAAATTATTTAATTAAAAAAGTTACTGACCGAGGGTAAGGGGTAACAGTGATAGTAAAAAAAAAATAACTGATAAAAATTATAATAAAAGAAAAAGACAAATCAAAAAAAATTAAAAAAAGCTACCGACAGAGGGGAAGGGTTAAGGGTAACAGTGATATTAAAAATAAAAAAAGAAAATTAACAAATAAAATGTTTATTTTTATTTTTTAATAATTAAAATAAAAATTTAAATAAAAAAAACCATTCAAATAACATAAAAATAAAAAAACTTACCGACCGAGGGTAAAGGTTAGGGGTAACAGTGATAAAAAAAAATAAAAAAAGCTGATGAAAAGAACTAAATAATTAAAAAACAAAAAAAAAATAACCCGTGCAAAATTGTCTCCGCAAAATTGTCTCCGTGCAAAATTATTTTCGTGCATTTTGTGAACACTGCATTTTTGTCCCCTCGTGCAATTTTGTACGCTCACGAAATTCAGACAGCTACCCCTTATTAAGTTATTGAAATTTTAAATATTAAGACAAATAAACAATATTTATGTTTATTTCATTAAAGTTGACACTTTATAAGCAATTTAAATGAACAAATTAATATTTTTTGTTTGGTAGGCAATGCAAAGCACAATTATTTTAAAAGTTTATAAACTTTTGCTTAAGAATCAGCTGAGAACCCAAAATAACTAAATTCTATAATGAAAAAAAAATAGCTCAAAAAAAAATAACTTTAAATTTTATAAGCTTTTAAGTACTCGATGGTAAGCTTAAACTTTCAAAATTATAAAATAACCTATTTTGAAATTTTTTAAACAACATTTGAAGAGAGTTTCGGAAGAAGAAAAATTATACTTTTATTTGTCATATATATTTCTGTCTTGTGTTGAAAAAACTATATAAATAATAAAGAAATACATGACATTTTATTACTTCTAACAGATAAAATTAAATATGAAAAACTAATTACCATGCTAAAAAATATACAGAAAATTAATTTTGTAAAACTTATTTTACAAATACTGTATTTTTAAATATAATAAAATTGTTTGTTTGATATAAATTAAACACCTGAGCAGATCTTTAGGTACAAATAAATAGAAAAACTACCTAAAACATTATATGTATACTTTATACACACTTTGATAACCCACTGGTGTTGAAGACTTATAAGACTATGGTACAGTTTAAAGATTTTTTTTACTCAAGACCAAAGTTGTACTCTTTTTCATATTATATATAAAGTTTTCATAAGTTTTAGTTTTGGTTTAAGCAATAACAGGGCTTAACCAAAGAAAAAAAAACTTTTCTTAAGTCAAGCAAGAAATCTATTATCTTATTATATTTAATAAACTGTTAGTTGTTGTCATTTTTAAATTAGAATTTTTAAATTTTATTTAAAATTATTTAGGACTTTAAGGTGATTTTAATTTGTAGTCCTTCCTTAAAAAGACATTCAACTGATATCAGTGTTGGATTCACCCAGCTTAACTAATATTATACTGAATCTACTGGTAATTTGTAAAGCCGTTAAATAATTTTGTATAACCTGCAAATGCTAAGTCAACAATTATTTATGTTTTTCCTGTTACTTTAAATCAAATTATAATTTTTATTTTTTTTCTTAGGTAAGGTTGGTTATGGATAAGGGCAAATATTAAAAAAAAAATTCGACTTAGCATTAACAACTTTTTTAAGGTATCCCTGAATGAAACTATAAAACTATATAATTTTATTGCTGTTCTGTTATAGGGTATTTTTATTGTTTACAATTGCTTTTATGCAATAATGCATTGTTTGTTGACCAGACTCAACAAAATCCATTATATTTTTCTCAATTTTTTTTCTAATGATAAAAGCTCATTAAGGTGTTATTGTCTTTACTAATCTACATCAATAAAAGTTATATTAATATTTAAACAACGTGCTTTTTATTACTCAAAATATGTTATAGTGCTAAATTAAACTTCCATTGTATATAAAATAATGTATTATACAATAAAAAAAAATATATATAAAAAAAACATCAAGTTTCAATTTATTCAAACCTTAAGTATAAAGCTTTAAGTGAATTTCAGAACTGGGCCTTTGTTATTCTGTATATGTACTTTTAGTGTGAAAAAAACAGGATGTTTTTTGTTTTACAGTAAATACAATTTGCTATTGAACTATTGCATTTTTCAGGGTTGCTCTTGTAGAGAGGGCAACAAGAAAAATGTGAACGTACTTGATCATAAAAATTGAAATCTTTGGGAGGAGGAGGTGTGGTGACCATGGTAGACTATGATTTTCATGGTTAATATTAGCAGTAATGGGTTTAAAAAAGAGTGCATACCATTTTTTTTCCTTTAAGAATTAATTTCTTTAATTAGTTTAAGTTAAAAAAAAATCATACATTTAACTTGAAATTAGACTTTATTAAAGTTTTAAATAAAGCTTATCAAAGTTATTATACATATATGGTGTGAGACTCGATGACCAAAAGGTCTTTCTCCACACTAATCCATTGACCATAGTTGTGAGCGTTCACTTTTTTCTTTCTTTCTATTTAACAAACTATTAAACACTTTTACCAAGTAAGGGTTGCCACACACTCACGGAATTCAGAGAAACTTTGGAAATTTTCAAATTATAGAAAATCTCAGGTAAACTCAGGGAATTTTGACTTTTTTTTAACTCAGGGAAACTCATTGCATTTTTGATTTTTTCTAAAAATTTTAGAATAGTTATAAGATTTTTTTTAAATCTCAAAAAATATTTTTCTAGATCTAGAATGAGATTAAGTTAATCCAGTTTCAATATGTTGTTCAAAAAAGTAAATTAGTTATTTTCGAGTGAATATTTAGAAATATTTTAGCCTTGCAGCTAAATCTTCATTATTCTTACAACTAATTTTTAATAAATAATAAATTTTTTAAGGGTTTGTAAAAGCTCAGGGAAACTCAGGGAAGTTTCTGGTCACTCAACGAAGATTTTTTAACTCAATGAGTGGCAACCCTGCCAAATTTAAATAAAAAAATGAAATTTCTGGTATAGATAGTCTATATAAGCGTTAGCTGACTTCAATTTTAGAATTGTCTCTTTTGTAGAAGTTGAGAAAATTACAAACTTTATTAAAATTGGGATATCAATAGTCAAAACTTTACAATTTAATTACTCATTTACTTTTTAATGCCTTACTAGTTATTAGTGCTAGTAGCTAAAGCTGCAGCTAAACTGTCTATTTGTCAACTTTGGAAAACCTTTGGAAAGTTAGTAACCTTACCTTTATTGTGAAAATATTTATTTCTTTACTTTAAAATACTTGCATACATTTGTACTTTGAAAATTTTACTAGTTAAATTAAATTTGTTCAAAACATTATAGTGTTTATGTAATATTTACTCTTCAAAAGTTTTTTTCTGTAAATATTATTTCACTTAAAGAGCTTATCATTGATTATAATAAACTGAATATCCTGAAATTTCTTTTTAAGTAAAGGAAAAACGAAAAATGGGTAGTGGCTAAAGCAATTAGTTGAAATATTTAGAGAAAACTTTTTTGAAAATCATAAAGAAAAAATAATTTGTATAATTGTTCTCTTTTTACAAGTTTAGTCATACATGCGTGAGATAAAAGTTGTTTTTTGCAAAATAAATAACTTTTTTCAAGGAGCTTAAACTTAAAGTGACTCAGGGTCAGGATAGTTTAAGGTTGCCAAAAGTAAATGTTTTTAATTGGTTTTCAACAATCAAACCTGTATATTGTGTATGTTTGTAAAATTCCTCTCAATGAACTTTAGTTTTGTTTGCGTTACTGCAAACTGAAAAAAAATTCAAATAAAGTAGTTTTTTGTATAAAATATCAAGCTCTGCAAAAAAAGTTGTATTAAGAGAAGTATTATAACAATTGTTAGTTAAGAAAAAAAATAATAAATATAAGTACTTAGTGTTAAAATTAAATAAATCGTTTTTAACCATTCTTTAGAACTTTTAGATAAATAATATATAAATGGCACCAAGAGTTTTGAAGTTCATATTGATAGGAGATAGTGGAGTTGGTAAAAGCTCAATAATGAACAGATTTATAAATGACCAATTTGACCATGAGTCTTACCACACCATAGGTAGTTGTTTTATTAGTTGAGATTCAATAATGAATAGATTTATAAATGACCAATTTAATAACAAGATTTGCAACAATACAGGTTTGTTGTTTTGTAATAGCTTGGGTATGTCAATGAAATTTATAAGAAATTTTACTTACTATTAAATAAAGTCAGCTTTTATACATTTCTTAACATTATTTATACTTTTTTTTTACTAAAGAGTATTTCAAAATTTATGAAAGTTACAACGCAACCAGTTTTCTTGTTTTTCAATTTAAAGACTGATAAAACTAATTTCAAAATTTTGTCTAAAAGTCCTTGCCAAAGCTAAACAAAAATATCTTAAGTACTTATTTATAAAACTTTATCTATACTAATTTTCTTAAATATGGTATAATATCTATCAAAAATAAAGTAAGTTGTTTATTATCTAAAGATAATAGATTTTTTTGAAGAACTTATACTTTTTCAATTTTTTTTTATAAGGTCCTGAAAAAAGAATTTTCACTTTTATTTTTAAACTTTTTTTTAAGTTATAAAGTCTTTGAAAGTATTATGGGTTTAACTTCTGATTTTGAGCTATATGACTGAAAATAACTTTAAATTGCCCTAAATATACCCTAAAATTTCAAAAATCTATCAATTTATAGAAAAAAAGTTTTAAATTATATTTTTCAATATAAATATTTTATATCAAAGTAAACTGGTAAAATTGTCGATCATATACAAGTATTTAAATTTCTAAGTGTAGTTGTTGCAGAGGTCTTAAATTTTGTAATGAATTATAGAGCATTTTGAATAGTTTTTAGAGTGAAATGGTAAAAAACTGACTGTATGTATTTAAATTAAAATCACTTATAAGTTATTTGAAGCAAAAACAAAAAGTTCGGAAAATGAGTACTTAAAATTTATATTTTAAACATTTAGTCTTTATTTATAACTATTTACACATTTTCTTGAGTTATGAGTTTTACTCGTATTGTTTTTTATTAGTTGTTTACACTTTTTATAACAAGAACATTTTTTTATTTTGTTATTTTGTTTATCATGTTAAAGCATTTTATAATAATGATTCTAACAGGGTGGCTACAAAATCTGGAAAAACCTGGAATTTGACAATTTAGGCTAAAAATTTAGGAAAAACTTGGAATTTTGAATAAAAATTACTAAAAGACTTGGGATTTTAAACAACTTTTACAAATTAAGTAGTAAAATTTTGATCTGATACTAAAAAAAATATCATATAGGTAATAGTTTTTTGTCATTGTCAAAATATTTTTATTAAAAAACACAATTAAAAAAGCTTTACAGTATGTTTTTAATGTTGTTATACAACTTAACAAAATTTGTAACCTTAAACTTATCTTTAAACTATAAATAGACTCAAAAAGGTGTACTTTTAATAACGTGGAAAGAATTAGAAAATCTGAGATTTTTTTTAAAAACCAGTGACCACCCTGTTTTATTTATGTGTTACTGCAATTGTATGCAAACAAATGAAATTTGTTGAAATTTGTTTGGGTTTTATTGAAAACATAGTTTAGTTTACATTAAGAATTTTAATTCATACTGTAGAAAATCACTACTAACTGTTAATAACCAAAATATAAATTTAAGTGTTTGCTAATAAAGATCCTAGCGAAACAAGTTCATTGGAATATATAATAATTACAAATATAAAAAGTATTCTTTTTTTTTTATTACACTGACACATGTTTCTGTGTGTTTAGGGTTAACACACTTCAATGGAGCTTTGAAGCAAACACTTGTTAGCACACAGAATTATTATTAGCTGTCATGATTTTTTATTTTTGCTAAGTTTTTAAGAAAAAATTGTGAATAAGTATCTGTAACAAGCACTAATGTACTGTACACTAAAAATCAAATTAAAAGCAAATATTAACTATTTGAAATAAGTTGTCTTAAATTTATTTCATTTGCACAAGTTGTTCATATCTTAAGTTGATTGCATGTCATTCTGTTGTGTGCCCTACCCACCCTAATCTAAATCCAACTGTTTTTTAAAATGTATAATAAGAAAAGAGGTACATAAAGTAAACAATCAAATGTTTTATATATTCCAGGAGTAGAATTCCTTACAAAATTGATGACAATCAACAACCAACAATATTCAGTACAACTATGGGATACAGCAGGTTCGAAAATGTATATTGAAATAAATAATAGTATCATTATTAATAAACAACTAAAAAACAAAAATATTCTCTGCAATTGTGGGGTACTGTTGGTAGGAAAGTATATATCATTTAATATATTTAAAAAAATAATATTTAACAATACTCACAATTCTAGGATATAGAATATAAATTGGTATAAATTAAAACATAGATTTATATTAGTTTAAGAATTAAAGTTAAAGAAAAAAACTGAAATCAAATAGTCACAAGTGTGTTACAAACAAACAACAATTATAAAATTAATGTCTAACTTAAAATTAAATGTAATTGTATGTGCTTTCTCAAACAATTTCACCACTTTGCTTAAGTTAATACTTAAGTTAGTTTAAGTTTATCTGAAGATGAACTAACTATCAAAAGTATTTGTAATATTAATCATCAAATGTTGTTGATTTTTTTGAAAATATATATATAGGTAAAATATATGTAAAATATTATGCTTATTTTGTCTGCCATATTTGATTTTTCAGTTTATTTTTTTTTGTTTAAGAAATATCAGATGCAAAGTTTTAGATTATTTCAAGAAACTTTCACTTTGGCTAAATCAATTTTGAAAATACCACTCCAATGCAAAATTTATGGGATCCAAAAAATTCAACCTTGGAGTTTTAAGCTGAATTTTTTTACAGATGGCTAATTATCACACAAACAAATTTGAACAGTTTATAACAATTTAAAGAAAATTTTATTGCGGAATTTCTTGATTTTATGTAATTTTTATTGTTTTTTGTAAATTTTCTTGACTTTTTTATTTTCAAAAACCAAGATATGCTACCATAACTTTCATTAATGTTTTTCAAATTATTCACAATGTGTTTGTGTGATAATTAGCCATCAGTAAAAAAATTCAGCTTAAAACACCAATGTCAAATATTTTTGATCCCATAAATAATTCATTGGAGTGGGTTTTTCAAAATGGATTTAGCTGACGTGAAAGTTTCTTAAAACCATCTTAAAATTTGCAAAGGGTGTTTTTCTGATATTTCCTAAACAAAATTTATTTTTTGAGCCAGAAAATCAAAAGTGGCCAAAAAACAATAACCATAATGTATACTTATTTATTTTAGGCCAGGAAAGGTTCAGATCACTCAGGACTCCTTTCTACAGAGGAGCTGATCTTTGTGTCCTAGTTTACTCAGTTGATGATCTAAACTCATTCAATAATCTCCGCCTATGGAAAGATGAGGTAAAGAGTTGTTATATTAGATTACATTGAGTATAATGTTTCTACCATATTTTTCTTTTCTTCATAGGTTATATTAAAACTTAGTTAATAATCATATAGTTTACTAAGCCTAGATTTTCCACAGTGGGTAGTATTATCAATTTAGGGAAAACATTGTTAAAGTATAACTAATTTCTTGATTCAAATGATTAAATAGCTCCTTTAGTTGGATAACTGTTTTCATATACTAACATTGTATCAAACATTAAACAAAAAAAAAGTTGATGAGTTGTTTAATTAAGTAGAAGTCGTAATAAATATTTTTATAAAGGGTATATTCTTATTTTTTTTTAAATATACTAAGTAATTTAATTTTATTTTTATAAATTGACATTTTAAACGATCTCTGTACGAGAGAAGTATAAAAGTTTTCCTTTGTTAAATATTGAGAACATTTTTTTTTGAACTTTTTTAGCAAACTAAAATGTGCTGAGTTTTATCTGTTAAGTTTCTTACTTTTAGACAAGATCTGTCTAGAATTTTGATATAAATTTCATAGTTTAAATTATTTTTCTTAACTTTGATTTACAACTATGAAAGAGTTTAAAAAACTTGATGTTAATTTTAAGATAAAAAATTTGAAGAGGTTGTAGTGAATATTGTTTAATAATATTAAGTTTAAACTAAGTTTTGTTTAATTGTAGATTTAAAATAAAGTTCAAACTTATTAATGACAATTGTGTCTTTTTCTTTTCTAACTTTGTTGTTTTTATTTCCATGCATGTGTTCTAAATTATATTTATCAGGATTTGTTTAGTATAAACAAACAACCAGCAAACGTTTATTTTCATAAAATGTAATTTTTTTGTTGTCACATTTATTTAATAAAACATGCTTTTACATTAAGTACTTATGATATACTAAATCTAAAAAAACAGTGCTTTAAACATTTTTCATGCTCGTTCCACTATATTAATAGAAAATTATCACCAAAAATTTTTTCATATTTATATATGAAGCACCACAAAGTCTCGAATTTAGAAAATATATCTTTTACGCTTGAATTTTTCGGTTGTGACTGACTGATGAGTCCTAATCAGGACGAAACCGGTCTCAGTCTACCGAAGGCTTGTGGTTAAATGATCTAATTGGTATGATCAACCCTTTACTACGCTTGAAAAGAATTAGTTGTTCGCTAAATGAAACTGAAAATATTAAAACTGTAATTTAATTTCACTTCATCTACTAGGCGGGTATCAGAAACAGTTTTTAGTTAAATTGATGATTTTAATGCTTTATTTAATTATTATTACCATCATTATTTAACTACTAATTAATTATATGTTTTTAAAATTCAAATTTCTCAGTTCATTTACTACGCGGGTATCTCAGACGGAGATTTCCCTTTTGTGGTGGTCGGCAACAAAACTGACGTTTCATTGGACAGTAGACAAGTAAGGAAAATTTATTTTTGTTATAACTTATTTTTTGGAATACATGTGTTAACGGAACGGATCCCTTTTGTACAAGATTTTAATGTTCTAATAAAGATTTTTAATCCTAAAAACTTTCTTTGAAACGTTACTTTCCACTAAAAAAATAACCGCTAATTCATTTTAAGATTGGACTTTTTTGTTTAAACTTTGGTCAGCCCGTGCAAAAATGACGCTCCGTTCAAATGTGACACCTAAGTAAGACATATTTATCACTCTGTTACTAAGTTTATTAAATAACTTTTGTCTATGTGGTCTTATGTATGTGTTAGTTTAACAAGTATAAAATCTAATTAATATTGTAGTCATAGATATCAAAATTACAAGCACTAAACGTCAAAATACTAAATTATTATAATAAAATGGGATAAAGGTAGTCTTCCTTTTTTGATTTTAAAGACCGGACAGGATTGAATTTTAGATAATCAAAATTAAAAATGGTTAGAACCATCAACAAAAATCAGTCTCAGTCTCATACAATCACTTTGAAGAGATCTTTCGTTTATTAAAAAATAAACATTTTTAATTCTTATTCAAAAAGAATATAATTAAAGAATATAAAAGAATTAAAAATGTTTTTTTTTTAATAAACGAAAGATCTCTTCAAAGTGCTTGTATAAGACTGAGAATGATTTTTGTTTATGGTTCTAACAATTTTTATTTTTGATTAAATTAATAAAATAATTAAAATATATTTAAATGTAATCTCAATAAAAAGGTGCTGACCAGCGAAGCGGAACGATTCTGCAGCGACAACTTCTCACGTGATAGGGAAACACCCCTCATTGAAACCTCCGCATTAGACGGCGCCAACGTGCGGAGGTGTTTCGAGTCCGCCGTGGAGTTGGCGGCGGAGTACCAGGCCAAACAAGGGGAAATTACCGAAAGTGAAACCGGTAGACCGGGAATAAGTTTGGGAAGTTTGAACAGAACTGAAAACGGGGGATGTTGCTAGGAATAACTTTATTTTAATATTTTGAAGAAATTATTTAAATTAAATCAGATAAATGTTGTTAGGAATGTTTTTTAATTTTAGAATTTTGAAGAACTTTAATAAATTAATTCAAATAAATGTTGCTAGGAGTATTTTAGTTTCAAAAATACTTATAAATTTTGTTATGTAAAGGTTTTTGTAAATTATATATAGTTATTATTTATATTTCAAATAGAAATATTAAACGTTTTTTAAGTAGTTAAATTCAGTGAATTTGAGTTTTGAAATAAAAGTTTTGAATAAGAGTTTTGAAATAAACTGTAGCTGTTTTTGAATTTTTTTTAGCTTAGCTGAATACTTTGAACTAAAAAAATAAAAAGGTAATTTTTCTCATTCTTAACAGATATTAGAAAAAAAAAATTGTTAAATTGCTTTACATTAAATTAAATAAAAATACTGGGAGAATTTAAAAGAAGTAAAAGAAGTTTATTATGCTTCTAAATTTTTTTCAAGTTGTACTAAAAGTTGGCTGTAATTCGTTTGTTATTTGACAAAAATTTTGATGAAAATTAAGTGTATTTTTCATTCAGAGTTGCAAAAAAACCTCTAATTTAAACAATTTTTACATGAAAAGTAATGCAGTTTTGAATTGACACAGAAAAAATTCATATAGATAAAAATTTAATGTCATCATAGTGATTTTTTTTAATGAAAAAGCACATTTAAAGTAGCTTTACAGTATCTTTTCAACGTTCTTATACTACTTAACATATTTTTTACCTTAAACTTAATTTTTTACTAAAATCAGACTTAAAAATATGAACTTTTGAAAACCTGGAAGAAATTCAGAAAACATGTAAGAAATTTATCAAAAACATTTAGCAACCCAGATTATTGAACTAACGGTTAATTTTTTAAGGTTTCTGAACAAAAAGATATTTTTTTTTACTTTTTTTTTTCTTTAATGTACTATTCATCCATAGCAATTTAGTAGTATATTCTTCAAAACACTTACAAATAAATTTTAAAAAAATACTAATTTTTGCGTGACCTCAAATTTAATTGCCATTATTATTTTGTAAGTTTCTTATATGTGTTTTTTTCATGCTTTTTTTTAAAATCATTCATTTTTATCGTAATCAACTATTCATATTCAGTTTGAAAGTTTTAGATGAATATTCTATACGTATTTATTTTTTTTTACTCATTTTAATGTTTTTATAAGAAGTTAATTTAAAATAAAATTTTGCTAGTATTTTTAAACTCTCAAACTGATGTAACGTTTAGTTTAATAATTCAAAAATTATTTATCAATAATTATTAATTTTTAAATTTTAAAGTTGAGTTTTAAAGTTTTTAATCTTCGATTCGCATAAATAAACAAAAAAATATTAACTTTATGTTTTAAGATATGAATATTGTACTTATTTTAACCTTTTAGCTGAAATTATTTCACTGATTTTTTTCAACATTCTATAAATCTATTTAAAAGTTATAGTTTAAAGGAATTTGATATCAAATTAATAAATTTAAATGTTTCCACAATTTTACAATTTGCATAGAAGTTGAGCTATTTAATTTTTAAAAAAGTTGCAAATATTTATTTAGGTTTTCTTCAATTGCTACTTTTAGATTTAAAAAAGTGTATTAAACCTAGTATTTGTTGAAAAACTACTTTAAACATTCATAAACTAATTTCATATTAAGGCCCAACGTGATCAATTTTTTTTTCAATAATAGCCATTATATGAAAGAAACTAACCTCTATAAGATACTTTTCACAGAAATATTAATCAGTTTTTGAGAAATATTCGTTGTGTAAAAAGTTTTTTATGCAAAAGAATAAAAATATGTGTTGTTTTTGTAGAAGTTTGAAAAGTCTGATGAAAATATAACATTCTCTTCATTGTTTGTGAAGTAACCTCAAATTTTAAAATATAAAATATTATGACCAAAAAAAAAATTAAGTTCATTTAATTAAAAAAGTCCGTTTACACTAAAAATATTTATAAATTGTATTTGTCTCTACTTATTTAAGATTAAGCTTCGGAATGATTGCTTAAAAAAAGTAGGAGAAAATAGATTTATATTAATTTTTTTTTACTTTGGTCCTTCTATAATAAACCTATTATGTTTATACAGACTGTTTATCCTCGCATTTCGAAAACTTAATTGAATTTTACAAAACTAAACATCAGGTTTTTTTATAAATGTTCCTGAACAAATAAATAGACTAAAATTCTTTCTTTCCCAAAATATTTCATAAATTTTCGTCACAGAAATACAACTAAAGCAATTACTTAAGATAAAACACAAATAGTTTATTGTTTCAATAGTATTTCCCTGATGAAATATAATTGGAAATGAAAATATTTAAATTATGTTATTTTTTCAGAAAAACGATATTCATCTGCTTACTAAATTAAAAACTTTTGACTTAAGTACAACATGTAAAAGTTGTTTAACCTCTACAGTCATTATGCCCATTTTAATTTTTATTCATTATAAGTTAAACCTTACTTTTAAAAATTCTATCTTACCAAAGAGCCTATTACAGGAACCATGATAACTCTTAGTTTTTGAAACTGTAGAAAATCTTAGGATGACTCGATTTTAATCAGAAAATATAATTTTTTTTTAATCAGGATAACTCAGGGTATTTTTAAACTCTAGGATGACTTGATTTCAATCCGAACATTTTGAATATTTTAAATCAGGAACGTAGAATTTATCACACAAACACATTTATAAAAAGTAAATAAAGACAACTTGAAGAAAGTTTTACAAATTCTTGTTTTTGTCATTTTTTATTTGTTTTAAGTAATTGAAAAAATGTGTCTTTATGTAACTTTCCATAAACCGTCGTAACTTCTGTTTTTGTTATTATTTTCAACATGTAATTTTTTTTTAGTTAAATCTTGTATGTCTCATACAGTTCACGTTACGGTTATTATAAAGAAATTAGTCAAAACACATCAGAAGTTTCTTCAAAACAGTTTTGAAATAAAATTAATAAACAAATAAAGTATAGTATGAGGAACGTTTTAAAACAAAACTTTAAAACATATTTCTATTTTTGAAATTCGGCCAGCGCTAATCAAATACCTCTTGAATCCTGGTTTAAAGGACTAAGTCAACAAAATATTTTACTGAAATGTTTAGCGTTTTTCTAAAAATTTCATGTTACTATTTTTCACACATAGACTAATACATAAACTCATTGCACTTGAGTCAGAAATCCCTCGAACTATTTAAATTTATGGAAATATGTCAGTGCATTATCGGAAAAAATTGATGTAATTGATTTAATAACTATTTAAAATGAATTCTTTTCAAACATGAAATATACTCGTTGCAAATAACTCTAATAAAACTACGAATTAAAAACATCCAAATTGTAACATTTAGCGCATTAAAGCCTTGTTTTGTCAAAAAGCTACAAGAATCTAATGGAAGCTGTAGCTTCAAATATCAAAACCATACAATTTTATGTTACAAAAATTTGCATAACTTGTTGTTACTATTAACTACCTTAAATGTTTGATTTTATACGTTTAAATGTTTGAATGAAAATAATATTAATGTTTTTGAATTAAATTGTGATTTTTTTATACTTATTTTTAATGAATGTTTTCTGGGTTTACACAAGTGGCATGACATAAAGAGTCATATGGGGTGTATAGCAAAATAAATTGCCTTGTATACAGTTATCACTCGTACTTCAGCATTCCTTTTTTGATGTATTAACATAACTGCATATTTTCAGATTAGATTAAATTTAATAGTATTAGAGGTAGTTTAATTTAAATTGCTGTTTTCCCACTAGGACGTGTTATTTCAGATGTTTTAGTTTTTGCAGATTCGTAACTTTTTTGAGCTAGCTACGTAGACTATATTAATATGTAGAAGTGTTAAATAAATAGATAATTTTTGTTTCAAAATGTTTTGAAGAAGTGTTTAGCAACTTAATAATAAATTAATTTTAAAATTAAAATAAAAACACATAAATTTTCTAACGTAAAATCTCTAAAACTAAAGTTGCAATATAACAAGTTTGTAAAAAGCTAACAAGTTTTACCCAAATTCTTAGCACTTGAGCACTCTGTTTACGAAAATTGAGGGATTTCCTGCTAAAGTGCTAAGATTTTAGGTAAAACTTGTATGGGTCATATATTCAAAAAATAATAATATATTAGGTAAAAAATTTAAGTACGTCATAAAAATTAAATATATAAGTCCGTTAAACATAAAAATTACATCGAAATATTATTTTTATGGCAATAAAACCATGCACCAAAAAAAACGAAAATTGAGCAAATTTGCAGTTTTTCTGAAAAATTTATTTAGGCATATGTTATAAAAAAAGAGTATAGCGAAAGGTGTTTACATGACTTTATGTACCAATTAATTGCTAATAACAAAACTTTCTTCATTTAAACGGTTTATTGAGCAATGCTTTCAAAATTTAACTAATTTCCTTGTCAAAACAAAATAAATACTCACAAAAACTAATTAATCAAACACAATACGAGTAAACTAAAGAAGCGATCAATATAAAACTAATCAAATTAATCATAAAAACTAAAATAGATAATTAGAACAAAAATGGACTATTTAAAAATGTTAATTGTAATTCTAGATCCTTTATCAGGACCTAGATGTTGATTAAGTTTAGGTTTAAGTTTTTTAATCATAATAGCCTCTACTGCAAGTAAAATATTTCTATTTTTACAAAATTTAATTACCTCAAAACAATTAAAAATATCATTATGATTCTGACAGATTCTACATTGTTCTATATGTGAAAAAACTGCGCTATTTGTAGGTTTTGTATGTTCTTTAATTCTGACGAACAGTTGTCGCTCCGTTTCTCCAATATATTGGGTATCCAGGTCACCTGGACATTGAAACTTATAAACGATGCAACTTCTGTAGAGTTTGTTGATCTTTTCTTTCAGTGAAAAATAGTTTCCAACTTTAGATGTTCTGAAAGCTACTTTGATGTTGATTCCAATTGTTTCCAAAATTTTTGTTATATTTTTGCTGAATTTTTCTGAAACCTTTTTTATATAAGGAACTGTTAAATACTGTTGTTTAGGAATTTGTTGCTTATCTTCTAATTTTTGAAGTTTTTCTATTTCATTGTTTATGAAGTTAATCGGATAACCGTTTCTCAAAAGAAGATTCTTTATTCTGTTTGTTTCTAGGTTCTGTAGTTCTTCTGACACTAATCTTTTGTTTCTGGTGAACAATTGTCTAACCAAGTTTTTCTTCCATGACTTCGGGGTACAACAGTGAAAATTTAACAGAACATCTGTGTTTGATGGTTTCTTGTAAATTGAGGTAGTAAATTTGTTCTTTTCCAGCTTAACACTTATGTCAAGAAAAGGAAGTTTACCTGATGTACATGTTTCCATTGTGAAAACAAGATCTTGATGTAGAGTATTTAATTTTTGATTGAATTCATTTGCCATTTCTTCATTTGAAAAGATAGTAAAAATGTCGTCCACATATCTCGTGTACATTTTAGGTTGAGTTTCATTTAGAAGACCTGTTTCTAATTTGCTAACGAACCAATTGGCCAAAAGGGGGGCCAAAGGCGATCCCATAGATAGTCCATCTATTTGTTTAAATACTTGATTATTAAAACAGAAGATGCTCTGTGAGCAAGTTTTCAGTATGTTCTTGAATACTTTTTTCGTTATTTTTGATTTTATGAATACTGAAAGATTTTCTTTTGAGTATACATCGTCTGCTACCATGCTTATCGTTTCCTCTAATGGAACACTTGTATATAAACTTTTTATGTCAAAAGTTCTACAAACATCACCTTCTTTTGGCTTTATGGTTTTTAAAGAATCCATAAACTCAATATTTGAGTTTATTATCCATTTACTATTCAGTAAAGGTTTAAGTTGTATTTCTAACCATTTGCATAATCTATATTCAGGTGTGTCTATAGCAGATAGGACTGGTCGAAGTGGACAGCCAGTTTTATGATGTTTGGCCATTCCATACATTTTTCCTGGCTGACTACCTTTAGGAATTAGACTGAAGTAAACTTTTTCATCCACTATTGGTTTAATATATTTATTGATGTAACTATATATACTTTTTTCTTTTTTGTACCAAGGTGCTTTTTCATAACTGTGATTATTACCATTTAAGTTAAAATCAAGTTTTTTAAACTTTTTTGTATCATCTAGAATAACATTCATCTTCTTAATATATTCAGTAGTATTTAATAAAACTATTCCATTTCCTTTGTCCATTTTAAGACATTTGATCCTTTCATTTTGTGATAAATTTTTCAGTGTTCTGTGCACCGCTTTATTTTTTCTGGTTGAGCAAACTTTCTTGCTTTCAGAGATAAATTTAATGGTGTTAGTTCTAATTTGCTCAGTAACGTCATAAGTTAATGTTTTATTTTCATTTTTAGTAATTTGTTTAATTTGGAATTCGATTGAAGCTTTAATATTAATCTCATCTATAGTTTTTGGTAAAATGGAATGCTTGAGGCCAAACATTAATGCATTTGATTCACTAATTGTTAGTTCATGACTACTGTTGTTTATGATACAGTTTGGAGTTTTACTTTTACGTTGGTTGTTCCATAATGAAGCTAATTTCTTCTTATGTCTCTGCCTTTTGTCCAATATTTTTTCTTTAATACTTTTTTCCTTAATAGAACTCAAGAGAAGGTGATACTGACTAATGCTAGTTTTGTTGCGGACAACTTTTAGTATTTCATTTCTGTTGTTTTTAGCTATATTATACTGAGTTCTTGCAATTTTTAATTGTTCTAAAAGAACTTTTCTATAGAATCTATCAACATTATCGTACACTAACAATTTTGGAGGTTTGAATTTTAAAAATTCTGGAATTATTCCAAGTTCTTCACATTTAGTTAAATATTTAATATCCATAAATCTCATTACTGTTCTAATCATACTATTTTCAAGGTTCCTTAACTGAGACAAAGAAATACCAGTCTTTCGAGCAATTTTTATATAAATAGAGTAAGGCGAAAGGTGTTTACATGACTTTATGTACCAATTAATTGCTAATAACAAAACTTTTTTCATTTAAACGGTTTATTGAGCAATGCTTTCAAAATTTAACTAATTTCCTTGTCAAAACAAAATAAATACTCACAAAAACTAATTAATCAAACACAATACGAGTAAACTAAAGAAGCGATCAATATAAAACTAATTGTTTATATAAAAATTGCTCGAAAGACTGGTATTTCTTTGTCTCAGTTAAGGAACCTTGAAAATAGTATGATTAGAACAGTAATGAGATTTATGGATATTAAATATTTAACTAAATGTGAAGAACTTGGAATAATTCCAGAATTTTAAAATTCAAACCTCCAAAATTGTTAGTGTACGATAATGTTGATAGATTCTATAGAAAAGTTCTTTTAGAACAATTAAAAATTGCAAGAACTCAGTATAATATAGCTAAAAACAACAGAAATGAAATACTAAAAGTTGTCCGCAACAAAACTAGCATTAGTCAGTATCACCTTCTCTTGAGTTCTATTAAGGAAAAAAGTATTAAAGAAAAAATATTGGACAAAAGGCAGAGACATAAGAAGAAATTAGCTTCATTATGGAACAACCAACGTAAAAGTAAAACTCTAAACTGTATCATAAACAACAGTAGTCATGAACTAACAATTAGTGAACCAAATGCATTAATGTTTGGCCTCAAGCATTCCATTTTACCAAAAACTATAGATGAGATTAATATTAAAGCTTCAATCGAATTCCAAATTAAACAAATTACTAAAAATGAAAATAAAACATTAACTTATGACGTTACTGAGCAAATTAGAACTAACACCATTAAATTTATCTCTGAAAGCAAGAAAGTTTGCTCAACCAGAAAAAATAAAGCGGTGCACAGAACACTGAAAAATTTATCACAAAATGAAAGGATCAAATGTCTTAAAATGGACAAAGGAAATGGAATAGTTTTATTAAATACTACTGAATATATTAAGAAGATGAATGTTATTCTAGATGATACAAAAAAGTTTAAAAAACTTGATTTTAACTTAAATGGTAATAATCACAGTTATGAAAAAGCATTTTGGTATAAAAAAGAAAAAAGTATATATAGTTACATCAATAAATATAGTAAACCAATAGTGGATGAAAAAGTTTACTTCAGTCTAATTCCTAAAGGTAGTCAGCCAGGAAAAATGTATGGAATGGCCAAACATCATAAAACTGGCTGTCCACTTCGACCAGTCCTATCTGCTATAGACACACCTGAATATAGATTGTGCAAATGGTTAGAAATACAACTTAAACCTTTACTGAATAGTAAATGGATAATAAACTCAAATATTGAGTTTATGGATTCTTTAAAAACCATAAAGCCAAAAGAAGGTGATGTTTGTAGAACTTTTGACATAAAAAGTTTATATACAAGTGTTCCATTAGAGGAAACGATAAACATGGTAGCAGACGATGTATACTCAAAAGAAAATCTTTCAGTATTCATAAAATCAAAAACAACGAAAAAAGTATTCAAGAACATACTGAAAACTTGCTCACAGAGCATCTTCTGTTTTAATAATCAAGTATTTAAACAAATATATGGACTATCTATGGGATCGCCTTTGGCCCCCCTTTTGGCCAATTGGTTCGTTAGCAAATTAGAAACAGGTCTTCTAAATGAAACTCAACCTAAAATGTACACGAGATATGTGGACGACATTTTTACTATCTTTTCAAATGAAGAAATGGCAAATGAATTCAATCAAAAATTTAATACTCTACATCAAGATCTTGTTTTCACAATGGAAACATGTACATCAGGTAAACTTCCTTTTCTTGACATAAGTGTTAAGCTGGAAGAGAACAAATTTACTACCTCAATTTACAAGAAACCATCAAACACAGATGTTCTATTAAATTTTCACTCTTGTACCCCGAAGTCATGGAAGAAAAACTTGGTTAGACAATTGTTCATCAGAAACAAAAGATTAGTGTCAGAAGAACTACAGAACCTAGAAACAAACAGAATAAAGAATCTTCTTTTGAGAAACGGTTATCCGATTAACTTCATAAACAATGAAATAGAAAAACTTCAAAAACTAGAAGATAAGCAACAAATTCCTAAACAACAGTTTTTAACAGTTCCTTATATAAAAAAGGTTTCAGAAAAATTCAGCAAAAATATAACAAAAAATTTGGAAACAATTGGAATCAACATCAAAGTAGCTTTCAGAACATCTAAAGTTGGAAACTATTTTTCACTGAAAGAAAAGATCAACAAACTCTATAGAAGTTGCATCGTTTATAAGTTTCAATGTCCAGGTGACCTGGATACCCAATATATTGGAGAAACGGAGCGACAACTGTTCGTCAGAATTAAAGAACATACAAAACCTACAAATAGCGCAGTTTTTTCACATATAGAACAATGTAGAATCTGTCAGAATCATAATGATATTTTTAATTGTTTTGAGGTAATTAAATTTTGTAAAAATAGAAACATTTTACTTGCAGTAGAGGCTATTATGATTAAAAAACTTAAACCTAAACTTAATCAACATCTAGGTCCTGATAAAGGATCTAGAATTACAATTAACATTTTTAAATAGTCCATTTTTGTTCTAATTATCTATTTTAGTTTTTATGATTAATTTGATTAGTTTTATATTGATCGCTTCTTTAGTTTACTCGTATTGTGTTTGATTAATTAGTTTTTGTGAGTATTTATTTTGTTTTGACAAGGAAATTAGTTAAATTTTGAAAGCATTGCTCAATAAACCGTTTAAATGAAAAAAGTTTTGTTATTAGCAATTAATTGGTACATAAAGTCATACAAAAAAAAGAACTGAAAAAATAAAAATAATACCGTCTTTAAACTCAGTTAAATAAGTTTGTAAAATATATTTTTAGAGAAAATAAGTATTAAGTAAAAAAACGATATATTTTTAAATGGGTCCCACTATAAAAGTAAAACCCAAATTTGATGGAAATTTTCTGAAAAGCAAAGCAAAGAACGTTCTTTTGAATGAAAAAAAAAAATTCCAAGTTAGCATAAAATAAATTGAAAATAGTATATTTTGAACTTCGGTTAAAAAAAAATTACAAAAAAAAGCCATTCAAGCCAAGTTCACGCTCGTTTTTAGTTTTAGTCATTTTTTGACTGCGCTTTCACGAAAAAATTCAAGCTAGAGAAAGGTGCTAATATCAAATGATAAAAAATATTCAAAAAGTTTCCTACAAACCGAGTTTCAGCACTTATTTTTAGTTTTTATTATTTTCTATGTGGTGTTTATTGTGAATGTGACTTTTTATTACTGTAAGTTATTTGTATGTGTTGCATTGTGAAGTATTAAAAATAATTAAATAACAAAAGTATGTTTATTTCATTTTTATATTTCAAATATATACCTTATAATTAATTTTTTATTAGTTTAAAAAAAATTATATAATTTTTTTACTAATATTAATTGAAAATCACTTATATTCTCTGAATAGAAATTGAGTTTCAATATTATAACCTTAGAAGTAAAACTTAATATATAATAGATGTATTTTAAAAGCTCTTATGAAATAAATTGATTCAATTTCTAATTAGGATACGACAAAATATTTTTTTTATGTGTGTCAACCATTAGGTTTCAATTTTGTAGTTCAACTCAGAGAGTTTTAAAGCTGTCATTAACACTATTAATATATTTATAGTTTTACTGAATTTATTACTTTACAATTTTTTCACGCTTATTGGTGATCACAATAATTAACTTTTGTTCAGATTACATCTGTAAAAGCTCTTCCAGTGTGAAGCTCTCTTATAATTTATTGTTTTATGCTAAAAACATCTTTCTGGTTAACTGACTCCGTGCATTTGAAAATCAAAGAAACTGAAAGTAAAAACAGCAGAAGAAATCAGTTTTTTTGGCAGCATTTTTTTTTTGCAATTCTTTTTTTTAATTCTTCTTCATGAAGCCAAACTACATCCGTTTCATATTTCCAAATACGTCCAGCAAACATCACCCAAGTACTCCCTACCCCTAGTAAAGCATTTCTTGAAAAGTTTAATTTTTCTTGAAGTTTTTAATGTCTTAACTTAAAGTCTTATCATAAATTGCAATTTACTTATGTAAGTTCATAAAACTTTTTGTCACTTTTGTGAAATTATTCCGAGTTTGGTTCTCAAAGTTAAATCTGAGATTATTTAAGTTTAAAAATGATATTAGTTGTTTAAAAAGCAGTTTTTGAACTTTTTATTTTTGTTTAACCATGCCATAAAGTCTTGATTTGAATTAAAATTACAAAAACTAAGACTTATAGTATTTTTTTTGAATGATTTGGTTGTCTTATGTATTGCATTTTATTTATATAAATTTTGTTTGTTTATTATCTCAAAGTGTCAAAAAAAGTGTATTTGGGATTTCGGAATAAACATAGAAGTAGTGTACCTTGATAGTAGTAGGTGATCAATGTAATGAGATGTAAATTGGTTAAATAACGTGTAATTAATTTAATAAGATGTAAAAGCCTGTGTTAGATGGTAATTTTTTTGATTAAATGTATAGTTGGCTTTGTTAAAAAAATGTTTTTTTCAAAATTAAATTTTAGCTTTATATTTAGTGATTTATTTAGTTTGTGACATTTAAAGTTATATATTTATTATTCATTTATTTTTCTAATAATTAGCTTCGAACTTTGTATTTTTCACAATGTTGTTTTATGAGAATAATTTTAATTGATATTAATTTACACACCCTTTAGTGAAAATGTACAACTTATACTGTTTTTTTTAACTTGAATGCTGTATGCCAGAATTCTAAATTAAAGAGTTGTTAATACTGAATAAACGTTTGTTTGAATTTAAAATTTAATTCTTTAGTATTCAAGTGGCAACTAGTGGCAATAACTTTCTTTAATTTACCAAACTTGATTAAAAAGTCACTGATAAAAAAGTCCATTTTTGTGTTTTTGTACAAAAATGTTCTTAGTCCGAAATAGAAGTTAATAGCTTTTACACTTAAGCTTATTGTCTAAGTAAATCATTGGCAATTTAATAAAGATGATGAGTGGGCCTTTTAATATAGAAAAGTTTTGTGTTTTTTTCTCGAAATATTTAAACAGATTTAAATACTTAAAAAGTTTGAAAAAAATAATCAATAAAATGTTTATTTTATAGAGCCATTTGACTTATTGTTTCTAGTAAAAATGTTTTAAATACTTGTCATTTCACTAGGCATTTTATTATACATTTAAGTATATAGAAGTTAACTATAGTATATTTACTAGACAAGCCAGTTATTGTTTTACTTTAAATAAACTCAGGATTTTTTTTTGCTTAAATTTTAAAATGAAACAGTATAAACATTTTGCTACGATTTTTATTTAGAAACAAGTTTATTTCTAGTAATATTTTATATAATTTAAGTCACAAAATTTCCTTAGTTTTTTAAGAACTTTTTTATAAAATTTTGACCACTTTAAATTATATAATTTTTTACTTTAAAGAATCTCTTGTGTTTGTATCACAAATGTCAACTTTTTTTTTGTGAGATTTAAAAAAAACAGTTAAAAATTCTAACAGGAAACAAGTAATTATTTTTTACTATACCAATATAGTTTTCAGGGATTCTATATAAGCTGATTTAACATTTAAAACATAACATGTAAAAACCTGCAATTAGAGAAATTTTGAAAAAACCCTGGAAAAACTTAAACAAAAAAACAAAAATCACTAAAAAAACCTAGAAAAACTTAGAATTTTAACAATTTTTGCATGTTAAATAGATAAATTTTAATTTGAGACCAAAAATTTACCATGAAAAAAAAAAAAATTGTCATTACAGTTTTTGAACTAAAAGCACAAAAAGTAGCTTTACAATATCTTATCAATGTTTTTACACTATTTAACACAGTTTCTTACATTAAACTTAACTTTGAACTAAAAAAGACCCAAAAATGTGTACTTTTTAAAACCTGGAAGAAATTTGGGAAACCCAGTGAAAATTTTTGAAAAGTGGCAACCCTGTTGAATACAAGCACACTGTTTTGTCACATCATCAAATGTGGGAATTAAACTATTAATTTAGCCATCATAAACAATTTTGCTACATTAAATAAAAAATATTTATAATATTTCCTGAAATAATAATGATTTTGGACCAATATCCAGCTGAAATTAGCCTTCCCCCCATCCCCCTATGGCCTTTTAAGTGGTAATTTTTTTAATATCGAAACCTTTTCAAACGAGAACTTAATCAATTTTGATATTGATATATAGTTTTTTAAATTTATATTTAAACTATTTGTATACCAATCATAAGTTTTAAATTAAAGTTTACATATTAACATAATATATTTTGTTTTATATTAATACGTAAAGGAATATAAAATTTTAAGTATTTATTTTAAATATTATATTGCACGTATTTTTACAAGATATTACAACTCAACAACTCATATCAATAACTTTTATATAACGGACATTAAGTATAACTATTTAAAGTACAAATTAAAGTGTTTGTTAACAAAAGATCTTAGTGAAACAAGTTCACTGGAATATATAATAATAACAAATTATACAGTATCCTTCTTTTATTACACTCACATACGTTTTTGTGTGTTCCAGTTCATGGCTCAATTGAATTGTGTTAACCCATTAACACACAGAAACATATGTCAGTGTAATAAAAAATGGATACTTTATTGTTTGAAAATTAAGTATATATATTTAATTATTTATATTAAAATGTTAACTGCATCAAAAATTAACACGTTAGCTTAAATTAGAATATTGCAATTTGAATTTAATAAACTAATAATAAAAGAAAAAAATACATATATAAATGTATAACATAAATTAAGTTATAGTATTTTTATTTTATTACTTAAGATTATTATTGTTTTAAGTTTTGATAATGGCAAGTACGGAGTCTAGAAGGGTTTTTGAGAAGTTTCAGATTAAATTGAGAAGATCTCTGGTAGCAAACAATATCAAGTTTGTGGAGACGACGAATGAAAGCGAAGCATCGTTCATGATCAGTTGGGGCTTCCTGGTCCCGAGGCGAATCGACAAGATCGATTTCGATGCAGTCCGTATCTACTTCCGACGAGCGGACTATCTATGTTCCAACATCTTTCGCATCAACGGTGAGCTTTTTTGCGAAGAAAGATTATGCCCATATTCAGAATTCGAACGAATGACCGTTGACGGCATCATTCGAAAGGTGAACGAGTTGAGAAGTGCGGAGTGTGCGGTAAATGAGTTGAGAAATGCGGAGTATGCTAGTTATTGCAATATTCTTTGAATTGTGTGGATAGTCGGTGTTGTGTGGTGAATGTACTTGATTAGCTTGTAGTGTGTTAGTTTTTGTATAAAATTTTGTTTGCCTTCTATTATGTAATTTGTATTACAATACAATAAAACATGGTTTATAACAATGTGTCTTTATTGTCCTTATTTTATAATTTGTTGAATATAAAAAGCTTCGCATCTTGGATATATAATATTACTTATTTCAAATAAAGTTGAAGAACATTTAAAATTGGTATACATATATATATACACGATATATATAAATATCGTTTAACGAGATTAATCTTGTTCAAAAAGCTGTTCTTAAATAAAAATGGTTTGATTTTATCTAATTTAGGAATAACTTTTTGATAAACTTTTTAATTATTTACGACTTCCGTTCTAACAAAACTTCAAAACAAAATTGAATTATTACAAATTCAAAAAAAAAGTATTTCATTGAGAAGCAAATGGTTCTCAACTTTGAAAGTTGTAAAAACCAAGTTTATATAATTTAAGAAAAAAAGTAAACGTAAATTTTTATAACTAATAAGGGTAAATCGATTTTTACTATTTATTCTAAACACAATTTTGAAAGTTTTGAAGCAGCAAATTAGTTTTACGACAAAATTAACAGCTAATACAATTCAAACATTTCATTACAAAAAGTTAATTCTCTTTTATAGACTTTGAAAATCGCAAGTTGAATCTAAATAGCTATACATTAGAACTATTTTTATGTATTATTCCAGTTATTGGTTTCTTTATTATTGAAATTGAGAAATGTATGTAAAACCATTAAAACATAAAATATACTTGTTGCAAATAGTTCTAATAAAAGTTAACTGTAAATAAAAATAACCTCAGAAAATTGTATATAAGGCCTTAATTATGTGTAATTATTTTTTAGTGTATTTGTAAACTATATTCAGATGTAGAAGTACAAATAAGTATTTAATTTTTTTCAATTAGATTTAAAACGTATTTTAAAACTAAAATAAAAACACGTACATTTTTAAACGTAAAAATTTTAAAAGTTAAGTTGCAATAAAATTTATTATAAGTTTAATTTTTACTTTTTTAAATGCAATGGGTTGTACTAGAATCAGATAGTTAAATTTACAAGTTTTATTTTATTTCTATTGAACTGTTAACAGTGTAGACAAAATCAGTTCATAATTCTTGTTGTAATATTTTAGTAGCCGTTTTTCACATGGTTAATAAACTTCACAACGCTAGGCTGAAATTCTTTTGTAGTTTTTTAAGAAATAACTATGAATTCAATATTATTTAATTTAACTAGTAAGATTTGTTAATTCTTTACGTTCTTTTTAAAATAAATGCTTTTTTGGACCATGGTGTTTATTTATGACGTGTAAAGAAATAACTATAAATACAGTTATAGCAATGCGCTTATTTTTTCTCGCGAATATTTTAATTTTCAGTTGCATTGTTGTCTGAGACACAAAAAAATACCTGATTAGGACTTTATGTCATCGTTTACATTTAATCTGTTCGCTTTAATTCTTACAAGAAGATATTTATTGCTTCAAGTCATTGCTGTATAAGAGTGGTTATCCTACGGAGCTCGTAAGTAAAGGTAGTAAGTTTGTTGTTAATATAATAAAAAAGGAAGTTGGTTAAAATTGTCTTTAAAACCCCGTTTAATTACCTTTAAAATATCAATGAAAGAATTATTAAACAGGATAAAAGTGTAAAGCGGCAGATAGGTATCAGTGATAATACTTTATAGGATTTCGAAAAACCACTCATAAAAAATCCCCAACTTAAAACTTTTGTATTCAGTTGCGCTTCGTCTTGTTGAATTCTTTGCTGGTTTTTTGGTGTAAACTGCGCTCGTTCCCTCGCTTTAGCTTCACCCTGATTTTGTTGCTAGCTCGTGCCGCCAAACTTCTATCCTCCCCTTCTAGCTGGCATGCTGCTACATGGCCTGCTCCTGTTGCTTCGCTTGCTCGCGTGGCTTGCGCGTTTGCTCGCTTAAACATTTCGCTTTTATGGCTTCTTTTTAATAGTTTGTTTACATTCAGTACATTGTTTAATGTAAAACTTTTGAAATGGTTTTTTAACTCACCCGATGCCAAAACTCTTGAGGATCTAACATTAAACTATTCAAAACTATTTTTTCTAAAGTTTGTACGTTTTTAAGGTGCAGATGACACAGATTGAGCTTGCAACTCCAGCATTACCAATGTTTTGATTATCAAATATATAAGTTTGAAAAAACAACTTTAGCAGGAAAGTTACCGACAATCAGTTATATTTCGGCTGTATTTTTGTACCACTTCATGACTGTATAGCTTTCTTATACTTAAATTAACATAGTCAATTTTATATGAATTTAAAGCTAAATTTCATCGACTAAAATAAAGTAGAGTTATTAGTTTAGAATGGTACAGTTGAATCAGGACCCCATTAAAAGCAGCATAATTAAAAGCAATAACTCTTTAATAATGCAAATATATTGTCCAACTTTACCTAAAACATAAGTTTAAAAGTAATTCATCTAAAACAACTTTAAAAAGGTTTAAAAATTGATTTCTGTAATACATTGATTAAAACTGTCCCTTCATTTTTCTCTTTGTTATACTAAATATATTGTCAGAGCAAATCTAAAAAATTTGTTTTAATCATTACGTAAAAGTAAAAGACAGACTTGTTTTTCCATTTTGATAAATAATGAACACTTATATGTCTATATTTCTATACAAGCAGCACTTTTTGAATGTTTAATTTGACGGTTGTAAAATTTAAGCTTTCAGTATTAAAACTATAAAATTGAACTTAAAAACACTAAAACTAATTTTTAATACAACATCTGCTAAATAATTTTAAAAAAATTCTTGCTTTTTACAGCCTACAAATTAGCGAAATTACTTAGTAGAATTTCAGAATTTAATTTGTTTAATTATTAATAACAACTTTTTACAGTTTGAAGCGAGCTAACCCGGCTATGAAAACTATTCTTATTTTTAAACTTTTCTTTTTGAATTTTTTAAGCTTTTTGGTTCTTAAACGTTTTTTCATTGCTTACTAATTTTTTGAAGATTATTACAAAATTTACACGCAACCTACAAAATAGTTTTTAATTTTGAGGAAAAAAAACTAGTTTTTTGAACATTAAGCTTATTAAGTTTAAAAATTATAAAAATATAAGAGTTTGTTTATTTAAAAAAAAATACAGCTCTACACTAACTAATAAACTACAAATACAATTAATAAACATTAATTTACATAACATGTAATAAATAAAATTTACCCCCTAAAAGAAGGGAATTTACCCCCAGAAGTAAATTTACCCAGTTTAAGAATTGCTGTTAATAAATTTCAACAATTCATATGTTAAATTATTTATAACAACTTTTAGATGGAGTTTGAAACAGGTCACACCAGGCTATGAAAACTGGGAACGGGTCTAAATTGTAAGAAGAAAAAATTTCTCGAGGGGATTAAATTGCACGAGAACAAAATTGCACGAGGGATTAAAATTGTACGAAGACGATTTAGCACAAAGGATCAATTTTGCATGAGTTACATTTTTACACGAGAGTGAAAAATACAAAAACAAAAAAAAATAAATAAAACATAATTAAAAAAAATAAAACACGAAAACAAAAGTTACTGACTGAGGGTAAGGGTTAGGGGCAAGAGTAAAAAAAATTAAATTAAAAAAAGAATATTAAAGATAAAAAAATATCAAAAAAAAATTCTCCGTGCAAAATCGTCTGCTCGTGCAAAAGTATCTTCGTGCAATTTTATCTTTGTGCAATTTTGTGCACTTGTGCAATTTTATCCTCTTGTGCAATTTTGTACAATCGTGCAATTTAGACATCTACCCATGAAAACTACTCTAATTTTAATTATCAACTAAAATTAAACATTATAAAATATAAATAAACATACGCTTAATTAAATATACATTAACATTGCAACCAATCTAATAAAACCAAAGCAGGTCTAAATAATTATTCAATCTTGGATAATAAGGAATCCATGGAGGATGAAAAATAAATAAATCAAAACTAATAAGGTACAAAATTTAGTTTAATTTATTGACGCTTTAAACAGTGATGCAAAACAATCAATTATCTCTACAACGATTCTTCTTTAATCTGGGATCAAGAGGGATATGGAGTCTTCTGAACGGAGGATTAGATTCAATTTCCTTCCTGCAAAGAGAACAAACTCTCAGTTCGGATAACAACTTCACTGCGCACTGCCTGCAGTAAACATGCCCGCATTTCAGGAACACCAAATGGTCCTCATCCACCAATATGTCCCTCCAGGATCGAAGAAACACTGCGCACTCCTTCTTTTCCAGAAACTTGACGTCCTGATTTTCGCTCGATCTCGTCTCGATCGAGTTTTTGATCTGTTGTGACGTCATGGGCGACGGATGAGTGATTTCCCGCGAAAAATCTGGTTCCGCTTGAGCAATTTCTTTTGGTAGCTCGAAATGTACGACACCTCTGATGTGCCTTTGGAAGACTTCCGAGTTAATACTTTGAACAACTCTGCTATAAACACCGTCCATTATGTTTGCAAGGTAAATTTAAAACAACTGCTGCAAAATGGTTTTGAGATTAAAAATTTAAAGGTTTAAAAAATATGTTTTTAAAAATATTAGTTTAAAAGAAACTCTAGTGTTAGCCTTTTCTTCTAGCAAACACCAAATCTAGGACAAAGTAAAAATTACTTATAAACTTACACTGGGCTAACAGGTTTTTGAACCTTTTCTTTTCCTGTAGCCCGCAATAAAGCAGAGATCCGACCAATGTAATAAGGGGATTTGAGCCTGAAGTTAGTTTAGCATTCCTTAATGGAAAATATAGTTAAAGGTCAGTCTTGTTTGCATATTTGCTGAGTAGGCAAGTTTTCAAGCTTTTATATTTAATTGTTTTCATTTGTAGCCTTATCCCTAACACATCTTACTCAAAAGTATTAGTAATCAAAAAAAGAAGTATTAATAGTTTAAATTAGAAATAATAAAATTAATTTTGCCTACTCAGCTAAAATACAAACTCAGACTGACCTTTAATTATACTAGCCCTCCTTAAACAGCCTAAGTTAATTTGTTTACTAGCCACTCTATTATGGTAACTGTTAACTAAATCAGTGGTCGTCAAGTTAAAAAAAAGTTACGAGTAGAAAAAACTAAACACCAAAAAATAAAATTGGGGCACCCCATGATCTAATTTTATTAAGTGCAGCTAGTGGTGGAGCTATGTAAACACTTTTACTAGACTACTTCTCTTTAAAATTCAGAACTTTGTTTTTTTTTTTACATGCAAACCATATAACAACTAGGGTGAAACTTATTATTTGATCCTCTTTTTACTTGACCTCTCTATTTGTTTTACCTTATTTTCACAACTTTACTTTAGTTGTATGGCTTTGTCTAACTTACATGTTAATTGAACACAGCACCACAATCACTACAAAATCCCTAGTACAGTACTCTTTAAATATTTTATTAAATATTAGATACATACTTAAACTATTTCTATGTCTTTTGTTTTTGAGAATTATCTGTATTTACAAATGTTGTTTAAAAAGCAGAAAAACGAAAACAAAAAACGAGTTGAAACAGCTAAATTCAAAATAATGTATATCTTGTTGCTCTCCGTATAACTGGTGCTGACAGTTTTCCTTTTATACACTGAGTTTTCGCACTACACAAAGTTCAGGGTTGTAACTGATTGTCACTTCTTTCTGTTAAACAGTATAAAAACTGCAAATTAAACTATGACCAATTTAGTTATGTTCTAAGATTTATTATGAAATTTATTACATATAACTCTTATATTTTAAGTTTTTAACTGAACATAGTAATTTTATTTAGAGTTTTTGTAAAAATGCAAGCCTGATTGACCAAAAACCATTTTATAATTCTTTAAGCTAGCTTAAGTTTAAGAATATTTTTATGTTGACTAAAACTAAATAACAAATTAATAAAGTTCAATAAAAAAACAGAACATTATTCAACTTAAAATTAGTTGACTAATGGCCTGAAATCTTAAAACTATGCTGAGATAGAAAAAAAACTATCCAGTGTCAGCCTGATTTTAAAAACAAATTCAAAACTTTTTGAGTTATCCTGTGTCATACTCAGATTTAAAAAAACTTCAAAGTATCTATGATTATCCTGAATGTGTGGCAACCCCATTGATTACCTGAAATATCATAGTTACAACAATCAGAAAATTTGAAAGATTAAATTTAATTCAAAAAAGGGTTATTAATGTAAAGTATAAAGTAGCCTGTAGTTTGGAAAAAAATAATCTAAATTAACATGAGTATTTAAAAAAATCCTTTCTGGTCTGAGTTTTAATAAGAGATTCAAAAAATCTTATAACTACCTATACTTTTTTATTTAAATAATACAAACATACTGAAAGAGATATTAATTATAAGTTTTTTTTTTTCTTTTTTAAATGTAGAGTAAAAAAAGCTGAAAAACTGTAAAATATTGTGAAACATTTAAAAAATACGATTTATTTTTTCATTAAGTTTTAATTAAAACAGAAAAATTAAAGTTAAATTGATATTTAACAAAAGTCAATTTTTTAATTCTCAATATAAAGTTAAATATCATTAAATACAAAACAATCTTTTAATTAATTTAAAGGATCAATTATATATTAAGTATTTTTTTTATATCACATAATATAAATCTTCAAACAAAACTGCTAAGTTTCTACCTTTATATATATCATAAAAAAATATTTGAGATCCTTAGCTGGTAATTCAATAATAATTGTTAATTTTACTTTTGTTAAAACTAAAACAAAATCAGCTTGAGTAACCAAGAAAAATCAAAAGCGGGGTTGTTACTCTTTGAATCAAAAAAATATCCTGAGCCTAAAATCTAAAATCTAACTATTTAATTTTTAGTTATAAAACGAAGTTATTTAACAAAATTGGTTATAATAAAAAAGAAAATTGAATTTACAACAAAAAATGTCATACAAGATCTAGAAACACTAGAATAAAATTCAAAAACAAATCTTAAAACTATCTCGAGATTTTCATCAGATTTAAACTGTCCGGAGTTATACCAGTGTGTGGGACTATGCATGACTTACAACAAACTAGCCTGGGTCATTTTGAGTTGACAAAGAACAGCTGAAAAATTATGAAGTAGTATACTTTAAGTAACATTATGATAAAAATTAAGATCTAAATAAAAAATTCATACATTTCAAAAAAAAATTAAGATATAAATGTATTTAGAAATTTAGCACAAATATCAAAACTTGATTACCTTTTGCAAGAAAAAAACGTAATTAGTAAGATTTTGTTTCTAATAAAAGTACAATTAGGCTGAGTGTGTGGCAACCCTGATTCATACTAAAACCTAGAACTGGTTGTTGAAAGGGTGGCAGCTTTTTAGAAGAAAATCTTTGTTACAAGTAAAAAATAATTCTGAGTTACATCAAACATGTCTAACCATTCTGAGTTTTTGAGAAAAGTTAAGAAAATATTAGAAGACAAGTTAAAAAACTAAAAAATATACATACATGTTTTTTTTTGTTAAAACAGCAGAACAAAATATGTAGAAATTAAAAATAGTTTTAGAGAATAAAGTTTTCAAAATTTTTAAATTGATAAATTTAATTAACTTGAAGTTTATTAAAACACATATCTAATTAGCTTAAGATTAAAAAACAACCCCTAGAAAAATACGAGCCATCTGGAGACAATTTAAAATTCTGTATAAAGTTTAAACTAGCCTCAGTTTGTCGTAACTCTGTGTTAAATGTTATATGTGCTATTCAATTATGAATAAAATTATAAAAATCATTAATTTGAATAATGTATTTGAAATTTAATATTGTTACTTAAATTTATGCATTATTACTACCATGAATCTATTTAAAGATGTTTGTTGTTGTACTTGAAATGTTTTTATCTTAACTAATGTATTCTTTTATTCACATAAATTGTTAAGTTTTTCTGTAAATATAAAAACTAACTTTAAATTTTAGTTAAAATTAAACTAATAGTCTCATTGTCGTGTGATTATCCTTATAGAAACAATAGTTTAGTTTAAAAAAATCGTAGTGTTTGTAAATTTAGATGAAAAAAAAGGAACTTTCTTCAATAAGCAAAGTATTGTAGTTACTAACATTAACAAGTTTAAGAAAATTCTAACTTTTTATTAATGATGATTGAATTAAAGAATGCCTAATGTGTAACTAATAAATATTAACTCTGTTCTAGTAAAAAATTGTAATCCTACACCTTAAGTGAACATTTGAGTTTAAGTAAATTAAAAATTAATAATATTTTTTTTTGTAATTAAAAAATATTTAAATCTAACTTTTAAATTTTATTTTATCAATCTTTTTTATTTACAAAAGTACCAGAAAACTTGCTAAAGAAATTAAAATAAAGTATAAAAATCTTATTTTTTGTAAAGATTATTTACTTTTTAGCCTTATAAGTAATATATTATTTTTATCAATTTTAATCGATTTTTCTGTCAAAAAAATAAAAAACTGCCAATAATAAAATTAGTCAAGAAGATTGTAAAGTTATACTAAAGTTAATAACAAAAGTTAAAACTATAGAACTTATACTATTTTGTAATGTTTAGATACAAAATTTTCTAAAATTTATTTCTTTTCTTAAAATCAAAACATAAGACATAATTTCTATTTCAATTTTATATAGTATTCATTATTAAAAACTGAAAACTTTGCTTTCTAGAAATATACAAGTGCATAACTATCTAAGAAAGTAATATTCACTTTAAATCTGAAAAAAAAACTACTATTTACTTTTTTAATAAGTTTAAAAATAGATAGAACTAGTTTTATTTTGTATTTGAATTTAAACAATATAAAACTCAACATTCGTAACGATAGTCATCAAAAGTTAAACCAGGCTTAAAATAAAGAACTTAATTGAAAATATATTTGTTTAAGAAATAACATATAAGAAATATGAGGGATTTCATGTTCATATAATGATAATTTAAGTAAAACTTACATGGGTCATATCATACGTAGAAACAGTTTAGATTAAAAAATGCTTAAACCATTTAAAATAACCATAGTTAAGTGTATAAAAATAAATTTTTTTTTGCAACACTAACCGCTAGAAAATTTACTTTGTAATTTACAATCGGGAATATTTGTATATATTATTAAAATATAAGTAGCTTGAAAATAAAACAACAATATTTGAGAACACAGCAAACTAAGAATATTAATAAAAAAAATTATATATTTTGGCTAAAACATCCGTTAGAGTAAAAATTCCAAAAAACACATTTTTTCTAAAGTTAAATTCAAACTTCTATCCAACTGATATTTTCAAATTAGGGGCGAAAAAGAGTTTTTTTGAATTGAAAAAAAAAGATCTTAGTTAGGATTAGAGATGAGGAAAATAATTGGATCTAAATTCTAAACTTTGGATATCTTTTAAAAATGCAAAAATATTAATCGAGCCAAGTCAACGCTCGTTTAGTTAACAAGGAGTCTTATTGAACAATTCGGGGTTTTCCATAATATTTGTCGAGTCTGTAAAAATAAGTTTTTTTAGGGTACTTTTTTATTTTAATTATTCCAAAGTTATTTTTTGATTAATTCTTAATATGTCTGGGTAAAATTGGTTAGGGACAAGGGAATAAAAAAAAATAAAAGAAATTTGATGACTAAGCAAATTTTAGAGGAAATATCTTACATTTAAAATCCGACCCCTTAAAACGTGTTTCAAAAACTTATTTATTCTAATATTACTGTCTAAATGTAACATTGTTGATTACGCAATATCGAGCTGAGTATACGCACTCAAGTTGAAGTTTAGTATTATGTTATGATGTCACAATAAATCACTCTGTATCTGTAGTAATGTATGTCTCGATAACCGAAAGGTTAATTCATATATCGATTCCTTACACTAAAATTTTGACTTTTTTTTTCGTCTGATAATCAATTTATATAATGCCTTAATTTTCGGTTTAAAATTTGAAACCCAAAATTATAAATTAGTATAATACTGTAAGGTAAAGAGCGTTTTTTATAATTTTATGTTGATTCTAAATTGAGTATAAAACTTAAAAACTGTAGTAAGTTCACAACAATAGTTTGCTTAGATTATTCGTTGTAATTTAAACCATTTAGACTTTTACTGAATTTAAAAACATCAGCTTCTAAAAATATACTAATAGCACTACTAAAATCATATAAAACTTGCTTTTACATTCATTTAACCTTCCAAAACACGTGTAACATTCAACGGTATGATTTAGATACATATTAGTGACATTTAATTTAATTTTACATTAAACAACAGGCCAGCTACTAAACGTGTTAAAAAATAAAAACTTAACTTAACGTAAGTATTAATTAAAAGGAAGAATTTAATTTTTTATTTTAAAGCATCAAAAATACAATGAACTAAGGCCACATTTAAACGTATTAGATGTTTTTAGTTTTATTTTATATCAAAAATTAGCCAACTAAAACGTAAAAAAAAATTTAAGTTCACGCAAAAATTTGATTGAAAACTAAATTGTTTTAAATTAGCTTTAATCTTTGAAAAGACAGCTAAAACATTTGCAAACCAGATCAAATCAAATTTTTGTCATAAACTACCATTCATATTTATAGCAAACAATACAAGCTTCATTATTAGTTTAATTATTTGTGTTTATAATCAATAAGACAAACTTCATTATCAACTAAATCAAATTTCTTTATTATAAACAGTTTAATCACTTTATATTAATCTATCTCGCAGGCGATATGATTAAAGTAAAAATTAATTATACGGTGAATAGATTGTTTAGTTGTCGCTTGATATACAGTTTTGATTGTGCTTGAATAATTTTTAGTATGTTGTCGTACGGAGAAGCGAATATTATATCTATCTAACTTAAAAACATTAAAACTAGAATTTTGTTTTTTTTTGCAAAAATTCATAAAATATACATTTGTTTTATATTTCCATTGTTAATTTGATTTTGTAAGGAAAATAAGATAAGTATAACTTAAATCAGCAAAACTTGTATTGTAATGATTTTAAAGTTTACAAAAACTAGTACTAGATATTTGAAATACTTATCATTTTATAAGTTTATATATACAACTCAATTAAAACTATTTCGTTTAAAACTTATCTTATTAAACCAAAGTTGTTGTATTTACATAGTAAAAATAAATACTTTTATCGAAACAATCATTTGAGTATTATAGGTTAAGAAACATTTGAGTTTATCTAAATATAATCATTGTACATATTTTTTAAGAATTGTATAATACTTTAGTACTTAGTTGATAGTATAAACATAATTTGCTTAACAAAATTTAGTGTTTTAAGCTGTTTTCGTGCGAGCCGTGATAAACATTTATTTTTATCTCAAGTAGTCATTTTCTTTAAAGAAATTCCCGGTGTTCAAGTAGCTTAAGAAACCAAACACAACAATTAGTGGTAAAGTAGTTTCAAAAATAAAATATGTGGTTTAAAGTAGATTGTCTGTGTTATTTAGTAAACACTAATTTGTTGAAAAAGGTTTAATTATAAATCATAATCAAGGGTCGTAGAGATTAATCTGTTTATCTAAACATTTGAATATCAACTAATATAGAATTCGAACAAGTTTGTTTAAATACAAAGCAAAACTAAAAACAGTTATACATTATAAAAAATTTTCAAGTAACTAAATATAAATAGAAAGTTGTATTTTTTAGTTTAAGTTTTAAAGATTACTATTTTACGAACTAGTTATACAATTTTCCTCAAAAATTAGTTTTTACTTTTAGTTTATAGTAATAAATCTATTTAATTTTTTTCAATGTTTAATTTAATCAGTTTTAAAGCAGTAGGTCAAAATAATAATTTATAGCTTATAAGTTTGTTTTGTTAATTAACAGTTTTATTTGTTTTAACATTTGATGAACTTTTTATCATATACATTATTATGAACATTTTATCTAACAAGTTTGTACTTAGTTTTGTAATTTATTGTTTATAACCAAAATTTTTGAAGATTCTATTTGAATTGATTTTTTATAAACAACAACATATAAATCTAACTTAATGTATATATATGTAAGTAATAAAGCATTAATTTCTTTAAAGTTATTATAAATTAATTTTATTTAGCGGTAATCAACAAAACTATCGAAAAAGATATTCAGTGTAGTTTTTAAAGAGTTCTTAGTAATTGCTTTGAACAAGCTGTTTAATTAAGAAAAAGCTACATAAAAATGTGAAATTTTATAATATATATTGAGTTTTAATAAAATAGTTTTAAATTACACTGTAAAGATTTTTTTAAATGGTTGAAATACCTAGAAAATCAATTATATTACTAAGAAATAGAAAAAACATCTGGAAAATTTTACAAGCACTAATCTGACAGTTCAAAGTAAAGGTTAAAACAGATTTACATTTTTAGCTATTTTTACTATAAGTATTGATGTGTCCCATTCAGCTTTGTATTATTGCTTAGCTAAAATGTTTTAAGATTGTCATTGGTTAAAATGTTTTATATTTGTATGGTTGTTTAAAAGATGTATTATTACTTTAAGTGTAATACATAGTTTGTATTTTAATCATATTAGTACTTTGTTTTAGAATTTAGTATCAAGCAGTGTTTGGAACAAAATAAGCTAATTTTAATTATTTTCATAAAATATATAACTGTTTTTTATATTTTTTATTTAAAGTTTTTCACTACTTTTTCGTTAACTTTAACAAATATCTTTAAATATTTTTACTTGAAAGTTTTAAATTTCAGAAAAGTTTCTCAATGTTATTTAAAAAAATATTTAGTATACTGCAATTTACGAAAACTTCAACTAATGTTGATAAATTATATACAAACTTGTACTTGACTCTGATGTATTATAAAAACAAGACATAAAATGTTTAATACTTTGTTAATCACATATCAAGATTAAGAAGACGTATAGATAAAACAATGATTTGTATTACTTTAATTATAGATTTAAACCACAAGTGGGAAACTTTTTTATGTCAGCAAGTAACAAAATAAAAAAAAATTATTAGTTAAAAAATAAACTGAAACTTGAAACTTCACTGTTAACTATTTGTGGTTGATGAAACAAAGAATTTTTAATTTGTAATTTACAAGGTGTGAAATTTTTAACCAAAGTTTGTGTTGTAAATTAAAACCACTTTATCAAGTTTGAACTCATCATATAGATAACATATCAAAACCGGTATTGTTACTTTAAATTAAAAAAACTGACGTAAAAATTTTAGTCAATTTGTAAGTTTATGTATATGTTTAGTATAAAAGTATATGTATATATAAAACAACAAATAGTGCTAGCTTTAAATTTTCTATTTTTTTATTTCGTTTAAAACTGTTATTCATAAAAGTCTTACATTAAATTTAATAGTAAAACTACTAACGCACAGAGTATCCGAGTTCGACAAAGCAATTTGATTAATTAAAAATAAATTTAAGTATAAGTTTCTCAATTAACAATATTTAAACTAACACTGTTTAATTTAATTTTTTTAAAGTTTCATTCTAAACTTTTAAGTTTGTTTTGGAAAACAAGCTTATTTTAAATGTGTTTTAAACTATGATAAAGTCCATAAAACGTCAAGTATCAAATAACATTAACAAAATTTCAAATGCATCTTTAATTTTGAACAAAACTGTTTAAATTAATTCAAAGCAGATGCTTGTCAAATATAACTACTCTTGTTTGTTATTGACAAGGTTAAGTTTATAATTAATTTTTACATCCAGCGATGTGTTTAATGTTAAAACTGCTTATTGTAGCATTTACAATGTGAAGTTTTTATTCAAGTTTAAATTTGTGAATTTTTGGTATTTAAACTTTAATTTAACTGATTAATTTTACTTAAGTTGTATTTAACAAACAAGTTATAAAATTACTTTTTTGTAAACTTAACAAGTGTTTATAAGTGCAGATTAGAAAAAAGTTATATAAAAATATTATTGGTTCTACTTTATGATTATTATAAGTATCAACGTAATTAGCAGCTTTAAAAATTTTGTAAATAGTTTTTGTTATTTGTTTAGCTTAATTATACTTTTTATTGTTATAATAGCCAAGTATAATGATATACAGTGGTTTAAAGGAACCTTATAATTAGACTTTAATTTAAAATTATAATGAACATAGACACGATGTATAATATAAAACATTTATCATTATACTTTATGTTGTTTTTTTTTTAATTTAACCAGTCTTTATAACTCTTTTAGAACAAAATTTACACCTAAATTTAAACATTGATAAATGACTTTGATAATAAAAGTCTCAACAATGCGTCATAAAACGTTTAGTGGATAAAATTCCATAGATAAAGTTTTTTAAAAGATTAAATATTTATATCACCACAATTTTTTAAGAAGTTTTAGCAAACAGTTTTTTTGAAAAGACATTTTATCAGATAACACCTTAGTAAATTTTTAAATTGAACTACAAAATATTTTTTTATGTTGTTAAATTAACGCTTAAATTGATAAAATCTTTAGTCAAATTTCTAACTTTTAATTAAAAAACTAACAATTCAAAATAAACAAAATGCAGTTTTTTAATAGTTTCAAAATATGCTTTAAAGCACTAAAAATAATAGAATTTGAACGTCAGTAACATTTATACTTAAAAACAAAATATAAAAAACTTCACTTTGCTTTATAACTAAAAAACTTTATAAAGTCAATTCTTTAACAGACTTAACGTTTTTTTACACTACCTTAGAAGAGCAACATCAAAGAAGTTACTTATAATTAACTAAAAAAGTTAAGCTTTCTTCTAAGCAAAAACAAAACATAGATTTATCTGAAAATATAAAGCTTTTTGTTTTTAAAACATATTAAACTGATAAAACAACAGTTTTTTATATTTAAGTTACTTATTTTAATTCTGTCGTATTAAACGTAAGTAAAAAAAAAACAATTACGTTTCTTAATTACTTGATTTATTGTTTTAATTATCAAATATATTACATAAGTATATATAATTTTTTTCGCGACGTTAGTAAATGCGTTAGTTAAGGTTGGATACGAAAACGTTTATATGTTAAAGTATTAGTAGTTTTTGAAATAGTGTTTGTCTGAAAAAAAAATACTTTAAAGTTTCTCTAAAATTGTTAATTTTGAAGTAAGTAAAACTTTAACTAAAATTAAAATAACTTTGCTTGTTTTTTTTTATCCGGTACAGTATATATTTTGAATATTTAAAACTAATCATTAAAGCAGTTTTTTTGTTTCGACTTTAATATTAAAACCATATATTAGATTTTTAAACAATTAGTTTACTCAAACTACGTGAGTAGCTAGCGAGCTCTTATTTTGTTAATATTATTATAAATTGTACAGAAGAATTAAAAACTTATGATTACTTTTATCTGTAACAAAAAAAGTTTAGCAGTTTTACGCTTTAAAAAGCTTAAGATAATTTACTAAAACCAATGTATTTAGCAGTAAGAACTAAAAAAACATATTAAAAGTCATGTTTCAAAGTTTTTTAGCAATTTTTTTTGTTTTTCTTGGCTGTTTAAAAATTCAAAAATAGTATTTGTACAAGGGCTACCTTAATATGTAAAATATGATTACTAAAGAGTTTTTTTTCTAACTAAAAAACATTATATAACCACAAAATATTAAAGTCTACACTTAAAGTATTGAAAATATAATGTGTTAAACTTATATTTTGTAAAAAAAAAAACTTATTTTTCTGCAAATAAAATAAAAACTTTTTTTATCAAAATTAACAAAAGTTTTTAGCTAGTTGGATTTTGTTTATTTGGATAAGAACTCAATACAATATATATATAATATAGCTTTTATTTATATTATAAATATAAATTTAGTTTATCTATCATGCAATGACGTTATAAGTGATTAGTTTAAACTTTAAGTGTGAAACATTAAAAACGTTATCAATTGACTGATATATTTAAATTGTTTTTAAACTCAAACATTGACCAACTCTTTAATATTTTGTAAATGTATGTTTTAACATTGTAGTTGTGTTTTAATTATACCCATTGTCGTAAAACAGTTTACACTTTAAAGCTTAAAAATTTACAGATTTATAATTTTTTATTAAAAACCAAATTATTACCTGATTAAGCTTAAACTGCGTCTTTTATCACACTACTCTAGTGTAAAAGAATTGTAAAATAAACAGTTTTTCACATTAAACAACAGAAAGATTAAAGAACAAAACTATTTTCTCATTCTGTTTGCAAATTAAATTAAATTGTTTCGAAAAACACCTAAATGTTACGTAATTAAAACAAAACTTAATCTTATTTGATTGATTTCACACAAAAATTCTATTTCAACACAGCTTAAAGATGTTATTAGAAGTTAATTTTCAGAAAAGAAAAGTTTTAGTCTGACAATTGTACGTAAATTGTAAACCAGATTAATTACATAAGTTTTGTATGTTATAAGTATTATACATCGTATATAAATTTATATACATATAATAACTTTATATAAGTTTTAAAAGTGTTCATAAAGAAATCTAGAAGATTTTTTACGCATCATGTTTTATATATTTTAACTTTTCATAAAGAACTACAAGCTTTACTTTATTGGAATTTATTGGTAGTACTACATTTCTATTGTAAGGTACTTCCTTAATAAACGGTATACAACAACTAAGTATAAATAGCTTCAATTCGTAAGTAATCAACATACTTACTATTTTAATTAAACTTTTAATTCAATCATTTTTCTTATAATAGTTTTATCAAAATCATTAGTTTTAATAATAATTTGTATAATTTTTGTTTTATTTTTTACGTAACACACAAATAACGTAATGAGTTTAAACTAAGTTGAATTTTATTTTAAATTATATTTTTACGAAGTTGTCTATTACCAGTTTAAAACAACATTATAAGTACTTAATAATTCAAACATTTATTTCTAATGATTACATAGCTAAAATTTATTCAGTTACTTTAATTTAAATCACTATTGTTTTTTATATTTTACTGCTATGTTAAACAGATTGTCCTCAAGGGTTGTTTAGGTAGTTTTTCGTTTATTAATAAAAATAAATTAAATTAATTTTTCAAAAAAAAAAAAGTACAGTTTTTATCAAATGTAATTAATATTTTCTTGCGTTGGTAAGTTTTAATAATTGTTAAAATATTTATTTGATATAGCAACATTTCTAAATCTATCAAAAAACTTATAAAATTTTCAAGCAAACTTATTAACTTTTTGAATGAACCACATTATAGAAATAATAATTTTTGTACTAGTTTAGTTTCCAAAAAATCATATTTTATCTTCATATGCTGTAAATAATAAAGGAACAAACACGAAAATAAGCTAAAAGAACAGTTTTGAATAAAATTGATAGTATACAAAATTTATGTTTTGTAAATACAAGTATGTGAAAAAGTTAAAGAGATTAAATGGTACCGTTTATTTTGAAATTATCACCAATATTAAGTTAGGCAAGCAGAATTTTTTAATTTAAAATTTTTGTGAATTAAAAAAAAAAAAATTAATATTTTTTGGTTTATATGGTTTTTGGCATCGCACGTTTCAAAGAGAAAAGTCTGCAATTTATAAAAATAAATTACACAGTTAGTATTTAATCAAATCAAGGCAGTAAATTAAGAAAAAAACAAAAATAAAATTTTAATAGAAGCATAGTTTTAGATTAAAACAAGTTTCATTAAAGTTCAAAGTAAATATATTTAAAAATATTACTAACCCTTTTTAAAATTAAATTAGCAATTTGAAAAAGCAGAGAGCTACAGTTACTAATACAATAAAAACAAAAAAATTAACTTGAAATAAAAATAAACACTCTATACTACATCAAAACTGTCATGATACAAACATTCAACAACTTTTACTTTACAATGAACAATTCTCAATTTGCATATTTTAGTGCTCAACACTTGCATATAAACAGCAGCGCCACCTATTAAAACTGAAGCCACTGCAACGACCAAGTGGTAGACGGCATTGTGGTTAAAATCCACATTGGGACAGCTCGTGACGCATGATTGAAGAAGCACTTGCAGCAACGGACCAATCACAAACAACCACGATCCGACTGTTTGTAATAACCTTACTTTTTTGTAAGAAGTTGAAAATATATACAGTTTGTTGGATATCTTGTTTTCTGGATTGTTTGATGTAATAAGAAAAATTGTTGAAATGACTGCGTATAAAAGTGACGTGAAAAATATTGGACCTGCAGGAATTTTCATAAGCCACATTTTACTTGTGTCTAAGAAATAAAATCCTTCCAAAGTTGCGTTTGAATCAATAATAAGTTCCAATAATTCATTATTTTTGTTGTTTTCATCAATGTAAGATAACAATCTGATTATTTCTATGCTAGTAATAGCGCAAAAAATAAGTAAACTACAGAAAACAAATAAAACTTTTACTACAGCAAGATAGTTGGAAAGAAATCTTTTTAAGCAGAAAGTTGGTTTTATGGGAATTCTTGAATCAACTAAACGAATTTGTGAGTTATCAGTCGAAGCTCGTGACCTGGGTTGATCCAATTCTTCTATATTTTTCCACCTAACTTCATTTGAAACAACGAAATATGAAAGAATTACGAGACACGCAGAAGTCAAACCAGCAAAAATACAAGCGACTGCCCACAAGCATCTTGAAGGAAGAAAAATATTTCTAGCAGTTTGGTTTGATTGAAAATTATTTCTACTGTCATCTTCCAAATAAATATCATGAACTTTTTTATGAACAAGTCCCCCAAACAGAAACGTTAGAGCGTATGAGAACATTACCAATCCTGTGAGACAAGAAAGTTGTAAACTTTTGCATTGATTTTTGTTGATTTGGATCTCTGAATTGTTTTCTTCAAAGTAGTCAGATATATTGTTTATTTTTGAAGCTTTGTTTTTGTTGTAAGATTAATTGTTTACAAAAGAGTAAATCCAAATAGAAAAGCTGAAAATTAACATGATAACTGCAGCTATGTTATCAGTTATTATTGTTCCAATTGAATCATCTAAATCCTGTGGATACAATTCTTATTGACTCATATTGGTAGTAGTTGTGTAACTTTAATTTATGAACTAAAAATGCTGTAATAAATTTAGAGGTTAAAAATTCCATTGTTTATCCGTAATAAGTTAAATTAAATAAATCAGTATTGACCAAAACTCAGAAACCTCAAGCTCTTTCTATAGTGATATCATTTACTTTATAATTATTAGATAAATAAGTTATTTAGATTATTAATTAATATTATTAGATAGACCTCTTTTTAATATTAATTTAATGACAACCTCAGACTTTATTAGAAAAAAATATACAAATAGTAGCAAAAATGTTAGACAAAATTAGTTTAAAAAACTACTATTTCGATTTCAAACTTGGAAATAAAAGCGTATTTTTATTGACAGGTTTATTTGCAAACTATTCTTTAACAGAATTTCAGTTTTTTTAAATAAAAACACATTATATAACATAACATATTATAACTTAAGATATACAAAAACATACTTGTAGGTGCAACATAATTATATGATATTAAAATATATATATTAAATAATTTAAACTAAAGTTTGCTTTCTACTTTTAATTTATACATTGGTGTAATAAAAAAAAAAACAACAAAATCGAATACTTTTTGAAATATAAAGTTATCAATCATAAAACCAAACTTAAACAGTTTTTAATTTAGTGTAAACAGTTTGGAATAACTTTGATAAATTAAGTGTTTTGGTTTTGAATTGTTTTTTAACACTGTATTATAACTTTCAATCTTTAATCATTTAGTTATTTAGCATTTATGAAATTTTTCTTTTGCAAATTAAAAGATTGAACGAAACTTTTACTGTAGTTAAAATAAAATAACTCGTAAGTATTTATATATTTACATTTTTAAAAACTGTATTACAAATAAGTAAATTTAACATTTGTATAAAAGTTTTAGTAAAACAATCAGTTATATTAGTTGCTTAAGATAAAAATTTTATAAAATATAGTAGCTGCATTAATTTTAAAGCACTAGAAAATTTTTTTTTTACCAAATTTCAATTTTATTACTAAAATTTCAAAATTTTATTTGACTTTAGGTTAATTGCTATCACTTGTTGTTTTTAAACTAAACTGTTTATATAATAATATTAATTTAAGAAAACAGTTTTAATATTTTGTTGAAGATATACAGTTTTATAAAGTATAGCAGCTGTATTAGTTTTTTAATTTTAAAGCACTATAAACAAAATTAATTTATTAATATTCAACAATGATTACTAACATTGTAAAAATTTACTAAATTTTATTTTAGACTTATTGCTATAGCTTGTTGTTTTGTAACCGAAAACTGTATACATAATAAATAAAAAACATAAAAACAGCTTAGTTCATAGATAACTACTTGATTGTCTAAGTCTGTAAGCTGTTTATTAACTAGAAACACATATCTAATATAACATATTAGTAAACTTTTTTCTTTTTTTTCTTAACTAAATACTTGGTCTAAAAAAAAGTTTTATGGTTTCAGTTCACCTTCGGGCAATTTATTCTATCCATATTAACACAATCTTAAATCATCACATCAAAGTACGTAATATGACGTTCTACTAGCGGTTAATATGGTTCATTAGAGTACAAAAAAAAGTATTTGAGGGAAATGTTTTATTTACAATTTATAGTCATTAAAGTATCAGTCACACAAATTATAATATATACTAATGTTTTCTAGTTGCTTAAAGCGTTTCAAAACATTCATAAAAAAAACAATAATTTGGAAAAATGTTTGTTTTACTATGATGTTAGGGACGGTAAAAATTTCTAGAAAAGAGGTCAGATTTACTAGAATTTTTCGCAAACCGGTTTTGTTAACGAAAGCTTTTGAGGGCTGTGTAACATTATATTATAAAAAATAAACTTTTAGGCTAATCTTGTATAAAGCTGATAATTTAATAAAATATCTGTGTACTGAAGACCAAATTATTAGCATTTTAAACTGGCTTAAATCTGTTTGTTTTGTAGAAGTAGCTTATTAAACTAAAAAACAAGTCGCCGGCGAAAATTACATTTTTTTTATTTAATAATTTCTCATAAAACTAATTGACATTGTATTTCAACTTTTTTCTTTGGTTTTAAAAACATGTTTTATAAAAAAATGTGGTTGAATTGAGTTTTACTTTAAAGACTTCAGTTGTATAAGTAACTAAAACCAAACACGATCTTATGTAACAAGCTCAACCTCAATTAAAAACAGAAAACTAGTTTTAAACTGAGTTTTTAAACATGCAGTTTAAACATGAAATGCGTACCGACTAAATGCGTTTATTTTTGTAGCTGTCAGGTTTTGGATAGTTTTTGCAAAACTTGAATATACATTTAATTTTGTATGTATGTGTAAAATTCAAAAAATATTGCTGATTAAACAATAAAAGTGTACTAAATAGATCAAATATAAAAATCATTGCTTTTTTCAAAGTTATTTGTTTACTTGAATTCTTTTGTCAAACAACAAACACTTTTTATTAGTAAAAATGCAAGTCATAGAATGATGAGTTATCAATTTAAAGTCGTCAACATTTTTGCTTTTACAAATTTTTTTTAATTTAAAAATGACAAATTAGTAAAGAGAATCAAATTAAAAAAAGACTGAATTACGTCTTCAAATAAAATGTATCTAGAAATATTTAATACGTTTTGTAAACTAGTTTTTTTAACAGTTAGTTGAAAAATCTAAAACCAAATAACTGACAGAGCTGTCTTATTGTAAGAAATTTCACAAACAACCAAAATAAGTATTATTTGATTTCAATACAAGAATATTAATTGAATTAGTGAAAAATGTGCTAATAAATATTAGATTGAATTATTATTATTAACAGTGAAATATTAAGCTGCAAATTAAAAAAAAATATATAAAACTGTGTTAAAACGATACAAATCAAACAAATTTATTTAAATGTTCTTAGAACAAGTTGCAAGCTTTTACGTTTTTAAACTCGTGACTTTTAATTATACAATTGCAGCCACATGAATTCATGCATTTAAAAATTTTAAATTTGCGGAGTTGTCATTAGTTTCTTTGAATTAAAAGACTTGTTAAGTGAAAATATGTTTTAGAATTTTAACTTTCAGTACCTAATGTTTTACTTTTAATCTTTAAAGACGCTTTAATGCGGTTTTTAAAATTATATTTATACATAAAAAAAATTATTACTAAAAATGGATAAATTACAAAATACTAGGTTTAATATCTTCAAATTTTAGTTAGTTATTGTAGCAACTCATCTTAGTATAATTTACATTTTATAATTATTGTTTTACAATACTCTTGTAAAACTTGGTGATTAAAATTTAACTAAACACTTAGTGTTTACAGTTTGGATAAAATGTTCTAACTTTTTTGTTAGCTTATTGAACGACAAAATAAAATGCTCAAAATATTTGGTCTTAGGCCCTGGTGCACGAAGAACCCTTTATCGAGTCGTACTTTTCTTGGATACTTTTCAATGTGTTGTCCAGGATAACCTTAATAGTTCAAATACACATATAATATTAAGGATTTTAAAAATACTGCATAACTTTCAAGGATTTATTCTAATATTCAACACGGTAAGAGTATAGTACATATTTTACTCAGGACTAAACTAAGGTTATATAATATTTTTTTTCATAGAAAGAAGCTTAATATAAATGTCTCTATGTCAGCTTATAAAACCTTGCTATAAGTGTTTACTATTAAGTCAAAAAACGTAGAAAACATTTGTTTTTAAAAAATATTTGTATTTAAAGTTTGTATAAGCTGAAGCTTAATCTAAAAAATGAATGTTAAGACTTTAAAAACGTTAAAAATCTTGTTTTCAACGATTAATGTCAGTTAAGATAAAAATTTAGAGATAATTTAAGTTCAGAAAATAATTAAATACTTTTTAATACGTATATAGAACGTTTTTTAGCTCATTAAATTCAAATAATCTGTATATATCTGTTATATAAAGTTATAAGAGTTTTTCCAACGTTTATTAATAAATATATTAACAAAAATTATTTAAAGTTTAAAGAAATGTTTTTAGAGTTTTTTATATTTTAAGAAAATAAACTTGTATATATATTTTATTTTTAACTAAAAAAAAATTAAATGTCAATACTTTAAACAACTAAAATACTATTGTTTTTTTAATTTCACGTTTTAAAACTTTTTTGTTTTAATGTTTAAATAAATATAAATTATAAAAAACTCTGACGCTTGCAACTTATTAATTAGCTTACATTTATAATTATCAAATAAAAAACATTTATTTAGTTTCAAAAAGTAGCTAATAGTTATTAAACTTAAGTTAAACCTGTAGCTGTTAGATTCAAATTAAAAAAAAATAGACTAAAATAAAAATAAGCTTGGTTGTTTTACTGTAGTCAACATTAATTGTTTTTGTTGTTTTCACACAAAAAGTTCATTTTTCGTATTTATGTACGAATTTATTGTATAACGCTTGGGCATATCTTAAAAAGAAGTAAAAAAATTCGTTTTTAATAATTATAAGTTAAAAATTGAAATGATTACAATTAAAAACTATGTTTTAACTTACGTCTTTTAATATTATAACTTCTTCATACAACAAAAATTTAAACACAATTATAAAGTAGTTCAACTATTTAAAATCTTAACATGAAAGAGGTAGTTTATTTAGAACTTTTAAAGTTTTTAGAAAAGAATAAACTTTTACGTTTATAGTACAATTATTATTCTTATACTTTATACTAAGTTGCTTATAAGTAAAATGGAATCCTTTAAACAATTCATCAACAAGTATTTCTAAATCTAATACTAACTATTTTTATTGCGTTGTTTGAATTACTTTCGTAATATGATCCATTTAAAGTACAAACTATATAATAAGTGTAATCACTTAACATACATAAAACAAAACAATATTATATGTAAAATATTATAGTAATTGTTTAACATTATTTTTCTTCAACTTTTATTAAAAAATAGGTAAAAACCTATTTTTTTTAAATTTATAAAACTTCATAATTTTATTTCAAAATTTTCAAATGAAAAAACAGATTGTAATCTGATTTTCTTTAAGATAGTTACTGGGTATTTCCAGTTTTTTGTATAATTTATTTTAAAATGTAACGATTTATAATATCTTTCAACTAGATAAATTAAAAGATTAAATCTACAATTTATGTTCAGAAGAACACAAAATTATGTGATTTTTAGATAAAATACATTATAGTTGAAATTAAAAAACTAAAAGTACTTTCTGTGAATTTAAGTTCAGGAAATCACGAAATTATTTGATTTTTAGATAAATTACTATACAACTAGTCTTATAAATTATTTGGAATATGTTATATAAATACTTAGTTTTAATGTTGTTTACTTTTTTGTATTATTCAATTTAAACAATATCAATTAAATATATATCAAAGTTTATGTTTACCTAACAAATATTTATTATTGTCAGTATATGGTTTTACAGTTGTTTGGTAAATTTAATAAATTTCATTATATAAAATAATATTTTTCATAAATATTGTATAAAATTAACATTTAAATAGTATATATTTAAAACTTTTAATAATACTTTCTAATAACAAATAACTATTTTTTAAGACTGAAGTTGCTATAAACAAAGTTTTATATACTATAAAGTATTTTATCTGTATTTCTTCAGTTAAATATTTTATTTAGTATGGGTTGTTATTTTAATGTAACACGAAAGCAATAAACTTTTAAAATTTTAGAATAATTTATAAATATTTAATTAATTAAAAAATTTAAAGCCCAAAATCATTAAAAAACCAATATAATTTAATCACTAAGCCAGATTAACAGGTATGTTAAGAAATATAATTTTTTCTAAATAATTATTTTTTAATTAACTTTTTTTTTTAATAACATCACGTTAGTTGTGTTTACTTGTTAAAAAAGTAAAAGTAAGTAAAATATTTTTTTAATTTTATATATCGAAGAAGTAACTTGTTTAAAAATAAACTTACACTACCATATGAAATTATTTTGATGTCGTTTTTAAGTTTGATTAAAATCAAATACAAACTTTATTAAGAAATTGGATAACTTTTGTAAAAATAAAACAGACACATTACCCCATATGTACACTAAATTTAAAAATAAAAATTATTTTTATTTGCATTCTCTTAAGTTCAGACGTATTTAACACCTAATTATGTCAATTATGTTAGAAATTCCGACGTTTGAAAAATTTTAAATACTAAGAATTGTTATAAAAGTAAACAAATAAATACACAGCTTTTACAAAACAAAAATGTTTTATTGAAATTTCCCGATCAAAGTCTAACTATAGATCGTCAGATCTTTAGCTTAATTTGAATGTTTTATAAATAAATAATAAGCTTCCGATGAAAAGAATATTATTAAGAAATTTAAGTTTTTAGAATTTTATCTTTACAGAAAAAAACTTAAATTTTCTTGGCTGCGCAAAAGAAAGGTTATTTATAACTAAATACCTAAAAAAATCGACTTTTTAATAAAGTTTTCGAATAAAATTAAAGCATATAGTTTATTTAAAAGGACTGCAAATACTTAGGTTATAATAAAATTATATTTATATAAATTAAATATAATTTGCAGCTGTACTAACGCGGATAAAAAAGAATAATTTATTGTAAATTGTCATCTTTTTAATTAACAGGTATACTGCATAAACGTATTACAATTCATTAAACAGTTATTGCTATATTTAAATATATAAAAAAAAAGCTAGTTAAACTTCATTCTATATAACAATTTATATAATGTATTAGTTTCTTGAATTCGATATGTGTATAATTTATAACTACAAACTTTCAAGTTAAGTACTTCCTATCCGGTATAAACACGTAGTTTTCTATAATCTGATTAAAATTTCTCTTTTATTTTGCTTTGTTTAACTGAAATTTGTCAAAAAATATTAAACTGTTGACGACTTTAAGCTCTAATATAGTAGCACATAAAATATTGTTTTTTAAACATATTTAAATTTTTCACGTACAAAATATACAAAAAAAAAGTGACACATAAATTTGATTTATTATCTGAAATTACAGTTTTACGATTTGTTTTATTCTTACAATTCTAAAAGGTTTTATTTAATTTTCGTTATTAGGTTTATATTGAAAATATGGTAAGTAATTAAAAATAAACTATGTATTCGGTGTTTCCTATTGTAGATTTGAGAGCAGTTAAGTGAACAGATTTGTCTTATATATGTTTATTTTAAAGTCTAAAAACCAGTTTATTTGATAACTTATGTTTTGAGAAAAATGTTGTAATCAAAAACTCTTTATGCTTTTATAAAACTGAACAATGTTTTTTTTTGTTAAAGGATTATCCACTATTTATTTCTTTTAAAAGTGCTAAAAAATGATTTTACAAACCCATTAGGGTAAATAGTTAAATTTCTAACTTAGGTTTCAATGTTTTAACTAAAAACTACTATAAAAAAATCTTAGTTAATTTTGTTTAGTTTTAAATTGATAAAATATGTAAAATACCTTTCACATGATTTAAACTTGCATAAAAATCTATTTTTCTAACATCCAATAAAAAATTTCTTTTTAGCTACGTATTTTTTTATTATCTGACATAAGTTGAATATTGACTGACATTAATCTTAAAAAACGAAACTGACTTTAAAGTCTTACTTAGTTTTATACAAATAGTTTTTCAAAAATATTCAAAATTTCCCATTTATCGTCTCATCACATAATTTGTGTATCATTATCTACCACTTCATGTTAAAATACAAAGAGAAGCAAAAAGTTTTTTTCAGTTGCTTGGTTACAAAAATTCCTATTTTTTGCACAATTTTTTTGGTATTTTCAGATAAAAATCAATTTCCGGATGAATTGAAGTTCTTTTCAAATTTGCTTTATATAAACTGACATAAATATATTAATACAGAAATTCTGCTACATATTTGTACATATTAACTTACAATATAAAACTTTCTGTTTTTAAAACTTTATTTGTAAGTTAAATAAAAAGTAGTATTTTGACTAAAACTGTATTTCTGAATTTTTTCTGTTTTTTTTCTGTTATAAATCGAAAAAAGAATTATTTCAACTTATCTATTTTATACAAAATCTTTTTATAAAAGAATGTTGTGAAAGAAATATTTTAAACATATATACATAAACCTATATTATTTTAAACGGGTTTTCAAAAAAGTTGGAAAATTTAAACACTTTTGCTAAAATTACGTGATTTTCGTGTTTTAACATAATTTTAATAAATTTTGTTTAAGAGGTCTTAGAAATGTATTTACTTATGTGTACTATAAAAACGTAGACAACATACTTCTATTGTTTTTTTCTGATATAATTATAGTAATTTTTTTTGTTGTTTTATTAGATTTTTTTTTTCAAAAAAACACTTTCGTAATTAAAACTGTTTTAGTTTTTATGCTTCAGTCATTTTTAAACTGAATTTACTGTTAAACAAAAAACCTTGTAAGTTTATTCAATTTATAGTTTCTAACTTTATTTAGTTGTTTTTCAGCTCATCAGTTTCGAAATAAAAAAGCAGGTATAACTTTGTAGAACATATCAAGATTAAAACAATAGCAAAATTTAGAGGAATATATTATAAAATCTTTAAATATTTAAAAATATATTTGCGTTTTACTCGTAACAAAAGTTTTGTTTTGTATACGAAAAACTTGTAGAACTTGTGAATGAATACCAACTCTTCATAAAAAACACATAAAAATTTTACTCTTTTTTCATGGTTTTCTTTAATTGTTTTAAACTAAAAGATAAAGGTTTGATTTGTAAATGTGTGAAGTATCAACCAAAGATTGTGTTGTAAATTAAAAACCATACTTGTAAAAAAATCACTAGTTAACGTATGAAAACCGGTATTTTTTTCAGGTCTAAATTCTAAAAAATAGTTTTAAAGAAATTTAAGAAAAATGTTGTAGGCTCAGATAAGGTTTAACGCATGTATCTATATAATAGAATGAATCTAAGTTAAGTATTTTGGTAATCTTTTGCAATATTTTTTTAACAAAGTTAAGTTAAAACTTTCGTTTTCGAAGTTATTACAGTTAATGTAAAAGTTATTTATTACATCCAAAAAATGTTTCTTTATTGTTAATTGAAGTAGTTTTTCAACTACTTTTATAAGTTAATGTACAATCTATCATTTTTATTTTTGAACTTTATTTTCAAAAAAAAAATTAAACTATGTTTATAAAATATTACAAAGTTTTTAAAATAACTACGTTAAAAAATAGCTTAGTTATGATTGCTATAAACTAGAAAGATAAGTGGTACACCATATAAAACTGATTTAATCAAACCAAAAGTAATTAAATTTAGTTTTAATTAATTATTTGTGTTTATTATAAACAAGATACAATTTTCAAAAAATTAACGTCTCACACAATATGTAAATTGTTAATATTTTTTACTATAGCTAATAATTGTGGTCTGTGTTTTAGTTGATAATTGCTATTTTTGCTTATTTTAACTTTGACTCAAAAATTTTATATTTATTAAAAAAAAAGTGTCATTTATTTTTAAAGTATTTATCGAAGTATTTATTATAAACTGAATATAAAGAAAGATGTTTACATGATTTAATGTACCAATTTCTTGCTAACAAACTATTAAAAAAAATGTTCATCAATATCTCAGATACTTTAAAGTTCAAAATAATATTCGAAAAAATAAATCTTTTGATGGTTAATTAGTCTAATAGTCTTTTACGTAGAACTTATAATTTCTTAAAAAAAGTATTTAATACAAATATCAATATTTTAGTATTTAATTTGTTAAAAAAATGAAACAGGAACGTAAGGGGTTAAAATGTTTTGTTTTATTTTAATTAATTGCGAAATTGTAAGAGAAATACAGAACTGTCAATAATTTACTTTCAAGAGGAAGTTTTTAGTATATTAAAAAAAAATTTCTCAAGTTTGCTAAGGATAAATATACATAAAAACAACAACTAAATATTACAAATTAACAAGGAAAATTTGTATTTATTTGTTACTTTATGCTACGTTTTTTTTCTACTTTTCAATGTTAGTTTGCAAGTACATATGAACAAAACACAATCTTACCATGAGATAAACGGAATTGTTAGCAAGTTCTTGTTAAACATGTAATACTGTTTTAAGAAGTATAACAAGTTTTAAAATGTATGATTGTAAAGTACTGGTTATAAAATGTTCATAAATAGCTCAGATACTTCAAAATTTAAAATAATATTCAGAAAAAATAAATATTTTAATGTACAATTAATCTGACAGTCTTTTACGTAATTCGTAGTCCTAATTTTTTTTTTAAAAGGTTTAAATAAAAATATAAACACTTCTCTATTTGCTTTGTTGTTAAGTTACAAATCAAAATATAAAGAGCGCCATGGATTAAAACATTTTAATTAATATTACAAATACGAATGCGAAATTATAGTGAAAATATACAAAAATCGGAAATTAACTTTAAAGAGCAAGGATTTTTAAAAACTATTATCTTAAGCTTGCTAAATATTAATGTAATTCAAATCTCTAACTGAATCCTATAACTTATAATGTAAACAGTTTTTTTTACTTTATAAAACTTTTTTCTTATTTTCATGAGTTTTTCGTTTAAGTTAACAAGCATATACAAAACAAAAGCTTATTATAAGATATTTTAGTAGGTTTAAAATATTAAAGACAGCTCAAAAAATTATATTACTTCTTAGCTGTATTATATAAAATTTTTAATTATTTTTTTTTCTAATCAGAAAACGTTAAATTGAAAAATGCTTGTAGCTTTATACCTATAATTGAAGCTTGGATTTATATTCTTAATTTAATGAGATAAATAAATGCTTCATGGGTAAAATACACTAATTAGGGTTTTAATGTGATCAATTATTTTTATTACTACAAATCTTTTCCAATGTTAGCATAAAATGTTTTCGAAAAAACAGCTTATACTCATAAAACCCTAGTATATTGTTGAATACTAAGGTTTTACTCTTTAATTAAAACAAACTTTGTTAATGTTTATAATTTAACATAAGTTAAGAAAAATCAAATTTATACATATTACAAATCTGCTTCACATTTTAAACTATCAAAAATCGAGTGTAATACAATTTTACATAAACTATATCACATAGAAAATTTGTAAGTACTTATGATAAATATAAACAGAAAATTAATTATTTAAGTTTAAAATTGTATGAAACTATTTTAGAGCTGTTTAAGAACTATAAAATATTTTGTTATGTTTTTAGCTCAATACAGTTTTCTATTTTTGTTTACACATGTTATTGCTTTTTTTAAAAATTATTAATTTTTCATTTCCATTTTTGTTATAACTTTTGTTTTAAAGTAGTTTACTACATACTTCATTTTTATTTTTATAAATTTAATTTATGTATATTAACTTGTAAATAAAACACAATCTAGTTTTTTCTTTATTTTGTTAAAACGTTTTAACAAGTCACAACATTATTCTAAAATTTTTGACCATAAAAAAATTAGTTAGTTTAATAATTTTTTAGCAGTTTTATGTCAAGTTTTATTTAATAAAAAGTTTAAAAATTTCATTGATCGTTTATTATCAACAAAATATCTTTTTGGGTTGAAAAAGCAATGCTTTTTATTAACATTAACGTCAATGAAAAATCATCTTTTATGATATCTATTATTAAAAGCATAGTTACAAATAAAAGTGCGACTTTATTTAGAACAAAACAAAATGTTTGTAAATACGAACGTGTGAGAACTTTGAAGATATATATCAGCATTTATGTGGTTAACCAATAATTAATTTTTAAACTATCACCCAAGTTAAAGTTAAAATTCTTTAACTTAAATTAGTAAAAACAAGTTTTCTAATACATGTTTAATATTAATATTAATTAAAAAGCTTCAAAAGTAATCACAGTTTGTAACCATCTACTTTATATACTAAAGTAGCAAAAGAATAGCTTTGTAAGTTCAGTGTTGTTTTGTAAATACAAAAGTGAGAAAAATAAGAAGAGATACCTCAATTTATGTGGCTAACCACAAAGTATTTAGAAATATGCAAGTTTTGACAAACAGCATTTTTGTTAGACATTAAAGACAGGAAACAATTTCAATCAATTTTTGTCATTTTGTATGGTCGTTTTTTATTACGTGTTTTACAAATAAAATAATATATTTTACAAACACGTCTACATAGTTACGTATATAATTAAATTAAGGTAAACCAGTAAAAAGAAAATATATTTTAGCAATTAAAAAAAAAAATTGATAGATTTTTTAATGTTCATAGTTTCAGGTTTTAAAAAAAATTATTAAAAAACAAAATTTATTGACTTAATTAAGTTTAACATAAACATTGTATAAAATTTGAAGATTCACAAATTAACAAACAGTTGAACTATACATTTTATTATCCCGATAAAAAAAGTTAATGTAGAAAGAGTGTAATAATAAAATTTAAACAACGCCAAAACTGTCATCATGATACAAACATTCAACAATTTTTGCTTTGCAATGAACAATTCTCAATTTGCATATTTTAGTGCTCAACACTTGCATATAAACAGCAGCGCCACCTATTAAAACTGAAGCCACTGCAACCACCAAGTGGTACACGGCATTGTGGTTAAAATTCACATTGGGACAGCTCGTCACGCATGATTGGAGAAGCACTTGCAGCAACGGGCCAATCACAATCAACCACGAACCGACTGTTTGTAATAATCTCGTGTTTTTGTAAGAAGCTGATAAGTTATACAGTTTGTTGGATATCTTGTTTTGTGGATTGTTTGATGTAATAAGAACAATTGATGAAATGACTGCATATAAAAGTGATGTGAAAAATATTGAAGCTGCTGGAATTTTCATAAGCCACATTTTACTTGTATCTAATAAATAAAAACCTTCCAAAGTTGTGTTTGAATCAATAATAAGTTCCAATAATTCGTTATTTTTGTTGTTTTCATCAATGTAAGATAACAGTCTGATTATTTCCAAGCTAGAAATTGCGCAGAAAATTAATAAACTACAAAAAACAAACAAAACTTTTACTACAACAAAATAGTTGTGAATAAATCTTTTTAAGCAAAAACTTGGTCTTGTAGGAATCTTTGAAACAACTAAACGAATTTGTGAGTTATCAGTCGAAGCTCTTAACCTTGATTGATCTAATTTTTCTATATTTTTCCACCTGACTTCATTTGAAACAACAAAATACGAAAGAATTACGAGAAACGCAGAAGTCAAACCAGCAAAAATACAAGCGACTGCCCACAAGCATCTCGAAGGAAGAAAAATATTTCTAGCAGTTTGGTTTGATTGAAAATTATTTCTACTGTCAACTTCCAACTAAATATCATGAACTTTTTTGTGAACAAGTCCCCAAACAGAAACATTAGAGAGTATGAGAACATTAACAATCCTGTGAGACAAGAAAGTTGTAAACTTTTGCTCTGAAATTTGTTAATTTGGATCTCTGAATCGTTTTCTTCAAAGTAATCAGAATTATTGTTCACTTTTGAAGATTTGTATTCGTTGTAAGATTTTTTGCTAAAAAACGAGTAAATCCAAATGGAAAAACTGAAAAATAACATGATAACTACAGCTATGTTATCAGTTATTATTGTTCCGATTGAATCATCTAAGTCGTATGGATACAAATCTTCTTGATTCATATTGGTAGTAATTGTGTAGTAACTTTAATTTATAAACTAAAAATGCTGTAATAAATTTAGAGGTTAAGTATTTCATTATTTATTAGTAGTTAGTTAAATTAAATAAATCAGTATTGACTAAAACTGAAAAACCTCAAGCTCAAGCTATAGTGATATCATGTACTTTAACATTATTAGATAAATTAGTTAATTTAAATTAATAATTAAAATTATTAGATAAAGCTCTTTTTAATATTATTTTAATGACAACCTCAGACTTTATTAGAAAAAAATATACAAAAAGTAGCAAAAATGTTAGACAAAATTAGTTTAAAAAACTATTATTTCGGTTTTAAATTTGGAAATAAAAGCGTATTTTTATTTTTTATTGACAGGTTTTTTTGCAAACTATTCTTTAACAGAATTTCAGTTTTTTTAAATAAAAACACATTATATAACATAACATATTATAACTTAAGATAAACAAAAACATACTTATAGGTGTAACACAATAAACATGTATATATCAAATAATTTAAACAAAAGATGCTTTCGAATTTTAATTCATACATTGGTGTAATAAAAAAAAACAACAAAATTGAATGCTTTTTTTAATAAAAAACTATCAATCATAAAACCAAACTTAAACAGTTTTTAATTTAGTGTAAACAATTTGGAATAACTTTGATAAATTAAGTGTTTTGGTTTTGAATTGTTTTTTAATACTGTATTATAACTTTCAATCTTTAATCATTTAGTTTTTTAGCATTTATGAATTTTATCTTTTACAAATAAAAAGATAGAACGAAACTTTTATTGTAGTTAAAATAAAATAACTCGTAAGTATTTATATAATTAAATTTTCAAAAACTGTTTTACAAACAAGTAAATATAACATTTCTATAAAAGTTTTAGTAAAACAATCATTTATATAAGCTGCTTAAGATAAACAGATTTATAAAATATAGTAGCTGCATTAATTTTAAAGCACTAGAAAAAATTTATTTTACTAAATTTCAATTTTATACAAAAATTTCAAAATTTTAATTGACTATAGGTTAATTGCTATCACTTGCTGTTTTTAAACTAAAATGTTTATATAATAATATTAATTTAAGAAAACAGTTTTAATATTTTGTTGAAGATAAACAGTTTTATAAAGTATAGCAGCTGTATTAGTTTTTTAATTTTATAGCACTATAAACAAAATTAATTTATTAATGTTCAACAATGATTACTAACATTGTAAAAATTTACTAAATTTTATTTTAGACTTATTGCTATAGCTTGTTGTTTTGTAACCGAAAACTGTATACATAATAAATAAAAAAACATAAAAACAGCTTAGTTCATACATAACTACTTGATTGTCTGAGTCTGTAAGCTGTTTAACAACTTGAAACACATATCTAATATAACACAGTAGTAAACTTTTTCCTTTATTTCGTAACTAAATACTTGGTCTAAAAAAAAGTTTTATGGTTTCAATTCACCTTCGGGCAATTTATTCTATCCATATTAACGCAATCTTAAATCATCAAATCAAAGTACGTAATATGGTGTTCTATTAGCGGTTAATATGTTTCATTAGAGTACAAAAAAAGTTGTGTATCTGAGGGAAATGTTTTATTTACAATTTGTAGTCATTAAAGTATCAGTCTCACAACTTATAATATATACTAATGTTTTCTAGTTGCTTAAAGCGTTTCAAAACATTCATAAAAAAATCAATAATTTGGAAAAATGTTTGTTTTACTATGATGTTAGCGACGGTAAAAATTTCTAGACAAGAGGTCAGATTTACTTTATTTTTTTTTCGCAAACCGGTCTTGTTAACGAAAGCTTTTGAGGGCTGTGTAACTTTATATTATGAAAAATAAACTTTTAGGCTAATCTTGAATAAAACAATAATTTAATAAAATACCTGTGTACTGATGACCAAATTATTAGCATTTTTAAACTGGCTTAAATCTGTTTGTTTTGTAGAAGTAGCTTATTAAACTATAAAACAAGTCGACGGCAAAAATTTCATTTTGTTTTATTTAATAATTTCTCATAAAACTAATTGACATTGTATTTCAACTTTTTTCTTTGATTTTAAAAACATGTTTTATAAAAAATGTGGTTGCATTGAGTTTTACTTTAAAGACTTCGGTTGTATAAGTAACTAAAACCAAACACGATCTTATGTAACAAGTTCAACCTCAATTAAAAATAGAAAACTAGTTTTAAACTGAGTTTTTAAACATGTAGTTTAAACATGAAATGCGTACCGACTAAATGCGTTTATTTTTGTAGCTGTCAGGTTTTGGATGGTTTTTGCAAAACTCGAATATACATTTAATTTTGTATGTATGTGTAAAATTCATAAAATATTGCTGATTAAACAATAAAAGTGTACTAAATAGATCAAATATAAATATCATTGCTTTTTTCAAAGTTATTTGTTTACTTGAATTCTTTTGTCGAACAACAAACACTTTTTATTAGTAAAAATGCAAGTCATAGAATGATGAGTTATCAATTTAAAGTCGTCAACATTTTTGCTTTTACAAATTTTTTTTAATTTAAAAATGACAAATTAGTAAAGAGAATCAAATTAAAAAAAGACTGAATTACGTCTTCAAATAAAATGTATCTAGAAATATTTAATACGTTTTGTAAACTGGTTTTTTTAACAGTTAGTTGAAAAATCTAAAACCAAATAACTGACAGAGCTGTCTTATGGTAAGAAATTTCACAAACAACCAAAATAAGTATTATTTGATTTCCATACAAGAATATTAATTGAATTAGTAAAAAATGTGCTAATAAATATTAGATTGAATTATTATTATTAACAGTTAAATATTAAGCTGCTAATTAAAAAAAAATATATAAAACTGTATTAAAAACAATACAAATCAAACAAATTTATTTAAATGTTCTTAGAACAAGTTGCAAGCTTTTACGTTTTTAAACTCGTGACTTTTAATTATACAATTGCAGCCACATAAATTCAGGCATTTAAAAATTTTAAATTTGCGGAGTTGTCATTAGTTTCTTTGAATTAAAAGACTTGTTAAGTGAAAATAAGTTTTAGAATTTTAACTTTCAGTACCTAATGTTTTACTTTTAATCTTTAAAGACGCTTTAATGCGGTTTTTAAAATTATATTTAGACATAAAAAAAAAGTTATTACTAAAAATGGATAAATTACAAAATACTAGGTTAAATATCTTCAATTTTAGTTATATATTGTAGCAACTCATCTTAGTATAATTTACATTTTAATAATTATTGTTTTACAATACTCTTGTAAAACTTGGTGATTAAAATTTAACTAAACACTTAGTGTTTACAGTTTGGATAAAATGTTCTAACTTTTTTGTTAGCTTATTGAACGACAAAATAAAATGCTCAAAATATTTGGTCTTAGGCCCTGGTGCACGAAGAACCCTTTATCTAGTCGTACTTTTCTTGGATACTTTTCAATGTGTTGTCCAGGATAACCTTAATAGTTCAAATACACAGAAAATATTAAGGATTTTAAAAATACTGCATAACTTTCAAGGATTTATTCTAATATTCAACACGGTAAGAGTATAGTACATATTTTACTCAGGACTAAACTAAGGTTATATACTATTTTTTTTTATAGAAAGAAGCTTAATATAAATGTCTCTATGTCAGCTTATAAAACCTTGCAACAAGTGTTTATTATTAAATCAAAATACGTAGAAAACATTTGTTTTTAAAAAATATTTGTATTTAAAGTTTGTATAAGTTGAAGCTAATATAAAAAATGAATGTTAAGACTTTAAAGATGTTAAAAATCTTGTTTTCAACGATTAATGTCAGTTAAGATAAAATTTTAGAGATAATTTAAGTTCAGAAAATAATTAAATACTTTTTAATACGTATATAGAACGTTTTTTAGCTCATTAAATTAAAATAATCTGTATATATCTGTTATATAAAATTATAAGGGTTTTTCCAACGTTTATTAAAAAATATATTAACAAAAATTCTTCAAAGTTTAAATAAATGTTTTTAAAGTTTTTTTATATTTTAAGAAATTAAACTTGTATATACTTTTTATTTTTAACTAAAAAAAATTAAATATCAATACTTTAAACAACTAAAATACTATTGTTTTTTTAATTTCACGTATTAAAACTTTTTTGTTTTAATGTTTAAATAAATATAAATTATAAAAAACTCTGACGCTTGCAACTTATTAATTAGCTTACATTAATAATTATTAAATAAAAATCATTTATTTAGTTTCAAAAAGTAGCTAATAGTTATTTAACTTAAGTTAAACCTGTAATTGTTAGATTCAAATTAAAAAAAAAAGGACTAAAATAAAAATAAGCTTGGTTGTTTTACTGTAGTCAACATTAATTGTTTTTGTTGTTTTCACACAAAAAGTTCATTTTTCGTATTTATGTACGAATTTACGAAGTAACGCTTGAGCATATCTTAAAAAGAAGTAAAAAAAATCGTTTTTAATAATTATAAGTTAAAAATTGAAATGATTACAATTAAAAACTATGTTTTAACTTACGTCTTTTAATATTATAACTTCTTCATACAACAAAAATTTAAACACAATTATAAAGTAGTTCAATTATTTAAAATCTTAACATGAAAGAGGTAGTTTATTTAGAACTTTTAAAGTTCTTAAAAAAGAATAAACTTTTACGTTTATAGTACAATTATTATTCTTATACTTTATACTAAGTTGCTTATAAGTAGAATGGAATCCTTTAAACAATTCATCAACAAGTATTTCTAAATCTAATACTAATTATTTTTATTGCGTTGTTTGAATTAGTTTCGTAATATAATCCATTTAAAGTACAAACTATATAATAAGTGTAATCACTTAACATACATAAAACAAAACAATATTATATGTAAAATATTTTAGTAATTGTTTAACATTATTTTTCTTCAACTTTTATGAAAAAAATAACTAAAAACCTATTTTTTTTAAATTTATAAAACTTCATAATTTTATTTCAAAATTTCCAAATGAAAAAACAGATTGTAATCTGATTTTCTTTAAGGGTATTTCCAGTTTTTTGTATAATTTATTTTATAATGTAACAATTTATAATATCTTTCAATTAGATAAATTAAAAGATTAAATCTACAATTTAAGTTCAGAAGAACACAAAATTATGTGATTTTTAGATAAAATACATTATAGTTGAAATTAAAAAATTAAAAGTACTTTCTGTGAATTTAAGTTCAGGAAATCACGAAATTATTTGATTTTTAGATAAATTACTTTACAACTAGTCTTATAAATTATTTGGAATATGTTATATAAATACTTAGTTTTAATGTTGTTTACTTTTTTGTATTATTCGATTTAAACAATTTCAATTAAATATATATCAAAATTTATGTTTACCTAACAAATATTTATTATTGTCAGTATATGGTTTTACAGTTGTTTGGTAAATTTAATAAATTTCATTATATAAAATAATATTTTTCATAAATACTGTATAAAATTAACATTTAACTAGTATATATTTAAAACTTTTAATAATACTTTCTAATAACAAATAACTGTTTTTTAAGACTGAAGTTGCTATAAACAAAGTTTTATATCGTATAAAGTTTTTTTTCTGAATTTTTGAGTTAAACATTTTATTTAGTACGGGATATTATGTTAATGTGACACGAAAGCAATAAAATTTTACAATTTTAAAATAATTTATAAATACTTAACTCATCAAAAAAATTTACAAGCCAAAAATTATTAAAACAACCTATATAATTTAATGACTAAGTCAGATTAACAGGTGAGTTAAGAAATATAATTTTTTCTAAATAATTATTTTTTAATTAACTTTTTTTTTAATAACATCACGTTAGTTGTGTTTACTTGTTAAAAAAGTAAAAGTAAGTAAAATATTTTTTTAATTTTATATATCGAAGAAGTAACTTGTTTAAAAATAAACTTACACTACCATATGAAATTATTTTGATGTCGTTTTTAAGTTTGATTAAAATCAAATACAAACTTTATTAAGAAATTGGATAACTTTTGTAAAAATAAAACAGACACATTACCCCATATGTACACTAAATTTAAAAATAAAAATTATTTTTATTTGCATTCTCTTAAGTTCAGACGTATTTAACACCTAATTATGTCAATTATGTTTGAAATTCCGAGGTTTGAAAAATTTCAAATACTAAAAATTGTTATAAAAGTAAACAAATAAATACACAGCTTTTACAAAACAAAAATGTTTTATTGAAATTTCCCGATCAAAGTCTAACTATAGATCGTCAGATCTTTAGCTTAATTTGAATGTTTTATAAACAAATAATAAGCTTCCGATGAAAAGAATATTATTAAGAAATTTAAATTGTTAGAATTTTATCTTTACAGAAAAAAAACTTAAATTTTCTTGGCTGCGCAAAAGAAAGGTTATTTATAACTAAATACCTAAAAAATTGACTTTTTAATAAAGTTTTCGAATAAAATTAAAGCATATAGATTAAATATAATTTGCAGCTGTACTAACGCGGATAAAAAATAATAATTTATTGCAAATTGTTATCTTTTTAATTAACAGGTATACTGCATAAACGTATTACAATTCATTAAACAGTTATAGCTATATTTAAATATATAAAAAAAAAGCTAGTTAAACTTCATTCTATATAACAATTTATATAATGTATTAGTTTCTTGAATTCGATATGTGTATAATTTATAACTACAAACTTTCAAGTTAAGTACTTCCTATCCGGTATAAACACGTAGTTTTCTATAATCTGATTAAAATTTCTCTTTTATTTTGCTTTGTTTAACTGAAATTTGTCAAAAAATATTAAACTGTTGACGAATTTAAGCTCTAATATAGTAGCACATAAAATATTGTTTTTTAAACATATTTAAATTTTTCACGTACAATATATACAAAAAAAAAGTGACACATAAATTTGATTTATTATCTGAAATTACAGTTTTATGATTTGTTTTATTCTTACAATTCTAATAGGTTTTATTTAATTTTTGTTATTAGGTTTATATTGAAAATATGGTAAGTAATTAAAAATAAACTATGTATTCGGTGTTTCCTATTGTAGATTTGAAAGCAGTTGAGTGAACAGATTTGTCTTATATATGTTTATTTTAAAGTCTAAAAACCAGTTTATTTGATAACTTATGTTTTGAGAAAAATGTTGTAATCAAAAACTCTTTATGCTTTTATAAAACTGAACAATGTTTTTTTTTTGTTAAAGGATTATCCACTATTTATTTTTTTTAAAACTGCTAAAAAATGATTTTACAAACCCATTAGGGTAAATAGTTAAATTTCTAACTTAGGTTTCAATGTTTTAACTAAAAACTACTATAAAAAAATCTTAGTTAATTTTGTTTAGTTTTAAATTGATAAAAAATGTAAAATACCTTTCACATGATTTAAACTTGCATAAAAATCTATTTTTCTAACATCCAATAAAAAATTTCTTTTTAGCTACGTATTTTTTTATTGTCTGACATAAGTTGAATATTGACTGACATTAATCTTAAAAAACGAAACTGACTTTAAAGTCTTACTTAGTTTTATACAAATAGTTTTTCAAAAATATTCAAAATTTCCCATTTATCGTCTCATCACATAATTTGTATATCATTATCTACCACTTCATGTTAAAATACAAAGAGAAGCAAAAAGTTTTTTTCAGTTGCTTGGTTACAAAAATTCCTATTTTTTTGCACAACTTTTTTGGTATTTTCAGATAAAAATCAATTTCCGGATGAATTGAAGTTCTTTTCAAATTTGCTTTATATAAACTGACATAAATATATTAATACAGAAATTCTGCTACATATTTGTACATATTAATTTACAATATAAAACTTTCTGTTTTTAAAACTTTATTTGTAAGTTAAATAAAAAGTAGTATTTTGACTAAAACTGTATTTCTAAATTTTTTCTGTTTTTTTTCTGTTATAAATCGAAAAAAGAATTATTTCAACTTATCTATTTTATACAAAAACTTTTTATAAAAGAATGTTGTGAAAGAAATATTTTAAACATATATACATAAACCTATATTATTTTAAACGGGTTTTCAAATAAGTTGTAAAATTTAAACACTTTTGCTAAAATTACGTGATTTTCGTGTTTTAACAAAATTTTTAATAAATTTTGTTTAAGAGGTCTTAGAAATGTATTTACTTATGTGTACTATAAAAACGTAGACAACATACTTCTATTGTTTTTTTCTGATATAATTATAGTAATTTTTTTGTTGTTTTATTAGATTTTTTTTTTCAAAAAAACACTTCCGTAATTAAAACTGTTTTAGTTTTTATGCTTCAGTCATTTTTAAACTGAATTTACTGTTAAACAAAAACCTTGTAAGTTTATTTAATTTATAGTTTCTAACTTTATTTAGTTGTTTTTCAGCTAATCAGTTTCAAAATAAAAAAGCAGGTATAATTTTGTAGAACATATCAAGATTAAAACAATAGCAAAATTTAGAGGAATATATTATAAAATCTTTAAATATTTAAAAATATATTTGCGTTTTACTCGTAACAAAAGTTTTGTTTTGTATACGAAAAACTTGTAGAACTTGTGAATGAATACCAACTCTTCATAAGAACACATAAAAATTTACTCTTTTTTCATAGTTTTCTTTGATTGTTTTAAACTTAAAGATAAAGGTTTGATTTGTAAATGTGTGAAGTATCAACCAAAGTTTGTGTTGTAAATTAAAAACCACACTTGTAAAAAAATCACTAGTTAACGTATGAAAACCGGTATTTTTTTCAGGTCTAAATTCTAAAAAATAGTTTTAAAGAAATTTAAGAAAAATGTTGTAGGCTCAGATAAGGTTTAACGCATGTATCTATATAATAGAATGAATCTAAGTTAAGTATTTTGGTAATCTTTTGCAATATTTTTTTAACAAAGTTAAGTTAAAACTTTCGTTTTCGAAGTTATTACAGTTAATGTAAAAGTTATTTATTACATCCAAAAAATGTTTCTTTATTGTTAATTGAAGTAGTTTTTCAACTACTTTTATAAGTTAATGTACAATCTATCATTTTTATTTTTGAACTTTATTTTCAAAAAAAAAATTAAACTATGTTTATAAAATATTACAAAGTTTTTAAAATAACTTTGTTAAAAAATAGCTTAGTTATGATTGCTATAAACTAGAAAGATAAGTGGTACACCATATAAAACTGATTTAATCACACCAAAAGTAATTAAATTTTTGTTTTACTTAATTATTTGTGTTTATTATAAACAAGATACAATTTTCAAAAAATTAACGTCTCACACAATATGTAAATTGTTAATATTTTTTACTATAGCTAATAATTGTGGTCTGTGTTTTAGTTGATAATTGCTGTTTTTGATTTTTTGCTGAACTTTGACTCAAAAATTTTATATTTATTAAAAAAAATGTCATTTATTTTTAAAGTATTTATCGAAGTATTTATTATAAACTGAATATAAAGAAAGATGTTTACATGATTTAATGTACCAATTTCTTGCTAACAAACAATTAAAAAAAAATGTTCATCAATATCTCAGATACTTTAAAGTTCAAAATAATATTCGAAAAAATAAATCTTTTGATGGTTAATTAGTCTAATAGTCTTTTACGTAGAACTCATAATTTCTTGAAAAAAGTATTTAATACAAATATCAATATTTTAGTATTTACTTTGTTAAAAAAAAATGAAACAGGAACGTAAGGGGTTAAAATGTTTTGTTTTATTTTGATTAATTGCGAAGTAGTAAGAGAAATACAGAACTGTCAATAGTTTACTTTCAAGAGGAAGTTTTTAGTATATTAAAAAAAAATTTCTCAAGTTTGCTAAGGATAAATATACCTAAAAACAACAACTAAATATTACAAATTATCAAGGAAAACTTGTTCATATTTGTTACTTTATGCGACGTTTTTTTTTCTACTTTTCAATTTGAGTTTGCAAGTTCATATGAACAAAACACAAACTTACCATGAGATAAACAGAATTGTTAGCAAGTTCTTGTTAAACATGTAATACTGTTTTAAGAAGTATAACAAGTTTTAAAATGTATGATTGTAAAGTACTGGTTATAAAATGTTCATAAATAGCTCAGATACTTTAAAATTTAAAATAATATTCAAAAAAAATAAATATTTTAATGTACAATTAATCTGACAGTCTTTTACGTAATTCGTAGTCCTAATTTTTTTTTTAAAAGGTTTAAATAAAAATATAAACACTTCTCTATTTGCTTTGTTGTTAAGTTACAAATCAAAATATAAAGAGCGCCATGGATTAAAACATTTTAATTAATATTACAAATACGAATGCGAAATTATAGTAAAAATATACAAAAATCGGAAATTAACTTTAAAGAGCAAGGATTTTTAAAAACTATTATCTTAAGCTTGCTAAATATTAATGTAATTCAAATCTCTAACTAAATTCTATAACTTATAATGTATACAGTTTTTTTTACTTTATAAAACTTTTTTCTTATTTTCATGAGTTTTTCGTTTAAGTTAACAAGCATATACAAAACAAAAGCTTATTATAAGATATTTTAGTAGGTTTAAAATATTAAAGACAGCTCAAAAAAATTATATTACTTCTTAGCTGTATTATATAAAATTTTTTAATTATTTTTTTTTTCTAATCAGAAAACGTTAAATTGAAAAATGCTTGTAGCTTTATACCTATAATTGAAGCTTGGATTGATAATCTTAATTTAATGAGATAAATAAATGCTTCATGGGTAAAATACACTAATTAAGGTTTTAATGTGATCAAATATTTTTATTACTACAAATCTTTTCCAATGTTAGCATAAAATGTTTTCGAAAAAACAGCTTATACTCATAAAACCCTAGTATATTGTTGAATACTAAGGTTTTACTCTTTAATTAAAACAAACTTCGTTAATGTTTATAATTTAACTTAAGTTAAGAAAAATCAAATTTATACATATTACAAATCTGCTTCACATTTTAAACTATCAAAAATCGAGTGTAATACAATTTTATATAAAATATATCACATAGAAAAATTGTAAGTACTTATGATAAATAAAAACAGAAAATTAATTATTTAAGTTTAAAATTGTACGAAACTATTTTAGAGCTGTTTAAGAAGTATAAAATATTTTGTTATCTTTTTAGCTCAATACAGTTTTCTATTTTTGTTTACACATGTTATTGCTTTTTTTGAAAAGTATTAATTTTACATTTCCATTTTTGTTATAACTTTTGTTTTAAGGTAGTTTACTACATACTTCATTTTTATTTTTATAAATTTAACTTATGTATATTAACTAGTAAATAAAACACAATCTAGTTTTTTGTTTATTTTGTTAAAACGTTTTAACAAGTCATAACATTATTCTAAAATTTTTGACCATAAAAAATTAGTTAGTTTAATAATTTTTTAGCAGTTTTATGTCAAGTTTTATTTAATAAAATGTTTAAAAATTTCATTGATCGTTTAATATCAACAAAATATCTTTTTGGGTTGAAAAAGCAATGCTTTTTATTAACATTAAATCAATGAAAAATCATCTTTTGTGATATCTATTATAAAAAGCATAGTTACAAATTAAAGTGCGACTTTATTTAGAACAAAACAAAATGTTTGTAAATACGAACGTGTGAGAACTTTGAAGATATATATCAGCATTTATGTGGTTAACCAATAATTAATTTTTAAACTATCACCCAAGTTAAAGTTTAAATTCTTTAATTTAAATTAGTAAAAACAAGTTTTCTAATACATGTTTAATATTAATATTAATTAAAAAGCTTCAAAAGTAATCACAGTTTGTAACCATCTACTTTATATACTAAAGTAGCAAAAGAAAAGCTTTGTAAGTTCAGTGTTGTTTTGTAAATACAAAAGTGAGAAAAATAAGAAGAGATACCTCAATTTATGTGGCTAACCACAAAGTATTTAGAAATATGCAAGTTTTGACAAACAGCATTTTTGTTAGACATTAAAGACAGGAAACAATTTCAATCAATTTTTGTCATTTTGTATGGTCGTTTTTTATTACGTGTTTTACAAATAAAATAATATATTTTACAAACACGTCTACATAGTTACGTATATAATTAAATTAAGGTAAACCAGTAAAAAGAAAATATATTTTAGCAATTAAAAAAAAAAATTGATAGATTTTTTAATGTTCATAGTTTCAGGTTTTAAAAAAATTTATTAAAAAACAAAATCTATTGACTTAATTAAGTTTAACATAAACATTCTATAAAATTTGAAGATTCACAAATTAACAAACAGTTGAACTATACATTTTATTATCCCGATAAAAAAAATTAATGTAGAAAGAGTGTAATAATAAAATTTAAACAACGCCAAAACTGTCATCATGATACAAACATTCAACAATTTTTGCTTTGCAATGAACAATTCTCAATTTGCATATTTTAAAGCTCAACACTTGCATATAAACAGCAGCGCCACCTATCAAAACTGAAGCCACTGCAACCACCAAGTGGTAGACGGCATTGTGGTTAAAATCCACATTGGGACAGCTCGTCACGCATGATTGGAGAAGCACTTGCAGCAACGGGCCAATCACAATCAACCACGAACCGACTGTTTGTAATAATCTCGCTTTTTTGTAAGAAGCTGATAAATTATACAGTTTGTTGGATATCTTGTTTTGTGGATTGTTTGATGTAATAAGAACAATTGATGAAATGACTGCATATAAAAGTGATGTGAAAAATATTGAAGCTGCAGGAATTTTCATAAGCCACATTTTACTTGTATCTAAGAAATAAAAACCTTCCAAAGTTGTGTTTGAATCAATAAGAAGTTCCAATAATTCGTTATTTTTGTTGTTTTCATCAATGTAAGATAACAGTCTGATTATTTCCAAGCTAGAAATTGCGCTGAAAATTAATAAACTACAAAAAACAAACAAAACTTTTACTACAACAAAATAGTTGTGAATAAATCTTTTTAAGCAAAAACTTGGTCTTGTAGGAATCTTTGAAACAACTAAACGAATTTGTGAGTTATCAGTCGAAGCTCTTGACCTTAATTGATCTAATTTTTCTATATTTTTCCACCTGACTTCATTTGAAACAACAAAATACGAAAGAATTACGAGAAACGCAGAAGTCAAACCAGCAAAAATACAAGCGACTGCCCACAAGCATCTTGAAGGAAGAAGAATATATCTCGCAGTTTGATTTGATTTAAAATAATTCCCACTGTCAACTTCTAACTCGATATCATGAACTTTTTTATGAACAAGTCCCCCAAACATAAACATTAGAGCGTATGAGAACATTACAAATCCTGTGATAAAAGAAAGTTGTAAACTTTTGCTCTGAAATTTGTTTATTTGAATTTCTGAATCGTTTTCTTCGAAGTAGTCAGATTTTTTGTTCATTTTTGAAGATTTGTTTTTGTTGTAAGATTTTTTGTTAATAAACGAGTAAATCCAAATAGAAAAGCTGAAAAATAACATGATAACTGCAGCTATGTTATCAGTTATTATTGTTCCAATTGAATCATCTAAGTCGTATGGATACAAATCTTGTAATGTCATTTCGGTAGAAATTGTTTACCAACAATGTATATGAACTCAAAATTCTGTAACAAAACTTGAGTTTTATCATTAGTTTAATTATAAATGATAAATGTTCATTAATATATCATGTTTAGCCGAAAATTTATAACTCTAAAATATACTGATATCATATTTTAAGATGTTAAACAAAGCATCTGAGAAATTAAATTTGAATACATAAAGCATGGCAATATTGTCATACAAAAATAGTTTTTACAAAAACTATATGCATTTAAAAGTTTTCAAATGAAAACTTATTTTAATTGACGGGTTTTTTAATAAATTAATTATTAACAATATTTGAAACATTTTAACTAAAAAACTATATATCATAACATGTCAGAAGTTAGTAAAAACAAAAAAAAAAAAAGATAAAGGTAAAATAAAAGCTTCATTTTTAATTTCAAAATTGGTGTAAAAATAAAACACATAAAACACTATAATTAATTTCTTATTGTAGTACAAGGTTACCAATCAGATAAAGAATTTTAAACAGCTTTTTTATTGGTCTAAACAGTTTGAAAAAAACCTTGATAAATTAAGTGTTTTAACTATGAACTATTCATTTAATATTGTATTCTGACTTTGTATCTTTTATCATTAAGTTGTTTTAGCATTTATGAAGTTTATCTTTTGCATATAAAAACATACAACAGAAAAATAAGTGTAACTCACAACAATAAACTAGTAAGTATTTGTACAATTAAATTAAAAAAAAGCTATTTCACAATCAAATAAAATAAAGTTCTGTATAATTATATTATCTCTATAAAATATTACGTATTTTTCTTAGGACAAAAATGTTTATAAAGTATTGCAGCTTTATTAATCTCAAAGCATTAAAAATAAATAATTTACTAAAATTCGATAATGATTAATAATATTAAACATTTTTACTGAAATAAATTTTGAACTAATTGCTATAGCCTGTCGTTTTGTAACCGAAAACTGTATATCTAATAAATAAAAATAAACTTTAGAGAGAGTTTAGTTTGTACAACGCTAGCTCATAGTATGAGTCTGTAAACTGTTTAACAAATAGAAAAACATATCTAATGTAATAGAGTATAATACTTTTTTTTTTTTTTTTGCTTTACTAAATACTTCAATAAAGAAAAAATTTTATGGTTTCAATTCACCTTCAGGCAATGTATTCTATCCGTATTAACACAATGTTAAATCATTACATCAAAGTACGTATTATGATGTTCTATAAGCGGGTAAAATGTTTCAAACGATAATAAAAATTATCTAAAAAAATTTTAATGATTTTAAAATGATCTTATTACAAAAAAAATATGAAAAACAGTATTTAATTGTTTTATCTTTTGGATTGCAATCTAAAAGCATGCAATATAAAATTGCGGTTTAATTGCATTTAGGGTTTAAACTATTTAATTGTATAACCAGCAAATACTAAACATGAACTTTTATAAGAATTATAATCTTATTTGAAATTAGTTTTTAATAGGAAACACACCTAACTTTATGTCTAATAGTAAACAGTTAATGTTTAAGTTTTTTCTACAATTTGATTTATAGTATTTACGTCATTTATATATAACATTAAATTCTTTTGTTTTTTTTTTATGCGACAAAAACTTAACTAATTTATCATAGTTTATCGATGAATTTTATAAAACCTTGCTACTAACTATTATTAATTTGAAAATGCTTTTTATTGTCAGTTAATAAAACTAAATTTTTTATGTTTATTTTATGTGAAATTTTGATGAATTTATGTGTTACAGTCTAAAGAATATTGTGCTCAAAAATTCGGAAGTTTTATTTACTTATAACATATTTCTTATATATTTAAATTTATACTTTTCTTTGTTAAACAAAAACTAAAATTTCACAACTACTTCAATACTGTTATACTAACAAATTAAAGAAACTTTAACCTGTTTTAAATCTTTAGAAAACATTTGATACTTTTTTTTCATACTAACTGTTTAAGTATTTTGTTTGAAAATATGTAGATAAAACTATCATTTGTTGTAATTATATACAAACTATATTATTAACAAAAAAAAAATATTATACAATTATACTGAAAATAACACTGCAGATGATTAGAAGCTAAACAAAATTGACTAACATTAAAAACGTTTAACATTTTTGCACTTGAAATTTTTGTCTTAGACATTAATGTCTGCTTTAAAAACCGTTCTAAAACGTTGATCGTATTAAACTACAAGTAGAACTACATAAGCTAAATATTAGTATACACAATATAAAAACGAAGATTTACATAAATCCGATATACGTTATGTTTTTTGAAATTTACGTATATAAAGTTTCATGTAATAGTAATATTAACTATCACTTTTAATAGATGTTTCGTTTAAAAGTAAATAGTAAAATAAATTTTTATTGTTAGTTGTTTTTTTACTTTTGAAGTTTTGTCAAATATCTAAATAAAAACAAAAATATAAAAGTTTAACATAAAAATTAAGTAGTTTTCACAAAAGTTTTTGTTTAAATACTACATTTTGTTTCATGTTCATAATCTTTCAATTAAAACTACCAAGTAGTATTAAGTTATTATATTTAGATTGTAAGTAGATTATGGTTTTATTTTGTATAAAATGGTTAATTTTACTTTAAATTATATAAAATTGCTGTTTGTACAACAACGTGAACATGTTTTAGTACATAAAAAACTGTTTCGTAATGTTTTAGATTTCTGAAAAACTATTTTAAATTAAATGTATAGTATGATAAATGTAATTCTATTTTTTAAACTTAATAAAGAATTTTAAACTGTGTTATGTTACTTAAACACTTTTGAGAATTTTAGAAAAATCAAATCGACTGTACAAGTAATTAGTTATTAAAAATCGAAAATTTTTTGGGATTACAAACAAAAGGAATTTTGGTTATGTTTATGATTAAAGTTAAATAAAATTGACAGTACTTTTTTTAATCAAAAATCAAATATGGTTTAACCTATACTTAATCTAACGATAACATTTTGTACTTTTATTTCTTGATAACTGTTTGAATATTTTCGTACGTAAACTTGGAGATAAAACAACCATTACACTATAGTTGTATTGAAAACTATGTTTGAAATCATATAAAATAAATGTTAAATAACATTTAGTGTGAAACTATGAAACAAGCACAAAATGTGTATTGGTCTAATTTGAATTTTGCACCTGACTATTTTGCACAACTTTTTTTTTTCAGACATAAACGTCTGCTTTCTATAACTTTGATCGCATTAAACTATTAATAAGATTACAATTAAACATATATATATATATATATTTATATATATATATATATAATTAGAATTAAGTTATTTAACTTAATAAATTAAATTTTTCACACTGAGCCCACCTTGAGGGCTTTGTTAATAAAAAGGTTTATTCAAAGATGCAAAACTCGAAGAACTCAAGTTTCGTGATTACTCACTCATCAGCTTCAAAACAACTTTAAAAATTTTAAAGTTGTTTTGAAGCTGATGAGTGAGTAATCACGAAACTTGAGTTCTTCGAGTTTTGCATCTTTGAATAAACCTTTTTATATATATATATATATATTTTATTACAAAGAAGGTTCAAAAGTGTTATAAGGCAAGTTATTATGATGAAAACGTAAAAAAAATTGTGTTAATTTTTAGCTAAGTTTTAAAGTTTTACCTTCAGATTACGACAGTAAGAAAAAGTAGAATTTTGTTTAAACATAACTACTTTAACATATATATTTTTTTGTTATGAAACTTGCTTTGTTACCTTCAGTTAAATTTACAACTTATAAGTATCGATAGTGTAAAAAACTTTTAAAACTAGAGAATTAAAAAAAACTTAAAAACTAAAACTGATTTAAAGAAATAATGTAGCATTATCAAGTCTGAATTAATTAAAAACTTTTAAAGAGTACAAAAATATAACTTTGAGGGGAGTAAACAAAAGTCTATGCATTAGAAACGTGTTAAATGCATTCTTACAAATAACTTACAGAAAACAACCTTATATTATCTAATAAAGCAAATTATATATAACTTATAATTAATTGTTCACATTTTAATGTGTAACATTAGCATACTAGTTCTGCATAAAGTTCATATTATAAAACTAAATACAAAATAATATTAACTTTAATTTATAAGTAAATTATCTTTTAAACTAAATCATAAACTAAAAATAATGTTTAAATTTTTATAAGGTAGATATTAATTTGATTGTTTATCTGTATAGGTATATTTTAAAAACTACATAAAAAAAAGGTGATTGATATCTAAAACTTGGTAAAACTTACGTAACTTATATTTAGTATTTTAATAGTACTTGTACTTAAACTATTAGTAGGAAAGATATAATTTAATCTGAAAAATTAGACCAAAATTTTTTTATAGAAGTAAGTTTTTTTTTAGAATGATAAAACAAATTTATACGCCTCAAAGTTAATTTTTGTTTAATATTAAGGTGAAAACTGAACAAGCTTGGTAAGATACAATTTATGTGTTTGTACATTCATTTCAATATCAAATTAGATAACTCTCAGTTAAATGACATCAAATAAGATAAGAAGTTTTATAAGATAACAGTAAACTACGTATTTATATCGAGTAGAAAGTTATTTGATCTAGAATAATGTACTTATAAACTATATGCATATCAAATGATGAAAAGTTATCACATTTTATATATCGTTTTATAGATTAAATTAAACTAGCGTTTTTATCATACATTTAAATATAGTATTAACTGTTGCGTGAAATCTAATACGTTTATGCAGTATACCTACTTATTAAAAACCATGAAAAAATAATAAATAATTTGTTTTTATTTACTTAGCCAGTAGAGCTGCCAGTTTTTTTAATTGTTTATATAAAACTTTAGTATAATCTAAATATATGCTGGTGTTTTAAATAAACTATATTAAATTAAGAAAAAAATTAATAAAGATTTGAATTTTTTAAATATTTAGGGTATAAATAACCTTTATGTTGCACAAAATGACGAAAAAAAAAAAAAAAAACGATTTTTTGCTTCTCAAGTTAGTTTTCACAAATCAACCACATCAAAAAAACCTCTTTACTTTGGAAGTATATTGTGTATTTTAAAACAATTTAGATGAGCCTAAGGTCTGGTGAGTTGGAATGAGACTTTAATCGGGAAGTTTTAATATAAAATTGTTTAAGTAACGTTTGCTATTTTTAAGAGAAATCCACACTAATCGAAAATTTTTAAACCTCGGAATTTTAAATCAAACTGACGTAATAAGAAATTAAAAAACCTGAAACTTTGAAAAAATTTATCAAAGCAGTTTTAATAGGTTTAAAACTGTTTCAAATGTTTAGAGTTATGTTTCTTTGTAATATATAAAAAAACAAAAGTTCTAATTTTTTAATAAAATCTACTACGAAAAATAGTATTTTTAAGATTATTTTTTTAGAAAAGTTGCTTATTTAATACGTAAGTTTGTCGATTTTTTTTTAGTATTATTAGTGCTTTAAGTTTTAATAAAAATATGTGTAGTTGGTTTGAATTAAGTAAACAAATAAAAAAAAGTAAATAACAATGTACTAACGTAAACGATATTAACGCTGCTCTTTTATACTAAACGGACTTGTCAATTAATACAACTCATCCATTAAATTAGATCATACTATTGACTAGTTTATGCTTAAGAATTATTTAATTAACCAAGTCATATTATTTATTTATTAGTAAACATAACATGTACAATTTTTTACAGGTTAGATGAGCATAAATAACGGGTACTATATGAAACAGTTCAAACTAGAATAAAAATTGTACTAAGTTTAGTGCAGTTTCAGCTTTAAAAATGATATGTTTGTTATGTATCATTAAAAAATTCCGTAAAGTATATAAGTACATAATACCATAAATTTTAGACTATATTTTCAGTATTATTTATTAAGGTTTTTTTTTAATTTACAAATTATTTTTTAAACAATATATTGAAAATGTGCGATATTGACATAAACTCTAATAAAAACTTTTGATTGAGACTATACGTTACTGAATAATGCTGAAATAAAACAAATATAAAGTTTAGTATAATTAAAACAAAATCCAAATAGTTTATAAAACGAACAGAAAATGTTATATATGAAAATCGAAAAATAATAAGTAGTTATGTTGTTTCCATATTCTTAAATTACAGAAAACAGTAAACAGTTTTTACTTTGTAGAATTAATCTTTTAAATTATTCAATTTTAACATATTATAATTCGTTACACAAAGCAATAATTTATACAAAAATCTGTAAATACCCAGTAATAAAATTTAAGCATAACAAATTACAATAGATATTTGTTTTTTATTTAAAAATTTTGATAAATTTTTTATCTTTATTTTGCAAAAAAATAGTTTTTTATCTTTAGTTTCATATTAAAAAAAAACTTTAATTGTTACAAAGTCAGAAAACTATTGCATACAATGTTTAAATACATTTGTTTATGTTAAGTGTTTAGTTTTATTTATGAAGTTGCTAATTTGTATTTATCATATCACTAAATTATTTCAAACCAATCTAAATCGCGCAAAAATAATTAAATTTTTTTTCAGGTTTTACGTTTACTGAATTGTTAAAATTCTTTTATTAAATAAGATTTACGAACAACTAAATATAAAATTATCTTAAATAATTGTATAAAAAATGTTTAAGTGTACTCCAAAACTTTCAAGTAAATTAACTTATTGATCTCCTACAGTGTTGTGCTTTTTATAAAATCGGACTATTTTCAGATTTGTTTAGATTTATACTGTTTGAAGATTTTTAATATATATATATATAGTTAACTTTACATAAACTCTACACATAAGTCATAACTGACATTAATCTTAAAACACGCGAATTTTTCAACATCTTAAAAGCCCTATTTATAATATTTTAGAATAAATATCGGTATATACCCATTGTAGTTACATAAAACTTGTTAAAAACAAATAATTTCTATGTACTTGAATTGACAGTAAATACTTTAAGTAAGGTTTTATGATTTGACAGAATAACTCTTATATTATGCCTCTTTTTATGTATAGTATTTGTTTTATAATACTTAGTTTGGTCTTTAATTTAGTATTTATTATGTTCTCACTGTGTTTATCAATAAAATAAATTTTCAAAAGCAATAGTTAATGTTTAAAAACTTTACTAGTTGTTATTTGTATATTTCAACTATAATAAAGTTACAAAAGTTACTATGTACTAAGTAATGTTACATACTGAAAAATAAAGTCGAAAATATATTTTGAATTCACATAACATGACTGTTATAATTTTATATGATACTTAAAATTACTTAATTCCTTATAGTTAATTGATTTTGCTGCAATTGTAGAATGAAAAATTGCAAAGTTTATAAACTTAAAAGGATAATATAACTTGCGCTGAAAAGTTAAAACAGTTATGTTTGTTAGTTTAACGGTTTTTTTTATATAAGTTTTTCTTAAACAATATCTTATTTGTAGTTAAATTTTTAACTTTAACAATAATAATTTAGTGTAATGTTTGTATGCACAGTTTCCATAAAGTCAATAATTTTATTTAAGAAATCAAATAATACTTACTATGATTGTTGTGAGACTTGACAACTTTGTCGGTTACATGGTTAACTTTCTTATAAAGCTTTTAGAAACTAGTTTGCATAACTTGTAAAGAATTTCCGGATAAAAACCATTTGTAGACGTAATTCACTTTTATCTGATATTAATTTCCCTTCTAAATTTCATTCAAAAACTGATATTAATTTATAGTTTGATAAATATAACTTTTGAAGAATTAGAATTGATAATTTAAACATTAAAGTCAAACTTTTTTTGACATTAGATGTTAATCGGAAATAATCACTTTATTTGTTTACACAGATATACAGGTTAAGTGTATATTATGTACTGCAAAAACAAAAGACAGCTAACTAAACGCAAGAGAGTAAATCGGTAAACATTTTTAAGACTTAAGTATTATAATTGAAATTTAAGGTTAAGTTTGTTGCATAAGATCGTGCATGATTTTTGATTCAAACTAAAACTTGAAAAACTAAAGATTAAAACCACTACAAATGAATTTCAATTATTTATGTAGTTATAAACAGAAGTCAACGAGTTCAAAACTATAGACTTTTCACAGTAATTATTTTCGGAAAAAAAATGAAATGAAATAAATATAGCCTTTTATTCATATTGTTTATATTTAGCATTAGTTTGTTTAAATAGTAATACAACTTTGTCTTATACTTCTGTAATCTGTTGATGATATTTTTTATAAGCTAAAAGAAATTGTTAATCAAACAGTTTTTAAGGTAACATTCAATGATATATACTTGTCTTTATAAAGTTTATTGAACATAACAGAACTTAATTAAGTTACAAGCTTTAATATCAGGCTCTTAAATTTAGAAATAGTTTATTCTTTAGAGTTTTTGAATATTACAAAAAAAGTTGTAAATATTTTTTTAGATAAAACATAAAACTACTCAAATAAAAAAACTTTCAAAGCAAACAACTAAAACACTCTTTTTTTAATTTCACGGTTTAAACGTTTTTTGTATTTAACGCTTAACTAAATAGAAACCATTAAAAATTCGGACAATTGCAACTAATTAGTTAGCTTACATTAATATTTATTCAAAAAGATGAATAAAAGATTTAATTTAGTTCTACTAATAAAAGGAATAAACTAATCAAGAGGATGTACAAGTAGCTAATAGCTATTTAACTTAAATTCTATTTCAACTTGTGTTTATTCTAACTTATTAGATTTAAATTAATAAAATAAATAATAGGCTAAAATAAATAATGAGTAGTAACTAGTAATTGTTGATGTTGTTTTGCACACATAAGTTAATTTTTTGTATTTATGTATAAATTTGTTTATTGTTTTTACTTATTTAAAAATAGAATAAAATTAAAGCTATGACTTGAGTATTTATATCTATAATTTTATTTGAAAAACTTACTTATGTACTATTATATATATATTATTTTTAGATGGGTTTTTCAAAAATTGTAATTTTTAAAACTTTTTTGCTAAAATTATGTGATTTTTGTGTTTTGACTCAAATTTTTATTAAATTTTATTAAAAAACTCTTAAAAGTGTTTAAAATTATGTACTATAAATACATAGAAAACATATTTTGTTCGATTTTTCTGATTTTAATTAAATAATTGGTTTTTGTTGTTTTATTAGAATATATAATTTTTTAAAACACTCCTGTAATTATATACTTTTCAATTTGAACACTGCAGTCAGCTTAAACTGAATTTACTGTTAAACAAAAACCTCATAAGTTTATTACTTTATTTACTTGTTTTCAGCTTAATCAGTTTCAAAATAAAAAAGCCGGTAAAGTTTTGTGTATCTGTAAAACATATCAAAATAAAATCAATAGCAAAATCCAGATGAACGTTTTTTGAAATTTTAAACATTCAAATATAGATTTGTGGTTTACCACTACAAATGTTTTGATTTGTATACAAAATAATGCTGTGAAGTTTTCGTGAATTAATACCAACGCTTTATAAAAACCACATAAAACGTTTACTCTTATCTTATGTAATTTTTATTTTGTTAACTAAAAATAATGATTAGGAAATAAACAAGTGTCAAGTATTGACCAAAGTTTGTGTTGTAAATTTAAAATCCGATTGATAAATTCATCATTGAATAACGTACGAAAACCTGTATTGTTATAATTTTAAATAAATTTAATTTTAAATAACATTTCAAATAGTTTTAAAGAAATTTAACGTAAAATTTGTAGGTCTAGATAAATTACAATGCTTTGCATATATATAATAGAATAAAGGTAAATTAAATATTTAGCAAATTTATACATTATTGGTTTTTTAACAAAGTAAAGTTAAAACTTTTATGTTTGAAGTAATAACAGTTCATATAAAAATTATTTATAACATTAAAAAAAAAATGTTTCTAAACTGTTATTTAAAATAATTTTTAAACTAATTTCCTAGGTTAATGTACAAGTTATCATTTTCTGTTTTTGAAATTTATTTTCAAAGAAAAAGTTTTAAAATGTGTTTATAAAATATTATAAACTTTACAAAAAAATCTGCTTTAAAAAGTTAGCTTAATTATGATTGCTATAATCTAGAAAGATAAGTGTTACAACAGAAAAAAAAGCTGATTAAATCAAATAAAAAAATATTAATTTTTGTCATAATTTATTTTTTCATGTTTATTATAAACAAGATATACCTCTTAAATATAAACTGTCTTACACAATATGTAGATTGTCACTGTTATTAACTGTAGCTAATAACTGTATTTTGTGTTTTAGGTAAAAATTGCTATTTTTGGTTATCTAATTTTCGAAACAATAGATTTATCTTTTTTAAGAATTTATTTATTTATATCTGAAGTAGTTATTGTTTAGCAAATTATCAACTTTAAGTATCGAAAACAAACCTAAAAATTAGTAATAAAATATTTTTTAAATAAAGCATTGCGGTTGTAAGTAGATTTACAGTGGTGTTTAGTAAACGTTTTGTTTGTAGAAAAATGATTTTTTAAAATTAAAAGTTAACAACTTGAGATGAAAAATATAAATTATAAAACGAGAAAAGTAACTTTAGACTGGAAATATTTAAATAGTTAAAGTATAAACTAGAAAGAAATTGTTTATGTTTTCAAAACATTTTAGCTTGGACTAAAAATTTTCTTTACTTTTAGTTAAGCTATTTTATACAAAAAAATTTATTTAAAAGTATAAGTTAAACTTTTTTTTTAATAAATTTTGAAATTAATATTAAAAGTCTAAAAAGTTAATTTAATTAAAAATTAAAATTTCTTTATAGTTTCTTGTTTCTTTTAAATTTTTACTTTTTATATTTACTACTGTTTATAAACTAAACATCGGTGAAAGCCTAAGCCATAACTTTCGTATGCCTTGAAACAAGCTAAATTTAAAAAAAGTTAGGATAAAATCGGCCTCAGTATACCGAAGGCTTGTGGTCGGGTGATTGAATTGGTATGACCAACCCTTATGTTTATATATTATCATCCATTGTAACATCTAAGTGTATTTTGATTTTGTTACTAACTAAAAGTTCAAATCAAACAAAAGAAAAAAAAAGGACCAAATATCAAAATTTGTTTTGTAAAACATCGCCTAGGCTGCAATTTTGTTATCTATTTTTATAGTAAATAAGTCGAAATAGTTATTAAAAAAACATTTATTTGTGAAAATAGTTAAAAAGTTAATAAAGCCATATATATTTATAATTATATCACGTAACTTAAAAAACTAAAAAAAAACTGTAAAATAAAAAACAAACGTGCAAACTTTGTTTTGAGAAGTATAAAAGGGTCTGCTTTTAAAGTACTTGTAAAAAGTTTTTTTCTTATTCTGCTAAGAGATTAAAAACTTAAAACAATACTCAGAAAAACTAATATTTTAATAGTTAATTAATCTGACAGTCTTTTACGTAATACGTAGTCATAAAATTTTTAGAAAAAATGTTGAACACAAATATCAGTACTTCATTATTTCCTTCATTAATAAATTGAAAAAAAAATATTTTAGATGGAACTTTGTCTAGTAGTAGATTAAAAAGAATCTTTTTCTTAAGTTTTCTTTTGATTAATATACCTATAAACAACAATTAAATATTACAAACTAATTCTATTTGAATAAGATTTATTTAAGCACTGACGAGGTCTTTGACCGAAACTTAGTTTGTAAAATAATTTTTTGAAAGATTAAATATATTACTTCTCCTCCAGCAGTTGAGATTTCTCTATTTGTCTTCCTAAAACCAAAACATATATTATTACAAACTAGCATGGTCAATTTATACATATTTGTAACTTTGTGCGACGTTTTTGTTATTTTCCTTTTTTTCCCATTTTAGTTTACAAGTATACACGAGACACAGGCTTATCATGAGATAAATTTGTTTAAATTTAAATAGTTAAAGACAGCTTAAAAGATTTATCTGGATTTTTATATTCTAACAATAACAAAATGATATTTAAAATTATGGTTTTTTTCAAATCAAGCAATATTTAAACTACAAAAACGAAAATAGCTTTACAGCTTGAATTGAAAATTTGATTAATAAACTTGATAGAACAATGAGTCATAGAAATATTTTATTTGTAAAATTCCACTGATAATGCGATTAATGTGATTAAATATTTTTATAACCACAGATTTTTACAAGTGTTACCATATAACTTGTTCAAAAAAAAAATTATACCCATAAAACCCAAGTAAATTGTTGAATACTAAGGTTTTACGCATTAATTGTAAAAAATATTTTTAAAATTTTCAATTTTTACCAAGTTTTAACATTGCCTTTAATATATCTCATAAAAAATTCTTACTACTTATGCTTAATAAATTAATAAATAAACTAATTATTTAAGTTTCAAGTTGTATAAAGTTTGTTTACAGCTCCTTAAGAAGTAAAAATTTTTCTTATGTTAATAGTTTTCTCGTTTTTGATTATATATCTTACAATTTTTTCTAAGTAATATTGATATTTCATTTCCGTTTTTGTTATAACCTTTTTTTTATAGTACTTTACCATGTACTTCATTTAAGAATAAATATATATATTAAACTTATGTATATGTTTATTTACTTGTAAATATAATAAAAATTTAGTTATTTGTTTGTTGAAACATTTAACCATCCCATAACAGCATTCTAAAATATTTAATTACTAAAAAAACAGTTAAATTAATATTTCTATAACAATTTAATGTATAATTTTATATAAAAAATGTTGAATAGTTTTACTAAACGTTCATAAAACATAAAATATCTTTTGAATTGAAAAACTAACATTTTTGTTTACACTAAGATCAATTAAAAAATCACTTTTTGTATTTATTTGCTATAAACAGCAGACTTACGAAAAAAAGTGCAACTTTATTTTGTAAAATAAATGTGAGAAAAACTTAGAAGATATATCACTATTTATGTGCTTAACTATAAATCATTTTTTATTAGGGGCACTAAGATTGGCATTCTTTAGATTATATTGTTAAAAACAAAATATGTAATACACAATTAGTATAAGTATAAATTAAAAAGCTAAAAACGTAGTCACAGTTTGTAACCATCTATTTCAAATTCTAAAGTAAAAAAAATAGGTTTATAAGTTAAGTATTGATTTGAAATATTAAAGTGTGAAAAATTTGGAGATATATCTCCATTTATGTGGTTAATCATAAAGATACTTTGAAATAAGCAAAGTTTGACAAAAAGCATTGTTTAAGATTAAAATATTTTATAGACATAAAAAATATTGAATATAAATATTATTGGTTTTAATGGTTTTTCTTTATAACACGTTTGTAATAAAAAATATACATTTTAAAATCGCGTTTTCACAGATAAGTTTATAATTAAATTAAGGCTAAAAATATTTCAAAATTTGTCTTAAGGATAAAAATCTCTTATTATAAATTTCGGCAAGCATCATAGTTTCAGATTAAAAGTTTTCACATAACTACAAAATCTTTTGACTCAATAAAGTTTAATAATTTGTATTTATTCAAGTTTGAAGATTCATAAATGAACAAACAGTTAAACTTTTAGTTAGACTAACACGATAAAAAATAGTTTAGTTAATATAAAAGGGTGTAAAAATAATTAAACATTATCAACACTATCTGGATAATACATACATTCAATAATTTTTGTTTTACAATGAACAGCTTTTAGTTTGCATATCTCAGTGCTTAACTTTTGCATATAAACAGCAGCGCCGCCTATCAAAACTGAAGCCATTGCAACGACCAAGTGGTAGACGGCATTGTGGTTAAAATCCACATTAGGACAGCTCGTCACGCATGATTGCAGAAGCACTTGCAGCAACGGGCCAATCACAAACAACCACGAACCGACTGTTTGTAATAATCTCGCTTTTTTGTAAGAAGTTGATAATTTATACAGTTTGATGGATATCTTGTTTTCTGGATTGTTTGATGTAATAAGAACAATTGTTGAAATGACTGCATATAAAATTGATGTGAAAAATATTGAAGCTGCAGGAATTTTCATAAGCCACATTTTACTTGTGTCTAATAAATAAAATCCTTCCAAAGTTGTGTTTGAATCAACAACAATCTCTAATAGTTCATTATTTTTGTTGTTTTCATCAATGTAAGATAACAGTCTGAGTATTTCCATACTAGAAATTGCGCAGAAAATAAGTAAACTACAAAATATAAACAAAACTTTTACTACAGCAAGGTAGTTGTGAATAAATCTATTAATGCAGAAACTTGGTTTTATAGGAGTTCTTGAATCAACTAAACGAATTTGCGAGTTATCAGTCGAAGCTCTTGACCTGAATTGATCTAGTTCTACTATATTTCTCCACCTAACTTCATTAGAAATAACAAAATATGAAAGAATTACGAGAAACGCAGAAGTTAAACCGGCAAAAATACAAGCGACTGCCCACAACCATCTTGAAGGAAGAAGAACATTTCTTGCAGTTTGATTAGATTGAAAATAATTTCTATTGTCAACTTCTAATTCGATATCATGAACTTTTTTGTGAACAAGTCCCCCAAACAGAAACATTAGAGCGTATGAGAACGTTACAAATCCTGTGAAAGAAGAAAGTTGTAAACTTTTGCTCTGAAATTTGTTGATTTGGATTTCTGAATCGTTTTCTTCAAAGTAATCAGATTTATTGTTTATTTTTGAAGATTTGTTTTTGTTGTAAGATTTTTTGTTTACAAACGAGTAAATCCAAATGAAAAAACTGAAAAATAACATGATAACTGCAGCTATGTTATCAGTTATTATTGTTCCGATAGAATCATCTAAATCGTATGGGTACAAATCTTGTACTGTCATTTTGGTAGTTATCGTGGAATAACTTTGATATATGAACTAAAAATTCTGTAATAAAATTTGAATTTAATCATTAGTTTAATGATTAGTAAATGATTAAGGTTAGAACATGTTTAGCCAAAAAGTTATAACTTTAAAATATAATGATATTATATTTAAAGACTGTTAAACAAAGCATTGAATAATTTTCATTTAAAAAAATCTGAGAAATTAAATTTGAATACATAAAGTCATAAAGCATGGCAATATTGTCATACAAAAATAGTTTTTACAAAAATTATACGCATTTAAAAGTTTTCAAAAGAAATCTTACTTTTATTGGCGGGTTTATTAATAAACTAGTTATTAACTAAATTTGAAACTTTTTTAACTAAAAAATTATATAACATAACATGTCAGAAGTTAGTATAAAGATAACAATTATGATAAAGGTAAAACGAAAGCTTCATTTTGTTTTCAATTTCAAAAGTGGTGTAAAAATAAAACACATAAAACACTATAATTAATTTCTTATTGTAGTACAAGATTATCAATCAGATAACCAAATTTAAACAGCTTTTTAATTGGTGTAAACAGTTTGAACAAAACCTTGATAAGTTAAGTGTTTTATCTATGAATTATTCATTAAATATTGTATTCTAACTTTGTATCTTTTATTATTAAGTTGTTTTAGCATTTATGAAATTTTTCTTTTGCATATAAAAACATACAACAGAAAACTAAGTGTAATTTAAACCATAAACTAGTAAGTATTTGTACAAGTAAATTGAAAAAAAATCTGTTTTACAATTAAAAAAAAATAAAGATCTGTATAGTGATATTATTTTTATAAAATGTTACGTATTTGGCTTAGGACAAAAATATTTATTTAGCAGCTTTTTTAATCTCAAAGCACTATAAAAAAATAACTCACCAAAATTTAACAGTGATTATTATTATTAAACAGTTTTACTGAAATAAACTTTAAACTAATTGCTATAGCCTGTCGTTTTGTAACCGAAAGCTGTTTATATAGTAAATGAAAATAAACTTTAGCAACAGCTTAGTTTGTACACTGCTAGCTCATAGTATAAGTCTGTAAACTGTTTAAGAAATAGAAAAACATATCTAATATAATATAGTACAATATTTTTTTCTTTTTTTGCTGTACTAAATACTTCAATAAAGAAAAAAGTTCAATGGTTTCAATTCACCTTCGGGCAATATATTCTATTCACATTTACACAATGTTAAATCATCACATTAAAGTACGTATTATGATGTTCTATTAGCGGGTTAAATGTTTCAAACGATAATAAAAATTATAATTGATTGAAAAACAATTGTTTTTCAAAAATCTTGTTACAAAAAAAAATATTGAAAACAAGAATTAATTTTTTTTCATTTTAAATTTCGATTTTCAAAGCATGTAATATAAAATTGTGGTTGAATTGCGTATATATTTTAATTATTTAGTTATCTAACAAACACAAACCAAACATGAACTTATATAAGAGTTTTAATCTCTTTCAAATGACTTTTCTAACAGGAAACACACCTAACTTTTTGTCTAATAGTAAACAATTAATGTTTAAGGTTTTTTCTACAATTTGATTTATAGTATTTACGTCACTTATATATAACATAAAAAACTTTTGTTTTTTTATACAACAAAAAGTTAAATAATTTATCATAGTTTATCTAAAAATTTTATAAAACCTTGTTATTAAATATTATTATTATAAAAAAAACTTTTATTCTCAGTAAAATAAAGCTTTTAATGTTTGTTTTATGTGACATGAATTTATGTGTTACAGTGTAAAGAATACTGTGTTCAAAACTTCGAAAGTCTATTTGCTTACAACATATTTTTTATATATTTAAGTTTATACTTTTCTTTGTTAAATAAAAACTAAAATTTCACAACTACTTCAGTACTTTTATACTTACAAATTAAAAAAACTTTAACCTGTTTTTAATCTTTAGAAAAAATTTAAACTTTTATTTCATGATAACTAAATATGCAAGTATTTTGTATGCAAATGTGAAGAATATTTATCATTATACTGTAATTATATACAAACTATGTTATAAATAAAGTAAAATTAATCAAAAAAAAATTATACAATTATACTAAAAATAACACTCAGATGTCTAGAAGCTAAAAAAATTGACTAACACTAATTACGTTTTACATTTTTGAACTTGAATTTTTAGTTTTAGACATAAGTGTCTGCTTAAAAAACATTTTAAAACTTTGATCGTATTAAACAACAAATAAAACTACATAAATTAAATAAATAATATGTATTAAAAACGAAGGTTTATATAAACCCGATATAAGTCAAGTTTTTATGAAAATTATATATGTAAAATTTCATGAAGTAGTAATACTAACTACATATTACTTTTAATAAATTTTTTGTTTAAAAGTAAAGAGCAAAATAGATTTTTATCGTTAGTTGTTTTTTACATTTGAAGTTTTATCAAACATCTAAAAAAACTAAAATATAAAAGTTTAACAAGTAAAAATTATGTAGTTTTTAGAAAGGTTTTTTTTTATATACTTTATTTTGTTTCATGCCCACAAATTTTTACTTAAAACTACCAAGTAATATCAAGTTATTGTTTTCAAAATATAAGTACATTATAGTTTTTTTCTGTACAAAATGCTTAATTTTACTTTAAAATATTAAATTGTTGTTTGCATATAACATGAACATGTATTAATTCATAAAAAACTGTTTCGTTATGTTTTAAATTTCTATTTAAATTAAGTGTTTAGTATAATAAATATAACTTTTTGTTTTATACTTAATAAAGAAATTTAAATCTGTGTAATGTTTCTTAAATACTTTTGAGATTTTTAGAACAAAAATAAATCGACTGTACAAGTAATTGATTATTTTAAATCAATAATTTTTGGGGTTACAAACAAAACGCCTTTTTGGTTATGTTTATGATTCAAGTTAGAAAAAATTGACAGTACTTTTTATAATTAAAACCAAAGATGGTTTAACCTACACTTAATCCAACGAATACATTTTGTACTTTTATTTCATGGTAACTGTTTAAGTATATTCGTAGGTAAACTTTGAGATAAAACAACCATTACACTATAATTGTATTGAAAACTATGTTGTAAATCATATAAAATAAATGTTAAATAACATTTAGTGTAAAACTATGAAACAAGCACCAAATGTGTATTAATTTAATTGAAATTTTGTACTTGAATAAGGCTTTTTTTTAAAGACATAAACGTCTGCTTTCTATAACTCTGATCGCATTAAACTATTAATAAGATTACAATTAAACTAATACAAAGAAGGTTCAAAACTGTTATATGGAAAGATTTTATGATTAAAACGTAAAAAAAAATTATGTTAACTTTTAGCTTAGTTTTAAAGTTTTACCTTTCGATTACGACAGTAAAAAAAGTAAAGTTTAGTTTAAACTTAACTACTTTAATATAATTTATTTTTTTTATTATGAAACTTATTTTATTACGTTTATTTAAGTTTACAACTTATAAGTATCAATAATGTAAAACACTTTTGAAACTAGAGAATTAAAAAATAACTTAAAAACTAAAACTGATTAAAAGAAATAATCTAGCATATTAAGTCTGACTTAATTAAAAATTCTAAAAAACAACAAAAAACGTAACTTTGAGGGGAATAAACAAAAGTCTATGTATTAGAAACGTGTTAAATGCATTCTTACAAACAGAAAAAAACCTATATTATTTAATATAACAGACTACATATAATCTAAAAATAGTTGTTCACGTTTTAATTTAGTACAATAGCAGACTAGTGTTTCATAAAGTTCATATTATAAAACTAAATACAAGATAAAATTGATTTTAATTTATCTAAAATATTTCTTTTCAAACTAAATCATAACCTAAAAATAATATTTGAATTTTTTAAAGCAGATGTTTATTTGATTGTTTGTCTGAATAGGTATATTTTAAAAACTACAGAGAAAAAAGGTGATTGATATCTAAAACTTGGTAAAACTTACGTAACTTATATGTAGTATTATAATAATACATGTACTTAAACTATTCGAAGGAAAGGTATAATTTAATCTGAAGCATGAGACTAAAAATTTTTTATAGAAGTAACTTCTTTTTTTCAGAATGATAAAATAATTTTTTTTTTAATATTAAGGTGAAAACTGAACAAGCTTGGAAAGATACAATTTATGTGTTTGTACATTCATTTCAATATCAAATTTGATAACTGTCAGTTAAATGACATTGAATAAGATAACAGTAAACTACGTATTTATATCGAGTATTAAGTATTTTAACCAGAAGAAAATGTAGTTATAAATTCTATGCATATCATATGATGAAAAATTTCGCATTTTTTAAAATGCCCTATAGATTCAAGTTGAACTAGCGTTTTTATGTAGTAAACTTAACTACATAAAAATATATGTTTAATTAAATGACTGTTGCGAATAATAAATAAATATTAGCAATAACTGTTGCGAGAAATGTAATACGTTTATGCAGTAAACCTATTTATAAAAAATAAAAATAAAAATTATATATAATTTGTTTTCACTGTAATTTCTGTTTTTTATTGTTTATATAAACTTTACTATAGCCTAATTATTTTCTGGTCTTTCAAATAAACTATATGCTTAAATGGAGTGAAAAAAATGTAACAAATAATCAAATGCTTAAATCTATAGTATATAAATAACCTTTATGTTGCACAAGAAAACTAAAAACTATACTTTGCTTCTCAACGATACAGTATTCTTTTATCAACCATCTTAAAAAAACTCTTTAATTCGGAAGTATATTGTGTATTATAAAACAATATAGATAAGCTTAAGGTCTGGTGACTTAAAATGTGATTTTAATCGGGAAGGTTTTTAAAAACTTGTTGCATTGTAATGATTGTTTAACGTTTTTGCTATTTATATGAGAAGTCCACACTAATCGAAAATTTTAAAACCTCGGAATTTTAAGTCAAACTGACGTAATAAGAAATTAAAAACCCTTAAACTTAGAAAAAAATTATTAAACCTGTTTTATATTTTGAGAATAATGTTTGTATGTAATTTATAAAATGTTTAACACTTTTAATAAAATTTTCTAAAATTCTTTAGTTTTTTTATTAATCGTTATTAGGAAAACTGCTTAATTAATGAAAAAGTTAGTCAAAACTTTTTATAGAAGTATTTTAGGTGCTTTAAGTTTTAATATAAACGAATGTAGTTGGTTTAAACTAAGTAAGAAAAAAAAAGTAAATAGCAATGTACTGACATAAAACAATATTAACACTATGGTACTTAAAAGATAATTCTTTTATAAGTCTGTATTGAAATAAATTGCCTATTAATATAACTTAGTCCATAAATTAAATAAACTTTTTATTAGTTTATGCTTAATACTTATCTAATTAACAAAATTACATTACTTTATTATTATTATTTAGAACATGTGCAACTTTTTACTGGTTACATGAGCATAAAAAATGGGTAATAAATAAAATAGTTTACTTTAGAAAAAACACTTTATAACATCAAGTTTATAGCAGTTAAAGCATTAAAAATGTGTGTTTTGTTTCATTAAAAATGCCATAAAGTAATTAAGTATTTATGACCTAAAATTTTTCATATCATTTATTAGTTTTGTTATTTGTTTGAGTATACAAAGTACATCTCAAACAATATTTTGAACAAGGCTGATAATTACATTAACTTCTTTAAACTTTTGATTGACACTACATTTTATTGAATAATGCTGATATAAAACAATGATAAGGCTCAGTATAATTAGAATATAATCCATGTAATTTACAAAACAAACTAAAAAAGTTTTATACGAAACACAAAAATGATAAATAGTTTAGTAGTTTCTAGAATTTTAATTTATAAAGAGTACTTTCGAGTTTTTACTTTCTAGAATTAATCTTTTAAATTATGTAACTTGAAATTGTTATTAATTCATACATTAAGCAATAAATAAAAACTGGAAACACACTGTCACAAAATAAGACAAATAAGAAATAAGCGTTTTTTTTTAAGTTGACAGACTTACGATAAAAGCTTAAGCGATAAAAAGTATATAAAAACTTACATTAGCAGGTATACAAAAGTAAAGGAATAACTTTCGAGTTTTATTCATAGAAAATTTTAAATAAAATGTTTTAGATTAGTGAAATATTTAAAAAATATGTAAACTTTAATGTATAAAATAAATACGGAATTAACCAGATTTAAAAGCATTTAAACTTATTAACTATTAATTACATCACATTTCTCACTAAAATGTAAATTTATCGTTAGCTGTTTTCAAAGTTGAAACTATGTCGGATAATTGAAACACAAAAATGAAGTTTTTAACAACAAAGTTTTAAACAACTTCGAGAAAATTTTTTATTAAAATACTATATTTATTTTGTTCATATACTTTCACATTACTTAAACTACCAGCTGTTATCAAGTTATTATATACAGATTATAAGTATATTATGAATTGTATTCTGTTACAAATGTTGAAATTATATAAAAATGTTGTTTAGATATAATATGAATATGTTTTTCATACATAACAACTGTCGGTAATGTTTTATATTCCTTCCAATATTTTTGAAGTTAAATATTTAATAAAGTAACTACTATTTTTTGTTTTAAACTTAACAAAGAAATCTAAAGTTTAGTAAAGTAAATTAACCATTTTTCAAGGTTGTTAGCGTTAAAAAAATTAATAATACAAATAATTGATTATATAAAACAAAATAATTTTTTTGGCTTACAAGTTACAAAACTAATAAAGTTTTTATTTACAGTGAAAAAAGTTGTGTAATCAAAATTTTAATAGCTTTATTAATACTTAGCATATTTGTTATATATATTTTTTTGTATTTTTTTCTTAAACTAAAATAACATTTATAAACTAACAACGACTGTACATTTTGAAATAAAAATAAAAGATACTTTAAAATATTATAGAGAGCATTGTTTTCTTTTATATTATGCTAACTGCATAAGTATTTTTTTAACTTGGAGATAAAACCAACAATTAAACTGCAGTTAGTTGGAAAATCTGTTGTAAATTGAAAAATTTACTTTCAAAAAAAATTTTGAAAAATCTTTAAAAAATACACAAAAGATATTACCTAAGAAAATAAGAGACAAAGATAAATTTTTCAAGCACTAAATGTTTACTAGTTTAATTAACAACTGTTTTAAATTTCAGACTCAAGAGTCTAGTTTCTAAAATGTTTATGGTATTAAACTACAAATAGCATTACAATTAAATATATATAACTTAAAATTAAAAAAAACTAAACCTGTTATATGGCAAACTTTTATTATAAATACATATAAAACAACTTTGTGTCAACTTTTAGCAAGTTTTTAGCTTTTTTACTTTTCGATAAAAAGAGTGATACAAAAATTTTTTTGCTAATTTCCAACTAATTTGAATTAATTTACTACAACTTGTTGTTTTTAGTAGCATTATCAAGACTTATCAACAACTTATCTTAAGCATTATCTGACTTATTTAATACATTAAAAGTTCAAAACCGAAACTTTAGGGGCGTAAACCAAAGTTCTATGCATTAGAAACGTGTTTAATGCATTCTATTAAAAAACTTACAAAAAATAATCTTATATTATCTAATATAGTAAATCATTTATATTTACAAATAATTGTTCACGTTTTAATGTAATAAATTAGCATACTAGTTTTGTATAAAGTTCATATTATAAAACTAAATACAAGATAAAATTAGTTTTAGTTTATAAAAAATATTTCTTTTAAAACCAAATAATACCACGAAAATCCGGTCAAATGTTACAAAGAAATATATAAAAAAGGTTTAATGTGTATTAATTTTATTAGAATTTTGCACCTGATAAAAGCTTTTTTTCAGACATAAACGTCTGCTTTATATAACTTTGATCGCATTAAACTACAAATAAGATTATGATTAAACATATTTTTATGTATAAAGAAGGTTTAAACCCGTTATATGGCAAGTTTTGATGATAAAAACTTATTGATTTTTTTTTCAACTTCTAGCAAAGTTTTAACTTTTTATCTTTCGATTATGAGCGTTAAAAAAAGTAAAATTTATTTCAAACATAACTTATTTAATAAAACTTATTAAAATTTTTCATAGTGAAACTTGCCTTATTACCTTTATTTAACTTTATAGCCTATAGTATAAATAGTGTAAAACACTTTTGAAACTAGAGAATTTAAAATAGCCGAAAAACTAAAACTGATTTTAAAAAAATAACATAGCATTATCAAGTCAGACTTAATTAAAAATTCTATAAGTTCAAAATAACTTTGAGGGGCGTAAGAAATATGCTATGCGTTAGACACGTGTTTAACGCATTCTACTAAATAATTTATAGAAAACAGGTTTATGTTGTCTAATATATCAAATTATATATGATTTGCAATTAATAGTTCACGTTTTAATATAGTACATTAGTATATTATACTTGTAAAAAGTTCATGCTATTAACTAAATACAAGATAATTTTTTTTTATAAAAATATTTCTTTTAAAACTTAATAACACCACGAAAAGCCGGTAAAATTTTATATACAAGTATTTAAAAAGGTTTATTTAAAACAACTAATTAAAGTTTATTTTTGCTTTCTGTTATTTTTAGTTTTTAGTTGTAAATAAAGTTTTTTAAACTTACTTTAAACAACTGTTTCTTATAATGTACTTAAGTATTATAACAAATTAGCATTTTGGTAGTAATTTGTTTTGTATAAATTTGGTTAAAATATAATCTGTGCAATGAATTATAAAGTCTAAATACTACAAACATGTAAAGTTTCTTCTGTTTCTAATATTTTGTTTCTAAATTATTAAAGTAGTATTACTATTTAAAACAAACAAATACATATATACAGTAAAAGATAATGACAAATATAATTATAAAACCTATTTTTCTTACTATATGCTTCAATATTTTTAACAAACTTGTAATTAGCATGCTGCTTAGAAATAATAAAACTTATATAATAGTTCTTTAACTTATATATTTTTTTAATAATATTTTCATAATACTAAAGTTGTATTAATGAGAACCCGTTTATTTTAAGCGCACGAAGTACTACATATTTAATAAAAAATATTTAAACTACATATTTCTATATACACAAGTTTTGTAAGGTTAAAAACTAGAAAACGCTTATTATAAAATTAGATACAAAAACCTACTATACAACTAATAAACTATTCTGTTTTATAGAAAATAATAATTAAAACTCTACGTTAGGTGTTATCTAAATTTTTACAGAAGAACTTGAAAATAGAGTTCAGGAAAAAGAATAATTTTTTACAAACATTGACAAAAAAAAAGAACTTAGAAAACAGAAAAGTCGCGTTAAAGGTAAATTGTGGCATAAAGTAGCTGATTTTCAATATTTATTAATTAATCTCAGTTTATAAAAGGCAATTGCGAAAATAGTTATATATTTAATTACATCCCGAAACTGGTTTTATCTGGAAATACCTTTAAGAAATTGTCAAATAGAAGTTTAATTTTTGAAACCAACTTTCAAAATTTTTAGATCAGTTTCTTTTCACATTGAAATATTACGTGAAGATATTGGATTATTCACACAAACTATGTTGTTATGGAAAAATTATAAATAGGAAGTTTACAACATGTTTTGAGAAAAACGATTTTTATGAAGTAAATTAAGACTTTAAAGTCGTCAACAGTTTTTGTGTTGTGGTACAAAGTCAGTCAATAATTTATATTAATTGAGAAACTTAAATCAGATAACAAATGGCTACGTAGTTATATCGAATACGAAAATCTTCATATAATCGTTCTGGTTTTAATGTTAATCTAGTTAATTTTAACCTCATACTTAATGATAGTAAAATTATTTTTATTAAAAGTTTAGTTCATTTGATTGTTTAAAATACGATATCTTTTACGGAATATTTAAAAAAAAATATTTTATTCGAATTAAGTACATGAAATACAAAAATTACTATAAGAAAATGCACTTTGCTTTACAGCTTTACCCATATTGTTCTATAGTTTTTTATTTGTGAAATCGTTTTTCATATCTAAATATTAATTACTTTTCACTTCACGATTATCGTTTCTAAAATTTATCAACAAATAATGTATTTTCGGCTAAAGTTTTGTTTCAAAATAGACATAAGAAACGAAATAGTGTAGTAAACTTAATCTCAATAAAGTTCATTTTAACTATTAAAAATACAAAATTAAGTGTTTGTTACCAAAAGAACCTAGTGAAACAAGTTCACTGGAATATAATACAAACAAATTATACAGTATTCTTCCTTTATTGTACCAACATATGTTTCTGTGTGTTAAGGAATCAACAACTCAGCTGGGTTCTGTAAAAAAATGATTACTGTAATGAATTAATAGAAGGTAAAGTAGGTATATACATGTGATCATTAAAAAATATAATTGTTACATTAAGTTTAAGCATTTTACCTATTATTAACTATTAACCTTTAAAATTATTTAAAAATTATTTTTATTTTAATGAACACATGTATACACCTACTTTACCTTTTTTTCTTTAATTACAGCATTTATTTGTTTAAAGAACCCAGTTGAAGTGTGTTGATTCGTTAAGACACAGAAACGTATGTTGGTACAATAAAGGAAGATTACTGTATAAATTCGTTTTATAAAATTCATCTTATTTAGATTATGTTCGTTCTTATTTTATCCTTTGCCCTTTTGAAATGCGGTTAAACTAATAAAAAAAAGTTTCTTTCACAAAAAACAATTGAGATTAATTTTAAAATTAAACAACAAAATTTTATCTGTATTTATAAAACATATACGTTATAGTAATAAGTTTAGCAAAATAATCAGTTTAAAATTCGTTAAAAGAACATAAGTATTAACCTTTAATGATATAACAGTTTTGTATAAATGCAATACAACATTTTTAAGACATAATTACTAAAAAGGGTAATATAATTATTGAATTTTAATGTGTTTTTTTATTAATGTACAAGTATTTGGAAATTTAGTGTTAGCTTATGAAAGCTAAATTTGAATAGAATGGGAAATCAGATAAGATTAAACTACGTATTGAAACCGATTTAAATTGGAAATAGCTTAAAAAGTTGTACAAAGTAATAAAAGTTGGAAGTTTTAAAACCAATTGACAGGTATTTGTTGGACCAATTTTTTTTACATAATGATATCAGAATACAATAGAGTATTGTGCAAATTGAGTAGGTAAATTATGCGAAATTATGAATATGGGAATTTCCTATCTAGTTTAATTTAATTACGTTAGTTAACTTTAATTTAGTTTAGAAAAAATTTCAAGTAAAAAATTTAGTTTCAAGTTAAAATGTTTAATTTTGTATTAAGATAAACTTGTAAAAATATTATCCGAAAAATTGCATAATAAGTAAACGACTGATGCTTGTTATAAATACACAACTTAAAAAAAAAAGTTTAAAGTACTTTAAATTTTCAATTAACAAAGTTAAAGCTTTAAAAAACTTAGGTTTTAGAATTAGTAGGGATAAGTTGAAGTCTAATTTGCTTAATTATCTTAAAACTTAAAATTTTTGTCAGGTGGTACTTAATGTTAAACCAAATATAAGTTTCACTTTTGTATTTAAAGTTGTCAAATTGAAAATACGCACGTTAAAATAAAATAGTAAAGTTAGTAAAATAATAATCATAATCTATAAATTTTAAAAAGCTCATATAGTTTCTTAATATTTTTTAAAAACAAACTGAACAATCACAAAAACCTTTAATTTTAATTTATGTAGACTTACATGTTAATTTATATTATATATTTAAGTTTTAATTTTTAAACGAATGCATTTTTTTATATGTCTTTTTTGTTTTTTAATTCAACTTAACTTTTTTGATATTAACCATTTATATAAGATTGTTTTGTTACAATATCATACAAAAGTGCGAACAATTTCATTTTCATTTGTGTGTATGTCATTGACAAACTTCATGCAATTTGTATTACGACTGAAATTGTTGAAATACAAAATAAATGTAATCAATTATCATAATGCCATACACACTAACTTAAAAAGCATTCGACTATGTTGAATGGTTTAAAATCTACAACAAATTTTATAAACAAAATCTGTTTTTGATAATCGTTGTTTAAGTGGTTACTTCAATTTGTTTTTGACTGAAACGACTGATAGCTCTGAGAAAAAAAAAAGTTATATATATAACATTTAATTAAACGTAAGCGAAAGTAAAACTTTTCAAACAATATAAAACAAAAAATAAAATTAAACTAACTAACAAAAATTGCATCTTTTAAGAAAAGTTTAAAATTTATTTATTTTAATTCGGATCATATAAACTACAAAGTTTTATAAACAAAAGCGATATAAAAGTACCTGGCTTGAGATTCTTCCTTCTTAAATACCTGTTTTATTTAACCAGTTAAATTTTTAACTATACTTTTGTCAGTACCTTAGTCTAGCTGTTACATAAGTTTTTAACTTTTAATATACAATGAAACATATTTTAGACTTAGCTCAAAATGTGAAAACTTGTGGTTGAACCGAAATTGTGTTTCGATTATATACAGGTTTTTTTTTAACTAAAAAAATTTAAAATACTGTTTTTACATAAAAATAATATATTTGTGTTTTAATTTAACACTCTTATTTAATAGCATGTAAAAAAAAACTCTAAGTTTGTTTTAATTAGAAAACAAAATTTTTTTCAAAAGGAAAATTTCACGATTGCAAAGCAAATACTTAACTAATATTTTTATTGCTTTTATGCTAAAATACGTAAATCAATTGTAAGATTTTTTTAATACATGACTAATCAGTTTAGTATTTATTAAATCTTTGCAAAAACATACTATAAAATATATGTAGTGTTTTATGATGCATTGATTATTGATTGTTTTATCTGTACAAATATATATATTTTTTTTTTAAACAACAGATCAGAAGTTTTGTAATTGATAAAAAAACTTGCTAAAACTTACAAAACGTAAAATGTAGTATTTTAATACAAAACTAATTAAATAATTAATTAATACGAGTTAAATTAAAACTAATAAAGCATATTTAATGTAAACCATAATAACTACAAAATAAAATAAAATTTGTCGAAAGATTTAAAGCCTTAATAATAAAGCAAGCTGTAAAACTTTTACGAAATTTTATAATTTATTAAGAAATATAATTGTTACGATTTTTTTTTATAAGCATATGCGAACGTACGTTTATAAATCAACATTTTTTTTAACTAAAAGTCGTTAACAGCGTTGTTTTCTGAGGTTGATGTCAGTTAAATGACATAAAATAAAATAAAAAATTTGATCAGATAACAAACTACTATGTATTTGTATTCAGTAGTAAGTATTTTATCCAGAAATTATGTAGTTATAAATTATACGCATATCAAGCAGAAAGTTGTCACATTTTATAAATTTTTTATAGATTTAAATTCAAATAACGTTTCTATTATAAATATAAATACTGCAATTACCTTTTGGAAAAATTATTACGTTTATGCAGTATACATAAATATTAAAAAGGAAATACTTGTTAAATAATAATTTTTTGTCACTATTAGTACAGCTGCAAATTATAATTTATTCAATTCAAAATATCGAAATGTTTGCTGGTTTTCTAAATAAATGTTTTAAATTTAGTTGAAATATAAGAAAAATAGTAAAACTTTTTATTAGGTTATAAGTAACCATTATGTTACACAAAAAGATGAAAAATGTCAAAAACTTTTTTTTGCTTCTCAACGATACATTTTTCACAAATCGACCACCTTAAAAAAAAAAACTCTTTACTTCGGAAGTGTATTATGTAGTTATAAAACAAAATAGATAAGTTTAAGGTCTGGTGATTTATAATGTGGTTTTAATCGAGAAGTTTTAATAAAAACTTTTGTATTGTAATAATTGTGTAAAATTTTTGCTGATTTTTATGAGAAATCCACACTAATCGAAAATTTTAAAACCTCGGAATTTAAAGTCAAACTGACGTAATAAGAAGTTTAAAATCTAAAACTTAGAAAAAATTTATTAAAACGGTTTTAAATTTTAAGAATAATGTTTGTATATAATATATAAAAATGTTAATAATTTTAATAAAATTTGCTAAAAACCTTTATTTTTTTACTAATGTTTTTTAGAAAAACTGCTTATTTAATTAAAAAATTGTCAAATTTTTTATAGAAGTATTTTAGGTGCTTTAAGTTTTAATATAAATAAATGTAGTTGGTATAAACTAAGTAAGCGAAAAAAAGTAAATAACAATATACTGACATAAAACAATATTAACACTATGGTACTTAAAATATAATTATTTTATAAAATTGTATTGGATTGAATTGCCAATTAGTAGAACTTAGCCCATAAATTAAATCAGGGGTCGGCAAACTGCGGCCCGCGGGCCAAATGCGGCCCGCGAGCACGTTAATTTTTTGAATGGAATGCGGCCCGCGAAAGAAAATTTTGCGGCCCGCGAGCATGTAAAAGTGGCCCGCTGAGCAAAAATATATTTTAAATTATATTTATTTGACTAATTTTGTTTTAAGTTTCTGTATAACATTTTAAAACAACTAAAAGACTTAACTGATTTGGCTTAAAAATTAGAAAAAGACAGATTAGCATTCCACCAGGTTTTTTTCTCAATTTTATAGTAACTTTCTTCTTACAACAGCAACTTATTTTTTGAAAAAAGAGTGTAAAAAGTGCTTTAAAATAGTAAAATAGTTATATAAAACCTGTTTGGTTAAAACTAAATGCAATTGCTTTCCCTTTTGTACAAAGATAATGCACAGTAATTAACTAAAATGTTATTTCTTTACAGTTTAGTTTATTTTTAAACGTTTTTTATACCTAAGTTTCTATTACAGATGTTTTATTACTAAGTTTTTTATTCTAGTGTGCACAAAAACATTTAAAATAACAACAATATTAAGAAATAAGGTTAATTTGATTTTGAAACCTTTGATTATTTATAAGTTTACTTTGCGATTTAAATTAATTCCTATGCACACCAATGAACAAAGATGCTCATACTTTAAACCACTTTTTATTTAATACTTAACGAGATATAATTTATTTTGTGCATAGTTTTCCAACATTGTTGTTTTTACATGTAGTATCTAAGTGCGTACAGACACATTTAAAACAATATATATGAGATAAATTAAAAAAAAATTATGTTAGGTATACTTTTTGATTTTTCAAACAATAATTTTTGGCAAATTAAGTTAATTTTAATGCGTTGTATACTTATATAAACTGTTGCTGTTTTTGGAACTACCTATTTTATACAAACAATATTGACAAATGGTAATTTATTAAGTTTGTACATTTTAATCAAACTAGTTCAAGTTCGATCAAATAAACAAATAAAAGTTGCTACACTCAGACTATGACTTTTTAAAGACTTCAAATCTCAGGCCAATTTAGTCATTTCTCAGTTTTTGGCATGAATAGCTTTTTGTAAGCTAAAATATCAGGCTAGTTTCGGTCACTCGGACTGACTTTTTTGCTTTAAAGAGTGGTAAATTAAATTTATGATGTATGTTTTGTTCAATGCACAGTGTTGGTTTGAATTGTAAATGTATTTTAGACTTAAGTCTTGCAGCTAATATAATTTGAACTATTGTTTATATAATTTGTATACATATAAGTGTTGCCAAAATCCCGGAAAAGCTTGGAATTTGACAATTTTTGCTTAAAAGATCTGTAAAAGCCTTGAATTTTAAACAACTTTTACATGTAAAGTAATGAAATTTCGATTTGACACAAAAAATTTACCATATAAATATTTTTTTATTACAAAACACATTTAATGTAGCTTAACAGTATCTTTTAAATTTTCTATACAATTTGAGACAGTTTTTTTTTTACTTTTAACTTAATTATACACAAAAATAGAAGAAAAAGTTGAACTTTTAAAAACTTTATATTGGTGCATTGCACTTTTGCTTTTAAAATGTCTTCACCTATTGTTGTGCTTTGTATTCGACTAAACCTAAAAGTTCTTCTAAAATGTCAAAATTAGTAAAACCACCTGTAATAAAAATTCTGAAATGAGCAATATTTGTTGTATCAGTTCTCACATCTTAACAAATTGATTTAAGTCCTAATTTGGTTTATGCGACTTTATTGCCTTCAGACATTTCCTAAACACGATTTCTTGTAGATATTGAAGAAATAAACAAAAGCATTGTACTTACCCCAACACAAGTTATTTAAACTAGTTTTCAACTCTAAACGGTATCTTTTTATAGTAATTACTTTTGCTACTTTTTAACTTGCCTTAACAGTTTTTTTTGATCAGTCTGTAGTTACTAAAAATGATCATGTATGTTGTTGAAACTGACTTCAGCGATATAATTTTTTTTTTGTTTCTCGCAATAACTCCAAATCAACGTATTATAGTTCTAATAGCTCGTCTAACAATTCACATTTGCTCTTTTTAAATGCAATATTTTTATTGCAGATAAAGAATTGCTTAAATGATCAAAAAAACAGGTTTTTGTAATTCTTAATAGCTTAATAAATTGTTATACATTTGTTAAAAATTATTAAAAACTTAAATATATATTCAAGCTGAATAATAATGTTTTTATTTACATAATTATTTCAATGTTAATAAACTTCGCAATTTCTTTATTTTGTGAACTTTATTTAAACAGGGTTACCAAACAAACAGGCTAGTTTATTTTTTTAAGTTTAGACTAGGTTATAGCTGTTTAAGAAACTTTTGATAAATTCAGGTGTATCTGAAACTTTTATTTCAAAGACTTTGAATAAATCTTCGAATTCTCAGAATATTTTTTAGGACTGTAGTGTAGTTTACTAACTGTATTTTTTTGTCTTTTTACATATTGTGCTTTTTTATAATAATGATATTTTAGTTATGTATTTAAGCTTGATTAATAAAAAGTTTTTAGCTTTTTTAACTTTTGTTAAACTTTTAATATAATTCCGACACTTTTGCTTTTAAAGTGGAAACCGGGTAAAAGACTAATAAATTTTTAATAAAATATTTTATTAAAGTATTGCAGTATTAATTATGTTAAAAAACTTGATATAGCTTATCTACAGTATAAATAAATATTAGTTTTATTTAACTAACTAATTGCTGAGTTTTCTTAAAAATGCAAACTATTTAAGACGCAAAAAATATTTTCAAAAGTTAAATATTTTTAAATATGAAAAGGTGGTTCATAATATTAAAAATGTATAAGAGTGACCAAAAATTTTTTTCAAGCTTGGTTTTTATAGAGAGTTAGGTTGTAAGTAAAATAATAAAATTACTTTATTAAGTTTAACTTATCAAGTGTTTAAAAAAGTACATATCTTATTAAGACATAAGTATATTAAACAATTTAAATTCTATTCCAAATATTTATATATTAAATAGGCATTCTATATGTAGCTAAAAGTCATTTAAAGTAATAAAGTGAATAAAAGTATAACTATCTCTGGTGTGGCCGAAACAAAAGCAAAATATTATTCAAATATCACTAAAACTAAAACTGTGGCCCGCGAAGATTTTGAAAACTTGAAATTTGGCCCGCGAGCACCAACTGCCTGCCGACCCCTGAATTAAATCAAACTTTTGAGTAGTTTTTGCTTAAAACTTGTTAAATATTCAAGTGACATTAGTTATTTATTATGAAGTAAAATATGAATATTTTTTTACGGGCTACATGAGCATAAAAAATGGTTTACTTTAGAAAAATAAACACAATATAAAATCAAGTTTATAGCAGTTTTAGCATTAAAAATTAGTTGTAATGTTTAATCAAAAATTCGATATAGTAATTAAGTACATAAGACCTTAAATTTTTCATATCATTTATTAGGTTTATTATTTGTTTGAATATACAAAGTATTTCTCAAACAATATGCTGAACATAAACTTCAATAAACTTTTGATTAACTCTATATTTTACTGAATAATGCTGAAATAAAACATTGATAAGGATCAGTATAATTAGAACACAATCCATGTAATTTACAAAACGAACTACAAAAAAATTTATACGAAACTCGAAAAATGATAAATAATTTAGTGGTTTTCAGAATTTTAATTTTTAAAAAGTACTTTTGAGATTTTACTTTCTAGAATTAATCTTTTAAATTATGTAACTTAAAGTTTTTATGAATTGTTACTTTAGGAAATTAATTATAAAAACTGGAAACACCCAGTAATAAAATAAAAGCAAATAAGATTAAAATATAAATTTTTGTTTTTAATTAAACATTTTGAAATAGTTTTAAAAAGTTTTATCTTCATTTTATAAAAAAAAAGTTTTTTAGCTGTAGTTTGGTAAAATAATTAAAGAAAAACTAATTTAAAACAATCATAACAAAATACTACATGCAATACTATATTTAAGTATATTTTTTTATTTATGTTTAGAAAATAACTTTTTTTTTCGTGTTTAAATTCTAAACATACCATACAACTAAACTATTTAAAAAAGCAATTTAAATTGAGCCAAAAATAAAACAAAAACTATTTTTGGTATTAATTTTAACTGAAGTTTTTAAAGAATTCTAAAATCCTTATAAATAACTAAATACAAAAAAAAAATCATTATTTAAGTTTTTTCCGTTTTATAAAGCTCTAATTAAACTATTCCTTCAATATTGTGGTTTTTAATATTAATTGTTTTTTTTAACTTGTTTAATTTTTACTGTTTAAAAATTTTTAAATTTTGAAATCTGTCAGTCAAAAATAAATTAAATTTTTCCAATATTTTGGGTTTTAATAAGTTGTAAAAGATTGTGATCACTTAAGTATTTGATTAAACATTAATTTTTAAGTGCAAAATAATAATATTAGTTGTAGTTATAAAATTACTTAAAATAAAATAAGCAAAGAAAAATTTAATTTTTATTAGTTACAATGTTTATTTTTTATACTAATCTAGTAACTTTTAGAAAAGTTAAGTTAAATAAGAATTTAAATTAAGTAAGTGTTATCTGCTTGTTAGTTCGCGTGATTAGTTGATCTTTATAATAATTTATTAGTATAATTAAATAAACTTTTTTATTCACTGTTTTTTAATGTAAACTTGTTAACAGTCTACAACTTTTTTGTACTACTTAATATTTTAACAACTAAAATCAATATTACGTTTCAAATTTTGACTTGTTGGTAAAAAAGAAATAAACAAGTTTGCTATTTGTAAACTTCAAAACAATTTAAGTTGCAAGATTTCTCGTTTAATTAATCTAGAAAATACTAATCCCTTTTTTATTTACAGTTTTATAATTTTTATAAACTTTATTGAATTTGAAAGAAATTATTATTGAAACATTTTTAGTAAATTTGGAAAAACCCTAAATTCCTTTAAAAAATAATTATAAAAATTTAAGATATAAAAAACTTCAAATACGTGTTAAAACGTATGAAACTTTTATCTGATTTCGAATTCTCTCTATACATATATCTTAAATGACAGTAATCTTAAAACACGATCTTTTTAACATCTTTAAAGCCTTACTTATAATATTTTAGAATAAATATCGGTATATACCCGTTGTAGTTACATAAAACTTGTTAAAAACAAAAACTTTCTACCTACTTCAATTGACAGTAAATATTTAAAGTAAGGTATTACAAGTTGACAGATATACTTTTATATTAAGCTTCTTTATATGTTAAATATTTTTTGTTTTATAACACTTAATTTGGTCTGTACTAAAGTATTTATTAAGTTCTTACTATGTGTAGAAATAAAACAAACCTTTTAAAGAATTCGTATGTTAATGTAATACTTAATACTTCTTATTTGTATATTATAACTATAATAAAGTTACAACTTTCTATCTTAACTGTTCATTTTAAAGTATTAAATTAAACTACATTAACTAAGCTTCAAAAAAAACTAACGTTAAATAAAAATTAATAAATATGTAGTATACACTAACTTAAGTTGTTACAATAACTAACCAAAACATAAATATCATTATCCTAGTTTTATTAAATTTTTTTTTTAGTAAAAAAATGAATATGAAATATACAGTATCATAAAAACGTATTTGGACTCTTTTAAACATCAAAAGTAAAATACTATGCACTGAACACTAAAAGTATTAAACTTATTTTGCTCTCACTTAATCTTTTAAATTAATCCAATTATTGACAACTACGCGATTTAAAACTTCTTAATGCATTAAGTTAAACTCATGTGGCTTAAAATAATTAATTAAAGTTTCAAAGTTTAAAAACGTAAAAGCGTATAACTTGTTTTTGAAAAATACAGATAAATTATTTTGTTTTTAGTTTATTAAAATTGTTATATCAGCTTTTGTAAAAGGTTATTCTATTTGTTGCTAAATAATTAATTCTTGATAGTAATAATAATTCAGTGTAATTCTTATTGGCACAGTTTTCATAAAAGCCCTAATTTTTGTTTTTTGAATTTTCTTACAATATACCATATAAATTATCTTTGTCATATTGTGTCAAAATGATCTTATAAAACTTCCTTTTAGTTCTTTTAGTTTTAGCATAAGTTCACTGAGGACGGACTGTTGTCTTAATAAATTGAGTTAAAACCTTTAACGCAATTTAATTTGAAAGAATATTCTTCAAGAAATGTATAAAATAATAATACATCTAGCTACTAAAAATTCAAATCAAAAAACTACTTAAAATAAATAGTATTGTTTGAGAAACAACTGTACATTAAACGACAAACCATTTTTAAATGGTTCCTTTTAAATAGAATAAAAAAGTTATGGCTCCTCTCAAAAATATTTCTCAAGAAACAACTGTTAAAAGCATCTGAGACCTTTTTTACTCATCTTCAACAATTCAACCCCACTGTGGTTCCTTTACAGTGCCCCCACCCCTTTGGCTCCTTTGCTGCTCATGGCAACTCGATTATCTGTCATGGCCCCCTGAGGGGCCACTTTGGGAAACCCTGTTGTAGATGAGTTACATATTAGGAACTACAAGGTGGTCTGAAATGAATTCCTACTCCACCTGATGAGAGTTTACATATGGTTGTAATATGGGAATGCAAACTTGCATCAGTAAACTCATGATTGATGAATTTGAAGAAAATTAAAAAAAAAAAATTCATAAACAACTAGCTGTTTTTTATTTTTATTTTTTATAACTCCTATAACGGGTTAAATTATTTGCTAAAATGTTGATAAATTCTAAAATAAAAATTTTACATTTTGACGTCGAGTCCAAAATATTATTTTATGTGTATATAATGTTAAATACAAGTGTGTCAAAATTTTTTTTATTTTTTAGAAAAATTTTTACTGATGTAAACTTGAATAGTTTTATTTTTCGTTGAGTTTTTCATTTTAGAGTTTAGATTTTAACTGTAAAGTATGTTCATTTGTAGCTCATTATAATTTTGACAAAGTTGGGTATGCAACTCGATGACCGAGAGGTCTTATTGCGTATCCAGGTCCTCGAACCAAAAAACTTATGATCAACTTTTTGTTTTTGTTCAATAAACCACTTCTACCTGACTCTTAATTATTTTCTTCATAGCTAAATTCTATCAAAATCGCATCATTGTGATTGTGTGCACAAGTTTCATTCTGAAATTTTTGTTTAAAAACATAATGGCTTTAAATAAAATTTGATGTATCGTTACAGTGATATTTTTATTTTGAAAAGTTGTTTCCATTATAATGTTGATTTTGTTTTTTGCTAAATTAATACTCTGAAAAAGCTCATAGAAAATATAGTACTATAATTTTTTTTAATGTTAGAGCATTAGAGACGTTTATTAAAAAAATTGTTTTCTTATCACTGTCTAATTGAGTGTTTCCTATATGACTAGTTTTAAGACTAATTTGATATTTTGTACATTCAATATTTTTATTTGCTGTAAATTTAAAGAACTAGGGGAGGTTACCCTGTTTGACAAGAAAAAATAATTATCTCACCATTGTCCTATAAAAAAAATAAAAATAAGTGAAAATGAGATTTTCTTGGAATAAAAAGGGATATGAAGGGTAGAAAGAGATTCTCTTAAAAAATTGCAGTAAGAAAGAAAGTGTGATGGAATATCAGTTTAACTGCAGTTCAGTTAAGTTGAACATTAAATATTACAAAATCAGTCAAGCAGAAAGAAACTAAAGCAACTTTAAATTTTAAAGTATAGCTGAATAAACCACCCACAGTGTCAAGGCAGTGATATTTTAGTAAAGAACTTCCTGATATACTCCCAAAACTGAACTTATTTGTTGTTATATTGTTTATTGTAAATTTAGTCTTTTAATCTTTTTTATCACTTACAATTTATTTTCTATTTTACTTATAGGTAGTTAGTTCTCAGTAAAATTTTACTTTCTATTAGTACATTTTTGTTAGATTTAGTTCTTGTTAAAAAGTTTTGACCACATTAAAAAGATTTTATTAAGTATGATGTTCAATATTTTTAAGTGTCTTATATGTTTTTTTTTAATGAAATATAACCACCTCAAGATATGCCTAGGTTTTATAAGTACTACCATTAGGTATCATTTGGTTTTAAGTTAAGTTTAAATTAAATTATGGTTTTCAGTGTGGTTTTAAACTACACTATAACCTTACTTAACAATGAAGCACAAGTAGATACAATTATTATGTATGATAGTGTAAAATTAGTCTTTTTGTAAGTAATAAACATATAATTTTATTAAAATAGATAATTAGTAAATTTCTGGTCACCTTTTTTCTATTTCATCCCTGGTCTAAAATTTTGTATAAATAATTGTTTTGAATGTTTAACACAAGGATTAATATCAAAAAAAATCTGCTAATTCATCACAAAAAAAGAAGTCTTATAATACTAGAAAACATTTGTTTATGATTTGAGAATATTTAATTTATTTTATAAATATATAATGTAAATCCTGACAAACTCTAGTAAAAAGCAAGTTCATTCTATAGCTCAGTTTTAACATATGTTTTTTGCACATACATCTCTGAACTAAAGAAACAAAAAACATCAATTACAAACCATACAAAACAGTTTTGTTACCTTAAATGTTCTGTATGTTTTTGTTAAATGTATTAGAATAAGATTTAACCAGCACCTGTGAAAAAATAAAAACTTTATACTTATTGTAAGGTATCTCCGATATAAGATTACTAAGAACAACTTTTAATTTATTTTAAATTTTAGAATAAATAAGATGACCTTGGCTTGTCTGAATTTTTGCTGTAAAACTCAAGCAACTTGATTTTTTTTTCTTAAATCTTAGTCTCATTTTGTCAAGTAAATTTAATAAATTTGTTCCTCAATTTTGCTTTTTTAATATCCATATGTAATTATTTTGGTATTTAAACTTTAAAAACTTTCCATTTTAATTTTACTCTAATAGTATAATTTTTCAGCTTATTCTTAAAATCAATTCAAGTTTTAGTAAATCAGGCTATAATTTTCTCTTAAGCTAGCTTTTTAGCCACAATAAGTGCCCTGTATTTAAAAAAATACTTGAATACAGTGGCGTCTCGTGGTATTTTTTTTAGGTGGTGCAGAATTTTAAAAAATATCAATTATTTTAATAAAAATATGTTTTTACTGTCAAGTTTGAAAACAACTGAACTTTTGCTACACCTGAAGATAAGCTTTGCTTTTAAGGGCTTAGGGGGGATGAAACAATTTGATCTTATTTTATGTAGTTTTTACTAAGCTACAAGATGCTTTTTACAGATTTTAAAATTCAGTCTATGTTTTCAGATATAGCCGGTCAAAGTCAAAGGCAACAAAAGATTCATAATGGGAGGCACAAACTAAAACAGTGTTTAAAAAAATGTTTTACCCCCCTTTATGCCCTTAACATCTACTTTAGAATTATTTTACTGAAATTACTTTATACAGTTTTAATTTAACTACAAGTCATCTTTTATCAATATAAAAAATTCTTAAAATGTTTGAGATATGGTAATTCACAGTCAGAGGTACAAATGAATCCTTGTTTTTATAATACAAACTTAAACAACAAATAAATCAAATCACTAAAATCATATCTTTTTTTTATAAGTTGGCCTAAAAATCTTTAGATGTTTCTTTTATAAAACAAAAACTATTTGCTAAATTAGATATTTAAAACACCAAGAAAAATAAAGTTATAACAAAAGTTTTTTTTTTGTATATATAAAAATATATATTGATACTTAAAAATTGAAAACTTCTCTTCAACAAAAGTATAAAGTTTTAAAAAAATTAGGATGAAAAAGTTTAATTAAGAATTGTTTTGAAAATTATGGAGAATATAGGTTTTCAGTAAAATTTTATTTTTTTGCTGTTTTGGTTTGCTCCTTGTATAATAAACCATTGTTCCTCTGGCTTTGACTGGTAGTAACTAAAAGTTTTATTGGAAATTTCAAGTTTATTAAAGAGTAACTATTAGCTTTCTGAAAAAGTTAAAATAAGAACAACATGTAAAAAAGTGCCTATACATCCTCCCCCCTTACTCCTCACTAATTTGCACATTTTTTTTTACAAATATTAACATTTTTGTTAACTTTTTTTCTAATTTTAATGTTTTTTGTTGGAGGTTTAAAATTCAATAGTTTTTTAAGGGTATCTTTTCTTTATTTAATATTTATTTGTTTTTCATTTTGATGACAGTATTTTTCTCAGGAGCTCAATTTTTTTAAGTTTAGTTGTGAGGCTGTTGAACTTTTTAAGAATTTTAAAGATAATTTATAAATATGTAACCATTATAGAAGTAAAAGTTTGGTTAGTTAGTTTTCATGTGGCCATAGGAGTAAAACACTTATTTTTTAATTTTAAATAACCTTGTTATTTTCAGAGTAAAATTTAAAACTGCTTTAGTCAGCCTGAATATTTTTCTAATTTGGTCTGTTTTAATTTATCTTGGGTCATCTTGAGTTTTTAACATTTCTAAGTTATCCTGATTATGAGGCAAGGCAACCATGTTTCAACAATTTTATCTAAAATTTTTGCTTTGTATATGAAAAATTTAAACCAAAAGTTATATTAAGTAGAGGTACACTAAATTTTCCTAAAATGTTAAACTACTCTAAGTAATCAAAGTTTCTAAATTAAGGCTATTTACTTTATTTAAATATGTGATTGTTTCAATAATACTATTTTTTATTTAATATAAATCTAAAATATTTTTCTGTAAGAGTGAACTAGAAGTTTGTTATAAACTTCCTAATTCTTTTTTTCAGAACTTGAATTTTATTATTTATTTTATTAACTTTATGATAACAATAATCAGTTATAGTTAAGTTTATGTATGCAGATTAAAATAAAAAATCAAATTTTTAAGACTTTATTGATTTGGGGTTTTTATCTTTTTTCAAAATATGCAATTTAGGATATTTTAATAAGAATGTGATCTGTTAAATTTAAAAAATCATTTGGGTACTTAAACTCAAGTTTAATCCTTTGCAGTAGCTTGCTTTGTTTTTATTTTATGTTTACAATAGCTTGTAGATGATACTTAAGCAATTCCTGTTTTAGGGAATTTTCAACTTAGCTTACTTACCGCAAGATATTAATTTTGCGGTAATTCTTAAAGAAATTTTGCTTTTTTGAGTTCATTTGCGGCAGTCAGCTAAGAGTTTGCGGCAGTGAAGTGGGCAAAATGGTCGTTTTCAAAGTTGAAGTTTTAAAAGAGATTTCGTTCAAAAAAATAACGAAAACGTTATAGATACTTATTTTTTTCTTAAAAAATTTCAAAGTGGTGCAGTTGCGGCAGTGCAACACCCCACGCGACGCCCCTGCTTGAATATATTTTAATTCAGGAGTTATTGGGGGCAAGAGCCTTTTTAATTTGTTCAAAGAAGGAAATTTGAAAGAAAAGTTTATGAAAGCCAGTTTTAGATGCTCAAAAAAAAACATATTTCATATTTAAGTTATTGTTTAAATTTAGAATTCGTAACTTTTGTAAATTATTAAAATAAAAACTTTATTGAGTCTAATTATTTGATCAATATTTGTAAAGCAGTCTTTTTTTTAATAAAACTATTTTGTAGTTCAATAACAGATTTATTGAAGCATATTGATTATGGTTGTCACGCTCATAAGTTACTTAAGATTACTCATTGTAGGTATAAGATATAGGAAGTTGAGGCTAATTAAATCTACTGTGATAAAATTTGTCCAACTAATGCTAATTTTAACTTTTTTGTTGACCTCAGCTGACTCTAACTAGTTTCTAAAATTTATATTGGTGCCAGACTACTTTTAAAAACTATAACTTTTTCGGAAAAACTATGTTTTTAACAAACTTTTTTCTTGTTGTTTTGGTAATTGATATTAGACTATACTACTATAAGTTTGTTTAAATTTTAAAATAAGTAAAAGCAGATTATGTTAATCATACATAGATTGTTTAAGTGATGTAATGGAAGTTAGATGATTGAAATTAGCAAAAAAACTATTATTTTAGTCTGTATAAAAATAAGATTGAAATCTTTATATAGTTTTAAGTGTTTGGTTTTGTGTTTAGAATAAGTTTAAATTAAGATTGTGATTAAGAAAATTCAAGAACATTTTGGTATAAAGTCATGAAAAGTTAGGAAATATTTAATTTTTTGAAAATTTCAGGTGTACTTAATGACTTTTTTTATCTGAATTTTTTTTTTAAATATGACTATGGTTAAAAATTTATAAAATGTTAGTTGATAAAATGACTTTGTAATGAAAAAATCATATGTTTCCGAATTAAAAAAAAAATAAGTTAAAAGTTTTTAAGTATTTTTAATTAGTAAAAAGTATTTTTTATTGTGTTAAGAAACTATTTTAAAAATTATTCAACATATTTTAAATTTAGTTGCTTCTGTTTAGGTATATCAGGATTTCCAAAACTCATGCTTAATCTCCTTTTATTATAAAAAAAGCAAATATCTCTATATATAAATATATACATACATCTTTAATAGTTTATTATCAACTTGCCTCCAAACTAGTCAATAACCATTGATTGACAAATAATTTCATACCAGAGACAATTTCTTTCAATTTAAAATATTCCGGGTGCAAAAAGTTCAAATGTGAAAAAAATTTACAAAAAAATTAAGTTTATACTAAAAGTTGTACTATTAGCATTATTTTCCTTTAATTATTAAGAAGTTGGCGAATTACTAAGTATCTATAAACTAGTGATGTACCGGATCCACAATTTTGGGTCCGGCCGGACTCGGGTCCGAACTTTTTTTTCAAATTAGGCTCCGGCCGGACCCAGATCCGGTAAGATTTTTCAAACTAGAATCCGGCCGGAACCGGATCCGGCTCTTTTTTTCATATCAAGGTCCGGCCGGATCCGAAGCCGGATAATGAGTCCGGTTCATCACTAATTTAAATATTTATGGCCTGAGTTTTTCAAAAAATCTTAAAACTAGACTGAGTTTTTATAATAAACTAAACTAGCCTAAGGTAGCCTAAGATTTTCAAAAATTCCCAAAAATTTTTAAACTAACAGGGTTGCCACTGTTCAAGTCAAAAAAAAAACTAGCTAGAGTGAGTATAAAAGCCTGAGTCAGAATGAGGTTTTTAAAAAACTGAAAAATTACATCAATCTAACAATCAGTAGAACAGCTAGCCATAAGGTTGACAATTTGGTAGTAAAGTTTTTAATTTTACAACATAGGTAAAAAATGGCAATTCTGAAATGTTTGTATCATAGTTTAAATGTAAACAAATGTAAATTAGTCACGTGTACAAAATAAGCCAATCACGTTAGGTGTTTAATTTTAACTGGCAAAAGTAAATCTTTTTAATTTAGACAGGGTTTGTTTTTGAAAAAATAGTTTTCTGTACGCTTTTTTTACTAACTAGATCGGAATCGGCCGGATCTCTGTTAGGATCTGGCCGGAACCGGATCCGAACTTTTTTTTAAATCAAGATCCGGCTGGAACCGGATATCAGACAAAAATGGCAATATCCGGTCGGATCCGGACCCGGATAGTGAGTCCGATACATCACTACTATAAACTACTAATGTCGTAAAGTTTAGATTACTATCAAAATATATATTAAATATATTTTGTAAAGTTACACAAAACTTATGTTATTCAACTGTTAAAGTTTATTTTCTAATATCAAGTGTTTTTTGCAGGTAATTTTTGCACAGTTTTTAACAATGCCTGAACAAGAAACGGATAATGACGTCCGACTAAGGCTTCTAATTGAAAAAATAAAAAAAATATATCGGGGGCAACAGGCGAATGAGCCCGAATTGATAAGATTCACAAAGGATATGGTAACTGATATGCCATTTTATAATGATGAGGACATTGCACTGCGAGAAAATATTTCGGGGGGCCTCACCCCTGCAAGGATCGCTCAGTTCGAACATTTCAAAGCTGACGCTTCCCACGAGAGCTGTGATTGCTGCATGGAGGACTTGGAGGTCGGAAGGGAGCTTGTGATGTTTGATTGCCGCCACTTTTTGTGCAAAGATTGCACGGTGACGTGGTTCTCAAATCACAACACCTGCGTCACGTGCAGGAGAAAGTTCTAAGATGTTGCTTCGTTTGTCGCAGTAATACACTAACAACAATATAATGTTGAGTTTTTTTAATTTTACTTTTTGTAATTTTTTAATTTTTCTCTAAATTAAAGTTAGCCTGCTGTACAATGTAAGAAAAGGTAAAGATTTTAACCAAGTTAATGTACTTCAAGTAATATCATAATTAGTGATGTACCGGACCCACAATTTCAGTTCCGGCTGGACCCGGATCCGGACTTTTTTTTCAAACTAGAATCCGTCCGGAACCGGATCCGGACTTTTTTTCAAATTATAATCCGGCCGGAACCAGATCCGGACTTTTTTTTTAAATTAGAATCCAGCCGGAACCAGATCCGGATATATTTTTCAAATTAAGATCCGGCCGGATCCGGATTCTTAATACACTAAGTCAGTGGTCGGCACGCCAATTTGAATCCGTGAACCCTAAATCACAAAATTAAAATTTGGTGCACCCCAATTTCCAATTTTTAGCGCCGCTAGTGTTGAAGATTATGTAAATACTTTAAATCGATTTTTTTACTAATAATTCGGGAACACCCAATTAATTTTTACAAGATAACTTAAAATTGTTCACTTTACCCTATCCATTTTAATAAACTTATATCGGTGATCTAATTTTTACAACAATATTTTACTTGTATCACCCAGGTCTAAAATACTAACTAGATTAATTTAATACATTGCCACAATCCCAATTATCAATCAGCAGTCTTGGTACTTTTTATTGCATGGTAAATTTAATTATTTAGTTAACTCTACTTAATGATTTTTTAATAATCGATTACTATATGTGTTTAACAGATGTATTGCCACGAAAAAATTAAGGAAACAAAAATTACTACTTTTGTTCATTACTACTTTTATGAATCTATTTAGAATCTTTTTTTAATATACTTTAACTGTTTTTATCTTTTTTAAGTATTTTTATTGAACATAAATTCTTTAATTTTCCTTTAAGTATAAAAATATTATAATTATCATGTGAATATTTTTAAAGGAATTATTGTTTAGTTTTTAAAGTAGGTAGTATTAATAATTTATAAAAGAAACTTTCTTCACTAAGCAAAATACTGTAATCTACTAATACTGTAAGTAAAAAGAAAAATACCAACCTTTTAATATATTCATGATCTTAGCTGGATGAAAGCTTCCTCCACATCAGCCAACTGATTTCACAAGATCTTCGAGTTTTCTCTCTATTCTTTCAGATGCAAACTGCTTCCTCAATGTTGATATAAAGAATGTTATGTGATTTTCAATACCAAAATAGATCATGAGAGTAAAATGGCCAATAAATTAAAAGCTAAACTAAACACCAGGGCTAGATTTAACTTAAATATTTAAGTATGTCGCTTAAACTAAATAAATATAATAATGTAATCTCAAAATTCTGTGCACCCCTAAATGACTTTCGTGTACCCTAAAAGTTTCGTGCACCCCAAAATAAATTTCGTGTACACTAGTGTACACCGTGCCGACCACTGCACTAAGTTATTTCTAATGTTAGTAGTATAAAATCTACTGTGTACGATAATGCAACTTTATATAACTAACTACTAAGTATAATTGTGTAAAGTTTATTTTTTATGTGTTATATCTAACTATATACTTTTAGATTTTCAAAAATTATAGCTTAAAAAAATTTAGACTAAAAAATAATTAAATGATAAGAAAGTTTATGATATGTTATTAAAGTCTAGTTGAGATTAACAGTTAAAAATGTTAGATGTATGTTTGCTAATTTTCTGATAAATAATTACATTTAAATTTTATTAAAATTGAAAGACCAAGAGAAAAACTTAAAATTGAAAGAACAATAAAAAACAATAAAATATCTTTTTTGCTAAACTTATAAACTTTCCATGATTTTTGGCAACCAGAATATCACCTAATTTTAGCTAATATCAGGGTTGCCACTCTTTGATTCAAAAAAACTAACCTGAGTGATTATAAACTTTCCTGAGTCAGAATGAGGTTTTAGAAAACCAAAATAATAGTTACTTTAAGCTAATAATCAGGAGAATAGCTATCCACAAGGTTTCAACATTTTAAGTAATTTTTACAATTAAGGCTATAGGGGGGTTAAACTCTTTTTTTACAAGTTGATCTTATTAAATAGAATACTATCTTAGCTACCAGATGCTTTTTATAGCTTTACAAAATTCAAATTAAATTGAGATATAAGCGGTCAAAGCCGGAGAGTTCCGTAGGGACCTAATGGAAGGCGCAAGCTAAATACGCGGAAATATCCATTTCACTAAATATCTATTTCCTCCTAGGTTTCTTAAGCTAGGAACTTCAAATTTTCAAAAAAATATTCCTTACACAGTTAAAAAGCTTTTGAAAGTTGGAATTGCAAATAATTGAAATTTAAAAATTTAAGGTCTAAAGTCCAAAAATAACACCTTTTTTTGAAAAAAAAGACTTTTTCTCAAAATAAAAAATTTTATATACTTAAATGATTTAAAATTTTGTAAAGAGTAAACTGTGAAAATTTGAATAAGATTGATTAAAAACTGTGGGCGAAGAAAGATTTTGAATAAAATGTTTTTGAAATTTGAACTTTGAATTTTGTTAAGCTTTAAAAAGTATCTGGTGGCTAAGATTAAAACTTATCAAATAAGATTAACTTGTAAAAATCAATGTCAACCCCCCTATAGCCTTACCAATCTAAAATCAATTAAAATCAAGTTCTTGAACAAAACTAACTAGAAAACAACAAAATATTGAAAACTGGATCATCTCAAACTCATTCAAAATCTAAAAGAAAACTAGCCTGAGTTTTTCAAAAAATCTTAAAACTTGCCTGAATTTTTATAAAAAACTAAACTAGTCTGAGGAAACCTTAGGTTTTCAAAAATTCTAAAAATTTTTAAACTAGCAGGGTTGCCACTGTTTAAGTCAAAAGAAAAAAAAAACTAGCTTAATAAAGTATAAACTAGCCTGAGTCTTAAATTACTTTATTATAATAATCAGTAGAACAGCTAGCCATAAGGTTGACAATTTGGTAGTAAAGTTTTTAATTTTACAACATAGGTAAAGAGTTCCATTTCTGAAATGTTTGTTCATAGTTTAAATGTAAAGAAATTTAAATTAGTCATGTGTACAAAATGAGCCAATCACGGTAGGTGTTTAATTTTCGAACGTATTTTCTGACGAAAAGGACTCTTTCTAATTTACACAGGGTTTGTTTTTGAAAAAATACTTTTCTGTATGCTCTTTATTACAAACTAGATCACAATCGGCCGGATCTATGTTAGGATCCGGCCAAACCCAGATCCGGACTTTTTTTTTTCAAATTAGGATCCGGCCGGACCCGGATCCGGACTTTTTTTTTAAAATTAGAATCCGGCCGGACACGGATCCGGACTTTTTTTCAAATTAGAAGCCGGCCGGACCCGGATCCGGACTTTTTTTTCAAATTAGAAACCGGCTGGATCCGGATATCAGACAAAAATAGCAATATCCGGCCGGATCCGGACCACAGTGAGTCCGGTACATCACGAATTATAATACATTTAAAAAAGTAATTTTTAATATGTTTTGGTCAAAGTATACATAGTAATGGTGTAAGATTTCATTATTCATAGATTTTATTTAATATAAAATAATTAGTTTAGCTGAACTGCAAGTGTTATTAAACATTAGGTTCTACACAGTTTGCTCAAAATATAAGCAAAGCAAAGAAAAAAAAAGAGTTTTCAGTGACTATAGATCTTAGTATTTTAAGGTCGTATAGAACAAAAGTTTTCCTTTAAAATTTATCAACTCACTTTTCTGATATTATTATTATAAAAGTTATCAAATGTTTAAATGAATTAAATGTACAAATGAAAATGAATGATTCATAAAAAATAATATCAAAAATTTAATTTATAAAACTTTTAAAAATGCATTGAATATTTTTCAACAAAAACATTTATTAAACAATAAATTTTTTAAAAAACTTAAAAAACTAAAAAAATCTTTTAGCTCTAAAATTCTTAAAACACAGTATATCATTTGTTAAACATTTTTATAAATTTACTTAATTTTAAATAATAGTTCTAAAAACAAGTTTTTCTAGCTCATTACAAGTTCAATTATTTTTCAAAAACTGCTTAATGTTTTGACTAATTAAAGCACTTATGTTGTTCTTAAAACTGTAACAAAACAAAAAAAGTTGTAATGAAATTCATGTACAATAGTTTTATGTGTACCTGTGTAGGTTATAAGGTTTACTAAAATCTAGCTTTAAATATTTAGTTTTTAAAGTAGCAAGGATTTTCTGCAGTTAACCATGTACAAGTTATAAAATTATTGAACAAAAAATTAATTATCAATACAAAACCGTTCTTAACACTTATTTTGGTTTACAGTAATAAACTTGTCAAATACAACAAGCCTACTGTTTTGTCCACTTTAAATAGAATATGCTAGAAATATATAAGACATTAAGTTAACTATACTAAAATTACTGTTTATCACTGGGAAAGTTCTGTTTTGCACCTAGGGTCACTTTCGTACGAAGAAACTTTTGCACGATTTTACTTTTTCAAGAATGGTCAATTTTAAACGAGTAGCAACTTTGCACGAAGGGTAAAGATTAGGGGCAAAAATTGTGGTAAAAATGAACGAAGAGAATAAAAAGAAAACATTTTTAAATTTAAACCGTTTTATAATGAACGTAATACAACTTTTAACCTACCTCTTAAGTTCTTCGCACTCGTGTAATTGCTTAAAATAATTATCCCTTATTTAAAAACAGTTTTTTAAATGTGAACTCTAATTTTGCAACTAAATAAATGTACTTGATTCTAAATAAATATAAGTTTTTACTAAAATAGCATTGACTGCTATACAAAAGCTTAAAGTTAATACTACAATATACAAATTTTAGAATGAAATATAGATAAAGACAATTTTTGAAACAAACGCATGAAAAAATATTTAAAGGCATACTTTTTCGGTATTAAAAATACTTGCAAAGCTATGCTCTATTTGTAACATCTTAGGAATTTAATTAAAATCGTTTTAAGCATTTTTCACAAATTTAAGACAACTTCTAGAAAGCGAGTTAAAAAGTTTAAATGTGTTGATATTAAAGATTTTAAGGATAGTTTCTTAACTAAAACTTTTGTAATGTAAAATTTATATCTATTGTTAAAAGTTTAACTTATGCGAAAAATTATATTAGCAAAATACATGTCCAAAACTCTTCAAACTATAAACCTTTAGTAATAAAACCTGATTTAAAGACTTACCTCAACAAAATAAAGCTTAGCTAACTTTTAGAGATAAAGATAAATCTGAGTATATAAAACTAAAAAAAAGTTTTTTTTAATATTAAAATTGCATTTGTAAATAGATTTTAAATAGAAAGAAGTGTAATGACAGTGCAAAATTCCTTGCATTGTCATTGTTTTGGAGAGTATATAGAGTTAGATACGCTTGAATGCACGAGCCAATGAGAATCATCTGATGTAATGTTTCAAACTAAGTACTGATGCAACGGGGCGTCAAGGCTTGACAGGCAGTGTCATGTAAGCAGTGGTTCAGAGTTTTGTGTGCAGCTGGAAGCAACAACTGATGTTAAATTATTATGTTAATGCTTATTGTAAGTTTTGTTTTGTTTTAAAGTTAATATCTCAAATGATTGTTTAAATATTTAAGTTAATTTTATAGTTTAATAGTTTATTAAACCTTTTACAGTTTTATGTTTACTAAAAGTTTTATTTAGTTTTTAGTTTATTGTTTTAAGTCTTTTGATATAAATTTAAATAGCTTCCAGTTTTTAAAGTGTTATAATAGTAATTTATAATTTTTTGTATGCTTGTATTTCTAGTTGTGTTTGATATAAAAGATTCATCACTCAAAACTATCTTGTCTAGTTTATATAAAGTAACTTAGAGTAGCATTAAGTACTTTATAGATAGAATCCACTGGTAATTTACAAGTTAGCACTTACAAGTGGTTTAAAGTTATTATGTCCAACTTAGATAGTATTAGTTTCCTGCAGCGGGTTCTGAACATAAGCCTGTTAGAAGGTCACCCCGCTTGCAGGAAAAGTATGAACAAAAAAGTCAGGTTGACTTTCTGCCAACAGTAAGTCAACCTAACCCAATTGAGGCTTTAGATGTTGGGCCACAAACATCCAAAGCCCACAGAAGTATAAAAATGAACAAAAAGTAAACACTTAAAATGTTTAGAAAAGGTTAATGTACTATATAATTAGCAAGGTTTATGATATTAAAGATAAGAAAAATATGTATTGAAGTTTAAATAAAAAAGTTCGATTAAAATATCAACTAAATTAAAAATTAAAGGTGTTGCTATCTTGTGTATTTATAATGTTTAACATAGTAGAGTTGGATTGGTGAAATTTAAAAGCTCTTAAGCTGATATTGTTTTGTAAGTCATTTATGTGTATTAAAATTAATAAAAGTTCTTAGAGTGAACCTTATGGAACACCTACGTAATTTTTTTACTAGAAAAATATATACTCACATAAATTAATAAACTGTATAATTTCCAGCTAAATATGATTTAATTAACAATTGCTTATCAAACTTATTCCATAGCATTCTATTTTCTTTAGCTAAAGTATTCTATGAACAGTGTCAAAAGCTTTACTTACTTGAACTAATACAGCATACTTCTTCCTTATTAAATTTGCTTGTAACCTCTTCTACAAACTCGGAAAAATCTATTTTTAAATGAATGTCTCAAATTAAACTAAGAACTGATAAAATTGTTTTAATTATTAAAAAGGTTTTTACATTAATTTTCTAAATACTTTATTTTACTTAAATAGTATTGACATTGGCCTAATAATTTTAGTAATATTTTTGATCTTGACTTAAATATTGGTTTTAATTTGGATATTCTTTTTAGTTACCTTCTTAGTATGCACTATCAATTAACATATAAACTACATAAAATATAAGATTTTTGAATTTGCAAAAGTAGACTTAGTTTTATAAACGGCCTGTTTTATAAAATTTTATAAATATAACCTTTGTAGAAAAAATATAATTCATCTTATAAACAGCTTTCAAAATAATTTTCACTGATGTTAATTCTATCTGAAAAAATATAAACGATAACAACATTAAAATAGTTGTACTAATTTGAAAAACACTGATTTAATATTATATCAACAGTAGTACTTTGTAAATTAATAATGTTTTATATATATTTATCAAAGTTTCTACTGTTTGAAATAAAATGACTTTTTTGACATGTTTAAAACTAGATTATCAGAAAATATACTTTGCTCATATATTTACAAATATAATAATTCATTAGCTAGTTTATCGGATAGAAACTTACTGATTAAGTAAAATATTTATAACTACAATCTTATAATTTTTCGGTTATATGATTCCTAGGGTGCTATTTTTTCATCCCTTTTGATTTTCTTGCTTTAAAGATTTATTTTGTGTTTGGAAAACATCAAAAAAACACCAGGTGCAAAAGTTAAATGATTTTAAGAGACTTTTATTTTGGCTAAATCAATTAAAAAAAACCAGCCCAATGCAAAATGTATAGAATCCAAAAATTGCGACCTTTGAGTTTTTAGCTGATTTTTTAATGTGGCTATTTATCACAGAACACATTGTGCACAATTTAAAACGTTTTATGTAAGTTTTATGGATGCATATCTTGTTTTTAGAAAAAAAACTGTAAATTCAAAAAAACTTACTAAAAGTTGTAAACATTACATAAAGTCAAGAGAATCCCCAATTAAACTTTCTTTGAATCGCTTTAGATCATTCACAATTTGTTCGTTTGATAATAACTGATTACTAATAAGTGTTTTTAGTATTCTACATAGTTTATTTTAACCAAATATAAATTACAAAAGCATCTCAAAAACCTGTTTAAAGAAATAGTTTTATGAAATATATAATTTAAGGTTTTGCAAATTAGCCGTTATAGTTCGATTTTGGGACTTTTAAAAGACAGTTTTAAAACAAATAAATTAAGGAAAATACATTATATTAACAACATTAAAACTTAACAGTAACAATTTTTGAACATTGTAAGATTAAACTAAAGTAAATTAATAGGCAAACATGTTTATAACAAAGAAAGTAGTTATCTTTTTTTTCAATATCACCAATAAAAATTAGTTTTAAACAATTGTATTGGCATTGTAGTAATTAATATTAAAATATAGCCTTAAATCAAGTAACAATTTTATTTAATTTAAATGTTTTATACTTTACTATTCTAAAAAAGGATTTTTTTTTTGGTTTTAAGTGGTCTTAAGACGTCAACATTATAAAATTTGGTGTAGACAAAACACGTTTGTAATACTTGGACGCCTATTTTAAAAGTGTGTGTTTGTTGCATAAAAAGTAGATTGAAATAGTTTGAAAGGTCTAAAATGAGCTCAATGTTTGTAAGTTTTAAAAATTGTTTTTGAACTCTTTATTAAAATTATCTGTAATATATTTGTTAAGATGAAAAAAATATTGAGTGACCTAGTTATTTAACAAAGTGTGTATATTTTAGTGCTCTATGTTAGATAGTGAATAAAATAGTCGTTAATTTTAGACTTTAACTAAAAATTAAAGAAGAAAATTGGTTGAATTAAACCAATATTAGTTTTACATATCTATAAAAAAAACTTTTAAAATTAAACCTATCCAGATTACTTTCTACTTATTTTAGTAAAAAGTATTACAACACGCTACCCTTAATGTTTAACAGAAGCACACGAGCGCAGGAAACTATCACATAAAATGGAAAAATATTACTTTCGGTTTAACAAAAATAATTAAACTATTTAAACAGCATTAGAACTAAGCATTGGGTGGAAAAAAATATTGTATAAGAAAAGAAAAACTGTGTTTGAGTACACTCGAAAATTTAGTATTTTGGCTGTACAATGTGTATAAGATAGACGAGCTGATAACCAATTTGCTGTAATCTGTTGTTTATTAATTTCAAACATCAGTTCAAAAATTGTGACAATAAATTATTTAAAAGTTTAAGAACCTGATATTAAATCTTGTAACATAATTAAGTTCAGTTATGTTCAATAAATTTTTTAAAGACAAGTATATATCAATGAATTTTTGCTTAAAAACTGTTTGATTTACAAATTTTTATTAATTTGTTTACAAAAAAAAAAAGATCTAAAAAAAGACAACAAAAATATAAAGCAAAGTTGTACTACTATTTAAACAAACTAATGGTAAATATAAACTATTTGAATTTATATGTTATATATATTTTAAGTTTTTTCCGAAAATAATTAATGTGAAAAGTCTGTAATTTCTAAACCCTTGACTTTCGTTTATCAATACATATATAACTAAAATTCATTTGTAGTGGTTGTAATCTTTAGTTTTTCAAGTTTTAGTTTGAATCAAAAATCATGCACGATCTTTTGCAACAAATTTAACCTTAAATTTCAATTATAATAGTTTAGTTTGAAAATGTTTACCGATTTACTCTTTTGCGTTTGACTATCCATCAGGCTTCTTTTTGCAATACATAAATATACATTTAACCTATATATTTGTGTGGACAAATAAATTGACTATTTCCTATTAACATCTAATGTCAACAAAAGCTAAACTTTAATGTTTAAATTATTAATTCTAATTCTTCAAAAGTTATATTTATCAAACTATAAATTAATATCAGCATTTGAATGAAATTTAGAAGGGAAATTAAAATCAGATAAAAGTGAATAACGTCTACAAATGGTTTTTATCCGGAAATTCTTTATAAGTTTTGCAAATTAGTTTCTGAAAGCTTTATTGGAAAGTTGACCATATAACCGACAAAGTTGTCAAGTTTCACAACAATCATAGTGAGTATTATTTAATTTCTTAAATAAATTATTGACTTTATGGAAACTGTGGAGATAAACATTACACTAATTTCCTATTGTTAAAGTTAAAAATTGAACTACAAATAGGATATTGTTTAAGAAAACTTATATAAAAAAAAAACGTTAAATTAACAAATATAACTATTTTAACTTTTTAAACGCAAGTTATATTAAATTTCTAAGTTTATTAACTTTGCGATTTTTAATTTTACAACTGCAACAAAATCAATCAATTTTAAGGAATTAATTAATTTTAAGTATAATATAAAAATACAGTAGTCATGTTATGTGAAAGCAAAAATATTTTCGACTTTTATTTTTCAATATCTAACATTGTATTTATTGTGCTTAATACGTTTTTACAATTTTATTCAACAAAAAATTGATTATATTTCTGGAAAATAAGATTTTTATATTTTAGTTAACTATTGTAACAACTCAAGTTAGTATGTACTGCATGTTTAATCATTTGCATTATAAAAAATCTTTTAAAAAACTTTTTTACTGTAGTTTATTTAATAATTCAGTGTGAATAGTAAAATAGAATTTTGTAACTTTATTATAGTTGGAATATAAAAATAACAAATAGTAAAATTTTTAAACATTAAAGGTTGCTTTTTAAAATTTATTTTAATGATAAACACAGTGAGAACATAACAAATACTATATTATAGACCAAGCTAAGTATTATAAAACAAATACTACACATAAAAAGAAGCTTAATATAAAAGTATATCTGTCAACTCATAAAACCTTACTTTAAATATTTACTGTGAATTCAAGTACGTAGAAATTATTTGTTTTCAACTATTTTTATGTAACTACAATGGGTAAATACCGATATTTATTCTAAAATATTATAAGTAGGGCTTTAAAGATGTTAAAAAGTTCGCGTTTTAAGATTAATGTCAGTTAAGATATATGTATAGAGAGAATTCTAAATCAGATAAAAGTTTAATACGATTTAATACGTATATAATGTTTTTTATATCTTAACTTTGAATATCTATTTTTTAAAGGATTTAAGGGTTTTTCAAAATTTACTAAAAACATTTTAACAATAAATTCTTTAAAGTTCAAAATAGTTTACAAAGTTTATAAAACTTTGAATAAAAAAGGGATTAGTATTTTCTAGATTAAACTAAACAAGAAATGTTGGAACTAAAATTGTTTCGAAGTATACAATTAGCAAAATTGTTTGTAATTTTTTTCAACAAGTCAAAACTTGGAACCTATTTTTGACTTTAGTTGTTAAAATACAAGATTGTACAAAAAAGGTTTAGATTGTTAACAAAGTTTAAAGTGAAAACTTATTTCGTTTTACTGATAAATTGTTATAAAGATCAATTAATCAAGCATACTAACAAGCAGATAATACTTATTTAATTAAAATTCTAATTTAGCTTAGCTTCGTAAAAGTTATTAGACTAAAATTAAAAATAAACATAATAATTAACAAAAGTAAAATGTTTTTTGCTATTGCAACTTATTTAATTGGTATACTCGAAAATTCAACTCTTTTTTTTTATTAACGAACTTTATGCAGATTAGTTGTGCTGAACTAAAATTAATGTTTAGTCAAATATTCAAGTGATCACAACCGTTTACAACTTATTTAAACCCAAAATATTGGGAAAATTTATTTTATTTTTAACCGACATATTTTAAAATTTAAAAATCTTCGAACAGTAAAAGTTAAACAAATTAAAAAAAATATTAAAACCGTTAAGGCTTTATAAAACAGAAAAAACTTAAATAACCATATTTTTTTTTGTATTTAGTTGTTTATAAGCATTTTAGAATTCTTTAAAAACTTCAGTTAAAATTTTTACCAAAAATAGTTTTTGTTTTATTAAATTGATTTTTTAAACAGTTTAGTTGTATGGTCTTTTTAGAATTTAAACTCGAAAAATAAAATCATTTTCTAAACATAAGTAGAAAAATATACTTAAACATAGTATTGCATGTAGTATTTGCTATGATTGTTTTAATCTAGTTTTTCTTCAATTATCTTACCAAATTATAGCTAAATAACTTTTTTTTAAATAAAATGAAGATAAAACTTTATAAAATTATTTTAAAATGTTTGATTAAAAAAACAAATATTTATTGTAATCTTATTTGCTTTTATTTTGTGACTGGGTGTTTCCAGTTTTTATTTATTGCTTAATGTATGAATTCATAACAATTTTAAGTTACGTAATTTAAAAGATTAATTCTAGAAAGTAAAATCTCGAAAGTACTTTCTATAAACCAAAATTCTAAAAAACCACTAAATTAATTATCACTTTAGGAGTTTCGTATAAAACCTTTTTTAGTTCGTTTTGTAAATTACATTGATTATGTTCTAATTATACTGAGCCTTATCATTGTTTTGTTTCAGCATTATTCAGTAAAATATAGTGTCAATCTTTTATTGAGGTTTATATAAATATCACTAATGTTCAAAATATTGTTTGAGAAGTATTTTGTATACTAAAAACATATAACATAACTAATAAATGATATGAAAAACTTTAGGTCATATGTATTTAATTACTCTATCGATTTTTTAATAAAACATATCACACATCTTATCTTAAAGTTAAAACTGCTATAAGCTTGATTTTATATAGTGTTTTTTCTAAAGTAAACTATTTTTTAGTACCCATTTTTTATGCCATTTACCCAGTAAAAAATTATACATGTTTTATTTGATAATAAATAACTACTGTAACCTAGTTAATTAAATAAGTCTTAAGCATAAACTAATCAAAAGTTTTATTTAATTTATGGTCTAAGTTATATCAATAGGCAATTTAATTCAATACAAACTTATAAAAGAATTATCTTTTAAGTACCATAGTGTTAATATTGTTTTATGTCAGTATATTGTTATTTACTTTATTTTTGTTTACTTAATTTAAACCAACTACATCTATTTATATTAAATCTTAAAGCACCTAAAATACTTCTATAAAAAATTTTGACAAAATTTTTCATTTTAATAAGCAGTTTTTCTTAAAACATTAGTAAAAAAAATTAAGCTTTTTAGTAAATTTATTAAAATTATTAACATTTTTATAAATTACATGCAAACATTATTCTCAAAATTTAAAACAGTTTTAATAAGTTTCTTCTAAGTTTTAGATTATTAATTTCTTATTACGTCAGTTTGACTTTAAATTCCGAGGTTTTAAAACATTAGATTAGTGTGGATTTATCATAAAAATAGCAAAAATGTTACACAATCATTACAACACAACAAGTTTTTATTAAAAATTTCCCGATTAAAAACACATTTTAAATTATCAGACCTTAAGCTAATTTAAATTGTTTTATAACTACATAATATACATCCGAAGTAAAGAGTTTTTTAAGGTGGTTAATTTGTGAAAAATGTATCGTTGAGAAGCACGAAATAGTTTTTGATATTTTTCATCTTTTTGTGTAACATAATGATACTTTTAACCTAATAAAAAGTTTTAATTTTTTTTTATATTTCTACTAAAGTTAAAACATTTTTTTGGAATACCACCAAAAATTTAGGTATTTTTTATTGAAAAAATTATAATTTGCAGCTGTACTAATACCGACAAAAATCATTATTTATTAAGTATTTCATTTTCTTAAATAGTTATGTATACTGCATAAACGTATTACAATTTTTAAAATGGTAGTTGCAATATTCATATTTATAATAGTAACGTTATTTAAACTTAAATCTGTGAAACAATTTATAAAATGTGACAAATTTTAATTTGATATACGTATAATTTATAACTACATATTTTCTGATTAAAATACTTACTACTGAATACAAATACGTAGTTTTCTGTTATCTGATCAAATTTTCTCTTTTATTTTATGTCATTTAACTGACATCAACCTCAAAATACAACGCTGTTGACGACTTCAAGTTTAAAAAAAAAGTTTGGTGTTTTATAAACATACATTTGCATATGCTTATAAAAATAATCGTAACAATTATATTTCTTATATCGTTCTGAAATAAACGTTACACAGCTTGCTTTATTATTAATTGTTTGAACAACTTTTATTTTATTTTGTAGTTGGTATGATTTACATTAAATATGCCTAAATAAAGTTTTTTTAACTCATTTTGTATTAAAGTACGTGACTTAAGTTTTGCTTATCAATTACAAAGCTTCTGATCTGATGTTTAATAGAAAAAAAATAAATGTACAGATTAAACAATCAATAATCTATGACCATATAAAACACTAAAAAAAATTTCTAGTATATTTTAACAAAGATTAAATAAATACAAAACTGATCAGATAAGTAAAAAAAATCTTACAATTGATTTACGTATTTTAGCATAAAAGCAATGAAAATATTAGTTAAGTATTTGCTTTGCAATCGTAAAATTTTCTTTTTGAAAAAATAAAAGTTTTCTAATTAAAACGAACTTAGATTATATTTTACATGATATTGAATAAGAGCGTTTGATTAAGACACGAAAATAAAATTTTTATCTAAAATCATTATTTTAATTTTTTTTAAGTTACAAAACAAACCTGTATGTGTTCGAAACACAATTTTGTTTAATTCACATTTTCAGCTAAGTCTAAAGTATATTTTATTGTATAATTAAAAATTAAAAACTGATATAACAGCTAGACTAAGGTACTGACAAACGTAATGTTAAAAGTTTAACTGGTTTAAAAAAAACAGGTAAAGGAATAATCTCAAGCCTAGTACTTGAATACCTCTTTTGTTTATAAACATTTGTAGTTTTAATGATCAAAATTATACTAAAGAAATTTTGAACTTTTCTTAAAAGGTGTATTTTATGTCAGTCAGTTAAATTTAATTTATTTATTTCTTGTATTTTATATTGTTTGACAAGTATTATTTCGCTTCCGTTAAATTAAATATTATATATGTATAACATAAACAATTAATTTATTTCCAAAGCCATCTGTCGCTTTAGTCAAAAACAAATTGATGTAATTACTTAAATAACAACTATCTATAACAAATTTAAAATTTAAAAATTGTTTTAGATTTTAAACCAAACAACATAGTCGAACGCCTTTTAAATTAGTGTGTATTTCATTAAGATAATTGATTACATTTGTTTTGTATTTCAACAATTTCAGTCATAATACAAATTGCATAAAGTTTGTCAATGACATACACACAAATAAAAATGAAACTGTTTGTCACTTATGTATGATATTGTAATAAAACAATGTTAGATAAAGGGTTAATAAGTTAAATTAAAATTAACAAATGAAAAAGACATATATAAAAATGCATTTGTTAAAAAATTGAAACTTAAATATATGATATAAACTAACATGTAAGTCTACATAAATTAAAATTAAAAGATTTTATGATTGTTCAGTTTTTTGTTTAAAAATAATTTAAAGAAACTGTAAGAGCTTTCTAAAATTATAGATCGTGGTTATTTTTTACTTACTTAACTATTTTATTTTAATGTGCGTATTTTCCATTTGACAACTTTAAATACAAAAGTGAAACTATTTTTTGGTTTAACATTAAGTACAACCTGACAAAAATTTTAAGTTTTAAGCTAATTAAGCATATTAAACTTCTACTTGGCCCTACTAAGTCTAAAAACTAAGTTTTTCAAAGCGTTTACTTTGTAAATTTTTACTTAGTTAAAGTACTTTTAAATGGTTTTTTAAAAAAGTTGTGTGTTTATAACAAACATCAGTCATTCACTTATTATGCAATATGTAGTATAATATTTATAAAAGTTCATCTAACTACTAAATTTTTTAAATCATTTGTGATTTTAAGTTGAAATAAAAATGTTTACGTAACAGTTATTTTTTAACTAAATTAAAGTAAACTATCTTCATTAAATTAAACCAGATTGGAAATTCCCAGATTTATAATTTAGAAAGATTTACCTACATAATTTGCGCAACATTTTATTGTCTTCTGATATAATTATGTAAAAAAACTGGTCCATGAAATACCTGTCAATTGGTTTCAAAATTTATAAATTTTATTACTTTGTACAACTTTTTAAGCTATTTCAAATTTAAATCGGTTTTAACACGTAATTTAATTTTATCTGATTTTCAGCTCAACAAATTTGGCTTTCATAAGCTGACACTAAATTTCCAAATACTTTGTACATTAATAAAAAATACATCAAAACTCAATAACTGTACTACACTTTTTAGTAATTATGTCTTAAAAATGATGTACTGTCTTAAAACAAAACTGTTATATTATTAAAGATATGTTTTTATGTTCACAGTTAGGAATTTTAAACTGTTTATTTTGCTAAACTTAAATCAAAAACGTACACTTTGTTTATTAATACAGATAAAAGTTTGCTGTTTTATTTTAAAATTAAACTCAATTGTTTTTGTGAAAGAAAAATATTTTAATTAATTTAAGTGTATTTCAAAAAGGCACATGATAAAATAAGAACGAACAAAGTCTAATTAAAATGAACTTTATAAAAAAAAATTATACAGTTATCTTCCTTGATTGTACCAACATATGATTCTGTGTGTTAACGAATCAACACACTTCAAATGGGTTCTTTAAAAAAATAAATACTGTAGTGAAAGAATAGAAGCTAAAGTAGTTGTATACATGTGTTCATTAAAATAAAAATAACTTTTACGGAATTTTAGAGGTTAATAGTTAATAATAGGTAAAATACTTAAAGTTAATGTAGCAATTATATTTTTAATGAACACATGTATACACCTACTTTACCTTTTTTTCTTTCATTACAGTATTCATTTTTTTACAGAACCCAGTTGAAGTGTGTTGATTCGTTAACACACAGAAACATATGTTGGTACAATAAAGGAAGATTACTGTATAACTTGTTTTTATTTATATTCCAGTGAATTTATTTCACTAGGTTCTTTTGTTAACAAACACTTAATTTTATATTTGTAATAATTAAAATTAATTTTATTGAGATTAAATTTACTACATTATTTCGTTTCTTATGTCTATTTTAAAACAAAAATTAAACCAAAAATAAATTATTTATTGATAAATTTTAGGAACGATAATCGTGAAGTGAAAAGTAATTAATATTTAATTATGAAAAACAATTTCACAAAAAAAGCTACAGAATAATATGGTTTAAGCTGTATAGCAAAGTGTTTTTCTCATTGTAATTTTTTATTTCATGTACTTAATTCGAATAAAATAATTTTTTTTAAGTATTCTGTAGAAGATAATTTTTCAAACAATTAAACAAATTAAACTTTTAATATAAATAATTTTATCACCATGAAGTTTGTGGTTAAAATTAACATTAAAACCAGAACGATTAAACTATTATATGGAGTTTTTCGTATTCGATATGACTACGAAGCTATTTGTTGTCTGATTTAAGTTTATAATTATTATAAGTTATTGACTGACATTGTACTACAACACAAAAACTGTTGACGAATTTAAAGTCTTAATTTGTTTCATAAAAATCGTTTTTCTCAAAACATGTTGTAAACTTCCTGTTTATCGTTTTTCCATAACAACATAGTTAGTGTAAATAATCCACGTGATAGTTTAATGTGAAAAAAAAACTGATCAAAAACTTTAGTAAGTTGGTTTCAAAAATTACACTTTTGTTTGAGAATTTCTTAAAGGTATTTCCAGATAAAACCAGTTTCGGGATGTAAATAGATATAAAGCTACTTTTGTATTTGCCTTTTATAAGCTAACATTAATGTGTTAATACAGTAATTCAGCTACTTTATGCCTCAGTTAACCTTTAGCGCGAGTTTTCTGTTTTCTAAGTTTTTTTTTTGTCAATATTTGTAAAAAATTACTCTTTTTCCTGAACTTTATTTTCAATTGATTCTGTAAAAATTTAGATAAACACCTAATATAGGGTTTTCAACATTAACTTTTATAAAACAGTATAGTGTATTAGTTGTATATTAATTTTTGTATCTCAATTTGTAATAATGATTTTAAAACTTTAAATATCACAAACATTTGTGTATTTAGAAATATGCATTTTTAGAAACTACATATGCTTAAAGTAAACGACTTCTCATTAATACAAGTATAATTTTATGAAAATATTGTTAAAACAAAATACTTTAACTTAAAAAACTGTTATACAAGTTTTGTTATTTCTAAGTATTATGCTAATTACAAGTTTGATAAAAATATTGAAGCAAACAGTAAAAAAAATTTATTTTACAAAGATATTTGTTGTTATACTTTTACTATATATATATGTTTGTCTGTTTTAAATAGTAGTACTACTTTAATAATTTAGAAGCAAAATATTAGACACAGAAGAAACTTTACATGTCTGTAGTATTTAGAGACTGTACTATTCATTGCACACTTTAATTATACTTTAACCAAATTTATACAAAAACAGATTGCTACCAAAATGCTAATTTGTTATAATACTTAAGTACATTATAAGAAACAGTTGTTTAAAGTATGTTTTTAAAAACTTTATTTACGACTCGAAACTAGAAAAAACGGAAAGTAGAAATAAACTTTATAAAGTTGTTTTAATTTACACTTTTTTTCAATACTTGTTTATAACATTTTACCGGCTTTTCGTGGTGCTATTAAATTTTAAGAGAAATATTTTTCTATAATTAAATTTATCTTGTATTTAATTTAATAACATGAACTTTATACAGGTATAAGATACTAACGTACTTTATTAAAACGTGAATAATTAATTGTAAATTATATATAATTTGATATATTAGACAATAAACCTTTTTTCTATAAATTACTTTCTAGAATACTTTGAACACGTTTCTAATGCATAGAATTATATTATGCCCCTCAAAGTTATTTTGAACTTATAGAGTTTTTAATTAAGTCAGACTTCTTAATGCTATATTAGTTTTTTAAATCAGTTTTAATTTTTCAGCTATTTTTTAATTCTCTTGTTTCAAAAGTGTTTAACACTATTTATACTATAAGTTAGAAAGTTAAATAAAGGTAAAAAAGCAAGTTTCACAATGAAAAGTTTAATAAATTTTATCATATAAGTTATGTTTGAACTAAATTTTACTTCTTGTTACTCTCATAATTGAAAGATAAAAAGTTAAAACTTTGCTAAAAATTGACAAAATTTTTTTATAAGGTACTTATCATCAAAACTTGCTATATAACGGGTTTAAACCTTCTTTATATATAAAATTACATCTACGTTTAATCATAATCTTATTGGTAGTTTAATGCGATCAAAGTTATAGAAAGCAGACGTTTATGTCTGAAAAAAACCTTTAGTCAGGTGCAAAATTCTAATTAAATTAATACACATAAAACCTTTTTTAAATATTTTTTGTAACATTTGACCGGATTTTCGTGGCATTATTTGGTTTTACAAGAATTATTTTTAATAAACTAAAAGTAATTTTATCTTGTATTTAGTTTTATAATATGAACATTATGCAAAACTAGTATGCTCATTTATTACATTAAAAGGTTAACAATTAGTTGTAAATTACACATGATGTGCTATATTAGATAATATAAGTTTTCTGTAAGTTTTTTAATAGAATGCATTAAACACGATCTAATGCATAGAACTTTAGTTTACGCCCCTTAAAGTTGCGTTTTTGAACTTTTTAAAGTATTAAAAAAGTCAGATAATGCTTAAGATAAGTTGTTGATAAGATTTGATAATGCTACTAAAAACAGTAATTTTTAGTAAATTAATTCTAATTAGTTGGAAATTAGCAAAAAAATGTTTTGCATCACTCTTTTAATCGAAAAATAACTAAAAACTTGCTAATAGATGACATAAACTTGTTTTATATGTATTTATAATAAAAGTTTACCAAATAACGGTGTAATTTGCTTTTTAAATCTATAAGTATATATTTAATTGTACTCCTATTTGTGGTTTAATACCATAAGCGTTTTAGAAACTAGACTCTTGAGTCTGAAATTTAAAAAAGTTGTTAGTTAAACTAATAAACATTTAGTGCTTGAAAAGTTTATCTTTGTCTCTAAATTTCTAAGGTAATATTTTTTATGTATATTTTGAAAGATTTTTCAAACTTTTTTTTTTGAAACTAAATTTGCTTCAATTTACAACAGATTTTCCTGCTTTAACTGCAGTTTAATTGTTTGTTTTATCTCTAAGTAAAAAAATACTTATGCAGTTAGCATAATATAAAAGTATAAAATGTTTTTTATAAGAAGTTAAAATATCTTCGATTTTTATTTCAAAATGTACAGTCGTTGTTATTTTATAAATTTCATCTTAGTTTAAGAAAAATGTACAAAAAAAAAAATATATATATAACAAACATTCTAAGTATTAATAAAGCCATAAAAACTTTGATTACACAACTTTTTTCACTGTAAATAAAAACTTTATTAGTTCTGTAACTTGCATGCTAAAGAATTTATTTAGTTTTATATTATTAATTGTTTGTATAAGTAATTTTTTTAACGCTAACAACCTTAAAAAATGTTTAATTTACTTTACTAAACTTTAGATTTCTTTGTTAAGTTTAAAACAAAAAGTAGTAGTTATTTTATTAAATATTTAATTTCAAAAATAATGGAAGTAATGTAAAACATATACACACCATTTTTTATGAATGAAAAAAATATTCATAATATATCTAAATAACATGTTTATACAACTAAAACATTTGTTACAGAATAAAATTCATAACATACTTATAATCTGTATATAACAACTTGATATTAGCTGGTACTTTAAGTAATGTAAAAGTTTATGGACAAAACCAAAATATATTATTTTAATAAATACTTTTTTCAAAACTTTTCAATACTTTAATGTTAAAAATTTTATTTTCGTTTTTCAATTATCCGACATAATTTCAAATTTTGAAAACAGCTAACGATAAACTTTTATTTTAAGTGAGAAATGTGATGTAATTAATAGTTGATAAGTTTGAATGCTTTTGAATCTGGTTAATTTAGTAACTAATTAAAATATTAAAGTCAACATATTTTAAAAATATTTCACTAATCTAAAGTATTTTGTGTAAAGTTTTTTATGGATAGAACTCGAAAGTTTTTTCTTTACTTTTGTATATTTGCTAATGTAAGTTTTTATATACTTTTTATCGCTTAAGTTTTTATCGTAAGTACATCAACTTTTAGAAAAGCTTCAGGGATTTATAAACTGCATAACTTACTATACCAAAATAAAATAGTTTCAAGGTAAAAGTTGATGTTATCAGACTTAAAATTGTTTTCAAATTTACGTTTTAAGATGGCTTAAGTACAAATATAATGACAACTTTAAATTATTCATTTATATACGCATATTTTTGTTTTTAGGTTGAAATAATAAAGACAAACATAATATTTTTTGTAACATATTGACAAACTATTTTAACATACATAATAAACTTAATCTACTTAACCTAATATTTAAAGTTTTATGTACGTATTACATGTTTTACAAAGATTTTCTTTTTTCTAAAATACCTTTAAAAATTTAAAATAATTTTTATACAAAATGTTTTTATTTTGTTTTTGTAAATTGTAAGCAATCTAAAAATAAAAATTAATTGATTTTTATAAACTATATAAAAACTGAGCCTTCGCTTTATTAATAAATATGTACATCAAAAAAAGATATTTTGATTTTAGGCATTAAACTGTTTTTTGCTACTACCTACTATTTTGATTTCTTATCATCCGTAAACCTTGTTTTTTGTTTAAAAATTGTTAAACTATTTCAATATAGTTACAAATCTCTTTGATTTTTTCAAAGAAATAAATAGTTTATGCCCTATTTATATTTAAGTATTGAAACATTACTGACCACCTATTATACAGAAAGATACAGAAGACATACAATTTAGTAATCTTAACATATTTCGAGTAGTTCTCATTAGTATTTCTCATCACAAAGCCAAAAAACGACAAGATTTAACAAATTTTGTATAGTAACAAAGTAATCATAAAGTAATTAAGAGAACAATAAAAGACAAATTAAAATCATTAAAACTTACTTACGTTATAATTAACCTATAGTACAACTGTACATTATTATAATGACAATAACACACTTTCTAAAGTATTACACTATACTGTTTCTATATTTTCGTAATACTTTATAAGACGTGTTATTGTCTTTATAATAATGTACATTTGTACTATAGGTTAATTATAACGTAAGTAAATATAATTGATTTAAATTGTTACTAATTGCTTTCCTTTTTATTACTCTCAAAGTTTTAGGACTACTTTGCTACTATAAAAGTTTGTAAAATCATATGTCTTGTTAGTTTTGTACTCTACTGATGAAAGTTGCTCGAAATATATTTAGTTGACTGAGTTTTGTGTCTTGTGTATCTACTTATATTTGATAAATAATAAATATAAAACATGATCACTTCAGTTTATCAAAACTGTTTTAATACTTCTTTGTTGCTAAAAAAATTGTAAGAAATTTTATTTCATTTAATTACAATCATTATATTGAGAAAATTGGTTAAAAACTAACAGTCTAATATTATATACTTGTAGATATTTTTTTATCTCTTATTAACTTATTTTATGTATTATTGTAATGTTTCATAATTAATTATATTAAACCAATGTAAATAAGTCAAATGAAGTTTTCAATAGTCTTTTAGGATATAAAAGATTTTTATATTTTAATAATGTTTTATTATTTAACATTTAACTTAAACTTATATGTTACTATGAAAACTTGTACAATTTTAAACAATCAGTAAACGAAAAGTAAAAAAAAATATATAGTGTGGCAAATACTTAAACTTATTCTTTTATAGTTAACTAATTTTAACTAGAGTAAAATATAGTCATACTAAAGTAAACCAACTAACTTAAAATTAATAAATAATAAGTGTTTAATATTTTAAACGAGCTGAGCTGATTTTCTATTTTTTATTAATATTCAAAACAACATCAAATTTTGTTTCGATGTCACATAAAATAAAAAGTAATATCTTTTTAATTTTTAACCTAAATTAAAACAGCTATTTTAATTGTTTCAAATATAAATAGTTTTTAACAAAGTTTTTATACTTTTGACTCATTATTTGACTTTATAAAAAAACAAGAGTTTTTTACGTTATATATAGATGACGTAAATACTATAAATCAAATGATAGAAAAAACATTTATTCTTTCATAGTAGACCAAAAGTTATTTCATGTTAGAAAAGTCATTTGAAAGAGATTAAAATTCTTACATAAGTTCATGTTTGGTTTATGTTTGTTCTATAACTAAATAATCTAAAATGTTATTGCAATTAAACCACAATTATATATTACATACTTTGAAATTCAAAATTTTAAATGTGAAAAAATTTAGTTTTATTTTCAACAGTGATTTATAATAAAAAGGTAAGTGCTATAGAGCAAAGTGTTTTTTTTTAGAAACAATGTTTTTAAATTTTAGATTTTTATTTGTTTGGTATCTAAAAAATTTTATTTATTAAATTTTTGTTTTGATGCACTTATAATATTAGGCTTTTGATTTTATACTAAATTCTTCCATTAATTTATACTATAGCTTACTTTATTTATCATTAATACTTATTTGAAATTTTTTACTAAAACAATTGTCAGTTAAACTGTAACTATTTAAAAAAAATTAACAATAGATTTTAACATATTAAAGTAAAATATTTTTCAGACAAGCGTACTTTAGAATTATTTTTGTTTTTTTCTTTGAAACATAAAATAAATTAGTACAAGCTTAAATCGCAAATTAACAATTAAAACTTATTAATCTAATGAGTATTTTTATGAATAACTTAATTTACAAATCAATATGTTTTGTCTGTTCATACTAACATCTACATTTGTTACTTAAACTATTTGTAATTCATACATCATGTTTACAACAATATACACTGTTGATATTTTTTGTGCTAATATCATTGTTGAACAATCATTTTTCAACTTGTTACAAAGTTACATATCATTTGAAACATAATAACCGCTAATATAGCACTATATTATGTACTTTGATGTGATGATTAACACTGCGTAATTGTGAGTAAAAAAATTCGCCCTGAAGGTGAATTGAAACCATAAAACTTTTTTTTAGCTCAAGTATTCACTAAAGAAAAAAGGAAAAAAGTTTAATACTATATTATATTAGATATGTATTAAAAGTTGTTAAACAGTTTAAATACTGATACTGCGTGCTAGCGTTGTATACACTAAGCTTTTTCTAATTTATTTTAATAGATAAAAAGTTTTCAGTTTCAAATAAAAAAGCAACAGCAGTTAAATTAAAATTTATTTCAGTTATTTGTGTAATGTGTTCATCGTTGAAATTTAAAAATTATTTGGTTTATAATGCTTTTAGATTAATACAGCTACTAAAATTAAAAAAATTGTTTGTTATAAGCAAGTAAAAAAATATTTGTCTTAATTGATAACATTGTATAAGTTTTAATTTTTTTGGTCGTAAAACAGTTTTAAAAAATACAATTATACGAATACTTACTAGTGATTATATTTTAATTAGACTAAAACTTTCTTATACATTTTTATTTGAAATTTTTTTTTAATGCTAAAAATTATATGATGAATACAATAAATCAAAATCAAAACACTTAATTTGTTAAAGTTTTTGTTCGAACTGTTTACACTAATTAAAAAACCTGTTTAAATTTGGTTTTATGATTGATAACCTTAAATTTGAAAAAATATTCGATTTTTTTTTATTACACCAATGTACAAATTTAAAGTATAAAGCAAACTTTTGTTTGAATCATTTAATAAACACATGTTTATTGTGTTGATTCTATAAGTATGTTTTTCTTAATCTTAAGTTATAATATGTCATGTTATATAATTAATCCTTATTTAAAAAAAACTAAATTTCAACTAAAAAATAAATGGCAAATAAGCCTGTCAATAAAAATGCACTTTTATTCGAAGGTTTAAAAAAGTATGATTAAAACTTATTTTGTCTAACATTTTTGCTACTATTAGTACTTTGTATTCTAATAAAGTCTAAGGTTGTTAGTAAATCAATAATAAAAAGAGCTTTATCTATTAGTTTGCGCATTATTGTATAAGCTTGAAGTTTTTTGGTTTTTGGTCAATACTGATTTATTTAACTTAACTTATTACAAAATACTTTAACTTTAAAGCTTAAAATTTATTACAGAATTTTTAGTCCATAAGTTAAAGTTGTTTCACAATTACTACCAATATGAGTCAAGAAGAATTGTATCCATACGATTTAGATGATTCAATCGGAACAATAATAACTGATAACATAGCTGCAGTTATCATGTTATTTTTCGGCGTTTTTATATGGATTTCCTCTTTTCTAAACCAAAAATCTTACAACAAAAACAAATCTTTGAAAGTTAACAATAAATCCGACTATTTCGAAGAAAACGATTCAGAGTTCCAAATCAACAAATTTCAGCGCAAAAGTTTACAACTTTCTTGTTTCACAGGATTGGCAATGTTCTCATATGCTCTTATGTTTCTGTTTGGAGGACTTGTTCATAAAAAAGTTCATGATATCGAGTTAGAAGTTGACAGTAAAAATTATTTTCAATCAAATCAAACTGCAAGAAATATTCTTCTTCCTTCGAGATGCTTGTGGGCAGTCGCTTGTATTTTTGCTGGATTAACTTCTGCGTTTCTCGTAATTGTTTCATATTTTGTTATTTCAAATGAAGTCAAGTGGAAACATATAGAAGAAATAGATCAATCCAGGTCAAGAGCTTCGACTGATAACTCGCAAATTCGTTTAGTTGTTTCAAGAATTCCTATAAAACCAAGTTTTTGCTTCAAAAGATATATTCACAACTGTCTTACTGTAGTAAAAATTTTATTTGTTTTCTGCAGTGTACTAATTTTCTGCGCAATTACTAGCATGGAAATAATCAGATTGTTATCTTACATTGACGAAAACAACAAAAGTAATCAACTACTAGAGCTTATTGTTGATTCAAACACAACTTTAGAAGGATTTTATTTATTAGACACAAGTAAAATGTGGCTTATGAAAATTCCAGCAGCTTCAATATTTTTCACGTCACTTTTATATGCAGTCATTTCATCAATTGTTCTTATTACTTCAAACAATCCACAAAACAAAATATCCAACAAACTGTATAAACTTTCAACTTGTTACAAAAAAGCGAGAATTTTTCAAACAGTCGGTTCGTGGTTGTTTGTGATTGGTCCGTTGCTGCAAGTGCTTCTCCAATCATGCGTGACGAGCTGTCCCAATGTCGATTTTAACCACAATGCCGTCTACCACTTGGTGGTTGCAGTGGCTTCAGTTTTAATAGGTGGCGCTGCTGTTTATATGCAAGTGTTGAGCACTAAAATATGCAAATTGAGACTTGCTCATTGTAAAGCAAAAATTGTTGAATGTTTGTATTATCATGACAGTTTTGGCGTTGTTTAATTCTTTTTTACTTCCTTCTATATTAACTTAATTATTTTTTTCACGTTACTCCAACTTTTAGTTTAACTGTTTGTTCATTTTTGAATCATCAAACTTCAATAAATGTAAGTTATTAAACTTTACTGAGTCAATAGATTTTGTATTTATGTGAAAACTTTTAATCTGAAACTATGATGCTTGACAACATGTTATCTTTTAGACAATTTTTGAAACATTTTAAGCCTAACCATAATTTAATTATATACTTATCTGTGTAAACGTGCTTTTAAAATTTATCATTTTTATATTACAAACGTGTTATAAAGAAAAACCATTAAAACCAATAAAAAATATATTTAATGTTTTTTATGTCTTCCAAAATATTTTAATCTTAAACAATGCTTATTTGTTAAACATTGCTTATTTCAAAAAGTTTTTATGATTAACCACATAAATGAAGATATATCTTCAAATTTTTACACTTTATTTATACAAATCAATACTGAACTTATAAAGCTACTTTTTTTGTTTCTTTAGTATTTAAAACAGATGGTTACAAACTGTGAATATTTTTTAGCTATTTAATTTATACTTATATTAAACGTATAATACATATTTTGAACAGTTTTTTAGCTTTTTAATTAATATACTAATATTTAACGTGTATTACATATTTTGTTTTTAATAATTTAATCTAAAGAATGCCAAACTTAATGTTGGTACTTTAAAATATTTTATCCACATAAATGGTGTAATAAATTCAAAGTTTGCAAAACGTAATATTTTGTACTAATTAAATTTGCACTTTTCTTTGTAAGTATGCTGTTTTTAGTAAATAAATACAAAAAGTGATTTTTAATTGATGTTAGTGTAAAAAAAAATTATTGGTTTTTCAATTGAAAAGAAATTTTATTTCTAATAAACCTTTAATAAAACTATTCAACATTTTTTTAAATAAAATTTTACATTAAATTGCTTTAGAATTATTAATTTAAATTTTCTTTTAACTATTTAAATATTTTAGAATAATGTTATGGGATGGTTAAACGTTTCAATAAAACAAACAAATAACTAGATCGTGTTATATTGACAAGTTAGAATACATAATACAAGTTTAATTTATATAAATAAAAATGAAGTACGTAGTAAGCTACCATGAAATAAAAATTATAACTAAAATAGAAATGAAGTATTAATATTACTTAAAAAATAAAGTAAAATCTATAATCAAAAAAAAGAAAACATTTCTTAGTTCTTAAGGATCTTTAAGCAAAATTTGTACAACTTGAAACTTAAATAATTACTTTACTATTTTTATTTAGCATAAGTAGTAAGAATTTTCTATGAAATAAATTAAAGGCAATGTTAAAGTTTGGTGAAAACAGATAAATTTACAAATATTTGTTTTAATTAATGCGTAAAACCTTAGTATTCAACAATTTACTAAGGTTTTATGGGTATAAAAGATTTTTTTGAATACATTATATGCTAACACTTGTAAAAATGTGTGGTAATAAAAATATTTAATCTTATTAAAACCTTAATCAGTGGAATTTTGCCGATAAAGTATTTCTTTATCTCATTGTACAATCAAGTTTATTAGTTAAAGTTTCAGTTCAAGCTGTAAGGCTATATTCGTTTTTGTAGTTTAAACTTTGCTTGATTTGAAAGAATGACAAATTAACATTTCATGTTATTTTTATTAAGTATAAAAGGCCAGATAATTCCTTTAAACTGTCTTTAAATATTCAAATTTAAACAAATTTATCTCATGAAACGCGTGTGTATCGTGTATAATTGTAGATGAGAATGAAAAAAAAGGAAAAAAAAAACGTCGCAAATCTGTGTAAATTAGCCTTGCTAGTTTGTAATATTTAATTGTTGTTTTTAGGTATACTAGTCTATAGCAAACTTAAGAAAAGATTCTTTTTAATCTATTACTAGGTAAAGTTCCTCCTAAAATAAATTACCAACTGTTCTTTATTTCTCTTGAAATTTTGCAATGAATCAAAACAAAATAAAACACTTTAACCAATTAGGTTCTTATTTTTTTAATTTTAAATTTAACAATAAAGCAAATAGTAAAGTATTGATATTTATGTTTAACACCATTTCTAAAAACTTTAGGACTACGTGTTACCGTAAAAGACTGTCGGATTAATAAACCATTAAAATGTTAGTATTTCTGACTATTGTTTTAAGTTTGTAATATATTAGCAGAATAAGAAATAATTTTTTTATGAGTACTTTTAAAACAGACCCTTTTATACTTCTCAAAACAAAGTTTGCACATTTATTTATTTATTTTTTATTTTACAGGTTTTTTTAGCTTTTTAAGTTACTAGATTTCATTTTAAATATATATGGCTTTATTAACTTTTTTACAGATAAATGTATATTTTTATAAATTTTTTGTAAGAATAAAGTTCAAAAATAGAAAATGATAGCTTGTAAATTAACCTATGAAATTAGATTAAAAATTATTTGAATAAACAGTAAAGAAATATTTTTTTGATGTAATAAATAACTTCTACATAAACTGTAATAACTTCGAAAGAAAAAATTTGACTTAACTTTGTTAAAAAAAAAATATTGCAAAAGATTACCAAAATACTTAACTTAGATTTATTCTATTATATAGATATATACATTGAACCTTATTTGAACCTACAACATTTATCTTAAATTTCTTTAAAAGTATTTTTTAGAACTTATACCTGATATCCGGTTTTCATACGTTAACTAGTGATGATTTTAAAAGTGTGGTTTTTAGTTTACAACACAAACTTTGGTTAATACTTCACACATATTCATTTAGAAATCAAAGCTTTATCTTTTAACTTAAAAAAATCAAAGAAAACTATGAGAAAAGAGTAAATTTTTAATGTGGTTTTTATGAAGCGTTGCCATTCACAAAACTTACAAGTTTTTCGCATACAAAACATAACTTCTGTTACAAGTAATCCACAAATATATTTTCAAACATTTAAAAATTTGTAATACATTCCTCTAAATTTTGCTATTGTTTTTTTATTATTTATTTTGATATGTTTTACAAAATAATACCTGTTTTTTTATTTTGAAACTGGTTGAGCTTAAAAAACAACTAAATAAAGTTAAAAAATAAAATGTAAATAAACATACAAGGTTTTTGTTTAATAGTGAGTTCAGTTTAAAACTGACTGGGGCAATATAAATAAAACAAATTTAATTACAGGAGTGTTTTAAAAAACTATATATTCTAATAAAACAACAAAAAACATCAATCTAAAATAATAAAAATCAAATGAAATATGTTTTTTATGTCTACATAGTACATATAATTAAAAATTTTTTTAAGAGTTGTTAGAAAAAACTAAATAAAATTTAGTTTGAAATATGTGTCAAAACACGAAAATCACATAATTTTAGCAAAAGTGTTTGAAAACTTACAATTTTATTGAAAACCCGTTTAAGAACTATATAAGTTTATGTATATATGTTTATAATGTTTGTATGACAACATACTTTTTTAATTTTTTTTTATAAAATAGATGAACTAAAATAAACTTTTTTTTTTTAATTTGTAACAAAAAAAAAGTATTTAGAAATACAGTTTTATTCAAAATATTATTTTTCATTCACGTTTACAAATAAAATTTTTAAAACAAAAAATATTATAAGTATAATAATGTGATTATAAGAAAATATGTCAAATATATAGCAGAAACCTTGTATTAATATATTTGTGTCAGTTCATTTTAAGAAAATTTAAAAAGAAATTTAATTCATCCGGAAGTTGATTTTATCTGGAAATACGTTAAAGAAGTTGTGCAAAAAAATTTGGAACTTTTGTAACCAAGCAACTGACAATTTTTTTTGCTTATCTTTGTATTTTAACTTCAAGTGGTAGATAATGATATACAAGTTATGTGAGAAAACGATAAATGGGAAATTGTTAATATTTTAGAAAAACTATTTGTATAAAACTAAGTAAGACTTTAAGTCAGTTTCGTTTTTTAAAATTAATATCAGTCATTATTAAACTTAAATCAGATAATAAAAAACTATTTAGCTCAAGAGAAAAATTTTTGTTGTATATTAAAAATATACATTTTTATGCAAGTTTAAATCATGTCGAAAGTTTTTTCCCATTTTTTATACCAATTCAAAACTAAACATAATTAACTAAGTTTTTATTAATTGTTTTTTTTATAGTTTTTAGTGAAAACATTAAAGTTTAAATAAGAAATTTAACTATTTACCCAAATGAGTTTGTAAAATTATTTTTTAACACTTTTAAAAAGTGAAAGACGGATAATTCTTTAACAAAAAAAATTGTTCAGTTTTATGTAAGACAAAGACACTTTTTTGATTAAAACACTTAATAAAAAAAGTTATTATAAGAAACTGGCTTTTAGACTATAAAATAAACATATATAAGTTAAATCTTTTCACTAAACTGCTTTTGTGGACAAAAGGAAACACCGAATACATAGTTTATTTTTATTAACTCACTTTATTTCCAATATCAACCAAAACACACAAAAAAAGAAGCCTTTAGAATTGTAAGAATAAATTAAATTGTAAAACTCTAATTTCAGATAACTAATAGTTTGTATATTATGTGCGTGAAAAAATTTAAATACGTTTGAAAAACAATATTTTATGTAATTTCTATATTAGAGGTTTAAGTCGTCAACAATTTAATATTTTTTGACAACTGTCAGTTAAACAACGCAAAATAAAAGAGAAAATTTTAATCAGATAACATAAAACTACGTGTTTATACCAGATAGGAAGTATTTAGTTTGGAAAGTATGTAGTTTTAAGTTATACACATATTAAATTAGAAAAAATATCACATTTTTAAAATTGTTTTATAGAATCAAGTTGAACTAGCATTTTTATCATATATATAAATAGAGCAATAACTGTTTAGTGAGTTTTGATACGTTTAGTTTACTTGTTTATTAAAAAGATAACAATCTTCAGTAAATGATTCTTTTTTATTCGCGTTAGTTCAGCTGCAAATTTTATTTTATTTATATGCATAAAACTTTAGTATGACCTAAGCATTTGATCTTCATTGAAATAAACTTTATTTTTTAACTTTAATTAGAAAGTTTTGTTCAAAAGTCAATAATTTTAGGTATTTCGGTTACAAATAACCTCGTTTTTTGCACAAACTAACAAGAATTTTAATTTATTTTCTGAACAGATGAAATTTGCACAACTTAAATTATTTTAAATCTTCATTTAAAGTTATAAAACAACAAGTTAAGCTAGACATCTGACGATCTATAATTAGACTTTAATCGGTAAATTTCAATAAAAAGTTTTTGTTTTGTAAAAGCTGTGTATTTATCTGTATACTTTTATAACAATTCTTACTATTTGAAATTTTCAAACCTCAGAATTTCAAACAAAGTTGACATAATTAGGTGTTAAATATCTCTTAACTTAAGAGAATTAATAATAAGAATTTTAGTTTTAAATTTAGTGTAATGTGTCTATTTTATTTTTACAAAAGTTATCCAATTCCTTAATAAATTTTTATTTTAGTTCTATTCAAACTTAGAAGGTACATTAAAATAACTTTATACGTTTATAAAAAGTTTATTTATAAAACGTAAGTTTATTTCTAAACAAGTTACTGCTTTAATATGTAAATTTGGAACACATTTTACTTACTTTTACTGAATAGTCCAACTTTTAAACAAGTAAATACAATTAATGTGTTATTAAGATAAAAGTTTGGTAAGTAAAAAAAAATTAGAAATGTTTATATTTTCTAACTTACCTGTTAATCTGGCTTAGTCATTAAATTATATAGGTTTTTTTAATAATTTTAGGCTTTTAATTTTTTTGAATAATTAAGTATTTATAAACTATTTTAAAATTGTAAAAGTTTATTGCTTTCGTATTTACATTAACATAATAACCCAAACTTAATAAATAAAGTAACTTGACAAATACAGAAAAAAATTTATATTTTATTAAACTTTGTTTATAGCAACTTCAATCTAAAAAACAGTTATTTGTTATTAGAAAGTATCATTAAAAGTTTTAAATATACACTAGTTAAACTAAAGTTTAAACCAAGTTTATGAAAAATAGTATTTTATATAGTAAAATTTATTAAACTTACCAATCAACTGTAAAACCGTATACTGACAATAAGTGATATTTGTTAGGTAAACAAAAGTTTTGATATATATTTAAATTGAAATAGTTTACCATTGAATAATAAAACAAAATGAACAACATTAAAACTAAGTATTTATAGAACATATGCCAAATAATTTATAAGACTAGCTATAAAGTATTTTAACTAAAAATCAAATGATTTAGTGGTTTTCTAAACTTAAATTTACAGAAAGTACTCTTATTTTTTTATTTTCAACTATAACGTATTTTATCTAAAAATTACATTATTTTGTGTTCTTCTGAACTTAAATTAAATATCTAAGTTAAAGATATTTTAAATCATTACATTAAGCAATATAATATTCAAACAACAGGAAATACCCAGTAATTATTCGAGAGCAAATCAAATTACAATTTGTGTTTTCATTTGAAAATTTTTAAATAAAGGTTTATAAAGTTTTATATAATTTTTCAAAAAAAAAAGGTTTTTAGCTATTTTTTTTATAAAAATTGAAGAAAAAAAATGTTAAACAATCACAATAATATTTTACATATAATATTGTTATGGTATATGCTTTAAATGATTACACTTATATAGTTTGTACTTTAAATGGATCATTTTACGAAAGTAATTTAAACAAAGCAATAAAGTAATAAATATTAGATTTAGAAATACTTGTTAATGAATTGTTTAAAGAATTCAATTCGACTTAAAAACAACTAAATATAAAGTATAAGAATAATAATTGTACAAGAACGAAAAATTTATTCTTTGTAAAAAACTTAAAAAATTCCAAATAAACTATCTCCTTCATATTATGATTTAGAATAATTGAATTATTTTTCTATTGCGTTTAAATTTTTGTTGTATGAAGACGTTATAATATTAAAAGACGTAAGTTAAAATATATTTTCTAATTGTAATTATTTGAATTTTTGACAAAATTTTTTTAAACAACTATTTTATTCCCTTCTAAAGTATGGCCAAGCGTTATACAATAAATTTTTACAATAAATACAGTTAGTGAACTTTTTGTGTGCAAAACATTAACAAAAATTATTGATGACTACGATAAAACAATTACGCTCATTTTTAATTTAGTTAATTATTTATTTTGTTTTTTATTTGAATCTAATAAGTACAAGTTTAATAACTATTAGCTATTAACTGAACTCAGTTGCAGAACATCTAATAAATAATAGAGATTGTGCTACCAAATATGACATATCCAGATTTAGAATAATCCATCATTGCAATTGTGTGTTTGATCTCGTGAAGTTGAAGGCTATCTCTATATTTTTGGAGAAACCAGAACTGTGTAAACAGAAGGAATTTGATTATAAAGTGTCTTTATTTAGTTAAATTATCTATTTTTTATCCGTTAGTAGTATTTGAGTTTAATTATTTATTACTTTACACTGATTATTTATTGTGCTTATTACTTTGTTAGTTTTAACTTTTTGTGTTTTTGTTTAAAAACTTATTCATAGTTTTAGAATTGTTCTACTGTTAAGTTCTGACGAAAAGTAGTGTAATACGTATAAACTATCACAAAAAACTTGAGAGAGTGTTTTATTTATTTGTTTTTGCATTAAATATGAATTAGCTGATAATGTTTGAACTAAATAAATATTTTTATTTAATAATTATTGATGTAAGCTAGTTAATAAGTTGTAATCGTCAGAGTTTTTTATAATTTATATTTATTTAAACGTTAAAAACGAAAAAGATTTAGATTGTGAAACTTAAAAAGAACAATAAAATTCTATTTGTTCACTTTAAAAGTATCTATATTTAACTATATTTTTTAGTTTAAAATAAAAAACATATACAAGTTTATTTTCTTAGTTAAACTATAAAAAACAATAAAAACATTGCTTTAAACTTTAAAGAATTTTTGTTAATATATTTTTTAATAAACCTTGGAAAAACCCTTATATACTTTATATAACAGATTATTTGAATTTAATGAGCTGAAAAACGTTCTATATACGTATTAAAACATATTTAACTGTGTTCTGAACTTATATTATCTCTGAACTTATATATTAACTGACACTAATCGTTAAACACAAGTTTTTTAACATCTTTGAAGTTTTAACATTTATTTTTTTTATTAACTTCAGCTTATACACACTTTAAACATATAAACTTTCTAAAAACAAATGTTTTCTTCGTATTTTGAATTAATAGTAAATACTTGTAGCAAGGTTTTATAAGCTGACATATAATCGTTTATATCAAGCTCCTTTTTTAGGAAAAACTTTTTTTAATTATATAACATATAGTTTAGTCTTCAATAAAATGTGTATTATTTATGCTGAATAACAGAATAAATCTTTATAAATTATACAATATGTTAAAAACATTACTATATCTTATTTGTCTATTTAAGAGTTAGGTTATAAATTTCTGCCTAAACTATTTACGCAAAAGTGTTAGACTAAACTTTATTAACAAAGTTTTAAAATTGTATTATAAAAACATAAAATATACTAGGATGAGTTGTTACAATAACTAAGTAAAACTTTAAATATTTTAGCCTAGTATTTTGTAAGTTTTCTCTAAACGCAGTTACAAAAACCGCATTAGAGCGCCTTTAGATATTAAAAGTAAAACATTGGGTACTGAAAGCTTAAAATCTAAAACGTATTTTCACTTAACAAGTCTCATAATCCAAACAAAATGACAAATTAATGACAACTACACAAATTTCAAGTTTTTAAATGCATGAACTTATGTGGTTGCAACTGTATAATTAAATTTCACAGAGTTTAATAACGTAAAAGCTTGCAACTTGTTTTAAGAACATTTAAATAAATTAGTTTGATTTGTATTGTTTTTAATACAGTTTTTATATATATATTTTTTTTAATTTGCAGCTTAATATTTCACTGTTAATAATAATAATTCAATCTAATAATTATAAGCACACTTTCACTAATTCAATTAATGTTCTAGTATGGAAATTAAACAATTTTTACTAAGGTTATTTTTTGAAATTATTTTAATATGACAGCTCTTTTAAATATTTGGTGTTAGAGCTTTCAACTAAAGTTATCGGAAACTAATTTGCAAAACGTATTAAACAAATCTAGATAAAAAAAATCATTTAAAGGCGTAATTCAATCTTATCTGATCTTATTTTTATGCCAATTTGTCATTTTTAAATCAAAATTAATTTATTAAAACATAGCTATTGTCGACTTTAACATGATAATTCATCATTTGAAGACTCGCTTATGCGTTTTTGCCAAATATTTTTTTGTTTGAAAAAAGAATTCAAGAAAACAACTAACTTTGAAAAAACATTAATAAGTATATTTGATCGTAATTAGTTCTTTTTAGTATAGTTTTATTGTTTAATCAACATTACACTTTGTGAATTTTACACTGATGTACAAATTAAGTGTATATTCAAGTTTTGCAAAAACCGAAACATACAAAAATTTAAACCCATTTCATGCTTAAACACCGTTTTATAATTCTGTATTTAATTGAGGTTGAACTTGTTACATAAGATCGTGTTTGTTTGTTATACAACTGAAGTTTTAAAAATAAAGCTCAATTCAACCACATTTTTTTATAAAACATGTTTTTAAAACCAAAGGAAAAAGTTTAAATACGATGTCAATTAGTTTTATGAGAAATGATTAAATAAAACAAAATGTAATTTTCGCCGGCGACTTGTTTTATAGTTTAATAAGCTACTTCTACAAAACAAACAGATTTAAGCCAGTTTAAAATTGCTAATAATTTGGTCTTCAGTACACAAATATTTTATTAAACTATCAGTTTTATACAAGATTAGCCTAAAAGTTTATTTTTAATAATATAAAGTTACACAGACCTCAAAAGCTTTTGCTAAGAAGACCGGTTTGCGAAAAAAAAATCTAGTAAATCTGATCTCCCGTCTAGAAATTTTTACCGTCCCTAACATCATAGTAAAACAAACATTTTTCCAACTTATTGCTTTTTTTATGAATGTTTTGAAACGCTTTAAGCAACTAGAAAACATTAGTTTATATTATAAGTTGTGTGACTGATACTTTAATGACTATAAATTGTAAATAAAACATTTCCATCAAATACACAATTTTTTTTGTATTCTGATGAAACATTTTAACCTCTAATAGAACACCATATTACTAACTTTGATGTGATGATTTAGCATTGTGTTAATGTGAGTAGAATATTTTGCCTGAAGGTTAATTGAAACCATAAAACTTTTTAGATCTAGTATTTGTTACAAAGAAAAAAGAAAAAAGTATATCACTATACTATATTAGATATGTGTTTTAATTTTTTAAACGGATCACTGACTGATGATGTGCACTAGCAATGTATAAACTAAGCTGTTTCTGAGGTTTTTTATTGTTTATTATATGAACAGTCTTCAGTTAGAAAACAACTAGCTATAGCAAGTAGTTTAAAATTTATTTCAGTAAAATTGTTTAATGTTAGTAGTCATAGTTGAATTAGGGTAAATTAATATTTTTTCTAGTGCTTTAAGATTAATACAACTGCTATAGCTTATAAAAGAGTTTGTCTTAAACAAACTATAAAACTATTTTTTAAACAATAATATTATAGATAGCAATTATTTATCTTTTTGTAAAACAGTTTTAAAAATAATAACTATATGTATACTTACTAGTTAATCTATGTAAACACACTTATTTTTTTATTACATTATTTTATTTAGAAAAGCGAATCTTATAAATGCTAAATAACTTAAAATTAAAAAAAAAAGTAAAAACACAATATTCTATGAATAGTTCGCATTCAAGGTTTTTTTTTTAACTTGTTTACACTAGATAAAAATCTTTTTAAGTTCGGCTTTATGATTAATAATCTTTGTTTAATGTAACTTTCATAACAATTCGTTTTATGGTTTTATAATTTTTAATTTATACACCAAAGTTTAGATTAAAAAGGATTATGTTTTATTTCATTGTAAATATATTTTTGTTTTTACTATATTCTAACACGTTTAGTTCTATAGTATTTTGAAATTTAAAAACCTTAGAATTAAGTTAAAGAATAATTTATAGGTGAACTGTCATTGAAAATCAGTTTTAACTTGCAAGTTTAAACTAAAAATTTATTTAAAGGTTTATGTTAAAAGCTAAGTTTGTCTAACTATTTTTTTATACTTTGTGTTACTTTTTTGTTTACTAAGTTTTATGAATTTTTTGTACTATCATTTAATGAAACTTTTGAAAACGTTTATCTAACAGCTTTAAAGTATATGATCTTATTTTAGTTTATATTTAAAATTTATGAATTTTTAAAGAGGACTGATTTTTAAAAAACCTTAATGTTCTACTAATCATTGCATAATCTCAAATTCATTACAGCATTTTTAGTTCATAAATTAAAGTTATTACACAATTACTACAAATATGAGTCAAGATCAATTGTATCCATACGATTTAGATGATTCAATCGGAACAATAATAACTGATAACATAGCTGCAGTTATCATGTTATTCTTCAGTTTTTCTATTTGGATTTACTCTTTTATAAACAAAGAATCTTACAACAAAAACAAAACTTCAAAAATGAACAACAAATCTGAATACTTTGAAGAAAACGAATCTGAAATTTAAATCAACAATTTTCAGCGCAAAAGTTTACAACTTTCTTGTTTCACAGGATTCTTTACGTTCTCATACGCTCTAATGTTTCTATTTGGGGGACTTGTTCATAAAAAAGTTCATGATATTGAGTTAGAAGTTGACAGTGAGAATTATTTCGAATCAAATCAAACTGCAAGAAATGTTCTTCTTCCTTCGAGATGCTTGTGGGCAATCGCTTGTATTTTTGCTAGTATAACTTCTGCGTGTCTCGTAACTCTTTCGTATTTGGTTATTTCAAATGAAGTTAGGTGGAAAAATATAGAAGAAATAGATCAATCCAGGTCAAGAACTTCGACTGATAACTCGCAAATTCGTTTAGTTGATTCAAGAGTTCCCATAAAACCAAATTTTTGCTTCAAAATATTTATTCACAACTATGTTGCTTTGATAAAAATTTTATTTGTTTTTTGTAGTGTAGTTATTTTTTGCGCAATTTCTAGCATGGAATTATTCAGATTGTTATCTTACATTGACGAAAACAACAAAAACAATCAACTACTAGAGCTTGTTGTTGTTTCAAATACAACTTTAGAAGGATTTTATTTCTTAGATACAAGTAAAATGTGGCTTATGAAAATTCCTGCAGCTTCAATATTTTTCACGTCACTTTTATATGCAGTCATTTCAACAATTGTTCTTATTACATCAAACAATCCAGAAAACAAGATATCCATCAAACTGTATAAATTATCAACTTCTTACAAAAAAGCGAGAATATTTCAAACAGTCGGTTAGTGGTTGCTTGTGATTGGCCCGTTGCTGCAAGTGCTTCTCCAATCATGCGTGACGAGCTGTCCCAATGTGGATTTTAACCACAATGCCGTCTACCACTTGGTGGTTGCAGTGGCTTCAGTTTCAATAGGTGGCAGTGCTGTTTATATGCAAGTGTTGAGCACTAAAATATGCAAGTTGAAAATTGTTCATTGCAAAACAAAAATTGTTGAATGTTTGTATTATCATGACAGTTTTGGCGTTGTTTAATTATTTTTTCACATTTTTATTTTAATTTAATTATTTTATATCGCGTTAGTCCAACTTTTAGTTTAACTGTTTGTTCATTTGTAAATCTTAAAACTTGAATAAATGTAAAATGTTAAATTTTATTGAGTCAATAGATTTCGTATTTATGTGAAACCTTTTAATCTGAAATTATGATGCTTGCCGAAATTTATAAAAAGACATTTTATCTTTTAGACAATTATGAAACATTTTTAGCCTAACCTTAATTTAATTATATACTTATCTGTGTAAATGTGTTTTTAAAATTTATCATTTTTTTATTACAAACGTGTTATAAAGAAAAACCATGAAAACCAATAAACATTATATTTAATAATTTTTATGTCTATAAAATATTTTAATCTTTAACAATGCATTTTGTCAAACTTTGCTTATTTCAAAGTATTTTTATGACTAAACACATAAATGAAGATATATCTTCAAATTATTCACATTTTTGTATTTACAAATCAATACTTAACTTATAAAGCTACTCTTTTTGTTATTTTAGTATTTAAAGTAGATGGTTACAAACTGTGATTACTTTTGAAGCTTTTTAATTTAAACTAATATTAAACGTGTATTACATATTTTGTTTTCAATAATTTAATCCTAAAGAATGCCAAACTTAATGTTAGTAATTCAAAATATTTTATATTTAACAACATGAATGGTGATATTTCTTCTAAGTTTTCACACATTTATTTTGCAAAACGTAATATTTTGTAATAAATAAAGTTGCACTTCTCTTTGTAAGTATGCTGTTTATAGTAAATAAATACAAAAAGTGATTTTTTTATTGATGTTAGTTTAAACAAAATTATCCTTTTTTCAATTTAAAAGATATTAAAACTTAATAAACGTTTAAAAAAACTATTAAACATTTTTTTTAACCTAAATTTTACATAAAATTTCTATAGAATTATTAATTTAAATGTTTTTTTTACTATTTAAATATTTTAGAATAATGTTATTAGATTATTAAACGTTTCAATAAAACAAACAAATAACTAGATCGTGTTATATAGACAAGTTAAAATACATAATACAAGTTTAATATATATAAATAAAAATAATGTACGTAGTAAACTACCATAAAATAAAGATTATAACAAAAATAGAAATAAAATATTAATATTACTTAAAAAAAGAAGTAAAATGTATAATAAAATAGAAAACATTTCTTAGTTCTTAAGGAGCTTTAAGCAAAATTTGTACAATTTGAAACTTAAATAATTACTTTACTATTTTTATTTAGCATAAGTACTAAGATTTTTCTATGAAATAAATTAAAGGCAATGTTAAAGTTTGGTAAAAGTAGAAAAAAATATTTGTTTCAATTAATGTGTAAAACCTTAGTATTCAACAATTTACTAAGGTTTTATGGGTATAAAACATTTTTCGAATACATTATATTCTAACACTTGTAAAAATGTGTAGTAATAAAAATATTTAATCTTATTATAACCTTAAACAGTGGAATTTCACCGATGAAGTATTTCGTTTATCTCATTGTACGATCAAGTTTATTAATTAAAGTTTTAGTTCATGCTGTAAAGCTATATTCGTTTTTGTAGTTTAAATTTTGCTTGATTTAAAAAAAAACACAATTTAGAATATCATTTTATTATTATTAGAATAAAAAAAGCCAGATAATTCTTTTAAACTGTCTTAAACTTTTATTTTACGATAAGCTTGTGTCTCGGTATACTTGTAAACTAGAATGGAGAAAAAGGAAAATAAAAAAACATCACACAAAGTAACAAATCTGTATAAATTAGCCTTAGTAATTTATAAAGTTTAATTGTTGTTTAAAAGTATATTAGTCCATAGCAAACTTAAGAAAGAGATTATTTTTAATCTACTACTAGACAAAGTTCCTCCAAAAATAAATAGCCGACTGTTCTGTATTTCTTTTACAATTTTGAAATTAATCAAAATAAATTAAAGCACTTTAATCAATTAGGTTCTTAATTTTTTATTTTCAATTTAACAACAAAGCAAAAAGTCAAGTATTGATAATTACGTTTAACACTATTTCTAAAATTTTAGGACTACGTATTACATAATAGACTGTCAGATTAATTAATCATTAAAATATTATTTTTCTGAGTATTGTTTTAAGTTTCTAATTTTCTAGCAGAATAAGAAATAATTTTTTTACGAATACTTTAAAAACAGACCCTTTTATACTTCTCAAAACAAATCTTGCACGTTTATTTTACTTTTTTTATTTTAGAGGTTTTTCTAGCTTTTTAAATTATGTTATACTATTTAAAAATGGCTTTATTAACTTTTTTCACACATAAATATTTTTAATAACAATTTCGACCTTTTTACTATAAAATTTGATAACAAAAATGCAGCCTAGACGATGTTTTACAAAACAAGTTTTGATATTTAATCCTTATTGTTTTTTTTTTGGTTTGAATTGAACTTTTAGTTAGTAACGAAATCAAAACACACTTAGATTTTACAATAGATAATAATTTATAAACATAAGGGTTGGTCATACCAATTCAATTATCAGACCACAAGCCTTCGGTATACTGAGGCCGATTTTATCCTAACTTTTTTTAAACTTACGCTTGTTTCAAGGCATACGAAAGTCGTGGCTTAGACTTTCACCGATGTTTTCGTTAACTTAGAAACAGTAGTAGATATAAAAAATTTCAAAAAAAAGGCGAGAAACTATATAACAATATTTATTTTTAATTAAATTGTATTTTAAGACTTTTAGTTTTAATTTCAAAGTCGGTCAAACATAAAGTTTAACAAATGCTTTTAAACAAAATTTATTTATAAAATAGCATTACTAAAAGTATAGAAAATAGTTAGTTTAAGCTAAAATGTTTTGAACAGAGTGTACAAATGATTTCATTTTAGTTTATACTTTAACTATTTAAATATTTCTACTCTAAAGTTACTTTTCTCGTTTTATAATTTATATTTTTACATCTCAAGTTGTTATATTTCAATAAATAAAAACTATTTTTCTACAAATGTAATGTTTACTAAACTACAATGTAAATCTACTTATAACCGCAAAACTTAATTTAAAAGTTTTTTTATTACTAATTGTTAGGTTTGTTTTTGATACTTAACGTTGATAATTTGGTAAACAGTAACTACTTTAGATAAATTCTTAAAAAAAATAAATCTTATGTGTCAAAATTAAATAACCAAAAATAGCAACTTTTACCTAAAATACAAAATACAGTTATTAACAATAACATTTTACATATCGTGTAAAACAGTTAATATTTAAGAGGTGTATCTTTATTGTAGTAAAAATGAATAATTAAATTTTATCAAAATTAATGTTTCTTGATTTGATTTAATCAGTTTTTTTTGTATGTAATTCTTATCTTTCTAGTTTATAGCAACCATAATTTAGCTAACTTTTTAAAGCAGTTTTTTTTTGTTAATTTTATAATTTTTTATAAACACTTTTTAAAACTTTTTTTTTGAAAATTTAGTTCAAAAACAGAAAATGATAACTCGTACATTAACCTTTGAAATCAATTTAAAAATAATTTGAAATAACAGTTTAGAAATTTTTTACAATGTATTAAATAACTTTTACATGAACTGTTATATCTTTAAACATTAAAGTTTTAACTTAACTTTGTTTAAAAACCAATAATGTAAAAATTTGCCAAAATATTTGTTTTAGCTTTATTCTATTATATATATGCAATGCACTGTAATTTATCTAAACCTACATTTTTTACGTTAAATATCTTTAAAACTATTTAAATTGAAACAATACAGGTTTTCGTACGTTATCTAATGATGAATTCATCAATCGGATTTTAAATTTACAACTTTAGCTAATACTTCACAAGTGTTTGTTTCCTAATTATTTTTATTTAGTTAACAAACAAAAATTACATAAGAAAAGAGTAAACGTTTTATGTGGTTTTTACAAAGCGGTGGTATAAATTTACGAAAGTTTCACAATACTATTTTGTAAACAAATCAAAACATTTGTAGTGGTAAACCAAAAATCTATTTTTGAATGTTTAAAATTTTAAAAACCGTTCTTCTGGATTTTGCTATTGATTTGACTTTGATATGTTTTACAGGTATACAAAACTTATTTTATTTTGAAATTGATTAAGCTGACAAACATCTAAATGAAGTAATAAACTATAATCTAAATAATTCTACGAGGTTTTTGTTTAACAGTAAAATAATTTAAAACTAGTTGAAACATTAAAGTTAAAACAATTTTAATTTCAGAAGTACTTTAGACAATTATATATTCTAATACAACAACAATAATCATCAATTTAATTAAAATAAGAAAAATCGAATTCAATATGTTTTCTATGTCTGCATAGTACATAATTTTAAAACACTTTTAAGAGTTTTTTAAAAAAATTAAATAGAAATTTTACTCAAAGCACGAAAAACACATAACTCTTGTAAAAAAGTTTAGAAATTTACAAATTTTCGAAAACTCCTCGAAAATAATATAGATATATGTGTACATAAGTAAGTTTTACAAATAAGATTATAGATATAAATAACTCAAGTCATAGCTTTATTTGTTGTTTCTAATTCTAAATAAGTAAAATTAAAAATTTTATTCTTTGTTTTTATCAACTATTAAGTCAGATACATTTCATTTTGTTTTATTTAAGAGTTATTTATTACAGTTATTTAGTAATTGAAAACTCACTCGATAAGATTATAGAAAATGTTTATTTTTTACAAACTCAACTAATTTTAATTTCGTAGTTTGTAAAGCTTTTTCAGATAAACAGAAATCTAGTAAACTTTGAACTCATCTTTTAAATATGTTTATTAAAGTATACAAAAAAACAGTTAAATGACTTGATTAAACTTAAAAACTTATTTTATTAATTTGAAATATCCAAAACGTTTGGCTTTACTTTTAGTTTAAAATACTTTTGATACTGACTATAAATACCAAATTCTTATACATCAAAAATTTCGACTTTCATTTTAAATAGTTAACGTATAGTTATGGTAAAACTTTGCAAAAGTAAATTAAAACAAAAAAGTTCTTAATAACAATCTTTTAGTTTTGTTTTTGAAACCAAGTTATACAAGGTTTACTATAGTAAATTTTTATTTCTAATGTAAAATTCAAATAAAAAAATTTGATTGAAGCTTATATGTGTATCTGTAATTTTAATGTTTTGTAAAGTTTGTCCATTCAAGCTTTTCTTAGTAATGTTTTTAAATTTCTTTATATTTAAGTTGGGTTTAAAATATTTCTTTGACAACAAGCTTTCAGAAAAACAGTTTTGTTTAAAGCAACTAAATCAAGATAAATATTTTTGTTTTAAGTTATAACAAAATAAGCAAAAGTCTTCAGTAATACACTATAGGTAAAAGTATTCTTTGTGTATAAGAATTTGAAAACAAAAATTATGAAAACAAAAAAAAAACCTTGCGATTATAAAATAAAATACACATATGTATAATTTTATACAAAATAATATAATAATTAATATAAGTGTATTAATATACTATTGTCAATTTGTATTAGGCAGATTTGAAAAGAATTTCAGTTACACCCGGAAGTTGATTTTATCTGTATATACCTTAAAATATTTTGCAAAGAAAATTAGGAATTTTTGTAACCAAGCAACTGACAACATTTTTTTGCTTGTCTTTGTATTTTGACATCAAATAGTAGATAATGATACACAAGTTATGTAGTTATGAGAAAACAATAAATGAGAAATGTTGAACACTTTTGAAAAACGATTTGTATAAAACTAAGTAAGACTTTAAAGTCAGTTTCGTTTTTAAGATTAATGTTAGTCAATATTAAACTTAAATCAGATAATAAAAAACTAATTAGCTCAAGAGAAAAGTTTTGTTGTATATTAGAAAAATACATTTTTATGTAAGTTTAAACTATGTTTAATTATTTTCACGTTTTTTATCCCAATTTAAAACTAAACAAAATTAACTAATATTTAAAAAATTTTTTTTTTTGAAGTTTTTAGTCAAAATTTTATAGTTTTAGTTAGAACTTTTACTATTTACCTTAATGGATTTGTAAAGTTATTTTTTAACACTTTAAAAAAAAGTAAATAACGGATAATTCTTAAACAAAAAAAAACATTGTTCAGTTTTAAGAAAAGCATAGAGAGATTCTGATTACAACAATTTTTTAAAACAAAAATTATCAAAAGAACTGGTTTTTAGATTTTAAAATAAACATATATAAGCCAAATCTGTTCACTAAACTGCTTTCAAATGGACAACAGGAAACATCGAGTATATAGTTTATTTTTAATAACTTACTATATTTTCAATATCAACCAAAAGACAAAAAAAATCTTTTAGAATTGCAAGAATAAAACAAATCGTAAAACTCTAATTTCAGATGATAAAACAAATTTATGTATCTCAATTTTTTTTTATATTATATACGTGAAATATTTAAATGCGTTTGAAAACAATGTTTTATTCTATATTAGAGATTTATGTCGTCAACAACTAAAAATTGTTTGATAACTGTCAGTTAAACAACGCAAAATAAATGAGAAATTTCAATCAGATAACATAAAACTACGTATCTATATGGGATAGGAAGTATTTAAATAGGAAAGTATGTAATTATAAGTTATACGCATATTAAATTTCAAAAAATATCACATTTTATAAATTATTTTGTAGTTTCAAACTAGAGTAGCGTTTTTGCCATATGCTTAAATATATCAATAACTGTTTAATGAAATTAAAAACTTCAATAATTAATTCTTTTTTGTCCGCATTAGTACAGTTGAAAAAATTTATTTTAAATAACATTTTAGTATAACCTAAGTACTTGCTGTTCTCTGAAATAAACTATATTTTTTAACTTTAATCGAAAAACTTTGTTTAAAAGTCGAAATTTTTAAGTATTTTGGTTATAAACAACTCGTTTTTTGCACAAACGAGAAAATTTAAGTTTTTGTTTTGTAAAGATAAAATTTTCTTAATGATATTCTTTGTATTTGAAGCTTATTATTTATATATAAAATAATCAGGTTAAGCTAAAGATCTGACGATCTATAATTAGACTTTAATCGGGAAATTTCAAAAAAACATTTTTGTTTTGTAAAAGCTATGTATTTATTTGTATACTTTTATAACAATTCTTATTATTTGAAATTTTTCAAACCTCTAAATTTCAAACAAAGTTGACATAATTAAGTGTTAAATACGCCTAAACTTTAAAGAACATATAAAAATAAAACAATTTTAGTTTTGAATTTAGTGTATTTATGGGGATTTTGTTTTTTTTTTCACATAAACTATCCAATTTCTTAACAAAATTAACATTTTGATTTAAATCAAACTTTAAGGTTACAATATAATAATTTTATATGGTAGAGTAAGTTTTATTTTTAAACAAGTTAATACTTTCGTATATACATTTGGCAAAACTAACGTCGTGTTATTAAAAAAAAAAATAGTTGAGTAAAAAACAGTTATTTGGAAAAATTTATATATATATATAAATTTACCTGTTTATCTGGATTAGTCATTAAATTATATAGGTTTTTTTTATAATTTTGGGCTTTTAATTTTTGTGATTAATTTCGTATTTAAAAATTATTTTAAAATTGTAAAAGTTTATTGCTTTCGTATTCTATTAACATAATAACCCGTACTAAATAAATAGGTGACTTGACAAATACAGAAATAAAAATACTTTATAGGATATAAAACTTGGTTTATAGCAACTTCAGTCTTAAAAAACAGTTATTTATTATTAAAAAGTATCATTAAAAGTTTTAAATATATTCTAATTAAATTTAACTTTAGACCAAATTTATTAAAAATACTATTTTATACAATGAAACTTATTAAATTTATTAAACAACTGTAAAACCGTCTACTTACAATAACTGATATTTGTTAGGTAAAAATAAGTTTTGATATATATTTTAATTGAAACTTGTTACCATTGAATAATAAAACAAAATGAACAACATAAAAACTAAGTGTTTACAGTACATATGCTCAATAGTTTATACGACTAGCTATAACGTATTTTATCAAAAGATCAAATGATTTCTTAGTTTCCTGAACTTAAATTTACAGAAAGTACTTTTAGTTTTTTACTTTCAAATATAATGTATTTTATCTAAACATCACATAATTTTGAGTTCATTTGAACTTAAATTGTAAATTTAATATTTTTAATTATGTAATTTAAAGATATTATAAATCTTTACATTATGCAACATACAAAAAACTGGAAATACCCGGTAATTATCCCAGAGAAAAACAAATTACAATCTGTTTTTCATTTGAAAAATTTGAAATAAAATTATAAAGTTTTATATAATTTTTCAAAAAAAAAGGTTTTTAGCTATGTTTTTTATAAAAATTGAAGAAAAATAGTATTAAGAATCACAATAATATTTTAGATATAATATTGTTTTGTTTTATGTATGTAAAGTTTTTACACTTATCATATAGTTTCTTCTTAAATGGATCATGTTACGAAAGCAATTCAAAAATCGCAACAAAATTAATAAGTTTTAGATTTAGACATACTTGTTAATAAATGTTTAAAGAATTCTATTCAACTTATAAGCAACTTAATATAAAGTACAAAAATAATAATTGTACAATAAACGTAAAAGTTTATTCCGTTTAAAAAACTTTTAAAAGTTCTAAATAAACTATCTTCCTCACGTTAAGATTTAGAATAGTTAAATTATTTTTTAATTGCGTTTAAATTTTTGTTGTATGAAAAAGTTGTAATATTAAAAGACGTAAGTTGAAACATAGTTTCAAATTGTAATCAATTAAATTTTTGACAAAAATATTTTTGAATAACTTTTTTATTTCCTCACAAGGTATGCCAAAGCGTTATACAACAAATTCGTACATAAACACGAATAGTGAACTTTTTGCGTGCAAAACGAAAACAACAATTACTTATGACTACAGTAAAACAAGCAAGCTTATTGTTTATTATAATCTATTATTTATCCCAATTCTAATTTCAATCTAATATGTTAGAATAACCATAAGTCAAAGTAGAATTTACGTTTAAAAACTATTAGCTGCTTGTTTATCTTCTTTGCTAGTTTATCCCTTTTACTAGTAAAACAAAATAAATATTCTATCATTCTTTTATAATAGTTTTTAATGTAAGCTAATTAATAAGTTGCAAATGCAAAAGTTATTTTTAGTTTTTATTTATTTAAACGTGAAAAACGAAATAGGTTTAAACGTAAAATTATTGATAAAAAATGATTTGGTTATTTACTTTGAAATTTTTTTTATTAAAACAGTTTTTCTAGTTTAGTCAAGAAAATATTTACAAGTTGTTTTTTGATAAAAAAATAGTCTAAAAAATTACTTTGAATTTCGAAGAACTCTTGTTAGAATATTTTTTAATTAACTTAAAAAATAACTCTTATTTACTTTATATAACAAATTAATTAAATTTAATTAGACTAAAAAAATCTATATACGTATTAAAACGTGTTTAATTGTTTTTGAAATTTTAATGCTCTCTAAAGTTTTATCTTAATTGACATTAATCGTTAAAAACAAGTTTTTTAACATCTTTAAAGTCTTAAGATTCATATTTTAGATTAAACTAAAGCTTTTACACCCTATAAATACAAACAGCTTTCAGAAAACAACTACTATTCTAGACGTATTTTGAATTAATAGTAAACACCTCTAGCAAGGTTTACATAATAAATCAGTTGACATGTAGACGTTTACATTAAGCTTCTTTTTTATGCAAATATTTTTTATTGTAGAACATTTAGTTTAGTCCTGATTTAATTGTGTATTGTATATGTTGATAAAAGATATAATTATTGTAAATTATACAATATGTTTTGTTCCGTTATTATATGTTGTTTGTGTATTTCAACTATAAGAATGTTAAAGAATTCTGTCTAAACTTTTCGCACTAAAATAATAGACAAAACTTTATTAACTATTTTTTAAAAGTGTATTGTAAAATATTAGCAACAAAATTTAAATATATACTAAGATGAGTTGTTACAACAACTAACTAAAATTGAAAGATCTTTAACCAGTACTTTGTAAGTTTTCCTTTTTTAGGATTAAAACCTTTTTTTTATATCAACACAATTATAAAAACGCATTTGAGCGCCTTTAAAACTACAAATAATATACTAGATACTTAAAATAAAAAGTCTAAACATATTTTGCACTCAATCAGTCTTTTAACTTAATTCTATTATTGAAAGTAACGCAAATTTCAAATTTTTCGAATACAATTGTATAATTAAAAGTCACAAAGTTTAAAAACGTAAAATCATTTATCTTGTGCTTAAAACATTAAAAAATCCTTGATTTGTAACGTTTTAATACAGTTTATATACTATTTAATGTTTTTAGTTTTTAGCTTAATATTTTACTGTTAATAATAATAGTTCAATGCAAAATTTATCAGCACAGTTTTAACAAGTTTAATTAATTTTTTATAAGGAAATTAAACAATACTTACATTGGCTGTTTTAGAAAGTTTTTACAATTTGACAGCTCTGACATTAATACGATTTTTAAGCTTTCAACTAAAAATTTTAAAAACTTATTTGCAAAACGTATTAAATATTTTGAGATAAAAATTAAAAAAAAAACATAATCCTCTTGATTGGTTTACTTCTTTTACTAGTAACACTAAATAAAATATTGTGTTTATCCTTTTTCCTATAGGTAATTTATAAGTTGCAATCGTCAGAGTTTTTTATAGCTTCTATTTGTTTAATTAAACGTTACCGACGAAAAAGGTTAAAAACGTTAAAATTCTTAAAAAATATTGAAATTTTAGTCTTTTATCTTGAAAATATATTGTTTTAGTAATTTTTCTAGTTTAATCTAAAAATTATTTACAAGATTTTGTTTTAAATCTCAAAAACTCTTTAAAAATTTTTATTAAAATATTTTTTAATAAACTCTGGAAAAACCCTTATATACGTTAGATAACAAGTTATTTGAGTTTAATGAGATAAAAAAATGTATATACGTATTAAAAAGTATTTAGTTGTTATCTGAACTGTCTCCAAAAATTAATCTTAAGTGTCATTAACCGTTGAACGCAAGTATTTTAACATCTCTAAAGTCTTAACATTCATTTTTTATATTAACTTCAGCTTATACACACTTTAAATACATAAACATTCGGAAAACAAATTTTTACTACGTATTTTGAATTAAAATTTAATACCTGTAGCAAGGTTTTATAAGCTGACATATAGACGTTTATATCAAGCTTTTTTTTTTCATTATATAACATTTAGTTTAGTCCTGAATAAAGTATGTATTCTATTCTAACTATAATGAAAGAAAAAAACGTAAATGCTTATACAATATGTATAAAAATGTTACTATATGTTATTTGCGTATCTGAAACTGAACTAGAAAAAAGTTACAAAATTCTATCTAAATTATTCACACTTAAGAATTACACTAAACTTTATTAACCAATTTTTAAAAGTGTATTGTAAAACAATAACTATTAAATCTATATTATAATAAGATAAGTTGTTACAATAACTAATTAAAGTTTGAAGATATTTAACCTAGTATTTTGTACGTTTTCCTTTTTTTAGTAACATAATTAATTTTCAGATACACATAATTATAAAAACGCATTAAAGCGTCTTTAAAGATTAAAAGTAAAACTTTAGGTAATGAAATTTAAATATCTAAAGTATATTTTCACTTAACAAGTCTTTTAATTGAAAGCAATTAATGACAAACACGCAAATTTCATAATTTTAAATGCATTAATTTATGTGGCTGCATTTGTATACTTAAAAGTTTATAAACGTAAAAGCATGCAACTTGTTCTTATAACATGTAAATAAATTTGTTTGGTTTTGTTTTATTACTGTTGAAATATGAATTTTCGTTTCTAATTTACAGCTTAATATTTTACTGTTAATAGTAATAATTTAATGCAATATTTATCTGCACAGTTTTCACATATTCAATAAATTGTTTATGAGGAAATTAAATAATACTTACTTTGGTTGTTTGTGAAATTTCTTACAAGATGACAGCTTTGACGGTAATAAGATTTTGAAGTTTTCAACTAAAATTATCAGAAACTAATTTGCAAAACGTATTAAAAATTTATTTATAAAAATAATTCAAAGGTATGTACTAAAAGTTTTAATAGTCTTGTTAAACTACATATAGTTGTTTTATTTAGTCTTTTTTTTTAAATTACGTTTGTATACAAAATGTATACAACTAACCATAAACAAAAAAAAACTAATTAATAAAAAATATAGTTTTTATTTACAGTACAATTTTCCGAAGTTTAACAATAAAATCGGAAATAATTTATCAATTTACAATTTAAAGTTCGGATGTTCGACCCTTTAACATAATTAAGTTCAGTTATGTTCTATAAAGTTTTTAAAGCTTAGTACGTTGGTGACAATCTTTATTTGTTATTGCATTCTTTGTTTACTACAGTTTTTCAAATTTAACCAGTTACTTTGCATAATCTTTAAAGCATTACTGTTTATATATATTATAAATAAATTACAAAAATATAAAATAAGGTAATAACTGTTTAACTATATAAAAATACTAGTTTTAAGTAGAAAATTTAAATTTTTAAGTTTTTTTTCATCTCATAAATTAAAATAAAAAGCTAATTTAAACACGAAATTTAATCTCTCGGGTTTAGTTTTTTAGCCGTCAGGCTTTGATTTATTGTTTCAATTTATGAGTTTATATTGAATCGTGTACATATGTGTATAGTTTGATAAATATTTTTTTGTTTTAAATAGTGAAGTTTTATTAAAAAGAACTAATTACGATTAAAGAAACTTGCTTTTACCAAAGCTTATAGTTTATTTGAACTTTTTATTCAAACAAAATTACTTATTATTAAGTAAAAATGCAAAAGTGAGTATTTACGTCTTCGAATGATGAATTGTCATGTCAAAGTCGTCAATATTAATGCTTTTTTAATTTAAGTTCAACTTAAAAATTTACAATATAGCAGTGATATAGCATACAGATATAGCATACAAATCAGATAAAAACAAAATTACGTCTCAAAATGGTTTTTATCTGTAAATGCTTTATAAGTTATGCAAATTAGTTTTAAAGTGTTATACTACAAACAAAATATTTACTAGCAAGAATTTGTAAAGCTAAAGTAATAAAATTATAAGGCAAGTTCATTTATTTTAGTAAGTTAAGCATAAGTTCTATGCTTTTACGTTTTTAAACTCGTGACTTCTAATTATACACTTGCAACCACAGGAATTCATGCATTTAAAGAATTGTAACATACGTAATTGTAACATATTTACGTAGTTGTAAATTACTTAAATTAAATGATTATCATTGTAAGCATGACTTAAATAAGTGTTCGTTTACAATTTGTTATTGTATTATTTGCACACAACAGTTACTGCGAATGTAACCAGTTACTTCGTATGATCGTTTAAGCATTACTGTTGTATATATTACATAAGGATTACAAAAGTATAAAAAAGTTATACTATTTAAATATTTAAACACAATAAAGTTTTATATAGGTTTTTGAAACTCCAATTCTACTTTGATCTTACATCTTACGTCATTTCTCTCAAGTTTCAGTCTTTTGACTTCCGTTTCTGACTACATATATTACTTAATGAATTTGTAGTGGTTTTAATGTTAGTTTTAAAGTTTTAACTAAAAACAAAAACTAATCACGATCTTATGCAACAAATTTTACCTCAAAATTTAAATATAAGCTTCTTTAGTAATTCAATGGTTACTGACTTGCCTTTAATTTTTTTTTTGTAATTGTAAGGCTTTAATTTTTTTTTTGTAATTGTAAGGCTTTAATTTTTTTTACAATCGGGTAATAAAAATTTAACCTTCTGTTGTGTAAATTTGCAAAATATTGTTTCCTTAATAATAAAATTATATTAAAAAAAACTAGTTACAAGTAAATATACAAATCGTATTCATTTTTAAAAGTTTATCATTTATAAAAAAATTATAAATAAACACAAACTAGTATAATATCAAAAAATTAGATAACTGATGTTTATTGTAAATGCTTTATAAGTCAAATAAAATTGTATCTACTTCAAGTAAGAACATTCTGTAACTAATTTACATAATTTAGATGTCATTTTGTATGAATTAAAAAAAATTAATTCTATACTTAAGGCCTTTATTAAGACTGTGCCAATAAGTATTACACTGAATTATTATTACTATCAAGAATTAATTATTAAGAAACAAATAAAATAACGTTATACAAAAACTTTTATAACAATTTTAATAAACCAAAAACAAATAAATTTATATAAAATTTTTATAAATACAAGTTATACCCTTTTACGTTTTTAAATTTTGAGACTTTAATAATTCATTTTAAGCCACATGAGTTTAACTTAATGCATTAAGAAGTTTTAAAAATTCGTAATTGTCAATAATTTGATTAACTTAAAACATTAAATGAGAGCAAAACTAATACAGTACTTTTAATATTTAGTGCATAGTATTTTACTTTTTACGTTTAAAGGAGACAAATGCGTTTTTATAAAACTGTATATTTCAAACTCATTTTTTACTAAAATTTAATACTTAAAAAATACTAAGTAAAGATATTTTTGTTTTCTTTAGTTATTGTAACAACTGAAGTTAGTGTATATTATATATTTATTAACCTTTACTTTATGTTAGTACTTTTGAAAACTTAGTCAATGTAGCTTAGTTTAATACTTTACTGTGAATGGTTTAGATATAACTTTCTAACTTTATTATATTTGTAATATACGAATAAGAAATATTAAATATTGTAAAAGTATTCTAATTATTTTAATGATTTGTTTTATTATTAAACATAGTAAGAACATAATAAATACTTTAGTATGGATTAAATTAAGTGTTATAAAACAAAAGTTATTTAACATGTAAAGAAGCTTAATATAAAATTATATCTGTCAACTCAAAAAACCTTACTTCAAGTATTTACTGTTATTTCAAGTACCTAGAAAGCATTTGTTTTTAACAATTTTTATGTAACTACAACGGGTATATACCGGTATTTATTCTTAAATATTATAAGTAGGGCTTTAAAGATGTTGAAACGCGCATGTTTTAAGATTAATGTCAGTTAAGATATATGTATAGAGAGAATTCGAAATCAGATAAAAGTTTAATACGTTTTAATACGCATGTAAATTGTTCTACTTTTATAATTTAAATATTTGTTATTTAAAGTGAATGAGGTCTTTCAAATTAAATAAAACACTTCAACAAGAAGTTATTTAAAATATTTAAGTTTATTAGAATTTACAAAACTTTAATTGAAATGAGGAGTCAGTATTGTTTAGATTAAACTAAACAAAAAGTTTTTGAACTAAAATTTTTATGAAATATGCAAATAGCATACTTGTTTATATTTTTTGTTGCTTCTGTTTTTAATTTTTTAAAGTAACTTTTGGTCTCTTTACTTCCGTTTCTGACTACATATATTACTTAAATGAATTTGTAGTGGTTTTAACTTAATTTCAGAGTTTTAACTAAAAACAAAAACCAAACACGATTTTATGCAACAAATTTTACCTTAAATTTTAACTATAAACTTCTTTAGTATTGCAATAAAGTTCAAACAAACAGATTATTAACGTTGAAAAATTATTGAATAACACTAAATAAAAAGTATATTTAGTTTTACTGATAATTTATTATAAAGATCAACTAGTCAAGCGTACTAACAAGAGGATATAGTTTATCAAGCTTAAATTCTAATTCAACATAACTTTTTTTAAAGTCTCAGATTCAAACTAACATAAACATAAAAGCTAAAAACGTTTTCTACTAGCTTTATTTGTAGCTAGTAGTAGTTTTCTGTTAATACAACTTATGTTATTTCTTTGAACACCAAAGCTATACTTTCATGATTTTTAAAAAATTTTATGCAGATTGCTTGTGCTTAACTGAAGGTATATTTTAGTCAAATATTCTAGTGGTTAAAATCTTTTAATAATTAAAAAAATTAGAAATAATTTGATTACTTTCTAACAAACGTATCCTTAAACAGTAGACGTTTAAAAACTTTTCAAGTTGTTTAGTTAATATATTAATTAAAACAATAATATAATCTGATTATATTAAAACAACAATACTGCAGATAATAGTTTAGTTTAAAATTTTTAAAGTTTATAAAACGGGATACACTTAAATGTTTATTATACAGTTATTTTTTTTATGTTTTATATTTAGTTGTTTATAGGTTTTATAGATTTCGTTAAAAACTACAAAGAAAAATATTACAATAAAAATATATTCAATTTTTTTTTGCGCTTTTTAAATTGCGTTTGTAAATAGTTAAGTTATATGATTTTTTTTAGAATTTAAACTCGATAAATAAAATTGTTTACTAAACATAAGTAGAAAAATTTATTTAAATATAGTATTGTATGTATTATCTTGCTGTGAATGTTCCAAAATAATTTTATGAAATTTGTACACAAATTCTAAGCTAAAAAAGTATTTGTTCTAGAAAATAATAAAATGTTTATAAAAAATTTTCAAATTATTCAAATTAAAAATAGCAAATATTTATTGCAATCTGTTTTACCTTAAATTTATTACTGGGTATTTACAGCTTTTTGTATAATTTAGTGCTTAATGTAATGATTTATAATATCTTTAAACTAGATAATTTAAAAGATTAAATCTACAAAAAGTAAGAACTAGAAAGTATTTTTTGTAAAACCCATTCAGGAAACCATCAAAATATTTATCATGTTTGAATTTAAATATAAAAAGACTTTTTAGTTCGTTTTGTAATTTACATGAATTATGTTTGAAAATGCTTAACTTTATAGTTGTTTTATTTCAGCATTATTTAGTAATTATTAGCCTCTAATAAACGTTAATTGAAATTTAAATAAACATCACCAATAATCAACATAATTTTTAAGAAATACTTTGTATATTCATAACAAATAACAAAACTAATAAATGATATGAAAAATTTAAGGTCATATGTATTTATTTACTTTATCGAATTTTTAATGAAACATAACAACTAACTTATTTTTAATACTGAAACTGCTATAAACTTGATTTTATATTGTGTTTTTTTTTTCTAAAGTAAACTATTTTTAGTACCCATTTTTTATGCTCATGTAACCCGTAAAAAATTATTCATATTTTACTTAATAATAAAAACTAGTGTCACTTGATTAATCAAATAAGTTTTAAGCATAAATTACTCAAAAGTTTGATTTAATTTATGGGCTAAGTTCTATTAATTGGCAATTCAATACAAACTTATAAAAGAATTATCTTTTAAGTACCATAGTGTTAATATTGTTTTATGTCAGTACATTGTTATTTACTTTTTTTTCGCTTACTTAGTTTATACCAACTACATTTATTTATATTAAAACTTAAAGCACCTAAAATACTTCTATACAAAAATTTGACAATGTTTTTAAATAAATAAGCAGTCTTTCTAAAAATGATTAGTAAAAAAAATAAGCTTTTTAACAAATGTTATTGAAATTATTAACATTTTTATCAATTACATGCAAACATTATTCTCAAAATTAAAAACAGTTTTAATAAATTTCTTCTAAGTTTTAGATTTATAATTTCATATTACGTCAGTTTGACTTTAAATTCCGAGGTTTTAAAATATTCGATTAGTGTGGATTTCTTATAAAAATAGCAAAAATGTTACACAATAATTACAATACAGCAAGTTTTAATTAAAACTTCCCGATTAAAGTTACATTATAAATCACCAGACTTTAAGCTCATCTAAATTTTTCTATAAGTACAGAATAAACTTCCGAAGTAAACAGTTTTTTAAGGTGGTCGATTTTTGAAAATGTATTGTTGAGTAGCAAAAAATAGTTTTTGATATTTTTCATCGTTTTGTGTAACATAATGGTTACTTATAACCTAATAAAAAGTTTAACTTTTTTTTTGAATATTTCAACTAAAGTTAAAACATTTATTTACAATACCAGCAAACATTTAGATATTTTGAATTGAAAAAATTATAATTTGCCGCTGTACTAACACCGACAAAAAATCATTATTTTTTAAACACTTTATTTTTTTTAATAATTATGTATACTGCATAAGCGTATTACATTTTTCAAAATGGTAGTTGCAATATTTGTATTTATAATAAAAACGTTATTCGAATATAAATCTATAAAATAATTTGTAAAATGTGACAAATTTTAATTTGATATGCGTATAATTTATAACTACATATTTTCTGGTTAAAATACTTACAACTGAATACAAATACGTAGTTTTCTGTTATCTGATTAAAACATCTCTTTTATTTTATGTTATTTACCTGATTTCAACCTCAAAATACAATGCTGTTGACGACTTCAATTAAAAAAAATGGTGTTTTATAAACGTACATTTGCATATGCATATAAAAAAATCGTAACAATTATATTTCTTAAATCGTTCTGAAACAAAAGTTGTACAGCTTGCTTTATTATTAAGGTTTTTAAATCTTTTCAACAACTTTATTTTATTTTGTAGTTGTTATGGTTTACATTAAATATGCTTTATTAGTTTTATTTTAACTCATTTTGTATTAAAATACTACATTTTACGTGATGTATGTTTTAGCAAGTTTTGTTTATCAATTACAAAACTTCTGATATGTTGTTTAAAAAGAAAAAATACATTTGTACAGATAAAACAATCAATAATCATTGCATCATAAAACACTACATACATTTTATAGTATGTTTTTGCAAAGATTAAATAAATACTAAACTGATTAGTCATGTAGTAAAAAAATCTTACATTTGATTCACGTATTTTAGCATAAAAGCAATAAAAATATTAGTTAAGTATTTGCTTTACAATCGTGAAATTTTCCTTTTGAAAAGTTTTCTAATTAAAACAAACTTAGAGTTTTTTTTTTACATGCTTTTAAATGAGAGCGTTAAATTGAAACACGAAAATACAGTTTTTATGTAATAACAGTGTTTATAAAAATTTTTAAGTTAATAAACAAAAATGTATGTGTTCGAAACACAATTTTGTTTTAACCACAATTTTTTACATTTTCAGCTAAGTCTAAACTATTTTTCATTGTATATTTAAAAGTTTAAAACTGATACAACAGCTAGACTAAAGTATTGACAAAAGTGTTGTTAAAAATTTTAAATGGTAAAATAAAAAATAAAACAGGTATTTAAGAAGGAATAATCTCAAGCCTGGTATTTTTATACCTCTTTTGTCTATTAAAATATTAATTACATTTATTACTACATTACACTAAAAAAATTAAAGATGTATTTTAAGTTTATATAATATACCTTGTATACCTCTTAAGTTTATAAAAATTTGTAGTTTTTATGATCGGATTTAAACTAAAGAAATTTTAAACTTTTCTTAAAAGATGTATTTTATGTCAGTTAGTTTAATTTCTTTTTTTTTTTGTATTTTATATCGTTTGACAAGTTTTATTTCGCTTACGTTAAATTAAATCCTATATATGATTAAAAAAAATATTATTACTTTTTTGTTACAGCTATCTGTCGTTTTAGTCAATAACAAATTAAAGTAACGATTATCAATAACAAATTTCAATTATAAAAATTGTTGTAGATTTTAAACCAAACAACATAGTCGAACTCTTCTTAGATTATTGGCATTATGATTATTGATTACAATTATTTTGTATTTCAACAATTTCAGTCGTAATACAAGTTGCATAATGTTTGTCAATGACATACACACAAATGAAAATAAAATTGTTCGCACTTATGTATGATATTGTAACAAAACAATGTTATATAAAAGGTTAATAAGTTAAGTTAAATTATAAAAATGAAAAAGACATATATAAATATAGCATGTGTTTAAAAATTAAAACTTACATATATAATATAAACTAACATGTAAGTCTACACAAATTAAAATTAAAAGTTTTGTGATTGTTCAGTTTATTGTTTGAATAAAATATTAAGAAGCTATATGAGCTTTTTAAAATTTATAGGTTGTGGTTATTGTTTTACTTACTTTATTATTTTATTTTAACATAAGTTTTTTCCATTTTACAACCTTAACTAAAAAGGTGATAATCTTATTTGTTTTAATATTAATACCACTTGACAACACCTTTAAGTTTTAAAGTTATTAAATTTGTTTCATTCTATTTGTCTCTTCTAAGTCTAAAGAATGCGTCTTTTAAAGATTCTACTTTGTAAATTGTAAAGTTAAAGTACTTTTAAATGCTTTTTTAAAAAAGTTGTGTCATTTAACAAATATCAGTCGTTTACTTATTATGCAATTTGTAGTATAGTATTTTTACAAACTTATCTAACTACAAAGTTAAACATTTAACTTGAAACTAAAATTTTTACTTGAAAAATATTTCTTAAATAAATTAAAGTAAACTGTCTTCATTAAATTGACTAGATTGAAATTTCCCATATTCATAAGTCATAACTTAACATTATTTATTTACATAGTTTGCGTATTATCCTATTATCTCTTGATATAATTATGTAAAACAAACTGGTCCCAGGAACACCTGTCAATTGGTTTAAACATTTCCAACTTTTATTACTTTGTACAACTTTTTATATTATTTCCAATTTAAATCGGTCTTAATGCGTACTTTAATCTTATCTGATTTCCAGCTATATTCAAATTTGGCGTTAATAAGCTGACACTACATTTCCAAATACTTTGTACATCATAATAAAAAGACATATAAAAAAAACGTGTGTTTAAAATTAAAACTTACATATATAATATAAACTAACATGTAAGTCTACACAAATTAAAATTAAAAGTTTTCTGATTGTTCAGTTTATTGTTTAAAAATAATAATAAGAAACTATAAGAGTTTTTAAAATTTGTAGATTGTGATTATTTTTTTACTTACTTTACTATTTTATTTTAATAGGCGTACTTTTTATTTGACAACTATAAATTCAAAAGTGAAACTATTATTTGATTTAATATTAAGTACCACCTGACAACAATTTTAATTTTTAAGCAAATTATACTTCTATTTGTCCAACAATGTCTGAAAACTAAGTTTTTTAAAGCATTTACTTTGTAAATTGTAAAGTTAAAGTACTATTAAATACTTTTTTTTTAAGTTGTGTGTTTATAACAAACATCAGTCATTTACTTATTATGCAATTTGTAGTATAATATATTTACAAGTTTATCTAACTACTAAATTTTTTAAATCATTTGTGATTTGAAGTTGAAATAAAAATGTTTACGTAACAGTTATTTTTTAACTAAATTAAAGTAAACTATCTTCATTAAATTAAACCAGATTAGAAATTCCCAGATTTATAATTTAAAAAGATTTACCTACATAATTTGCGCAACATTTTATTGTCTTCTGATATAATTATGTAAAAAAACTGGTCCATGAAATACCTGTCAATTGGTTTCAAAATTTATAACTTTTATTACTTTGTACAACTTTTTAAGCTATTTCCAATTTAAATCGGTTTTAACACGTAATTTAATTTTATCTGATTTTCAGCTCTATTCAAATTTGGCTTTCATAAGCTGACACTAAATTTCCAAATACTTTGTACATTAATAAAAAATACATCAAAACTCAATAACCGTATTACACCTTTTAGTAATTATGTCTTAAAAATGCTGTACTGTCTTAAAACAAAACTGTTATATTATTAAAGATATGTTTTTATGTTCACAGTTAGAAATTTTAAACTGTTTATTTTGCGAAACTCAAATCTAAAACGAATATTTTGTATATTAGTACAGATAAAATTTTGCTGTTTAATTTTAAAATTAAGCTCAATTGTTTATTCTCAAAGAAAAATATCTTCATTAATTTAAGTGCATTTCAAAAAGGCACATGATAAAACAAGAACGAACATAATCTAAATAAAATGAACTTTATATAAATAAATTATACAGTAATCTTCCTTTATTGTATCAACATATGATTCTGTGTGTTAACGGATTAAAACATTTTAACTGGGTTGTGTAAAAAAATGAATACTGTAATGAAAGGATAGAAGCTAAAGTAAGTGTATACATGTGATTATTAAAATAAAAACCATTTTTACGGAATTTTTGAGGTTAACAGTTAATAATAGGTAAAATACTTAAAGTTAATGTAGCAATTATATTTTATAATGATCACATGTATACACCTACTTTACCTTTTTTCTTTCATTACCGTATTCATTTTTTTACAGAACCCAGTTGAAATGTGTTGATTCGTTAACATACAGAAACATATGTTGGTACAATATAGGAAGATTAGTGTATAATTTGTTTGTATTATATTCCAGTGAATTTATTTCACTAGGTTCTTTTGTTAACAAACACTTAATTTTATATTTTTAATAATTAAAATGAATTTTATTGAGATTAAATTTTCTACATTATTTCGTTTCTTATGTCTATTTTGAAACAAAACTTAAACCAAAAATAAATTATTTATTGATAAATTTTAGGAACGATAATCGTGAAGTGAAAAGTAATTAATATTTGATTATGAAAAATAATTTCACAAATAAAATACAGAACAATATGGGTAAAGCTGTAAAGCAAAGTGTATTTTCTTATAGTGATTTTTGTATTTCATGTACTTAATTTGAATAACATAATTTTTCTTATATATTCTGTAGAAGATATCTTATTTTAAACAATTAAATGAATTAAACTTTACCGGAGTACATCACCTTGAACAAAATTAACTTTACCACCATAAAGTTTGAGGTTTAAATTAAATAGATTAACATTTAAACCAGAACGATTAAACTATCAAATGAACATTTTCGTATTCGATATGACTACGTAGCCATTTGTTGTCTGATTTAAGTTTCTCATTTATTATAAACTATTGACTGACATTGTACCACAACACAAAAACTGCTGACGACTTTAAAGTCTTAATTTACTTCATAAAAATCGTTATCTCAAAACATATTGTGAAATTCCTATTTATCATTTTTCCATAACAACATAACTACATAGATAATGCTGTATCTTTCACGAAATATTTCAATGTGAAAAGAAAATGATCAAAAATTTTGTAAGTTGGTTTCAAAAACTAAACTTTTATTTGAGAATTTCTAAAAGGTATTTCCAGATTAAACCAGTTTCGGGATGTAATTAAATATAAAGCTGTTTTCGCAATTGTCTTTTTTAAACTGACACTAATCTATTAATACAGAAATTCAGCTACTTTATGCCACAATATACTTTTAACGCGAATCTTCTGTTTTCTTAGTTCTTTTTTAGTCAATATTTATAAAAGATTATTTTTTTTCCTAAACTTTATTTTCAAGTGCTTTTGTAAAAATTTAGATAAACAACTAATGTAGGGTTTTCAATATTAACTTTAATAAAACAGAAAAGTGTATTAGTTGTATATTAGTTTTTGTATCTCACTTTGTAATAATGATTTTAAAACTTTAAATATCACAAAATTTGTGTATTTAGAAATATGTATTTTTAGAAACTACGTACGCTTAAAATAAACAATTTCTTATTAATACAAATTAAATACTATGAAAATCATGTCAAAACAAAAGACTTTGAATTAAAGAACTGTTATACAAGTTTTATTATTTTAAAGCATTATGCTAATTACAAGTTTAATAAAAATATTGAAGCAAATAGTAAAAGAATTGATTTTTTTATGATATTTTTTATTATACTTTTACTGTATATATATGTTTGTCTGTTTTGAATAGTAATACTACTTTAATAATTTAGAAGCAAAATATTAGACACAGAAGAAACTTTACATGTCTGTAGTGTTTAGACTTTACATATTACTAAATACATACATATTTAAATACATACATATTTCTAAATACACAAATTTTGTGATATTTAAAGTTTTAAAATCATTATTACAAAGTGAGATACAAAAACTAATATACAACTAATACACTATTCTGTTTTATTAAAGTTAATATTGAAAACCCTACATTAGTTGTTTATCTAAATTTTTACAAAAGCACTTGAAAACAAAGTTTAGGAAAAAAAATAATTATTGCAATTAATAGTTCACGTTTTAATATAGTACACTAGTATGTTATACTTGTATAAAGTTCATTTTATTAAACTAAATACAAGATAAAATTAATTTCAGTTTATAAAAAATATTTCTCTTAAAACTAAATAACACCACAAAAGCTTATAAAATGTTATAAAAAAGTATTTAAAAAGGTTTATTTAAAACTACTTTATAAAGTTTATTTTTGCCTTTGTTCTTTTTATTTTCTAGTTGTAAATAAAGTTTTTAAAAACATACTTTAAACAACTGTTTCTTATAATGTACTTTGGTATTATAACAAATTAGCATTTTGGTAGTAATCTGTTTTGTATAAATTTGTTAAAGTATAATTAATGTGTACAATGTACAGTCTAAACCAGTGTTTCTAAACCTTTTTCTAGTGGCGTAACTCTTTTCCAAAATTGAACTTTTCCGCGAAACCCCTAATTTTAATTTTACATAAAATGTTTAATTAAATAAATGTTCTTTTTGAAATTTCTTATGTCTTCGCGGAACCCCATTTCAGAAGCACTGGTCTAAACACTACAGACATTTAAAGTTTCTTCTGTGTGTAGTATTTTGCTTCTAAATTATTAAAGTAGTATTACTATTTAAAACAGACAAACATGTATATACAGTAATAGTATGATAACAATTATCATATAAAATCTATTTTTTTACAGTATGCTTCAATATTTTTATCAATAGTTTTTACTTTCTAGAATTAATCTTTTAAATTATGTAACTTGAAATTGTTATTAATTCATACATTAAGCAATAAATAAAAACTGGAAACACACTGTCACAAAATAAGACAAATAAGAAATAAGCGTTTTTTTTTTAAGTTGACAGACTTACGATAAAAGCTTAAGCGATAAAAAGTATATAAAAACTTACATTAGCAGGTATACAAAAGTAAAGGAATAACTTTCGAGTTTTATTCATAGAAAATTTTAAATAAAATGTTTTAGATTAGTGAAATATTTAAAAAATATGTAAACTTTAATGTATAAAATAAATACGGAATTAACCAGATTTAAAAGCATTTAAACTTATCAACTATTAATTACATCACATTTCTCACTAAAATGTAAATTTATCGTTAGCTGTTTTCAAAGTTGAAACTATGTCGGATAATTGAAACACAAAAATGAAGTTTTTAACAACAAAGTTTTAAACAACTTCGAGAAAATTTTTTATTAAAATACTATATTTATTTTGTTCATATACTTTCACATTACTTAAACTACCAGCTGTTATCAAGTTATTATATACAGATTATAAGTATATTATGAATTGTATTCTGTTACAAATGTTGAAATTATTAAAAAATGTTGTACAGATATAATATGAATATGCTTTTCATACATAACAACTGTCGGTAATGTTTTATATTCCTTCCAATATTTTTAAAGTTAAATATTTAATAAAGTAACTACTATTTTTTGTTTTAAACTTAACAAAGAAATCTAAAGTTTAGTAAAGTAAATTAACCATTTTTCAAGGTTGTTAGCGTTAAAAAAATTAATAATACAAATAATTGATTATATAAAACAAAATAATTTTTTTGGCTTACAAGTTACAAAACTAATAAAGTTTTTATTTACAGTGAAAAAAGTTGTGTAATCAAAATTTTAATAGCTTTATTAATACTTAGCATGTTTGTTATATATATTTTTTTGTATTTTTTTCTTAAACTAAAATAACATTTATAAACTAACAACGACTGTACATTTTGAAATAAAAATAAAAGATACTTTAAAATATTATAGAGAGCATTGTTTTCTTTTATATTATGCTAACTGCATAAGTATTTTTTTAACTTGGAGATAAAACCAACAATTAAACTGCAGTTAGTTGGAAAATCTGTTGTAAATTGAAAAATTTACTTTCAAAAAAAATTTTGAAAAATCTTTAAAAAATACACAAAAGATATTACCTAAGAAAATAAGAGACAAAGATAAATTTTTCAAGCACTAAATGTTTACTAGTTTAATTAACAACTGTTTTAAATTTCAGACTCAAGAGTCTAGTTTCTAAAATGTTTATGGTATTAAACTACAAATAGCATTACAATTAAATATATATAACTTAAAATTAAAAAAAACTAAACCTGTTATATGGCAAACTTTTATTATAAATACATATAAAACAACTTTGTGTCAACTTTTAGCAAGTTTTTAGCTTTTTTACTTTTCGATAAAAAGAGTGATACAAAAATTTTTTTGCTAATTTCCAACTAATTTGAATTAATTTACTGCAACTTGTTGTTTTTAGTAGCATTATCAAGACTTATCAACAACTTATCTTAAGCATTATCTGACTTATTTAATACATTAAAAGTTCAAAACCGAAACTTTAGGGGCGTAAACTAAAGTTCTATGCATTAGAAACGTGTTTAATGCATTCTATTAAAAAACTTACAAAAAATAATCTTATATTATCTAATATAGTAAATCATTTATATTTATAAATAATTGTTCACGTTTTAATGTAATAAATTAGCATACTAGTTTTGTATAAAGTTCATATTATAAAACTAAATACAAGATAAAATTAGTTTTAGTCTATAAAAAATATTTCTTTTAAAACCAAATAATACCACGAAAATCCGGTCAAATGTTACAAAGAAATATATAAAAAAGGTTTAATGTGTATTAATTTTATTAGAATTTTGCACCTGATAAAAGCTTTTTTTCAGACATAAACGTCTGCTTTATATAACTTTGATCGCATTAAACTACAAATAAGATTATGATTAAACATATTTTTATGTATAAAGAAGGTTTAAACCCGTTATATGGCAAGTTTTGATGATAAAAACTTATTGATTTTTTTTTCAACTTCTAGCAAAGTTTTAACTTTTTATCTTTCGATTATGAGCGTTAAAAAAAGTAAAATTTATTTCAAACATAACTTATTTAATAAAACTTATTAAAATTTTTCATAGTGAAACTTGCCTTATTACCTTTATTTAACTTTATAGCCTATAGTATAAATAGTGTAAAACACTTTTGAAACTAGAGAATTTAAAAAAGCCGAAAAACTAAAACTGATTTTAAAAAAATAACATAGCATTATCAAGTCAGACTTAATTAAAAATTCTATAAGTTCAAAATAACTTTGAGGGGCGTAAGAAATATGCTATGCGTTAGACACGTGTTTAACGCATTCTACTAAATAATTTATAGAAAACAGGTTTATGTTGTCTAATATATCAAATTATATATGATTTGCAATTAATAGTTCACGTTTTAATATAGTACATTAGTATATTATACTTGTAAAAAGTTCATGCTATTAAACTAAATACAAGATAAATTTTATTTTATAAAATATTTCTCTTAAAACTTTATAATACTACGAAAAGCCGGTAACATACTATAAACAAGTATTTAAAAAGGTTTATTTAAAACAACTAATTAAAGTTTATTTTTGCTTTCTGTTATTTTTAGTTCTTAGTTGTAAATAAAGTTTTTAAAAACATACTTTAAACAACTGTTTCTTATAATGTACTTAAGTACTATAACAAATTAGCATTTTGGTAGTAATTTGTTTTGTATAAATTTGGTTAAAATATACTGTGTGCAATGATTTATAAAGTCTAAAAACTAAAGATATGAAAGTTTCTTCTGTTTCTAATATTTTGTTTCTAAATTATTAAAGTAGTATTACTATTTAAAACAAACAAATACATATATACAGTAAAAGATAATGACAAATATAATTATAAAACCTATTTTTCTTACTATATGCTTCAATATTTTTAACAAACTTGTAATTAGCATGCTGCTTAGAAATAATAAAACTTATATAATAGTTCTTTAACTTATATATTTTTTTAATAATATTTTCATAATACTAAAGTTGTATTAATGAGAACCCGTTTATTTTAAGCGCACGAAGTACTACATATTTAATAAAAAATATTTAAACTACATATTTCTATATACACAAGTTTTGTAAGGTTAAAAACTAGAAAACGCTTATTATAAAATTAGATACAAAAACCTACTATACAACTGATAAACTATTCTGTTTTATAGAAAATAATAATTAAAACTCTACGTTAGGTGTTATCTAAATTTTTACAGAAGCACTTGAAAATAGAGTTCAGGAAAAAGAATAATTTTTTACAAACATTGACAAAAAAAAAGAACTTAGAAAACAGAAAAGTCGCGTTAAAGGTAAATTGTGGCATAAAGTAGCTGATTTTCAATATTTATTAATTAATCTCATTTTATAAAAGGCAATTGCGAAAATAGTTATATATTTAATTACATCCCGAAACTGGTTTTATCTGGAAATACCTTTAAGAAATTGTCAAATAGAAGTTTAATTTTTGAAACCAACTTTCAAAATTTTTAGATCAGTTTCTTTTCACATTGAAATATTACGTGAAGATATTGGATTATTCACACAAACTATGTTGTTATGGAAAAATTATAAATAGGAAGTTTACAACATGTTTTGAGAAAAACGATTTTTATGAAGTAAATTAAGACTTTAAAGTCGTCAACAGTTTTTGTGTTGTGGTACAAAGTCAGTCAATAATTTATATTAATTGAGAAACTTAAATCAGATAACAAATGGCTACGTAGTTATATCGAATACGAAAATCTTCATATAATCGTTCTGGTTTTAATGTTAATCTAGTTAATTTTAACCTCATACTTAATGATAGTAAAATTATTTTTACTAAAAGTTTAGTTCATTTGATTGTTTAAAATACGATATCTTTTACGGAATATTTAAAAAAAAATATTTTATTCGAATTAAGTACATGAAATACAAAAATTACTATAAGAAAATGCACTTTGCTTTACAGCTTTACCCATATTGTTCTATAGTTTTTTATTTGTGAAATCGTTTTTCATATCTAAATATTAATTACTTTTCACTTCACGATTATCGTTTCTAAAATTTATCAACAAATAATGTATTTTCGGCTAAAGTTTTGTTTCAAAATAGACATAAGAAACGAAATAGTGTAGTAAATTTAATCTCAATAAAGTTCATTTTAACTATTAAAAATACAAAATTAAGTGTTTGTTAACAAAAGAACCTAGTGAAACAAGTTCACTGGAATATAATACAAACAAATTATACAGTATTCTTCCTTTATTGTACCAACATATGTTTCTGTGTGTTAAGGAATCAACAACTCAGCTGGGTTCTGTAAAAAAATGATTACTGTAATGAATTAATAGAAGGTAAAGTAGGTGTATACATGTGATCATTAAAAAATATAATTGTTACATTAAGTTTAAGCATTTTACCTATTATTAACTATTAACCTTTAAAATTATTTAAAAATTATTTTTATTTTAATGAACACATGTATACACCTACTTTACCTTTTTTTCTTTAATTACAGCATTTATTTGTTTAAAGAACCCAGTTGAAGTGTGTTGATTCGTTAAGACACAGAAACATATGTTGGTACAATAAAGGAAGATTACTGTATAAATTCGTTTTATAAAATTCATCTTAAGATTATGTTCGTTCTTATTTTATCCTTTGCCCTTTTGAAATGCGGTTAAACTAATAAAAAAAAGTTTCTTTCACAAAAAACAATTGAGATTAATTTTAAAATTAAACAGCAAAATTTTATCTGTATTTATAAAACATATACGTTATAGTAATAAGTTTAGCAAAATAATCAGTTTAAAATTCGTTAAAAGAACATAAGTATTAACCTTTAATGATATAACAGTTTTGTATAAATGCAATACAACATTTTTAAGACATAATTACTAAAAAGGGTAATATAATTATTGAATTTTAATGTGTTTTTTTATTAATGTACAAGTATTTGGAAATTTAGTGTTAGCTTATGAAAGCTAAATTTGAATAGAATGGGAAATCAGATAAGATTAAACTACGTATTGAAACCGATTTAAATTGGAAATAGCTTAAAAAGTTGTACAAAGTAATAAAAGTTGGAAGTTTTAAAACCAATTGACAGGTATTTGTTGAACCAATTTTTTTTACATAATGATATCAGAATACAATAGAGTATTGTGCAAATTGAGTAGGTAAATTATGCGAAATTATGAATATGGGAATTCCCTATCTAGTTTAATTTAATTACGTTAGTTAACTTTAATTTAGTTTAGAAAAAATTTCAAGTAAAAAATTTAGTTTCAAGTTAAAATGTTTAATTTTGTATTAAGATAAACTTGTAAAAATATTATCCAAAAAATTGCATAATAAGTAAACGACTGATGCTTGTTATAAATACACAACTTAAAAAAAAAGTTTAAATTACTTTAAATTTTCAATTAACAAAGTTAAAGCTTTAAAAAACTTAGGTTTTAGAATTAGTAGGGATAAGTAGAAGTCTAATTTGCTTAATTATCTTAAAACTTAAATTTTTTGTCAGGTGGTACTTAATGTTAAACCAAATATAAGTTTCACTTTTGTATTTAAAGTTGTCAAATTGAAAATACGCACGTTAAAATAAAATAGTAAAGTTAGTAAAATAATAATCACAATCTATAAATTTTAAAAAGCTCATATAGTTTCTTAATATTTTTTAAAAACAAACTGAACAATCACAAAAACCTTTAATTTTAATTTATGTAGACTTACATGTTAATTTATATTATATATTTAAGTTTTAATTTTTAAACGAATGCTTTTTTTATATGTCTTTTTCGTTTTTTAATTCAACTTAACTTTTTTGATATTAACCATTTATATAAGATTGTTTTGTTACAATATCATACATAAGTGACAAACAGTTTCATTTTATTTGTGTGCATGTCATTGACAAACTTCATGCAATTTGTATTACGACTGAAATTGTTGAAATACAAAATAAATGTAATCAATTATCATAATGCCATACACACTAACTTAAAAAGCATTCGACTATGTTGAATGGTTTAAAATCTACAACAAATTTTATAAACAAAATCTGTTTTTGATAATCGTTGTTTAAGTGGTTACTTCAATTTGTTTTTGACTGAAACGACTGATAGCTCTGAGAAAAAAAAAAGTTATATATATAACATTTAATTAAACGTAAGCGAAAGTAAAACTTTTCAAACAATATAAAACAAAAAATAAAATTAAACTAACTAACAAAAATTGCATCTTTTAAGAAAAGTTTAAAATTTATTTATTTTAATTCGGATCATATAAACTACAAAGTTTTATAAACAAAAGCGATATAAAAGTACCTGGCTTGAGATTCTTCCTTTTTAAATACCTGTTTTATTTAACCAGTTAAATTTTTAACTATACTTTTGTCAGTACCTTAGTCTAGCTGTTATATAAGTTTTTAACTTTTAATATACAATGAAACATATTTTAGACTTAGCTCAAAATGTGAAAACTTGTGGTTGAAACGAAATTGTGTTTCGATTATATACAGGTTTTTTTTAACTAAAAAAATTTAAAATACTGTTTTTACATAAAAATAATATATTTGTGTTTTAATTTAACACTCTTATTTAATAGCATGTAAAAAAAAACTCTAAGTTTGTTTTAATTACAAAACAAAATTTTTTTCAAAAGGAAAATTTCACGATTGCAAAGCAAATACTTAACTAATATTTTTATTGCTTTTATGCTAAAATACGTAAATCAATTGTAAGATTTTTTTAATACATGACTAATCAGTTTAGTATTTATTAAATCTTTGCAAAAACATACTATAAAATATATGTAGTGTTTTATGATGCATTGATTATTGATTGTTTTATCTGTACAAATATATATATTTTTTTTTTAAACAACAGATCAGAAGTTTTGTAATTGATAAAAAAACTTGCTAAAACTTACAAAACGTAAAATGTAGTATTTTAATACAAAACTAATTAAATAATTAATTAATACGAGTTAAATTAAAACTAATAAAGCATATTTAATGTAAACCATAATAACTACAAAATAAAATAAAATTTGTTGAAAGATTTAAAGCCTTAATAATAAAGCAAGCTGTAAAACTTTTACGAAATTTTATAATTTATTAAGAAATATAATTGTTACGATTTTTTTTTATAAGCATATGCGAACGTACGTTTATAAATCAACATTTTTTTTAACTAAAAGTCGTCAACAGCGTTGTTTTTTGAGGTTGATGTCAGTTAAATGACATAAAATAAAATAAAAAAATTGATCAGATAACAAACTACTATGTATTTGTATTCAGTAGTAAGTATTTTATCCAGAAATTATGTAGTTATAAATTATACGCATATCAAGCAGAAAGTTGTCACATTTTATAAATTTTTTATAGATTTAAATTCAAATAACGTTTCTATTATAAATATAAATACTGCAATTACCTTTTGGAAAAATTATTACGTTTATGCAGTATACATAAATATTAAAAAGGAAATACTTGTTAAATAATAATTTTTTGTCGGTATTAGTACAGCTGCAAATTATAATTTATTCAATTCAAAATATCGAAATGTTTGCTGGTTTTCTAAATAAATGTTTTAAATTCAGTTGAAATATAAGAAAAATAGTAAAACTTTTTATTAGGTTATAAGTAACCATTATGTTACACAAAAAGATGAAAAATGTCAAAAACTTTTTTTTGCTTCTCAACGATACATTTTTCACAAATCGACCACCTTAAAAAAAAAACTCTTTACTTCGGAAGTGTATTATGTAGTTATAAAACAAAATAGATAAGTTTAAGGTCTGGTGATTTATAATGTGGTTTTAATCGAGAAGTTTTAATAAAAACTTTTGTATTGTAATAATTGTGTAAAATTTTTGCTGATTTTTATGAGAAATCCACACTAATCGAAAATTTTAAAACCTCGGAATTTAAAGTCAAACTGACGTAATAAGAAGTTTAAAATCTAAAACTTAGAAAAAATTTATTAAAACGGTTTTAAATTTTAAGAATAATGTTTGTATATAATATATAAAAATGTTAATAATTTTAATAAAATTTGCTAAAAATATTTATTTTTTTACTAATGGTTTTTAGAAAAACTGCTTATTTAATTAAAAAATTGTCAAATTTTTTATAGAAGTATTTTAGGTGCTTTAAGTTTTAATATAAATAAATGTAGTTGGTATAAACTAAGTAAGCGAAAAAAAGTAAATAACAATATACTGACATAAAACAATATTAACACTATGGTACTTAAAATATAATTATTTTATAAAATTGTATTGGATTGAATTGCCAATTAGTAGAACTTAGCCCATAAATTAAATCAGGGGTCGGCAAACTGCGGCCCGCGGGCCAAATGCGGCCCGCGAGCACGTTAATTTTTTGAATGGAATGCGGCCCGCGAAAGAAAATTTTGCGGCCCGCGAGCATGTAAAAGTGGCCCGCTGAGCAAAAATATATTTTAAATTATATTTATTTGACTAATTTTGTTTTAAGTTTCTGTATAACATTTTAAAACAACTAAAAGACTTAACTGATTTGGCTTAAAAATTAGAAAAAGACAGATTAGCATTCCACCAGGTTTTTTTCTCAATTTTATAGTAACTTTCTTCTTACAACAGCAACTTATTTTTTGAAAAAAGAGTGTAAAAAGTGCTTTAAAATAGTAAAATAGTTATATAAAACCTGTTTGGTTAAAACTAAATGCAATTGCTTTCCCTTTTGTACAAAGATAATGCACAGTAATTAACTAAAATGTTATTTCTTTACAGTTTAGTTTATTTTTAAACGTTTTTTATACCTAAGTTTCTATTACAGATGTTTTATTACTAAGTTTTATATTCTAGTGTGCACAAAAACATTTAAAATAACAACAATATTAAGAAATAAGGTTAATTTGATTTTGAAACCTTTGATTATTTATAAGTTTACTTTGCGATTTAAATTAATTCCTTTGCACACCAAAGATGCTCATACTTTAAACCACTTTTTATTTAATACTTAACGAGATATAATTTATTTTGTGCATAGTTTTCCAACATTGTTGTTTTTACATGTAGTATCTAAGTGCGTACAGACACATTTAAAACAATATATATGAGATAAATTAAAAAAAAATTATGTTAGGTATACTTTTTGATTTTTCAAACAATAATTTTTGGCAAATTAAGTTAATTTTAATGCGTTGCATACTTATATAAACTGTTGCTGGTTTTGGAACTACCTATTTTATACAAACAATATTGACAAATGGTAATTTATTAAGTTTGTACATTTTAATCAAACTAGTTCAAGTTCGATCAAATAAACAAATAAAAGTTGCTACACTCAGACTATGACTTTTTAAAGACTTCAAATCTCAGGCCAATTTAGTCATTTCTCAGTTTTTGGCATGAATAGCTTTTTGTAAGCTAAAATATCAGGCTAGTTTCGGTCACTCGGACTGACTTTTTTGCTTTAAAGAGTGGTAAATTAAATTTATGATGTATGTTTTGTTCAATGCACAGTGTTGGTTTGAATTGTAAATGTATTTTAGACTTAAGTCTTGCAGCTAATATAATTTGTATACATATAATTGTTGCCAAAATCCCGGAAAAGCTTGGAATTTGACAATTTTTGCTTAAAAAATCTGTAAAAGCCTTGAATTTTAAACAACTTTTACATGTAAAGTAATGAAATTTCGATTTGACTCAAAAAATTTACCATATAAATATTTTTTTATTACAAAACACATTTAATGTAGCTTAACAGTATCTTTTAAATTTTCTATACCATTTGAGACAGTTTTTTTTTTACTTTTAACTTAATTATACACAAAAATAGAAGAAAAAGTTGTACTTTTAAAAACTTTATATTGGTGCATTGCTTTTTGCTTTTAAAATGTCTTCACCTATTGTTGTGCTTTGTATTCGACTAAACCTAAAAGTTCTTCTAAAATGTCAAAATTAGTAAAACCACCTGTAATAAAAATTCTGAAATGAGCAATATTTGTTGTATCAGTTCTCACATCTTAACAAATTGATTTAAGTCCTAATTTGGTTTATGCGACTTTATTGCCTTCAGACATTTCCTAAACACGATTTCTTGTAGATATTGAAGAAATAAACAAAAGCATTGTACTTACCCCAACACAAGTTATTTAAACTAGTTTTCAACTCTAAACGGTATCTTTTTATAGTAATTACTTTTGCTACTTTTTAACTTGCCTTAACAGTTTTTTTTTTGATCAGTCTGTAGTTACTAAAAATGATCATGTATGTTGTTGAAACTGACTTAAGCGATATACTTTTTTTTTTTGTTTCTCGCAATAACTCCAAATCAACGTATTATAGTTCTAATAGCTCGTCTAACAGTTCACATTTGCTCTTTTTAAATGCAATATTTTTATTGCAGATAAAGAATTGCTTAAATGATCAAAAAAAACAGGTTTTTGTAATTCTTAATAGCTTAATAAATTGTTATACATTTGTTAAAAATTATTAAAAACTGAAATGTATATTCAAGCTGAATAATAATGTTTTTATTTACATAATTAATTCAATGTTAATAAACTTCGCAATTTCTTTATTTTGTGAACTTTATTTAAACAGGGTTACCAAACAAACAGGCTAGTTTATTTTTTTAAATTTAGACTAGGTTATAGCTGTTTAAGAAACTTTTGATAAATTCAGGTGTATCTGAAACTTTTATTTCAAAGACTTTGAATAAATCTTCGAATTCTCAGAATATTTTTTAGGACTGTAGTGTAGTTTACTAACTGTATTTTTTTGTCTTTTTACATATTGTGCTTTTTTATAATAATGATATTTTAGTTATGTATTTAAGCTTGATTAATAAAAAGTTTTTAGCTTTTTTAACTTTTGTTAAACTTTTAATATAATTCCGAGACTTTTGCTTTTAAAGTGGAAACCGGGTAAAAGACTAATAAATTTTTAATAAAATATTTTATTAAAGTATTGCAGTATTAATTATGTTAAAAAACTTGATATAGCTTATCTACAGTATAAATAAATATTAGTTTTATTTAACTAACTAATTGCTGAGTTTTCTTAAAAATGCAAACTATTTAAGACGCAAAAAATATTTTCAAAAGTTAAATATTTTTAAATATGAAAAGGTGGTTCATAATATTAAAAATGTATAAGAGTGACCAAAAATTTTTTTCAAGCTCGGTTTTTATAGAGAGTTAGGTTGTAAGTAAAATAATAAAATTACTTTATTAAGTTTAACTTATCAAGTGTTTAAAAAAGTACATATCTTATTAAGACATAAGTATATTAAACAATTTAAATTCTATTCCAAATATTTATATATTAAATAGGCATTCTATATGTAGCTAAAAGTCATTTAAAGTAATAAAGTGAATAAAAGTATAACTATCTCTGGTGTGGCCGAAACAAAAGCAAAATATTATTCAAATATCACTAAAACTAAAACTGTGGCCCGCGAGCACCAACTGCCTTCCGACCCCTGAATTAAATCAAACTTTTGAGTAGTTTTTGCTTAAAACTTGTTAAATATTCAAGTGACATTAGTTATTTATTATGAAGTAAAATATGAATATTTTTTTACGGGCTACATGAGCATAAAAAATGGTTTACTTTAGAAAAATAAACACAATATAAAATCAAGTTTATAGCAGTTTTAGCATTAAAAATTAGTTGTAATGTTTAATCAAAAATTCGATATAGTAATTAAGTACATAAGACCTTAAATTTTTCATATCATTTATTAGGTTTATTATTTGTTTGAATATACAAAGTATTTCTCAAACAATATGCTGAACATAAACTTCAATAAACTTTTGATTAACTCTATATTTTACTGAATAATGCTGAAATAAAACATTGATAAGGATCAGTATAATTAGAACACAATCCATGTAATTTACAAAACGAACTACAAAAAAATTTATACGAAACTCGAAAAATGATAAATAATTTAGTGGTTTTCAGAATTTTAATTTTTAAAAAGTACTTTTGAGATTTTACTTTCTAGAATTAATCTTTTAAATTATGTAACTTAAAGTTTTTATGAATTGTTACTTTAGGAAATTAATTATAAAAACTTGAAACACCCAGTAATAAAATAAAAGCAAATAAGATTAAAATATTAATTTTTGTTTTTAATTAAACATTTTGAAATAGTTTTAAAAAGTTTTATCTTCATTTTATAAAAAAAAAGTTTTTTAGCTGTAGTTTGGTAAAATAATTAAAGAAAAACTAATTTAAAACAATCATAACAAAATACTACATGCAATACTATATTTAAGTATATTTTTTTATTTATGTTTAGAAAATAACTTTTTTTTTCGTGTTTAAATTCTAAACATACCATACAACTAAACTATTTAAAAAAGCAATTTAAATTGAGCCAAAAATAAAACAAAAACTATTTTTGGTATTAATTTTAACTGAAGTTTTTAAAGAATTCTAAAATCCTTATAAATAACTAAATACAAAAAAAAAATCATTATTTAAGTTTTTTCCGTTTTATAAAGCTCTAATTAAACTGTTCCTTCAATATTGTGGTTTTTAATATTAATTGTTTTTTTTAACTTGTTTAATTTTTACTGTTTAAAAATTTTTAAATTTTGAAATCTGTCAGTCAAAAATAAATTAAACTTTTCCAATATTTTGGGTTTTAATAAGTTGTAAAAGATTGTGATCACTTAAGTATTTGATTAAACATTAATTTTTAAGTGCAAAATAATAATATTAGTTGTAGTTATAAAATTACTTAAAATAAAATAAGCAAAGAAAAATTTAATTTTTATTAGTTACAATGTTTATTTTTTATACTAATCTAGTAACTTTTAGAAAAGTTAAGTTAAATAAGAATTTAAATTAAGTAAGTGTTGTCTGCTTGTTAGTTCGCGTGATTAGTTGATCTTTATAATAATTTATTAGTATAATTAAATAAACTTTTTTATTCACTGTTTTTTAATGTAAACTTGTTAACAGTCTACAACTTTTTTGTACTACTTAATATTTTAACAACTAAAATAAATATTACGTTTCAAATTTTACTTGTTGGTGAATAAAGTATAAACAAGTCTGCTATTTGTAAACTTCAAAACAATTTTAGTTGCAAGATTTCTCGTTTAATTAATCTAGAAAATACTAATACCTTTTTTATTTACAGTTTTATAATTTTTATAAACTTTATTGAATTTGAAAGAAATTATTATTGAAACATTTTTAGTAAATTTGGAAAAACCCTAAATTCCTTTAAAAAATAATTATAAAAATTTAAGATATAAAAAACTTCAAATACGTGTTAAAACGTATTAAACTTTTATCTGATTTCGAATTCTCTCTATACATATATCTTAAATGACAGTAATCTTAAAACACGATCTTTTTAACATCTAAAAAGCCTTACTTATAATATTTTAGAATAAATATCGGTATATACCCGTTGTAGTTACATAAAACTTGTTAAAAACAAAAACTTTCTACCTACTTCAATTGACAGTAAATATTTAAAGTAAGGTATTACAAGTTGACAGATATACTTTTATATTAAGCTTCTTTATATGTTAAATATTTTTTGTTTTATAACACTTAATTTGGTCTGTACTAAAGTATTTATTAAGTTCTTACTATGTGTAGAAATAAAACAAACCTTTTAAAGAATTCGTATGTTAATGTAATACTTAATACTTCTTATTTGTATATTATAACTATAATAAAGTTACAACTTTCTATCTTAACTGTTCATTTTAAAGTATTAAATTTAACTACATTAACTAAGCTTCAAAAAAAAAACTAACGTAAAATAAAAATTAATAAATATGTAGTATACACTAACTTAAGTTGTTACAATAACTAACCAAAACATAAATATCATTATCCTAGTTTTATTAAATTTTTTTTAGTAAAAAAATGAATATGAAATATACAGTATCATAAAAACGTATTTGGACTCTTTTAAACATCAAAAGTAAAATACTATGCACTGAACACTAAAAGTATTAAACTTATTTTGCTCTCACTTAATCTTTTAAATTAATCCAATTATTGACAACTACGCGATTTAAAACTTCTTAATGCATTAAGTTAAACTCATGTGGCTTAAAATAATTAATTAAAGTTTCAAAGTTTAAAAACGTAAAAGCGTATAACTTGTTTTTGAAAAATACAGATAAATTATTTTGTTTTTAGTTTATTAAAATTGTTATATCAGCTTTTGTAAAAGGTTATTCTATTTGTTGCTAAATAATTAATTCTTGATAGTAATAATAATTCAGTGTAATTCTTATTGGCACAGTTTTCATAAAAGCCCTAATTTTTGTTTTTTGAATTTTCTTACAATATACCATATAAATTATCTTTGTCATATTGTGTCAAAATGATCTTATAAAACTTCCTTTTAATTTTTTTAGTTTTAGCATAAGTTCACTGAGGACGGACTGTTGTCTTAATAAATTGAGTTAAAACCTTTAACGCAATTTAATTTGAAAGAATATTCTTCAAGAAATGTATAAAATAATAGTACATCTAGCTACTAAAAGTTTAAATCAAAAAACTGCTTAAAATAAATAGTATTGTTTGAGAAACAACTGTACAATAAACGACAAACCATTTTTAAATGGTTCCTTTTAAATAGAATAAAAAAGTTATGGCTCCTCTCAAAAATATTTCTCAAGAAACAACTGTTAAAAGCATCTGAGACCTTTTTTACTCATCTTCAACAATTCAACCCCACTGTGGTTCCTTTACAGTGCCCCCACCCCTTTGGCCCCTTTGCTGCTCATGGCAACTCGATTATCTGTCATGGCTCCCTAAGGGGCCACTTTGGGAAACCCTGGTATGGATGAGTAACATATTAGGAACTGCAAGGTGGTCTGAAATGAATTCCTACTTCATTTGATGAGAGTTTACATATGGTTGTAATATGGGAATGCAAACTTGCATCAGTAAACTCATGATTGATGAATTTGAAGAAAATTAAAAAAAAAATTCATAAACAACTAGCTGTTTTTTATTTTTATTTTTATTTTTTATAACTCCTATAACGGGTTAAATTATTTGCTAAAATGTTGATAAATTCTAAAATAAAAATTTTACATTTTGACGTCGAGTCCAAAATATTATTTTATGTGTATATAATGTTAAATACAAGTGTGTCAAAATTTTTTTTATTTTTTAGAAAAAATTTTACTGCTGTAAACTTGAATAGTTTTATTTTTCGTTGAGTTTTTCATTTTAGAGTTTAGATTTTAACTGTAAAGTATGTTCATTTGTAGCTCATTATAATTTTGACAAAGTTGGGTATGCAACTCGATGACCGAGAGGTCTTATTGCGTATCCAGGTCCTCGAACCAAAAAACTTATGATCAACTTTTTGTTTTTGTTCAATAAAACACTTCTACCTGACTCTTAATTATTTTCTTCTTAGCTAAATTCTATCAAAATTGCATCAGTGTGTGCACGCGTTTAATTCTGAGATTTTCCTTTGAAAAAACAATGGATTTAAATACAGTTTGATGTATCGTTACAGTGATATTTTTATTTGGAAAAGTTGTTTCCATTATAATGTTGATTTTGTTTTTTGCTAAATTAATACTCTGAAAAAGCTCATAGAAAATATAGTACTATAATTTTTTTTAATGTTAGAGCATTAGAGACGTTTATTAAAAAAATTGTTTTCTTATCACTGTCTAATTGAGTGTTTCCTATATGACTAGTTTTAAGACTAATTTGATATTTTGTACATTCAATATTTTTATTTGCTGTAAATTTAAAGAACTAGGGGAGGTTACCCTGTTTGACAAGAAAAAATAATTATCTCACCATTGTCCTATAAAAAAAATAAAAATAAGTGAAAATGAGATTTTCTTGGAATAAAAAGGGATATGAAGGGTAGAAAGAGATTCTCTTAAAAAATTGCATTAAGAGAGAAAGTGTGATGGAATGTCAGTTTAACTGCAGTTCAGTTAAGTTGAACATTAAATATTACAAAATCAGTCAAGCAGAAAGAAACTAAAGCAACTTTAAATTTTAAAGTATAGCTGAATAAACCACCCACAGTGTCAAGGCAGTGATATTTTAGTAAAGAACTTCCTGATATACTCCCAAAACTGAACTTATTTGTTGTTATATTGTTTATTGTAAATTTAGTCTTTTAATCTTTTTTATCACTTACAATTTATTTTCTATTTTACTTATAGGTAGTTAGTTCTCAGTAAAATTTTACTTTCTATTAGTACATTTTTGTTAGATTTAGTTCTTGTTAAAAAGTTTTGACCACATTAAAAAGATTTTATTAAGTATGATGTTCAATATTTTTAAGTGTCTTATATGTTTTTTTTTAATGAAATATAACCACCTCAAGATATGCCTAGGTTTTATAAGTACTACCATTAGGTATCATTTGGTTTTAAGTTAAGTTTAAATTAAATTATGGTTTTCAGTGTGGTTTTAAACTACACTATAACCTTACTTAACAATGAAGCACAAGTAGATACAATTATTATGTATGATAGTGTAAAATTAGTCTTTTTGTAAGTAATAAACATATAATTTTATTAAAATAGATAATTAGTAAATTTCTGGTCACCTTTTTTCTATTTCATCCCTGGTCTAAAATTTTGTATAAATAATTGTTTTGAATGTTTAACACAAGGATTAATATCAAAAAAAATCTGCTAATTCATCACAAAAAAAGAAGTCTTATAATACTAGAAAACATTTGTTTATGATTTGAGAATATTTAATTTATTTTATAAATATATAATGTAAATCCTGACAAACTCTAGTAAAAAGCAAGTTCATTCTATAGCTCAGTTTTAACATATGTTTTTTGCACATACATCTCTGAACTAAAGAAACAAAAAACATCAATTACAAACCATACAAAACAGTTTTGTTACCTTAAATGTTCTGTATGTTTTTGTTAAATGTATTAGAATAAGATTTAACCAGCACCTGTGAAAAAATAAAAACTTTATACTTATTGTAAGGTATCTCCGATATAAGATTACTAAGAACAACTTTTAATTTATTTTAAATTTTAGAATAAATAAGATGACCTTGGCTTGTCTGAATTTTTGCTGTAAAACTCAAGCAACTTGATTTTTTTTTCTTAAATCTTAGTCTCATTTTGTCAAGTAAATTTAATAAATTTGTTCCTCAATTTTGCTTTTTTAATATCCATATGTAATTATTTTGGTATTTAAACTTTAAAAACTTCCATTTTAATTTTACTCTAATAGTATAATTTTTCAGCTTATTCTTAAAATCAATTCAAGTTTTAGTAAATCAGGCTATAATTTTCTCTTAAGCTAGCTTTTTAGCCACAATAAGTGCCCTGTATTTAAAAAAATACTTGAATACAGTGGCGTCTCGTGGTATTTTTTTTAGGTGGTGCAGAATTTAAAAAAATATCAATTATTTTAATAAAAATATGTTTTTACTGTCAAGTTTGAAAACAACTGAACTTTTGCTACACCTGAAGATAAGCTTTGCTTTTAAGGGCTTAGGGGGGATGAAACAATTTGATCTTATTTTATGTAGTTTTTACTAAGCTACAAGATGCTTTTTACAGATTTTAAAATTCAGTCTATGTTTTAAGATATAGCCGGTCAAAGTCAAAGGCAACAAAAGATTCATAATGGGAGGCACAAACTAAAACAGTGTTTAAAAAAATGTTTTACCCCCCTTTATGCCCTTAACATCTACTTTAGAATTATTTTACTGAAATTACTTTATACAGTTTTAATTTAACTACAAGTCATCTTTTATCAATATAAAAAATTCTTAAAATGTTTGAGATATGGTAATTCACAGTCAGAGGTACAAATGAATCCTTGTTTTTATAATACAAACTTAAACAACAAATAAATCAAATCACTAAAATCATATCTTTTTTTTATAAGTTGGCCTAAAAATCTTTAGATGTTTCTTTTTTAAAACAAAAACTATTTGCTAAATTAGATATTTAAAACACCAAGAAAAATAAAGTTATAACAAAAGTTTATTTTTTGTATATATAAAAATATATATTGATACTTAAAAATTGAAAACTTCTCTTCAACAAAAGTATAAAGTTTTAAAAAAATTAGGATGAAAAAGTTTAATTAAAAATTGTTTTGAAAATTATGGAGAATATAGGTTTTCAGTAAAATTTTATTTTTTGCTGTTTTGGTTTGCTCCTTGTATAATAAACCATTGTTCCTCTGGCTTTGACTGGTAGTAACTAAAAGTTTTATTGGAAATTTCAAGTTTATTAAAGAGTAACTATTAGCTTTCTGAAAAAGTTAAAATAAGAACAACATGTAAAAAAGTGCCTATACACCCTCCCCCCTTACTCCTCACTAATTTGCACATTTTTTTTTACAAATATTAACATTTTTGTTAACTTTTTTTCTAATTTTAATGTTTTTTGTTGGAGGTTTAAAATTCAATAGTTTTTTAATGGTATCTTTTCTTTATTTAATATTTATTTGTTTTTCATTTTGATGACAGTATTTTTCTCAGGAGCTCAATTTTTTTAAGTTTAGTTGTGAGGCTGTTGAACTTTTCAAGAATTTTAAAGATAATTTATAAATATGTAACCATTATAGAAGTAAAAGTTTGGTTAGTTAGTTTTCATGTGGCCATAGGAGTAAAACACTTATTTTTTAATTTTAAATAACCTTGTTATTTTCAGAGTAAAATTTAAAACTGCTTTAGTCAGCCTGAATATTTTTCTAATTTGGTCTGTTTTAATTTATCTTGGGTCATCTTGAGTTTTTAACATTTCTAAGTTATCTTGATTATGAGGCAAGGCAACCATGTTTCAACAATTTTATCTAAAATTTTTGCTTTGTATATGAAAAATTTAAACCAAAAGTTATATTAAGTAGAGGTACACTAAATTTTCCTAAAATGTTAAACTACTCTAAGTAATCAAAGTTTCTAAATTAAGGCTATTTACTTTATTTAAATATGTGATTGTTTCAATAATACTATTTTTTATTTAATATAAATCTAAAACATTTTTCTGTAAGAGTGAACTAGAAGTTTGTTATAAACTTCCTAATTCTTTTTTTCAGAACTTGAATTTTATTATTTATTTTATTAACTTTATGATAACAATAATCAGTTATAGTTAAGTTTATGTATGCAGATTAAAATAAAAAATCAAATTTTTAAGACTTTATTGATTTGTGGTTTTTATCTTTTTTCAAAATATGCAATTTAGGATATTTTAATAAGAATGTGATCTGTTAAATTTAAAAAATCATTTGGGTACATAAACTCAAGTTTAATCCTTTGCAGTAGCTTGCTTTGTTTTTATTTTATGTTTACAATAGCTTGTAGATGATACTTAAGCAAGTCCTGTTTTAGGGAATTTTCAACTTAGCTTACTTACCGCAAGATATTAATTTTGCGGTAATTCTTGAAGAAATTTTGCTTTTTTGAGTTCATTTGCGGCAGTCAGCTAAGAGTTTGCGGCAGTGAAGTGGGCAAAATGGTCGTTTTCAAAGTTGAAGTTTTAAAAGAGATTTCGTTCAAAAAAATAACGAAAACGTTATAGATACTTATTTTTTTCTTAAAAAATTTCAAAGTGGTGCAGTTGCGGCAGTGCAACACCCCACGCGACGCCCCTGCTTGAATATATTTTAATTCAGGAGTTATTGGGGGCAAGAGCCTTTTTAATTTGTTCAAAGAAGGAAATTTGAAAGAAAAGTTTATGAAAGCCAGTTTTAGATGCTCAAAAAAAAACATATTTCATATTTAAGTTATTGTTTAAATTTAGAATTCGTAACTTTTGTAAATTATTAAAATAAAAACTTTATTGAGTCTAATTATTTGATCAATATTTGTTAAGCAGTCTTTTTTTTAATAAAACTATTTTGTAGTTCAATAACAGATTTATTGAAGCATATTGATTATGGTTGTCACGCTCATAAGTTACTTAAGATTACTCATTGTAGGTATAAGATATAGGAAGTTGAGGCTAATTAAATCCACTGTGGTAAAATTTGTCCAACTAATGCTAATTTTAACTTTTTTGTTGACCTCAGCTGACTCTAACTAGTTTCTAAAATTTATATTGGTGCCAGACTACTTTTATAAACTATAACTTTTTCGGAAAAACTATGTTTTTAACAAACTTTTTTCTTGTTGTTTTGGTAATTGATATTAGACTATACTACTATAAGTTTGTTTAAATTTTAAAATAAGTAAAAGCAGATTATGTTAATCATACATAGATTGTTTAAGTGATGTAATGGAAGTTAGATGATTGAAATTAGCAAAAAAACTATTATTTTAGTCTGTATAAAAATAAGATTGAAATCTTTATATAGTTTTAAGTGTTTGGTTTTGTGTTTAGAATAAGTTTAAATTAAGATTGTGATTAAGAAAATTCAAGAACATTTTGGTATAAAGTCATGAAAAGTTAGGAAATATTTAATTTTTTGAAAATTTCAGGTGTACTTAATGACTTTTTTTATCTGAATTTTTTTTTTAAATATGACTATGGTTAAAAATTTATAAAATGTTAGTTGATAAAATGACTTTGTAATGAAAAAATCATATGTTTCCGAATTAAAAAAAAAATAAGTTAAAAGTTTTTAAGTATTTTTAATTAGTAAAAAGTATTTTTTATTGTGTTAAGAAACTATTTTAAAAATTATTCAACATATTTTAAATTTAGTTGCTTCTATTTAGGTATATCTGAATTTCCTAAACTCTTAATCTCCTTTAATGATAAAAAAAGCAAATATCTCTATATATAAATGTATACATACATCTTTAATAGTTTATTATCAACTTGCCTCCAAACTAGTCAATGAACAATGAATAATGATTGACAAATAATTTCATACCAGAGACAATTTCTTTCAATTTAAAATATTCCGGGTGCACAAAGTTCAAATGTGAAAAAAATTTACAAAAAAATTAAGTTTATACTAAAAGTTGTACTATTAGCATTATTTTCCTTTAATTATTAAGAAGTTGGCGAATTACTAAGTATCTATAAACTAGTGATGTACCGGATCCACAATTTTGGGTCCGGCCGGATTCGGGTCCGAACTTTTTTTTCAAATTAGGCTCCGGCCGGACCCAGATCCGGTAAGATTTTTCAAACTAGAATCCGGCCGGAACCGAATCCGGCTCTTTTTTTCATATCAAGGTCCGGCCGGATCCGAAGCCGGATAATGAGTCCGGTTCATCACTAATTTAAATATTTATGGCCTGAGTTTTTCAAAAAATCTTAAAACTAGACTGAGTTTTTATAATAAACTAAACTAGCCTAAGGTAGCCTAAGATTTTCAAAAATTCCCAAAAATTTTTAAACTAGCAGGGTTGCCACTGTTCAAGTCAAAAAAAACTAGCTAGAGTAAGTATAAAAGCCTGAGTCAGAATGAGGTTTTTAAAAAACTGAAAAATTACATCAATCTAACAATCAGTAGAACAGCTAGCCATAAGGTTGACAATTTGGTAGTAAAGTTTTTAATTTTACAACATAGGTAAAAAATGGCAATTCTGAAATGTTTGTATCATAGTTTAAATGTAAACAAATGTAAATTAGTCACGTGTACAAAATAAGCCAATCACGTTAGGTGTTTAATTTTAACTGACAAAAGTAAATCTTTTTAATTTAGACAGGGTTTGTTTTTGAAAAAATAGTTTTCTGTACGCTTTTTTTACTAACTAGATCGGAATCGGCTGGATCTCTGTTAGGATCTGGCCGGAACCGGATCCGAACCTTTTTTTAAATCAAGATCCGGCTGGAACCGGATATCAGACAAAAATGGCAATATCCGGTCGGATCCGGACCCGGATAGTGAATCCGATACATCACTACTATAAACTACTAATGTCGTAAAGTTTAGATTACTATCAAAATATATATTAAATATATTTTGTAAAGTTACACAAAACTTATGTTATTCAACTGTTAAAGTTTATTTTCTAATATCAAGTGTTTTTTGCAGGTAATTTTTGCATAGTTTTTAACAATGCCTGAACAAGAAATGGATAATGACGTCCGACTAAGGCTTCTAGTTGAAAAAATGAAAAAAATATATCGGGGGCAACAGGCGAATGAGCCCGAATTAATAAGATTCACGAAGGATATGGTAACTGATATGCCATTTTATAATGATGAGGACATTCAACTGCGAGAAAATAGTTCGGGGGGTCTCACCCCTGCCAGAATTGCTCAGTTCGAACATTTCAAAGCTGACGCTTCGCACGAGAGCTGTGATTGCTGCATGGAAGACTTGGAGGTCGGAAGGGAGCTGGTGATGTTTGACTGCCGCCACTTTTTGTGCAAAGATTGCACGGTGACGTGGTTCTCAAATCACAACACCTGCGTCACGTGCAGGAGAAAGTTCTAAGATGTTGCTTCGTTTGTCGCAGTAATATACTAACAACAATTTAATGTTGGGTTTTTTTTAATAAATTTTACTTTTTCCAGTTTTTAAGTTTCTCTCTAAATTAAAGGTAGTTTGCTACACTATGTAAGAAAAGGTAAAAATTTGTATCAAGTTAATGTACTTCAAGTAATATTATAATACATTTAAAAAATTTAATTTTCAATATGTTTTGGTCAAAGTATACATAGGAATGGTCTAAGATTTCGTTATTCAGAGGTTTTATTGAAAACAAAGAATTAGTTTAGCTGAACTGCAAATGTTATTAAAAACATTAGGTTCTACACAGTTTGCATAAAATATAGGCAAAACAAAAAAAAAAAGAGTTTTTAGTGACTATTTAGCTTAGTATTTTGAAGCTGTATAGAACTTAAACTCTTGTTTAATATTTATTAACTCATTTTTCTGATACAATTGTTACAAAAGCTATCAATGTTTAAAGCAGCATTGTTTTGCTACTACCACTAATTAACTACTAACAGTAATTAACCATGAGTAATTATTAAAAAAATCAGAAATTTCATTCTTAAAACTTCCAAAAATGCTTTGAATATTTTTTAACAAACAAAGAACTAATCAAAAATAAATTTTTAAAAACTAAATAAACAAAATAAAAACTTATAGCTCAAAAAATCTTTAAACATAGTGTATCGTTGGTTAAAATTTTTAAAAACTTAATTAGTTTTGAATTATAAATCCAAAATATAAAAAGTTATTGTTAGCTCATTATTTAGTTCAATTATCATTATCAAAAAAATGGTTAATGTTCAGAGTAATCAAAGCACTTATGTTGTTCTTAAAACTGTAATCAAAACAAAAAAGTTGTGATGAAAGTCATGTATAATAATTTTATGTGTACCTGTGTAGGTTATAAGGTTGATTAGAAATTTTTTTTTAATATTTTGTTTTTAAAGTAGCAAAGATTTGCTGCGATTAACCATGAACAAATAATTAAATACAAAAAATCATTCAGCCATACCAAACCGTTCATAACACTTAGTTTGGTTTTTAGCCATAAACTTGTCAAATACAACAAGCCTACTTTTTTGTCCACTATTAATAGAATATGTCATAAATATATAAGACATTAAATTAGCAATACTAAATTTACTGTTTATCTATGAGAAGGGTCTGTTTTGCACCTAGGGTCACGTTTGTACGAAGACACTTTTGTACAAAATTAATATTTCAGGAAAGGTCAATTTTTCACGAGAAGCAGTTTTGCTCGAAGGGTAAAAATTAGGGGTAACAATTGTGGTAAAAAATGAATGAAGAGAATAAAGAGAAAAAAAATTTAAGTTTAAACCGTTTGATATTGACCCTGTGCAAAAGTGACGTAATACAACTTTTAACCTACCCATTTACCTCTTAAGTTCTTCGCACTCGTGTAATTGCTTAAAATATTTAATTTCTTATCTCAAAAATGTTTATTTTTAATGTGAACTTCAATTTTGCAACTAATTAAATGTACTTGATTCTAAATAAATATAATTTTTTACTAAAATAGCATTGAATGCTATACAATAGCTTAAAGTTAATACTACAATACACAAATTTTAGGATGAAATATTGATAAAGATTATTTTTGAAAGAAATGCATAAAAAACAATTTAATGGCATACTTTTTCAGTATTAAAAATACTTGCAAAAGCTCTGCTTTATTTGTAACATCTTAGGAATATAATTAAAATCGTTTGAAGCATTCTTCACAAATTTAAGATAAAAGCAAGGTTCAAAAGTTTAAATGTGTTGATATTAAAAATTGCAAGGATTTTTCCTAACAAAAAGTTTTACACTTTAAAATTTATATCTATTGTTAAAAGTTTAATTTATGTGAAAATTGCCTTAGCACAGTACATGACTAAAAAATTTTAAAATAATAACTTTAAGTAAACAAAACCTGAATTAAAAACTTTCCTCAACAACAAAATAAAGCTTGGTTAAATTTTAGAGATTGAGATATATCGTAATATACAATAACAAGAAAATAAATATTTTATTAAGTATTAAAACTGCATTTGTAAATAGACTTTAAATAAAAAAAGTATAAATACAAACAAAAAGTAAACACTTAAACAGTTTATAAAAAAACTAATATACTATATAACAAGCAAGTTAGTATAACATTAAAGATAAGTAAAATATTTATTGTAGTTTAAATAAAAAAGTTCGACTATAATATCAACTGAATTAAAAAATAGAATTGTTGCTATGTTGTGTATTTATAATGTTCAACATAGTAAAGTTTGATCGGTAAAATTTAAAACTATTAAGCTGATATTAATTTTTTAGTCTTTAAATTAATGAGAAACAATAGAGGTTCTAAAAGTGAACATTGTTGATCACTTACGTAATTCTTTTACTAGAAAATATATACTCCCATAAATTAATAAACTGTTTAATTAACAATTGCTTACCAAACTTATTCCATAGCATTCTAATTTTTTAGCTAAAGTATTCTATCAACTGTATCAAAAACTTTACTTACTTCAATTAATACAACATACTTTCTCTTTATTAAATTTGCTTGTAACTCCTTCTACAAACTCGGAAAATATATTTTAAATGAATGTCTCACATTAAACTAAAAACTTTTAAAGTTGTTTTAATTATTAAAAACGTTTTTACATTTATTTTCTAAATACTTTATTTTACTTAAGTAGTATTGAGATAGGCCTAATACTTTTAGTAATGTTTTTGATCCTGACTTAAATATTGGTCTTAATTTGGATAATTTTTTTAGTTACCTTCTTAGTATGCACTATCAATTAACATACAAGCTACATAAAATATAAGATTTTTTAATTTAAAAAAGTAGACCTAGTTTTTTAAACGACCTGCAAGTAAATTTTGTAAAAAAATAAAACCTATGTTATAAAAAGCTTTCAAAACAATTTTCACTTGATGTTAATTGTATTTAAAAAATATAACAGGATAATAACATTAAAAAAATTGTTCTGAGTCAAAAAACGCTGGTTTAGTATTATATCAATAGTAGTACTTTGTAAATTAATGATGTTTTTAATATGTTTATCAAAGTTTTCACTCTTTGAAATAAAATGGCTTTTTTGACATGTTTTAAACTTGATTATAAAAAAGTATATTTTGCTTATATACTTATAAATATAATGACTTATTAGCTAGTTTATCAGATAAAAACTTACTTAACAAGTAAAATATTGATAACTACACCCTTATAATTTTTCGGTTGTATGATTCCTAGGGTGCGAATTTTTTCATCACTTTTGATTTTCTTGCTTTAAAGATTTATTTTGTGTTTGGAAAACACCAAAAAAACACCAGGTGCAAAAGTTAAATGATTTAAAGAGACTTTTATTTTGGCTAAATCAATTAAAAAAAACCAACCCAATGCAAAATGTATAGAATCCAAAAATTGCGACCTTTGAGTTTTTAGCAGATTTTTTAATGTGGCTAATTATCACAGAACACATTGTGCACAATTTAAAACGTTTTATGTAAGTTTTATGGAAGCATATCTTGTTTTTAGAAAAAACAACTGTAAATTCAAGAAAACTTACAAAAAGTTGTAAACATTACATAAAGTCAAGAAAATCCCCAATTAAACTTCTTTAAATTGGTTTAGATCATTCACAATTTGTTTGTTTGTTTAAAGTGTTTTTTTATTTTATTTATTTTATTTTAGCAAAGTATAAATTACAAAAGAATTTTATAAAACCTGTTAAAAAATAGCTTTATAAAATATATAATTTAAGATTTTGCAAATTAGCCGTTATGTGTTCGATTTGAGGACCTTTTTAAATTAAAAGACAGTTTTAAAACAAATAAAAAAGAAAATACAACACACTAAGAACATTAAAACATAACAGTAACAATTTTTAAATATTGTAAGATAGAACAAAAGTAAATTAATAGGCTATAACAAAGAAAATAGCAATCTTTTTTTTTTCAATATCACCAATAACACTTAGTTTTAAACAATTGTAGTAGCATTGTAGTAATTAGTATTAAATTATAGCCTTAAATCAAGTAACAGTTTAATTCAATCTAATTGTTTTATGCTATACTATTCTGACAAAGGATTTTTTTGGTTTAAATAGTCTTATGTAACAGTATTTGAGTTAATTTCAAAGCTTTTAATAACAATATAGAAAGTAGTTAATATTTTTAATTATTGTGATAGTTATAAAATATCACAATTTATGTGTTAAATTAATAAGTAAAAGTTTAAATATAATAAATTACCTCTGCTATTTTCAATTAAATATTATTAAAATCAATATGTAAAACAAAAATTGTGATTTTTTTATAAAACTTTTTCTAAGTTTTGTATAAACTGTGTTTTAGTAACGACATATACACTTGTTTAATCATGTTAGATTTAAAAACTTTTCTTGTGTTAATACAAACAAAATTGCGTTTTAAAGCAAGCCGTATAAAAGTTAGTCTTTATTACAATTAAAACAAGACTCAAGTTAGTAATTAAAGCAAAAAGTGCTATGTAACAAAATACTAACAGTAAAATTGATTGATGGTTAAAACAAAAGAGTGGTAATTTTTTTGCATTAAAACGCTTTTGTGACGTCACCATTATAAAATTCGGTGTAGACACGTTTGTAATACTTACACGCCTATTTTTGTGTGTTTGTTGCATAAAAACTCGATTGAAACATTTTAAAAGGTCTAAAATGAGCTCAATATTTGTAAGTTTTAAAAGTTGTTTTTGAACTCTTTATTAAAAGTAACTATTATATAATTGTTAAGATGAAAAAAATATCTAGTGACCTAATAACTTAACAAAGTGTGTACTTTTTAGTTTTCTACGTTAGATGGTGGTTAAAATAGTCGTTAACTTTAGACTTTAAATAAAAATTAAAGAAAAAAGGATTGAATAAAACCAATATTAGTTTTACATTTCCATAAGAAAATTTTTAAGAATAGATCAATCCAGATTACTTTCTAGTAAAAATATTTTACCCTTAATGTTTAAAAGAAGCACACTGCGCAAGAAACTATCACATAAAATGGAAAAATATTACTTTTGGTTAAACAAAAATAATGAAACTATTTAAACAGCATCAGAACTAAGCACTGGGTGAAAAAAAATTATTGTATAAGAAAAGAAAAACTGTGTTTGAGTTTACTCGAAAATTTAGTATTTTGGCTGTGCAATGTGTATAAGATAGACGAACTGATAACCAATTTGCTGTTATCTGTTGTTTATTAATTTCAAACATCAGTTCAAAAATTGTGACAATAAATTATTTAAAAGTTTAAGAACCTGATATTAAATCTTGTAACATAATTAAGTTCAGTTATGTTCAATAAATTTTTAAAAGACAAGTATATATCAATGAATTTTTGCTTAAAAACTGTTTGATTTACAAATTTTTATTAATTTGTTTACAAAAAAAAAGATCTAAAAAAAGATAACAAAAATATAAAGCAAAGTTGTACTACTATTTAAACAAACTAATGGTAAATATAAATTATTTGAATTTATATGTTATATATATTTTAAGTTTTTTCCGAAAATAATTAATGTGAAAAGTCTGTAATTTCTAAACCCTTGACTTCCGTTTATCAATACATATATAACTAAAATTCATTTGTAGTGGTTGTGATCTTTAGTTTTTCAAGTTTTAGTTTGAATCAAAAATCATGCACGATCTTTTGCAACAAATTTAACCTTAAATTTCAATTATAATAGTTTAGTTTGAAAATGTTTACCAATTTACTCTTTTGCGTTTGACTATCCATCAGGCTTCTTTTGGCAATACATAAATATAAATTTAACCTATATATTTGTCTGGACAAATAAATTGACTATTTCCTATTAACATCTAATGTCAACAAAAGCTAAACTTTAGTGTTTAAGTTATTAATTCTAATTCTTCAAAAGTTATAATATCAAACTATAAATTAATATCAGCATTTGAATGAAATTTAGAAGGGAAATTAAAATCAGATAAAAGTGAATTACGTCTACAAATGGTTTTTATCCGGAAATTCTTTATAAGTTGTGCAAATTAGTTTCTGAAAGCTTTATTGGAAAGTTAACCATGTAACCGACAAAGTTGTCAAGTTTCACAACAATCATAGTGAGTATTATTTAATTTCTTAAATAAATTATTGACTTTATGGAAACTGTGGAGATAAACATTACACTAATTTCCTATTGTTAAAGTTAAAAATTGAACTACAAATAGGATATTGTTTAAGAAAACTTATATAAAAAAATGTTAAATTAACAAATATAACTATTTTAACTTTTTAAACGCAAGTTATATTATCCTTTTAAGTTTATAAACTTTGCGATTTTTAATTCTACAATAGCAACAAAATCAATCAATTTTAAGGAATTAATTAATTTTAAGTATAATATAAAAATGTAGTAGTCATGTTATGTGAAAGCAAAATATATTTTCGACTTTTATTTTTCATTATCTAACATTGTATTTATAGTGCTTAATACGTTTTTACAATTTTATTCAACAAAAAATTGATTATATTTCTGGAAAATAAGATTTTTATATTTTAGTTAACTATTGTAACAACTCAAGTTAGTATATACTACATGTTTAATCATTTGTATTATAAAAAATCTTTTAAAAAACTTTTTTACTGTAGTTTATTTAATAATTCAGTGTGAATAGTAAAATAGAATTTTGTAACTTTATTATAGTTGGAATATAAAAATAACAAATAGTAAAGTTTTTAAACATTAACGGTTGCTTTTGAAAATTTATTTTATTGATAAACACAGTGAGAACATAACAAATACTATATTATAGACCAAGCTAAGTATTATAAAACAAATACTACACATAAAAAGAAGCTTAATATAAAAGTATATCTGTCAACTCATAAAACCTTACTTTAAATATTTACTGTGAATTCAAGTACGTAGAAATTATTTGTTTTCAACTATTTTTATGTAACTACAATGGGTATATACCGATATTTATTCTAAAATATTATAAGTAGGGCTTTAAAGATGTTAAAAAGTTCGCGTTTTAAGATTAATGTCAGTTAAGATATATGTATAGAGAGAATTCTAAATCAGATAAAAGTTTAATACGATTTAATACGTATATAATGTTTTTTATATCTTAAACTTGAATATCTATTTTTTTAAAGGATTTAAGGGTTTTTCAAAATTTACTAAAAATATTTTAACAATAATTTCTTTAAAATTCAAAATAGTTTACAAAGTTTATAAAACTTTGAATAAAAAAAGGGATTAGTATTTTCTAGATTAAACTAAACAAGATATGTTAGAACTAAAATTGTTTCGAAGTATACAATTAGCAAACTTGTTTGTATTTTTTTTCAACAAGTCAAAACTTGGAACCTATTTTTGACTTTAGTTGTTAAAATACAAGATTGTACAAAAAGGTTTAGATTTTTAACAAAGTTTAAAGTGAAAACTTATTTCGTTTTACTGATAAATTGTTATAAAGAACAATTAATCAAGCATACTAACAAGCAGATAATACTTATTTAATTAAAATTCTAATTTAGCTTAGCTTCGTAAAAGTTATTAGACTAAAATTAAAAATAAACATAATAATTAACAAAAGTAAAATGTTTTTTGCTATTGCAACTTATTTAATTGGTATACTCGAAAATTCAACTCTTTTTTTTTTATTAACGAACTTTATGCAGATTAGTTGTGCTGAACTAAAATTAATGTTTAGTCAAATATTCAAGTGATCACAACCGTTTACAACTTATTTAAACCCAAAATATAGGGAAAATTTATTTTATTTTTAACCGACATATTTTAAAATTAAAAAACCTTCGAACAGTAAAAGTTAAACAAATTAAAAAAAAATATTAAAACCGTTAAGGCTTTATAAAACAGAAAAAACTTAAATAAGCATATTTTTTTTGTATTTAGTTGTTAATAATCATTTAAGAATTCTTTAAAAACTTCAGTTAAATTTTTTACCAAAAATAGTTTTTGTTTTATTAAATTGATTTTTTAAACATTTTAGTTGTATGGTCTTTTTAGAATTTAAACTCGAAAAATAAAATAAGTAGAAAAATATACTTAAACATAGTATTGCATGTAGTATTTGCTATGATTGTTTTAAACTAGTTTTTCTTCAATTATCTTACCAAATTATAGCTAAATAACTTTTTTTTAAATTAAATGAAGATAAAACTTTATAAAATTATTTTAAAATGTTTGATTAAAAAAACGAATATTTATTGTAATCTTATTTGCTTTTATTTTGTGACTGGGTGTTTCAAGTTTTTATTTATTGCTTAATGTATGAATTCATAACAATTTTAAGTTACGTAATTTAAAAGAATAATTCTAGAAAGTAAAATCTCGAAAGTACTTTCTATAAATCGAAATTCTAAAAAACCACTAAATTAATTATCACTTTAGGAGTTTCGTATAAAACCTTTTTTAGTTCGTTTTGTAAATTACATTGATTATGTTCTAATTATACTAAGCCTTATCATTGTTTTGTTTCAGCATTATTCAGTAAAATATAGTGTCAATCTTTTATTGAGGTTTATATAAATATCACTAATGTTCAAAATATTGTTTGAGAAGTATTTTGTATACTAAAAACAAATAACAAAACTAATAAATGATATGAAAAACTTTAGGTCATATGTACTTAATTACTCTATCGATTTTTTAATAAAACATAAAACACATCTTATCTTAAAGCTGAAACTGCTATAAGCTTGATTTTATATAGTGTTTTTTTTTCTAAAGTAAACTATTTTTTAGTACCCATTTTTTATGCCATTTACCCAGTAAAAAATTATACATGTTTTATTTGATAATAAATAACTACTGTAACCTAGTTAATTAAATAAGTCTTAAGCATAAACTAATCAAAAGTTTGATTTAATTTATGGTCTAATTTATATTAATAGGCAATTTAATTCAATACAAACTTATAAAAGAATTATCTTTTAAGTACCATAGTGTTAATATTGTTTTATGTCAGTATATTGTTATTTACTTTATTTTTGTTTACTTAATTTAAACCAACTACATCTATTTATATTAAAACTTAAAGCACCTAAAATACTTCTATAAAAAATTTTGACAAAATTTTTTATTAAATAAGCAGTTTTTCTTATAACGATTAGTAAAAAAAATTAGGCTTTTTAGTAAATTTATTAAAATTATTAACATTTTTATAAATTACATGCAAACATTATTCTCAAAATTTAAAACAGTTTTAATAAGTTTCTTCTAAGTTTTAGATTATTAAATTCTTATTACTTCAGTTTGACTTTAAATTCCGAGGTTTTAAAACATTAGATTAATGTGGATTTATCATAAAAATAGCAAAAATGTTACACAATCATTACAACACAACAAGTTTTTATTAAAAATTTCCCGATTAAAATTACATTATAAATCACCAGACCTTAAGCTAATTTAAATTGTTTTATAACCACATAATATACATCCGAAGTAAAGAGTTTTTTAAGGTGGTTGATTTGCGGAAAATGTATCGTTGAGAAGCACGAAATAGTTTTTAATATTTTTCATCTTTTTGTGTAAAATAATGGTTACTTATAACCTAATAAAAAGTTTAATTTTTTTTTTATATTTTTACTAAAGTTAAAACATTTTTTTGGAATACCACCAAAAATTTAGGTATTTTTTATTGAAAAAATTATAATTTGCAGCTGTACTAATACCGACAAAAGTCATTATTTATTAAGTATTTCATTTTCTTAAATAGTTATGTATACTGCATAAACGTATTACAATTTTTAAAATGGTAGTTGCAATATTTATATTTATAATAGTAACGTTATTTGAACTTAAATCTGTGAAACAATTTATAAAATGTGACAAATTTTAATGTGATATGCGTATAGTTTATAACTACATATTTTCTGGTTAAAATACTTACTACTGAATACAAATTTTCTGTTATCTGATCAAATTTTCTCTTTTATTTTATGTCATTTAACTGACATCAACCTCAAAATACAACGCTGTTGACGACTTCAAGTTTAAAAAAAAAGTTTGGTGTTTTATAAACATACATTTGCATATGCTTATAAAAATAATCGTAACAATTATATTTCTTATATCGTTCTGAAATAAACGTTGTACAGCTTGCTTTATTGTTAATTGTTTGAACAACTTTTATTTTATTTTGTAGTTGGTATGATTTACATTAAATATGCCTAAATAAAGTTTTTTTAACTCATTTTGTATTAAAGTACGTGACTTAAGTTTTGCTTATCAATTACAAAACTTCTGATCTGTTGTTTAATGGAAAAAATATAAATGTACAAATAAAACAATCAATAATCTATGACCATATAAAACACTAAAAAAATTTTCTAGTATATTTTAACAAAGATTAAATAAATACAAAATTGATCAGATAAGTAAAAAAAATCTTACAATTGATTTACGTATTTTAGCACAAAAGCAATAAAAATATTAGTTAAGTATTTGCTTTGCAATCGTAAAATTTTCTCTTTGAAAAAATAATAGTTTTCTAATTAAAACGAACTTAGATTATATTTTACATGATATTAAATAAGAGCGTTTGATTAAGACACGAAATTACAATTTTTATCTAAAACCATTATTTTAATTTTTTTTTAAGTTACAAAACAAACCGTATGTGTTCGAAACACAATTTTGTTTAATTCACATTTTCAGCTAAGTCTAAAGTATATTTTATTGTATAATTAAAAATTAAAAACTGATATAACAGCTAGACTAAGGTACTGACAAACGTAATGTTAAAAGTTTAACTTGTTAAATAAAACAGGTAAAGGAATAATCTCAAGCCTAGTACTTGAATACCTCTTTTGTTTATAAACATTTGTAGTTTTTATGATCAAAATTAAACTAAAGAAATTTTGAACTTTTCTTAAAAGATGTATTTTATGTCAGTCAGTTTAATTTAATTTATTTATTTCTTGTATTTTATATTGTTTGACAAGTATTATTTCGCTTCCGTTAAATTAAATGTTATATATGTATAACAAAAAACATTTGATTTATTTCCAAAGCTATCTGTCGCTTTAGTCAAAAACAAGTTGATGTAATTACTTAAATAACAACTATCTATAACAAATTTAAAATTTAAAAATTGTTGTAGATTTTAAACCAAACAACATAGTCGAACGCCTTTTAAATTAGTGTGTATTTCATTAAGATAATTGATTAAATTTGTTTTGTATTTCAACAATTTCAGTCGTAATACAAACTGCATAAAGTTTGTCAATGACATACACACAAATAAAAATAAAACTGTTTGTCACTTATGTATGATATTGTAATAAAACAATGTTAGATAAAGGGTTAATAAGTTAAATTTAAAAAAAGACATATAAACAAAGTTTAAAAACTAAAACTTACATATATAATATAAACTGACATGTAAGTCTACACAAATTAAAATTAAAAGATTTTATGATTGTTCAGTTTTTTGTTTAAAAATAATATAGAGAAACTGTAAGAGCTTTCTAAAATTTATAGATCGTTGTTTTTTTTTTTACTTACTTAACGATTTTATTTTAATTTGCGTATTTTCCATTTGACAACTTTAAATACAAAAGTGAAACTATTTTTTGGTTTAACATTAAGTACAACCTGACAAAAATTTTAAGTTTTAAGCTAATTAAGCATATTAAACTTCTACTTGGCCCTACTAAGTCTAAAAACTACGTTTTTCAAAGCTTTTACTTTGTAAATTTTTACTTAGTTAAAGTACTTTTAAATGGTTTTTTAAAAAAGTTTTATGTTTATAACAAATATCAGTCATTCACTTATTATGCAATATGTAGTATAATATTTATAAAAGTTCATCTAACTACTAAACTTTTTAAATCATTTGTGATTATAAGTTGAAATAAAAATGTTTACGTAACAGTTATTTTTTAACTAAATTAAAGTAAACTATCTTCATTAAATTAAACCAGATTGGAAATTCCCAGATTTATAATTTAGAAAGATTTACCTACATAATTTGCGCAACATTTTATTGTCTTCTGATATAGTTATGTAAAAGAACTGGTCCTTGAAAAACCTGTCAATTGGTTTTAAAATTTATAACTTTTATTACTTTGTACAACTTTTTAAGCTATTTCCAATTTAAATCGGTTTTAACACGTAATTTGATTTTATCTGATTTTCAGCTCTATTCAAATTTGGCTTTGATAAGCTGACACTAAATTTCAAAATACTTTGTACATTAATAAAAAATACATCAAAACTCAATAACTGTATTACACTTTTTAGTAATTATGTCTTAAAAATGCTGTACTGTCTTAAAACAAAACTGTTATATTATTAAAGATATGTTTTTATGTTCACAGTTAGGAATTTTAAACTGTTTATTTTGCTAAACTTAAATCAAAAACGTTTACTTTGTTTATTAATACAGATAAAAGTTTGCTGTTTTATTTAAAAATTAAACTCAATTGTTTGTTCTCAAAGAAAAATATCTTTATTAATTTAAGTGCATTTAAAAAGGGCACATGATAAAATAAGAACGAACAAAATCTAAATAAAAAGTACTTTATAGTAAAAAATTAGACAGTAATCTTCCTTTATTGTACCAAGATATGTTTCTGTGTGCTAACGGATTAAAACATTTTAACTGGGTTGTGTAAAAAAATAAATACTGTAATGAAAGAATAGAAGCTAAAGTAAGTGTATACATGTGTTCATTAAAATAAAAATAATTTTTACGGAATTTTAGAGGTTAATAGTTAATAGTAGGTAAAATACTTAATGTTAATGTAGCAATTATATTTTTTAATGAACACATGTATACACCTACTTTAGCTTTTTTTCTTTCATTACAGTATTCATTTTTTACAGAATCCAGTTGAAGTGTGTTGATTCGTTAACACACAGAAACATATGTTGGTACAATATAGAAAGATTAGTGTATAATTTGTTTTTAGTATACTCCAGTGAATTTGTTTCACTAGGTTCTTTTGTTGAAAAAACACTTAATTTTATATTTTTAATAATTAAAGTGAATTTTATTGAAATTAAATTTACTACATTATTTCGTTTCTTATGTCTATTTTGAAACGAAACTTAAACCAAAATAAAACTATTTGTTGATAAATTTTAGAAAAGATAATCGTGAATTGAAAAGTAATTAATATTTAATTATGAAAAACAATTCTACAAATAAAAAACTACAGAACAATATGGGTAAAGCTTTAAAGCAAAGTGTATTTTCTCATAGTAATTTTTGTATTTCATTTACTTAATTCGAATAACATAAATTTTTTAAGTATTCTGTAGAAGATAATTTTTCAAAAAATTAAACAAATTAAACATTTAATAAAAATAACTTTACCACCATGAAGTTTGAGGTTTAATTTAACATTAAAACCAGAACGATTGAACCATTATATGAAAACTTTCGCATTCGATATGACTACGTAGTTATTTATTGTCTGATCTTTGTTTATCACTTATTATAAACTATTGACTGACATTGTACCAAAACACAAAAACTGTTGACGACTTTAAAGTCTTAACTTACTTCATAAAAATCGTTTTTCTCAAAACATGTTGTAAACTTCCTATTTATAATTTTTCCATAACAACATAGTTTGTGTGAATAATCCAATATCTTTCACGTAATATTTCAATGTGAAAAGAAACTGATCAAAATATTTTGTAAGTTTGTTTCAAAAATTACACTTTTATTTGAGAATTTCTTACAGGTATTTCCAGATTAAACCAGTTTCGGGATGTAATTAGATATAAAGCTATTTTTGTATTCGCTTTTTATAAACTGACATTAATGTATTAGTACAGTAATTCAGCTACTTTATGCCATAATTTACCTTTAACGCGAGTTTTCTGTTTTCTAAGTTCTTTTTTTGTCAATATTTGTAAAAAATTACTCTTTTTCCTGAACTTTGTTTTCAAGTGCTTTTGCAACAGTTTAGATAAACAACTAATATAGGGTTTTCAATATCAACTTTTATAAAACAGAATAGTGTATTAGTTTTATATTAGTTTTTGTATCTCACTTTGTAATAATGATTTTAAAAAAATTATGTATTTAGAAATATGTAGTTTTAAAATCTACTTATGCTTAATATAAACGGGTTCTCATTAATACAACTTCAGTATTATGAAAATATTGTTAAAACAAAAAACTTTGAGTTAAAGAACTGTTATACAAGTTTTATTATTTCTAAGCAGCATGCTAATTACAAGTTTGATGAAAATATTGAAACATGTTTAATAAAATAGATTTTATAATGACATTTGTTGTTATACTTTTATTGTATATATATATTTGTTTGTTTTAAATAGTTATGATATTTTAGTAATTTTGAAGCAAAATAGTTGACACAGAAAAACTTTAAATGTCTGTAGTGTTTAGAGACTGTTTTATTCATTGTACACTTTAATTATACTTTAACCAAATGTATACAAAACAGATTACTACCAAAATGCTAATTTTTTATAATACTAAAGTACATTATAAGAAACAGTTGTCTAAAGTAAGTTTAAAAAACTTTATTTACAACTAAAAACTAAAAAGAAAAGAAAGCAAAAAACTTTATTCATGTGTTTTAAATTAAGTTTTTTTAAATACTTGTTTATAACGTGTTAACGGCTTTCGTAGTAACATTTAGTTTTAAGTGAAGTATTTTTTAGAATCTAAAACTAATTTTATCTTGTATTTATAAAATGAACATTATACAAACTTAACGTACTAGTGTGCTATATTAGAACGTGAACAATTAAATGTAAATTATATACAATTTGCAATATTTTGATAATATAAACCTGTTTTCTGTAAATTATTTAATAGAATACATTAAACACGATTCTTAGCCCCTATTCCTTAGCCCCTCAAAGTTGTTTCGAACTTTTAAAATTTTTTAATTAAGTCAGATTTGATAATGCTGTATTATTTCTTTAAATCAGTTTTAGTTTTTCAGCTATTTTTGAATATCTAGTTTCAAAAGTGTTTTACACTACTTATACTATAAGTTATAAAGTTAAATAAATGTAATTAAGCAAGTTTCACAATGAAAAGACTTAATAAATTTTATTAAATAACTTATGTTTGAACTAAATTTTACTTTTTGTTACTCTCATAATCGAAAAATAAAAGTTTAAACTTTGCTAAAATTTGACAATTTTTTTTTAACAGTTTAACAGGTTTTTATCATCAAAACTTGCCGTATAAAGGGTTTAAACCTTCTTTATATATAAAAATATGTTTGTTTAATCGTAATCACATTAATACTTTAATGCGATCAAAGTTATAAAAAGCAGACGTTTATGTCTGAAAAAAAAGCCTATAATCAGGTGCAAAATTCTAATTAAATTAATACACATTAAACCTTTTTTAAATATTTCTTTACAATATTTGACCGGCTTTTCATGGTATGATTTAGTTTTAAAATATATATTTTTTATAAACTAAAATTAATTCTATCGTGTATTTATTTTAATATTATAAATAATAAATAATGTTGTAATAAATAATACAACTCTAGCATGCTAATGTACTACATTAAAACGTGAACAATTGTTTAAAGATTATATATAATTTGCTATATTAGACAATATAAGCTTGTTTTCTGTAAGTTATTTGATAGAATGCATTAAACGCGTTTCTAATGCATAGAACTTTAGTTTACGCCCCTCGAAGTTACGTACTCTGAACTTTTTAAAGTTTTAATTAAGTCAGATAATGCTTAAGATAAGTTTTGATAATTCTACTAAAACCATAATTTTGCTTTATTGATAAATAAGTACATCAAAAAAATTATCTTGATTTCAGGCATTAAACTGTTTTTTGCTATTACATACTAATTTGATTTCTTATCATCCGTAAACCTTGTTTTTTGTTAAAAAAATTGTCAAGCTATTTCAATAAAGTTTTAAGTCTCTTTGATTTTTTTAAATAAGTAAATAATTTATGGCCGATTTCTATTTAAATATTTAAACATTAATGACCACCTATTATACAGTAAGATAAAGAAGACATACAATTCAGTAATTTTAACATATTTCGAGTAGTTCTCTTCAGTAGAGTACAAAGCTAAAAAAAGACAAGATTTAACAAATTTATATAGTAACAAAGTAATTATAAAGTAATTAAAAGAGTAATAAAAGATAATTTAAAATCATTAAAACTTTCTCACGTTATAATTAACCTATATTACAACTGCACATTACTATAATGACATTAACACGCTTTTTAAAGTATTACACTATACTGTTTCTATATTCTCGTAATACTTTATAAGGCGTATTATTGTCATTATAAAAATGTACATTTGTACTATAGGTTAATTATAACGTAGGTAAACTTGAATGATTATAATTGTTACTAATTGCTTTTGTCTTTTATTACTCTCAAAACTTTATGACTATATTGCTACTATAAAAGTTTGTACAATCATATCTCTTGTTAGTTGTGTACTCTACTGATGAAAGTTGTTCGAAATATATTTAGTTGACTGGGTTGTGTCTTGTGTATCTTCTTATATTTGATAAGTTATAAATATAAAACGTTTATCAGAACTGTTTTACTAGTTGTTCGTTGCTGAAAAATAAATGAAAAGTTTTATTTTATTTTATAACAATCATTACATTGCGAAAATTAGTTGAAAATTAACATTCTGATACTATATACTTGTAGATAGTTTTTAACTTCTATAAACTTTATTATTTTAAATTATTAAAATTTAAATTATTAAAATTTATTGTTTTATGTATTATTGTAATGTAGCATAACTTATTGTATTAAACCAATGTAAATACGTCAAATAAAGTTTTCAATAGCCTTTTAGGGTTTAAAAGTTTTTTTCTGTATTAATAAATTGTTGTTGTTGTTCATTAAACTTTAAGTTATATGTTACCATGAAAACTTCTACAGTTTTAAACAATCAGTAAACGAAAAGTAAATATAATGTGGCATATATTTAAACTTATACTTTTATAGTTAACATAAGTTTAATTTGAGTAAAGTATTGTTATACTAAGTGAACCAACTAATTTAAGATTAGCAAAAAAACAAGTTATTTAATCTTTTATAGTAAGCTGAGCTGATTTTTTATTCTATCTTTTTTGTTTATAATCAAAACAACAAATAAATTTCTTTTAATTTCACAAAAATTAAAATTAAGATCTCTTTAATAATTAACTTAAAAAAAACTGCTAGTTTTACTTTTTAATGTAAATACTTTTTTTAAAAGATTTATACTTTTGAAACATTCTTTGGCTTCATGAAAAAACAAGAGCTTTTTACGTTATATATAAATGACGTAAATACTATTAATCAAATGATAGAAAAAAAACATTAATTGTTTATTATTAGACAAAAATTTAGGTGTATTTCCTGTTAGAAAAGTCATTTGAAAGAGATTAAAATTCTTATATAAGTTCATGTTTGGTTTGTGTTTGTTATATAACTAAATAACTAAAATATATACGCAATTCAACCACAATTTTATATTAAATGCTTTGAAAATCAAAATTAAAAATGTGAAACAATTTAGTTTTATTTTCAGCAGTGATTTATAATAAAAAGGCAAGTGCTATAAAACAAAATGTTTTTGAGAAACAATGTTTTTAATGTTTGTTACGCAAATTTTTTGTTTGTTTTTTATTAATTATAAAAAATTGTGTTTTTATTTATTTATGTTTTTATTAATTTTTTATTGAGTAAACTTGAAGAATTAACTATATTTTTTATTTTATATTAAAATCTTATGTAAATTTGTAAGTAAGCTTACTTTATTTGTCATTAATGCTAATTTACTAAATCTATATGAAACCATTTGTTAAGTAAATAGTAGGAACTTGGAAAATTTTAACTGTAAATTTTTAGATATTCAAGCAAAATATTTTTCTGACAAGCGTACTTTAGCATCGTTAATGATTTTTTTTGAAACATGTTCATTAGTACAAGCTTAAATTGTATATTTTTAATACAAATCTATTTATTTTATTAGCATTTTTATCAATAACTTAACTTACAACTTAATATGTTTTTTCTGATCATACTAACATCTACATATTTTACTTAAATTATTTGTAATTCATACATCAAACTGTTGTTTACCACAATATACACTGTTGATATTTTTTGTGCTAATACTATTCTTAAACAACCATTTTCCCACTTATTACATATCATTTGAAAGATAATAACCGCTAACATAGCACTACATTATGTACTTTGATGTGATGATTAACACTGCGTAATTGTGAGTAAAAATATTTGCCCTGAAGGTAAATTGAAACCATAAAACTTTTTTTTTAGCTCAAGTATTCACTAAAGAAAAAAGAAAAAAGTTTAATACTATATTATATTAGGTATATATTAAAAGTTGTTAAACAGGTAACAGACTGATACTGTGTGCTAGCATTGTATACACTAAGCTTTTTCTAATTTTTTTTATTAGACACACAGTTTTCAGTTTTAAAACAACAAGCAACAGCAGTTAAATTAAAATTTATTTCAGTTTGTTGTTTAAAGTGATAATTATTTAAATTTAAAAATTAATTTGGTTAATAATGCTTTATAAAAATACAGCAACTAAAATTTAAAAATTGTTTGTTATAAGCAAGTTAAAAATTTTTTTTTGATAATTGATAATATTGTATAAGTTTTAATTTGTTTGGTCGTAAAACAGTTTTATAAATTATAATTATACGAATACTTACTAGTGACTATATTTTAACTTGACGAAAACTTTCTTATACATTATTATTTGCAAATTTTTTCAAATGCTAAAAAATATATGATTAAGCTATATGATCAAGGATAGTAAGTTAGAATATAGTATTGAATATATAAATCAAAATCAAAACACTTTATTCGTTAAGTTTTTGTTCGATCTGTTTACACTAATTTAAAAGCTGTTTAAGTTTGGTTTTATGATTAATAACCTTATATTTCAAAAATTATTCGATTTTTTTTTATTACACCAATGTTCAAATTTAAAGTATAAAACAAACTTTTGTTTAATGTATTTAATATATACATGTTTATTATGTTGCATCTACAAGTATGTTTTTGTTTATGTTAAGTTATAACATGTTATACAATTTGCTTTTATTAAAAAAAACTAAAACTCTGTTAAAAAACAATTTGCAAATAAACCTGTCAATAAAAATACGCTGTTATTTGCAAGTATAAAAATGAAAATGTTTTTTTTAAACTAATTTTGTCTAACATTTTTGCTACTATTTATATATTTTTTCTAATAAAGTCTGAGGTTGTCATTAAATAAACATTAAAAAGAACTTTATCTGGTATTGTCCTCATTATTTTTAAAGCTTGAAGTTTTAGATTTTTCGTCAATACTGATTTCTTTAATTTAACATATTACAAAAAAATAGTTTAATCTTTAAACTTCAAATTTATTACAGGATTTTTAGTTCATAAATTAAAGCTATTACACAATTACTACGAACATGAGTCTGGAAGAATTGTATCCATACGATTTAGATGATTCAATTGGAACAATAATAACTGATAACATAGCTGCAGTAATCATGTTATTTTTCAGCTTTTCTATTTGGATTTACTCTTTTGTTAACAAAAAATCTTACAATAAAAACAAAACTACCAAGTTGAACAATAAATTTGACTACTTCGAAGAAAACGATTCAGAGATCCAAATCAACAAATTTCAGAGCAAAAGTTTACAACTTTCTTGTTTCACAGGATCTGTAATGTTCTCATACGCCTTAACGTTTCTGTTTGGGGGACTTGTTCATAAAAACGTTCATGATACCGAGTTAGAAGTTGACAGTAGAAATTATTTTCAATCAAATCAAACTGCAAGAAATATTCTTCTTCCTTCAAGATGCTTGTGGGCAGTCGCTTGTATTTTTGCTGGTTTAACTTCTGCGTTTCTCGTAATTCTTTCATATTTTGTTCTTTCAAATGAAGTCAAGTGGAAAAATATAGAAGAATTGGATCAATCCAGGTCAAGAGCTTCAACAGATAACTCGCAAATTCGTTTAGTTGATTCAAGAACTCCTAAAAAACCAAGATTTTGCTTAAAAAGATTTGTTCAAAATTATCTGGCTGTATTAAAAATTGTATTTGTTTGCTGTAGTTTACTTATTTTCTGCGCAATCTTCAGTATGGAAGTATTGAGTCTATTATCTTACATTGATGAAAACAACAAAAATAATGCACTGTTAGAGCTTGTTGTTGATACAAATACAACTTTAGAAGGATTTTATTTGTTAGATACAAGTAAAATGTGGCTTATGAAAATTCCTGCAGCTTCAATATTTTTCACGTCACTTTTATATGCAGTCATTTCAACAATTGTTCTTATTACATCAAACAATCCAGAAAACAGGATATTCAACAAACTGTATAAATATTCAACTTCTTACAAAAAAGCGAGATTATTTCAAACAGTCGGTTCGTGGTTGCTTGTGATTGGTCCGTTGCTGCAAGTGCTTCTGCAATCATGCGTGACGAGCTGTCCAAATGTGGGTTTTAACCACAATGCCGTCTACCACTTGGTGGTTGCAGTGGCTTCAGTTATAATAGGTGGCGCTGCTGATTATATGCAAGTGTTGAGCACTAAAATATGCAAATTGAGACTCGTTCATTGCGAAACAAAAATTGTTGAATGTTTGTATCATGACAGTTTTGATGTCGTTTAATTTTTTTACACCCTTCCTTATTAACTTAATTATTTCATATCGCGTTAGTCTAACTTTTAGTTTAACTGTTTGTTCATTTGTGAGTCAAGAGATTTTATATCTATGTGAAAAGTTTTAGTCTGAAACTATGATACTTGACAAAGTTTATAAAAAGACATTTTATTCTTTAATAAATTTTTGAAACATTTTTAGCCTAACCTTAATTTAATTATACACTTATCTGTGTAAACGTGCTTTTAAAATATATCATTATTTTATTACAAACGTGTTATAAAGCAAACCAAGAAAACCAATAAAAATTATACTTAATATATTTGATGTCTGTAAAATATTTTAATTCTAAACAATGCTTTTTGTCAAACTTTGCTTGTATTTTTGTGATTAACCACGTAAACGAAGATATATCTTCAAATTTTTCATACTTTTATATTTACAAATCAATAATGAACTTATAAAGCTACTTTTTCGTATCTAGAACAGGTGGTTACAAACTGTGAATACTTTTTTAGTTTTTTCATTTATACTTATATTAAACGTGTATTACATATTTTTTAATTTTGATTTAGTCTAAAGAATGCCAAACTTAATGTTGGTGATCCAAAATATTTTATGGTTAAACACATAAATGGTAATATATCTTCTAAGTTTTCAAATATTTATTTTGCAAAACGTAATATTTTGTACTAAATAAAATTGCACTTTTCTTTGTAAGTATGCTGTTTATAGTAAATAAATACAAAAAGTGATTTTTTATTGATGCTAGTGTGAACAAAATTATTTGTTTTTCAATTCAAAAGATATTTTATTTTTAATAATCATTCAATAAAACTATTTAACATTTTTTAAATAAAACTTTACTTAAAACTTCTATACAAGTATTAATTTGACTAATTTTTTGCTAACTTAATATATTAGAATAATGTTATTGGATGGTTAAACGATTCAATAAAACCAACAAACAACTAAATTTGTGTTATATCGACAAGTTAAGATACATATTAGAAGTTTAATTTATATAAATAAAAATGAAGTACGTAGTAAACTACCACAAAACAAAAATAATAACAAAAATAGAAATGAAAAATTAATATTATTTAGAAAAAAACACTAAAATGTATAATCAAAGAATAAAAAATTATATTGAACTATTAACATAACAAAGTATTTTTTAGTTATTAAAAGCTTTAAACAAATTTTATACATTTTGAAACTTGTATGATTACTTTACTATTTTTATTTAGCATAAGTAGTAAGAATTTTCTACGAAATATATTAAAGACAATGTTAAAATTTGGTAAAAATAGAAAACTTTACAAATATTTGTTTCAATTAATGCGTAAAACCTTAGTGTTCAACAATTTACTAAGGTTTTATGGGTATAAATTATTTTTTCGCACAAATAATATGCTAACACTTGTAAAAATATGTGGTAACAGAAACATTAATCTTACTAAAACTTTAATCAGTGGATTTTTACCGATAAAGCGTTTCTTTATCTGATTGTACAATCAAGTTTACTAATCAAAATTTCAGTTCAAGCTGTAAAGCTATATTCGTTTTTGTAGTTTAAATTTTCCTTGATTTGAAAGAACGAAAAATTAAAATATCATGTTATTTCTATTAAGTATAAAAGGCCAGATAATTTTTTTAAGCTGTCTTTAACTATTTAAAGTTAAACAAATTTATCTCATGATAAGCGTGTGTCTCGTGTATACTTGTAAACTAGAATGAAAAAAAAAGGAAAAAAAAACGTCGCAAATCTGTATAAATAGCCTTGCTAGTTTGTAATATTTAATTGTTGTTTTTGGTATATTAAGCAATAGCAAACTTAAGAAAAAGATTTTTTAATCTACTACTAGACAAAGGGCCTCCTAAAATAGCCTACCGATTGTTTTTTGTTTCTCTTACAATTATGAATTAATCAAAATAAAATAAAACACTTTAATCTAATAGGTTCTTAATTTTTTTATTTTCGATTTAACAATAAAGCAAATAGTGAGGTATTGATATTTGTGTTCAACACTATTTCTAAAAATTTTAGTACTACGAATTACGTAAAAGACTGTCAGATTAGTTAACCATTAAAATATTAGTTTTTCCGAGTACTGTTAAAGTTTCTAATCTCTTAGCAGAATAAGAAATAATTTTTTTACGAGTACTACAAAAACAGACCCTTTTATACTTCTCAAAACAATGTTTGCCCGTTTATTTTTTTTTTATTTGTTATACAGGTTTTTTTAGCTTTGTAAGTTACGTGATATTATTTTAAACATCGCTTTATTAACTTTTTCACAGATAAGTATTTTTTTAATAACTATTTCGACTTATTTACTATGAAGATAGGTAACAAAAATGCAGCCTAGACGATGTTTTACAAAACAAATTTTGATATTTAGTCCTTGTTGTTTATTTTTCTTTGTTTGAATTGAACTTTTAATTAGTAAAAAAATCTATATAAACTTAGATTTAACAATAAATGATAGTTTATAAACATAAGGGTTGATCATACCAATTCAATCATCACTACCACAAGACTTCGGTATACTGAGGCCGATTTTATCCTAACTTGTTTAACTTTAGCTTGTTTCAAGGCATACGAAAGTCGTGACTTAGACTTTCACCGATGTTTTCGTTAGTTTAGAAACAGTAGTAAACATAAAAAATTAGAATTAAAAACAGACAAGAAACTATAAAGCAATATTTATTTTAGATTAAGTAGTATATTTAGACTTTTGGTATTAATTTAAAAATTGGTTAAACATAAAGTTTAATCTATGCGTTTAAACAAAATCTATATATAAAATAGCTTTACTAAAAGTTTAGAAAATTGTTAGTCTAAGCTAAAATGTTTTGAACAGTCTGTACAAATAATTTCATTCTAGTTTATGCTTTAACTATTTAAATATTTCCATGCTAAAGTTACTTTTCTCGTTTTATAGTTTATATTTTTATATCTCAAGTTGTTAATTTTAAATAAACAAAAATAATTTTTCTACAAACAAAATGTTTGCTAAGCACCACATTAAATCTACTTACAACCGCAAAACTTTATTTTAAAAATATTTTATCATTAACTGTTAGGTTTTTTTGGTAAATAATGTTGATAATTTGCTAAACAATAATTACTCTAAATATAAATGTTTAAATTTTCTAAAAAATATAAATCCTTGTGTCACATTTTAAATAACCAAAAATAGCAATTTTTACCTAAAATACAAAATAAAGTTTAAAAACAGAAATTATAACTTGTACCATAACTTAGGAAATAAGTTTAAAAGTTATTTGAAATAAAAGTTTAGAAACTTTTTTTTTAATTATATAGTGAAAATGCAATTAACGTAACTAATAATAATAAAGCAAAGAGTAATTAACAGTACATAAGTACTTTTAATTACAATGCAACTGAAAAAATAATACCACAGAGCAACAACTTATACACAATTTAATAAAACAACAAAACAGTATAATCAAAATCTTTATGTTTACACAATTTAGGTTTTCTTAACAAAAAACAAATAGCTTTAAATTAAAATAAATCTGAAATCTGAAAACAATTTTTAACAATCTTTTTAAATTATGATTACGAGCACAATCAAGGTTATTTACTAAGTGTTCAGTAATAGAAGATCTCTTTGAAGCATTTATAACTCTTATAGATTTAGTTTTCTTGTTACTCTTGCAAAATTCATCGATACTTTTTGGAATATGTTCTTTTATTCTTTTGCCAAATTGTCTTGAGGTCATCCCGACATAACTAGCTTCACAGAAGCAGTTAAACTGGTAAACTACCATACTTTGTTTAAATTCTGCTATCGGATCTTTTCCTCCAGGTCTGAACATTGCTTTGGATACGAATATAACAATTGGCTTTGCCGAATGATAAGTCCTACTTACTAATTACCAAATCTCTCTTTCTAAAACTCCTGAGTTCTTATTGACATAAGGCAATACTAAAGGAATCAAGCATTTCTCCGGCCCTACTGGCTTTATTTTGTTCAAACTATTAAGATGTAAATTGATAATTTTATAAACAAGTTCTTGTGGATAGCCATTTTTATTTAGTATCAATTTTATCTGTTTAATTTATTAATTGTTTTTTTGAATGTTATAAATAATTTTTACATGAACTGTTATAACTTCAAACATAAAATTTTTAACTTAATTTTGTTAAAAAACCAATAATGTAAAAATTTTCCAAAATATTTAATTTATCTTTATTCTATCATATAAATGCAATGTATTGTAATTTATCTAAATATACAAATTTAACGTTAAATTTCTTTAAAACTATTTAAATTGAAACAATACAGGTTTTCATACGTTATCCAATCATGAATTTATCGATCAAATATTAAGTTTACAATACAAACTTTGGTTAATACTTCACAAGTGTTCATTTCCTAATTTTATTTTTTAGTTAACAAAAAAAAATCACATAAGATAAGAGTAAACATTTTATGTGGTTTTTATAAAGCGTTGGTATAAATTCACGAAAATTTCACAACACTATTTTGTATACAAATCAAAACTTTTGTAGTGGTAAACCACAAATCTATTTTTGAATGTTTAAAGTTTTAAAAACATACCATCTGGAATTTGCTATTGATTTAATTTTGGTATGTGTTACAGGTTTACAAAACTTTACCGGCTTTTTTTTATATTGAAACTGATTAAGCTGAAAAACAACTAAATAAATAAAGTATTAAACTATAATCTAAATAAACTTACGGAGTTTTTGTTTAACAGTAAACTAATTTAAAACTTACTGAAACATTAAGATTAAAACATTTTTAATTATAGAAGTGTTTTAAACAATTATATATTCTAATAAAACAACAAAAATCATCAATTTGATTTAAATCAGAAAAATCGAATAAAATATGTATAGTACACTTAATAGTACACAAATTTAAAACTTTTTCAAGAGTTTTTTAATAAAATTAAACAAAAATTATACGAAAAACGCATAATTCAAACAATAAATTTAAAAAATTTACAATTTTTTCAAAACTTATCTAAAAATAGTATAGATATATGTTTACATAAGTCAGTTTTACAAGTAAAATTTCAGATAAGAATAACTCGAGTCATAACTTTATTTTTTGTTTCTATTTCTAAATAAGTAAAATATTAATTTCTATGCCTTGTTTTTATCAACTCTTAAGTCAGGTACAACTTATTTTGTCTTATTTAAGAGTTATACATTACAGTTATTTAGTAATTTAAAACTAACTTGATAAGATTATAGAAAATTTTATTTTTTTATTTTTTTACAAACTCAACTAACTTTAATTTGATAGTTTTAAAAGCTTTTCAAACAAAACAAATCTAGGAAACTTCGAACTCATCTTTTAAAGATCTTTATTTAAGTAAACAAAAAAACAGTGAAATAACTTAAATTAACTTAAAAACTTACTTTTTTAATTTGAAATATTCAAAAAGGTTGGCTTTACTTTTAGTTTAAAATATTTTTGATACTGACATTAAATACCAAGATCTTATACATTAAAATTTTCGAATTTTATTTTAAAAAGTTATCATATAGTAATTGTTAAATTTTGCAACAGTAAATAAAATCAAAATAAATCAATAACAATCCTTTAGTTTTGTTTTCAAACCAGATTACTTATACAAGGTTTACTATAGTAAATTGTTATTTCTAATGCAAAAATTTAATTAAACAATTTTAATTTAAGCTTATATGTGTGTTTGTCATTTTTATGTTTTGTAAAGTTTGTCAGTTCAAGCTTTTCTCAGTAATGTTTTTTAAGTTTCTTCATCTTTAAGCTAGGTTTAAAGCATTTCTTTGACAACACACTTTTATAAGAACTGTTTTGTATAAAATAGAAAAAGTTAAATAAATCTTATTTTTTTATTAAAAAAAATGCAGAAGTATTCAGAAATACAATTTTAGTCAAAATGTAATTTTTTATTTAACTTATAAATAAAAATTTAAAAACAGAAAATTTGAGATTGTATGAAAATATGTACAAATATATAGCAGAAATTGTATATTAACATATCTATGTCAGTTTATATAAAGTAAATTTGAAAAGAACTTCAATTCTTCCGGAAATTGATTTTTATCTGGAAATACCTTAAAAAGTTGTGCAAAAATATTAGGAATTTTTGTAACCAAGTAACTGACATTTTTTTTTGCTTATCTTTGTATTTTGACATCAAGTGGTAGATGATGATATACAAATTATGTGAGAAAACCATAAATGGGAAGTTTTGAATATTTTTGAAAAACGATTTGTATAAAACTAAGTAAAGCTTTAAAGTCAGTTTCGTTTTTTAAGATTAATGTCAGTCAATATTAAACTTAAATCAGATAATAAAAAACTATTTTGCTCAGGAGAAAAATTCATGTTGTTAATTAAAAAAAATACATTTTTATGCAAGTTTAAATCATGTTGAAGGATTTTTCACATTTTGTAACACAATTTAAAAATAAACAAAATTAACTAGGTTTTTTTTAATTTTATTTTAGTGGTTTTTAGTCAAAACATTATAGTTTAAGTAAGAACTTTTACTATCTAGCTTAATGAATTCGTAAAATTATTTTTTTAACCTTTTTAAAAGTAAAAAACGGATAATTCTTTAACAAATAAAAAAACATTGTTCAATTTTATGTAAAGCATAGAGAAATTTTTGATTACAACATTTTTTCAAAACAAAACTTATTAAAAGAACTGGTTTTTAGATAATAAAATAAACATATATGAGCCAATTTTTTTCACTCAACTCCTTTCAAAAAAACAAAAGGAAACATTGAATACTTAGTTTATTTTTATTTACTTACTATATTTTCAATATAAACCTAACGACAAAAAATTAAAAAAAGCTTTTAGAGTTGTATGAATAAAACAAATCGTAAAACTCTAATTTCTGATATTAAAACAAATTTATGTGTCACAATTTATCTTTGTATATTATATACGTGAAAAATTTAAATACGTTTTAAAAACAATATTTTATGTGCTTCTATATTAGAGGTTTAAGTCGTCAACAATTTAATATTTTTTGATAACTGTCAGTTAAACAACGCAAAACAAAAGAGAAAATTTTAATCAGATAACAAAAAACTACGTATTTATACCGGATACGAAGTATTTTACTTAGAAAGTATGTAGTTATAAGTTATACACATATCAAATTTAAAAACTAACACATTTTTTGATTTTTTTTGTAGTTTTAAACTAGCGTTTTTAACATATACGTTATATATATATACATATATATATATAAGTGAATTGTAATACATTTATGCAGTATACCTGTTATTTAAAAAGATAACAATTTTCAATAAATTATTTCATTTTATTCGCATTAGTACAGCTACAAGTTATATTTAATTTATATATATAAAACTTTAGTATAAAATAAGTATTTGCTGTTCTTTTGAATATACTATATGCTTTAACTTTTATCGGATAACTTTATTAAAAAGACTAACATTTTAGGCTTTTAGGTTATAAATAACCTTTATTTTGCACAAACGAGAAAATTTAAGTTTATTTTTTTCTGTAAAGATTAAATTTTAACAACTTGAATTTCATAACATAATTCTTTTCATCGGAAGTTTATTATTTATTTTAAAAAACAAACAAGTTAAGCTAAAGTTCTGACGATATACAATTAGACTTAAATCGGGAAATTTCAATAACACCTTTTTGTTTTGTAAAAGCTGTGTATTTATTTGTATACTTTTGTATCAATTCTTAGTATTTGAAATTTGTCAAACCTCAGAATTTCAAACAAAGTTGACGTAATTAGGTGTTAAATACGTCTAAACTTAAGAGAACACAACACATATAAAAATTAAACCTTTTTGGTTTTAAATTTAGTGTATTTATGGGGTATCTTTTTTTCTTTTACAAATATTAACAAATTTCTTAATAAAGTTTGTATTTGATTCTAACCAAACTTAAAGGGTAAATAAAATCATTTTGTACGCAAGTGTAAGTTTATTTTTAAACAAGTTCCTACTTCAGTATATAAATTTAGCAAAATATTTTACTTACTTTTACTTTTTTAATAAGTAAACACAACTAACGTGATGTTATTAAAAGAAAAATAGTTAATTTAAAAAATAAGTATTTAGAAAAGTTTATATTTCTTAACTCACCTGTTAATCTGACTTAGTAATTGAATTAAATAGGTTTTTTTAATAATTTTTGGCTTTTAACTTTTTTGAAGAGTTAAGTGTTTATAAATTATTTTAAAATTGTAAAAGTTTATTGCTTTCGTGTCACATTAATATAATATCCCGTACTAAATAAATAAAGTAGCTTGACAAACTAGGAAAAAAAAGAATATATAAAACTTGGTTTATAGCAACTTTAATCTGAAAAAACAGTTGTTTGTTATTAGAAAGTATCATTAAAAGTTTTAAATATATTCTAATTAAATGATAAATTTAGACCAAATTTATGAAAAATACTATTTTATATAATTATATTTATTAAATTTACTAAACAACTGTAAAATCGTATACTGACAATTAGGGATATTTGTTAGGTAAACATAAGTTTATATATATTTTAATTGAAATTGTTTACCATTGAATGATAAAACCAAATGAAGAACATTAAAACTAAGTATTTATTGAACATATGCCAAATAATTTATAAGACTAGCAATAAAGTATTTTATCTAAAAATCAAATGGTTTCATGGTTTTCTGAACTTAAATTTACAGAAAGCACTTTAAATTTTTTACTTTCAACTATAATGTATTTTATCTAAAAATCACATATTTTTGTGTTCTTCTGAACTTAAGTTGCAGATTTAATATTTTAGTTATCTAACTTAAAACAAATTATGAATCGTTACATTAAGCAATATATTATACAAAAGACAGGAAATACCCAGTAGTTTTCCCAAGGAAAATCAGAATACAATCTGTTTTTTTATTTGAATTTTTTGAAATAATATTAGAAAGTTTAATATAATTCTTCAAAAAAAATAAGGTTTTTAGCTATGTTTTTTATAAAAATTGAACAAAAATAATGTTAAACAATCAAAATAATATTTTACACATAATATTGTTTTGTTATATTTATGTTAAGTGATTGCACTAATCATATAGTTTATACTTTAAATGAACTATATTACGAAACTAATTCAAACAACGCAATAAAAATAATAAGTATTAGGTTTAGAAATACTTGTTGATGAATTGTTTAAAGAATATTATTTGACTTATAAGCAACTTAATATAAAGTATACGAATAATGATTGTACAATAAACGTAAAAGTATATTCCGTTTCAAAAACTTTAAAAATAAAAAAATAAAACTATCTCCTTCACGTTAATATTTAGAATAATTAAATTATTTTTTAACTGCATTTAAGCTTTTGTTGTATGAAGAAGTTATAATATTAAAAATCGTAAATTAAAACATAGTTTCTAATTGTAATCATTTGAATTTTAGAGAAAAACTTTTTTAAATAACTTTTTTATATCCTACTAAGGTATGCCCAAGCGTTTTACAATAAATTCGTTCATAAATACGAAAAGTGAACTTTTAATGTGAGAAACAACAACAGTTACTAGTTACTGCAATAAAACAAGCCAGCTCATGTTTATTTAATTTTTTTATTTTAATTTCAATCTAATAAGTTAGAATAAACATAAGTTAAAGAAGAATTTAAGTTTAATTTATATAAGCTACTAGTTGATCCTCTGGATTAGTATATTACTTTTACTAGAAAAACTTAATGAAGTATTTTATTCATCCTTTTAATTTTATCTATATAATTTACATTTATTATTGTAGGCTAATTAATAAGTTGCAATCGTCAGAGTTTTTTATAATTTAAATTTATTTAAACATTAAAAACGAAAATGATTTAAAACATGAAACTTAAAAAAACAATAATGTTTTAGTTGTTTACTTTGAAAGTAATTATACTTAAGTGATTTTCAGTTTAAAATAAAAAATATATACAAGTTTTTTTTTTTTAAACTATAAAAAACTTTAAAAACATTTCTTTAAACTTTAAAGAATTTTTGTTAAAATAGTTTTTAATAAACGTTGGAAAAACCCTTATATACTTTATATAATAGATTATTTGAATTTAATGAGCTAAAAAACGTTCTACCTACATGTTAAAAAGTATTTTACTATTTCCTGAACTTAAATTCCTTTAAATTTTTATCTTTACTGACACTAATCGTTTAAAACAATTTTTTAACATCTTCAGAGTCTTAACATTCATTTTTAGATTAAACTTTAGCTTATACACACTTTAAACACAAATAAATTTATGAAAAACAAATGTTTTCTTCGTATTTTGAATTAATAGTGTATACTTGTAGCAAGATTTTATAAGCTGACATATAGACGTTTATATTAAGCTTCTTTTTTATGAAAAATATCTTATATTATATAACATTTAGTTTAGTCCTGATAAAAAAATGTATTGTTTTCTTACTATGTTGAATAATAGATCAAATCTTTAAAGGTTATACAATATGTTATTAACGTTATTAAATGTTATTTTTGTGTTTAACTAGAATAAAATTAAAGAATTCTATTCAAACTATTCCCACTAAATTATTAAACTAAACTTAATAACTAAGTTTTAAAAGGGTATTGTAAAATATTAATTATTAAGTTGTAAGTTGTACTAAAATCAGTTTTTACATAAACTAACTAAAATTTGAAGATTATCAACCTATTATTTTAAAAGTTTTTTTTTTTTTAATTTAATAATTATTATAGCAATTTTTATATAAACGCAGTAATACAATCGCATAAGAGCGCCTTTAAATATTAAAAGTAAAACATAAGGTACTGAAAATAAAAATACGTTTACACTTAATTAATCTTATAATCCAATTTAATTTTGACAAACACGCAAATTTCGAATTTTTAAATGCATTAACTCCTGTGGTTGCAATTGTATAATAAAAAATTTGATAATGTAAAAGCATGCAACTTGTTCTAAGAACATATAAATAAATTTATTTGCTTTGTTTAATTACAGTGGTTACTTAAATCTTTATTTTAATTTGCAGCTCAATACTACACTGTTAATAGTAAAAATCAATGTAATATTTATCAGCACAGTTTTCACAAACTCAATTAATTTTTTCTATATGGAAATTAAATAATACTTACTCTGCTTAATTTTGATATTTCTTACAATATGACGGATCTGTCGGTTATTTGGTTTTGGAGTTTTAAACTAAAAGCTTAAAAAACTAATTTGTAAAACTTACTAAGCATTCTAGATAACAACTGTTTGTAGACATAGTTCAATCTTATCTGATTTTAATTTCTTTATTAGTTTGTCATTTTAAATTGAAATTAATTTATGAAAATATAACTGTTGACGATTTTAATATTTGAAAAGTTCATCATTTGAAAACTCGCTTATGCATCTTTACCTAATGAAAAATTTTCTAAGTTCTTTGGTTGTAAAAATTATTCAAGTAACCAAACAACTTTGTAAAACGCAATAACAAGTATATTCAATCGTAATTAAATTTTTTTTGTTTAATAAAAATTATTTTGTGAATTTTACACTGATATAAAAAACTAAATGTATATTCAAGTTTTGCAAAAACCAACCGAAACCTGACAGCTACAAAAATTTAAACGCATTTCATGCTTAAACACCAATTTTTAAAAACCAATTTTAAAATTAGTTTTCCGTTTTTAAATTGAGGTTGAACTAGTTACATAAGATTGTGTTTGGTTTTGGTTCTAAAATAAAACTTTAAACTTAAAACCACAAGAAACGTATTTTAGTTATTTATACAGTCAGAAACGGAAATCAAGAAGTTAAAAGTTGTAAACTGTTGCAGAAATTATTTGAAAGAAAACGTAGAATGTGATATAAATAATTTTAAAATTCTAATAGTTTGTACTTCATTTTATTGTGTTTAAATAGTTGATGTAGTTTAACCTAATTTTACAACTTTATGATCGTTTTATAGTATAAGGTAATTTTTCTAAAGAGTATAAGACTTTATACAAATAAAATAGTTTAAAAAGACCGCAACAACAAATATTAATTTGAATTGAGCCATACTTTTTTCAAGTTTTCCTTACAATGATATATATTTAAACAGTTTTATTTAAAATAACTGAAATTGTTAAATGTTACGCTTAGATATTATAACGGTAAATTATAATATTATTTATTATTAGAACTTTTTTAACTAACCTTGTTGTTAAATTATGAAAAATTGTATAGTTATTAAATCATTCAAGTTTTAAGCAGTATTTTTTTCAATGTTTGAAATAAAATTTATTAATTTTTTATACATACGTAATTTACAATAAAAGCTAAATAAAACAACTACTTGTAGTTTAACAACACTTTCAAAAAGTTTAGTACATGCCTTTTTTTCAATATTAAATAAAATTAGAAGTGTTATTAAATCCAACAAATACAATTTCGATTTAGCCTAAGGTTGTAGAAGAATTTAACCAACTCATTATTATTCCTTATTTGATGATGAACTATTTCATAACATTATTCCGGATCTTCTCAGTACTATTAACCATAGATTGTTTTTTACATAGGAATTGTGTACAGTAGTATTATGTAAGTTAAATCTACCTTGTTTATAATTTTTTTTCATGTAAGTAAATTTTTCCTATATACGTATGTGACAATCATTGAATTTATACAAAACCAATTTATTATAAAAATATGAAAGACTACATATAAGTTTTATTGAAATCGTTGCTAAATGAGATAGTTTGACGCTTATGTTTAATTATCTAGCACTCAAATAAATTAGGGTGTATAATATCAATTACAACTATTTATTTAAACTAAAAAAGCAACTATTAACAAACTAAAAATTGTTAAGTATTTTTCTCATCGAATCTATAAACAATTTAAAGAAAATTTGTTTATAAACATTATTTAAAACACTTAAAGTAAGATTATAAAGTCTTTTGAGACTTATTTGAATTTTTTGTAATAGTTTTAATGACTTTTGTTATCCAACAAAATAATATTATATTCGTTTCTTTTTATTTTATCAAAACGTACATAAGTAATAGTTCATCATCATATATTTACAATTTCGCTATTTAAAACTATATTGTCAATTTATTAACGTATGATTGGTATATAACAAGTTAATCTTCAAATATATAATCTCATTAAGTTTATGTAAAAATTTTAATTATTGTACACCAAATAATTTTTTTTCTTAGTTTCGTAAGGTTATTACAAAGATATTTTGTGTAAGTTTTATGCATGGGTTTTAACCGATATTGCAAATTCAATACTAAAGAACTAAACATTTGTATACAATAAAAAATAGTTGATTTTTTTGTTGAAATAACACAGCTGTAAGTTCGTATTTTTTATTAGATTTTACTTAAAACAAAATGCAAAAACATTAGGTACAACCAAAAACTTTTTTTTAAAGCGAAAAACACTAAACTATAAATTAAATCAGAATCATTTTTATCTTTTTAACAAGATTTTGTAACTTTGACTTATACAGGTATCTTTTCTAATTTATAAACATATTCCATACATATTCACAGGGTATTTCTAATTACTTTTGAACAAAATAGGTGGTTATACCTTTTCTACGAAAATCGCTATATGTATATGTGTAATATATAACTGATGCAATTTAAATTAAGTCGGAAATATACAAAACCTCAAAGATTAACTAATCTCTCGTAGAATAAATTTTTTTAACATATTATATTTTTTAACTTTATGCAAATTGAGACTTGTTCATTGCAAAATTAAAATTGCTGAATGTTTATATTATCATGACCGTTTTGATGTTGTTTAATTCTTTTTTACACCTTTTTATATTTACTTAATTATTTTTATAGCTCTAGTTCAACGTTTAGTTTAACTGTTTGTTCATTTGTGAATCTTCAAACTTAAATAAATACAAATTTTTAAACGTTATTGAGTCAATAAATTTTGTATTTATGTGAAAAAATTTAATCGGAAACTATGATGCTTGACGAATTTTTCTATATTTTTTTTTTCTTTAGACAATTTTTAAAACATTTTTAGCCTAACCTTAATTTAATTTTATACTTATCTGTGTAAACGTGCTTTTTTTTATCATCTTTTTTATTACAAACGTGTTATAAAGCAAACCAAGAAAACCAATAAAAATTATACTTAATATATTTGATGTCTCTAAAATTTATTAATCTTAAACAATGCTTTTTGTCAAACTTTGCTTATTTCAAAGTATTTTTATGAATAACTAAGTAAATAAAGAGACATCTTCAAATTTTTCACACTTTTATATTTACAAATCAATACTGAACTTATAAAGCTACTTTCTTTCTTACTTTAGTATTTGAAATAAATGGTTACAAACTGTGAATACTTTTAAAGCTTTTAAATTTATACCAATACTAAACGTGTATTACATATTTTGTTATAAATTATTTAATCTATAAAGTGCCAAACTTAATGTTGGCAATTCAAAACATTTTATCGTTAACCACATAAATGGTGATAAATCTTCTAAGTTTTCACATATTTATTTTGTAAAACGTAATATATTGTACTAAATAAAGTTGCACTTTTCTTTGTAAGTATGCTATTTATAGTAAATGAATACAAAAAGTGATTTTTTAATTGATGTTAGTGTAAACAAAATTATTTGTTTTTCAATTCAAAAGATATTAAAACTTAATAAACGTTTAAAAAAACTATTAAACATTTTTTTTAACCAAAATTTTACATAAAATTTCTATAGAATTATTAATTTAAATGTTTTTTTTACTATTTAAATATTTTAGAATAATGTTATTAAAATATTAAACGTTTCAATAAAACAAACAAATAACTAGATCGTGTTATATAGACAAGTTAAAATACATAATATAAGTTTAATATATATAAATAAAAATAAAGTACGTAGTAAACTACCATAAAATAAAGATTATAACGAAAATAGAAGTAAAATATTAATATTACTAAAAAAAAGAAGTAAAATGTATAATAAAATAGAAAACATTCTTAGTTCTTAAGGAGCATTAAGCAAAATTTGTACAATTTGAAACTTAAGTAGTTACTTTACTACTTTTATTTAGCATAAGTACTAAGATTTTTCTATGAAATAAATTAAAGGCAATGTTAGAATTTGGTAAAAGTAGAAAAAAATATTTGTTTCAATTAATGCGTAAAACCTTAGTATTCAACAATTTACTCTGGTTTTATGGGTATAAAACATTTTTCGAATACATTATATTCTAACACTTTTAAAAATGTGTGGTAATAAAAATATTTAATCTAATTAAAACCTTAATCAATGGAATTTTACCGATAAAGTATTTCTTTTATCTCATTGTACGATCAAGTTTATTAATTAAGGTTTCAATTCATGCTGTAAAGCTATATTCGTTTTTGTAAATTAAATTTTGCTTGGTTTGAAAAAAAACGTCTAACTAAAATACCATATTATTATTAAAATATAAAAAGCCATATAATTCTTTAAAACTGTCTTTAACTATTTAAAATTAAACTAATTTATCTCATGATAAGCTTGTGTCTCGTGTATACTTTAAACTAGAATGGGAAATTAAGGAAAATAACAAAGTTTTCGCACAAAGCTACTAATCTGTATAAATTAGCCATGTTAGTTTGTAATATTTAATTGTTGTTTTTGGTATATTAGGCAATAGCAAACTTAAGAAAGAGATTATTTTTAATCTACTACTAGACAAAGTTCCTCCTAAAATAAATAACCGACTGTTCTGTATTTCTTTTACAATTTTGAAATTAATCAAAATAAATTAAAGCACTTTAATCAATTAGGTTATTAATTTTTTATTTTTCAATTTAACAACAAAGCAAAAAGTCAAGTATTGATATTTGTGTTCAACACTATTTCTAAAATTTTAGGACTACGTATTACGTAATAGACTGTCAGATTAATTAATCATTAAAATATTAGTTTTTCTGAGTACTGTTTTAAGTTTCTAATTTTTTAGCAGAATAAGAAATAATTTTTTTACGAATACTTTAAAAACAGACCCTTTTATACTTCTCAAAATAAATTTTGCACGTTTATTTTACTTTTTTTATTTTAGAGGTTTTTCTAGCTTTTTAAATTATGTTATACTATTTAAAAATGGCTTTATTAACTTTTTTCACACATAAATGTGTTTATAATAACTATTTCGACTTATTTACTATAAACATAGGTAACAAAAATGCAGCCTAGACGATGTTTTACAAAACAAATTTTGATATTTAGTCTTTAGTGTTTTTTTTTTCAATTAAACTTTTAGTTAATAACGAAATCAATATACACTTAGATGTTACAATATATGATAATTTATAAACACAAGGGTTGGTCATACAAATTCAGTCATCAGACCACAAGCCTTCGGTAGATTGAGGCCGGTTTTATCCTAACTTTTTTTAAATTTAAGCTTGTTTCAAGGCATACGAAAGTCGTGGCTTAGACTTTCACCGATGTTTTCGTTAACTTAGAAACAGTAGTAGATATAAAAAATTTCAAAAAAAGGCGAGAAACTATATAACAATATTTATTTTTAATTAAATTGTATTTTAAGACTTTTAGATTTAATTTCAAAGTCGGTTAAACATAAAGTTTAACATATGCTTTTAAACAAAATTTATATATAAAATAGCATTACTAAAAGTATACAAAATTGTTAGTCTAAGCTAAAATGATTTGAACAGAGTGTACAAATGATTTCATTTTAGTTTATACTTTAACTATTTAAATATTTCTACTCTAAAGTTACTTTTCTCGTTTTATAATTTATATTTTTACATCTCAAGTTGTTAAATTTTAATAAACAAAAATCATTTTTCTACAAACAAAATGTTTACTAAACACCACTGTAAGTCTACTTATAACCGAAAAACTTAATTTAAAAAATATTTTATTACTAATTGTTAGGTTTGTTTTTGATACTTAACGTTAATAATTTGGTAAACAGTAACTACTTTAGATAAATTCTTAAAAAAAATAAATCTTATGTATCAAAATTAAATAACCAAAAATAGCAACTTTTACCTAAAATACAAAATACAGTTATTAACAATAACATTTTACATATCGTGTAAAACAGTTAATATTTAAGAGGTGTATCTTTATTGTAGTAAACATGAATAATTAAATTTTATCAAAAATAATGTTTCTTGATTTGATTTAATCAGTTTTTTTTGTATGTAATTCTTATCTTTCTAATTTATAGCAACCATAATTTAGCTAACTTTTTAAAGCAGTTTTTTTTTTGTTAATTTTATAATTTTGTATAAACACATTTTAAAACTTTTTTTTTTGAAAATTTAGTTCAAAAACAGAAAATGATAACTCGTACATTAACCTTTGAAATCAGTTTAAAAAATATTTGAAATAACAGTTTAGAAACTTTTTTAATGTTATAAATAACTTTTACATGAACTGTTTTATCTTTAAACATTAAAGTTTTAACTTAATTTTGTTTAAAAACCAATAATGTAAAAATTTGCCAAAATATTTGTTTTAGCTTTATTCTATTATATATATGCAATGCACTGTAATTTATCTAAACCTACATTTTTTACGTTAAATATCTTTAAAACTATTTAAATTGAAACAATACAGGTTTTCTAACGTTATCTAATGATGAATTCATCAATCGGATTTTAAATTTACAACTTTAGCTAATACTTCACAAGTGTTTGTTTCCAAATTATTTTTATTTAGTTAACAAACAAAAATTACATAAGAAAAGAGTAAACGTTTTATGTGGTTTTTACAAAGCGGTGGTATAAATTTACGAAAATTTCACAATACTATTTTGTAAACAAATCAAAACATTTGTAGTGGTAAACCAAACATCTATTTTTGATTGTTTAAAATTTTAAAAACCGTTCTTCTGGATTTTGCTATTGATTTGACTTTGATATGTTTTACAGGTATACAAAACTTATTTTATTTTGAAATTGATAAAGCTGACAAACATCTAAATGAAGTAATAAACTATAATCTAAATAATTCTACGAGGTTTTTGTTTAACAGTAAATTAATTTAAAACTAGTTGAAACATTAAAATTAAAACAATTTTAATTTCAGAAGTACTTTAGACAACTATATATTCTAATAAAACAACAATAATCATCAATTTAATTAAAATAAGAAAAATCAAATTATATATGTTTTCTCTGTCTTCATAGTACATAATTTCAAAACACTTTTAAGAGTTTTTTAATAAAATTAAATAGAAATTTTACTCAAAGCACGAAAAACACATAACTCTTGTAAAAAAGTTTAAAAATTTACAAATTTTCGAAAACTCTTCTTAAAATAATATAGATATATGTGTACATAAGTAAGTTTTACAAATAAGATTATAGATATAAATAACTCAAGTCATAGCTTTATATGTTGTTTCTAACTCTAAATAAGTAAAATTAAAAAAATTATTCTTTGTTTTTATCAACTATCAAGTCAGATACATTTCATTTTGTTTTATTTAAGAGTTATTTATTACAGTTATTTAGTAATTGAAAACTCATTCGATAAGATTATAGAAAATGTTTATTTTTTACAAACTCAACTAATTTTAATTCCGTAGTTTGTAAAGCTTTTTCAGATAAACAAAAATCTAGTAAACTTCGAACTCATCTTTTAAATATGTTTATTAAAGTATACAAAAAAAATTTTGATTAAACTTAAAAACTTATTTTATTAATTTGAAATATCCAAAACGGTTGGCTTTACTTTTAGTTTAAAATACTTTTGATACTGACTATAAATACCAAATTCTTATACATTAAAAATTTCGACTTTCATTTTAAATAGTTAACGTATATTTATGTTAAACTTTGCAAAAGTAAATTAAAAAAAAAAAGTTCTTAATAACAATCTTTTAGTTTTGTTTTTGAAACCAAGTTATACAAGGTTTACTATAGTAAATTTTTATTTCTAAAGTAAAATTCAAATAAAAAAAATTGATTGAAGCTTATATGTGTCTGTCATTTCAATGTTTTGTAAAGTTTGTCCATTCAAGCTTTTCTTAGTAATGTTTTTAAATTTCTTTATATTTAAGTTGGGTTTAAAATATTACTTTGACAACAAGCTTTCAGAAAAACAGTTTTGTTTAAAGCAACTAAATCAAGACAAATATTTCTGTTTTAAGTTATAACAAAAAAAGCAAAAGTCTTCAGTAATACACTATAGGTAAAAGTATTCTTTGTGTATAAGAATTTGAAAACAAAATTATGAAAACAAAAATAAAACCTTGCGATTATAAAATAAAATACACATATGTATCATTTTATACAAAGTAATATAATAATTAATATAAGTGTATTAATATACTATTGTCAATTTTTATTAGGCAGATTTAAAAAGAATTTCAGTTACACCCGGAAGTTGATTTTATCTGTATATACCTTAAAATATTTTGCAAAGAAAATTAGGAATTTTTGTAACCAAGCAACTGACAACATTTTTTTGCTTCTCTTTGTATTTTGACATCAAATAGTAGATAATGATACACAAGTTATGTAGTTATGAGAAAACAATAAATGGGAAATGTTGAACACTTTTGAAAAACAATTTGTATAAAACTAAGTAAGACTTTAAAGTCAGTTTCGTTTTTAAGATTAATGTTAGTCAATATTAAACTTAAATCGGATAATAAAAAACTAATTAGCTCAAGAGAAAAGTTTTGTTGTAAATTAGAAAAATACATTTTTATGTAAGTTTAAACTATGTTTAATTATTTTCACGTTTTTTATCCCAATTTAAAACTAAACAAAATTAACTAATATTTTGAAATATTTTTTTTTTAAGTTTTTAGTCAAAATATTATAGTTTTAGTTAGAACTTTTACTATTTACCTTAATGGATTTGTAAAGTTATTTTTTAACACTTTTAAAAAAAGTAAGTAACGGATAATTTTTAAACAAAAAAAAAACATTGTTCAGTTTTAAGAAAAGCATAGAGATATTCTGATTACAACAATTTTTTAAAACAAAAATTATCAAAAGAACTGGTTTTTAGATTTTAAAATAAACATATATAAGCCAAATCTGTTCACTAAACTGCTTTCAAATGGACAATAGGAAACATCGAATATATAGTTTATTTTTAATAACTTACTTTATTTTCGATATCAACCTAAAGACAAAAAATAGATAAAAGCTTTTACAATCGTAAGAATAAAACAAATCGTAAAACTCTAATTTCAGATGATAAAACAAATTTACGTGTCACAATTTTTTTTGTATATTATATACGTGAAATATTTAAGTGCGTTTGAAAACAATGTTTTATTCTATATTAGAGATTTATGTCGTCAACAACTAAAAATTGTTTGATAACTGTCAGTTAAACAACGCAAAATAAATGAGAAATTTCAATCAGATAACATAAAACTACGTATCTATATGGGATAGGAAGTATTTAATTAGGAAAGTATGTAATTATAAGTTATACGCATATTAAATTTCAAAAAATATCACATTTTATAAATTATTTTGTAGTTTCAAACTAGAGTAGCGTTTTTGCCATATGCTTAAATATATCAATAACTGTTTAATGAAATTAAAAACTTCAATAATTAATTCTTTTTTGTCCGCGTTAGTACAGCTGAAAAAAATTATTTTAAATAACATTTTAGTATAACCTAAGTACTTGCTGTTCTCTGAAATAAACTATATTTTTTAACTTTAATCGGAAAACTTTGTTTAAAAGTCGAAATTTTTAAGTGTTTTGGTTATAAATAACTAGTTTTTTGCACAAACGAGAAAATTTAAGTTTTTGTTTTGTAAAGATAAAATTTTAACAACTTAAATTTCTTAATGATATTCTTTGTATTTGAAGCTTATTATTTATATATAAAATAATCAGGTTAAGCTAAAGATCAGACGATCTATAATTAGACTTTAATCGGGAAATTTCAAAAAAACATTTTTGTTTTGTAAAAGCTGTGTATTTATTTGTATACTTTTATAACAATTCTTATTATTTGAAATTTTTCAAACCTCGAAATTTCAAACAAAGTTGACATAATTAAGTGTTAAATACGCCTAAACTTTAAAGAACATATGAAAATAAAACAATTTTAGTTTTGAATTTAGTGTATTTATGGGGATTTTGTTTTTTTTTTCACATAAACTATCCAATTTCTTAACAAAATTAACATTTTGATTTAAATCAAACTTTAAAGTTACAATATAATAATTTTATATGGTAGAGTAAGTTTTATTTTTAAACAAGTTAATACTTTCGTATATACATTTGGCAAAACTAACGTCGTGTGATTAAAAGAAAAATGGTTGAGTAAAAAAACACTTATTTGGAAAAGTTTATAAATATATAAACTTACCTGTTAATCTGGATTAGTCATTAATTAATATACGCTTTTTTAATAATTTTGGGCTTTTAATTTTTGTGATTAATTTCGTATTTACAAATTATTTTAAAATTGTAAAAGTTTATTGCTTTCGTATTCTATTAACATAATGACCCTTACTAAATAAATAAAGTGACTTGACAAATACAGAAATAAAAATACTTTATAGGATATAAAACTTGGTTTATAGCAACTTCAGTCTTAAAAAACAGTTATTTATTATTAAAAATTATCATTAAAAGTTTTAAATATATTCTAATTAAATTATAACTTTAGACCAAATTTATTGAAAATACTATTTTATACTTATTAAATTTACTAAACAACTGTAAAACCGTCTACTTACAATAACTGATATTTGTTAGGTAAAAATAAATTTTGATATATATTTTAATTGAAATTTGTTACCATTGAATAATAAAACAAAATGAACAATATTAAAACTAAGTATTTACAGTACATATGCTCAATAGTTTATAAGACTAGCTATAACGTATTTTATCAAAAGATCAAATGATTTTGTAGTTTCCTGAACTTAAATTTACAGAAAGTACTTTTAGTTTTTTACTTTCAAATATAATGTATTTTATCTAAAACTCACATAATTTTGTGTTCATTTGAACTTAAATTGTAAATTTAATATTTTTAATTATGTAATTTAAAGATATTATAAATCTTTACATTATGCAACATACAAAAAACTGGAAATACCCGGTAATTATCCCAGAGAAAAACAGATTACAATCTGTTTTTAATTTGAAAAATTTGAAATAAAATTATAAAGTTTATATAATTTTTCAAAAAAAAAAAGGTTTTTAGCTATGTTTTTTATAAAAATTGAAGAAAAATAATATTAAGAATCATAATAATGTTTTAGATATAATATTGTTTTGTTTTATGTATGTTAAGTTTTTACACTTATCATATAGTTTCTAATTTAAATGGATCATGTTACGAAAGCAATTCAAAAAACGCAACAAAATTAATAAGTTTTAGATTTAGAAATACTTGTTAATAAATGTTTAAAGAATTCTATTCAACTTATAAGCAACTTAATATAAAGTATAAAAATAATAATTGTACAATAAACGTATAAAAACAAAAAACTTTTAAAAGTGCTAAATAAACTATCTCCCTCACGTTAAGATTTAGAATAGTTAAATTATTTTTTAATTGCGTTTAAATTTTTGTTGTATGAAAAAGTTGTAATATTAAAAAACGTAAGTTGAAACATAGTTTCTAATTGTAATCAATTAAATTTTTGACAAAAATATTTTTGAATAACTTTTTTATTTCCTCACAAGGTATGCCAAAGCGTTATACAACAAATTCGTACATAAATACGAATAGTGAACTTTTTGCGTGCAAAACAAAAACAACAATTACTTATGACTACAGTAAAACAAGCAAGCTTATTGTTTATTATAATCTATTATTTATCTCAATTCTAATTTCAATCTAATATGTTAGAATAACCATAAGTCAAAGTAGAATTTACGTTTAAAAACTATTAGCTACTTGTTTATCTTCTTTGCTAGTTTATCCCTTTTACTAGTAAAACAAAATAAATATTCTATCATTCTTTTATAATAGTTTTTAATGTAAGCTAATTAATAAGTTGCAAATGCAAAATTTATTTTTAGTTTTTATTTATTTAAACGTGAAAAACGAAATAGGTTTAAACGTAAAATTATTGATAAAAAATGCTCTAGTTATTTACTTTGAAATTTTTTTTATTAAAACAGTTTTTCTAGTTTAGTCAAGAAAATATTTACAAGTTGTTTTTTGATTAAAAAATAGTCTAAAAAATTTCTTTGAATTTCGAAGAACTCTTGTTAGAATATTTTTAATTAACTTTAAAAAAAACTCTTATTTACTTTATATAACAAATTAATTAAATTTAATTAGACTAAAAAAAATCTACATACGTATTAAAACGTGTTTAATTGTTTTTGAAATTTTAATGCTCTCTAAAGTTTTATCTCAATTGACATTAATCGTTAAAAACAAGTTTTTTAACATCTTTAAAGTCTTAAGATTCATATTTTAGATTAAACTAAAGCTTTTACACCCTATAAATACAAACAGCTTTCAGAAAACAACTACTATTCTAGACGTATTTTGAATTAATAGTAAATACCTCTAGCAAGGTTTACATAATAAATAAGTTGACATGTAGACGTTTACATTAAGCTTCTTTTTTATGCAAATAGTTTTTATTGTAGAACATTTAGTTTAGTCCTGATTTAATTGTGTATTGTATATGTTGATAAAAGATATAATTATTGTAAATTATACAATATGTTTTGTTCCGTTATTATATGTTGTTTGTGTATTTCAACTATAAGAATGTTAAAGAATTCTGTCTAAACTTTTCGCACTAAAATAATAGACAAAACTTTATTAACTATTTTTTAAAAGTGTATTGTAAAATATTAGCAACAAAATTTAAATATATACTAAGATGAGTTGTTACAACAACTAACTAAAATTGAAAGATCTTTAACCAGTACTTTGTAAGTTTTCCTTTTTTAGGATTAAAACCTTTTTTTTATATCAACACAATTATAAAAACGCATTTGAGCGCCTTTAAAACTACAAATAATATACTAGATACTTAAAATAAAAAGTCTAAACATATTTTGCACTCAATCAGTCTTTTAACTTAATTCTATTATTGAAAGTAACGCAAATTTGAAATTTTTCGAATACAATTGTATAATTAAAAGTCACAAAGTTTAAAAACGTAAAATCATTTATCTTGTGCTTAAAACATTAAAAAATCCTTGATTTGTAACGTTTTAATACAGTTTATATACTATTTTTTGTTTTTAGTTTTTAGCTTAATATTTTACTGTTAATAATAATAGTTCAATGCAAAATTTATCAGCACAGTTTTAACAAGTTTAATTAATTTTTTATAAGGAAATTAAACAATACTTACATTGGCTGTTTTAGAAAGTTTTTACAATTTGACAGCTCTGACATTAATACGATTTTTAAGCTTTCAACTAAAAATTTTAAAAACTTATTTGCAAAACGTATTAAATATTTTGAGATAAAAATTAAAAAAAACATAATCCTCTTGATTGGTTTACTTCTTTTACTAGTAACACTAAATAAAATATTGTGTTTATCCTTTTTCCTATAGGTAATTTATAAGTTGCAATCGTCAGAGTTTTTTATAGCTTCTATTTGTTTAATTAAACGTTACCGACGAAAAAGGTTAAAAACGTTAAAATTCTTAAAAAATATTGAAATTTTAGTCTTTTATCTTGAAAATATATTGTTTTAGTAATTTTTCTAGTTTAATCTAAAAATTATTTACAAGATTTTGTTTTAAATCTCAAAAACTCTTTAAAAATTTTTATTAAAATATTTTTTAATAAACTCTGGAAAAACCCTTATATACGTTAGATAACAAGTTATTTGAGTTTAATGAGATAAAAAAATGTATATACGTATTAAAAAGTATTTAGTTGTTATCTGAACTGTCTCCAAAAATTAATCTTAAGTGTCATTAACCGTTGAACGCAAGTATTTTAACATCTCTAAAGTCTTAACATTCGTTTTTTATATTAACTTCAGCTTATACACACTTTAAATACATAAACATTCGGAAAACAAATTTTTACTACGTATTTTGAATTAAAATTTAATACCTGTAGCAAGGTTTTATAAGCTGACATATAGACGTTTATATCAAGCTTTTTTTTTTCATTATATAACATTTAGTTTAGTCCTGAATAAAGTATGTATTCTATTCTAACTATAATGAAAGAAAAAAACGTAAATGCTTATACAATATGTATAAAAATGTTACTATATGTTATTTGCGTATCTGAAACTGAACTAGAAAAAAGTTACAAAATTCTATCTAAATTATTCACACTTAAGAATTACACTAAACTTTATTAACCAATTTTTAAAAGTGTATTGTAAAACAATAACTATTAAATCTATATTATAATAAGATAAGTTGTTACAATAACTAATTAAAATTTGAAGATATTTAACCTAGTATTTTGTACGTTTTCCTTTTTTTAGTAACAAAATTAATTTTCAGATACACATAATTATAAAAACGCATTAAAGCGTCTTTAAAGATTAAAAGTAAAACTTTAGGTAATGAAATTTAAATATCTAAAGTATATTTTCACTTAACAAGTCTTTTAATTGAAAGCAATTAATGACAAACACGCAAATTTCATAATTTTAAATGCATTAATTTATGTGGCTGCATTTGTATACTTAAAAGTTTATAAACGTAAAAGCATGCAACTTGTTCTTATAACATGTAAATAAATTTGTTTGGTTTTGTTTTATTACTGTTGAAATATGAATTTTCGTTTCTAATTTACAGCTTAATATTTTACTGTTAATAGTAATAATTTAATGCAATATTTATCTGCACAGTTTTCACATATTCAATAAATTGTTTATGAGGAAATTAAATAATACTTACTTTGGTTGTTTGTGAAATTTCTTACAAGTTGACAGCTTTGACGGTAATAAGATTTTAAAGTTTTCAACTAAAATTATCAGAAACTAATTTGCAAAACGTATTAAAAATTTATTTATAAAAATAATTCAAAGGTATGTACTAAAAGTTTTAATAGTCTTGTTAAACTACATATAGTTGTTTTATTTAGTCTTTTTTTTTAAATTACGTTTGTATACAAAATGTATACAACTAACCATAAACAAAAAAAAACTAATTAATAAAAAATATAGTTTTTATTTACAGTACAATTTTCCGAAGTTTAACAATAAAATCGGAAATAATTTATCAATTTACAATTTAAAGTTCGGATGTTCGACCCTTTAACATAATTAAGTTCAGTTATGTTCTATAAAGTTTTTAAAGCTTAGTACGTTGGTGACAATCTTTATTTGTTATTGCATTCTTTGTTTACTACAGTTTTTCAAATTTAACCAGTTACTTTGTATAATCTTTAAAGCATTACTGTTTATATATATTATAAATAAATTACAAAAATATAAAATAAGGTAATAACTGTTTAACTATATAAAAATACTAGTTTTAAGTAGAAAATTTAAATTTTTAAGTTTTTTTTCATCTCATAAATTAAAATAAAAAGCTAATTTAAACACGAAATTTAATCTCTCGGGTTTAGTTTTTTAGCCGTCAGGCTTTGATTTATTGTTTCAATTTATGAGTTTATATTGAATCGTGTACATATGTGTATAGTTTGATAAATATTTTTTTGTTTTAAATAGTGAAGTTTTATTAAAAAGAACTAATTACGATTAAAGAAACTTGCTTTTACCAAAGCTTATAGTTTATTTGAACTTTTTATTCAAACAAAATTACTTATTATTAAGTAAAAATGCAAAAGTGAGTATTTACGTCTTCGAATGATGAATTGTCATGTCAAAGTCGTCAATATTAATGCTTTTTTAATTTAAGTTCAACTTAAAAATTTACAATATAGCAGTGATATAGCATACAGATATAGCATACAAATCAGATAAAAACAAAATTACGTCTCAAAATGGTTTTTATCTGTAAATGCTTTATAAGTTATGCAAATTAGTTTTAAAGTGTTATACTACAAAGAAAATATTTACTAGCAAGAATTTGTAAAGCTAAAGTAATAAAATTATAAGGCAAGTTCATTTATTTTAGTAAGTTAAGCATAAGTTCTATGCTTTTACGTTTTTAAACTCGTGACTTCTAATTATACACTTGCAACCACAGGAATTCATGCATTTAAAGAATTGTAACATACGTAATTGTAACATATTTACGTAGTTGTAAATTACTTAAATTAAATGATTATCATTGTAAGCATGACTTAAATAAGTGTTCGTTTACAATTTGTTATTGTATTATTTGCACACAACAGTTACTGCGAATGTAACCAGTTACTTCGTATGATCGTTTAAGCATTACTGTTGTATATATTACATAAGGATTACAAAAGTATAAAAAAGTTATACTATTTAAATATTTAAACACAATAAAGTTTTATATAGGTTTTTGAAACTCCAATTCTACTTTGATCTTACATCTTACGTAATTTCTCTCAAGTTTCAGTCTTTTGACTTCCGTTTCTGACTACATATATTACTTAATGAATTTGTAGTGGTTTTAATGTTAGTTTTAAAGTTTTAACTAAAAACAAAAACTAATCACGATCTTATGCAACAAATTTTACCTCAAAATTTAAATATAAGCTTCTTTAGTAATGACAATGGTTACTGACTTGCCTTTAATTTTTTTTTTTGTAATTGTAAGGCTTTAATTTTTTTTTTGTAATTGTAAGGCTTTAATTTTTTTTACAATCGGGTAATAAAAATTTAACCTTCTGTTGTGTAAATTTGCAAAATATTGTTTCCTTAATAATAAAATTATATTAAAAAAAACTAGTTACAAGTAAATATACAAATCGTATTCATTTTTAAAAGTTTATCATTTATAAAAAAATTATAAATAAACACAAACTAGTATAATATCAAAAAATTAGATAACTGATGTTTACTGAAAATGCTTTATAAGTCAAATAAAATTGTATCTACTTCAAGTAAGAACATTCTGTAACTAATTTACATAATTTAGATGTCATTTTGTATGAATTAAAAAAAATTAATTCTATACTTAAGGCCTTTATTAAGACTGTGCCAATAAGTATTACACTGAATTATTATTACTATCAAGAATTAAATATTATGAAACAAATAAAATAACGTTTTACAAAAACTTTTATAACAATTTTAAAAAACCAAAATCAAATCAATTTATAAAGATTTTTTTAAACACAACTTATATGCTCTTGCGTTTTCAAATTTTGAGACTTTAGTTAATCATTTTAAGCCAAATGAGTTTAATTTAATGCATTAAGAAATTTTAAAATTGCGTAGTTGTCAATGGATTAACTTAAAAGATTTATTGAAAGCAAAATAAATTTAGTGCTTTTAATTTTTAGTGCATAGTATTTTACTTTTGACGTTTAAAGGAGTCCAAATGCGTTTTTATAATACTGTATATTTTAAACTCATTTTTTACTAAAAAAGAATACTTAAAAATACTAAGTAAAGATATTTTTGTTTTGGTTAGTTATTGTAACAACTCAAGTTAGTGTATATTTTATAATTATTAACCTATACTTTATGTTAGTATTTTTGAAAACTTAGTTAATGTAACTTAGTTTAATACTTCAGTGTGAATGGTTTAGATTTAACTTTCTAACTTTATTATACTTGTAATATACGAATAAGAAATATTCAATATTGTAAAAGTATTCTGATAATTTTAATGATTTGTTTTATTATTAAACATAGGAAGAACATAATAAATACTTTAGTACATACCAAATAAATCGTTATAAAAAAAAAATTATTTACCATAAAAAGAAGCTTAAGATAAAAGTATATCTGTCAACTCATAAAACCTTACTTTAAATATTTACTGTCAATTCAAGTACGTAAAAATTATTTGTTTTTAACAAGTTTTATGTAACTGTAATTAGTATATACCGATATTTATTCTAAAATATTATAAGTAGGGCTTTAAATATGTTAAAACGCGCGTGTTTTAAGATTATTGTCAGTTAAGATATATGTATAGAGAGAATTCGAAATCAGATAAAAGTTTAATACGTTTAAACACGTATACATTTTTTTTATATCCTAACTTTAAACATTTGATTTTTAAAGGAAAAAAGGGTTTTTCCAAATTTACTCAAAAGATTTTAACAATAAGTTTTTTAAAGTTCAAATAAATTTATTAAAACTTTAAAAACTTTAAATAAAAAATGGAGTAGTATTTTCTAGATTAAAGTAAACTATAAATTTCGGAACTATAATTGTTCGAAGTATAAAAATAGCAAACTTGTTTATATTTTTTTTATCAATAAGTCAGAATTTAAAACCTATATTTTATTTTAGGTGTTAAAATACAAAATTGTACAAAAAGGTTTCTATTGTTAAAAAAGTTTAAAGTGAAAACTTATTGAAGAAACAACAAGTAAAAATGTTTATTTAGTTTTATTAATAAAACTAAGTTCTTATTACAAAATTCAACTAATCAAGCGTACTATCAAGCATAAGATACTTATTTAATTTATATTATAATTTAACTTAATTGTTTTTAAAGTTATTAGATTAATATCAAAAATAAATATAATAACTAATAAAAATTAAACAATTTCTAGCTTATTTTATTTTAAGTTTATTTATTATTACTACTTTTATTATTTTCTTGCACTTCAAAACTAAACTCTTTTTTATTTTACAAACGAACTTTATGCAGGTTATTTGTGCTAAACTAAATTTAATGTTTAGTCAAATACTAAAGAGGTCACAATCTTTTACAACTTATTTAAACCCAAAGTATTAAAAACAATTAATCAATTTTTAACCGACGTATTTTAATATTAGAAAATCTTCAAACAGTAAAAAAGTAAATAAGTTAAATAAAATCTGATCATTTTAAACTACAACTTTGCAGGTTTTACATAGTTTATTTTATAAAACGGAATAAAGTTAAATATTAACATCTATATTTTGTATATAGTTGTTTATAAGCATTATAGAATTCTTAGAAAACTTTAGTTAAAAGTATTACCAAAAAAATTTTTCGTTTTATTTTTGGCGCTATTTAAATTGCTTTTGTAAATAGTTTAGCTATATTATCTACTTTCAATTGAACTCGATAAAAAATATTATTTACTAAAAATAAGTAGAAAAATATACTTAAATATAGTACTATATGTAGTACTTTGCTATGATTGTTTTAAACAATTTTTTCTTCGATTTTTGTACTAAATTATAGCTAGAAAACTTTTTATTAAATAACATGAAGTAAAACTTTTAAAAATTATTTCAAAGTGTTCAGTTACAAAAACAAATATCTATTGTAACCTGATTTGCTGTTATACTATTACTGGGTGTTATTAGATTTTTGTATTTTTTATTACTTAATGTAATAACTCATAATATGTATAATTTAGATAATTTACAAGATTAAATCTAGAAAGTAAAATCTCGAAAGTACTTTCTGTAAATTTAAATTCTGGAAACTACTAAATTATTTATCATTTTTTTAGTTTCGTATAAAACTTTTTTTAGTTAGTTTTGTAAATTACATTGATTATGTTCAAATTATACTGAGCCATATCATTGTTTTATTTCAGCATTATTCAGTAAAGTATACTGTCAATCAAAAGTTTATTGAAGTTTATGTTCAGCATATTGTTTGAGAAGTACTTTGTATACTCAAACAAATAACAAAACTAATAAATTATATCAAAAATTTAAGGTCCTATGTACTTCATTACTTTGTGGTATTTTTAATGAAACATAACACACATCTTATTTTTAATGCTGAAACTGAAATGTTGTATAGTTTCTTTTTCTAAAGTAAAGTATTTTATTTACTACCCATTGTTTACGCTCATGTAACCAGTAAACAGTTATACATGTTTTACTTAATAGTAAATAACTATTGTAGCTTGGTATATTAAATGAGTCTTAAGCATAAACTATTCAGAAGTTTGACTTTATTTATGGGCTAAGTTATATTAACTGGCTAGTCCGTTTAATACAAGCTTTTAAAAGAATTATCTTTTAAGTACCATAGTGTTAATATTGTTGAATGTCAGTAATTGTTATTCAATTTTTTTTCTTACTTAGTTTAAACCAACTACGTTTGTTTATATTAAAACTTAAAGCACCTAAAATACTTCTATAAAAAGTTTTGACCAATTTTTCATTAATGAAGCAGTTTTTCTAAAAACGATTAATAAAAAAACTAAAGCATTTTAGCAAATTTTATTAAAAGTGTTAAACATTTTATATATTATATACAAACATTATTCTCAAAATATAAAACATTTTTAATAATTTTTTTCTAAGTTTAAGGTTTTTAATTTCTTATTACGTCAGTTTGACTTAAAATTCCGAGGTTTTAAAATTTTCGATTAGTGTGGATTTCTCATAAAAATAGCAAAAGTGTTACTTTATCATTACAATAAAACAAGTTTTTATTAAAACTTCCCGATTAAAGTCTCATTATAACTCACCAGACCTTATAATCATCTAAATTGTTTTAGAATACACAATATACATCCGAAGTAAAGAGGTTTTTTTGATGCGGTTGATTTGGGAAAACTATTTGAGAAGCAAAAAAATCGTTTTTAATTTTTTTCGTCATTTTGTGCAACATAAAGGTTATTTATACCCTAAGTATTTAAAAAATTGAGTTCTTTATTAACTTTTTTCTTAATTTAAGCATATAGTTTATTTAAAACACCAGCAAATGTTTGTATTATACTAAAGTTTTATATAAACAATAAAAAACTGGCAGCTGTACTGGCTTAGTAAATAATAACAAATTATTTATTAAAGTTTTTATGTATTTTAATTAGATAGGTTTAATGCATAAACATATTATATTTCACGCAACAGTTATTGCTACATTTAAATATATGATAAAAAAGCTAGTTTAACTTGAATCTATAAAACAATATATAAAGTGTGATAACTTTTCATCATTTAATATGCATATAATTTATAAGTACATTATTCTAGATCAAACAACTTTCTACTCGATATGAATACGTATTTTACTGTTATCTTATAAAAACTTCTCATCTTATTTGATGTCATTTAACTGACAGTTATCAAATTTAATAATCATTTAAATATAATAAACACATAAACTGTATATTTCCAAGCTTGTTCAGTTTTCACCTTAATATTAAACAAAAATTAACTTTGAGGCACATAAATTTGTTTTATCATTCTAAAAAAAAAGTTACTTCTATAAAAAGTTTTTGGTCTAATGCTTCAGATTAAATTATATCTTTCCTACTATTAGTTTAAGTACATGTATTATTATAATACTACATATAAGATACGTAAGTTTTACCAAGTTTTAGATACCAATCACCTTTTTTTCCTGTAGTTTTTAAAATATACCTATACAGATAAATAATCAAATAAACATCTACCTTAGAAAAATTTAAATATTATTTTTAGTTAATGATTTAGTTTTAAGAGAAAATTTCTTTATTAATTAAATTTAATTTTATTTTGTATTTAGTTTTATAATATGAACTTTATGAAGAACTAGTATGCTAAATTATTACATTAAAACGTTAACAATTGTTTTTAGATTATATTTAATTTCCTATAATAGATAACATAAGCTTTTTTCTGTAAATTATTTGTAAGAATGCATTTAACACGTTTCTAATTGATAGAATTTTGTTTACTCCCCTCAAACTTTCGTTTTTATAGTCTTTAGAATTTCTAATTAAGTCAGACTTAATATGCTACATTATTTCTTTAAATCAGTTTTAGTTTTTAAGTTTTTTTTTTAATTCTCTAGTTTCAAAAGTTTTTTACACTATCGATACTTATAAGTTGTAAATTTAAATAAAGGTAATAAAGCAAGTTTTATAACAAAAAAAAAATATATATAAAAGTAGTTATGTTTAAGCTAAAATTTACTTTTCTTACTGTCGTAATCGAAAGGTAAAACTTTAAAACTAAGCTAAAGGTTAACATAATTTTTTTTACGTTTTTATCATAAAAACTTGCTATATAACACTTTTGAACCTTCTTTGTAATAAAATATATATTTAAATATATATGTTTAATTGTAATCTTATTAATAGTTTAATGCGATCAAAGTTATAGAAAGCAGACGTTTATGTCTGAAAAAAAAAGCTTTAGTCAGGTGCAAAATTTAAATTAGACCAATACACATTTTGTGCTTGTTTCATAATTTCACACTAAATGTTATTTAACATTTATTTTATATGATTTCAAATATAGTTTTCAATACAATTATAGTGTAATGGTTGTTTTATCTCCAAGTTTACGTACGAAAATATTCAAACAGTTATCATGAAATAAAAGTACTAAATGTTATCGTTAGATTAAGTATAGATTAAACCATATTTGATTTTTGATTAAAAAAAGTACTGTCAATTTTATTTAACTTAAATTATAAATAGAATCAAAAAGGAGTTTTGTTTGTAATCTCAAAAATTTTCGATTTTAAATAATTAGTTACTTGTACAGTCGATTTATTTTTGTTCTAAAAATCTCAAAAGTATTTAAGTAACATTACAAAGTTTTAAATTTCTTTATTAAATTTAAAAGAGAAAACTATATTTATTTTACTAAACATTTGATTCAAAATAGTTTTTCAGAAATCTACAACATAACAAAATATTTTTATGTACTAAAAATTGTTCATGTTTTAGTACATAAAAAACAAGTTTATACAATTTAAATTAGAATTAAGCATTTTATACAAAATAAAACCATAATGTACTTATAATCTGAATATAATAACTTGATATTACTTGGCAGTTTTAAGTGAATATTTGTAGACATGAACTAAATAAATAATATAAACAAACAACTTTTCTGAAAACTACATAATGTTTAGTTGTTAAACTTTTATGTTTCAGTTCTTTTTAGATGTTTGACAAAACTTCAAATGTAAAAAAAAACTAACGATAAAAAATAGTTTTACTATTTACTTTTAAACAAAAAATTTATGAGAATTGACAGTTAATATTACTACTTCATGAAAGTTTAAATATGAATTTTTCATAAAAACTTGACTTATATCGGGTTTATATAAACATTCGGTTTTAAATACATATTATTTATTTAATCTATGTAGTTCTATTTTAAGTTTAGTACGATCAAAGTTTTAAAACGATTTTTTAAGCAAACATTTATGTCTAAAACAAAAAAAATTCAAGCGCAAAAATGTAAAACGTATTTGGTGTTAGTCAATTTTATTTAGCTTCTAGACATCTGCAGTGTTATTTTTAGTATAGTTGCATAACTTTTTTAGTTAGTTTTTTTTCAATTTGTTACATAGTTTGTATATAATTACAGTATAATGATAGATTTTTCGTCACATTTGCCAACAAAATACTTGCAAGTTATCATGAAATAAAAGTTTAAATTTTTTCCAAAGATTTAAAACAGGTTAAAGTTTCTTTAATTTGTAAGTATAAACGTACTGAAGTAGTCGTGAAATTTTAGTTTTTATTTAACAAAGAAAAGTATAAACTTAAATATATAAAAAATATGTTATAAGCAAATAAAACTTACGAAGTTTTGAACACAGTATTCTTTACACTGTAACACACAAATTCATTTTAATGTCACTCACTTCTAATGTCTATAAAATAAACATTAAAAGCTTGATTTACTGACAATAAAAAGCTTTTTTTTAACTTAATAATAGTTAATAACAAGGTTTTATTATACTCTTAGATAAACTATGATAAATTAGTTAACTTTTTGTTGTATAAAAATTAACAAACGTTTTTCATGTTATATATAAATGACGTAAATACTATAAATCAAATTGTAGAAAAAAACCTTAAACATTAACTGTTTACTATTAGACAAAAAGTTAGGTGTGTTTCCTGTTAGAAAAGTCATTTGAAAAAGATTAAAACTCTTATATAAGTTCATGTTTGGTTTGTGTTTGTTAGATAACTAAATAATTAAAACATATACGCAATTCAACCACAATTTTATATTACATGCTTTGAAAATCTAAATTTAAAATGCGAAATAATTAATACTTGTTTTCAATATTTTTTTAGTAACAAGATCTTTGAAAAACAATTGTTTTTCAATGAATTATTATTTTTATTATCGTTTGAAACATTTTACCCGCTAATATAATATCATAATACGTACTTTGATGCGATGATTTAACATTGTGTTAATATGGATAGAATATTTTGCCCGAAGGTGAATTGAAACCATAAAACTTTTTTTCTTTATTGAAGTATTTAGTAAAGAAAAAAAAGGAAAAAAGTATAACATTATATTATAACAGGTATGTTTTTTTTATTTATAAAACATTTTGCATACTCATACAATGAGCTAGCGTTGTACAAACTAAGCTTTCTCTGAAGTTTATTTTCATTTACTATATAAACAGTTTTCGGTTACAAAACGACAGGTTATAGCAATTAGTTTAAAGTTTATTTTAGTAAAGTTGTTTAATACTAATAATCATTGTTAGATTTTGGTAAATTATTTTTTTATTGTGCATTGAGATTAATAAAGCTGCTATACTTTATAAACATTTTTGTCCTAAGCGAAATACGTAACTTTTTGTAAAAATAATATAACTATAAAGAACTTTATTTTATTTGATTAAAAAACAGTTTTTTTTAGTTTAATTGTACAAACACTTATTATACAATTATACTATTGTTGTAAATTACACTTAATTTTCTATTGTGTTTTTATATGCAAAAGAAAAATTTCATAAATGCTTAAACAATTCAATGACAAAGGATACAAAATTAGAATAAAATATTTAATGAACAATTCATAGTCAAAACACTTAATTTATCAAGGTTTTGTTCAAACTGTTTACACCAATTAAAAAACTGTTTCAATTTGGTTATCTGATTGATAATCTTGTACTACAATAAAAAATTAGTTATAGTGTTTTGTTTGTTTTGTTTTTACACCACTTTTGAAATTAAAAATAAAATGAAGCTTTTGTTTTACATTTATCATATTTTTTTTTGCTTATACTAAATTCTGACATGTTATGTTATATAATTTTGTAGTTAATAAACTTTCAAATTTAGTTAATAACTAGTTTTTTAATAAACCCGTCAATAAAAATAAGTTTTTATTTGAAATTTGTAAATGTATATAATATTTGTAAAAACTATTTTTGTATGACAATATTGCCATGCTTTATGTTTTAAAATTCAATTTCTCAGACTTTTTTAAATGAAAATCATTAAATGCTTTGTTTAAGAGTCTTAAAAAATGATATCATTACTTTTCAAAGTCATAAAAAGTTATAAAGGCTAAACATGATTTATTAATGAACCTTAACCATTTACTAATAATTAAACTTATGATTAAATTCAAGATTTATTACAGAACTTTGAGTTCATATATCATATTTAGTAAACAATTTCTACCAATATGACATTACAAGATTTGTATCCATACGACTTAGATGATTCAATTGGAACAATAATAACTGATAACGTAGCTGCAGTTATCATGCTATTTTTCAGTTTTTTTATTTGGATTTACTCGTTTATAAACAAAAAATCTTACAACAAAAACAAAGCTTCAAAAATAAACAATAAATCTTACTACTTCGAAGAAAACGAATCTGAAATCCGAATCAACAGTTTTCAGCGCAAAAGTTTACAACTTTCTTGTTTCTCAGGATTTGTAATGTTCTCATACGCTCTAATGTTTCTGTTTGGAGGACTTGTTCATAAAAAAGTTCATGATATCGAGTTAGAAGTTGACAGTGAGAATTATTTTCAATCAAATCAAACTGCAAGAAATATTCTTCTTCCTTCGAGATGCCTGTGGGCAGTCGCTTGTATTTTTGCCGGTTTGACTTCTGCGTTTCTCGTAATTCTTTCATATTTTGTTATTTCAAATGAAGTTGGGTGGAAAAACATAGAGGAAATAGACCAATCCAGGTCAAGAGCTTCGACAGATAACTCGCAAATTCGTTTAGTTGATTCAAGAATTCCTACAAAACCAAGCTTCTGCTTTAAAAGATTTGTTCATAAATATCTTGCTGTAGTAAAACTTTTATTTGTTTCCTGTAGTGTACTTATTTTTTGCGCAATTTCTAGTATAGAAATAATCAGACTGTTATCTTACATTGATAAAAACAACAATAATAATCAACTATTAAAGCTTATTGTTGATTCAAACACAACTTTGGAAGGTTTTTTTTTTGTTAGACACAAGTAAAATGTGGCTTATGAAAATTCCTGCAGCTTCAATATTTTTCACGTCACTTTTATATGCAGTTATTTCAACAATTGTTCTTATTACATCAAACAATCCAGAAAACAAGATATCCAACAAACTGTACAAATATTCAAGTTGTTACAAAAAAGCGAGAATATTACAAACAGTCGGTTCGTGGTTGATTGTGATTGGCCCGTTGCTGCAAGTGCTTCTGCAATCATGCGTGACGAGCTGTCCCAGTGTGGATTTTAACCACAATGCCGTCTACCACTTGGTGGTTGCAGTGGCTTCAGTTTTAATAGGTGGCGCTGCTGTTTATATGCAAGTGTTGAGCACTAAAATATGCAAATTGAAACTTGTTCGTTGCAAAATGAAAGTTGTTGAATGTTTGCATTATCATGATAGTTTTGATGTTGTTTAAATTTTATTATTACACATTTTCTACATTAACTTAATTTTTTTTATAGGGTTAATCAAATGTTTATTTCAACTGTTTTTTCATTTGTGAATCTTCAAATTTTGAACAATATTTATGTTAAACTTTATTAAGTCAACAGATTTGTTATTAATAAAAGTGTTTAAAACCTGAAACTATTAACCTCACAAAATCTATCAAAAAACTTTTTATTAATTGCTAAAAAAGGTTTCATCTTTACTGACATACCTTAATTTATTTATATACGTAACTATGTAGACGTTTTTTTTTAATTTATTTATTTAATTTTCATACACGTTAAAAAAACTTCCATAAAAACTAACAAAAATTGATATAAATTGTATCATGTCTTAATGTCTAAAACAATGCTGTATTTTAAAACTTGCTTATTTCAAAATATTTTTATGGTTAGCAACATAAATGGTGATATTTCTTTTAATTTTTCTCATTTTGTATTTACAAAACAACACTGAACTTACAAAGTTACTCTTTTTCTACTTTAGTATATAAAGTAGATGGTTATAAACTGTGATTACTTTTAAAACTTATTAATTTATACTAATATTAAACGTATATTAAATAACTTGTTTTTACTAGTTTAAGTTAAAGAATTTAAATGTTAACTTTGATGATAATTAAAAATACTTAATGGTCAGCCACATAAATGGTGATATTTCTTTAAAGTTCTAACATGTTTGTATTTACAAACATATTTGTTTTGTACTAAATAAAGTTGCACTTTTATTTGTAACTTTGATTTTTATAGTAGATGAATACAAAAGTTGATATTTTATTTATGTCGTGTAAAAAACTATTACTACTTTTTTCAATTCAAAAGATATTTTAGTTTTAATTTTAGTTTTGAAACTATTAAATATTTTTTAAAATAAAACTTTGCATAAAGTTGCTATAAACTAATTTTTTTATTAATTGAATATTTTAGAATGATGGTTTGGGATATTAAAAGTATTAATAAAACAAACAAACAAATAGATTGTGTTATGTTGACAAGTTAAGATACATAATATAAGTTTAATTTATAAATAATATACTTCTTAGTTATTAAATAGCTTTAAACACACTTTGAAACTTAATTAATTAATTTACTATTTGAATTTAGCATAAGTACTAAGATTTTTCTATGAGATATATTAAAAGGCACTGTTAAAATTTTGTAAAAGTAGAAAACTTTAAAAATATTTGTTTCAATTAATGCGTAAAACTTTAGTATTCAACAATTTACTAAGGTTTTATGAGTATAATTTCTTTTTTCGTACAAATTATATGCTAACACTTGTAAAAATCTGTGGTAATAAAAATATTTAATCAAATTAATCGCATTATTAGTGGAATTTTACACATAAAATATTTCTATGACTCATTGTACTAATAATTTTATTAATCAAAGTTTCAATTCAAGCTGTAAAGCTATTTTCGTTTTTGTAGTTTAAATATTGCTTGATTTGAAAAGAAAACACAATTTAAAATATCATTTTATTATTATTAGAATATAAAAAGCCAGATAATTCTTTTTATTGTTATTTAACTATTTAAATTTAAACAAATTTATCTTATGATAAGCTTGTGTCTCGTGTATACTTATAAACTAAAATGGGAAAATAAGGAAAATAAAAAAATGTCGCACAAAGTTACAAATATGTATAAATTATCCTTGCTAGTTTTTAAAATTTAATTGTTGTTTATAGGTATATTAATCGATAGCGAACTTAAGAAAAGATTTTTTTTTAAATTACTACTAGACAAAGTTCCTCCTAAAATAAATTACCGACTGTTCTGTATTTCTTTTTTAACTTTGCATTTTAATCAATTAGGTTTTTATTTTTTTATTTTCAACTTAACAAAAAAGCAAATAGTGAAGTATTGATATTTATGTTCAACACTATTTCTAAAAATTTTAGGACTACGAATTACGTAAAAGACTGTCAGATTAGTTAACCATTAAAATATTAGTTTTTCTGAGAATTGTTTTAAATTTCTAATCTCTTAGCAGAATAAGAAAAAAAAAATTTATGAGTACTTTTAAAACAGACCCTTTTATACTTCTCAAAACAAAATTTGCACGTTTATTTATTACTTTTTTATTTTACAGGTTATTTAGCTTTTTAAGTTACGTGATATTATTTTAAATATAGCTTTATTAACTTTTTTTACATATAAATGATTTTTTAATAACTATTTCGACTTGTTTACTATAAAAATAGATAACTAAAATTCAGCCTAGACGATGTTTTACAAAACAAATTTTGATATTTAGTCTTTAGTGTTTTTTTTTTGTTTCAATTGAACTTTTAGTTAATAACGAAATCAAAATACACTTAGATGTTTCAATGGATGATAATTTATAAACACAAGGGTTGGTCACACCAATTCAATAATCAGACCACAAGCCTTCGGTAACTGAGGCCGATTTTATCTTACTTTTTTAACTTTATGTTGTTACAAGGCATACGAAAGTCGTGGCTTAGACTTTCATAGATGTTTTCGTTTATTCAGAAACAGTAGTATTTATAAAAAGAAAAAATTAAAAACAGACAAGAAACTATAAAGCAATATTTATTTTTAATTAAATTGACTTATTAGACTATTAGTATTAATTTCAAAATCGGCTAAAAATAAAGTTTTACCTATACTTTTAAACAAATTTTATATATAAAACAGAATTACTAAAAGTATAAAAAACTGTTATTCTAAGCGTTAGTCTAAACTAATAAGTGTTATGAAATAACTGTACAAATAATTTCATTTTAGTTTATACTTTGACAATCCAAGTATTTCTATTCTAAAGTTACTTCTTGTTTTATAATTTCTATTTTTCATCTCAAGTTGTTCGTTTTCAATAAATTTATTACTTTAAAATCCCAAGAAAAAACTTTATTAATAGTTTTTAATTCTTTTTCTGCAAACAAAGTGTTTACCATGAATCTACTTTCAGCCAAAAAAAATTATTTATGAATTGCTTTGCTTACTAATTGTAAGGTTTTGTTTTGATGATTGACTTTGCTAATTTAAATATGCTTTTTGTATATCTATTTTACCTTTATCTAAACCTACAACATCTATTTTTAATTTCTTTAAAACTATTAAGTCTGAAACAATACCAGTTTGATACGTTATCTAATGATAAATTAATCAATGTGGTTTTTAATTTACAACACAAACTTTGGTTTATACTTCACACATTTTCAAATCTAACCTTTATCTTTTAATTCAAAATATCAAAGAAAACCATTAAAAAGAGTGAACTTTTTATGTAGCTTTTAATAAGCGTTGCTATTCACAAAACTTATAAGTTTTGCGCATACAAAACATAAATTTTGAAGCAAGTAAACCACAAATATATTTTTAAAATATTTAAAATATTAAATACACTCCTCTAAATTTTGCTATCGTTTCAATTTTGATATGTTTTACAAAATTACACCTATTTTTTTATTTTGAAACTGGTTGAGCTTAAAAACAACTAAATAAAGTTAAAAATTAAAATGTAAATAAATTTACAAGGGTTTTGTTTAACAGTGAGTTCAGTTTAAAACTGACTAAAGCAATAAAAATAAAACAAATTTAATTACAGAAGTATTTTAAAAAACTATATATTCTAGTAAAAGAACAAAAAACTTCAATATAATTGAAATCAGAAAAAATCCAATGAAATATGTTCTCTATGTCTACATAGTACATATAATTAAAAACATTTTCAGGAGTTCTTAAATAAAATTAAATATAAAATTTAGCCAAAACACGAAAATCGCGTAATATTAACAAAATCTTTAAAAAATTTACAACTTTATTGAAAACCCGTTTGAAATAATATATGTTTATGTATATTTGTTTAAAATATTTGTTTGGCAACATACTTTTATAAAAATTGTTTTGTATAAAATAGATAAGTTGAAATTTTCATTTTTTTAATTTATATCGACAAAAATGAACAGAAGTATTCAGAAATACAGTTTTAGTCAAAATATTATATTTTATTGAACTTACAAATAAACTTTTAAAAACATAAAGTTTGAGATTGTAGGAAGATATGTACAAATATGTAGCAGAAGTTCTGTATTATTATATTTATGTCAGTTTATGTAAAGCAAATTTTAAGAGAACTTAAATTCTTCCGTAAGTTAATTTATCAGGAAATACATTAAAAAGTTGTTTAAAAAATTTAAGAATTTTTGTAACCAAGCAACTGACAAAATTTTTTGCTTCTCTTTGTATTTTGGCATTAAGTGGTAGATAATGATAAACAAATTATGTGATAAAACGATAAATGGGAAATTTTGAATATTTTTCAAAAACGATTTTATAAAACTAAGTAAAATTTTAAAGTCAGTTTCGTTTTTTAAGATTAATGTCAGTCAATATTACACTTAAATCAGATAATAAAAAACTACTTAGCTGAAGAGAAATTTTTTTATTGTATGTTGAAAAATACAATTTTAGTGCAATTATAAACCATGTAAAAGTCTTTTTCAAATTTTTTATCTCAATTTAAAACTAAACGATATTAAATAAGTTTCTTTTTAATTTTTCTTAGTATTTTTTAGTTAAAACATTAAAGTTTAAATTAGAACTTAAAATTATTAACCCTAATGGATTTGTAAAAAATTTTTAATTTAATTTAAATTTAATCTTTAATTTTTAACACTTTTAAAAAAATAAAAGACGGATATTTCTTTAACAAAAAAAAAACACTGCTCAGTTTTATGTAAAGCATTGAAAGTTTTTTGATTATAACATTTTTAAAGACAAACATTTTCAAAAGAACTGGTTTTTAGACTTTAAAATAAACATATACAAGCCAAATCTGTTCACTCAACTGCTTTCAAATGCACAAAAGGAAACATCGAATACATAGTATATTTTTGTTTACTTACTATATTTTCAATATCAACCAAAACACATAAAAAAAGAAACTTTTAGAACTTTAAGAACAAAACAAATCCTTTAAATCTAATTTCAGAACAATAAAACAAATTTATGTGTCACAATTTTTTTTGTATATTATATACGTGAAATATTTGAATAAGTTTGAAAAACAATACTTTATGTAATTTCTATATTAGAGCTTTAAGTCGTCAACAAGTAAAAAATGTTTGATAACTATCAGTTAAACAACGTAAAATAAAAGTGAATTTTTAATCAGATAACAGAAAACTACGTATTTATACCGGAAAGGAAGTATTTAACTTAAAAAGTATGTAGTTGTAAGTTATACACATATTAAATTAAAAAAAATATTTATATGTTATACTTTATTGTTTATTATTATTATTTTATTACTTTTTTTTTTTAATATTTAAAGACTTATTTTAAATAATTTTGTAGTTCCAAACTAGTGTTTTTTACATATATATAAATATAAGTGAATTGTAATACATTTATGCAGTGTACCTTTTTAATAAAAATAAAAATCCGCGTTAGTACAGCTGCAAATTATATTTGATTTAGTTTAAATAATTTTTTAGTATAACCTAAGAACTGGCTGTTTTCTAAAATAAGCTATATTTTTGAACTTTAATCGGAAAACTTTCTTAAAAGTCGATCTTTTTAGGTATTTAGGTTAAAACCTTTATGTTGCACAAACTGAGGTGAAAATTTAAACTTTTTGATCTGTAAAGAAAAAATTTTAACAACTTAAATTTATTAACGATATTCTTTGTATTGGAAAATTATTATTTATATATAAAATAATCAAGTTAAGCTAAAGATCTGACGATCTATAATTAGATTTTAATCGGGAAATTTCAATAAAACATTTTTGTTTTGTAAAAGCTGTGTATTTATTTGTACACTTTTATAACAATTCTTAGTATTTGAAATTTTTTAAACCTCGAAATTTCAAACAAAGTTGACATAATTAAATGTTAAATACGCCTAAACTTTAGAGAACATATAAAAATAAAACAACTTTAGTTTTGAATTTAGTGTATTTATGGGGATTTTTTTTTTCACAAACACTATCCAATTTCTTAACAAAATTAACATTTTGATTTAAATCAAACTTTAAGGTTACAATATCATAACTTTATATGGTAGAGTAAGTTTTGTTTTTAAACAAGTTAATACTTTAGAATATAAATTTGGCAAAACTAACGTCGTGTTATTAAAAAAAAAAATAGTTGAGTAAAAAACAGTTATTTGGAAAAATTTATATATATATATAAATTTACCTGTTTATCTGGATTAGTCATTAAATTATATAGGTTTTTTTTATAATTTTGGGCTTTTAATTTTCTGATTAATTAAGTATTTACAAATTGTTTTAAAATTGATCCATTAACATAATAACCCGTAGTAAATGAATAAAGTAATTCGAAATTAACAGAAAAAAAAACTTTATAGTATATAAAACCTGGTTTATAGCAGCTTCAGTCTGAAAAAACAGTTTTTTGTTATTAGAAAGTATCATTAAAAGTTTTAAATATATAATAATTAAATGATAACTTTAGATCAAATTTATGAAAAATACTTTTTTATAAAATGAAAATTATTAAGTTTACTAAGCAACTGTAAAACCGTATACTGACAATAAGTGATATTTGTTAGGTAAACATAAGTTTTGATATATAATTTAATTGAAATTATTTATTATTGAATAAGAAAAATAAATGAACAACATTAAAACTAAGTATTTATAGAACATATGCAAAATAATTTATAAGACTAGCTATAAAGTATTTTATCTAAAAATCAAATTATTTAGTGGTTTTCTAAACTTAAATTTACAGAAAGTACTTTTTTTTTTACTTTCAAATATAATGTATTTTATCTAAAAATCACTTAACTTTGTGTTCTTCGGAACTTAAAATGTAGATTAAATTTTTTAAATTATCTAGTTAAAAGATATTATAAATCGTTACATTAAGCAATATCATATACAAAAAACTGGAAATACACAGAAAATATCTCAAAGCAAATCAGATTTCAATCTGTTTTTTCATTTGAAAGTTTTAATACAAAACTATAAAGTTTTATGTAATTTTTAGAAATAAAAAGGTTTTTAGCTATGTTTTTTATTAAAATTAAAGAAAAATAATGTTATACAATCACAATAATGTTTTACATATAATATTGTTTTGTTATATTTATGTTAAGTGATTACACCTATCATATATTTTGCACTTTAAATAGATCACATCACGAATGTAATTCAAACAACGCAATAAAGATAATTCGTATTAAATTTAGAAATACTTGTTAATAAATTGTTTAAAGAATTCTATTCGATTTGTAAGCAACTTAATATAAAGTATAAAAATAATAATTGTAAAATAAATGTAAAAGTTTATTTCGTTTCAAAAACTTAAAAAAAAAAACTATTTCCTTTATGTTAAAATTTAGAATAGTAGAATTATTTTTTAATTGCGTTTATCTTGTTGTATGAAGAAGTTATAATATTAAAAGACGTAAGTTGAAACATAGTTTCTAATTGTAATCATTTGAATTCTTGACAAAAAATTTTTTGAACAACTTTTTTGTTTTCTCCTAAGGTATGCCAAAAGAATACAACAAATTCGTACATAAATACGAAAAGTGAACTTTTGAAACAACAAAAACAATTAATGGTGACTACACAAAAACATACAAGCACATGTGTACTTTAATATATTATTTATTTTAATTTTAACTTGAATCTAATAAGTACAAGTTTAATAACTGTTAGCTACGCGTTGAAACTAAATAAATTTTTTTATTTAATAATTACTAATGTAAGCTAATTAATAAGTTGCAACCGTCAGAGTTTTTTATAATTTATATTTATATAAACATTGAAAACAAAAAAAGTTTAAACCGTTAAATTTAAAAAAAAAAACAGTAATATTTTAGTTGTTTCAAGTATCGATATTTAAGTATTATTTCTAGTTTTAAGTATAAAATACATAGAAGTTTATGTTTTTAAACTATAAAAAACTCTGAAAGCATTCATTTAAACTTTAAAGATTTTTTGTTAATATATTTTTTAAAAAACGTTGGAAAAACCCTTATAAGTTTATATAACAGTTTATTTGAATTTAATGAGCAAAAAACGTTCTATATACGTTTTAAAAAGTTTTTAATTGTTATCTGAACTTAAATTCTTTCTAAGTTTTTATCTTCGCTGACATTAATCATTAAAAACAAGTTTTTTAACATCTTTAAAGTCTTAACATTCATTTTTCGAGATAAAGCTTCAACTTATACACACTTTATATACATATAACTTTCTGAAAACAAATGTTTTCTTCGTATTTTGAACTAATAGTAAACACTTGTAGTAAGATTTTAAAAGCTGACATAGAGACGTATAAAAATGTTTTATATTACATAACATTTAGTTTAGTCTTAAATAAATTGTGTGTTGTATTCTTATTATGTTGAATAAAAAAAATATTTAAAATGGTTATAGAATATGTTAAAAACGTTACTATATGTTATTTGCGTATCTGAATTGGAAAAAAGTTACTAAATTCTATCTAAACTGTTCACACTTAAGAGTTACACTAAACGTTTTTAACCAAGTTTTAAAAGTGTATTGTAAAACAAAAATTATTAAAATTTATATTATAATAATATGATTTTTTACAATAACTAACTAAAATTTGAAGATATTTAACCTAGAATTTTGTACGTTTTCCTTTTTAATGTAATAAAATTAATTTTCAGATACATATAATTAAAAAAACGCATTAGAGCGTCTATAAATGTTAAAAGTAAAACATTAGGTACTGAAAAGTAAAACTCTAAAATATATCTTCACTTAACAAGTCTTTTAATTGAAAGCAATTAATGACAAACACGCAAATTTCATATTTTTAAATACATGAACTCCTGTAGTTGCAATTGTATAATTAAAAGTTTAAAAACGTAAAAGCATGTAACTTGTTGTTATAACATCTAAATAAATTTGTTTAGTTTTGTTTTATAACAGTAGTTATATGAATTTTTGTTTTTAATTTACAGCTTAATACTTTACTGTTGATAGTAACAATTCAATCTAATATTTATCAGCACAGTTTTCACGAATTCAATGAATTTTTTAAAACGTAATTAAATAATACTTACTTTGGTTGTTTGTGGATTTTCTTACAATATTCAGCTTTGACGGTAATAAGATTTTGAAGCTTTCAACTAAAGTTATCAGAAACCAATTTGCATACGTATTAAACATTTATTGATAAAAATAATTTAAAGGTATGAAACTAAAAGTTTTAATAGTCTTCTTAACCTACATATAGTTGTTTTATTTAGGTTTTTTTTAATTACGTTATAAAACAAAATTTATACAACTAACCATAAACAACAAAAACTAATGAATAAAAAATTAAAATTTTATTTACGGTAAAATTTTCCGAAATTTAACAATAAAACCGAAAATGATTTATCAATTTACAATTTAAAGTTCTGATGTTCGACCGTTTAACATAATTAGGTTCAGTTATGTTCAATAAAGTTTTTAAAGCCTAGTACGTTGGTGACAATCTTTATTTGTTATTGCATTCTTTCTTTACTACAGATTTTTCAAATTCAACCAGTTACTTTGTATAATCTTTAAAACATTACTGTTTATAAATAAATTACAAAAATATAAAATAAGGTATTACCTGTTTAACTATATAAAAATACTACTTTTAAGTAGAAAAATAAAAAAATTTAATTTTTTTTTTCATCTCATATTTTAAAATGAAAATATATTTTAAACATGAAATTTACTCTCTCGGGTTTAGTTTTTTAGCCGTCAGGCTTTGATTTATTGTTTCAATTTATAAGTGAATTGAATCATGTACATATGTGTATAGTTTGATTAGTTTGATAAATATTTTTTTTTGTTTTAAATAGTGAAAGTTTATTAAAAAGAACTAATTACGATTAAACAAACTTGCTTTTACCAAAGTTTATAGTTTATTTGAACTTTTTGTTCAAACAAAAAACATAGTCGTTGTCATAGCTAATATTTCTTTACGTTATATAATGACGAAAGCTTCTAAACTAAATAAATCACTATTTGTAAGATGTTACATTGACGATATATTATTGATATCAGAGAGTATTTCAGTATCAAAAGAAATAATAAAAGATCTCAAGAAAACATTTAAAGAGTACGATCTAGATTTGACATCAACAATAATGTCGGGAGAAAATGAGTTTGATAAGTTGCCTTTCCTAGATATTAAGCACATTCTTACTGGAGTAAACGAAAAAAGTTTTTTCTATACCAGAAATTTTACAAAAACTACCGCTGTAAATTCTACTTTTTTGAGCGGAAAATCTTTTCACCCACTGAATATCTTTAAAGGTATAATTAAAGGCGAAGAAAAAAGAATGAAAAGAATAAATGAAAGAAAAGAAGATTATTATGAAAGTTTGAAAAAAATTAAAACTAAATGTCTAGCATCCAATTTCAATCCCAAACTAGTAGAAGACCAATTTAAGAAAATTTATTCCAAAAATAAGAATAAGAACGTTCCAATTGAACAAAAAGACATAACTAAAAACGTAAATGTATATTGGTCTACTCAATTTAAGAAGCTCGTAAGTTTCACTAAAGGGGAAACAAAACTTTTCCCTCTAGGTAAAATATCTTTTACAAAACCAGCGAGTCTAAAAAAACTTTTAAACGATTTTAGTCAAATTGCAAAACAAAAACAAACGAATGCTAAATTAAGCAAAAATGTGAAAAATGCGCACTATGTGGAAATCATGGCAAACATAAAAACATGGTATTTGATAAAGAAATTTTAAACATTCAGGGTAAGACAATAAAATTGAAACCGAATCTGATTTGCGAGAGTTATGGAATTTACGCAGCTATATGCACAAAATTTAATAGCAACTATGTAGGACAAACTAAAAATAGCTTCAGTACAAGATGAACGTCACATAGATTTAGTTGGAATAGATCAAAGTCAAATTTTAACCCAAAAGATATAACAGATGAAAATGTCTTATATAGACACTACTATGTTAAACACAAGAACGATCTACAGCGAGTTGGTTTTGATGACGCGTATGAAGTTGCTTTTTTGGAAGAACCAGATTTTAAGAATCTTAACTATAAAGAATATTTTTGGATAAATAAACTCAAATCAAAAAATAATTTAGCTAAAACACAATACAGTGATTTATAGGGGTAGAATAGTTAAAGTACATATTGTTAAATGCATCTTTCTTGTATTTTTTTTGTATATGTTTATGTTATTTAGGAGATCGTAATATACATTTATATATTTATTACATATGTAATTTTATAAAACAAAACTCTTTTTAATATTATAGGAATAAAGTAAATGTGTTTTTTATTTAGTAAAAAATTCCCTATATAAAGTGTTTTGTTTGCTTTTAATAGATATCATTTTATCAATAAAAAACATTTTTTTATATATATATTTTATATTTTAATTTTAATTTTTGTTTTTACTGCCGTATTTTTGCTATGAAAATGTTCTAAATAAAGGACGAAAACTTTGCAACTAAAGTGTTTTGGTTATTGTTTCATTAGACAGCTGTTTAAGGGCTAATTTTTAGCTTTTTTGTATTTGAAAATTTAAGTATAGCTTTGTTTGAAACAATAGTTAATTGGATTTGTTTTTGGACCCCGGAGTACGGCTTACCTGTTTTCTTAACAAAAAAATACTTATTATTAAGTAAAAATGCAATATTGAGTATTTGCGTCTTCGAATGATGAATTGTCATGTCAAAGTCGTCAATATTTATGCTTTTATAATTTAAGTTCAACTTAAAAAATTACAATATAGCAGTGATATAGCATACAAATATAGCACAAATCAGATAAAATTAAATTACGTCTTAAAATGTTTTTATCTGTAAATGCTTTATAAGTTATGCAAATTAGTAATAAAAGTATTATACTAGAAACAAAATATTTTTTAGCAAGAATTCGCGTAGCAAGTGTATTAAAATTATAAGGCAAGTCCATTTATTAAAGTAAATTGAGCATAAGTTCTATGATTTTACGTTTTTAAACTCGTGACTTTTAATTATACATTTGCTACCACAGGAATTCATGCATTTAAAGAATTGTAACACACGTAATTGTAACATATTTACGTAGTTGTGAATTTCTTAAATTAAATGATTATCATTGTAAGCGTGACTTAAATAAGTGTTCGTTTACAATTTGTTATTGCATTATTTGCACACAACAGTAACTTCGAATGTAACCAGTTACTCCGTATGATCGTTTAAGCGTTACTGCTGTATATATTATATAAGGATTACAAAAGTATAAACAGGGTCATACTAGTTTAAATATTTAAACATAATAAATTTTTCTATAGGTTTTTGAAACTCCAACTCTACTTTGATCTAACATCTTACGTCATTTCTCTCTAGTAACTTTCAGTCTCTTGACTTCCGTTTCTGACTACATATAATACTTAAATGAATTTGTAGTGGTTTTAATGTTAATTTCAAAGTTTTAACTAAAAACAAAAACTAAACACGATCTTATGCAACAAATTTTACCTCAAATTTTAAATACAAGCTTCTTTAGTAATTCAATGGTTACTGACTTGCCTTTAATATTTTTGTAATTGTAAGGCTTTAATTTTTTTTACAATCGGGTAATAAACATTTAACCTTCTGGTGTGTAAAATTCACAAAGTATTGTTTACTTAACAATAAAAGTATATTAAAAATAACTAATTACAAGTAAACATACACATCGTATTTATTTTTAAAAGTTTATTATTTATTTAAAATTAAAAAAATAAAACTAGTTTAAAAAAAAATAACTGATGTTTACTGAAAACGCTTTATAAGTCAAATAAAGTTGTACCTACTTTAAGTAAGAACATTGTGTAACTAATTTACATAATTAAGATGTAAATTTGTAAGAAATTCAAAAAAAAAAATTTTATACTTAAGGCGTTTACCAAGACTGTGCCAATAAGTATTACCCTGATACTATCATTATTAAGAATTAATTAAGCAAAAAATAAAATAACGTTTTAGAAAAACTTATATAACTATTTTAATAAACCAAAAACAAATAAATTTATATAATTTTTTTATAAAAAAAAGTTATACGCTTTTACGTTTTTAAATTTTGAGACTTTAATTATTTATTTTAAACCAAATGAGTTTAATTTAATGCATTAAGAAGTTTTAAAAATTCGTAGTTGTCAATAATAGCATTAACTTAAAAGATTAAATGAGAGCATAATAAATTTAGTACTTTTAATTTGTAGTGCATAGTATTTTACTTTTGGCGTTTAAAGGAGTCCAAATGCGTTTTTGAAATACTGTATATTTCATATTCATTTTTTTACTAAAAAGAAAAGCTTAAATAAAACTAGGATAAATATATTAATGTTTTGGTTAGTTATTGTAACAACTCAAGTTAGTGTGAATTACATATTTTTTAATTTTCATTTTAAGTTAGTCTTTTTAAAAATTTAGTTAATGTAGTTTAATTTAATACTTTAAAATGAATAGTTAAGATAGAACGCTGTAACTTTATTATACTTATAATATACAAATAAGAAATATTAAACATTACAAAAACATACGAGTTCTTCTAAAAGTTTGTTTCATTCTAAACATAGTAAGAACATAACAAGTACTTTAGTACAGACCAAATTAAGTGTTACAAAACGAAAAACATTTAACATAAAAAGAAGCTTTATATAAAAGTATATCTGTCAACTCATCATACTTTACTTTAAGTATTTACTGTTAATTCAAGTACGTAGAACGCATTTGTTTTTAACAAGTTTTATGTAACTACAACGGGTATATACCGATATTTATTATAAAATATTATAAGTAGGGCTTTAAAGATGTTAAAACGCGCAGGTTTTAAGATTAATGTCAGTTAAGATATATGTATAGAGAGAATTCGAAATCAGATAAAAGTTTAATACGTTTTAATACGTATATAATAATTTCCTATCTTAAACTTGAATAACTATTTTTAAAGAATTTGAGGGTTTATCCATATTTATTAAAAATATTTCAGTAATAATTTCTTTAAAATTCAATAAAGTTTATTAAAATTTATATAACTGTTAATAAAAAAGGGATTAGTATTTTTAAGATTAAACTAAACGAGAAATCTTGGAACTAAAATTGCTTTGAAGTTTACAAATAGCAAACTTGTTTATTTCTTTTTTACCAACAAGTCAAAATTTGAAACGTAATATTGATTTTAGTTGTTAAAATATTCAATAGTACAATAAAGCTTTAGATTGTTAACAAGTTTACATTAAAAACTTATTGAAAAAATAATAAAGAAAAAAGTTTTTTTAGTTTTACTGATAAATTATTATAAAGATCAACTAATCAAGCGAACTAACAAGCAGATAATACTTACTTAATTTAAATTCTAATTTAACTTAAATTTTCTAAAAGTTATTAGACAAGTATAAAAAATAAACATTATAACTAATAAAAATTAAATTTTTTCTTGCTTATTTTATTTTAAGTTATTTTTTTTTACAACTTATATTATTATTTTGCACTTCAAAATTAAACTCTCTTTTTTTTAAACGAACTTTATGCAGATTATTTGTGCTGAACTGATATTAATGTTTAGTCAAATACTTAAGTGATAAAAATATTTTACAACTTACTTAAACCAAAGGTATTGGAAAAATTGGTTAATCTTTAACCGAAGTATTTAAAAATAGGAAAATCTTCAAACAGTAAAAAGTTAAACAAGTTAAAAAAAAAACAGAAAATATTAAAACCACAGTATTGCAGGTAGCAGTTTAGTTATAGTTTTATAAAACGGAAAAAAACTTAAGTAATGATATTTATTTTTTATATTTAGTTGTTTCTAAGCATTTTAGAATTCTTTAAAAACTTCAGTTAAAATTTTTACCAAAAATAGTTTTTGTTTTATTTTCGTGCTATTAAAATTGCTTTTGTAAGTAGTTTAGTTTTATGGTCTTTTAAGAATTTTAACTCGATAAATGAAATTAATTACTAAACATAAATAGAAAAAGATACTTAATTATAGTAATTTATGTATTAATTTGCTATGATTGTTTTAAACTATTTTTTCTTTAACTTTTTTACCATATTATAGCTCAAAAACACTTTTTAAAAAAATGAAGATAAAACTTTATAAAACTATTTAAAAACGTTAAACAAAAAAACCAAGTATTTATAAGTAATCTAATTTGTTTTTATTTTAATACTGGGTGTTTCCAGTTTTTATAATTTATTGCTTAATGTATAAATTCATAACAATTTTAAGTTACATAATTTAAAAGATTAATTCTAGAAAGTAAAATCTCGAAAGTACTTTCTAAAAATTAAAATTTTGGAAACCTCTAAATTGTTTATCATTTTAGGAGTCTCGTATAAAACTTTTTTTAGTTTGTTTTGTAAATTATATGGATTGTGTTCTAATTATACTGAGCCTTATCATTGTTTTTTTTTCAGCATTATTTAATAAAATATCGTGTCAATCAAAAGTTTATTTAAATTTATGTTAAGCATATTGTTTGAGAAATACTTTGTATACAACAAATAAAAAAACTAATAAATGATATGAAACATTTTAGGTCATATGTACTTAATTATTTTATAATATTTTTAAATGAAACATAACACACATTTTTAATGCTGAGACTGCTACAAACTTCATTTTATATTGTGTTTTTTTTTTTCTAAAGTGTACTATTTATCTTAGTACCCATTGTTTATGCTCATGTAACCAGTCAAAAGTTACACATGTTTTAATTAATAATAAATAACTAGTGTAACTTGGTTAACTAAATAAGTCTTAAGCATAAACTAATCGAAAGTTTGATTTAATTTATGGGCTAAGTTATATTAATAGGCAATTCAATTTAATATAAATTATAAAATAATTATATTTTGAGTACAATAGCGTTAACATTGTTTTATGTCAATGTTTGTTATTTACTTTTTTCTTCTCTTACTTAGTTCAAACCAACTACACTGATTTAGATAAAATTTAAAGCACCTAAAAATACTTCTAATCAAAAGTTTTGACAAATTTTTTTATTAAATAAGAATTTTTTTCTATAAATGATTAATGAAAGAATTAAAGTTATTTAGCAAGTTTTAATAAAATTATTAACAAGTTTTATATATTACATACAAACATTATTCTCAAAATTTAAAACTGTTTTAATAAATTTTTTCTACGTTTAAGGTTTTCAACTTCTTATTACGTCAGTTTGACTTAAAATTCCGAGGTTTTAAAATTTTCGATTAGTGTGGATTTCTTATTAAAATAGCAAAAACGTTACACAATCATTACAATACAACAAGATTTTATTAAACTTCCCAATTAAAGTTACATTATAAAACACCAGACCTTAAGCTTATTTATATTGTTTTATAATACACAATATACTTCCGAATTAATATTTTTTGTAAGATGGTTGAATAAAGAATACTGTATCGTTGAGAAGCAAAGTATAGTTTTTAGTATTTTTCACCATTTTGTGCAACATAAAGGTTATTTATACACTATAGATTTAAGCATTTAATTATTTGTTATATTTTTTTCACTCCATTCAAGCATATAGTTTATTTGAAAGATCAGAAAATATATAGGTTATAGTAAAGTTTTATATAAACAATGAAAAAACAACTAAAATGATAAGAAATTATTTATAATTTTTTAGTAAATAGGTTTACTGCATAAACGTATAACATTTAACGCAACAGTTCTGCTATACCGAATTACTTGATCTCTTAAGCATTAGAATACTTAAATCTATAAAGCAATTTATAAAATGCGAAAACGTTTCATCACTTGATATGCATATAATTTATAACTACATATTTTCTGGTTAAAATACTTACTACTCGATATAAATACGTAGGTTTTCTGTTATCTGATTAAAACTTCCTTTTTATTTTATGTCATTTACCTGATTTCGACCTCAAAATACAATGCTGTTGACGACTTCAATTTAAAAAAAAATTGGTGTTTTATAAACGTACATTCGCATATGCATATAAAAAATCGTAACAATTATATTTCTTAAATCATTCTGAAACAAAAGTTGTACAGCTTGCTTTATTATTAAGGTTCTTTAATCTTTTCAACAACTTTTATTTTATTTTGTAGTTGTTATGGTTTACATTCAATATTCTTTATTATCATTATTTTAACTCATTTTGTATTAAAATTACTACATTCTACAAACGTGATGTATGTTTTAGCAAGTTTTGTTTATCAATTACAAAATTTCTAATCAGTTGTTTAAAAAGAAAAAATATATATTTGTACAGATAAAACAATCAATAATCATTGCATCATAAAACACTACATACATTTTATAGTATGTTTTTGAAAAGATTAAATAAATACTAAACTGATTAGTCATGTAGTAAAAAAATCTTACATTTGATTCACGTATTTTAGCATAAAAAAAATGAAAACAATAGTTAAGTATTTGCTTAACAATCGTGAAATTTTCCTTTTGAAAAAACTTTTGTTATCTAATTAAAACAAACTTAGAGTTTTTTTTTTACATGCTATTAAATGAGAGTGTTAAATTTAGACACGAAAATAAAATTTTTATGTAAAAACAGTATTTTAGATTTTTCTAAGTTAAAAAACAAACATGTATGTGTTAGAAATACAATTTTGTTTTAACCACAAGTTTTTACATTTTCAGCTAAGTATAAACTATTTTTTATTGTATAATTAAAAATACAAAACTAATATAGCAGCTAGACTAAAGAAGTAAGAAAATATTTTTTTTAATTTAATTTACCATATAAAACTGGTATTTAAGAAGGAATAATCTCAAGTCTAATACTTTTATATTTTATTTTGCTTATATAAGTTTCTAATTTTTATGATCCGAATTAAACTTAAGAAATTAATTAGTTTTCTTAAAAATTGTATTGATTTTCAATAAATTAATTTTAATTTAGTTTTTTTTTTGTGTTTTATGTCATTTGAAAAGTTTTAGTTTCGCTTATATTAAACTAAATCTTATATATGTATAAAAAATATAATATTTTTTTTGTTACAACTATCTGTCGTTTTAGTCAATAACAAATTGAAATAACGATTATTGATAACAAATTGATTTTAATCATAAAAATTGTTGTAGATTTTAAACCAAACACCATAGTCGAACGCTTTTTAAATTAATGTGTATGGCATTACGATTATTAATTACATTTATTTTCTATTTTAACAACTTTAGTCGTAATAATGATTTACACAGGGTTTTTTAATGAAAGTGTTTGTCACTTATGTATAAAATTGTTTCAAAATAATCGTACAAAAAGGATTAAAAACAATAAGTTGAAATTAACAAAGCAAAAAGACCTATCAAAAATATTGTTATTATGTGCCATTATGTTTATAAAAACATGTGTTTAAAAATTTAAAATTCCATAAATGATATAAACTAACATGTAGGTCTACATAAATTAAAAATAAAAAAAAAAGTTTTTATTTAGTTTATTGTTTGTCTAAAATATTAAGAAACTTTATGACCTTTTTTAAATTGATAGATTGTGGTTACTTTTTTACATACTTTATTATTTTATTTTAACATGCGTTTTTCCAATCAAAACGTTAACTAAAAAGGTGAAAATCTTATTCGTTTTAATTTTAATACCACCTGACAACAACTTTAAATTTTAAAGTAATTAAATTGATTTAACTTTTATTTGTCCCTACTAAGTCCAAAGACTACGTCTTTTAAAGCTTCTAATTTGTAAATTGTAAAGTTAAAATGCTTTTAAATGCTTTAAAAATATTGTGTATTTGTAGTTTCAGTCGTTTACTTATTATTAAATATGTAGTATAACATTTTTACAAGTTTATCTTAATACAAAATTAAACATTTTAACTTGAAACTAAATGTTTTACTTGAATAATACTAAATAATATACTAAATAATACTAAATGTTTTTCTAAACTAAATTAAAGTTAACTAACGTAATTAAATTAAACTAGATAGGAAATTCCCATATTCATAATTTCGCATAATTTACCTACTCAATTTGCACAATACTCTATTGTATTCTGATATCATTATGTAAAAAAATTGGTCCAACAAATACCTGTCAATTGGTTTTAAAACTTCCAACTTTTATTACTTTGTACAACTTTTTAAGCTATTTCCAATTTAAATCGGTTTTAATACGTAGTTTAATCTTATCTGATTTCCCATTCTATTCAAATTTAGCTTTCATAAGCTAACACTAAACTTCCAAATACTTTGTACATTAATAAAAAAACACATTAAAATTCAATAACTATATTACCCTTTTTAGTAATTATGTCTTAAAAATGTTGTATTGCATTTATACAAAATTGTTATATCATTAAAGTTTAATACTTATGTTCTTTTAACGAATTTTAAACTGATTATTTTGCTAAACTTAATACTATAACGTATATTTTTTATAAATACAGATAAAATTTTGCTGTTTAATTTTAAAATTAATCTCAATTGTTTTTTGTGAAAGAAACTTTTTTTTATTAGTTTAACCGCATTTCAAAAGGGCAAAGGATAAAATAAGAACGAACATAATCTAAATAAGATGAATTTTATAAAACGAATTTAAACAGTAATCTTCCTTTATTGTACCAACATATGTTTCTGTGTCGTAACGAATCAACACACTTCAACTAGGTTCTTTAAAAAAATGAATACTGTAATGAAAGAAAAAAAAAGGTAAAGTAGGTGTATACATGTGTTCATTAAAATAAAAATAATTTTTAAATAATTTTAAAGGTGAATAGTTAATAATAGGTAAAATGCTTAAACTTAATGTAACAATTATATTTTTTAATGATCACATGTATACACCTACTTTACCTTCTATTATTTCATTACAGTAATCATTTTTTTACAGAACCCAGTTGAATTGTTGATTCCTTAACACACAGAAACATATGTTGGTACAATAAAGAAAGATTAACGTATAATTTGTTTGTATTATATTCCAGTGAACTTGTTTCACTAGGTTCTTTTGTTAACAAACACTTAATTTTGTATTTTTAATAGTTAAAATGAACATTATTGAGATTAAACTTACTACACTATTTCGATTCTTATGTCAATTTTGAAACAAAACTTTAGCCAAAAACACATTATTTGTTGATAAATTTTAGAAACGATAATCGTGAAGTGAAAAGTAATAAATATTTAGATATGAAAAACGATTTCACAAATAAAAAACTATAGAACAATATGGGTAAAGCTTTAAAGCAAAGTGTATTTTTTTATAGTATTTTTGTATGTCATGTACTTAATTCGAATAACATAATTTTATTTTAAATATTCTGTTAAAGATATCGTATTTTAAACAATCAAATGAACTAAACTTTTAATAAAATTAACTTTACCATCATTAAGTATGAGGTTAAAATTAACTAGATTAACATTAAAACCAGAACGATTATATGAAGACTTTCGTATTCGATATAACTACGTAGCCATTTGTTGTCTGATTTAAGTTTCTCAATTATTATAAGTTATTGACTGACATTGTACCACAACACAAAAACTGTTGACGACTTTAAAGTCTTAATTTACTTCATAAAAATCGTTTTTCTCAAAACATATTGTAAACTTCCTATTTATAATTTTTCCATACCATCAAAGTTTGTCTAAACAATCCAATATCTTCCACGTGATATTTTAATGTGAAAAGTAACTGATTAAAAATTTTGTAAGTTAGTTACGAAATTAACACTTTTATTTGAGAATTTCTTAAAGTTATTTCAAGATTAAACCAGTTTCGCGATGTAATTAAATATAAAGCAATTTTTGTATTTGCCTTTTATAAACTGACATTAATTTATTAATACAGAAATTCAGCTACTTTATACCACAATTTGCCTTAAAGCAAGTTTAACGTTTTCTAAGCCCTTTTTTTGTCAATATTTGTAAAAAATTACTCTTTTTCCTAAACTTTATTTTCAAATGCTTGTTTAATATTTAGATAAACACCTAACGTTGAGTTTTGATTATTATTTTCTATTAAACAGATTAGTGTATTAGTTGTATAGTAGGTTTTGGTATCTAATTTTGTAATAAATGTTTTCTAATTTTAATTTTACAAAACTTGTGTGTTTAGAAATATGCAGTTTAAATATTTTAAATTAAATATGTAGTACTACGTACACTTAAAAGAAACGGGTTCTCATTAATACAACTTTAGTATTAGGAAAATATTGTTAAAAAAAAGATATAAGTTAAAGAACTATTATACAAGTTTTATTATTTCTAAGCATTCTGCTAATTACAAATTTGATAAAAATATTGAAGCATATAGTAAAAAAAAAGGTTTTATAATTATATTTGTTATTATACTTTTGTTGTATATGTATATAAGTGTTTGTTTTAAGTAGTAATACTACTTTACTAATTTAGAAACAAAATATTAGAAACAGAAGAAACTTTACTTGTTTTTAGTATTTAGACTTTATAAATCATTGCACACAGTATATTTTAACAATATTTATACAAAACAAATTACTACCAAAATGCTAATTTGTTATCATACTTAAGTACATTATAAGAAACAGTTGTTTAAAGTATGTTTTTAAAAACTTTATTTACAACTAAAAACTAAAAAGAACAAAGGCAAAAATAAACTTTATAAAGTTGTTTTAAATAAACCTTTTTAAATACTTTTTTATAACATTTTATAAGCTTTTCGTGGTGTTATTTAGTTTTAAGAGAAATATTTTTTATAAACTGAAATTAATTTTATCTTGTGTTTAGTTAACTAAAATGAACTTTATACAAGTATAACATACTAGTGTACTATATTAAAACGTGAACAAATAATTGTAAATTATATATAATTTACTATATTATATAATATAAGCTTGTTTTCTGTAAATTATTTATATAATACATTGAACACGTTTCTAATGCATAGAATTTTATTACGCCCCTCAAAAATATTTTGAACTTATAGAATTTTTAATTAAGTCTGATTTGATAATGCTATGTTATTTTTTTAAATCAGTTTTAGTTTTTCGGCTATTTTTTAATTCTCTAGTTTCAAAAGTGTTTTACACTATTTATACTATAAGTTATAAAGTTAAATAAAGGTAAAAAAGCAAGTTTCACAATGAAAATTTTTATAAATTTTATTAAATAAATTATGTTTAAACTAAATTTTACTTTTTGTTACTCTCATAATCGAAAAATAAAAGTGTAAACTTTGCTACAAGTTGACAAATTTTTTTATTAGGTATTTATCATCAAAACTTGCCATATAACGGGTTTAAACCTTCTTTATATATAAAACTATATATATGTTTAATAATAATATTGTTTGTAGTTTATTGCGATCAAAGTTATAGAAAGCAGACGTATATGTCTGAAAAAAGCTTTTATCAGGTGCAAAATTCTAATTAAGTTAATACAATTAATACACTTTAACCTTTTTTAAATATTTCTTTGTAACATTTGACTGGCTTTTCGTAGTATTATTTAGTTTTCAAAGAAATATTTTTTATAAACTAAAATTAATTTTATCTTGTATTTAGTTTAAAAATATAAACTTTGTACAACACTAGCATGCTAATGTACAACATTGAAACGTGAACAATTGTTTATAGATTATATATAATTTGCTATATTAGACAATATAAGCTTGTTTTCTGTAAGTTATTTAATAGAATGCATTAAACGCGTTTCTAATGCATAGAACTTTAGTTTACGCCCCTCGAAGTTACGTACTTTGAACTTTTTAAAGTTTTAAATAAGTTAGATAAAGCTTAAGATAAGTTGTTGATAAGTGTTCATAATGCTACTTAAAACAACAATTTTTATTAAATTAATTCAAGTTAGTTGTTAATTTGCGAAAAAAAATTTTGTATCACTTTTTTAATCGAAAAAAAAAAAACTTGCTAAAAGTTGACATGATTTTTTATATATATATTTCTTTTTTAAGTTATATATATTTAATAATAATACTATTCGTGGTTTAATACCATAAGTGTTTTAGAAAAAAGGACTCTTGAGTCTGATATTTAAAATATTATAAATTAACTAATAAATATTTAAAGCTTGAAAAATTAATCTTTGCCTTTAGATTTTTGCGGTGATAACTTTTGTGTAGTTTCAAAATAAAATTTATTTTAAAAATAGTTTGCTTCAATTCAGATCATAGTTTTAATTTAACTGCAGTTTAATAGTTAAATTTTTCTCTAAGTGTTTTAGACAAATATATTTATGCAGTTAGCATAATATAAAAGTATAATTTTTTTTTTATAAGGGGTAAAGTATCTTTGATTCTTATTATAAAATGTGCAGTGTTTATAAGAGCTTTCTTAGCTTAAAAAGATATATATAAATACATATATTAGAACTATTTTAAGTATTAATAAAGCTAATAAAATTTTGATTATACAATTTTTAAGACTGTAAATAGAAAAATTGTTAATTTTGTAACTTGTAAGCCCAAAAGTCGATTTAGTCGTATATTAAAAATTATTTGTATAAATAATTTTTCAAAATTTAAAAGCTCAAAAAAGTTTTATTTACTTAACAAAGCTATAAATTTCTTCATTAAGTTTAAAACAAAAAAAAAGTACTTATTATATCAAATAGTAAATTACAAACATATTGTAAGGAATCTTAAACATTATGTACCATTTTTATGTATAGAAAAAACATATTCATAACATATCTAAACAACATGTTTATATAATTTTAACATTTGTTACAGAAAAAACCCATTGTATACTTATAATTTGTATATAATGACTTGATATTGTATACAAATTCATTGTTTTTACAAATTCATTAATTGTTGAATGTAGTTTAAGTAATATGAAAGTTTATGGACAAGAAACAAAATTTAATATTTTTATAAATACTTTTCTCAAAACAGTTTAATATTTAATTGTTAAAAAAATTATTATTGTGTTTTGATTATCCGACATAATTTAAAGTTTTGAAAACATCTAACGATAAACCTTAATTTTAATTGAAAAATGTGTTATAATTAATACTTAATAAGTTTGATTTTTTTTGATGCGGTTAATTTGGTCATTAATTAAAACATTAAAGTTTTACATTTAAAAAATTTTTCACTAATTTAAAATATTTAGCGTACAATTTTCTTTGAATAAAGCTCGAAATTTATTTCTTTACTTTTGAATATTTGCTAATGTAAGTTTTATATTTACTTTTTATCGCTTAAGCTTTTATCGTAAGTACGTCAACTTAAAGAAAAGCTTTAGAGATTTATAAACTGCATAAATTACTATATCAAGATAAAATAGTTTCAAGGTGAAAATTGATGTTATCAGACTTAAAAATTTTTCAAATTTACGCTTTAAGATGGCTTAAGTCTTAATACATTGATTAGTTTCAATTATACTTTTATATACGCACATCTTTTTTTAGGATAAAATATTAAAGACAAACTTTTTTTGTAACATTTTTGGAAATTATTCCAACATACATAACAAACTTATTCCACTTTAAATAATTTTATAAGTTTTATGTACGTTTAATATGTTTTACAAGTTTATTTTGTTTTTTATTTTAAAACACCTTAGAAAACAAAAAAAAAATTATTATATGAAACATTTTTAATTTATTTTTGTGTAATTGCAATCACTCTAAACAACAATAACTTAATTGTTTTTTTATAATCGATTTAAAAACTAAGCCTTTACTTTTTTAATAAACATGCACTTTAAAAAAATATTTTGATTAAAAGGCATTAATTTGTTTTTTTTGCAATTACCTACTATTTGGATCCTTATTATTAGTAAACTTGTTTGTTGTTGAAAATTTTTTAAGATATTTCGATGCAATTATAAATCTCTTCGATTTTTTTAAACGAGTAGATAATTTATGCCCTATTTATATTTAAATATTTAAACATTACTGATCAATTATTAAGTAGAAGAACAGAAGACATACAATTCAGTAACTTTAATATATTTCGAGTAATTCTCATTAGTAGAGCACAAAGCTAAAAAAAGACAAGATTTTACAAATTTATATAGTAAAAAATTAATCATAAAGTAATTAAGAGAATAATAAAAGACAAATTGAAATCATCAATACTTACTCACGTCATAATTAACCTATAGTACAACTGTAAATCACTATAATGACATTAACACGCTTTCTAAAGTATTACACTATACTGTTTCTATATTCTCGTAGTACTTTATAAGGCGTGTTATTGTCATTATAGTAATATACATTTGTACTATAGGTTAATTATAATCTAAGTAAATTTTAATTGTTTTAATTGTTACTAATTGTTTTTGTCTTTTATTACTATCAAAACTTTATGACTATTTTGCTACTATAAAAGTTTGTTCAATCATATCTCTTGTTAGTTTTGTACTCTACTGATGAATGTTGCTCGAAATATATTTAGCTGACTGAGTTTTGTGTCTTGTGTATCTACTTATATTTGATAAATTATAAATGTAAAACGTTTATCAAAACTGTTTTAATAATTGTTTATTGCTGAAAAATAAATGAAAAACTTTGTTTTATTTTATATCAATCCATATATTAAAAACGTTGGTTGAAAACTAACAGTCTGTTAAATTATAATTGTATATATTTTTTCAACATTTATCAACTTATTTTATGTATTATTGTAATGTTGCAGAATTAATTATATTAAATAAATGTAAATATGTCAATTGAAGTTTTCAATTACCCATTTAAAGTCTAACAGTTTTTTTCTATATTAATAAATTGTTGTTGTTGTTGTTTTTGTTGTTGAATATTTAACTTGAACTTATCTGTTACCATGACAATGTATACAGTTTTAAACAATCAGTAAACGAAAAGTAAAAAAATGTAGTGTGGCATATATTTAAACTTATACTTTTATAGTTAACAAAAGTTTAATTTGAGTAAAGTATTGTTATACTAAAGTAAACCAACTAACTTGAGATAAGTAAATAACAAGTTATTTAATCTTTTAAAATAAGCTCAGCTGATAATTGTATTTTATTTTTATATTAATATTCAAAACAACATTAAAATTTGTTTCAATGTCACATAAAATAAAAACTAATATCTTTTTTATTTTTAATCTAAATTAAAACAGCTATTTTAATTGTTTTAAATATAAATAGTTTTTAATAAAGTTTTATACTTTTGACTTACTATTCGACTTTATAAAAAAACAAGAGTTTTCTACATTATATATATTTGACATAAATACTACAAATCAAATGATAGAAAAAACACTTATTCTTTTATAGTAGACCAAAAGTTAGGTGTATTTCATGAAAGAAAAGTCATTTAAAAGATATTAAAATTCTTAAATATTTTCATGTTTGGTTTATGTTTGTTATTTAACTAAATAATTTAAAATACTAATGCAATTAAACCACAATTTTATATTACATGCTTTGAAAATCGAAATTTGAAATGTGAAACATTTAAGTTTTATATTCAGCAGTGATTTATAATAAAAAGGTAAGTGCTATAAAGCAAAGAGTTTTTTAGAAACAATGTTTTTTTAAATGTGTGTTACGCAGATTTTTTATTTGTTTGGAATCTAAATAGTTTATTTATTAAATTTTTGTTTTGGGTGCATTCAAAACATTATAATTTTAATTTTATACTAAAATTTTCCATTAATTTATAAATTAGCTTACTTCATTTATCATTAATACTTATTTAAAATTTTTGTACTAAAACAATTGTCAGTTAAACTGTAACAATTGAAAAAAAAAATTAACAATAAATTTTCAGATATTCAACTAAAATATTTTTCAGACAAATGTACTTTAGAATAATTGTTTTTTTTTAAACATGTTCATTAGTACAAGCTTAAATCGCAAATCATTAATTAAAAGTTATTAATCTTATGAGTATTTTTTTGAATAACTTAACTTACAACTTAATATGTTTTGTCTATTCATACTAGCATCTACATCTGTTACTTAAATTATTTGTAATTCATACATCAAACTGTTGTTTGTTTACATCAATATACACTGTTGATATTTTTCGTGCTAATAACATTCTTAAACAATCATTTTTCAACTTGTTAAAATTACATATCATTTGAAACATAATAACCGCTAATATAGCATTATATTATGTTCTTCGATGTGATGATTAACACTGCGTAATTGTGAGTAAAAAATTTCGCCCTGAAGGTGAATTGAAACCATACAACTTTTTTTAGCTCAAGTATTAACTAAAGAAAAAAAGAAAAAAAGTTTAACACTATATTATTTTTAGTATATATTATAAGTTGTTAAACAGTTTACAGACTGATAGTGTGGGCTAGCGTTGTACAAACTAAGCTTTTTCTAATTTTTTTTTATTAGATACACATTTTTCAGTTTCAAAACAACATGCAACAGCAGTTAAATTAAAATTTATTTCAGTTTGTTGTATAATGTGTTCATCGTTGAAATTTTAAAATTAATTTGGTTAATAATGCTTTATAAAAATACAGCAACTAAAATTAAAAAATTGTTTGTTACAAGCAAGTTGAAAAAAACATTTTTCTTAATTGATAACATTATATAAGTTTTTATTTGTTTGGTCGTAAAACTGTTTTAAAAATTATAATTATACGAATACTTACTAGTGATTATATATTAACTAGGCCAAAATTTTCTTATACATTATTATTTGCAATTTTTTTCAAATGCTAAAAAATTTATGATTAAGCTATATGATGAAGGATAGAAAGTTAGAATATAGTATTGAATAAATAAACCAAAATCAAAACATATAGTTTGTTTAAATTTTGTTCCAACTGTTTACACTAATTAAAAAACTTGTTTAAATTTGGTTTAATGATTAATAACCTTATATTTTAAAAAGTATTCGATTTTTTTCACTACACTAATGTTCAAGTTTAAAGTATAAAGCAAATTTTTGTTTTAATCATTTAATATATTTATGTTTAATGTGTTAATTCTATAAGTATGTTTTTGTTAATCTTAAGTTATAATAAGTTATGTTATATAATTCATTTGTATTAAATAAAACTGAAATTCAATTAAAAAATAAATTGCAAATAAGCCTGTCAATAAAATTGAGCTTTTACTTGCAAGTTTAAAAAAGTATTTTTTATGCTACTATTTGTATTTTGTATTCTAATAAATCCTGAAGTTGTGAGTAAATAAATGTTAAAAAAGCTTTATCTATTAGAGTTCTCATTATTGTATAAGCTTGAAATTTTTGGTTTTTGGTCAATACTGACTTGTTTAGATTAAATTATAGTGATTAAATAGTTTAACCTTTAAGCTCAAAATTTATTACAGAATTTTTAGTTTATAAATTAAAGTTATTACACAATTACTACAATATGAGTCAAGATCAATTGTATCCATACGATTTAGATGATTCAATCGGAACAATAATAACTGATAACATAGCTGCAGTTATCATGTTATTTTTCAGCTTTTCTATTTGGATTTACTCCTTTGTAAACAAAAAATCTTACAACAAAAAGACTTCAAAAACGAACAATAAATCTGACTACTTCGAAGAAAACGAATCTGAAATCCGAATCAACAAATTTCAGAGCAAAAGTTTACAACTTTCTTGTCTCACAGGATTGGTAATGTTCTCATACGCTCTAATGTTTCTGTTTGGGGGACTTGTTCATAAAAAAGTTCATGATATCGAGTTAGAAGTTGACAGTATAAATTATTTTCAATCAAACCAAACTGCAAGAAAAGTTCTTCTTCCTTCAAGATGCGTGTGGGCAGTCGCTTGTATTTTTGCTGGTTTAACTTCTGCGTTTCTCGTAATTCTTTCATATTATGTTATTTCTAATAAGGTTCAGTTAAAAAATATAGAGGAAATAGATCAATCCAGGTCAAGAGCTTCGACTGATAACTCGCAAACTCGTTTAGTTTATTCAAAAATTCCTACAAAACCAAGTTTCTGCTTTAATAGATTTATTCACAACTATCTTGTTGTAGTAAAAGTTTTGTTTGTTTTTTGTAGTTTATTTATTTTCTGCGCAATTTCTAGTATGGAAATATTCAGATTGTTATCTTACATTGATGAAAACAACAAAAATAATGAACTATTAGAGCTTATTTTTGATTCAAACACAACTTTAGAAGGATTTTATTTCTTAAACACAAGTAAAATGTGGCTTATGAAAATTCCAGCAGCTTCAATATTTTTCACATCACTTTTATATGCAGTCATTTCAACAATTGTTCTTATTACATCAAACAATCCACAAAACAAAATATCTAACAAACTGTATAAACTTTCAACTTGTTACAAAAAAGCGAGATTATTTCAAACAGTCGGTTCGTGGTTGATTGTGATTGGTCCGTTGCTGCAAGTGCTTCTCCAATCATGCGTGACGAGCTGTCCCAATGTGGATTTTAACCACAATGCCGTCTACCACTTGGTGGTTGCAGTGGCTTCAGTTTTAATAGGTGGCGCTGCTGTTTATATGCAAGTTTTGAGCACTAAAATATGCAAATTGAGACTTGTTCATTGCAAAGCAAAAATTGTTGAATGTTTATATTATCCAGATAGTGTTGATAATGTTTAATTATTTTTTTACACCCTTTTTTATTTACTTAATTATATTTTTTCGCGTTAGTCCAACTTTTAGTTTAACTGTTTGTTCATTTGTAAATCTTAAAACTTGAATATATGTAAATTGTTAAATTTTATTGAGTCCATAGATTTTGCATTTATAGGAAAACTTTTAATCTGCAATTATCGTGCTTGATAAAATTTATAAAAAGACATTTTTATCCTTAGGACAATTTTTGAAACATTTTTAGCCTAACTTTAATTTAATTATATACTTATCTGTGTGAACGTGTTTTTAAAATTTATCATTTTTTTATTACATTCGTGTTATAAAGAAAAACCATGAAAACCAATAAAAATTATATTTAATATTTTTTATGTCTATAAAATATTTTAATCTTTAACAATGCATTTTGTCAAACTTTGCTTATTTCAAAGTATTTTTATGACTAACCACATAAATGCAGATATATCTTCAAATTTTTCACATTTTTATATTTACAAATCAATACTGAACTTATAAAGCTAGTTTTTTTGTTATTTTAGTATTTAAAATAGATGGTTACAAACTCTTAATACGTTTATAGCTTTTTAGTTTATACCTACATTAAACGTGTATTACATATTTTGTTTTTAATATTTTTAATATAAAGAATGCTAAACTTAATGTTGGTGATCCAAAATATTTTATGGTTAACCACATAAATTGTGATATATCCTCTAAGTTTTCAAATATTTATTTTATAAAACGTAATATTTTGTACTTAATAAAGTTGCACTTTTCTTTGTAAGTCTACTGTTTATAGTAAATAAATACAAAAAGTGATTTTTTAATTGTAGTTAGTGTAAAGAAAGTTATTGTTTTTTCAATACAAAAGATGTTTTATTTTAATAAACGTTTAACAAAATTTTTTAACATTTTTTAATTTAATTTTTACATAAACTTGCTATAGAAATATTAATTTACCTTTCTTTTTTTCTAATTCAATGTTTTAGAAAAATATTATAGGGTGGTTAAACGATTTAATAAGACAAACAAATAACTAGATTGTGTTATATTGACAAGTTAAGATACATAATATAAGTTTAATTTATATAAATAAAAATGAAGTACGTAGTAAGTACCATAAAATAATAATAATAACAAAAATGGAAATTAAATACTAATATTACTTAGAAAAAACTTTAAAATATATAACCAAAGAATAGAAAACTATATCGAACTATTAACATAATAAAGTGATTTTTAGGTATTAAACAGCTTTAAACAAACTTTGTACATTTTGAAACTTAAATAACTACTTTACGATTTTTGTTTAGCATAAGTAGTAAGATTTTCTATGAGATATTTTAAAGGCATTGTTAAAATTTGGTAAAAGTAGAAAACTTTAAAAATATTTGTTTCAATTAATGCGTAAAACTTTAGTATTCAATAATTTACTAAGGTTTTGTGGGTATAAAACATTTTTTTTGATACATTATATGCTAACACTTGTAAAATTCTGTGGTAACAAAATGATTTAATCTTATTAAAACCTTAACCAGTGAGATTTTACCGATAAAGCATTTCTTTATCTCATTGTACAATCAAGTTTATTAATCAAGGTTTCAATTCAAACTGTAAAGCTATATTCGTTTTTGTAGTTCAAATTTTGCTTGATTTGAAAGAACGACAAATTAACATATCATGTTATTTTTATTAAGTATAAAAGGCCAGATAATTCATTTAAACTGTCTTTAAAAATTTAAACTTAAACAAATTTATCTCATGATAAGCGTGTGTATCGTGTATACTTGTAGACTAGAATAAAAAAATGAAAAATAAAACTTCGCAAATCTGTATAAATTAGCCTTGCTAGTTTGTAATATTTAATTGTTGTTTTTAGGTATATTAGTCAAAAGCAAACTTAAGAAAAATATTCTTTTTAATCTACTACTAGACAAAGTTCCTCCTAAAATAAATTACCGACTGTTCTGTATTTTTCTAACCATTTTGTAATTAATCAAAATAAAATAAAACTTTTTAATCAATTAGGTTATTAAATTTTTATTTTCAATTTAACAATAAAGCAAATAGTAAAGTATTGATATTTATGTTTAACACTGTTTCTAAAAATGTTAGGACTACGTATTACGTAAAAGACTGTCAGATTAGTTAACCATTAAAATATTAGTTTTTCCGAGTACTGTTAAAGTTTCTAATCTCTTAGCAGAATAAGAAATAATTTTTTTACGAGTACTACAAAAACAGACCCTTTTATACTTCTCAAAACAATGTTTGCACGTTTATTTTTTTTTATTTGTTATACAGGTTTTTTTAGCTTTGTAAGTTACGTGATATTATTTTAAACATCGCTTTATTAACTTTTGTCACAGATAAATGTTTTTAAATAATTTTTTCAACTTATATACTATAAAAATAGGTAACGAAATTGCAGCCTAGACGATGTTTTACAAAACAAATTTTGATATATAGTCCATATTGTTTTTTTTTTGTTTGAATTGAACTTTTAGTTAGTAACAAAATCAAAATACACTTAGATGTTACAATGGATGATAGTTTATAAACACAAGAGTTTGATCATACAAATTCAATCATCCGACCACAAGCCTTCGGTAGACTGAGGCCAATTTTATCCTAACTTTTTTTAACTTTAGCTTGTTTTAAGGCATACGAAAGTCGTGGCTTAGAAGACTTTCACCGATGTTTTCGTTAACTTAGAAACAGTAGTAGATATAAAAAATTTCAAAAAAAAAGGCGAGAAACTATATATCAATATTTATTTTTAATTAAATTGTATTTCAAGACTTTTAGTTTTAATTTCATAGTCGGTTAAACATAAAGTTTAACATATGCCTTTAAACAAGATTTATATATAAAATAGCATTACTAAAAGTATAGAAAATTGTTAGTCTAAGCTAAAATGTTTTGAACAGAGTGTACAAATGATTTCATTTTAGTTTATACTTTAACTATTTAAATATTTCTACTCTAAAGTTACTTTTCTCGTTTTAAAATTTATATTTTTTACATCTCAAGTTGTTAAATTTTAATAAATAAAAACCATTTTTCTACAAATATAATGTTTACTAAACACCACTGTAAATCTACTTATAACCGCAAAACTTAATTTAAAAGTTTTTTTATTACTAATTGTTAGGTTTGTTTTTGATACTTAACGTTGATAATTTGGTAAACAGTAACTACTTTAGATAAATTCTTAAAAAAAATAAATCTTATGTGTCAAAATTAAATAACCAAAAATAGCAACTTTTACCTAAAATACAAAATACAATTATTAACAATAACATTTTACATATCGTGTAAAACAGTTAATATTTAAGATGTGTATCTTTATTGTAGTAAACATGAATAATTAAATTTTATCAAATATAATGTTTCTTGATTTGATTTAATCAGTTTTTTTTTTGTATGTAATTCTTATCATTCTAGTTTATAGCAACCATAATTTAGCTAACTTTTTAAAGCAGTTTTTTTTTTGTTAATTTTATAATTTTTTATAAACACATTTTAAAACTTTTTTTTTGAAAATTTAGTTCAAAAACAGAAAATGATAACTCGTACATTAACCTTTAAAATCAGTTTAAAAATTATTTGAAATAACAGTTTAGAAACTTTTTTAATGTTATAAATAACTTTTACATGAACTGTTTTATCTTTAAACATTAAAGTTTTAACTTAACTTTGTTTAAAAACCAATAATGTAAAAATTTGCCAAAATATTTGTTTTAGCTTTATTCTATTATATATATGCAATGCACTGTAATTTATCTAAACCTACATTTTTTACGTTAAATATCTTTAAAACTATTTAAATTGAAACAATACAGGTTTTCGTACGTTATCTAATGATGAGTTCATCAATCGTATTTTAAATTTACAACTTTAGCTAATACTTCACAAGTGTTTGTTTCCTAATTATTTTTATTTAGTTAACAAACAAAAATTACATAAGAAAAGAGTAAACGTTTTATGTGGTTTTTACAAAGCGGTGGTATAAATTTACGAAAATTTCACAATACTATTTTGTAAACAAATCAAAACATTTGTAGTGGTAAACCAAAAATCTATTTTTGAATGTTTAAAATTTTAAAAAGCGTTCTTCTGGATTTTGCTATTGATTTGACTTTGATATGTTTTACAGGTATACAACACTTACTTTATTTTGAAATTGATTAAGCTGACAAACATCTAAATGAAGTAATAAACTATAATCTAAATAATTCTACGAGGTTTTTGTTTAACAGTAAATTAATTTAAAACTAGTTGAAACATTAAAATTAAAACAATTTTAATTTCAGAAGTACTTTAGACAATTATATATTCTAATAAAACAACAATAATCATCAATTTAATTAAAATAAGAAAAATCGAATTAAATATGTTTTCTCTGTCTTCATAGTACATAATTTTAAAACACTTTTAAGAGTTTTTTAATAAAATTAAATAGAAATTATACTCAAAGCACGAAAAACACATAACTCTTGTAAAAAAGTTTAAAAGTTTACAAATTTTCGAAAACTCCTCTTAAAATAATATAGATATATGTGTACATAAGTAAGTTTTACAAATAAGATTATAGATATAAATAACTCAAGTCATAGCTTTATTTGTTGTTTCTAATTCTAAATAAGTAAAATTAAAAATTTTATTCTTTGTTTTTATCAACTATTAAGTCAGATACATTTCATTTTGTTTTATTTAAGAGTTATTTATTACAGTTATTTAGTTATTGAAAACTCACTCGATAAGATTATAGAAAATGTTTATTTATTACAAACTCAACTAATTTTAATTTCGTAGTTTGTAAAGCTTTTTCAGATAAACAAAAATCTAGTAAACTTTGAACTCACATTTTAAATATGTTTATTAAAGTATACAAAAAAACAGTTAAATGAATTGATTAAACTTAAAAACTTATTTTATTAATTTGAAATATCCAAAACGGTTGGCTTAACTTTTAGTTTAAAATACTTTTGATACTGACATTAAATACCAAACTCTTATACATTAAAAAATTCGACGTTCATTTTAAATAGTTAACGTATAGTTACGGTAAAACTTTGCAAAAGTAAATTAAAACAAAAAAATTCTTAATAACAATCTTTTAGTTTTGTTTTTGAAACCAAGTTATACAAGGTTTACTATAGTAAATTTTTATTTCTAATGTAAAATTCAAATAAAAAATTTGATTTAAGCTTATATGTGTATCTGTCATTTCAATGTTTTGTAAAGTTTGTCCATTCAAGCTTTTCTTAGTAATGTTTTTAAATTTCTTTATATTTAAGCTGGGTTTAAAATATTTCTTTGACAACAAGCTTTCAGAAAAACAGTTTTGTTTAAAGCAACTAAATCAAGATAAATATTTTTGTTTTAAGTTATAACAAAAAAAGCAAAAGTCTTCAGTAATACACTATAGGTAAAAGTATTCTTTGTGTATAAGAATTTGAAAACAAAAATTATGAAAACAAAAAAAAAACCTTGCGATTATAAAATAAAATACACATATATATCATTTTATACAAAATAATATAATAATTAATATAAGTGTATTAATATACTATTGTCAATTTGTATTAGGCAGATTTGAAAAGAATTTCAGTTACACGCGGAAGTTGATTTTATCTGTATATACCTTAAAATATTCTGCAAAGAAAATTAGGAATTTTTGTAACCAAGCAACTGACAACATTTTTTTGCTTCTCTTTGTATTTTGACATCAAATAGTAGATAATGATACACAAGTTATGTAGTTATGAGAAAACAATAAATGGGAAATGTTGAACACTTTTGAAAAACGATTTGTATAAAACTAACTAAGACTTTAAAGTCAGTTTCGTTTTTAAGATTAATGTTAGTCAATATTAAACTTAAATCAGATAATAAAAAACTAATTAGCTCAAGAGAAAAGTTTTGTTGTAATTAGAAAAATACATTTTTATGTAAGTTTAAACTATGTTTAGTTATTTTCACGTTTTTTATCCCAATTTAAAACTAAAAAAAATTAACTAATATTTAAAAAAATTTTTTTTTTGAAGTTTTTAGTCAAAATATTATAGTTTTAGTTAGAACTTTTACTATTTACCTTAATGGATTTGTAAAGTTATTTTTTAACACTTTTAAAAAAAGTAATTAATGGATAATTCTTAAACAAAAAAAAATATTGTTCAGTTTTAAGAAAAGCATAGAGAGATTCTGATTACAACAATTTTTTAAAACAAAAATTATCAAAAGAACTGGTTTTTAGATTTTAAAATAAACATATATGAGCCAAATCTGTTCACTAAACTGCTTTAAAATGGACAATAGGAAACATCGAATATATAGTTTATTTCTAATAACTTACTATATTTTCGATATCAACCTATAGACAAAAAATAGATAAAAGCTTTTAGAATCGTAAGAATAAAACAAATCGTAAAACTCTAATTTCAGATGATAAAACAAATTTACGTGTCACAATTTTTTTTGTATATTATATACGTGAAATATTTAAATGTGTTTGAAAACAATGTTTTATTCTATATTAGAGATTTATGTCGTCAACAACTAAAAATTGTTTGATAACTGTCAGTTAAACAACGCAAAATAAAAGAGAAATTTCAATCAGATAACATAAAACTACGTATCTATATGGGATAGGAAGTATTTAACTAGGAAAGTATGTAATTATAAGTTATACGCATATTAAAATTCAAAAAATATCACATTTTATAAATTATTTTGTAGTTTCAAACTAGAGTAGCGTTTTTGCCATATGCTTAAATATATCAATAACTGTTTAATGAAATTAAAAACTTCAATAATTAATTCTTTTTTGTCCGCGTTAGTACAGCTGAAAAAATTTATTTTAAATAACATTTTAGTATAACCTAAGTACTTGCTGTTCTCTAAAAAAACTATATTTTTTAACTTTAATCGGAAAACTTTGTTTAAAAGTCGAAATTTTTAAGTATTTTGGTTATAAATAACTCGTTTTTTGCACAAACGAGAAAATTTAAGTTTTTGTTTTGTAAAGATAAAATTTTAACAACTTAAATTTCTTAATGATATTCTTTGTATTGGAAGCTTATTATTTATATATAAAATAATCAGGTTAAGCTAAAGATCTGACGATCTATAATTATACTTTAATCGGGAAATTTCAAAAAAAACATTTTTGTTTTGTAAAAGCTGTGTATTTATTTGTATACTTTTATAACTATTCTTATTATTTGAAATTTTTCAAACCTTGAAATTTCAAACAAAGTTGACATAATTAAGTGTTAAATACGCCTAAACTTTAAAGAACATATGAAAATAAAACAATTTTAGTTTTGAATTTAGTGTATTTATGGGGATTTTGTTTTTTTTTTCACATAAACTATCCAATTTCTTACAAAATTAACATTTTGATTTAAATCAAACTTTAAAGTTACAATATAATAGTTTTATATGGTAGAGTAAGTTTTATTTTTAAACAAGTTAATACTTTCGTATATACATTTGGCAAAACTAACGTCGTGATATTAAAAGAAAAATAGTTGAGTAAAAAAACACTTATTTGGAAAAGTTTATAAATATATAAACTTACCTGTTAATCTGGATTAGTCATTAATTAATATACGCTTTTTTAATAATTTTGGGCTTTTAATTTTTGTGATTAATTTCGTATTTACAAATTATTTTAAAATTGTAAAAGTTTATTGCTTTCGTATTCTATTGACATAATGACCCGTACTAAATAAATAAAGTGATTTGACAAATACAGAAATAAAAATACTTTATAGGATATAAAACTTGGTTTATAGCAACTTCAGTCTTAAAAAACAGTTATTTATTATTAAAAAGTATCATTAAAAGTTTTAAATATATTCTAATTAAATTATAACTTTAGACCAAATTTATTAAAAATACTATTTTATACAATGAAACTTATTAAATTTACTAAACAACTGTAAAACCGTCTACTTAAAATAACTGATATTTGTTAGGTAAAAATAAATTTTGATATATATTTTAATTGAAGTTTGTTAACATTGAATGATAAAACAAAATGAACAATATTAAAACTAAGTATTTACAGTACATATGCTCAATAGTTTATAAGACTAGCTATAACGTATTTTATCAAAAGATCAAATGATTTCGTAGTCTCCTGAACTTAAATTTACAGAAAGTACTTTTAGTTTTTTACTTTCAAATATAATGTATTTTATCTAAAAATCACATAATTTTGTGTTCATTTGAACTTAAATTGTAAATTTAATATTTTTAATTATGTAATTTAAAGATATTATAAATCTTTACATTATGCAACATACAAAAAACTGGAAATACCCGGTAGTTATCCCAGAGAAAAACAGATTACAATCTGTTTTTCATTTGAAAAATTTGAAATAAAATTATAAAGTTTTATATAATTTTTCAAAAAAAAAAAGGTTTTTAGCTATGTTTTTTATAAAAATTGAAGAAAAATAATATTAAGAATCACAATAATATTTTAGATATAATATTGTTTTGTTTTATGTATGTTAAGTTTTTACACTTATCATATAGTTTCTTCTTAAATGGATCATGTTACGAAAGCAATTCAAAAAACGCAACAAAATTAATAAGTTTTAGATTAAGAAATACTTGTTAATAAATTGTTTAAAGAATTCTATTCAACTTATAAGCAACTTAATATAAAGTATAAAAATAATAATTGTAAAATAAACGTAAAAGTTTATTCCGTTTAAAAAACTTTTAAAAGTTCTAAATAAACTATCTCCCTCACGTTAAGATTTAGAATAGTTAAATTATTTTTTAATTGCGTTTAAATTTTTGTTGTATGAAAAAGTTGTAATATTAAAAGACGTAAGTTGAAACATAGTTTTTTATTGTAGTCAATTAAATTTTTGACAAAAATATTTTTGAATAACTTTTTTATTTCCTCACAAGGTATGCCAAAGCGTTATACAACAAATTCGTACATAAGTACGAATAGTGAACTTTTTGCGTGTAAAACAAAAACAACAATTACTTATGACTACAGTAAATCAAGCAAGCTTATTGTTTATTATAATCTATTATTTATCTCAATTCTAATTTAAATCTAATATGTTAGAACAGTGCTACTGAACCTTTTTCTAGCGGCGGAACCATTTTCCAAAGTTCAACTTTTCCACGGAACCCCTAATTTTAATTTTACATAAAATGTAAATAATTTTTACATAAATTTTTAAATTTAGAAAGGCTTCGCATAACCCCTGAGAGGCGTCGCGGAACCCTAGGGTTCCGCGGAACCCCATTTCAGAAGCACTGTGTTAGAATAACCATAAGTCAAAGTACAATTAACGTTTAAAAACTATTAGCTACTTGTTTATCTTCTTTGCTAGTTTATCCCTTTTACTAGTAAAACAAAATAAATATTCTATCATTCTTTTATAATAGTTTTTAATGTAAGCTAATTAATAAGTTGCAAATGCAAAAGTTATTTTTAGTTTTTATTTATTTAAACGTGAAAAACGAAATAGGTTTAAACGTAAAATTATTAATAAAAAAATGCTTTAGTTATTTACTTTGAAATTTTTTTTATTAAAACAGTTTTTCTAGTTTAGTCAAGAAAATATTTACAAGTTGTTTTTTGATTAAAAAATAGTCTAAAAATTTTTTTTTGAATTTCGAAGAACTCTTGTTAGAATATTTTTTAATTAACTTTAAAAAAAACTCTTATTTACTTTATATAACAAATTAATTAAATTTAATTAGACTAAAAAAAATCTATATACGTATTAAAACGTGTTTAATTGTTTTTGAAATTTTAATGCTCTCTAAAGTTTTATCTCAATTGACATTAATCGTTAAAAACAAGTTTTTTAACATCTTTAAAGTCTTAAGATTCATATTTTAGATTAAACTAAAGCTTTTACACCCTATAAATACAAACAGCTTTCAGAAAACAACTACTATTCTAGACGTATTTTGAGTTAATAGTAAATACCTCTAGCAAGGTTTACATAATAAATAAGTTGACATGTAGACGTTTACATTAAGCTTCTTTTTTATGCAAGTATTTTTTATTGTAGAACATTTAGTTTAGTCCTGATTTAATTGTGTATTGTATATGTTGATAAAAGATATAATTATTGTAAATTATACAATATGTTTTGTTCCGTTATTATATGTTGTTTGTGTATTTCAACTATAAGAATGTTAAAGAATTCTGTCTAAACTTTTCGCACTAAAATAATAGACAAAACTTTATTAACTATTTTTTGAAAGTTTATTGTAAAATATTAGCAAAAAAATTTAAATATATACTAAGATGAGTTGTTACAACAACTAACTAAAATTGAAAGATCTTTAACCAGTACTTTGTAAGTTTTCCTTTTTTAGGATTAAAACCTTTTTTTTATATCAACACAATTATAAAAACGCATTTGAGCGCCTTTAAAACTACAAATAATATACTAGATACTTAAAATAAAAAGTCTAAACATATTTTGCACTCAATCAGTCTTTTAACTTAATTCTATTATTGAAAGTAACGCAAATTTCAAATTTTTCGAATACAATTGTATAATTAAAAGTCACAAAGTTTAAAAACGTAAAATAATTTATCTTGTGCTTAAAACATTAAAAAATCCTTGATTTGTAACGTTTTAATACAGTTTATATACTAGTTTTTGTTTTTAGTTTTTAGCTTAATATTTTACTGTTAATAATAATAGTTCAATGCAAAATTTATCAGCACAGTTTTAACAAGTTTAATTAATTTTTTTATAAGGAAATTAAACAATACTTACATTGGCTATTTTAGAAAGTTTTTACATTTTGACAGCTCTGACATTAATACGATCTTAAGCTTTCAACTAAAAATTTTAAAAACTTATTTGCAAAACGTATTAAATATTTTGAGATAAAAATTAAAAAAAACATAATCCTCTTGATTGGTTTACTTCTTTTACTAGTAACACTAAATAAAATATTGTGTTTATCCTTTTTCCTATAGGTAATTTATAAGTTGCAATCGTCAGAGTTTTTTATAGCTTCTATTTGTTTAATTAAACGTTACCGACGAAAAAGGTTAAAAACGTTAAAATTCTTAAAAAATATTGAAATTTTAGTCTTTTATCTTGAAAATATATTGTTTTAGTAATTTTTCTAGTTTAATCTAAAAATTATTTACAAGATTTGTTTTAATTCTCAAAAATTCTTTAAAAATTTTTATTAAAATATTTTTTTTATAAACTCTGGAAAAACCCTCATATACGTTAAATAACAACTTATTTGAGTTTAATGAGATAAAAAAAATGTATATACGTATTAAAAAGTATTTAGTTGTTATCTGAACTGTCTCCAAAATTTAATCTTAAGTGTCATTAACCGTTGAACGCAAGTATTTTAACATCTCTAAAGTCTTAACATTCATTTTTTATATTAACTTCAGCTTATACACACTTTAAATACATAAACATTCGGAAAACAAATTTTTACTACGTATTTTGAATTAAAAGTTAATACCTGTAGCAAGGTTTTATAAGCTGACATATAGACGTTTATATCAAGCTTATTTTTTTTTTTCATTATATAACATTTAGTTTAGTCCTGAATAAATTGTGTATTCTATTCTTACTATAATGAAAGAAAAAAACGTAAATGCTTATACAATATGTATGAAAATGTTACTATATGTTATTTGCGTATCTGAAACTGAACTAGAAAAAAGTTACAAAATTCTATCTAAATTATTCACACTTAAGAATTACCTTAAACTTTATTAACCAATTTTTAAAAGTGTATTGTAAAACAATAACTATTAAATCTATATTATAATAAGATAAGTTGTTACAGTAAATAATTAAAATTTGAAGATATTTAACCTAGTATTTTGTACGTTTTCCTTTTTTTAGTAACAAAATTAATTTTCAGATACACATAATTATAAAAACGCATTAAAGCGTCTTTAAAGATTAAAAGTAAAACATTAGGTAATGAAATTTAAATATCTAAAGTATATTTTCACTTAACAAGTCTTTTAATTGAAAGCAATTAATGACAAACACGCAAATTTCATATTTTTAAATGCATGAATTTATGTGGCTGCATTTGTATAATTAAAGTTTATAAACGTAAAAGCATGCAACTTGTTCTTATAACATATAAATAAGTTTGTTTGGTTTTGTTTTATTACTGTTGAAATATGAATTTTCGTTTTTAATTTACAGCTTAATATTTTACTGTTGATAGTAATAATTTAATGCAATATTTATCTGCACAGTTTTCACATATTCAATAAATTTTTTATGAGGAAATTAAATAATACTTACTTTGGTTGTTTGTGAAATTTCTTACAAGATTTTGAAGCTTTCAACTAAAGTTATCAGAAACTAATTTGCAAAACGTATTAAAAATTTATTTATAAAAATAATTCAAAGGTATGTACTAAAAGTTTTAATAGTCTTGTTAAACTACATACAGTTGTTTTATTTAGTCTTTTTTTTTAATTACGTTTATATACAAAATGTATACAACTAACCATAAACAAAAAAAAACTAATTAATAAAAAATATAATTTTTATTTACAGTACAATTTTCCGAAGTTTAACAATAAAATTGGAAATAATTTATCAATTTACAATTTAAAGTTCGGATGTTCGACCCTTTAACATAATTAAGTTCAGTTATGTTCTATAAAGTTTTTAAAGCCTAGTACGTTGGTGACAATCTTTCTTTGTTATTGCGTTCATTGTTTACTACAGTTTTTTTCAAATTTAACCAGTTACTTTATATAATCTTTAAAACATTACTGTTTATAGATATTATAAATGTATTACAAAAATATAAAATAAGGTAATACCTGTTTAACTATATAAAAATACTACTTTTAAGTATAATTGTAAAAAAGTTTAATTTTTTTTCATCTCATATTTTAAAATAAAAAGCTAATTTAAACACGAAATTTACTCTCTCGGGTTTAGTTTTTTAGCCGTCAAGCTTTGATTTATTGTTTCAATTTATGAGTGTATATTGTATCGTGTACATATATGTATAGTTTGATTAGTTTGATAAATATTTTTTGGTTTCAAATAGTGAAGTTTGATTAAAAAAAACTATTTACGGTTAAACAAACTTGCTTTTACTAAAGTTTATAGTTTATTTGAACTTTTCATTCAAACAAAATAATACTTATTATTAACTAAAAATGCAAAATTGAGTATTTACGTCTTTGAATGATGAATTGTCATGTCAAAGTCGTCAACATTTATGCTTTAATAATTTAAGTTCAACTTAAAAATTTACAATATAGCAGTGATATAGCATACAAATATAGCATACAAATCAGATAAAACTAAATTACGTTTTAAAGTGGTTTTTATCTGTAAATGCTTAATAAGTAGTGATGTACCGGACCCACAATTTTGGGTCCGGCCGGACCCGGATCCGGACTTTTTTTTCAAACTAGAATCCGGCCGGAACCGGATCCGGACTTTTTTTTCAAATTAGAATCCGGCCGGAACCGGACCCGGACTTTTTTTTCAAATTAGAGTCCGGCCGGAACCGGATCCGGACTTTTTTTTCAAATTAGAATCCGACCGGATCCGGATATCAGACAAAAATGGCAATATCCGGCCGGACCCGGATAGTGAGTCCGGTACATAACTAGAATAAACTAGCCTGAGTCAGAATGAGGTTTTTAAAAACTGGAAAAAAAGAACTTTAATCTAATGATAAGTAGAACAGCTAGCCACAAAGTTTACAAATTTAAGTGTTATTTACAATTAAAAATCTGAAATCAAGTTCTTGAACAAAATACACTAGAAAATTACAAAATATTGAAAACTGGATCAGCTTAAACTAATTTAAAATCTAAAAGAAAACTAGCCTGAGTTTTTATAAAAAACTAAACTAGCCTGAGGCAGTCCAAGATTTTCTAAAATTCCAAAAAAATTTTGAAACTAGCAGGGTTGCCACTGTTTAAGTTAATAAAACTAGCTAGAGTGAGTATAAACAAGCCTGAGTCAGAATGAGGTTTTTAAAACTGAAAAATTACTTTAATCTAATAATCAGTAGAACAGCTAGCAAAGGTTGACAATTTGGTAGTAAAGTTGTGGACTGATTGTGGTACACTTAACTTATTAGTACTACCCATCATAATTAAATCCTACCTTATTTAATTAATATCTAACAAATACTAAATTCTAACTGAGACTACTTTCTATAATCAGACACGACAGTTTTGAGTGATGAATCTTTTATATAAAACACAACGAGAATTACTAGCATATACAAAATTATTAATTACTTTGGTAACACTTTAAAAACTGGAAGCTATTTAAATCTATATCAAAATACATAAAACAAAAAACTAAAAATTAAATAAAACTTTTAGTAAACAAGAAACTGTAAAATTTCTAATAAACTATTAAACTGGCATAAATATTTAAACAATTAAACACCTGTTGAAATATTCACTTTTAAAACAAAACACTACTTACAATAAGCATTCACAAAAACGTTCAAGATATTTTGTTGCTTCAAGCTACACACCAAACTAACTAACTGCTTACAAATAAACTGCCTGTCATGTTCTGATGTTTTGTTGCATAAGTATTTAGTTTGAAACATTTCGTCATATGATTCTCATTGGCTCGTACATTCAACAGTATTAACTCTAAATATTCTCTGAGCTCAACTTTAAACAATAAATAATGCAAGTATTCATTCAAAAGTTTTCAATTTTACAACATATATAAAGAGTTACATTTCATGAAATGTTTATTTATAGTTTAAATGTAAACAAATGTAAATTAGTCACGTGTACAAAATGAGCCAATCACGGTAGGTGTTTAATTTTAACTGACGAAAATGACTCTTATTAATTTTCACAGGGTTTGTTTTTGAAAAAAATACTTTTCAGTATGCTCTTTTTTACTAACTAGATTCGGGTCCGGCCGGATCTCTGTTAGGATCCGGCCAGACCCGGATCCGGACTTTTTTTTCAAATTAGAATCCGGCCGGAACCGGACCCGGACTTTTTTTTCAAATTAGAATCCGGCCAGAACCGGATCCGGACTTTTTTTTCAAATTAGAGTCCGGCCGGATCCGGATATCAGACAAAAATGGCAATATCCGGCCGGACCCGGACCCGGACCCGGATAGTGAGTCCGGTACATCACTATTAATAAGTTATGCAAATTAGTTTTAAAGTGTTATACTACAAATTAAATATTTTTTAGCAAGAATTTGTGTAGCAAGTGTATTAAAATTATAATGCAAGTTCATTTATTTTAGTAAATTAAGCATAAGTTATATGCTTTTACGTTTTTAAACTCGTGACTTTTAATTACACATTTGCAACTAAAGGAATTCATGCATTTAAAGAATTTTAACATACGTAATTGTAACATATTTACGGAGTTGTAAACTACTTGAATTAAATGATTATCATTGTAAGCATGACTTAAATATTTGTTATTTCATTATTTGCACACAGCAGTTACTTCGAATGTAACCAGTTACTTCGTATAATCGTTTAAGCATTACTGCTGTATACATTAAGTAAGGATTACAAAAGTATAAAAAAGGTTATACTAGTTTAAATATTTAAACATAATAAAGTTTTCTATAGGTTTTTGAAAAACTCAAATTCTACTTTGATCTAACATCTTACGTCATTTGTCTCAAGTAACTTTCAGTCTCTTGACTTCCGTTTTTGACTACATATATTACTTAATGAATTTGTAGTGGTTTTAATGTTAGTTTTTAAAGTTTTAACTAAAAACAAGAACTAAACACGATCTTATGCAACAAATTTTCCTCAAGTTTTAAATATAAGCTTCTTTGGTAACCTTTATTTTTTTTGTAAATGTAAGGCTTTAATTTTTTTACAATCGGGTAATAAACATTTAACCTTCTGTTGTGTAAAATTCGCAAAATATTGTTTACTTAACAATTCAATTATATTAAAAAACACCAGTTACAAGTAAACATACACATCGTATTCATTTATAAAAGTTTGTTACTTATTTAAAAATTAAAAAAAAAACTAGTATAAAATCAAAAAATTAGATAACTGATGTTTACTGAAAATGCTTTCTTTATAAGTCAAATAAAAATGTATCTACTTTAATTAAGAACATTCTGTAACTAATTTACTTAATTTAGATGTAATTTTGTAAGAATTAAAATAAAAAAGTAATTCTAAACTTAGGCCTTTATGAAAACTGTGCCAATAAGTATTACACTGAATTATTATTACTATTAAGAATTAATTATTAAGAAAGAAATAAAATAACGTTTTACAAAAACTTTTATAATAATTTTAATAAACTAAAATCAAATAAATTTATAAAGATTTTTTTAAACACAACTTATATGCTTTTGCGTTTTCAAATTTTGAAACTTTAGTTAATCATTTTAAGCCACATTAGTTTAATTTAATGCATTAAGAAATTTTAAAATTGTGTAGTTGTCAATGGTTGGATTAACTTAAAAGATTAAATGAGAGCAAAATAAATTTAGTACTTTTAATTTTTAGTGCGTAGTATTTTACTTTTGACGTTTAAAGGAGTCCAAATTCGTTTTTATAATACTGTATATTTCAAACTCATTTTTTACTAAAAAAGAATACTTAAAAAATACTAAGTAAAGATATTTTTGTTTTGGTTAGTTATTGTAACAACTCAAGTTAGTGTATATTATATATTTATTAACCTATACTTTATGTTAGTATTTTTGAAAACTTAGTTAATGTAACTTAGTTTAATAGTTTAGTGTGAATGGTTTAGATATAACTTTCTAACTTTATTATACTGGTAATTTACGAATAAAATATTAAATATTGTAAAAGTGTTCTGATTATTTTAATGATTTTTTTTCTATTTTTAAACATAGTAAGAATATTATAAATACTTTAATTAAGTGTTATAAAACAAAATTTATTTAACATATAAAGAAGTTTAATATAAAAGTATATCTGTCTACTCAAAATACCTTACTTTAAGTATTTATTGCTAATTCAAGTACGGAGAAATCATTTGTTTTTAACAAGTTTTATATAACTACAAGGGTTATATACCGATATTTATATAAAATATTATAAGTAGGCTTTAAATATGTTAAAACGCGCGTGTTTTAAGATTAATGTCAGTTAAGATATATGTATAAAGAGAATTCGAAATCAGATAAAAGTTTAATACGTTTTAATACGTATGTAAAATATTCTACTTCTTAAATTTAAATAACTTGTTATTTAAAGTAAATAAAGGCTTTTCCAAATTTAATAAAACATTTCAAGAAGAAATTCTTTAAAATATTAAAGTTTATTAGAATTTACAAAACCTTAATTGAGACAAGGAATCAGAATTTTTCAGATTAAACTAAACAAAAAGTCTTTGAACTAAAATTTTCAGGAAATATGCAAATAGCATACTTGTTTATATTTTTTATCAATAAGTCAAAGTTTTAAACCTGTTTCTGTTTTTAATTTTTTAAAGTAACTTTCAGTCTCTTGACTTCCGTTTCTGACTACATATAAAACTTAAATGAATTTGTAGTGGTTATAACGTTAATTTCAAAGTTTTAACTAAAAACAAAAACTAAACACGATCTTATGCAACAAATTTTACCTCAAATTTTAATTATAAGCTTCTTTAGTAATGCAATATAGTTCAAACAAATATATTATTAACTAGGTTCACATTGAAATTTTAATAAATAACACTAAATAAAAAGTATGTTTAGTTTTACTGATAATTTGTTATAAACATCAACTAATCAAGCGTACTAACAAGAGGATATAGTTTATTAAACTCAAATTCTAATTCAACTTAACTTTTTTTAAGGTCTCAGATTCAAACTAACATAAACATAAAAGCTAACAACGTTTTCTACTAGCATTATTTGTAGCTAGTAGTAGTTTTATGTTAATACAACTTATGTTATTCTTTGCACACAAAATCTACACTTTCATGTTTAATTAAAGAACTTTATGCAGATTGATTGTGCTTAACTAAAGGTTTATTTTAGTTGAATACTTAAGTTGTTAAAATCTTTTAATAATTAAAAAAAATTGAAATAATTTAATTACTTCCTAACAAACATATCTTCAAACAGTAGACGTTCAAAAACTTTTCAAAATTGCTTTAATGCTTTAACTGCTATAAACTTTATTTTATATAGTGGTTTTTTTAAAGTAAACTATTTTATTTTTGTACCCATTGTTTTAGTAACCCGTAAAAATTTTTACATGTAATACTTAATAATTTAAAAAATATATCACTTGCTTAATTAAGTAAGTCTTAATCATAAAACAATCAAAAGTTTGTTTTAATTCAAATGCTAAGTTTTACTTAATTCAAACCAACTGCATATATTTTTATTAAAGCTTAAAGCACCTGAAATACTTTAATAAATAGTTTCGAACTTATGCATTAAATAAGCAGTTTTTCCAAAAGAGATTGTTAAAATTACTACTGTTTTTAGAAATTTTTTTAAAAAAACTAAAAACTTTAAATGTTACAAACAAATAGTATTCTCAAAATTTAATACTGTTTTGAATGTGTTTTGATCAGTTTCTTCTAAATTTTAGGTTTTAAATTTCTTATAATGTCAGTTTGACTTAAAATTCCGAGGTTTTGAAGTTTTCGATTAGTGTTGATTTGTCATAAAAATAGCAAAAATGTTACATAATCATTACAACACAATTTATTTAAAAATTCCCGATTAAAGTCACATTATAAATCACCAGACCTTAAGCTCATATAAATTGTTTTATAACTACATAATCTATATCCGAAGTAAAGAGTTTTTTTTAAGGTGGTTGATTTGTGAAAGATGTATCGTTGAGATGCACAAAATAGTTTTTGATATTTTTCATCTTTTTGTGTAACATAATGACCTTATAACCTAATAAAAAAGTTTTTTTTTTTTTATTTAAACTAAAGTTAAAACATTTATTTAGAATACCAGCAAACATTAAAATATTATGAATTGAAAAAATAATAATTTGCTGCTGTACTAATACCGAAAAAAAATCATTATTTATTAAGCATTTCATTTTTTAAAATGATTATGTATACTGCATAAACGTATTACAATTTTCAAAAAGATAATTGCAATATTTCTGTTAATAATAGAAACGTTATTAAAACTTACATCTGTGAAATAATTTATAAAATGTGACAAATTTTAATTTGATACGCGTATGATTTATAACTTCATATTTTTTGATTTAAATACTACTACTACTGAATACAAATACGTAGTTTTCGGTTATCTGATCAAAGTTTCCCTTTAATTTTATGTCATTTAACTCACATCAACCTCAAAATACAATGCTGTTGACGACTTTAAGTTTAAAATTAAAAATGTTGTTTTATAAACGTACATTCGCAAATTCTTATAAAAAAAACGTAACAATTATATTTCTTATTAAGTTATAAAGCTTTCGTTCTGAAATAAAAGTTGTACAGCTTGCTTTATTATTAAGGTTCTTAAATCTTTCAACAAATTTTACTTTATTTTGTAGTAGTTATGATTTACATTAAATATGCTTTATTAACTCTATTTAAATTATTTTATATTAAAGTACTACATTTTACGTATTGTAAGTTTTAGCAAGTTTTGTTTATCAATTACAAAATTTCTGATCTGTTGTTTAAAAAGAAAAAGTTATATATCTACAGATAAAACAATCAATAATCAATGACCTTATAAAACACTAAATACATTTACTAGTATGTTTTAAGAAAGAAAATTAATCAGTCAAGTAAAAAAAAAATTACAACTGATTTACGTATTTTAGCATGAAAACAATGAAAGCAATGAAAATATTAGTTAAGTATTTGCTTTGCAATCGTAAAATTTTCTTTTTGAAAAAACTTTTGTTTTCCAGTTAAAACGAACTTAGAGTTTTTTTATTTTTTTACATGTGTTTAAATTGAAAGTATTACAGTACTTTATTACAATACTCTTAAAACATTTACTTTGTTGCATGAATGTGTTTAGTTCTGCTAGTTTAAAGTTCACTGATGCAGGACTGTTGTCCGAAATTAATTTGAACAACATATTGCAATAAACTTGTAGATTTTTAAACCATCGTTTATTTATTTTTTGTAACTACTGATGCAGGAAAAAAATCACAAGTAAAAACAATTGACTGTGTCCGGGACCGATTTGCGAGTTATATATAAATCTTGTTTAGTATTTTATTACCAAATTATTTTATTCAGTTATTTGTATTAACAAACCTGTATATAATATAAATACAGTTTTGTTTTAACCAAAAGTAACAACTAATTATTACTCATCTAAAACTATATAAAGTGTTTGTCCATTGCAGCTTGTTAGTATGTTTACTTTTACTTGTGATCATCGCACTAGCGTGAAACAATTGTTAAGTAATAAACTTTTTAACAATTTAACTTTTGTCATAATTGTATAAAGGCTCCTTAATTGTGAAGCTCTCTAGAAAGTTTAAACCTCGACATATTTCATTTTAACATGCGTTTTTTCCAATCACAACGTTAACTAAAAATCTTATTCGTTTTAATATTAATACCACCTGACAACAACTTTAAGTTTTAAAGAAATTAAACTGATTTAACTTCTATTTGTCCTCACTAAGTCTAAAAAATACGTCTTTTAAAGCTTCTATTTTGTGAATAATAAAGTTAAAGTACTTTTAAATGCTTTGAAAAAATTGTGTATTTAGAGTTTCAGTCGTTTACTTAATATTTAATATGTAGTATAATATTTTTTCAACTTTATCCAACTACAAAGTTAAACATTTAAATTGAAACTAAAAAAATTATTTGAAAGTTATTTCGGAATTAAATTAAAGTAAACTAACGTCATTAGTTAAACTAGATAAGAAATTCCTACACTTATATTTTCGCATAATTTACCTTCATCCTTTGATATAATTATGTAAAACAAACTGGTCCAAGAAGTACCTGTCAATTGGTTTCAAAATTTCCAACTTTTATTACCTTGTACAAATTTTTAAGCTATTTCCAACTTAAAATGGTTTTAATACGAAATTTAATCTTATCTGATTTCCCATCATTTCAAATTTGGCTTTCATTAGCTGACACTAAATTTCCAAATACTTTGTACATTAATAAAAAACACATTAAAATTCAATAACTATATTACCCTTTTTGGTAATTATGTCTTAAAAATGCTGTATTGGCATTAAACAAAACTGTTATATCATTAAAGATATGTTTTTATGTTCACAGTTAGGAACTTTAAACTGTTTATTTTGCTAAATTAAATCAAAAAAGTTTATTTAGTTTATTAGTACAGATAAAATTTTGCTGTTTAATTTTAAAATTAAACTCAATTGTTTTTTGTGAAAGAAAAATTTCTTTATTAATTTAAGTGCATTTCGAAAAGGCACATGATAAAATAAGAACGAACATAATCTAAAAAAATTGAACTTTATAAACAAAAATTATACAGTTATCTTCCTTTATTGTACCAACATATGTTTCTGTGTGTTAACGAATCAACACACTTCAACTGGGTTGTGTAAAAAAATGAATACTGTAATGAAAGAATAGAAGCTAAAGTAGGTGTAAACATGTGTTCATTAAAATAAAATTAATTTTTACGTAATTTTACAGGTTAATAATTAATAATAGGTAAAATACTTAAAGTTAATGTAGCAATTATATTTTTTAATGAACACATGTACACACCTACTTTACCTTTTTTTCTTTCATTACAGTATTCATTTTTTTACAGAACCCAGTTGAAGTGTGTTGATTCGTTAACACACAGAAAATTATGTTGGTACAATATAGGAAGATTATTGTATAATTTGTTTATTATAATTCAGTGAATTTGTTTCACTAGGTTTTTTTGTTAACAAACACTTAATTTTATATTTTTAATAATTTAGATGAATTTTATTGAGATTAAATTTACTACATTATTTCGTTTCTTATGTCTATTTTGAAACGAAACTTAAACCAAAAATAAATTGTTTGTTGATAAATTTTAGAAACGATAATCGTGAAGTGAAAAGTAATTAATATTAAATTATGAAAAACAATTTTACAAATAAAAAACTACAGAACATTATGGTTAAAGCTGTATAGCAAAGTGATCTCATATTACGTTTTGCATTTCATGTACTTAATTCGAATGACATAAATTTTTTTAAGTATTCTGTAGAAGATAATTTTTTAAACAATTAAACAAGTTAAACTTTTAATAAAAATAATTTTACCACCATGAAGTTTGAGGTTGAAATTAACATTAAAACAAGAACGATTAAACCATTGTATGAAAATTTTCGTATTCGATATAACTACGTAGCCATTTGTTGTCTGATTTAAGTTTCTCATTTATTATAAATTATTGACTGACTTTGTACCACAACACAAAAACTGTTGACGACTTTAAAGTCTTAATTTATTTCATAAAAAATCGTTTTTCTCAAAACATTATGTAAACTTCCTATTTATCGTTTTTCCATAACAGTATAACTACATAGATAAACCTATATTTTCCCCATGATAGTTTAATTATAAAAGAAACTGATCAAAAATTTTGTAAGTTGGTTCCGAAAATTACACTTTTATTTGACAATTTCTTAAAGGTATTTCCAGATTAAACCACTTTCGGGGTGTAATTAGATATAAAGCTATTTTCGCAATTGCCTTTTATAAACTGACATTAATGTATTAATACAGAAATTCAGCTACTTTATGCCACAATTTACCTTTAACGCGAGTTTTCTGTTTTCTAAGTTCTATTTTTGTCAATATTTGTAAAAGATTACTATTTTTCCTACACTTTATTTTCAAGTGCTTTTGTAAAAATTTTGATAAACACCTAATATAGAGTTTTCAATATTAACTTATATAAAACAGAATAGTGTATTAGTTGTATATTAGATTTTGTATCTCACTTTGTGTTAATGATTTAAAAAAAATTGTGTATTTAGAAATATGTAGTTTTAAAATCTACTTATGCTTAATATAAACGGGTTCTCATTAATACAACTTTAGTATTATGAAAATATTGTTAAAACAAAAAACTTTGAGTTAAAGAACTGTTATACAAGTTTTATTATTTCTAAGCAGCATGCTAATTACAAGTTTGATGAAAATATTGAAGCATATATAAAAAAAAGATTTTATAATGATACTTGTTATTATAGTTTTTTATATATATATTTGTTTGTTTTAAATAATAATATTACTTTAATAATTAAGAAGCAAAATATCAGACACAGAAGAAACTTTACATGTCTGTAGTGTGAAGACTGTATAATTCATTGTACACTTTGATTACACTTTAATCAAATTTGTACAAAACAGACTACTACCAAAATGCTAATTTGTTATAATACTTAAGTACATTTTAAGAAACAGTTGTTTAAAGTATGTATTTTAAAACTTTATTTACAACTAAAAACTTAAAAGAACAGAAAGCGAAAATAAACTAAATACGTGTGTTTTAAATTAATCTTTTTTAAAAACTTGTTTATAACATGTTACCGGCTTTTCGTGGTATTATTTAGTTTTAAGTGAAGTATTTTATAATCTAAAATTAATTTTATCTCGCATTTAGTTTAATAAAATGAACTTTATTCAAAACTAGTATGCTATTGTATTACATTAAAACGTGAACAATTAACTGTAAATTTTATATGATTTGCTATATTAGATAAAATAAACCTTTTTTTTGTAAATTATTTTATAGAATACATTGAACTCGTTTCTAATGCATAGACTTTTATTACGCCCCTCAAAGTTATTTTAAACTTATAGAACTTTTAATTAAGTCAGACTTGATAATACTATGTTATTTCTATAGATCAGTTTTATTTTTTCAGCTTTTTTAAAATTTTCTAGTTTCAAAAGTGTTTTACACTACTTATACTATAAGTTATTTAATTAAAAAAAGGTAATAAAGTAAGTTTCACAATTGAAAAATTTAATAAAATATATCAATTAAGTTATGTTTGAACTAAACTTTACTTTTTGTTACTCTCATAAACGAAAAATAAAAGTTAAAACTTTGCTAAAAGTTGACAAAAGTTTTTAATAGGTTTTTATCATCAAAACTTGCCATATAACGGGTTTAAACCTTCTTTATATATAAAAATATATATGTATATATATGTTTAATCATAATCTTGTTTGTAGTTTAATGCGATCAAAGTTATATAAAGTAGACGTTTATGTCTGAAAAAAAATCATATAATCAGGTGCAAAATTTTAATTAAATTTTACACATTAACCTTTTTTTTTAATGTTTCTTTATAACATTTGACTGGCTTTTCGTGGTATCATTTAGTTTTAAAAGAAATATTTTTAATAAACTAAAGTTAAATTTATCTTTTATTTAGTTTTATAATATGAACTTTATGCAGAACTAGTATGCTAATGTTACACATTAAAACGTGAACAATTAGTTGTTAGTTATATATGATTTGCTATATTAGATAATATAAGCTTGTTTTCTGTAAGTTATTAAATAGAATACATTTAACACGTTTACTTTAGTTTACGCCCCTCAAAGTTGCGTTTTTGAATTTTTTAAAGTTTTAAATAAATCAGATAATGCTTAAGATAAGTTGTTGATAAGTCTTGATAATGCTAATAAAAACAACAAGTTTGTAATAAATTAGTTCAAGTTAGTTGTTAATTAGCAAAAAAATGTTTTGTATCACTCTTTTAATCGAAAAGTTAAAAAAAACTAAAAATTTGCAAAAAGTTAACATTATTTTTTTTATGTATTTATAATAAAAACTTTTCATACAACGGGTTTAATTTGCTGTTTAAGTCTATATATATATTTAATTGTCATCTTATTTGTATTTTAATACCATAAGCGTTTTAGAAAATAGACTCTTGAGTCTGAATTAAAAATTCAGACTCAAAGCGTTTAATAATAATTAAACTAATAAACATTCAGTGCTTGAAAAATTTATTATTGCCTCTAGCTTGTGGTGATATCTTTTGTGTAATTTCAAAATTAAGTTTATTTGAAAAATAACTTGATTCAATTTACAAGATATTTTTTAAAT